>NC_136465.1:156347766-157597766 GCF_902686455.1 Sciurus vulgaris
AATTAAAAGCCTTCCAAAAAAGAAAAACCTAGGGCTCATAGGTTCTCAGCTAAGTTATATCATACCTTCACAGAAGAACTAACACCAATCTTTCTCAATTATTCCATGAAATTTAAAGAGATGGAACATTACCAAATACATTTTATGAAGACCAAAACCAGACAAAGACATATCAAAGAAAGAAAACTACAGACCAATACACCTGATGAACACAGATACAAAACTCCTTAATGAAATGGCCAACAAATAAATGAAAAAATGTTCAATACCTCTAGCAATCAAGGAAATGCAAATCAAAACTACACTAAGATTTCATCTCACTCCAGTCAGAATGGCAATGGTCAAGAATACAAACAATAAATGCTGGTGAGGTTGTGGGGAAAAAGGTACACTTGTACACTGTTGGTGGGACCGCTTACTAGTACAATTACTCTGGAAAGCAGTACGGAGAGTCCTCAAAAAACTAAGGATGAAAAAAAAAAACAAAACAAAAAAACTAAGGATGGAACCATATGACCCAGCTATCCCATGCCTTGGTATTTTCACAAAGGACCTAAATTCAGAATACTTTAGCAACATAGCCACCTCAATGTTTATAGCAGCACAATTCACAACAGATAATTTATGAATCAATCCACAAGAGCAAATTATGACTGACAATAGATTAATTGGGGGAAGGAAAAAAAATAACAATGAATTGAAAACTATTACCCTATGTAAATGTATGATTACACAAATGGTATGCCTCTACTTCATGTACAGAGAAACAAGATGTATCCCATTGGTTTACAATAAAAATAAATTTAAAAAAGAAAAAAAAATATACATGATATGTATGTGTATATGGTATGCACACACATACACACACACACACACACACAGAATGAAGTTCTACTCAGCCATCAAAAAAATGAAATTATGATATTTGCCAATAAATGGATGGAAATGGAGACTACCATGCTGAGTGAAATAAGTCAAACTCAGAAACTCAAAGGTTGAATGTCTTCTCTCATATGCAGAAGCCAGAGTAAAATGAAAGAAAAGGAAAGAGAAGGATAGGGTAATATAAAGAATCAATCAAATATAAATTAACAGATGAGCAAAAGGAAATCAAGAGTAGAGGAAGGAGAATGGGAGAAGAGGGAGGATGGAAGGGGGAAAGGTGGAGGGAAAAAGGTGGGTTTCATGCACTGAAACTGATATCCACGAATGTATGAGTTTGTTAGGATGAACCCAACTACTATGTATAACTCTAAAGCTCTAATAAGAAATGAACACCACTATTATGTATAATTCTAATGCATCAATTAAAATTTTTTTTGAAAAAAAAAAAAAAAAAAAAAAAAAACACTCTCTTTTTGGCTTTCCTATGGATAGAAATTATAAAACATGACCAAGCAAATGGCCAGTGTGATTCCCAGGCAGTCAGCTCAGAAATGGGAAGTTCAGCCCATTAGGCAACAGGGAAAATTAAGCCAAGGTTCTGGTTTTACATGTCCATGTATTAAAATGTGACTACGTTTAGAACTTAAAAACAAGCATAAACTGAACACCTGGACTATATCTAATACCATGACAAGTGTTACAGAATTAAAAAAAAAATCCCTGCTTGCCAAAGTGATCAAAGTGATGAAGAAAAACAAGAGATACAGAGAAAACAACTAAGTGTTGAGAGGCAGGCAGGGAAAGAAATCAGTCAGTAACAAGAATGAAGAAATAAATTTTTAAAATCTTACCAGAAGTGATCCCAAGTTTTGTTAGTCACTAGATTTCCTGTCCAGCTATGAGATATTTCATGTGCAATAACCTAAGGGAAATATTATTGATTAGTAGTAAAACTGATTGCCTTATTCTAAAACAAGCTATTATTTAAGCATTCCTGTTCTTTTAACTCCTCATTATTCAATTCTTTTAAATATATATCAGGGGTTGGGGATAAAACTCTATGGTAGAGTGGTCACCTATCATGTGGGTTTAATCCCCATCACCAAAAAAAAAGAAAAGAAAAAAAAAAAAAAAAGCCATGTGTGAGTGTATTTATTCACTCATTCAGGGAATTACTCAGTTCAAGAAAAAAAAGTAATTTAACCAAAAAAATATGGCATAATTAAAATCATCAGAAAAGAAAAAAAATATTGTTAAATGAATATATCGCTCATTGAATATTTCACGTGAATTATGTTTTCTTAGGTCTGTTAATCTAATTCTTAGCATAACAGTGTCTTGTGAGGAGAATTCCCAAGTTATCTTTCATAACCAGGTTAAATATTATAATACCATTCATATTGTATAGTCAGTTATTTAATACTTCTTGAGGAAAAGATCATAATCAGAAATTTTGACTTACATTGGAAAGTGACTTATCACCTGCCTAAAAAGAGAGAGAAAATATCTTAGTATTTCAGTAATCAAATTACAGGTTATATTTTAAAGACTGCATACCTTCCATCTAGTACACTGGCATTGACAGCCCACTCTACCATGGCACTTCAAAGGGTCAAAAGAGATAAACATTGAGGGAAAAAAAATCCAGGACTAAAAAACAGCATTATTCTTTCTTTTCCTAATCCTAAGAAATTTTTCTACTGCCAGGAGGGCCAGTATACTGGTTTCTCACTACCAGGAATTTCTTCAACTTCAATTTGGATATCTGCTCTTATTTACCCATCATGTTCTTTCTCTCCTTATCACCTGCAATATATTTCAGAAAAGCTTATGGGATTCTTTGTATTCTGTGGTGTATTTCATTTTTACTTAGCTGCTACTCCATTAGTCATTTGGTTCTAGAAGGACTCAAAGTAGCTTACAAGGCATATAGAATACAGCAAGAGACTGTGGGCCTAATCCTTTCCTATACATACTACACTTAGCTTCTGCTTTTGTCTTATTAGTATCTTTGTGTCAATTGTAAATGGTGTCATTTCTTTTTCTGGATACATAAGTCATCAATGGACTATTGTTACATAGCATCCCCATTCCCAACACCCAAATACCATGAACAAAATACCCTCTTTCCTCACATGGACAAATCATTTTCTTTCAAAAAGTGAAATTTGATAACCAAAATGAGTACTAAAATAAGAAACAAGAGTTCTATAAATAAGGAAAGATATTTTAAAAAATATACTAGGAGTCTAAAGTTCTTCCTATTTATTTTTGAGGAAATCTGAATTTCAAACAAGAAATATTTACACTTACCAGGAGAGTAGGAGTTACAAAAGTAAGGCAAGGGTTCTCCATGCCACCATAAGGGAAGGATGGGGGCAACACCAACAGGTCATACTGCCCCCATACATACGGTCCTCCCAGATCTTCTGCAATTTTAAGCATAGATTCAGTCTGAAAAATTAATGCATACATATTTGTATGTCTTAATTATTGCCAAAATAATTTCTTAAAAGTGTATGTTGCTTTCTATGAAGGTTATGAGTTAATGAGGCTTATTTTAAACGAAAGTGATAAAAAAAGTGTAGTAACTTCAAATTCATACAAAATAAGACATTCTTGGTTCTTTCACTATATTACTTAAAACCATCATATCACATTCAAAATCTTTAATTTCCTGTCTACTACAATTATTTAGAAATATGACCAACCTCAGAAAATTCATAAGCAGATTTTTCCACTTGCTCTTTCTCAGACCATACCAAAGTTCTTGGGCCAATTTGCCTGCAAAATTAAAAAAGTTTTATGAAAAAAAAATTCAAGGCAAATCATTTACCTGATTCTAGAAAGGACTTTAAATCTCGTACATAGCTCTTATTAAGTGGAATTGAATTGACCATGTGTTCCTGGGAAGAGATGAGTTTAAATGGCCTGAGATACAAACTTGCTGTTACACATGCAGCTCTCTATGGAAGCCCAGTCTGAGTAAAAGGAAAACCAAGACATGAGGTGTCCCCAAAGGTTAGCTTACTGGCTCTTGTAAGATCTCTAGGGATCTAGTTTCCTCTTTCAATCACAACCATGGAAACCCTTCTTGTAGCTCAAAAAAGATTATTCCAGAACAAGATAAAAACAGTGTTATGCACTTAAAAGTTGAACACTCTCATTTAAGAAACAAACAGAAAAGGTACAACATGGATGAACCTCGAGGATGTCACACTAAATAAGCTGTTCACAAAAAGATAAATACTCTGATTCTACTTACATGAAGTATCTAAAGTAGTCAAATTCATAGGAACAGAAAGTGTACTGGGGGAAGGGGGAAAAGAGTCATTTAATGGGTAGAGTTTTGGATTTGCAAGATGAAGTTCCCGAGATTTGTTTCACAATGATGTGAATACACTTAACACCACTGAACTGCACACTTAACACCACTGAACTGCACACTTACAAAAGGTTAAAATGTACATTTTACAATAAAAACAACGAAGAAGAAACAAACAGAACTATGTATCACACCTACAGTGTTAGAACTCAAAAGTATTTTTTCATTTAAATTTTGTCTTAAACATTTTATTTGATACTATATCTCAAACAAGATTTTGCCTTGGCATTCTGCTCCAGAGGCAGGAGTTTCTGGAACAGTGCTTCTTAAGCTTATGTGCATATAAATTATCTGGGACATTTTTTAAATATAAATTTTGATTTCTAACCAACTCCCAGAGAAGGCCAAAGCTATTGGTGTGCAGACAACAATGAGTGTAGTATCAATGGTAATTAGTGCTAACCACTATAAAATTTAGTAAGAGCCACAAATGCAAGCCATGAATATAATTTGAAATTGCCCAGTAGCCACATTTAAAAAAAAAAAGCAAAAGAAACAAATTAATGTTAATAACAATTTTTAATCCAATAGACCCAAAAATGTTATCATTTCAACATGCAATCGATAAAAAAATTAAAATATCTTACATTTTTATATGGCTTTAGAAATCTAGCATGTATCTAGCACATTTCAATTTGGATGTGTTGCATTCCAAATGCTCGATAACATCATGTATGCAGTATAACTGGTTACTGGACAGTACAGGTCTAGCTGCACCTAGGTTTGAGTCTTGGCTCTGACATTTCCAAGTTGTGTTAATAAACTCACAGAGCAACAGTTTCTTCTTGGTAAAACAGAAACAAATAATCGTACTTACTCCACAGAGTTGAGGAAACAATGAGATAAATGCACTAGAGTTAAGACATAAGAACTTGTAAAGGGCAATTGCTATGAAAATTACTAAAATTATAATTTACTGAGAGCCTGCTTTCCATATGTTAGGTCTGTTAATTCTCACAAAAATTCTTTGAAATACATATTATTTTCTGTTTTCCCGGTTTAAAAAAAAAAAAAAAAAAAAAAATGAAACTCAAAGAGGCAGTGAGTTGCCCAAGGATAGAGCTAAGAACTATTGGAGATGAGACCTAAATTTGTTTGTCTGACTTCTCTATTGTGTTCACACTTCTAGTAATTTAAAGATTATGGTTACTGTAAATATTCTTAATTTTCAGTTGTTTAAAAATAAGAAAAAACAAACAAGAAAAAAGAGCACTCTAGCTATTGGTAAAACTCTAGCTACTGGTAAAATTTTTAACAAAATACTTTATACTTCTATACTATTCATAGACTTCCAAGTGCCTTAACGTTTTTTATCTTGTTTGTTTCATATAAACACCCTACAAGGCTGGAGAGGCAGATTTTATAATTATAAAATTTATAATTAGAATGAGAAAATGAAGATTATAAGAAACAACTCATTCAAACTTATATTAGAAAGTAGATGTCAAACCAAAGGTAAGAGCATGCTTACCTTATTCTATAATACCTGGAAAAATGTAAGAGGCAGGTAGTAAAGATTTTTTTAGTTTAAAATTTGTGGCCAAACATTTTACAACTGGATTTGAATTTTTCTAGAGTTGTCAGCTTGATATCTTGAAAAACACACAAATGGGCTACCTATCAATCCTGACAGATTTAAGGTGCCCATAAACCTCAAAATTTGTTCAAAAGCTCACCTGCTTTCTAATGCTCCAACAACTAAAGCAATCAGGTAGCAGGGTATTGGAACCTAAAGGGGGCAAAGACACATACCACATGCTTGGATTAGTGTTTTAAAAATAATACAGGGTCAGACAATTCATATTTCAAATCAAGTAAATTCCCTTTCAAATTTCCTTTTGTACTTCTCAAATAGTTCTCATTTTTAAGGGGCCAAACAGTTCAAAATTATAATGCAAAACATTTCAAAACATCTATTTTCCCTTTATTCCAACAAAGGAAAGCTTCTGACATGTGAAAACCATGTTTGTACATAGCCTTAAAAAGGTACTTTCAAACATTTCTCAAAAAGTAACATAAGAAAGCAATTGTGCTTTTTCCTTATGCTTTTTTTCTTGACTTTTAAAACTTCATATTTTTAATTTAAAAAATTCCTTTATGTTTTAAACCAGCAATGAGTGGATGCCAAAGTTATGGGAATTTGGAAACCCAGAAGCTGGGTTTAGAGCAAAACTGTCCATTGGTGAATCAGTTATTAAAAGATGCATGCACACATGCACGCACACACACACACACACACACACACACACACACACACACACACACACACACTCATCCACATTCTATTTGTTAAAGGTCAAAGATACAAGTCCAATTACCAGCTGCATAGAAATTTTAACTTACAGGATGATAACACAGCTCTTTCTCAGTCTAAGACAGCTCTTCCATTTGTAAACACCCTTAACAGCCACATGATCACACAGTGGCTCCACAGCAAGCAAACATGCAACTACTTAAAAGAGGAAGCTTGCTTCTGACTAGACTGAGGGAAAACGGAATCAGGGCTTTCTTGCTATGCCTATCCAGTAACCTGTTTCTTCAATATAACACCTTCTCTAAATGGAACAAACTCCTCTAAAAGCACAAAAGAAAAATAAAAACAAAAGAAAAGCTGTTCTTTAAATTTTTGAAACGTTTCAAGAGTTCTTTTGCTCTCTGGGTGGGTAAAAGCTCTTTGCAGATCACTAGATGCTGTGATCTTACTTTTTGGCTGAATCTGTATATTTTCCTGCTTGGGTCTTCTGGGTCAGGTGCTTCTCCATCACGAATAGCACTCATAAGTGCCACCAATTCTTTAGGGACAGACACCTAATGAAAAATAAAAGTCATTTCTAGTCATAAATAAAAGGGCCTATGTATCAAACTACATAATGTAAAATAATATTTGCTCCCCTTCTTGACTATCCATATAGTAAACAGACTATCAACTCAAAAGTACATACTTGTTAGTTTTGTAAAGAGAAAGAATATGTAAAACTGGCTTCTTTAAAAACAAACATGAAATACCTATCCATCCATCTCTGCATATTAAGAGCACAATTTTGGTACAAACTAGATTAAAATCCAAGCTCTGCAATCTACTAACTGTACACTTGGAAAAAAAAAAATCTCCCTGAGCCTCAACTTCCCCATTAAATATGGGTGAAACTTCACAGGTTTTCTGTAAGAAATAAATAATAGAAATGAAGAGCCCAGCACCATGCCTGGCTGTGGAAGTCACCAGCTCAGCCCCCTCTGTACCTCCAAGCCAAATGCTATACTCATTGTATGACAGAACAGTTTTGAACAACTTTATATGTAAAACATAAACTTGGGGTTATATAATAGAACTTTGAGGGTAGAAACTGTAAGAAACTAAAATTTATTACCAAAAACTGTGACATCAATTTTCTCTGGAAAATTATATGGAAAATATACTTATGGGGTAAACTATGGGGTCACCTAAGTATGTAACTTAGCTCCCTGATTCTGAAAGTTTGATTTCTTATAAATGTCAGAATAAAGGACTATCCCTTGGGTTTTTAAGATCTAGCAAGCATATATTCCAGCACAAGCCTGACTGTCCCTTCTTTTTTTTATGACTTAGGGCCCCGAACTTTGACTGAGACAGGCACAGAATTTGGAGCACTTGAACCAATGTTACAACAATCAGAATTTAGGAACTAACTTGGTTTCATTTCCTCTCTTTGTTTAGATAGACACATGTTACAGACAGGTTGTGAGGTTGTAAGACTTGCTTGAGGTCATCAGTGAAGAAGAGTCCAGAACCTATGGTTCTTTGCCTCCAAGTTTAACATTCTACAGCATTATACTAGATGTGGTTTCTGGGATGATCTGGGAATCAAGAAGCCCCATAAATACAGATTGAGCCTCATTTTCTGTACTTGGTTTAAGTAGCTCAAGCCTCTGGGATGGTGTTATTAACTGCAGTCTACTTTTTTCCCAAAAGATTAGCAGTACCTCCAACAGGAATAATTGGAAATGTATTGAGAGAAGCCCATAATATATGCCCATTAAGAAATCTAGATATTTACATGGCTATCGAATGCATTTATAAAAACTTTTAATCCTGCAAATGTCAATTATTAAGGGTTCAAAAAGAAAGGTCCCCAATTCTTGTTTTTAGATCCAGAATTATGAATTCCTTTTATAAAATGAGAATGGTATCCATTTTCTTTTGTCACTCAATGTTTAAAACTGCCTATAAAACTGAGATTCAGAATGAGGTCCATAGGCTCTTGTCATATTTCAGGCAGATATTTTTAGTGCAAAAAATTTAATTATCGTCCTTATCGCTTAGACCACATTTACTTTTCATTTAATTCAGTTAACAACTGTGAGGCTTACCTCTGCAGTGTAGGTTAGTTTCACAGAAGGGGTGTCCTGGCAAGGAAGAATTGCTCTGCAGTGGATAGCCTGGGAGGGGGAGGAAAAGAAATAGTTATTTCTCTTTCTCCTAAACCAAGTCATTAGGAAAACATTAAAATTATAGCACTTTTCTTAGAAATATTCTTTTAAAAAACAAAATTAGCTCTCTCATCTCTTGAGTTTCTTAAAATAGCAAAAATAGATCTGTGGATTAAAAAAAATCGGATTTTCCCTTTTAATTTAGGATCGACCCTCACATTTCAGTTGAAGCATGAAGTCAACTATTAAGCAGTATTTCTGACTGTTCTGTATTGTAGCAGTGCCCAGGGAGAAGTTCTGAGGAACCTGGAGAATAAGGACTCCATAACAAAATAAATTTGACAACCACAGCAGATTACACTTCTGTCTCAGAAAGTTACTAGGAACATTAGCCTTCTGAAGGTTCTAGAAAAACCTACCAAAAAAGAAACCTGCCCGGGTTGGGGCTGTAGTTCAGTGGTAGAGCCCTGACTAGCATGTACCCTAGGTTCCATCCCAGCAGTGGGAAAAAAGAAAAAGGGAGAGAGGGAAAGAAAGAAAAGAAAGAAACCTGATTCTTCACACTAATTTTAACATGAAATCCATTTTTCTTTGGTTAGTTATTAACATCTAATGAAATGCCAGTGTTTTGAGGAAAACATTGAGAAATGAAACTAACATCTTGACATTTCATCTTACAGCACATTCTGAAAGTAACAACAGGAAACTTAAAAAGAGGGAGAAAAAAAATGCTATTTATGAATACCATATAAACATATTCATTCTCATATTTTGTAAAATATTTCTCTGCTTCCACAACAAGCTGATTCTATCAAGAAAAAAGGCCAGAGAACCTACAATTTCATAAGCTGGCCTATTATCAAATAAGTCTGTGTCTATCTCTGAGAAGCAAAGAAACCCCAGCTTCAATGAGACAATCTACTGAACTTAAAAGAAAACTAACACTCCTCTGTGAAGCTGATAAAAATCCTTGACTTCTTAAAACTCCCAGACTCCAGTCCTTCTCACCAGATCTAGAAGATTCCCCAAAGACATGAGCTCCCAGAGTACCTCTAGATGAATTAACAAGGACTAGAAGACACACCTGGTTCTCTCTCCTAAAAAAAGGCTTCAAGATCAGGCCTCTAGAGTTCCTAAATGGACTGCAGATGGGGGTGTTTATATGTATTTCATAGGATAGGAACAAACCCAGGCAAATATGCATAAAGAACAACAGTAAGCAAATTCTTTAAGCAAAATTACATCTACATGTTTCTTGCCAACTGGAATTCCTTAACTTAGTTGAAATCTCATTCCTATGTTTCAAACGTTGCTGCCAATAAGAAAAAATATATTTAAAATATACATTCTAGTTACTCACAAATATTATATTTCCTTTTAAAAAATAAATCTATACTGCTTTTTTAACTTTTATTTTATTTATTTTTTATGTGGTGCTGAGGATCAAGCCAGTGCCTCAAATGTGCTAGTCAAGTGCTCTCCCACCGAGGCACTACCCCAGGCAACAAATATTACATTTCTTGCTTTAAACTTATAGATAATCTATGAGAAATATCAATTGAAAATCAGGTCTTATTAAGAGATAAAGCCAGGAATGGTGGCATGTGCCTGTAATCCCAGGAACTTGAGAGATTTAGGTGGAAGGATCAAAAGTTCAAGGCCAGCCTCAGTGACTACAAGACCTTGTCTCAAAATAAAAAGGGCTGGGGATGTATCTCAGTGATAGAGCACAGCTAGGCTCAATCTGCATTACTGCCAATACAAAGGAAGAGAGAGAGAGTACACGATTTGTATATTCTTGTTAGAACATTGTGTCTCTTCCAGATTACTGAATGTTTCTTAGATTAAAAAGATACTTTAAGTAGCCCTACAAGGTAAATGTGTCTAAATCATGTTTCATTGTTTATATACTTTGAGTCAAATGTGAGCCTAACATGATATCTATCATACAGGAAGAGGAGGATTAAATACACAAAGTATCTAACACAGTGCCTAGAAACACAGTAAAATGTAATAAGTGAGTTTCTTTAATTTTAACCATAAATTGATTATTAACAAAATTAGATCTTTTTTTTTTTTAGAAGACAGTTTGATACTTACTATCCTTGTGGCAGATTATCTCTAATTATATGGTTATTTGTCCTCAGTATGTGTTTGTTTTTTAAACTGGGGTTGGGGGTAAGTAGGGCTTGAACCCAGGGTACTCTATCACTGAGCTACATCCCCAGTACTTTTTATTTTCTTATTTTGAGGCAGGGTCTCACTAAATTGCTAGACTGGCCTCAAACTTATTGTCCTCCTATCTCAGTCTCTTGAGTCACTGGGATTATAGGTGTACACCATTATACCCAGCTTATCTGTCTTTACTTTGAAAATGGAAAACAGAAGTAGTTAAATGATATCATTTTAAAAGTACCTTTAATATATTTACATAATAAACACATCTGTAAACATATAAGGAAAATCTGGAAAAGCTGCACTCCAAACTTAATGGTGTTTTACCTCCAGAGAGTAATGTCCAGAGATGATTAGGAATTTGATCTTTCACTTTCCTCCATTTTACTGTTAGCATTTTCATAATAAGTACTTATCACTTTTGTTTTACTAATGTTTCTTCTTGCATTTTATGACCATTTATTGAGTTTCCACTCTATGGCAAGTTCTATGCTAGGCGCAAGGGATGTAAATATAAATAAGATCAAATACACCAATGTAGATAGTTTCCAAATTAAAGGACACTTATTTTAAAAAATAATACATGAATTAATAGCGAGATCTCTCGCTATTAAATTAGTATCTTGTTTTATAACATAAAATAGACAATATGTTATATAAGACCCATATATTCATAAGACCACTGTCTGCCTTGCTTCATTAAACTGCTTGAGCTGGGAATTTCCTGTGTAATACATCATTCTAGAATCCTTTTTACCTGGCATTGACTAAAGAGATACGGGTGTTCCTTTCCAGAGGTTTGTTCAGGAGTGAGCCATTGAAGAGCAGATGATTTTGGAGATGTCTCAAAAGAAATTTCTATAACAACCTCTTGATTTCTGTATGAAACAAATCAACATATTAGTAGAATATAATTCTAACTAAAATTTAAATTCATATTACATACAGTGAATAATATAAATAACATCGCATGAGGTCTTGTTACTGATTGAGAGTTCTAGGAATACTACACCCTAGTTAAGTTTGCTTTCCTACCAGAAGGCCACTCTGTGGGTCCTTTACATTCTACTGTGCTAATGAAGATGTATTAGTTGAGTGCCCCACAGTGTTTCACATACTATGTATTTGTGATATTATTGTCATACATTTATGACAGTGAGGAAGTGGCAAAAATAATTTTGGAAGCTCCACTACCACAGTGGTAGTGGAACTTTTGACTATCCAAGACACAATACAGAGCAGTGCTGATTTGCAAACTGCAACATGTTAAGTCAAGAAATTAAGAGGAAGCGTTCAGAAACTTGTAGTGTCTTTTTTTTTTTAAGTTTGTTATGAATTATGCGCATGTGTGCATATGCATGTGTGTGTGTGTATGTGTGTGTGCGGTGCTGAGAATCAAACCCAGTGCCTCACATGTGCCAGGCAAGTGCTTTTCCACTGAGCTACACCCCCTACAGTGTCATAGCGTCATTTTTGTCTGTTGAATCTAATAATATAATCTCTTTCATTATTTCTTCTTCCTACTAATTCATATGTACTGCATTTTACAAAAACATCAGTCTATGATAGGCTAGAGAAAATATTAACTAGTCCTTCACCCCACGAGTTTCAGAAGCACTGCTAATGAGAAAACAGTAAGAGTTCTGAAGACCAGCAGCCCAGTCTCAGTCTGGGTTTGAATCCTGACTCCACCATGTACTAATGCTGTAAATGTGGGCAAATTACTTGACCTCTTTACACCATAGTTTCTTCATCTGCAGAATGGGGTTAATGATATTTTCACAAGTTATGCTGGGCATCTCCTTTCTCTTTCTTAAAGGGAAAGAGAAGGCCAGAAAACTTTGGCCACTGGAGGTTGGGGGTAGATTGCCCTTGTACTAGGCCAATAGTCTTCACCCTCTTTCCCCTCCCCAGTGTATCCAGGGTTTAGAGAGATTCCTTATATGATAATTCCAGTTGCCATTTTCTTGACAAGTTACTTTAATCTCTGAGATTCCCTTTCTTATCTGTAAAATGAAGATCATACTGTACAGGATTACTGTAAGGATTAAAGAATACACTTATCCCAAGACGGGCACACAGTTTGCACTTCTATGTTTGGCATCATTATTATTACTCCATTAATAATAGCAGGTGGCTCTGGGACAAGGGTGAGTGTGCTGCTGGTGCTCAGCTCCAGGTTACCCTGAAAGGCCTCCTTAAGGACGGCATGCCCTGTCATTACTCCACATGAGGAGTTAAAGAAGTCACAGTGCCCAAAGTCCCATTCTTGAGAGTTTTATGCAATAAATTTCTTCAGTATTTTAAGAACATAAATTTTTACTATAAAACTTAAATCTGATCAGTAGGAATAGCATACCAATTATTACATATATAAGCAAACACAAAAGAGGAAAAATGTCTAATTTATCTTAAAATACATTTTTACCATTATTCAGCTGTAAAAGAAAAAGGATAGCACTCATACTTGCTCAGGGCAATAGGAAGAGAGATTTCCATCGGCGATCCTTTGTAACTTTGTCGTTCTCCAAGAGTGTATTTGACTTCTTGTCCATTGATCACCACTTTTTCTATTGTAAGGTCTTTTGTATCCAAAATCTAAAGTCAAATTAATATTTTTAAATAATAAAATAGTTTTAAACATCAGAAGAAACTAGTACTAGATACAGGTTAACTACAATTGATTGTAAAATGAGTTGCTTATAGAAAAAAATATAGAGTGAAATTACAGGACTAAAAAATTAGTATAAAGCTTATCTCTTGAGAATCTAAACTTCCTACAAACTTTTGGGATCTAAGGTTGGTATACATATCGTTAGGCAATTCTAGGATAGTCACACAAATTTTAGGCTCTAAGTACAAGTCAATCTAAATTAAAATCCCTTTAATTTTGTCTCCTGGAAATTGTTTTTTTTTTTTTTTTTTTTTTTTTTTTTTTGCAGTACCGGGGATTGAACCCAGGGCCCTATGCTTGCGAGGCAAGCACTCTACCAACTGAGCTATATCCCCAGCCTTCCTGGAAATTGTTATAAAAAATCTTTAAGTTTCTTTTATCCTGCCTCAATATTATCTTATAATACATCTCTTCCTAAAATTCATATAGTCCAAATCCTACAGTGTACTTTCATACATAATAGTGTACTCCTTAAGTACTTAATTTCCAAAAATTAAAACAAACCTTGGCGCTCACTAGGCAGATAAACAGACTGTGTATCACTATGTGTTATTTAGTGAAAGCTAAGTTTTATAAGGCAACTCTGAACAAATGACCCTATGTTCTTGCTACTGCCAATTAACAACTGCTTGGGGCAGGGAGGAATGCAGCCAGTGTCTTGAGTAGTTTCATCCCTGAGCCCCAGAAACCAAATGCTTTCCTCATCTTTCAAGTAACCTCTTGTTCTGAAATCTTCAACCTTCTTGTACCAGAAACTGTTGCCAAACAACCTGAACAAGCCTCTCACAATATTTTTAAAACTTCACTTGATCCTTCTACCCAGTAACTTCTACTTCCCCTCCTTCCTTCCTAAAGAAGTGCAATCTATGGCTGCCACTTCTACTTCCTCATCAACCATTCTTCCTTTTTAGTTTGGGGTCTAGCTCTTGTGATACTGAAAAGGCAGTTTCCCTGGTCCACAGATCTTTTTATCTGTCCAATGACCTTGACCTATTGTCTACTCATAGCTCTTGAGGACCATGACACCTGGCTGAAACCCTTTCCTTGGCTTCTCTACCTTTACACATAAATGGTTCTTCTTCTTGTCTAATGCTCCTCTCTCCCTGTTCTTTCTAACTCTTGAATACAGATATGCCCCAATGTTTCAGCCTTGGTCCTTTCATTTTCTTCACTCCCTGCCTCTTACACGTGTCCACATCTTCATTTAATATCTCTTTAGCACACATGACTACCACTCTACTTCCAGAGTTGTATCCTGGCCCAGGATGTCAGCTGTACATCTGCTGATACCTACCCAACATTTCCATGGGACATACCACCTCATATTCAACAGGCTTCCAAAAATGAAACTATTATGCCCCCTAATCTCCTTTGATTTTTTTTTTTTTTTTTTTTTTTTTTTGATTCTTTCAGTGGAATTCCTTAAGATACCTAAGGTCTGAAACTCTCAAGCCACAGTAAATCTCACTTCCCAATCTCACATAGCCAATTAGGTTTTTTTCTTCATACTGTCTTCACATTTTTTTTTCTCTCATTCTACCACTGTCTAAGTCAGACCTGGTAGAACTCCCTTCTACCTCACCTCCCTACCTCTGGCATCTTCCACTCCCGCCCCCCATACCTGGCCTGGAAAAGCCCTGGCCATTAGAATGCCAAGAAACAGCCATTTCCTAGCCACCTCTCTTTTAAAAATTTTAGTTAACCATCGGGGACCAGCTCAAAAAAAAAAAATCACATGGGCAATCACTGAATTTGATTGCCATCTGTTTAATTTTCTCATAGCTTTCCTTCCTTCCTTCCTTCGCAGTCAAATTTGTTATGAGCATCATCTGTTTTCCTCCTAATGGGCAATTACTTCTTTCAGGTTACTTTCTTTTGGAGGTTCTCAAGTGTTACACTAACTCTAACTAAAACTGGCTACAGTAGCATGTTCAAAATATATGGTTTATTTAAGAATAATTGTTTCTCCTATGCCTGAGTATCTAATTTATTTTAGGAATGTAATTTGAATATCTATGTTCATCTTATTCAGACCTTATAACCATAAAGACAAATTAACTGAATCATTTCCCAGTGAAGTATATTCTATTTTTTGAATTGCCTAAATTTTTCATATCTGTTCAGAATCAGAAGAGTTGGTTATTCCAACTCTTTTTTTGTGAAATCTTTTTCATATCCTCAACGTGTGTCATAGTAGTGGGCCTACACTCTGTTATACTACTTGTTGTATTGCGTCATAACGATTTGTTCTCTACTGGACTGAAGGTGCTTAAATTGACAGAGAACATTACTTAGATTTCCATTCCCAGGGTTCAGTACAGTGCATGAAAAATAGTAGATGTCAATTAATGCATGAAGCAGGTTCTGGACTAAAAGAAAACAGAAAATGCAATTTTTAAGCTGCATATCTCAACTGTTAGGTTTAATCTTCATTTGCAAATTATGTAAGAAATTCCCCTTCAACCTTCTCTGATAAGTGCCATTAAAAATTGGTCAAAACACAATAATAAAAACAAAGGACACTACATAGATGTTAGAATTAGTATTTTTCAACAATTAGTACTTGAGTACCAACTATGTGCAAGGCCAAGATATCTACATATAGTTATAAAAAACAACCCTACTTATGGCAGGTAGTTATTGAGAATATACTTTACTATATCTCAGTGTCCTCTTTGAGTACAACAGAATTGTACTTCTGACTACTTGGACAGTTATCATGGAACATATAATTGATTCCCTTTTTGTACAGAATGGTGAGAAGTTCCATGTCAACTTTGTAATCCACTTCTTCTTAAGTGTAAAGGGTTTTATACTATGTGTCTTATTTCTACTATCTTTATTTTCTCTGCCTCCAAACTTCTTAATTATTTTTAATCTTATCATACTGTGTTATTTTAAGCAGTCTCAGATTCTTCCTGGCACAAATCAGGGTTTAAAACAGAAATCCTTATGCTTCATTAGTAAGTCTCTATGTTTTCTACTTGTTATCTACAGTCTGCAGTGATGCAAAAAACTCACAGGCTTATGTGTTAAAACCAACACCACAACCAAACCAAAACCACCTTGATATGAGCCCCAGCTCAGCCATATACTGAAGATCAGGGGCTTTGCAGTCAGAAAGAACTATGCTCAATTCCTGGATTCCAACATTTAATCATGTGTGACTTTGGCCCTGTTTGAGTCATCAACTGAAAGGATGCCTAAATAAAATTGAAAATTTCAATGAAAGAAACACATGCTTGAAAGTTATCATGAATGTTGAATACCAAACTTCAGTGTAAATAAACCAAAACTTCAAAAGGATTTTAGAAAGCTGGAAATTAGTTCCTTTTAGAGGCATCTTCAAAATTCCTAGCATCACAGATTCCCAGAATTGAACAGAAAAGAAGACATAATGTCTCTTCACCCAGTACTGGTACTGGGTCCTGCTGTGGGTGGTGGTGAGGTCTAATGCTTTCTCATCTTCAAGATAGCGCTATTATCAATATGGCACATATTAAGTTTAGGCATTGCTTTCTAATTGAATTCATTCATTAACCAAACTTCTGAGTGTCCTCTGCTTTCCAGTGCTATGCTAGAAAATTAAAATATAAAAAGATATGAAACACAGTCCCTACATTCAAGAGTGCCTAATCTTGTGGAGGAAAGAAATGAGCTCACTTCAAATGAATAAAATAAATAAAACCAAGCTCTTGGTCTCAAGTTATTGTCATAAATATGCAAAAAATTATATACAGATGTTACTGTGTACTATAAATAATCTTCCTCATACAAAATTTAACATTAATATAATTCCAGATAATTTATTAAACAGACATGCTAACCAGAAATCATTATTTTAAAATCGTACTTTACTCTAGATATGGAAATGTAAAAACAAGGGGCAAGTTTTTAGACTGGGATATTCTTTTCAAAGTTTTCCAAGTTTATGCCTACTGACTCTTGCTTACTCATGGAACAGAAGTAAAGCTTTTGATTTTTACAAGAGAGAGAGCAGTGCAAGGTCATACTAAACAGTGATGAGCTAGCAAAATTCACTTTCTTTTAATAAAGGAGAGGTGCACTGATAAAGGACTTAACTTCAGCCCTGCTAGGGCAAGGCTGTTCCTGCAATAAAAGATAGTATGGTATATCGAGAAGATCAAAGTGCAATCTACAAAGAAACAGTCACCTCCTTGCTTATAATACTTTTTTCTTTCTTTCTTATAGTACTTTTGATGATTACATATCAATACAGAAGAGTAAGAAAGATAAGGGCTTTATTAGTTCATATTAATGAACTCAAAATAAAGACTAAACAAATAAGAGACACAAAAAACCCTAACAATTCTTATCTACACTTGTAATTTTGTCCAATTATTTGACACTAATTTTCCTCCTCAATACCCGATCTGATGGTTTACTGCTGTGCTTTAGTAGATAACATCATACAGCCTCGCAAAATACAACGTATACCATCCTGCCCTGGTTAGGAGACAGAATATGACAGTCTTTTCACATCCCTTTTATTTCTAAATGTTTTTCATCAGACAATATGAGAAAGAACACTGAATATAGGTTAAAGGGCACAGATAAAAATCACTGAATATTTTATAAATCTATACAAATCTTTAAATGGTTAGAAAGCTTACACGTTATCTTCCAAGAAGTGCCGTCATTACTTGCTCCTCGGAACCAACTATTAACAAATTATATTGAGTCATCCTTAGAAAACTTGACTACCCTATCCCGCCCCTTAAATTACTAGAAGATAAGGATGATGAGAAGCAAAGGTAGGAAAGACCCTCAAGAGAAGCAGCTGCAGCTCCGCGTAGAAAGCATGGAATTTTCAAAAGCAGGGCGGAAGGAAGGATCTGGGCCTGGCAGTCCCGAGAGCCTTGAGAACGACAGGCAGAGAGATCGAGGAACAGGGCGAGTAACCCGCAGACCTGCTGGCTACAAAAAAGGTGCCTGGGAGGGAAGTCCTAGTGGGAGCAGGGATCGACTGGATACGGGCTCGGAGAGCGGGATGAGACTGGATCGAGGAAGGGGATCCGGGGGCTGAGAGCAGTCTGGGGCCTGAGCAGGGAGCTCTGGACTGCGGGCCCGAGGAAACCGGGAGGCCACGGGGCGGCGGGTAGCGCTGGGAAACTGGACGCTGAGGAGAGCGGGGGCTGCTGCGAAGATGAACGCGAAGACAGGCATGGAAGGGGCGCAGGGACGTGCCTAGGCACCCGGCAGAGGGTCTTCAGGAGGGGTGGCGGGCGTCGGGGGACGTGACCAGGCACCGGGGGCAGGGTCTTCGGGAGTGACGGGGCTGAGCAAGGGGACGCTGAGATGAGTTGGGGTAAAGAGGAGGAGCAGACCCGCGCGCGGGGCTGGGGAACTGCCGCGGCGAGGGGAGCCGGAGATCCCCAGGCCAACCGCGATGAAGGCGAGGGGGCGAGAAGAGGGTGGCGGGGAGAAGTGGCCTCTGCACACAGAAGCCCCAGTACCAGGCTGCGCAGATTGTCCTCCTGAGACTGGACCGTGAGCGCAGCCGTCCCGGTCAGCGCCCGGCGAGTGAAGTCGACGCTGCAGCGCAGGTGCAGGTGCTTGGTCCGGCAGACTGAGGCCGGAGAGGCCAAAGAACAGGTATCCACGACTTCGGGCATGGCTCTAGGAGATCCGCCGTACGCCGAAACGGACTCAGACACTCAGCGGCCGGACTTCGACTGAGAACCAGAGCAGGAGGAGGCAGGGGGAGAGGGACTCGCAGGGCACGCCGGGAAACGTAGTACCTACAAGTCGGAGGAGAGCGAGGGGCGGCGGGACGGAACTACCGGCCCCGTGGTGCAGCGCGAGCAGGCGTGCGCTAGGCTGCTTGGGAGCGTGCGTGTTAGGAGTGGTGCTGGGGTTCGGTGGGCTTCTGGAGCGCTGGGCGGTAGTGGAGGGGTGGGGTGGGCTGAGGGAGTGATAAGTGGATCCGAGAGAGAGAGAGCACTTCCATTTTAGTTCCATTCAACTTCGGTGGAAACTACGACGGAAACAAATGAATATTTTTCTGTTAGTAGTAGTAGTGAGGGCGGGGCGGGATGGAGAGAGATAAAAAGCCTATCAGAAGAGCCACTCCTGTGCGACTCCTCGTTAGTATAGTGGTGAGTATCCCCGCCTGTCACGCGGGAGACCGGGGTTCGATTCCCCGACGGGGAGGCACGAGTGTACTTTTTCCTTTTACCTCATGGAAAAGTGACATTGTTACTGTTTGCTGGTTTGCCATGCTGGCAACCCGATACAAGTAAGCTCTTTTTCGTATACTTTAGTGTTTCTTGTGCACACTTACAGATCCTGGGGATCCAAAACAAAATAAGCCAACGTTCTCCTTTTAGAAACTGTAATTCGAAAATTCTGTGATAGAAACAAGCTCCGGTAGCAATGGGAGTGCCACCTGGGACATTTGGATCAACTCTGGGGTCCTTCCCACAGAGGGTGAAGAATGCCTTGTGTTTATGGCGGAGCCTCAGTATTAGAAAGAACAGAGTCGGAAGAGAACAGGTTTCAAAGAACTTTAAAACAACTGAGCCTTTATCCTGAATGCACATTGAAAACTTAAGCAAGGGGTGACATGTATGGTTATCTTTATATTACAAAGAGTATTAAGAGAATGAAGATGAGGTCTCAGAGAAGTTAGGAAATTAATACCCTAGTTCAGGCAGAAGATGGTGGGACCTAATGTAGGTAAGAAGTGAAGATGGAAAAGAAGAAGTGAATACTTAAGAGGTTAAGTGGATTCTCAGATGGAGAAGAACTTAAGGCAACTCAGGTTTTTGGCATCAGTGACTGGAATCATTCACCAGTAGTAAACTCTAAGGAGAGGACAGGTTTAAAGGGACGATGCTGAGTTCCATTTTGAACACATGGAGTTTGAAAATCTATGAGAGTCAAAACAGAGATGCCCTTTCACTTGAACATTTAAATCCACAGCTCTGGGAAAGTATAAGGTGGATATAGTTGCATACTTCTGGGGAAATATCAGGTCCCATAATGTGGTGGATGGCATTATGACAGTGGGTAACCCCAACCCAAGGAGAATGTGTTATGAGAATAGCAGTAAAAACAAGTCAGAAGCTAAGAAAACACCAGAGTGGTAAATTTTAAAAATAACTAGTGGAAGAGAACCCTGTGATATAAACTAGAAAGAGCCAACCAGCAAAGTCAAAAGCCATCAAAGTAAGGAGTGAAAATTCTCTTTTGATTTTGGCCATGTGGTCAGGGTAGGGAAGGCAGTGGTTTTATGTATTTTTGTAGTTTGGTTGAAGGTGAAGCTCTAGAGTAGTGGCTTTAGCATTGGAAGAGAAAAGGTGAAGGAGAGCATAAGTCACTCTGTCAAGATGTTCACCAGTGTAAGAAGGGAAGTCAAAAGGGGTAGCTAGAGAGGAAGGCAGCATTGAGAAAGTGGTTTTTACTTGTCGGGGGCAAGAGAAACTGGAACATATTTAGGTATAGAGGTGAAAGGTTTCCAGAGAAGAGGAAATTGAAGTGTAGGGAGAGTTGAGGGATTGAGCTCAACTCAATCCCTGGTACAGTCCAGTTCTGTATCAAAAGTGGACTAACAATTACGTTTGGCTCCTGCAACAGAAGATGCCATACATCTAGGTACGGAAAGCAAAATAAAACAAAAAACATTCCAAATTATAAAATCCAATACCTTACATGTGCATAGGTCCTAATTTCATAGGCCCTAAGAATCACAATCAACACAATCAACATTTGCAGACATTTTTTGAGGTCACCAAATCTAGAATAACAAATGTCATATAATAGAATTAATTTAATTGAATAATATATAATCAAATTACTTTTCTTACCTAGTGTAGAAAGAGAATAGATTATTTTAAGGAAGTGAATGACAATATTATCATCTTCCATTATTGATTACCAAGGGTTTATACTACTTGTGTTCAAGAAAAAATACCCACAGATAACTACAGATGAATCCCTCCATTGATTAATAGGTTTATCAAAAGATAGTTATACACTGGGAATTATTTTCTAAGATACGGTTGGTTCCTAATTATGGAATGTACAATGAGAGCAATTCACAAATAATCAGAGTGTTATTTATGGCCAGTGGTAGATTCAGAATGGTTTAAAAAATGAGGGTTTCCATTATATCTATAAAATTAGAGTTATATCAGAGCCTGTCTACCAAAGCAGATGTTTAAGGATGAGAAAAATGATCTGTATAAAGTTCTGTGAAAAATAATACACATATTTACTGAATCATATGAACAGGAAGTGTTCTAACCTTGCTGCTCACTTGGGAAAAGTACCTAATCCCTCCATCCCCTCAAGATAATTGAGGTACCTGTGCCCTGTGGGGTTGCTGAAAGATCAAATGAGATTATGAATGTGAATGAGTGCATGTTACCTGTTAACTAGCGTTGACATAACTATTGGCTTTCATTTTGTCCGTTTTGATAATTTTAATATTTCTCTTAGGAAGAACTGAGAAGTTAGAAATAACGAATATTTCTCTAGCAAAGCAGGTCATACCAAATTAGGCCTCTAAAAAGGAATTGCAACAATAGGCAAGATCATGTTTGGAAATGCATTTACAGGAAATTTCATTTGGTTCATTGACACTTCCCTTAAAAGGTATGAATTCTTCACATTCCCCACACCTCACATAGTCCTGTCCTTTTTTTAAATGTTCAGTGTAATTTGCAGATAATATGGGTATTAAGTGCATTCTACTATACTTTGCTGCCTATAAAAGAGTTGGGGAAGACTCTTCTACCTACTGGATAATCTGCACTCTCGGACCCAGCTGTACCAAGGCCATTAGGCAGCTTGGTGTTAAAATTAAAGCAAAGGCCTGTGGAACACTATACAGGAAGTTCTAGAGGGTCAACGTCTATCCTTTTGGGGAGGGTCGGGAATAACTTTATGGATGATATAGAATTTGAGCTGGGGCTTGAAAGGTGAGAAGGATTTTAGCAGGAAAAATGGTAGGATTGAGCATGAGGAATGGGGACTGGGCAGGTATATGTAGCAGGAATCAAGGAATGGGCCAGAAGCAGAAATGTATTTGGGAAAGAATAATTCTGGGGGTGTGAAACCCTACTAGTTAATCCAATGCCTGCGCACACTCTTTAATAATAGACCTTTCTTCTTTCCCATACAAATTATATATCTGTTTGTCCCCCATTTCTTTTCATCTTTAGTAGTAAACTTGTCCTTGTTTATTTGGACATATTGCTGCCCAGAAAAAGGGTACATTTCCCATCCTTTGCATTCATGCAAAGTTCTGACCAATGGTACATAAGTGGAAATGCCAATGATGACTCCTAGGAAGTGTCCTTAAAAGGAGCTTTAGAACAGAACAAAACAGACAAAACAACAACAAAAACCTCTTTCCCTATTTGGTTATCTGGAAGGTAGACTTGATGTTTAGAGCTCTAAATGACAGGTTGTATCATGAGGTTGGAGCCATCTACTGAGGATGGTGGAGAGCTCTAAGTGACATGTTGTATCATGAGGTTGGAGCCATCTACTAAGGATGGTGGAGCAGCAAGATAGAAGGAGCTATGGACTGAAAATAGCCCTTGGACTCCCCATGAGGACTGCTCTGGATTTCTTTTATTTGGGAGAAAGGTAAACATCCTTTAAGACAGTGTTATTTTGTATTTTCTTTCACTCACAAGCAATTCAATTTTTACTGAGCTACCTGGTTAAAATTGAATGAGTTTATCAGTTTCATACCTTGAACTTGCCCTTGTCTATCAGTTTGCCACCACTTTGTTGTGGATTACTGCATACATCTGAAAAATGTTATTATGCATTAGATAGGTCTTTTTTCTTCTCTTTTGTATTATCTACTACAACATTCTTTTTAATTTAATAATCTTCCTTAAAGTTCTTCCAAGGTCTCACCAACATCTGTAGCAGCTGTGCTCTGTATTTTTTTTTTTTTTTTTTTTTGTATTTTTTGATTTAGGGTTTTTCTTTTTTTTTTTCTTTCTTTCTTTTTCTTTTTGAGAGTACTGGGGATTGAACTCCAGGGCCTCATGCAGGCTAGGCAGGTGCTCTACCACTGAGGTACATCCCCAGCCTCCATTTTCAAATACTAGAATTTTTCACATACAATCCAAGGAATTAATAGATCAATGTAAGGTTTTTTAAAAGAAAAATTTGTCCAAGAATTTTAATAACCCATCATTAACAATATGTAATTAGTACATTTGTGTGCTTTTCATGATATTGAAATGAAAGACGGAATTCATTTCTTGTGTGTGAACAAGAGGAAAGAGTAAATTTTCAAGTTTACCTCTCCTACTTACCTTCTTTTCTTGTTGCTTTAAAAGGTATTTTCAGTTTTGAGAGTTTTATTGGTGATGATTACAGGAAAACAGAGTAGGGGGAGCAGTTCTAAGGTGAGAGATGGTGGCGGCCTAGACCAAGGATTCAGCAGGAGCATTGCTAAGAAGTGGTCCCATTGAGTGTACTATTGGAAGGCCAAGCTACTAGGATGTCTGGGCAGTTTAGGTATGGAGTATGAGAAAGAGAGGAGTCAGAGCTGATATTGAGACTTTGGGCCCAAGAAACCGGGAGAATGTAGTTTGATTAGCTGAGGTGGGGAGATTG
Source organism: Sciurus vulgaris (assembly GCF_902686455.1). Classification (NCBI taxonomy): domain Eukaryota; kingdom Metazoa; phylum Chordata; class Mammalia; order Rodentia; family Sciuridae; genus Sciurus; species Sciurus vulgaris. The sequence continues at coordinate 156,371,901 of NC_136465.1, forward strand.
TGGTAAAATAGATTGGGGTAGGGAAGGGTCAACCCAGGAGTTCAGTCTTCAACATAGTAAGTTGGAGGTGTCTGTCCATCATGGGAGGATACATGTTGAGCAGTCAGCTGGATATATGAGCATGGAGTTCAGAGGAAAAGCTGGACAGAACTTGAGATACCAATTGAGAGCTTGGCATACAGATAGCACAGGGAGGAGAAAAACTAACTTGGGAGACTAGGAACAGCAGCCCATGCTGTTGAAGGAAAACCAAGGGAGTATGTGTCTCAAAAGCAAAGTGAAGATAGGAGCGTTCAGCTGCGTCAAATGCTGCTGGCCGCTAAATAAGATGAAGGCTAAGAATTGACCTTTGGGTTTAGCAACCTGAAAGTCATTGGTGACCCCAACAAGAACAGTTTTGACAGATGGCAGGGAGACACAGGCAATGAAAGCCTAGTTGAAGTAGCTTTGAGGAGAAAAGAAACAGGAATTAAAGTTAGAGTATATGTAGGTAACTCTTTTTTGAAGAGTTCTGCTGTAATGGAGATCATAAACATGGGATCATAGCTGGTGAGGGAATTTAGTTAAGATCAGAGAAATAAAAGTGTGTTTGTTGGCTGTTCAGAATATTCCAGCTGAGGTGGAGCCTCTGATGTAGGAGAGAAGTGGGGGAAAAAGCTGGAGCCGTGTTCTTGCCAGATCACCTAGGCTTGCTATCCAGGCCATAAGTGAAGACAGTGGCTTCAGCTAGGAGCAGACAGTCACCACAAGCACAGGAGGGGGAGCACACCTGGCACAGATGCCAGGTGGGTCAGTTTTATCCATGAAGGAGTAATGAGAATGTGGTTGGGGGAGAATATGGTGTTGAAGTTCCAGGGGAGAAGAGAAGGTGTAAGGTCAAGGAGAAAGGGAGGCCGACTGGGTTAGTTTGGTTGCTGAGCACTGGTAAGGGCCTGCTGGAGGGTCTTGGTTAGGAATTAACAAGAACCAGGCCAGCATTATTGGGTGAATTTTCTCTAGTCATGCTTGGTTGCCTGGGGGGACTTAGCCAAAAGAGCATGAAAGCCAGAGGGGACCCAGGTGGATGAGAGACAGTGAAGAGGCAGAGTCCACAGACAAGGTGAAAAGATGGTTAGAGTCAGTATTAAAGAAAGATAAGGGAGCAGCATGTTCCTAGGAGTGACAAAATACTGTTTATGGATGACTTGCTATTTTTGTGTGAAGGGTGGGAAGAGAATATATGAAACATTTGCCCATACCCACATAAAATATTTCTGGAAGAATTTTCAAGAAACTCACGGTATCATTTGTTTGTGGGGATTGGAAGTTGGGTGGCCAAGGAACAGAGGCAAGAAATAGATATTTCAACAGAATCACCTTTCAAGCCTTTGGCGCTTTGCTGTAAGTGAATGTAGTTCCTATTCCAAAAAGTTATTTATTGATATTAAAAAAATTAATAAAGGTCACTGGCCAGAAGCCACAAACACAAACAGCCTTCCCTGGCTTCCTGTTTACTCATGCTTTCTAACACAGGCCCAGCTGGCTCTGCAGCCTCCACTTGAGACGGCCCCACAAGCCCTGTGTGAGCTGCACCCAGCTCTCCTTACCCACGCTCTCTGCCTTTTCTGAGTCGAGCCTGGAGGCTGTGGTGCCCCCTCCTCCTCCTCTGACCCCTCTCCCCAACCTTGGCAGGTCTGTCCTCCTCCCCTTCCAGCCTCCTCTCCCTCCAGTCTGGACTGGAGTCTAGGAGAATCTCTTTCCCTAAGGGAATAAGGTACAGGTGAGGCCCTTCCCTTCCTCCCTCCAATGAGTGACAAAATAAAGAAAATGATTTAAGCCACCTTTTTCTTTGTGTTTAGCTTACGGAATGATGGAGGCAACACTGACCCACTTCTCCATTTTCCTGTTAAATCTGTTTTTGCTTGTGCAGCCTCATGCAAGAATTCCATATTTATATTCACGTCTCCGTCTGCTCTTTGTGTCAAGAGAAGGTTCTGGCAACTGGGGAGGCCAGAAATGAAAAAGCATGAGACAAAAGTTTTGCCAATTTTATAAAACAGCGTAAGGGGATTCCCCCTCCCAACTCTCCACTCCTGCTTCATGCCCATGATTGACAGCAGGCAGAGTCTGGAGAGCCTCTACAGTCACCAGTGACCCCTGCCAGACAATCTGCCTTTGTTTCTCTGCTTGTGCCCTTCAGAACTGGCCTAAGCGAAATAGATCGTCAAACTTGCCAGGGTTGGAGCCTGAGCTTGATTTATCTCTTCCCCCACACAAAGTGTGTTTGAGGACCAGCAGTATCAGCACCTCCTAGAAGCCTCCTGAGAAATACCAATTTCAACAAATCAGAATTTTCATTTTAAGGTCCCCAGGTGATCTGTGTGTCTATTAAATGACACCACTGCCTTGGAGACTCAAAGGATACTTTTGGAGTTGGAAGAAATTTCGCTCAAGAGTTTATCAGTTATGTCAGGACCCCTTCTTTTGGGGTCCACTGCCCTTGACCGCCATATCAGTACTCCCTTAATAAACTAATGTTGTCCCCAGCAAAGCACTTACCACACTGGGCATAACCATCATTCGCCCCTATTAGATGGCGTGTCCTTAAGCCCTAGACTGTGTCTTTTCCCTCTCTGAGCTTGTTTGTTGAATGAATGAACAAATGTGTAAATGAATGAATGAATAAATGAGATTTTATAAGAAGTTGTAGATAATCTCTTATTCAGTGACTTACTCAGTATTGACCATGAGACAAAGAAAAATGCCCTCTGAACCCTTGTCTTCTGATGCAATCAGGCAATATATTTGCTTGCAACACCAAATACACTGGCTACCCTCCTGCTAATGGTAGATACTTCAAAGCATTGTTACTGAAGCTTACTATCTGCCTTAGTCTGTTTTCTGTTGCTATTTTAAAATACCAGGGGCAGTGTAATGTAGTAAAAATGGAGATTTCTTTGGCTCTTGGTTCTAGAGACTGGAAAGTCCAAAAGCATGGTGCTGGCATCTGGTAAGAGGGTCCGTTTGTCTCATTCAAACATGGCAAAGGGTACCACAAAGGCTAACCAAGTGTGAAAACTTGGATCTATCTTCCTCCTGTTATAAAGTCACTAATGTCATCATGGATGTCCACCTCCATGATCTCCTCTAACCCTAATGATCTCCCAAAGATCTACAGATACCATTAATATGAATTTGAGGATAAAGTTTTTAACACATGAACTTTGAGGGGAACTTTCATTGTGTAAGTGTACATTAGTGTGACTAGCTCACTGAACTTTATAAGTTGAGCACACCAGTACAAGTAGCACCCAGATTAGAAACAACATTACCTCCACTCCACTAACTGCTCCACATAGGTTCCCTTCTAGTCATCCTGCTTCCTAGGGGTGACCACTGCCTGTGGTGTGCATAAGACTTGGACCTGCTTTGCAATTTATGTTTCCCTGATAGAAATGGAAGCATCCTGATGTACACTCATGCCTGGCTCCTTTGGCTTAGCATTATGTGTATGGGATTCTTCCATATTGCTGTGTATAGTTCTAGGTTGCAGGTTGTGCTTTCTCACTGCTGTGTGGTGTTAATTTCTCTGTCCATTCTACAGTGGATGGACATTTGGGTAATTTCTGGTTCTGGTTTTTTTGGGAGTTTGGTTTTGTTGGGATTTTTGGTGGGTTTTTTTGGTACCGGGTACTGAACCCAGGGGGCTTTACCATTGAGCTATACCCCTAGCTCTTTTTTTTTGTTTGTTTGATACAGGGCCTCCCTCAATTGTTGAGGCAGGCCTCAAACTTGCAATCCTCATGCTTCAGCCTCTGGAATTTCAGGCATTACGGGCATCTACCACTGTACCCAGCCTAATTCTGGGTTATTATGTGTAGTGCTTGCTGCAACCTGCACTGTGGTCAATTCAGAAACCAGGCAGGGAATGATGGGGGATTAGAAAGGACAAACAGACACACACAGAGAGAAAACTGAGACCAGGTGGATCATTACACCACGATGGAGATGCAGTGACACAAGCCAGCTCAGCACATTTATTATGTGGGTTTTTAACACCAAAAGGATCTTTTATGAGAAAGTTTCTTTACACAGGACCAAGTTCGAAGTTCAGGGAAACCAGTTATAATTTACTTTTTGTGCTCATAATTCTCTACCCCTGGAAGCTGGCATCCAAATTCAGGGTCACGACTGAGTCCCGTGGCAAGCACAGAAACTCCTTTGAACAGGGTGTCACCATAGCAACCGGGAAGTCTCACTCCTGCCTTTGCACCAAGAGTTCCCAGTAGAGGCGCGCTCCTGTGGCGGGACAGTTCAAAGACCACAATTCAAATCACTGCTCCCGACAGGCGCTGCGATGGACATTCCAATGTGTGTCTGTGGGTGGACAGATTGTAGCCAGATTTTGACGTGCTGCTTTGAAGCTTGGACAGCTGAAGCCATGCCAGGAAATTTCCTTCGGGATTGCTGCGCCAATGCAAAATCATCCATTGCAGCAACTGGGTTCTGTAGCTGTAGTTTTTCTACAAATCCAACACACACACACACACACCCCCCGACTTGGGCTGAAGCCAGTGAGGGGAGGGGCTGTTTTTAAGTTAAAGAAAATAATATTTGCCAATGCTGGTCTATACCCTACTTTATTTTCCTTCCAGTTACCTCCGCTTCTTTTCTAGGTGCGTCTGATTGCAAGCTCGGCTATACCATTTTTTGTTTGTTTCCTGATTCAGAGATTCCTCTTCTGCTTGTGTTTTTCTTACTAAATAGCCATGATATTTCCTCACAGCAGAAACTTACACCTTTTGTTCTCAGCATTTAAAACATGGGAAGGATCTGACACGGCTTCTCTTTCAAAAGTCATGTTTCTATCTTGAATTATTCGACTCCAGGCCCAATTTCTCTTGCTTTGCCCACAGAGCAGGTTATTTCTACTTGCTCATGGAATGTTTCCATGAATAAAGACCAACCCAAAAGGCTTTCCTCCTAAATGTTCTTCTCACTTACGAATCTGCATTTGAGAAACTAACTACTATTCTGAGAAACTAGCTACTTTTGTGTTTGAGAAACTATTATCTCTCCATCCCTCCCTCCTTCCTTCTTTCTTTTCCTTTCCTCTTCCACCCATCCCTTCCTTTTTATAAATTGACAGATTATGGCTGTGTATAATTATGGGGCATAAAGTGATATTATGAATCTTTAATACAGTGTGGAATGACCAAACCAGTCAATCATCTGTGTCTTCAAACATTTGACACCTTCTGTGACAAGAACATTTGGGATCCACCTACCTAGTGACACGGAAATGTGCAGTACCTGACCATAGTGCCTTTTGCACCTCGTGTAACAAATCTCAATTTTAAAAATAAATTCAACTTATTTCCCCTAACTGAGGATTTGTACCCTGTGGACTGAGCCACACACTTGCACAGACCTTGGACCTGGCCTCACCTTCCTTCCAAGATGCTTTCCTTTGACTTCCAGAGCAACCCTTCCCCAGGGTGTCTCTCCTTCCTTTGTCCCAGACACAGAACCTGGCTCAGCTCTACCCATCTGGGTCATGATCCTGGAAGGCCCTTTGTTCCCACTCCGCTCACCTCTGTTCTCTGCCCTCTTTCTCCACAAATATTTCCCCATTATATTTCCTTTTTCTTTTGATCCTTAATTTTTCTGATCATGAACTTTACATAATATGTGTATAAATATAGAGCTAACCTGCTTTATTCATGGATTTGGTATTTGCAATTTCGCCTACTTATAGAAACTTATTTGTTATCCTACAATCTACTCCCAGAGCCTCTGTGGTCATCCACAGACACACTCAGGGCTGTGAAGATTCAAGAACACCAAAGGCAGTCTCCGGTGAGACCAGCCTTGTTTCTGCTCTTTGACTACAAACAAGTGCCCCCTTTTACAGGTTAGTGCCTTTTTTGTTCTTTGTATTTTTGTGTGTTTTGTTTGTGATTTTACTGTTTGCATGGTTCTCCAAGTGAGTGCTGAGTGCTATCTAGGGCTCCTAAGTGCAGGAAAGCTGCCTGTGCTTCAGATGAACACACACGTTAGGGAAGCCATGTTCAGGCATGAGTTACGTTCCGTTGGCTTTGGGATCAGTGTTAATGAGTAGGCTAGATGTTACATAAAGTTTCTTTAAACAGAAGCACCCATAAATCGAGGTTATGTATTGATTAGTTGAAGAAAGTATTGTGACCAGAGGCTCACAGGAACCTGCTGTACTTCCCTGGGAGCAATGATTCAGGATTCACTAACTCAGCATGTACTGCAGCTTTATAGAATATCACTACTGCACGTCATGAGAATGTGCTACACACATTTCATGTCCTTTCAGATAATGTGGATTTGTTTCTTTATACTTCTGTCTCCCTCTTTCCCAAGAAGTTAAGGTGACCAGCTTCTTACAGTTCTCCAACAGCGTCCAGGTCAGTACAAACCACAGAGTAGATCCTTGGTAGAGAGGAAGGGCATAAAACAAAGTAGGGAAGGAGGGAGAAACAAAGAAAGGAAAGGTGGCACAAAGAAGAGGCATGTCTGGAAGCCAAGGTGGTGGTTTGGTGGAGGAGAATGAGCTTCCCAGGATTTCTCAATCCCTCACTCCTTAAGTGCTCCCTCTTTATTTTTGAGTGAAATTACCCAGCTGGCAATAATATAAAGTTGAATATTGATATTTTTTGATACATTGGACTTTTATATCTTCTTTTTATGGAAGCCAACAGAACCTTCCAGATTCTTTTGAGTTTTTCAACTTTTTCTTCTCCTGGCTCTCTCCTCCTGCACCCCTTCGTCTCCACTTGGAGAGGGCTAACTCTACAACTCCTGAACTCCAGAGGCATAAACACACCCTCTGTGGCATCGTCAGACACCTTCAGCAGGTATCAAGCCACATGGATGCCCATGTGTCCCTGGGGGTTTCTTAAGCTTACTGGGAAATGGGGACCATAAAGTGAAAACACTAGACATCAGTGTGGGAGGCTGAATAAATAAATACACAAGTACTCCTCAATTCAAAACAGGGTTACACCAATAAAACCATCATGAGTTGAAAATGTCGTAAAGTCAAAAATGCACTTAATGCACTTTACCTGCTGAGCATCTCCCCTCATAACACTGTAGAGTAAAACTTGTTCATCCTCATGATTGTATGACTGATGGAGAGAACTGTGCCTTGTCCCGCATCATAAGAGAGTATGGTACTGCATATCACTAGGCTGGGGAAAGATCAGAATTCAAATTTTAAGGTCCAGTTTCTACTGAATGCATACCACTTTTACACCATCGTAAAGTTGAAAAATTCTAAGCTGCATCATTGTAAGTCAGGGATCCTGTGTATCCACAGGAAAAGCAGACAAGTACTGTCACATTTCAATGGCAAAGTCAGTGGGCATCTTTCTAGAAATATAAAGTGAGGGTGTCTAATTTGTAAACTGCTCATCCATATCAGAAAAAAATTGGGGTTCCCCCAAACAAATGTTTGTTTGCAAATTTTTAGGCTGGGGATGTGACTCTGGTAGAATGCTTGTCCAGCATGCTCAAGGTCCTGGGTTTGATCCCTAGCACTGCCAAATTAAAAAAAAAAAAAAACAAAAAAAACGTTGCCAATTGTTTACATGTGCTAATATAATTAATATCTCAATGCACAAAATTCATTGAGGGCAAGATTCACTGTCAATGACAATGTAATTCCTTACTTTAAATAGCTATTAGTAATTATGTTGTGCACAAGGCTGGGGGTGGCCACCTTCGTGTCAGATCTGGTTTGACATCATTATTTTGTTTGTTAACATGCCCACCTTGGAATAGTATTATTAATTCTTGCTTCCTATTCATTATCGCTTGTCATCAAAGCCCAGGTTGATAAAAACAAATCAATACCAGGAGTAGGTACTACTGTACCAAATACGTAAATACAAAGAAGCAATTTTGGAAGTGGGTGGGAGAATTTTGAAGTATGTTTCAGGAAAAGCTGAGAATGCTTCCAATCAACACTTAGAAAGTAAAGAGGGGTCATGGGCAGAGTGCTGACACAGTATGGGGGAGGGAAGTACACCCCACTTCCCCCTGAGGTCTCAGTGGGACACTACGGCCACGTTACTGGATGATGGAGAGAACCTTGTTTTAAAGGTGCAAAGACCTTCCTGAATTGTGTACATGTTCCAGTGTTTTGTGGAACATAGAACTTGTAAACCACGAGGTAAGAGAGTTAGCTGAGGCCATTTTTGAGCATTGAAGGAACTGCTTGGTTCCTCCTGGTTACTGACAGTAAAATGTGAAAATAGAGAAATGAATTAAAGAAGGAACTATTAAGCAAAATGGAACCAGAACTTAAAGATTTGGAAAATTCTTAACCTGAGTATAAGGCAAAGAGTGATAAAGCACATTCATAAGGGAATACCAAGGTGTGGTTGACTTACCCTGTGAGAAAGGGATCAGTGCCAATGTGAAGCATAGACCTAATCAGCCACCTCAACAGAAACCAGGAATAGAGATGAGATGATACCATGGAAACAGAGCCTAGGAATTAGACCAGAGACCTGCACCTAATAGAAAAAAAGGTAGGCCCAAATCTTTATCATTTCAGCTTAGGACCTGACTTCCTTAACACAACTCCTAAAGCATAACAAATAAAGTCAAGAATCAATAAATGGGATGTATTCAAACTAAAAATCTTCTCAGCAAAGGAAACAATAACGTGAACAGAGAGCCAACAGCATGGGAGAAAATCTTTACCATATGCACATCAGATAGAGCACTAATATCCAGGATATATAAAGAACTCAAAAAACAACACACACCACAAAAAAACAATACCCCAATCAATAAATGGACAAAGGAACTGAACAGACACTTCGCAGAAGAAATACAAACAAGCAAAAAATATATGAAAAAATGTTCATCATCTCTAGCAATTAGAGAAATGCAAATCAAAACTACTCTAAGATTTCTTCTCACTCCAGTCAGAATGGCAATTCTCAAGAATACAAGCAACAATAAATATTGGTGAGGATGTGGGGGAAAAGGTACACTCTAACATTGATAGTGTGCCTGCAAATTGGTATAACCACTATGGAAAGCAGCATGGAGATTCCTTAGAAAACTTGGAATAGAACCACCATTTGACCCAGCTATCTTCACTCCTAGGTTTATACCCAAAGGACTTAAAATCAGCATACTACAGTGATGCAGCCACATCAATGTTCATAGCAGCTCAATTCACAATAGCTAAACTATGGAACCAACCTAGGTGCCCTTCAATAGATGAATGGATAAGAAAATGTGGTATATATACACCATGGAATATTACTCAGATTAAAAAAGAATGCAGTTATGGCATTTGCAAGTAAATGGATGGAGTTGGAGAATATCACGCTAAGTGAAATAAACCAATCCCCCAAAACTAAAGGCCAATTTTTTTTTTTCTGATATGCGGATGCTGATCCATAATGGGAGCCGGTGTAGGAAAGAAAGGAGGAACTTTGGATTAAGCAGAGGGGAGTGAGGGGAGGGGAGAGGGTCTGGGGGTGGGAATGATGGTGGAATGAGATGGACATTCTTACTCTGTACATGTATGATTACATGAAAGGTTTGACTCTGCACTGTGTACAGCCAGAGAAAAGAGAAGTTGTGCTCCATTTGTGTACAATGTGTCAAAATGCATTCTACTGTCATGTAGAACTAATTAGAACAACAACAACAAAAAGTGCCAGATGAGACTAAAGAGAACAGAGAAAACAAGACAGGGTGAGGTAGAGTTGTGAATATGAAGTCCCCTGTCAGAAAAGGGAAGAAGGACCTAGAAAGCACTTCAGAGATCCTCAGGGATGCTACTCCTAGCACAGGCCCAGAGCCTGTGCCCTGGGGTACAAGGCTGCCTCTACTTCAGTTTCACAGACTGGGATTGCTCCCCAGTAGAGTCATGTGGATGGGGCCTTCCAGAAGGCCATGTGGGCAGTGCTTCACAAAGCTGAAGTGGGCGTGCCCCCCCCCCCCCACGCTGAGCAATGGAGGTGATGTACACCTCCCCCGTAAATCTGGAAGTGAGACTGGAGGACAGGGCATCCATTAAGCCAAAGAGGATTATTAGCCTTAAGGGCAACTGGAGTTTGCCTTGCTAGTTCGTGTCTTGCTTGGGGCTCATCACCCGGTTCTTCCTTACTGTTTCTTCTATCCAGAATAGGAGTATCTGTCCAATGCCTTTCCTACCAGACAAGCACATGACTTGTCTGGGTGCACAGGTTCACAGCTGGTGAGGCCTTTGGCCTCAGGATGCATCTCAAATCACACATATTTGATTTAGATCACATTTAGATGAGACCTTTTCACTTTAGAATTGACGCTAAAATGAATTAAGACTTATGACACTGTGGGATGGAATGAATGTGATTTTGCTTGTGAGAAAGAAATGAATTTGGGGAATCCAGGGGCAGAATGTTACAGGCCAAATGAAATGTTTGCATCCTCCCAAATTTATGTTTTGAAGCTCTAACTCCCAAGATGATGGTATTAGAAGGGAAGGCCTTTGGTTTAGGGAAGTAATTAGGTTCAGATGAGGTCATCGGGGGGTGCAGCCCCTGTGACTGTGTTAGTGATCTTATGAGAACAGGAAGAGAGACCAGAGCTTCCTCTCTCCACCCTGTGAAGATACAGCAGGAAAGCAGCCACCTGCAAGGCAGGAGAAGGTCCCTGCAGACACCAAATCTACTGTTGCATTGATCTCAGTCCTCCTGGACTCAAGAACAATGAGAAATCAATGTCTGTTGTTTAAGCCACTCAATCTTTGGTGTTTTGTCATGGCGGTCTGGGTTGACTGAGATGCTTGTGCTTAATTCTTTTTTTTTTCCTCTTGCATTGCTGGTACTTTTTTTTTTTTTTTTTTTGTTCTTTTTAGTGATACATGGCAGTAGAATGTGTTTTGACATATCATACATACATGGAGTATAACTTCCCATTCATGTGGTTGTGCACGATGTGGAGTCACACTGGTCATGTATTCATATTTGCACATAGGAAAGTTATGTCCGAATCATTTTATTGTATTTCTCATTCCCATTCCCCCTTCCTCCCCCCCATTCCCTATGTCCAATTTGGTGAATCTCCACTCCTCCCCTGCCCCCACCCCGCTATTATGAGTTAGCATCCGCATATCAGAGAGAATATTTGGCCTTTGGTTTTGGGGATTAGCTTATTTCACATAGCATGATAGTCTCCAGCTCCATCCATTTACCAGCAAATGCCATAATTTCATTCTTCTTTATGGCTGAGTAATATTCCATGGTGTATATGTACCACATTTTCTTTTTTTTTTTTATTGTAAACAAATGGGATACATGTTGTTTCTCTGTTTGTACATGGCATAAAGGCATACCATTTGTGTAATCATAAATTTACATAGGGTAATGTTGTGTGATTCATTCTGTTATTTTTTCCCTTCCCCCACCCCTCCCACCCCTCTTTTCCCTCTATACAGTCCTTCCTTCCTCCATTCTTGCTCCCCTCCCTAACCCTAACTCTAACCCTAACACTAACCCCTGCTTCCCCCCATTATGTGTCCTCATCCACTTATTAGTGATATCATATGACCTTTGGCTTTTTGAGATTGGCTTATCTCACTTAGCATGATATTCTCCAATTTCATCCATTTGCCTGCAAATGCCATAATTTTATCATTCTTTATGGCTGAGTAATATTCCATTGTATATATATACCACAGTTTCTTTATCCATTCATCAATTGGAGGACATCTAGGTTGGTTCCACAATCTGGCTATTGTGAATTGAGCAGCTATGAACATTGATGTGGCTGTATCTCTGTAGTATGCTGATTTTAAGTCGTTTGGGTATAGGCCAAGGAGTGGGATAGCTGGGTCAAATGGTGGTTCCATTCCAAGTTTTCTAAGGAATCTCCACACTGCTTTCCAGAGTGGCTGCACTAATTTGCAGCCCCACCAGCAATGTATGAGTGTACGTTTCTCCCCACATCCTCGCCAACACTTGTTGTTGCTTGTATTCTTGATAACCGCCATTCTAATTGGGGTGGTTTTGATTTGCATTTCTCTTATTACTAGAAATGTTGAACATTTTTCCATATGATTGTTGATTGCTTGTAGATCTTCTTCTGTGAAGTGTCTATTCATTTCCTTAGCCCATTTGTCGACTGGATTATTTGCCTTCTTGGTGTAGAGTTTTTTGAGTTCTTTATAGATTCTGGAGATTAGTGCTGTATCTGAAGTATGATTGGCAAAGATTTTCTCCCACTCTGTAGGCTCTTTCTTCACATTGCTGATAGTTTCCTTTGTTGAGAGAAAGCTTTTTAGTTTGAATCTATCCCAGTTATTGATTCTTGCTTTTATTTCTTGTGCTATGGGAGTCCTGTTGAGGAAGTCTTGTCCTAAGCCGACATGTTGAAGATCTGGACCTACTTTTTCTTCTATAATTTGCAGGGTCTCTGGTCTGATTCCGAGGTCCTTAATCCATTTTGAGTTTAGTTTCATGCATGGTGAGAGATATGGGTTTAGTTTCATTCTGTTGCATATGGATTTCCAATTCTCCCAGCACCATTTGTTGAAGAGGCTATCTTTTCTCCATTGCATATTTTTGGCCCCTTTGTCTAGTATGAGAAAATTGTATTTATTTGGGTTTGTGTCCATGTCCTCTATTCTGTACCATTGATCTACCTTTCTATTTTGGTACCAATACCATGCTGTTTTTGTTACTATTGCTTTGTAGTAGAGTTGAAGATCTGGTATTGCGATACCCCCTGTTTCACTCTTCCTGCTAAGGATTGCTTTAGCTATTCTGGGTTTCTTATTCTTCCAGATGAATTTCATAATTGCTTGCTCTATTTCTGTAAGGTACGTCATTGGGATTTTAATTGGAATTGCATTGAATCTGTATAGTACTTTAGGTAGTGTGGCCATTTTGACAATATTAATTCTGCCTATCCAAGAACATGGGAGATCTTTCCATCTTCTAAGGTTTTCTTTAATTTCTTTCTTTAGTGTACTGTAGTTCTCATTGTAGAGGTCTTTCACCTCTTTTGTGAGATTGATTCCCAAGTATTTTATTTTTTTTGAGGCTATTGTGAATGGGGTAGTTTTCCTGATTATTCTTTCCAAAGATTCATCACTTATGTATAAAAATGCATTAGATTTATGTGGATTGATCTTATATCCCGCTACTTTACTGAATTCACCTATGAGTTCTAAAAGTTTTCTGGTGGAATTTCCTTGTTCCTCTAAGTATATAATCATATCATCAGCAAATAGGGATAGTTTGAGTTCTTCTTTTCCTATTCGTATCCCTTTAATTTCTTTGGTCTGTCTAATTGCTCTGGCTAGAGTTTCAAGGATGATGTTGAATAGAAGTGGTGAAAGAGGGCATCCCTGCCTTGTTCCAGTTTTTAGGGGGAATGCTTTCAGTTTTTCACCATTTAGAATGATATTAGCCATGGGCTTAGCATAAATGGCCTTTACAATGTTAAGGAGTGTTCCCACAATCCCTATTTTTTCTAGTGTTTTGAGCATGAAGGGGTGCTGTATTTTATCAAATGCTTTTTCTGCATCTATTGAAATAATCATGTGATTCTTGACTTTAAGTCTATTGATATGGTGAATTACATTTTTTGATTTCCTGATGTTGAACCAACCTTGCATCCCTGGGATGAAACCCTCTTGATCATGATGCACTATCTTTTTAATATGTTTTTGTATGCGATTTGCTAAAATTTTGTTGAGAATTTTTGCTCAATGTTCATTAAGGATATTGGTCTGAAATTTTCTTTCCTTGATGAGTCTCTGTCTGGTTTAGGTATCAGTGTGATATTGGCTTCATAGAATGAGTTTGGGAGGGTTCCCTCCTCTTCTATTTTATGGAATACTTTGAGAAGTATTGGAATGAGCTCTTCTTTAAAGGTTTTGTAGAACTCGGCTGAGAACCCATCTGGTCCCGGACTTTTCTTTGTTGGTAGGCTTTTGATGACCTCTTCTATTTCATTACTTGAAATTGGTCTATTTAAATTGTGTACGTCCTCCTCGTTTAGTTTAGGCAATTCATATGTCTCTAGAAACCTGTTGATGTCTTCAAAATGTCTTTCTGTGTTCTCATGGGAAACCTATCTTTGAAAATTTAAAAAAATCTTGTCATTTGTAATGCATATATTGCATATTTTATCATCTTTTTATTTTATATTAATTTAACTCAGTACTTTAATCTTCTGTTTGTAATATGCTGAGATTTCCTAAATAGGTGGAATTAGTACAATAGAAAAATCCTACAAGAAAAATGAAAATTTTTGGAAAAAAACAAATTTGTGGCTGTTGAGTTTAGGTATAAATTTTCATCTTACTGTTTTGATTACTGTAGATCTTATAAAGAAAGTGGAATATGCTTTGTTAATTGACTGTTGCTTTGTTCCTTCATGTTAGGATTGGTATGTGAGCAATCTCTAATTTTCCACTTAGCAACTAATGTGGTAGAGGATTAAGATGCCCCCTCCCCCCCACACACAGGCAAATAAAATCACCATAAAGTTTTTCTTCAGGTGATGGTAATTTTATAGTTTTAAGGTTAGTCTTGGGAAGATATTCTTGGGGGTTTATTTGCAGTGTCTTCAGAATTGACCATGTAAGAGTGATTTTTTTCTTAATAGTCTTTCCTTTGCTTAGAGAAAAACTTTACCAGGTTGAAGAGTGCTGGTATTTTTAATATGTTGCCAGGTCTTCTACTGTTGCCAAGGCAAGTTGGCCACTATCCAGTAGAATTGGTCTTATAAAAACTTTAATAATATTAGTTTTCTAAAAATGTAATAAATTATTATTGTGTCATAAATTGTAGAATGACAAATAGTATGTTTAGTTGTTCAGATCAGATGTGTCTTGAAGACAAAGGCTATGAAGTTACTTATACACATTCTTCTTTTTTTCTTTTCAACATGCTGAGAAAATTTATGTTTACCTTGTGCCAAGTATGCTAAGAACATTCTCATTGAAATGTACATGACTATTTAGAAAGTAGGAGATTTTGTGAGACTTGTGTTTTAAAAAAATATAAAAACAATTCCTAATATTAGTTGGTCATACTTGAAAAATGTGTCTTATGATATGGAGTTGATATTTTTGAAGGGAATGAAGTTGCCTTTTAAATATGTAAATTTATGTTATTACTTAATTTTTCCTACTTAAATAAGATCTCCAAGTGCTGTTTTAATTTTTTATTGTTGGAATTAGGATTGAAAAGAGCATAAATGAGGGAGGAAAAAAGGAGGTACTGAGAAATGAAATTAACCAAGGAATATTGTTCTATTGTTCACCTGTACAATATGTAATAGTGAATGCTACTATTATGTATGATTTTAATGCACCAATGCAAATTTTAAAATAAAAAAGTTTCACATATTAAAAAAGGGCAAATGATTATCTTTACTTGATAGGCTGTCTTTACATCAGTGGGATCATCATGAGTCAGGCAGAGGCTTCAGCTTTGTAGATTTGATATACCACTTCAGTTTATTTTGAGGTGATGTAGAACTGTAGAAACAATTCTGCTGATTAGAGACTAAGGTACAGTGTTAATTTAAAAGTATAGAATGAGAAATAATTGACTTGATGTAACAAAAATTATTTGGATATTAGTGATGTGGTGGGGTAGGGGAGAGACTTTTTTTTTATATCCACAGTTTATTTAAAATGTGTCAAAAATAGGATATAACAATGAATAGATAGTGATGGGTTCATGAATAGTTATGTGATAAAACAAGCATGATAATATATAGAATATAGTTAGTAGGTTGGTAGGTTGAAACTTTCATTTTTGCTGTATCTTTGGAAATGTCAAAATAAAATTTGGGGATAGGGTGGAAACAAGAACATTTACTATACAGTTATTTCTCAGTATCTGTGGAAAATTGATTACAGAGTCATTGCAGATAACTAAACCCATGTAGGCTCAAGTCCTGTATATGAAATAGTGTTGTTATTTTCACATAACCTATACATATCCTCCTATAGACTACATTGCTTATAATACATAATAGTGTGTATTTTAGATAGTTGTTATACTGCATTAAAGAATATGGCAAAAGTCTATAGATTCTCTGTTCAAAGAAAAAATTTTTTTCATTTTGATATAATACAAGGTTGATTAAATCTGCAGATAAGGAACCCACCCAAACAGAGGGCCAACTGTATGATGGTATTCGATAGTAGAAACAGTTTGATTTTCTAAATTTTTCACCTTCCCTTTTGCAATGCAATTTTGTAACTCCTCCCATAAAGTCTATTTTCTTTCCCCTTAAATCTGAACTGATCTTGGGACTTAATTCATCAATACAAGGAAAGCAACTATGTGCCGGCTGAGTCTTGACCTCCTGAGAATTAAAGAACTCTGCCTCTGCTCTAAGAACATAGAGAGGTAGCTGCTGGAAGATGAGACATACCTATTGAGTTGGATCATTCTATTTAAGGTCAACCTAGAGCAATCTCTGAGCAGGAAGTTGACTGCAAGCCCCTGAGGAGGCCCAATCAAGATCAGCAAAGCAACATAGCCAACTTACGCTTTGTGAGAAATAATAAATTGTTGTTGCTTTAAGACGTTAATTTTTGAAATGACTTGTTAAAAGGAAAAGGAAAGAAATAGAAGATTGTTTGCCTTAAAATTTGGAATATCTTCTTTCATTTTGAAGCTTAATCTCTGTGGGTCCAATCACATTACCTGGTTCAGCAGAGAATAATAAATGCTATATATATATATTTTTTAATGGACCAATGATCCTTTTATTAAGAAGCAGGAGGGCACATTTTCAAGAAGGGAAAATGGTGACTGGCTACAACAAGGTCTGAGTTTTATAGGGCTTAGCAGGTCTAGGTCATGGGAGGAGTTGGTTAGTTACTTTTGGTGGACTTTTGGGTTTTCTCTTGTCTTCTCTTTGTTAGTGTGGCTAAAGGTTTATCAATTTTGTTTATTTTTTCGAAGAACCAACTTTATTTTGTCAATTTTTTGTATTGTTTCTTTTGTTTCAATTTCGTTGATTTCAGCTCTGAGTTTAACTATTTCCTGTCTTCTACTACTTTTGGTGTTGGTCTGTTCTTCTTTTTCTAGGGCTTTGAGCTGTAGTGTTAGGTCGTTTATTTGTTGAGTTTTACTTCTTTTATTGAATGCGCTCCATGAAATAAATTTTCCTCTAAGTACTGCTTTCATAGTGTCCCAGAGATTTTGATATGTTTCTTTGTTCTCATTTACCTCTAAGAATTTTTTAATTTCCTTCCTAATATCTTCTGTTATCCATTCAGCATATAATAGCATATTGTTTAATCTCCAGGTGTTGGAGTAGTTTCTGTGTTTTGCTCTTTCATTTATTTCTAACTTCAATCCGTTATGATCTGATAGAATACAAGGTAGTGTCTCTATCTTCTTGTATTTGCTAATATTAGCTTTGTGGCATAATATATGGTCTGTTTTAGAGAAGGATCCATGTGCTGCTGAGAAGAAAGTGTATTCGCTCTTGGTTGGATGATATATTCTATAAATGTCTGTTAAGTCTAAATTATTGATTGTGTTATTGAGATCTATGGTTTCTTTGTTCAATTTTTGTCCGGAAGATCTATCCAGTGGTGAGAGAGGCATGTTAAAATCACCTAGTATTATTATGTTATGGTCTATTTGGTTTCTGAAATTGAGAAGGATTTGTTTGACGTACATGGATGAGCCACTGTTTGGGGCATAGATGTTTATGATTGTTATGTCTTGCTGATTTATGCTTCCCTTAAGCAGTATGAAATGTCCTTCTTTATCCCTTCTGACTAGTTTTGGCTTGAAGTCCACATTATCTGAAATGAGGATGGATACTCCAGCTTTTTTGCTGAAGTCCATGTGCATGGTATGTTTTTCCCCATCCTTTCACCTTTAGTCTATGGGTATCTTTTTCTATGAGGTGAGTCTCTTGCAGGCAACATATTGTTGGATCTTTCTTTTTAATCCAATCTGCCAGTCTATGTCTTTTGATTGATGAATTCAGGCCATTAACATTCAGGGTTATTATAGAGATATGATTTGTATTCCCGGTCATTTGGTTCATTTTTAAAATTTTATTTATTTATTTAATTTTTTGACACGACTTGGTTCCTCCTTTATTTGACAATTCCTTTAGGATAATTCCTCCCTTTGCTGATTTGCTTCTTTGTTTTTCATCTCTTCCTCATGGAATATTTTGCTGAGAATGTTCTGTAATGCTGGCTTTCCTTTTGTATATTCTTTTAGCTTTTGTTTATCATGGAAGGATTTTATTTCATTGTCAAATTTGAAGGTAAGTTTTGCTGGGTATAAGATTCTTGGTTGGCATCCATTTTCTTTCAGGGCTTGAAAAATGTTGTTCCAGGCCCTTCTAGCTTTTAGGGTCTGGATTGAAAAATCTGCTGATATCCGAATTGGTTTCCCCCTGAATGTAATTTGGTTCTTTTCTCTCACAGCCTTTAAAATTCTGTCTTTATTTTGTATGTTAGGTATTTCATTATAATGTGCCTTGGTATGGGTCTGTTGTAATTTTGTATATTTGGAGTCCTATAAGCCTCTTGAACTTGATTTTCCATTTCATTCTTCATATTTGGGAAATTTTCTGATATTATTTCATTGAATAGATTGTTCATTCCTTTGGTTTGTTTCTCTAAGCCTTCCTCAATCCCAATTATTCTTAAATTTGGCCTTTTCATGATATCCCATAGTTCTTGTAGATTCTGTTCATGATTTCTTACCATCTTCTCTGTTTGTTCAACTTTGTTTTCAAGGTTAAATATTTTGTCTTCAATGTCTGAGGTTCTGTCTTCCAGGTGTTCTATCCTATTGGATATGCTTTCTATTGAGTTCTTAATTTGGTTTATTGTTTCCTTCATTTCAAGGATTTCTGTTTGTTTGTTTTTTCAATATCTCTAACTCTTTATTGAAATGATTGTTTGCTTCCTGTATTTGCTCTTTTAACTGTCGATTGGTGCGATCATTCAATGCCTGCATTTCCTCTTTCATCTCATTGTTTGCTTCCCTGATCATTTTAATTATGTACATTCTGAACTCCTTTTCTGTCATTTCTTCTGCCATGCAGTCATTGGGTTTTATTGATGTAACATCTAGATTTGTTTGGGGCATTTTCTTCCCTTTTCTCATATTGTTCAGGTATCAATGGACCGCTGAGATATTGCAGATTTCCTCTATTGACTTATAATGTCCCTGAAGATTTCTAGTATATCCCCTCTTAGCCTTCAGTAGGCTGAAGTCTTGGAGGAAGTTGATAGCGCGGTGCTCCACAAGGAAGCTGCCTCTCTAGGGGTGGTGGCCTTCAGGTGGGGTATATTCCCTGCTAGTGGGCAGAGGTGCCTCCACTTGTTGACCAATGGTCATCCAAAGGGGAACTAGGCTGCAGGCTGCTGCCTGTTTGGGCCTGTGTCTCCGATTTTACCGTCCTTGTGGGAAAATCTCACCCGCCAGGGAAGACTCACCTGGTGTGGAGGTCTCGCTGGTCAGTTCCCCTCCTAGAGGTTCCCCTCAATGTACAGCTACCACCTGGGCTGGGCTGCCTTCCTCTGCAACGTTCCCAGGGGCCCTGGCCTACCTCCTGGGCCTGGGAGCCTCACCCTTCGTAGACGAGTCTCCTTAGGCTGCCCCTCCTCAGAGAATCTGCCCGCAGTCCTGGAACCTTTGCTCCACCCCTAAGCATGTCTATGTGCGGCTCTTCCACCAAGAAGCCTCCTAGGTCCTGGGACCCTGCTCTGCACTTAATCGCCTGGCTATGCTGCCCCTCCTCTGAGCAGCCACCTGGAGCCCCGTACAATCACTCCGAGTCCCAGAGACCCGCCGCTCGCCTCTTCCTCCAGACAGCCACCCGGTGTTCCGGTGCAGTCACCAGGAGTCCAAGCAACTCACTGCGTGCCTCCTCCTCCCGCCAACCGCCCGTAACCCTGGGCAGTCACTCCGAGTCCAAGTGACCCGCCCCATTCCTCCTCCTCCTCCAGGTAGCCCCCCTGGTGTTCAGGAGCAGTCGCTTTGAGTCCAAACAACTCACCACTCGCCTCCTCCTCTGAGCAGCCGCCTGGAGCTCCAATGCAGTCACTGCGAGTCCATGCGACTCGCGGCACTCCTCCTCCTACTCCTCCAGGCAGTGTCCCTGGTGTTCAGGAACGGTAGCGTTGAGTCCAAACAGCTTGCCACGCAGCTCCTCCTCCAGCAACCACCCGTAGCTCTGGTATAGTCACTCCGAATCCAAGCGGCCACGTTTCTCCTCCTCCTCCTCCTCCTCCTCTGGGCAGGCCCCGGCGTTCAGGAGTGGTTGCTCTGAGTCCAAACAGCTCGCTGCGCAGCTCCTCCTCTGGCAACCACCTGTAGCTCTGGTGCAGCTGCTCCGAGTCCAAGCGCCTCACCACGCTGCTCCTCCTCCTCCGCCTCCTCCTCCGGGCAGGTCCTGGTGTCAGGAGTGGTCGCTCTGAGTCCAAACAGCTCTCCTCGCAGCCCACATTTTCTTTATCCTTTCATCTGTTGAAGGGCACCTAGGTTGGTTCCATAGCTTAGCTATTGTGAATTGAGCTGCTATGAACATTGATGTGGCTGCATCATTACAGTATGCTGATTTTAAGTCTTTGGGTATATGTTGAGGAGTGGGATAGCTGGATCAAATGGGGTTCCATTCCAAGTTTTCTGAGGAATCTCCATACTGCTTTCCATAGTGGTTGTACCAATTTGCAGTCTCACCAGCAATGTATAAGTGTACCTTTTTCCCTACACCCTCACCCACATTTATTGTTGCTTGTATTCTTGAGAATTCTCATTCTAAGTGTAGTTTTAATTTACATTTCTCTAATTGCTAGATATATTGAACATTTTTTCATATATTTATTGACCATTTCTTCTTCTGTGGAGTGTCTGTTCAGTTCCTTTGCCCATTTATTGACTGGGTTGTTATTTGTTGTGGTGCGTATTTTTTGAGTTCTTTATATATCCTGGTGGTTAATGCTCTATCTGAGATGCAGGTGGCAAAGATTTTCTCTCATCCTATAGGCTCTCTTTTCACGTTATTGATTGTTTTCTTTGCTGTGAAGAAGCTATTTAGTTTGATAGCATTCATTTATTGATTCTTTATCTTACTTCTTGGGCTTTAGGAGTCTTGTTGAGGAATTCAGTTCCTAAGCTGACCTGATGGAGAGTAGGGCCTGATTTTTCTTCTATTAGGCACAGGGTATTTGGTCTAATTCCTAGGTCCTTGATCCACTTTGAGTTGAGTTTTGTGCAGAGTGAGAGATAGGGATCTAATTTCATTTTATTACTTATGGATTTCCAGTTTTCCCAGCACATTTGTTGAAGAAGCTATCTTTTCTCCAATATAAGTTTGTGGCACCTTTGTCTAGTATGAGATAACTGCATTTATATGGGTTTGTCTCTATGTCCTCTATTCTGTACCATTGTTCTTCATGTCTGTTTTGGTGCCAATACCATGCCATTTTTGTTTCTATAGCTCTGTCATATAATTTAAAATCTGGTATTGTGATGTCTCCTGCTTCACTTTTCTTGTTGAGGGTTGTTTTGACTATTTTGGGCCTCTTATCTTTTCCAAATGAATTTCATGACTGCTTTTTCTATTTCTGTGAAGAACATCATCAGAACCTTAATAGGAATTGCATTAAATCTGTATAGTGCTTTTGGTAGTATGGCCATTTTGATAATATTAATTCTGCCTAATCAAGAACCTGGGAGAGCTTTCCATCTTCTCAGGTTCTTTTCAATTTCTTTTTTTAGTGTTATGTAGTTTTCATCGTAGAGGTCATTCACCTCTTTTGTTAGATTGATTCCCAAATCATTTACTTTCTTTGAGGCTATTATGAATGGAATAGTTTTCCTAATTTCTTTTTCAGTTGATTCATCACTGATTTTTATGAATGCAATTGATTTATGGGTGTTAATTTTATACCCTGCTTCTTGGCTGAATTCATTTATGAGTTCAAGATGTATTCTGGTGGAGTTTTTTGGGGTCTTCTAAACATAGAATCTTGTCATCAGCAAATAGGAATAATTTGAGTTCTTCTTTTCCTATTTGTATCCCTTTAATTTCTTCTAATTGCTCTGGCTGGAGTTTCCAGGAATATGTTGAATAGAAATGGTGAAAGAGGACATCCCTGTCTTGTTCCAGTTTTTAAAGAGAATACTTTCAATCTTTTTCCATTTAGAATGATGTTGTCCTTGAGTTTACCATATATAGCTTTTACAATATTAAGGTATTTTCATACTATCCCTAGTTTTTCTAGCATTTTGAACATGAATGGATGCTATATTTTGTCAGATGCTTTTTCTGCATTTATTGAGATAATCATGTGATTCTTGTTTTTAAGTCTGTTGATGTGATAAATTATGTTTATTGATTTCCATATGTTGAACCAAACTTGCATCCCTGGGATGAGCCCCACTTGATCATGGTGCACTATCTTTCTAATATGTTTCTGTATGCAGTTTGCCAGAATGTTGTTAAGAATTTTTGCATGTATATTCATCAGGTATATTGGTCTGAAATTTTCTTTCCTTGATGTATCTCTGTCTGGTTTGGTATTAGGGTGATGCTAGCTTCATAGCATGAGTTTGAAAGGGTTCCCTCCTTTTCCATTTCATGGAATAATTTGAGGAGGATTGGTATAAGTTCTTCTCTGAAGGTTTGGTAGAACTCACCTGAGAATCCATCTGGTTCTGGGCTTTTCTTTCTTGGTAGGCTTTTAATGGCACCTGTCGCTGGCTCTTTGCGGTACCAAATCCACGAATATTTGTCACCGCCTGCAGCAACAATTTGCACGGGTCTTATGGGTGGTGGACTGGAAACTGAGCTACTTCTATCTTTCTCTTTAGTGTGCTGCTTTCTTGTTTGTTTATAGAGGATAGAGGAAATGAGACTTACTTGCTTTGAGAGGAGAGAGGGACTTTGCTTATCAGAGAGAAAGAGACTTTGCTTAAGAGAGACTTTGAGAGAAGGACAGGCTTTGCTTAGAGCTTAGAGGAAGAGAGACTTGCTACACCTCCCTTAAGGTCTGCTGCTTCTTACTGGTGTGTCCTGCATCCTGTGAACTAAGGGTGCATCTACCTAAGGTGCTTTAGTGATGCGTCTCAGTTCTCCGCTCTGCGATCTGCCTTCTGCCGCTGCCCCTACTTGCTGCTTCTATCGGCTAGCCGCTTCTTCTTCCTTTCTGCTAATGGCTTCTCTGCGCTTCTTTCTGCTAGCTGCTGCTGTGCTTCTTTCTACTAGCTGCTGCTTTTTCCTACTAGCTGCTGCGCCGCTTCTTTCTGCTAGTTGCTGCTGTGTGTTGTGCTGTCTCGCTCCGCCTACGCTTATATCACCTCCAGGAGGCGGAGAGCAGGGCCACGCCTCTTACGCAAAGATTAGGCCAGACGCTAGATGTCCGAGCAGGCACAATTAGGAGTGCTTGAGAACACATGCGCATACACTGTGTGCGTGGAGGATAAATCATCTGAGTGTGCTTATGTCAATTAACCTCCTCGCTGCCAATGTGATCAGGCGCCGTTCTGGCACGGTCAACATGGCACAGCCCCCAATAGCACCTTCAATTTCATTGCTTGAAATCAATCTGTTTAAATTTTCTATGTCCTCCTGATTCAATTTGGGTAGGTCATATGTCTCTAGAAATTTGTTGATGTCTTCAAGATATTCTATTGTATTAGAGTATAAATTTTCAAAAATAGGTTCTGAGTATCATCTGTATTTCAGTAGTATCCATTGTGATATTTCCTTTTTCATTATGAATTTTAGTAATTTGAATTTTCTCTTCCATACTCTTTGTTAGTATGGCTAGGGATTTATCAATTTTATTGATTTTCTTTCCAAAGAACCAACTTTTTGTTTTGTCAATTTTTTGGATTGTTTCTTTTGTTTCAATTTTATTGATATCACCTCTGATTTTAATTATTTCCTGTCTTCTGCTTTTCATGGTGATTTGTTCTTTTTCTAGGACTTTAAGAAGTAATGTTAGGTTATTTATTTGTTGACTTTCTTTTTTATAATGAATGAGCTCAAGGCAATGAACTTTCTTCTTAGCTCTGCCTTCATAGTGTCCCAGAGATTTTGATATGTTGTATCACTATTCTCATTTACCGCTAAGTATTTTTTTTAATTTCATCCCTGATTTCTTTTGCTATCCATTGGTCATTCAATAGCATATTATTTAGTTCCCAGGTGTTAGAGTAGCTTTTATTTTTTATTTTATTGTTGATTTCTAATTTCATTCCATTATAATCTGATAGGATGCAAGCTATTCTATTTTTTTTTTATTTGTTAAGAGTTGCTTTGTGGCCTAAGATATCCTTCTCTATTCTAGAGAAGGATCCATACTACTGAGAAGAAAGTGTATTCAATCCTTGATGAATGAAATATTCTATATATGTGTGTTAAGTTTAAATTATTAATTGTATTTTTTAGTTCTGTGGCTTCTTTATTTAGTTTTTGTTTGGCAGATCTATCCAGTAGTGAGAAATCTGTGTTAAAGTCACTTAGTATTATTGTGTTGTGATCTATTTGCTTCTTGTAATTGAGAAGGGTTTGTTTGATATACATAGATGCTCCATTGTTTTGGGCATAAATATTTATAATTGTTATGTCTTGTTGATGTATAATTACCTTAAGCAGTATGAAATGTCCTTCTTTGTCCCTTCTGATTAACTTTGGTTTGACATCTACTTTGTCTGATATGAGGATGGAAACCCCTGTTTATTTACAAGATCCATGTGAGTGATATGTTTTTTTCCCCATCCTTTTACCTTCAGCCTATGAGGTGAGTCTCTTGGAGACAGCATATTGTTTGGTCTTGTTTTTTAATCCAATCTTCCAGTCTATCTTTTGATTGATGAGTTAGGCCATTAACATTCAATGTTATTATTGAGATATGATTTATATTCTAGACCATTTTGATTTTATTTCTGGTTATTAATTTGCATTAGTCTCTCCATTGATTCACTGTTCTTTTAGTGTAGTTCCTCCCTTTGCTGGTTTGCCCATATTTTTCATTTCTTCTTCATGAAATATCTCATTGAGAATGTTCTGTAGTGCAGGCTTTCTAATTGTGAATTCTTTTAACTTTTGCTTATCATGGAAGGTTTTTATTTCATCATCAATTCTGAAGCTTTGTTTTGCTGGATGTAGTATTCTAGACATTCATTTTCTTTCAGAGCTTGGTGTGTATTTTTCCAAGACCTCCTTGCTTTGAGGGTCTGGATTGAGAGATCAGCTGAGATCTGGACTAATTTCCCTCTTCCCTGCCTTTTCTCTTTCTTTTTTTTTTTAATGCTTTTTTAGTTCTGAATGGGCACAATATCTTTATTTATTACTTATGTTGTGCTGAGGATCAAACCCAGTGCCTCACATGTACAAGGTAAGTGCTCTACCGCTGAGCTACAGCTCCAGCCCTACCTGTCATTTTTTCTCTATCAGCCTTTAAAATTCCATCCTTATTCTGTATGTTAGGCATTTTCATAATAATGTACCTTGGTGTGGGTCTGTTGTATTTTTGCATATTTGGGGTCCTGTAAGCCTTCTGTATTTTATTTTCCATTTCATTTTCTTAGGTTTGAGGTATTTTCTGATATTATTTCATTGAAAATATTGTACATTCCTTTCATTTGTATCTCTGAGCCTTCATCTATCCCAATAAATCTTAAATTTCTCTTTTAAGGGTTATCCCCTATTTCTTGCAAGTTCTTTTCATGGTCTCTTAACATCTTTTCTCCATGGTCAACTTTGTTTTCAAGATTATATATTTTGTCTTTATTGCCTGAAACTCTGTCTTCCAAGTGATCTAGTCTGTTGGTGATGCTTTCAATTGAATTTTTAATTTGGTTTATTGATTCCTTTATTTCAAGGATTTCTGCTTTTTTTTTTCATAATCTCTCTTTATTGAAGTTGTCTTTCATTTCCTGTATTTTCTGATTTTACTCCATATACCATCCTTTATTTTGCAGATCAGTTTAACTATGTACATTCTAAACTCTTTCTCTGACATTTCTTCCACTGTGGTGTCAATTGATTCTGTTATTGGAATATCTTGGTTTGTTTGGGGTGATTTGTTCCCATGTTTTTCATGTTGTTAGTGTGTCTACCCATCTAACATTATGGATCTGAGGCAGTAGAGTGTCTACCCTGTGGACTTACAGTGTCCGTGAAGGTTTCTAGTACCTCACTGTTTAGAGGGAGGCAAGTAATAACAACAAACAGTGCAAACAATATACAGCACTAAACCAAAGAGTTTCTACTATGACATCTACAATGCTAATTATCACAATAAACAGAAATGATATGACCAGTTATTGCCTACAGTAAAAACATCAAGTTTGCAAAAGGGTTTACAATTTCAAGTGGTGGGCAGGGAGAGAACAGAAGTGAGAGAGGACGTGATGATTATTAGAGAGGAGGAGAGAAGACAGAAGTAAAAAATTAAAGGAAGAGTGAAAGAGAGGACAGTAGAGATTGGCTATTAGCAGAAGAAAAGAGAAAGAATCAAGGGAAGCAGGTTAGAGAAAAATATATATAAAGTAAAATTTTTTAAAAAATAATACAAAGCTAAAATATACTAATCAAATATCCTAGTCCTCAAAAAACACTATCCATGAAAAATAACTGACTTAAAAAATGCTAAAAATGAGAAAAAGAAACAAATATAATATGTATAGACATCCATGTACCATTAAGGTCACAATTAAACAGAGAAAACCTTTTTTAAAAAAGGAAAAAAGAAAAAAAATCATGATGAAAAGTTAAAGAATTCTTTCCATTGGAGTTCAAAAGATTCTCAGCTTCTCAGCAGTTGTAGGTGGGGTCATCTGGAGCATGGTGCTCTACCCTCTGGACTGCTGGAGAGAGAGACGTCATCCCATAGTTTGAACCCCTGGAGGCAGGGTTTAGGCTTAGGTGGGCTCCTGGCTCTTAGCTGAATGCCATTTGGTCTGGAGCTTTTAAATCAGTGCACCTCCAAGGACCAGAAATTGCCAATGCATGCCAGAAGACTGTAGCCGGGGATCGCCACTGGGTTCCACTTGTGTGGCGGGGGAGCCAATTCTTAATCCCCTATGTTACCTGTGGACCCCATGTTTCCTGGTCTTTGGTTCAGTCTCCAAACTCACTCTCTCCCACCCATGCCTTTCTGAGTTCCCGGCCAGACATATCTCTCCCAGCCAGTCCTGCAAGCAGCCGGATTGGAATGGGAGGGGTATAGCTGGGTGGTTTTCCTCGACCAGTTGTCCCCTGTGTAAATCTCCACATTTTTTTTTTCTCCTGGTCACTTAAGCACACCCTATGTCATGCAGTGTGTGTTTTCTAGGTCTGTAATTTGTGACACACTCAAGTGTGCCAGGAATCAGCTCCCTCAGCTGTAGCTCCCTCCACATGAAGCCTAGATTGCTGGCAGCTTCTTTCCTTCATGAAGATACTGTGCAGCATGCCTTTCAGTTTGGTGGGCAATGTCCTTGATCTTTAAATGCCCCATACCCAGATACCTCTCAGGCCTCCCAAAGTGCAGGTTCTTTTAATTCCCTCATCCCTCCACTTTGCTTGTGGAGGGACTGCTCTGGCTGGTGTTTCCAGCCTGGCCTTGGCAGTGGCTATTATACCCAACCTCCTGTGTCCCCAATCTGCTTTGAATGTCCACTTTTAAATTCCAGTAAATTACCCCACCACTTTTTTTTTTGTTCACCCACCTTGTGGAGAAGCTGCCTGTCTTCTTTCTTGGTTCCATACCACGGAGAAGCCAGAGAGCAACCTCCCCTAGTCTGCCATTTTGAAAACCCCTATGCTTAATTCTAACTTCTGGATTGGGGGTACAAGACCACAGAACTTTGATTTACCTTCACATCCAGAAAAATCATGAATTTGCACCAAGTTTTATTCTGGATGGGGGAAAAATTATCTCACTGAGACAACTTAAAAGGTGGTAGAAGAACAAAACATAATTGTGTGTGATTATATCTCATAAGTCATGTCTGTGAAATAGACCAGTTATGAATGCAAAACTAGAGATATAATATTTTCTGCCTCTACTCACACGTTTAATGCATGTGTCCATCACACTTTGAAAACCTCTCCTGAATTGAATGTGCAAAGTTTGAATGAGAAATTGAAAGGGAAAAATACTTCCAATGAGTTTGATGGTGAAGAGCAAAGATAGAAACAAAAGCAAATTCAGAAAAATATCCTCACTTTACTTTGGTCTGAATGTGTTCTCCCAAACTCATAAATAAATATCAACCCAGGGTGATGGTATGGAAGGGTGGACCTTTGAAGACTCATTAGATTCATCTGGTGGAGGCCTCATGAATGAGATTAGTACCTTTACAAAAGAGGCCCCGGAGAACTGCCTTGTCCTTCCACCATGAGCAGACATAGCAGTGACCTGACACCAGCTGTGGACAAGGAAATGGGCCCTTACTAGATACTAAATCTGCTGGCATCTCGAGTTTGGACTTTCCAGCCTCCACAACTATGAGAAATAAGTTTCTGTTTATAAGCCACTCAGTCTGCAGGGTTTTGTTATAGCAACCCAAGTGCATGAACACATACTTCTTGAATCCCCAGGCATATTTCTAAAGGAGAATGAATCCATCACACTTTACACAAGACACCAATGTGCACTGAGCCTGTCCACTCCACCCTGGTGTGGCAGTCAGGACAGGGAATCACTGGGGTTTCCTATCCCATAGAAGAGGAGATGGCAGCTAGAAAACTGTCTTTCCAGACTTTAACATTATCGAGTCTTGTGACATGCTACCATTTCTGCCATATTCCACTGGTAACACAGACCAACCTTGATTCAATAGGAATCAAGGAGTGGCCATCTCTGGGGCCTACTTGGGAGCTGTCTATTGCCATGAGGTAGATGTCATTACAACCCCTATTTTATAGAGGAGGAAACCGAGACTCCCAACAGAGAAGTAATTTGCTCCAGTTACTCATCTTGGAACAGCAGAGCTAGGGCTCAAACTCAGACAACATGACCCTGGGCCACATCCTCTTATTGCATGGCCCTGCACCCTGGCCCGACCGCAGACCTTTTTTTCTGACTTCCTCTCTTCCTCCACTGCATGAAATGTTGCAAATGAAATACATTTCCTTTTGTTTAGACCATTTTGAAAGTCTTTGTTACTTAAGGGTTGAGATTGGAGGGTTTCCAAAGAATGAAACATACTGAGAACATCTGGTCATAGTCTCTCTCACACACACACACACACACACACACACACTGAGAAAATACACACTGAGAAGAACAAGAAGATTGACCCAAGATCAGAGCTTGAAATTTACCAAATGAACACAAGGCAGGACAGGTTGTCCACATTCTGTTAAATTCCCCTCCTTCCTGATTGTTTGGGTCCAGCTGTTGTCCCCCCAAAACTGGTGGGCTAAATTGAGCAACGTTTTGCTAAAATAAGTCTGTGAGATTAGACCTTCAGAAACAAAAGCCGGAAAGACAAACCATATTTCCTATAAAATGTGGAACTGGGGGATAACAGTTTGACAATGGTATGAATGGAGGGCAATTTACAGATAAGAAGGAAGTGGAATATATGTACAAAATTACCTCTATACATGATCATTAGGTAGAATTTTGTTGTTCTTTTGTTTTGATTTTTTTAAACCAAATTTTTAATACATTGCACCAAATAGTCGTAGGTTACAGTCCAACATTAATTAATAACCATACTTACTTTATGGTATTTATTTAACAATTTTATCAGGACTTTCTGTGCTCCAGGTCTATTCTAAGTGCTTTAAACACATTAAAACATTTCAATTAAGCCTGATAAGAACCCTGAGAGGTAGGTACTATTAGCTCCAGATGGTAAACTGAGGCATGGGGTGGTTAAATAACCTGCCAAGATTTTATGGCTAGTCAATTTCAGAATTGGGATGCAATTGGAGCCAGTTACCCTAGCTCCAGGGCCTATTTTATTTATTTTTTCTAGTTGTTGATGGACCTTTATTTTATTTAATTATTTATATGTGGTGCTGAGGATCAAACCCAGTTCTAAGCAAGCACTCCAGGGCCTAGTTTTCAATCAGGCTTTTTACCTGATACAAAAAGACAGACAGTTCATTCTCTTGTGATTCTGTGCAAGCCATTCTTGCACTGGGTTCTCCTTTCTCCTTTCTCACCCCTTCCCTGCCTGTCCAGCAAGCTCCTGCTTCTTTCTTGAGAGTCAACTTGGATTTACCTTGTGATTGAAGCCTTCTGTGACTTGCATACAGATCTAGGTCCCTGTTGGTTGTGTTCTCAATGTCTTGCTCATACTATAGAGATATTTGCTACTTTTTGTCTACCTGGTATTAAAAAAATCAGCCATCGACCTGAGGCTGTCTCTGTACTCTTAAGTTCCTTCCTAACAAACTGAAACCTAATTTAGCAATATATTTTTGCAACAAATAACTTATGTCTAAACCACTCATAGGCAGCCAGCTAGCTGATCAGGCTATGTCCAAATAAGGGAGATGCTTCTTTCTGTTCAGCCTATGAAAACTTTCTGCTCACACTGCTGAGTGGGCTCTCTGAATCCCTTCTGGTTCTGATGCTCCTGAATCATGAATCATTTTTTGCTCCAAGATGCTCCATTAAATTTAGTTTATCTAAAGTTTTTCTTTTAACACTAGCTTCCAGTCTTCTTTTTCCGGTAGCAGTGCTGTGACCCACCTGCCCATCCTGTACTTTGTAGGTAGCTCATGTGATGAAAGTGAAGACAATCAGAATGCCAAAGAGGGCAGAGGGCCTGGTGCGGGCTTGTACCCCAGCCACTCAGACTGAGGCAGGAAGACAGCAAACTCACAGCTAGGCTGGTCAACTGACTGAGACCCTGTCTCAAAACGAAAGAAATTAAAAAGTGCTGAGGGTGTAGCTCAGTGGTATAAGGCCCCTGGGTTCAAGCTCCAGAGAAGGAAGAAAGGAAGGAGGGAAGGAGGAAAGGAAGAGAAGGAAGGAAGGAATGAAAAGGTAGGTGTAGGGGGAAAGAAAGAGAAAAACAAGAACACCACATTCAGAAATGATCATGTGGCCAACATCTGTCTAATTATAGTGAACCCTGAGAATTAGCAGAAGCTGCTGGAAAGAAACATGAGTTTCCACTGTAAGCCTGGAGCTGCCAGCTGATTTCTTGTCTCCACATGCTGCCTGAGAATGAAGCCAGAATGAACAGAGCCAGAAAGGAAAAAGAGGGAGAGTACTGCTGGATCCTCTGGATCATGTGCTGCCTGAATTCAAGCTGTAGTCTTGTATTTTATGCACTAACAAATCCCCTTTTTTGGCTTATGCCAGTTTGAGTTTTTATCATTTGCAATTACAGGAATATTAGGCAATAGACAAGTTCATGGTGTATGTGTCTATATATCTAAGCTCTTTCATTTTACCGATGTGTCTCTCTATTAGACCAAAGTTCTTTAAGGACAGCAGATGCTCAATAAATATTTATGGTATGAATTTAGCTGAGGGTGTTTTCTGAGGCCCTGATTCTAGATAAGGGGCATTGTTAGGGAGGCTAATGAACTTGATTTAAGACATGACCACGGGACTCTCTCAAGTTGAAAGGTGAAAGGAAAGGACAGAGGCCAGATGAAGATTTAGCAAGGAGTGATATTAGAACAGGTGGAACAATAGCTAAAGCTTGGGTGCCACCCTGATCTGCATGTTTGCGTCTGTGTGTATTTAAGTAAGTTTCTCTTTAGCAATCACCCTAAATTAAAATTTTATTTTTGCCAGCCAGTTATTACCTGTCTAATCATCCATCTCTGCCAATTTATCACAAATGGAAAAATTAATGTTAGAGAATCAGAGATTCCCATATGAGCAGATGAGCCTGAAAATCACAGAAAAGAGCTTTTGTTAAATAATACCTTCAGGTCCTCTTAAGGACAAGGCTGGGGGTTCAGAGGTCCACAAAATTCAATTTTCAGTGAAGGTGACTCCTGGACAACTTCATGGAGCATCGGCTACCAGGGAAGGCCCTGATCAAAACAGAATCTGGGAGGTGACTTTTCTAACCGCTAGTGAAGAGGGCACTCCTGAGAAGACCCCTGGAAGGTATGAGCAGCAGCACCCAATGACCAGCTCCAGGACTCTGGAAGGGAGGCATAAGGACCTTCTTAGTTTTGCATCATCTCCTACAAGAAAGTAGCCAAGTCCGTGTAAGCTGAACATCTCCCTTCCCCTTCCTCCTGGTCCTGAGATAGGTCAGGAGGAAAATAGGTCCCATTTGGTTAGCTCTGGGATTATTGCTTCTGCTCTGACTTTGACATTGACTAGTCTCCCAGCTAGGAGATGGGCTCTGGGTGAGTAGGCCTGGGGAAGACCTCATTCTCCAAGATAAGAGATCTGTTAACAGATGGAGATGTTTTTTATTCATGTTTTAATTCACATATTTCATTATGGAAGCATTACATGTGGCTTCTGAGCACCTGAGTTGTGGCTAGTGCAATTGAGGAATTGAATTTTAATGCAATTTAGACAGTTATAAGTTAAGCAATGTTTAGTGGCTACCATATTGGATAACTTTCTTCTCTCTATGTCTCCCCTCTCCTGCTCAGCCTTCTATTTATTTATCCTCTGTTCCTCTCTCTTGTGCAGAAATGCTCCAGAGAATGTAGACTTTCTATGTTTTGAAAACTTCTTAGTTTGGGAAGCAGCCTAACCTAGTGGATGCACAATGAGTCCGTTCAGTGTAGCCTCTTTTACCTGAAGGGAAAGATTTTTGATAGTAAATCAAAACCAAATCCTGAAGGCATAAAATGATAGATTGCCATTTTAGATTACTAGTTTTTTTTTTTTTTTACACAACTCCTTTAAAATGATTACCTACCTTTAAATAAAGACAAACCCCCCAAAAAACCCCTGTAATATCTTCAGAGGCAAAGAATGTGTTTGTAAAGGATTCTGGAGCTAGGCTCCCTGGTTCAAAATGTGACTCTTTCACTTATCAGCTGTATACTCATGGGCAAGTTATCGAGCTTCTCAGAATCTCAGTGGTCTCCTCTGTGATACAGGGGTAAGAATACTTATCTCAGAAGGTTGTAATGAAGCTTAAATTATTTCTCTAGGGCAGAACTCTGCACTGGGTGTTTGTTGATGTTCACCAATGTTTACTTACCTGCAAGAGCAGCCACTCAGGTGTTTCTGAATGAAGGAGCGATGGGGCTAAGGATGCTGCCACCAGGTGGCAGTAGAGACTCACTTAAGGACCTAACAGAACACGGACTTCTCTATCAAATTCCCGGAAATTCCACCGGAAACACAGACACCAGACTCCAGGCCCAGAGCTGCACCTCACTCAGACCTTCAGGGGGAGGAGGCCTTTCTTCTCTCTGCCTCTCCTTCTCTGCTCTTTGCTGTGATGAATATTTTCCTTTTCCCCCACTTAGTATGTATCGTTCAACTGCTAAGACAAAGTATCACAGACAGGATGACTTCAACGACAGACATTTATTTCCTCCCAGTTCTGGAGGCCAGATGCCCAGCATCAGAGTAGCACCAGGTTAACTGTCTGGAGAGGCCTCTCCCTGGCTTGACAGCTGCCTCCTTGCTGTGTCCTCAGAGGCCTCTGCTCTGCTCTGCCCACGAGAGAAGGAGACCATGTCTTATGTGTTTCTTCCTCTTCTTGTAAGACACCAGTCCTAGCAGGTTTGGTCCCACCCTTATGACCTGTGTAGCCTCCATTGCCTCCCTGAAGGCTTCACCTCCCAATGCAGTCAAATTGGGGGTTAGGCCTTCAATGTACAAATCTGGAGGTGACACACTTAATCCATACATTCTTCCTTCCTTTCTTTTTCTTTTTTCTTTTTTTCTTCCCTCCCCCACCCCCCCACTGGGGATTGAACCCAGGAGTGCTTAACCACTGACACACATCTCCAGCCATTTATATATATATATATATATATATATATTTTTTTTTTTTTTTTTTTTTTTTTTTAATTTTGAGACAAAGTCTCACTAAGTTGCTCAGGGTCTCGCTAAGTTTCTGAGGCTGGCCTTGAGCCTCCTGCTTCAGCCTCCCAAGTCTCAGGGATTATAGGCGTGTGCCATCATGCCCGGCTTTTATTTCTATTTCCTAATTTCTCACACTTCCTAACAAGGTGGTTTTCCTTACTTACTCCCTATGAACCCTGCCCTGCCAATCACTCAACCTTAGAAAGACATTTTTAGGTGGTTCTATTGGTTGTTACCTGAACACCTCTAGGGGGCATTCTTCATATCCTAGCACAGATCTGTGTATGCATGATGGCGGTGTTGGGAGGGATGGTGGTAACAGGTCCTAGGAAGGGGAGTCTTACTCTAGTTCACACGACGGTGCTGGCCTCCTTCATTTTCCTCCATTGTCTTCCTTTCCCTTTCCTTTCATTTCCTTTTTTCTGCTTCTCTTCTTTCCAATTCTCTGCTGTCCCTATAGAGATTACTTAGTGCATCACATCACACATTTGTTCAGAACCTTTGATGGACCTGCCCCTCTGTGGATGCCAGATGGTTCCCTCTGTCTTTGCACCGTAAGCCAGTCAGTTCACCCACACTCAGAACAGTCCAGACCCATAGAATGAGCCCCCGACATCCTGGGATCATTCCCAGTCTGCATTTACCATGGGGCAGACATTAGGATGCAAAGAAGACGGGAGGCACAGAGCTCAGCATCCTAAGTGGATGCTCCCTGGAGACTTGGGCCGCACACGGTTCCAATCCCTCTCTCTGCGTTGTTAAATCATCAAAAAAATCTTATTTTCTGGGTGAGTAAAACTAAGCTTCAAAGAATGTGACAGAGACTCCCAACTGTTCCCCAAATTCAATTTTCTTTTCCTTTCCTTAGGAAGCAGAAGCCTGTGAATTTTAGGTGGGCACATGGCTAAGAAACTCTTCTCAGCCTGTTTCTCAGCCTCCCTTGCTATTTGATATGGTTGTGTGACTAAACTTTGGCCAATTGAATATTAGTAGCAATCTGATGTCCCTGCCATATCAGGGTCCCACCCTTAGCAGGAAGCTCCTTACTTTCTGGGTTCTCTTTTCTTTGTCCTGGCTGAAGGGAATGAGGCAGTGGTGCGCAGGCTTGGGCCATGAGGGCAAGGTCTACAAGCCGGGGAAGAGCAAAGCAACAATACTGAAGAGACCTGCTCTCTGGATGAGCAGATGGGCAAAACTACATCCCTACCCCAGATCTATCCTAGAATGATTATGCAAACTAGAAATGCACTTCTGTTTCTTTAAATCACTTTGTGTGTTTTTGTTACAGCATCTCAACCTGTATTCTGACTAGTGTACACAGAGGTTAAGCCGTGCAGCTAATAAATGACAGCAGAAGAATCTGAACCCATGGTCCAGGCTTCTAAACACTGACAGTGCAATGACAATTTCCTGTTCCTCAAAAGGTTTTAAACCCCCTGTAAGAAAATACACTGTATTAGACATTGAAAGAACAGTCCTGCCGCTGAAATCCCCATTGTTATTTCTGGCTTTGGGGAATTTGGAGTCTAGTTAGAAAGCAATGTGATGTGGGAAGAGCAGCCCTGGAAGCCATTATCACCTGCGGATGTCCTAGCACTGCCCAAGCTCTCGCTGTGGGACCTGTCAGAGTTAAGAGAAAGTAGGACGTGAGACAGGTGAAATTTGATGGAACGCAGTGGTGGAGATGGGTTGAATCATTTCTACTTAAGGGAAGAGAGCGTTGGGAAAGAAAGCAGAAGGATCTCTTGCCTTGAAGGAAGAAATGGTAGACGGAATAATGTCCACCCTGGCCCGCAGCCGTCTGAGCCCTAATTCCTGGAATGGTGGATATGTTTTTGTACATGGGATGGGACCTTTGCAGATGTGCTTATGTTAAGGATGTTGAGATAGGGAGATCATTTTAGATTATTTGGGTGAACCCAGTCTAATCTCAGGGGACTCTACGATGGAGGCATCACTGGCTTTATAGAGGAGGGGGCCGTGATCCTGGGAAGGCAGGCAGCCTCTAGAAGCTGGAAAAGAAAATGGATCCTCCCCTAGAACTTCCAGAGGAATAAATCCAGCTATTAACTTGATTTCAGTTATGTTAAACCCATATTGGATTTCTATCCTCCAGAACTGTAAGATAATAAATTTGTGGAGTTTCCGAGCCCAGGTTTGTGGTGATTTGTTGGAGAAGTGATAGGAAATGGTCAGTGTGTGTGAGGTCAGGCGTGGGAAACAGGTGGCACACATAAAGCGTTCCATTGACGTCCGTTTAATGAAAGAGGAATTTTTACAGAGGCGCGGGCAGGGTAAAGGGCGCCAAATAAAGAGAGATCACGGGAGGATCTCGGCACAAGGAGATCTCACAGCAAGAGCCCATACTGCCCGAGGCCTAAAGGGAAGGTGTTCCTGAGGTCGGGTAGAGCTGGAACCATGGAAGGAGCACCCGGCAGAAGCTGTGCCACAGGATGGGCTGTGGGCTGGACAGATTCCCCAAAGGCGTCTGTTATGAACAGGAAGT
The DNA here is from genome assembly GCF_902686455.1 of Sciurus vulgaris. Taxonomy (NCBI): domain Eukaryota; kingdom Metazoa; phylum Chordata; class Mammalia; order Rodentia; family Sciuridae; genus Sciurus; species Sciurus vulgaris. The sequence continues at coordinate 156,408,368 of NC_136465.1, forward strand.
GCTGATGGTGAAGAACAATTTATGCAAGACCTCTGTCCCCAAGAAGAGATTCACAGTGGATTTCTCAGGTCAATCCAGATGTAGAATTGTCCCTTGGTATCGGGCTGCAGAGAGGGGGACCTCTCTGTAGATACCAAAATCCACAGATGCTCAAGTTTCTTATATAAAATGGCATGGTATCTGCATATAATCTATTTGCATCTTCCCTTACATTTTAAATCTCCTCTGGATCACTTCTAATACCTAATATAGCGTAAACACTATGAAAATAGTTGTTATACTGTATTGTTTAGGGAATAATGACAAGAAGAAAAAGTCTGTGCATGTTCACTACAGATGCAATTTTTATTTCCTAAATATTTTTTGTCCTTGATGGTTGAATCCTGTTGCAGAGGGCCAGCTATCCTGACATTTGCCTTAACAATGAAGGAACTCAAATGTACCTGTTTGTGAATCTTAATTTTTTTTCTAGCTTTTACTTTGTTTGGAGTGTATAAAAATGTCTTTTGTGATTGTGATTTTTATTTTTTATTTCCATGGCTCTTTTTAATGAAAACACCACATATAATTGGATCATAGGGTATAGACTGAAGTGTAGTTATCCATGCGTGCAAAAGCCCAGCTAATTGGCAAAAGCTATAAGCTGATCCACGCCATCCACCACAGGGTAGTGACCCATGTTTCAGGCAAAGTAACAAGGGGAAAATTAAAGTCCCTCCAGTAGTGGTTACCCTAATCCTATATTCAGAATCTTCTGGGAGAATGTGCAAAGGGGAATGGGGACTTTGATCTTTTCATAGTTTCCTTCTTGGTAAAACCATTTATATTTTCAAGCCAAATCTCATCTTATGATTTCCTGCTAACTTTAGTTCCCTGTAAAGTTTACTTGCCTTTGCGTTTTGCCTCTCTGCCCTCAGGCATTCAATGAACACATTACCTTGTTATTTTTCCATATTTAAATCAAACATTTTCCAGAAATGAGGTCCATGATAACAACCCCTCTATTGTGACACTAATTTGGGTTTCCCTTTCCTCTCAAACTTTTCAATGGTCTCTTGATCCATATTAAGTGCATATCCATTTGAAGCCTAGAGGTTGTCTAAGGGGAAACAGTTTGGTTCTCTTAAAAATAAAGCCAGGACAAAATAATTACAAGCAAGTTGGAAGAATAGAGCCAATTTGGTTCAATTGAATAGTTTTTTAGAATTTGTTTGATTGTCGTCGGTTATTACTTTCTGTTTCCACTCCTTCAACCAAAACAAGTTCTAAGCAAATTCATGTCTATTTTTACCGGTGAAGTCAACAAACTTAACAGGATAAATTTAAAGAAAATTTTAAGCCCAAATAAATTCATTTGTATCTCACTCATACTTGCCGTGATCTGAATATGAACTGGTTTAAATTTATTTTTTCCAGTCAATGGGGGAAAGGGTCTGCTAGGAAAATAGTGTAAAAGTCCTCAGAATAACCCTAAGAGGTAGCTAATATTATTATTTTCACACAACACAGGAAAGAAAAACGAGATTCAGACGGGTAAAAGTGACATGCCCAGATTCAAGTACTTAACAAGTGCCACATTCAGAATTTGGGCCCAGGAATGTTTAATATGGACGCCTGTGTTTCACTGCTTTCCTCCGCCTCCTCTGTAGCCTATTCTCATGGTTAGCTAGCCATGGGATAATGTGCAAGATCTCGAAGGCAAGGGATTTTGTACTGTGCCTTGTTATGACCTATTTCTAGAGCCTAAGACACCTACAAAACTTTGGCACTGGGCATGTTCTAAATACACACATGTTGAATAAATGCATGGTTTAAAGATGATCTGACAGTATCTCCATTTGATAATGTGTTATTTGGTTGCCTGCCCTGCAGCCATTACCCTGTCACTCCAGTTACAATAGTCCTGAGGTTGTGTGGGTCCACAATTTTCAAATATGACTCAAGGAAGAAACATCCTATTCCTGCCTCGGAATAAGATCCTGGTTGGCCTGAGGCCATGGTTCCCAACTAAAGATTGATTTGGCAATGTCTGGAGAAATTTGTGGTCGTCATAACAGAAAGGAGGCCGGAGATGCTGCTGACGTCCCACAATGCACAGGGCAGACCCCCACAACAAATGATTTTCTGGCCCATGGCGTCAGTGGTGCTGAGGTGGAGAGCCCTGGTCTAAGTCAATCATGGTGGTCCTGGTGCCCACGCACCTCATGGTTTACCCCTGATCAGGATGGGTACTTCTGCTCAAGGAGACATGAGCAGAAATCTACTAGGGGAGTGTGACATCGAATTAAATTTCCTCTCCTCATCCCCCCAAACTGCATTTTTTTTTTTTTTTTTTGCTGTAGAAATATACTTCCAGCGTTGGCATAGCACATGTCCAGCTACAGATTGTCATCCCCAGCCTCTCTTATTTCAGGGTATAGCCATGTGACAAGGAGATTTTGGCCAATGGGATGTGAGAAAAATTGAGTCCAATTTCCAGGTCCTGTCCAAGGGTGCTCTGCCACTGAGTCTTATCCTTTTCATTTTTTGAGACAGAGTATCACTAAGTTGCTGATGCTGGCCTTGAACTTCTTCCTGCTTTAACCTTCCAAGTAACTGGAGTTACAGGTGTGCGCCACTGAACCTGACCCTAATCTGTTTTTAATAAGAAGATCACTTCTTCATTTCCTTTATTATTCCCTATTTGCAAACTTGGGAGGTGAATTTGGTGATCCAACTTCAGGCAAATGCCTGACTCCAGGACATGGTAGAGCAGCAAGATAGAAAACCTTATATATGTTAGGACTGGTACATGTGAAGAAATAAACTTTTTGTTTTTTTGTTGGTTTGAATCATCAGTTTTTTGAACTTCAGTTTTAATAGTTTAGTTTTAAGATGTACTCTAATAGGGGGTGCTTCTGGGAAAGTGTTTCCTCTGTGGCAAAACACTCAAACACAGAGGAAGGAATTGTTCATCCAAAGGATTTTGTGGGGTTTGTGTGGGATGTCTGGAACAATGACTACCATCTTGTGACCATGAGGGGAAGTGGCCAGGGGGTCAAAGTTGACCTGTTAAATGAAAATATCATGGGAAGTTCATAAAGAACCCAAATCTTTGTTGAACCATCAAGTGACTGACTTCATATCTACCCTCCCTGAGAACTTATTAAGCAAGTTAGAAAATTGTCAATATTTAAGCTATTTAGAAGTTTGGGATTTTGTTGTTCTTTTCCCAATGATAACCTTATCCTAAATGATTTCCTTTGTGTACTCAAGCATAAAGAAATTACATATCACTATAAGTATGTTCAGACTATGTTTAGTTAGTTTTTGCATCACTGTGACCAAAATACCTGGCAAGAACAGTTTAGAGGAAAGAAAGTTTATTGGGGCACACGGTTTCAGAGGTCTCAGTTCATAGATGGCTGACTCCATTGCTCTGGGTACAAGGCAGGACAGCACATCATGGCAGGAGGACCCAGCAGAAGCTGCTCAGCTCATGGCAAGGTCAGATAGGGATGGGAGGGGACACAGGAAAGATGCTCTCTTCCAGGGCACGCCCCCAGTGACCAACTTCCTCCAACCATGCCCCACCTGCCTGCAGTTACCAGCAAGTCAGTTCGTTCAAACTAAGATTGATTATTTTCAAACTAAGGCTGATCACAGCTCTCACAATCCAATCATTTCACCTCTGAATATTCCTGCACTAACAGGAACATTTGGGAGACACATCATATCCAAGCCATAACAATTTACCAACTCACGTTGCTTTCCTCCCTAATTCTTACCCCTCCCCAGCCAAGTTAATCTGCATCTAGGATGTTTCACTCTATTTTCATTGATATGTTTAGGCTTTCTAAAGCTGAGGGTATCTTGGAAAATATATACTCTGACTCTTTGTAAGAATGAAGGTGCACCACACAGCTACTGGCCCCAGGAGGCTTCCTGGAACAGGTGTAAAGAAGCTGAATTAGAGACTGAACTTCCGTGAAGTCGCGAATCTCACTGGTGTAGAAAACGTGGGCTGGGGATGGAGGGATGGCTGGGGAATGTCATTTGCATGTCAATGGTGCCCCCTAGTGTTCTGTGCTGCAAGGTCACTGGAGGACCAGTTGAGGTTTATCCCTCAGGCCAGTTATGCTGTCTGGACACTCCCCAAAACTACTAAACTCATACTAACTGGTTTGTGAGGTGGGCAAACTCCTCGGATGATCTTAAAATGAAGGCCAGGCTGTTCCCTGGAAGTAGTGGCCGATCCCTCGGTTCCCCGCTTGGCAGATGAGGGCCTTTGCCCTCTTCTGCTTTCTGACATCTGCACACTCACTGCTGAAGGGCCAGGCCAAGGTGAATTTCCCTCTACTTCCTGCCAGCTGCTGCCGCCTACTTTTGAACTCATCTCAGATTGTTTGCAGAGCAGCCAATTAGTCTCCTTGCCCTTCCCAAAGCGAAGCGTCCCAGGGAAGCAATATAACCAGCAGCCCCTCATTATCCCACTTCTTCTAAGCAATGTGGTTCTAAATGCCCTCTGTGGGACAGGGGCTCATTTGCACATGGCTCTTTAACCCTTCCTTGAAAGAATTCCATTGAGCGTGCACACACCCACACCCACACCCACACACAGGCACATGTGCGCACTCACGTGCACCATCTACAACCCAATACAAGATAGGAAATGAGGTGAGAGTGTGCACAAAAAAAGATTTGCAAGTGGGATGTGCTTTCCGATGGAATGCAGTTTAAAAAGATAACACTTCCACTTACTGCAAGGAAAACCCAATAAGGATGGGTTTTGACCCCCAGTTCAGAATGCAATAAAGACTCTTTCCTAATGTGTGGACTTGCTAGTATGAAAGAAATCTTAGAAGGATAGAGAATCGAATTGCACCACATTGTTCATTTACCAAAGTATCTTGAGTAAAAAAGAGGATTTTACACAGGCGAGACTTTTCCTGCCCCAGACCCAGGAAGAATGGTTGTCTTTCTGGTTGAGCCAAGGAGATGCTTTCAGCTTTTTTTTTTTTTAACTTCCTCATCTGGTTGAGAATGGGAGGAAAAGTATGTATGCATGTATTTATGGATTTGGTGCTGGGGATTGAACCAGGGATGTTCTACCTTTTTTAGTTTTTATTTTATTTATTTAATTTTAATTATTTATTTATTTATTTATTTATTTATTTTTTGCAGTACTGGGGATTGAACCCAGGGCTTCGTGCTTGCAAGGCAAACACTCTACCGACTGAGCTATCTCCCCAGCCCTATTTTTGAGACAGTGTCTCACACTAAGTTGCTGGGACTGGCCTCAAACTGGGGATCCTCCTGCCCCAGCCTCCCAAGTCACTGGGATAACAGGCAAACATCACCACACCCAGCCCTTTCCAACCCTTTTTTTGGAAACACCACCTGGGCTCTTGTGCACTCTTATTAGGGTTTTTCACTTTCAGACATTTCTGCCTGATGCCCAGTTAAGATTTATTTATCTAGGGCATCTATTTGAAAGCTGTATCTCTCTGAGACCTGAGCGAACCATTTGTCAGTCTGGACAGACTGGAGAGTTGCCTTAACCCACAGAGCATGGGAGTGTTAAGAGATGTGTGGATGTTAAAGATGCTTGTGGTGTGGGCCCAGCGTGCGCGGATGAAGAGATGGAGATATTTGTTTTTCTCGGCTTCTCTGCTCTTATTACCACAATTTCGTTGCATCCTGTGACAGCCACATATAGGAAGAGGGAAGGGGAAGGTTTGGTTTGCCTTGATGGTAGGTAGGGTCTCAGTCCAGGACAAATCCCACCTGGGCAAATGGCGAGAAAAACTCATTTTCTCATAAATAATCAGGGCTGTTATATTTGGACCAGTTAATATAAGTGAAGCGCTAAGAACAGTGCCTCCAACATAGGACGTAGCACCCAAGCCCCAGCTGTTACCACGAGCATCTTCCACCCCAGGGCCTCTGGCAAGGGCACTCAGTAAACACCTGCTCAAAGCAGGACTAGGACACTCTGCACTGACTGTCTGCGCAGATCTTCCTCTTGGTTTGCTCTTTTTCGTGCATCCTTGCCCAAAAGGGGCCTTAGATCAAGAGCTGACTCCCAATCTTGAACAAAGGGAGATGACGCCTGCAAGCTTGTTCCAAGCTAGTTCCAAGCTGAGATGCTTCTGGCTTTGTGGTGAGCTGGGGACCCCTGTTGGCAGCAAGAGCGCACAGGAGGTGGGAACAGATCCGGATAAGAAAGAAAACTGCTGCAGGCAAGTCTCTGTGCAAAGTAGCAGTAGGTTCTAAAAATGTGGCTGCCCCAGATTTTAGGTGTGATAGGGAGGGTCGGCCCCTCTAGAGAGGAGGGAGTCCTTTGAGAAGGAACTAACTTCCGTAAGGCAGGAAACTCCAGGCACCACCGGCCAAGGAGAGAGAGGAGGCACCTCCCCGCCTGTCTCTGAACCCGGAAACTCAAGGCCAGTTGTGCACGTTCTGCTGTCTCTTCTCTTACCCTAGTCCCCAAGAATGTGCTCTGTGAGCAGTTCACACCCTTTGCAAGACGCCCTTTCATGCTCTGCTGACTCCCTTCTCCACTGTGTTCACGGTCTGGCAGCTTCTGCCACTGTCCCTGACAAAGCCTGCCCCCAAGAGTCCCCTCTCCTGGGAACCAGGGCCTCTCTCACTCACCCACCTGTCTTTCTGCAGACTCATAGCTGCAGTCTTCAATTTTACAGACCAATGAAAGAAGGGATTGGGTGGTCCTGTGTGCTGACTCGACCCGGTTTGCTCTCCATTTCTTTTTCTTTTTTTTTTTTTTTTATTGTAAACAAATGGGATACATGTTGTTTCTCTGTTTGTACATGGCGTAAAGGCATACCATTTGTGTAATCATACATTTACATAGGGTAATGTTGTTTGATTCATTCTGTTTTTTTCCCCTTCCCCCCACCCCTCCCACCCTCTTTTCCCTCTATACAGTCCTTCCTTCCTTCATTCTTGCCCCCCTCCCTAACCCTAACTCTAACCCTAACACTAACCCCTCCCTCCCCCCATTATGTGTCATCATCCATTTATTAGCGATATCATTCGTCCTTTGGTTTTTTGAGATTGGCTTATCTCACTTAGCATGATATTCTCCAATTTCATCCATTTGCCTGCAAATGCCATAATTTTATCATTCTTTATGGCTGAATAATATTCCATTGTATATATACCACAGTTTCTTTATCCATTCATCAACTGAAGGGCATCTAGGTTGGTTCCACAGTCTGGCTATTGTGAATTGAGCAGCTATGAACATTGATGTGGCTGTATCTCTGTAGTATGCTGATTTTAAGTCTCCATTTCTTTATCACCCTTACATCCCCCTCACAGGGTGCAGCCTCTTCATTTTTGAAGACACCAAAGGCACATTGTCAAGGTCCCAGTGCTTAATGGGATCAGGGTTTTTTTTGGGGGGGAGGGAAGTGAAAATGTTATCGAACCGAATAGAGATGCTGTAGGACAATATCATCAATGTACTAAATGCCACTGGATTGTCCAATTCAAGATGATGGATGTTATGTTTTATCTCAGTAAAAAAAATGAAAATTTTTACCTCCTGAATAATGGCCCAGACATCAGGCAAACAGGTTCAGGGAAATGCCATAAGTGGAGGAATGAGGAAGGACCCAGGAGGGGCTGGGTTTGCCCTCCTCACAGCCCTGATGAAGAGACTAGGAGGGTAACAAAGCAGACAGAACAAGACTAACAGCCTGACCTGCCCTGAACAGGGCAGAAAGGGTGTGGGCCTAGTGGGTTGTGCATTAGGAAGGCATCAGGCTGCCTTCAAGCTAACACAGCCTGAGGATTTAGTTGTTACACAACAACATGCTTCTTAAAAAAAAAAAAAATATATATATATATATATATACACACACACACACACATTTTAAAATATTTTAAATATATATTTTAAATATATATATATGCATCTATATATATATATATATATATTTTTTTTTTTGGTTGTAGGTGGACACAATACCTTTATTTTATTTTTTTGTGGTGCTGAGGATCAAACCCAGGGTCTCACATGTGCTAGGCTAGCACTCTACCACTGAGCCCCAACCCGCTTCTTTTTGTGCAGTCCTTTCAGCTAGGTAAATCACAACTGGCCACTCAGGTTCCCTGCACCAAGCATGTCATCATCTCATCACCGAATAATGCTGCAGACTTTCCACCAGCCCCTAGGAGATTTGAAAGGCTAATTGGGAATTAAGAAACCAGCATTCACAAAGGGTTTTCTTTCACTACTGCCTTCAGTAGAAGTTTCTAGTTTGCCCCAGGGGTAGGGCTGTCAGAGAAAATACAGGATGCCCTGGTAAGTTTGAATTTCAGCTAAAAAAATATAGATATAAAAGATAGAATTGATAAGAAATAAAAAGAAAGCTATAATTTAATAAATTAAGAATTTTAAAATATCTTTAACCAGGTGCAGTGGCCCACATCTGTAATCCCAGCAGCTAGGGAGGCTGAGGCAGGAGGATCGCAAGTCCAAAGCCAAACTCAGGAACTTAGTGAGGCCCTAAGCAACGTGGTGAGAACCTGTCTCAAAATAAAAAATAAAAAGGGCTGGTTGGAGATGTGGCTCAGTGGTTAAGAGCCCCTGGGTTTAATCCCTACCAAAAAATGATGATGATGATAATAATAATAATAAAATAAAATATTTTTAAAAATTAATATTTAAAATTATCAAAATGTTATATATATTTATGGTGTACAACATGTTTTGAGATAGGTATACATGTGGAATGTCTAAATCAAACTAAGCAACAAATTCCCTCACATATTTATCTTTTTTGTGTGTAGTGAAAACACTTAAAATCTATTCAGTGATTTTTAGTTATAAACACATTGTACATTTGTATTCATGGGAAAAACTGTAGTGATATACCGATACAGTGATTAACTACAGTCACCACATTGTACAACAGGTCTCTTCAACTTATTTTCCTTTCTGAAATTTTGAAACCTCTCACCAACATCTCCCCAAACCCAGTCCCTATTAATAACCTTTCTACTCTCTGTCTTGAAGAGTTGACTTTTTAAAATTTTCACATGTAAGTGAGATTATGCAATACTTTATCTTTCTGTGACTTGCTTTGTTCACTTCACATATTATCCTCTGGGTTCAACTATGTTGTCACAAGTGACAGGATTTCCTTCTTTTTTTAATGTCAAATAATATTCCACTATGTATATATACCACATTTTCTTTATCCATTTGTCTGCAGATGGACTTAGTCTGATTCCATATCTTGGCTAATGTGAATAGTGCTGTAATGAACACAGGGATGCAGATAATTCTTCAATATACTGATTTTGATTTCTTTAGATATATCTCCAGTGGCGGGATTGCTGGATCACACATGTCTTAGTTCATTTTTGATGCTATAACAAAAATACCTGAAACTGGGAAATTTATAGAAAACAGAAATTTGCTTTTTTACAGTTCTGGAGACTGAAAGTCCCAGATCTAGGTGCTGGCCTTTGGTGTTTGGTGAGGACTGCTGTTTGTTTCATCATCGTGTGGCAGAAGGCAAAAGGGCAAAACAGGGACCAATGTGGTGTTTTCACATGGCAGAAAAGGGGAATAGAGCAAACCCACTTCCTCAAGTCCTTTTAAAAGGGCCCTAATCCCATCCATGAGGATGAAACCCTTCCTGAAGGTCTTACCTCTTAATGCCACCCAATGGGACTGAGTTTCGATGTGAATTTTGGAGAGTGCACATTCTAACCATAGCAAAACCCTAGTTCTATTTTTAATTTTTTGAGGAACCTTCCATGCTGTTTTCCATAATGGCTGTGCTAATTTACATTCTCCCCAGGAGTGTGCGAGGAAGAAAAATACTTTAAAAGCATAATTATATCCCCCAAAGTTTTCATCCTTTATTTGAAATTCCAATTGGATGGAACATCCTGAATTTTTATTTGCTAAGTCTGGCATCCCCACAGGGAAATCTCTGATGGGATTCCAGATTTTGCTTCGGTTGTGAGTTTGGAAAGTGGTTGGTCTTTTCTGGAGGTCGCACTGCTCTGCCATCCCTGTCTGCCATGAAGGACTCGGTCTCTCGAATGATTGTACAGCTCCAAATACTGCAATCCTCAAATTCGACCCGGTTTTGTTGGTTGATACCCTGCTGGTGGCAGCAGTAGCTTCCACGGCTTTTCCCAGATGGAAACAGCCCTCAGCAGAGAACCTTCCAGATGGAAACATGCTCTATCTGCTGTAGTGCGAAGGGCTGAGCTCAACCTACTCTGGGCAACCTGGTTCCTTAAGAAAAACTTCTGAGCTGGAGGGACCCGATTCTGCTAGAAAACTTGCCCAGAGGTTGGCCATTCTCAACATTTCCTTCTGCCTTTGTTCTCCCTGTGTTTTCTCCAGCCAGTGAGGACTCTGTGAGGAAAGAGTCACACCACAGTGGGGAGGTCTCTTCTAAATAGTTAGGAACTCAACACAGCTAGATCATCTTCCCTTGGCGACAAGCTGGAAAACCATTATTAAAGCCCAGTTGCTTCAGTTAAGAGCTGGACTCAAGTACTGGACCACAGAAAGAAAAGAACTCTGTTGACTTCTAAACCCTGCAAATGATTGACAAGCCTGGTAGCAAAGAGTACCCTACCACCTCACCACGCCCACCACGCAGCCCTTGTGCTTCATTTGAGTAAAGATGTGAAGGAGAAAACACAAAGGCTTCACCCCCAAGATGAGATCCATGGCATGCCCATCTACGCTGCAAAGTTCAAACAGTCCGCCATGGGCTGGGCTGGCGGTCTTGCTGCGTGTCTCCCTGGGGGAGGCAGCGTGCCAGACCCCCTGAAACACACAATGCATTGGCTCCCACTCAAACAAACCAACATTCGTTGCTGACAATGTCCCCACCTACCACCCATCCCTAACCATTCCTTCCTGGAAAATGTGATGGAGAAGGGGTAGCTGGCCAACTCCAGCACCACCTGGTCCTCGACAGCAGACCTGGACATTGGTCCGGAAGTAGCCCTGGCCCAGTCCACAGGCAGCTCCCAGGGGAGATGGATGTGCATGGGGCAGCACATCCTTCTCACACTCTGGCTTCCTGTGGGGCTGCAGAGTCACCTTTGTTGGCTTGGCAAGATCTGACCTCAAATGACATGGGAAATGGAGGCCACGGGGCGAAACCGAGGTTGAGCTGTGATATGCCACTATCCGGCATGGGGTGGGACCCATTGTCCTGAAGAAGGAGGGTCACTTCCCACCACACCCTGCCCCAGCACCACCTTCCAGGGGCCACAGGCTCACCCTTCTCCCCCTCTGGCTGAAAGTCTCACCCTGCGGCCCTCTTGCTGTCTGGGGTAATCTGAACCTGACTGAGGAGCTAACACCCAATCCTTTGTCTACTGCTTTAGGAAGTCTTAAATCCCTTCAGAAGAGCTGAGTTTGGAAGACTTTTTTTGGGAAGGAGTAGGTGGATACAAGAGCCTACTTACAGAGGTTTGCTCACTAAACAGTGCCTGCTGGAAAACTCACCACAATCCCAACAGCCCCCAACTGTAATGGGCCTCTCCGATCAATTTTGACTAATTCACAAATCTTGGAAATGCACCACATTCTTCTCACTCATTACAAACTGGAAGTGACTCTATCGCATTTGTCTCTCCAGACCCAACACCTGGCAAACTTCTCCAGATCCCAAAGAAATAAGAATATAAATGACACGTGGCTTCCCTCAACACGGGCCTTGAAAAGACTACACAGAACAACCCCTTAGATAGTAGAGAACTCAATAATAACTCACAGGCTTCTTTCTTTGACAGACCTAGTGGAGTAAATGAATTTTCCACTCACATGCTCGCTGTTTGGGGACATTCAGATTACTGACGTGACCTAAGAGAGACCCTGTTTCTTCTCAGGTTTTCTCTGGCTGCCCTGAGTGGAGAGTTTTTTTATCAGCTATTGTCAAGAGTCTCCTCAGCCTGGGCTCCCTGAGGTGTCAGCCCCATGCCCAGGAGAGTTCCAGGCTCCACACTTTGTGTTACTTCCTCAGAGATGCTTTTCCCGGCCACCCCGGTCCTGCTGAGCTTAGCTTCTGTGATAATTTCTTATTGTTCTTGTTATCATGAAAGCATTGACTACAAATGGTTTTTTAAACTTCACCTGGTGATACATTTACTATGTGGCTTCTTCCTAAGCTCTAAGCTCCGCAAGAGCAGGGTAATAGAATTGTAGGCCCCCCTCCAAAAAAAAAAAACCCATTGATTTGAGTGTGACCTTATTTGGAAATAGGGCCATTGCAGGTATCATCAGTGAAGATGAGGTCCTGCTGGAGTAGGATGAGCCCCTGTTTTTGTTTGGACCTGGAATGGTCCCCAAAGGCATATCATTGAAGGCTTGGTCCCCCGTTCTTGGGAGGTGGTGTAAACTTCAGGATGGTGAGGCTTAGTTGGAGGAAGTAGGTTACTGGGGATGTGTTCCTGAGGGGTATATCTTGTCCCACACCCCTTTTCCCTCTTAGCTGCCAGGAGGAGAGCAGATTTCCTTCATCATGCCCTTCCGCCATGATCACGGCCTCACCACAGGCCCAGAGACAACAGAGCCATAGACTGAAACCTCTCAAACTATGAGCTAAATTAAACTTTCCTTCTTTATGTGGTTTATCTCAGGCATTTTGTCACAGTGATGGAATGCTGACAAAACCAAGATAACTAAACCAAGATAACTAGTGTCTTTATAAGAAGATGGTCAGATGCAGATACAGACACAGAGGGAAAATGCCACATGATGAGAAAGGTGGAAAATGTAGGAATATGAGTTTAAGCCAAGGAATGCCACTAGACATTAGGAAAAACCAGGAGGGCTCCCTTACAGCTTTCAGAGGAAGCATGGTGCTGCCTAAATCTGGTCTCCCAGCTTCTAGAACTGTGAGATCTTTAATATTTGTTGTTTGAGCCACCCTGTTTGTGGTACAGTCATGTGTCACTAAACATTGAGGAATCATTCTGAGAAATGCACCATTCAGTGATTTGGTTGTGGTGTGAACATCACAGACTACACTTACACAAACCCAGAAGGTTCTGGTCAATCATCCAACAAGACCCAAAAAGGCAGTAAACAGGATGTAGGAGGCTGATGCTGGCATAACACTGCATACTGAGTTACAGTGATTTTTTAATATATATAAGCAGAAGGAATACACTCTAAAATAGCAATAAACAGAGCCATATAATTAATACATTCACCAGTAACATAGTCATTTACTATCATTGTCAAATATTAGGAATGGTACAAAATTATATGTGCTGTGCTTTTATACAACTGGCAGTTCAGTAAGTTTGTCCACAAATATGTAGGTGATGCTCTGTGCCATAACATTACAATGGCCATGACCTCACTGGGCAATAGGGAGTTTTTTCTACCTCCATGATAATCTTCTAGGGCCATATTGTAGGTTGGATCTGAATTGTTCCCCAAGGCTTACATGTTAAAGGCTGGGTCACTAACCTCTAGTGTTGTAGGGAGACAGTAGAACCTTTAGGAGCTGGATCTAGTTGGAGGAAGTTTGTTCACTGGGGGCATGCCCTTGTAGGGCCTCTGACACCTCTGGACCCTTCTCTCTTTATTTTCTCCCCAGTAGCCGTGAGGTGAGCAGATTTTCTCTGCCATGCACTCCTGTCATGTTGTAATGCCTCACCACAGGCCCAGCGGCAAGGTGGACACATGGCCATGGACTGACACCTCTGAAACCACAGCCAAAGTGAACCTTTCCTTCTTCTAAGTTGTTTACCTTGGGCATTTTGTCACAATGACACAAAGCTAACACAGACACTTTCGCCCATGCAATCTGTCACTGTCTTCAGTGTGTGACCACTTTATTATGGCTGCCCTGGGAAATTACTAAGAGTAGGGATGGTGTCTATTTGTTTACTGCTGTTCCTCAGTATCCAACCCAGGACCCAGCCCATAGTAGACACTCAATAAATACTTGTGAATGAAAAGACAGCATCCTGAACACTCCTTCGAAGAACAGAGAATTCCACTCTGGTGCTGACTGTTCCAGAGGTTAATGAACATGGTCTTGTTTTACACTCCTCAGTGGGATGAAATCTTTATTTATACTTAAAAAATCATAACAAGCAAAAGATCCAACACAATTTCTTTTGCCACCCTCCCCTGACAGCTCTCCATAGGAGGAGCACTGAAGTGTTTGAGGGAAGCTGCTGGAACTTAGAACAGAACTTTCCTCCGGGTTACTATGTGTTGAACACGTGCTTCTGGAGGAAGTGAGAGGCAGGTCTGACAGCAAGGCTCATGGAGGAGTATCCAGGACCAGGTGCACAGGCTCCAAGCTTGTGTTCAGGTGGGTCTACAGAAATGGAATACTGTGCTTGTCCTCAAGAGCCCACACAGCTTAGTGTCAGGGAGGTTGACAACATTAGCAAAGAAATGGCTCTCATATTGCATTGGAGCCTTCATGCTGCACAAGAGGTCCTGCCCTTGTTTACTTCCATTTAATATCAACTCAGTGGCTTGGAACCACAGAGGTGAGAATAACTACCCCTTACTTAGGGAGTCAGTGAAGTTCCTACAGGGAGGTGACAGCAGATCTGGCACATGCTGGGTTCCATGAGTGGGTCATCCTTAGCACAAACAGTCTTAGCAGGGTGCAAGGGTGGAAACTAGATTCTAATAAGCCGAGTAAGTATTCAGTGAGTGTGAACAATACTTTCAAGCATTTTGGTTTTAAAGGAGGAAGAGAGACGAATGTTCTTCCCTCAGTCTAAATCTCACTAGGTAGGTTATGTTGACTGTCACACCAGGCAACTCCAACATCTCAGTGGCTTATCTCAATAAAGGTTGATTTCTTGTGTATGTCACTTATGTCACAGTCTGATGTATGTTGGCTGAGGGAGTTGTCATGACTGGTGTAAGGCCTCTACTCCACACAGCCATTCAGGGACCCAGCATCTTTCTACGTAGTGGTTCTGCCATCCTAGTCGAGTGTCACTCAAACTGTGACCCACAGTGCTGGTTCATGAATTCTTTGCTTCTAGTTCATAACAACACAATCACAGAATTGAGAGTGTTTTAAGATTTTTAAAGAAATTTGATTGCATGATTTTGGATCCACTGAATCTAATAATAACAAATAGAATTGGGCTTATTGTGCTTTTTTAAAAAAATTTATTTTTCCAGTAATTGATTTTTATTGTAGTTTAGAAAAGTATCAGGTCATAGGGAATGAGAAATGTTTTTAAAATTATTTTTTTTGTGTTAAACACAATACCTTTATTTTATTTATTTGTTTTTATGTGGTGCTGAGGATCAAACCCAGTGCCTCACACATGCTAGGCAAGTGCTCTGCCACTGAGTTACAGCCCCAGCCCATGGATGAGAAATTTAATAAACACCTCAGTACAGAAGCAATCTTCAAGGTCTCCTCTTCAGAGACCTGGACCTCTGTATTTGACCAGCAGAGAATGGAGAAGGCACATGGAAGATTATGCAGAGCTCAAGGTCTGGAGGTGGCACACACCTGCAGCCTGAATCTCACAGGCCTGGCCTCAATCATCCAGTCCCACCTAACTGCAGAGGGGTCTGGGAAATGGAGTCTTGTGTGGACAGTGAGAGAAGAGAATGTGATTGAGCGGACATGCAGTGTTCTTTGCTGTACCCCAGGATCCTTCCTTGTTGCTTTCTTTCTCCTATGACCTCCCACGTTCCACTGGCTGTCATGATCACCTCTGCGTCTGTAAGATAGCCCTAGTATACCCATATCTCTATCGCTGTCCTACTCCAAGCCACTTGACTTACCTCCCTACTCCATGTGTCTCTCCCTGCCCCCTCCTCTCCCACCACACACAAACCTCCTTTGCAAACATCAAGGGTAAAGTTTTTATTTATGGCTGAAACAATGATTTGCTCCAAATAATCCAGTGGAGGACAAAGGTAGAAAGGAAAATAGAACAGGATTGGCCATGCATTGGTGCTGGTCGAAGATGGGGGAAGCTGGTCCATGGAGCTTTGCTATGCTTTTCAGTTCCCGAATTTGCTGGAAATTTCCATCACAAGGGGTTTTAAAAGCATAGGTAAGATCATATCCAGGGCCACGGTTTGTACTTGTGGAGTGCCGGGCCAGGGGCACTTGAGGCTGAAACTTGCAGGATGGCATCTCTCAGATGACATCCTCACAGGGGAGTCTCAGAGGCCAGTGCAGGCAGTGCCTGCCTCCCTCTGTCTAACGCCTGCCTATGACTTTCCATTGTAGCTGGCCTCTGGCAATCTTTAAAAATGTCTTTCCTTAACAAAGTGGTCATAATCTGAAGTCAGCCGTCTTGTTGTTGCAATAATGGCCCCCAGTATATTTCCTTCTAATCCCCAACACCTACAAATGTTATATTATGTGGCAAAAGGGACTCGGCAGCTGTCATTAAATTAAGGATCTTGAAATAAATAAAGGGTAGTGTTTTAGTCAAGATTCTCCAGAAAATCAGACCAATAAGGGAGACGGGTAGATAATAAAGAGAGATAGATGACAGGCAAACAGCTATAGATATAAATTTGCTATAAGGAATCGGCTCACTCATACAATAATGGAGGTGAAGAAGTCCCAAGATCTGCAGCTGGCAAGTTGGAGCCCTCAGAGAGCCAGCAGTGTAGTTTCAGTGAGTCAGACAGTGTGAGAACCAGGGAGCCAATGACTTAAGTTCCAGGCTGAGGTCAGAAGACTGGCATCCAATCAAGCAGTCAGGCAGGAGGAAGACCCTCTGAGCCTTTTTTGCTTCTATTCATGTCTTCAACTATTTGGGCAGGGCCCACCTGCATTAGGCAGAGTCATCTGCTTTACTCAATCGACCAATTCGAATGCTCATTTCCTCCAGAACCGCCTTGAAAGACGTACATAGGATAAAATTTGATCAAGTATCTGAGAGCCCCAGGGTCCAGTTGGTTGACACATAAAGTTAGTCATTACAGATGATCTCTAAAGAAGGAGAGGAGTTGGGATCCTATACTCCGATGGAGGTGTGTGGTGGATCAAATAGGGGCCCTAAATTCCTTCATTCAGGGTGACTTTCAGAACTGACCAGGAAGCCATGTAACCTCAAAGGAGCATAATCGTATAATCATGATTTTACAGATATTTGATGGGGTCATTGATGTCCCTCCCCTAGTCATCTGAGGCTCCTCTGCTTTTGGATTTTAGAACCAGGGCAATTAAAATTAGAGGGAGAATTGACATCAGATAATCTACTTTTAATTATCCTAAGGACATTTAAAAATTAAAAATTGCCATTTATAATCTCAACCTTTTCATTATAGAAAGGTTATTTTAATGGTTTTTAAAATATTTCATTGTAATGGATGCAATAACTTTATCTTACTTGTTTTTTTTTTTTTTTTTAATGTGGTGCTAAGAATCAAACCCAAGGTCTCAAACGTGCTAGGCAAGTGCTCTACCACTGAGCCACAAACCCAGCCCTATTTTAATCTTGAAAAAGCAGGAAGGATCTAATTTCATATGAAGCGTAGCCATACTTCGAACTTTGAACTTTTGTCTTTTCCCAGGTTAGTGACACACAGTGTGATACTCTCCTGTGGCATTGGGCAGCTCAGTGAGCCATGGCTCATGGTCAGTCATGCAGTCACGAGGGTAAATAATCAATACTTAAAGTGTACCGTGTTGCTAAGCGATGATGTTCAGCAGGTTAGGTACAGTAAATGCATTTTCAACTGATAATATTTTATGGGGATGTAACTCTATTAAATTAAGGAGACTGTATTATGTATTTATGTTGGATAAATTTAGCATCATGGATAACTTACTCACCATGCTGTTCTTAAAAAAGCATAATGAAGGTTTTACAGTCAAACAATTTGAGCTGAGCTCTGTCCCTTATTTGCTATGTAATGCTAGGCAGGTTTCTAAACCTCTCTGAGTTTTGGTTTCTTCAACAGCATAAGAAGAGAAAATAGAAGCAAATTCATGGGGTTCTTGCAAACATTAAACAAGATAATCTCAATAAACTTAATCCTCAAACCCAAAGATTAACAGTTATCCTTGGGAGAAACATCTTCAACATTTTCCTGAATGTGGATATCAAAATTGACAGATGAACAGATAGAGGTATAAACACACATGCAAACACATAGAGCCACACTTAAAATTTGATGCCACCATTTATATTCTTTGTACCCTTATTTCTCCTGCTCTTTATCATAACCATCTGTCTTGGTCAGCTCAGGCTGCTAAAACAAATACCATAAACAACAGTCATTTATTTCTCACAATTGTAGAGCCCAGGAAGTTCAAGGTCAAAGTACTCGCTGATTCAATTCCTGCCCAGAGTCCTTTTCTTGGTTTGCAGATAGACCCTTCTTGTGGTGTCTTTCCATGGTGGAGAGACAGGTCATCTATGTCTCTTCTTACAAGGACACTAGTCCCCTTCTTGAGGGCCCCACTCCTATGAACTAATTACTTTCCCATATCTACTCTGTTGGGAATTTGGGCTTCAACACGTGTGTTTGGTAGGACATGTTCAGTCTATAGCATTCTTCCCTGGGACCCCTTAAGTCCTTCTCACATGCAAGAGCCATTCATTCTGTCCCAATGGTCACCAATTTCTTGACTCACCTCATAAACTCTGATGTATGAAGTCCAAAGTTTCATCTAAATCAGATATGGGTGAGACTTGCGGTATGATTCATGCTGAGGAAAGTTTCTCTCAGGTTGTGAACCTGAGACCATACAGGTTATGTGCTTCTAAAATGAAATGGTGTCAGACAGGACACACACACCCTTTCCAAAAGGGAGATGTGGGATAGAAGGAAGGGTGATAGGTTTCAAAAATCTGGCAAAGCAAATTCCATGAGATCCTATGGTTCAAGAATGATCTTTTTTGGTTCTCTGCTCTACCTTTTGGACCCACTGGAGTGGAGGCCCCTCTTTCTGGAGGGACCTCGGAGGCAGAGGTCCTGCTTTCCAGACAACAAATCTGGTGGTCCTTCACAACCAACTAGGCCCTGTTGGTTGTGAGTGACATCCCTGGCTCCAGGTGTTCCTGCATCCAGGGCTTTGGGGAGGGACCTCTGGCTTGTTGAAACCAAGATGATGGTCCCACCTCCTTTTGTGAAGGCAAAGAGGCAGCTCTGAGGATCTCTGAGTCTCCTCTGATCAGTCCTTCTTGTTTAGAAGGATAGTGCATATTTGCAGCTGACTACTTCCATGGCCCCATTTTGTAAATATCCAAGAAGTCAGACAGCCTTCCTCTATGCCAACCTATCTCTGTCCCCTTCAGTTCAAAGTGGCACTGTTCCTGCTGGGTTGACTGACTGCACTGTGGTGCATGCCCACTCCACTCTCCCCACCAAATGGTCAGTCCACCACACACTCAGAGTTCTCTTCCAAACATACTTCCTCCTATTTCACAACATAGGGACATTGAACTTTTTCCAAATCTTTGAACTCTGATTCCTTTTTGTTCAATAATCCTTTCTTTCTCTCTTCTCAGATTTTACTATCAGCGTCAAGAGGAACCAAGCCATTCCTTCAACATTCTGCATAGTAATCTCCTCAGCTAAGTATCCAATTTCATTCCTTTCAAGGTTTACCTTCCACAAAACACTGGAAAACATGAATGCAGCTCAGCCCAGATCTTTAACACTTTATATCAGGGATTGCCAAAACATGTTCCTCATTTCCATCTGAAATATCATGAGAATGGTCTCTATTATCCGCATTTCTACCATCTTTCTGTTCATGATTATTTTTGAGTTCCCTAGAAGATGTAGGCTTTCTCCTTAAGGTGCTCCTTTTCTTTCTGAGCCCTCACTAGAATCACCTTCAAAAGTCCCTTCTTGATAACTCCGCTGGGAGCATGTGCTTCAAAACTCTTCTAGCCCCTTCCCATCCCCCAGTTTCAAAGCCACTTCCTCATTTTTAGGTGCTGGTTATAGTGTGCCCCGTTTCTCAGTACCAATTTCTGTTAGTTGGCTCAGATGGTTGTAACAAAAGACTGTAAACTGGGTGACTTAAATGACAGAAACTGTTTCTCACAGTTCTACAGGCTGGGAAGTCCAAGATCAAGGTGTCAGCAGATTTAGTTCCTTTGGAGGGCTCACTTCCTGGTCTGCAAATAGCTGCCTTGCTATGTCCTCACATGGTGGAGAGAGAGAACTTTTCTCATGTCTCTGTAAGAGCACGAGTCCCATTTAAGACAACCCTAACCTCATAACCTAACTATCTCCAAAAGCCATCACACTGGGGATCAGGGCTTCAACATGTGCGTTTCTTTGGGGCATGTTAATGCGCAGTCAAGAGCAACATTTTTCTGGTCACCAGATACCTTTCTATGATATTATTTTGAGTAGTTGCCTATTAATCTATAAAATGGTATAACTTCATTTATTTAACTGATTTCCTATCACTGTACATGTAGTTTATTTCCCAAATCTTCACGATGTTAAACAACTCTGCTTAATAATCTAACTTAATAATCATCTCTGTGATTATTTTTATGTAAAATTCTTAGATGAAGTAATGTGTCAAAGTCATATACAGTTCAGATTCGTTTGCTGAATAAAGCCACGTAAGCTCTAGAAACTTTGTGCTGGTTTATATTCCTTCTAGCGGTGCATAAAAGTGTCCATTTTTTATCTTTCTCATAATACCCTGTATTTTGCTCTACTGCATTTTTTCCTTTGGATAAGAGAAAAATGATGCTTTCTTCTTTCTAGTTTTCTTATATTATATTCCTCACCAGTTACCATCCAACTACTAAGCCAAGGCCATATATTTTTAGCTTTGCTATGGAAAACCTCCACTTCCTTAGGTACCAATTTTTGTATTGGTTGGTAGAACATCAGATGCTATAACAAACCAAGGAATCTCCATAGTCTAGCCCATTGAAGGTTATTTCTCCTCGCAGTTGATCCACATGGTGACTCAGGGCCTCAGGCTACTGCTACCAGCGTTCTGCCATGTACTAGGGCCTTGGAGTCCTTTGCTTTCAGGTAGTAGGGGATCATCCGGGGAAGCTTTCTGTTGTCCAGGCCTGGAAGTGATGGGCATCTGTTCCCTTCACATTCCACCAGCCGGAATTCCACTGTGACTCTCCCCTAGTGCTAAGGAGGCTGAGGGATGTAACCCAGTTATGTGCTCAGTGGGAAGAAGGAATAGGCTTTGGTGAACACCTGACAGCCTCTTTGGTGAACATCCACAGCACCAAGAGAGCTGAGCCAGAGACCAGGGAGTCCTTTGTGGCTTCCCAGCACAGTGGTCTCCATAAAGTTAAATGCATTTTCAGCTTCATGATATGTTCAGCTTATGAGGTGTTTACTGGAACATAAACTCCAATGTAAGTTGAGGGACACTTTTAACGCCACAATTTCTTGATGTCTGCAGCCATTCATTCATTCACTGTTCAACTCATAGCCCTTCTCTGTTTTCCTTCATTCAACAAATGTTTATTGAACATCCATTTTGTGCCAGGTACCCATTTATATAATAGGGATATAGTAAAAGACAAACAGGAAAAATCTGTGACTTCAGGGAGCAGACACCGACAAGATCATATAAATAGAATGCCTAGTATGTCAGATAAGTGGTATAGAGAAAGCTAAGCAGGGAAGGGCAGCAGGGAGTGCTGTCTGGGGAGAGGGGAGGCTGCTCTTTTAAAGAGGGGTTCAGGGACACTGCCTCTCTGAGAAAGGAACATTTGAGCAAACCCTGAGGGAGCAAAGGAATGGGCCCTGTGGCTCCCCTTAGGCAGGGACATTCTTTGCTTGGTCCGGAAGCAGCAGGGAAGCCAGGAGTGGCTGGAGCAGCCTGAGTGAAGTGCAAGAAGGTCCCCATGAGGTCAGAGAGGTAAAGGTCAGCAGTTGCAATGGGGCAGTGTCCCCTTGGTAGCGGGTGTTTCTGAAATTCATGGAGATGATTTTCGTTGTCTGGTTAATCCTAAATATTTGCTATTTTTTTTTTTTTTTTTGGTGGAGATTGAACCCAGGCCTTGCCCATACTAAGCACATGCTCTACCACTAAGCTACATCCCCAACCCCTGAGGTAGTTACATATCAAAACAAACATTTTATTCTGAATTTCTTTTTAGTTTTGCTTTACATGTTGGATCAAGCTTTATGTGATTCTTTCTTTCAAATACTGTGTGCAGGGCAGGTCATATTATCTATGCATTCCATTTCTGGATTGTAAAGCAGCCATATTACTACTATCAGGGGGCCTTGAGTCCAACAGGGCTGAGAGCTCTGGACAGAGGCCATAAAGATCATTGCAAGGACTGAGGATTTGACTCCTTGACCTGAGAGGGTTTGTTCAGAGGACTGTATGGAGAACAAACTCTAGGGGCAGGGGATTGCACGCCAATAGACCAGTTAGGCGGTTCCTGCACTAACAGGACAAAAGATGGAGGTAGGGTGGATCAGGGTGGAGGCAGACTGAGGGTGAGGAGTGGTTCTGTTCTGTAATCTGTGTTGAAAGCAAGACCACTAGGATTTTTCCAAAGGATTGGTTAGAGAGGGAGAGAGAGAGACAGACCAAGACTGACCTGAACAATAAAGGATGTAGATGTCAGTCACAGAGAAGGGAGGCCTGTAGACAGAGTAGGTTTTGGAAAACACTAGAATTTATTGGGCACCAGCCAGGTGCCAGGCACTATTTAAGGCACCAGGAACTTCTACAGGTCTGATGTGGAATACTGCCTAAGGGAGTTGATTGGGCCAGAAGCTGAGGCCCCCAAGCAGTATGGGGTCTTAATCCTTTTCGTGACCCACTAAGGACATGTTGATAACTATGTATGGAATGAATGTCAATTCACTGTTTCCCATTCCGTGGGTGCTTCAAGTAAAACTGGAATGGAAGTCCACCCTTATGTGCAACCACAAAATTATTATGATAACTCAACTGAATTTAGGCAGGAGTTTCTTTTAGCTCCTTATAAACATTCTTATAAGACTAGCAGGACAAAGACAGTGTGTTTTAGCTCTGAATCTGCAGGGTCTAGCACCTAGAAGTTATTTGTTGAATCGATATATTTTAATGTCTTTCCTTCACATCTTTTTAAAAAATTAGGCCTTTTTTTATGTTGTCATAATTATAGTATCCATGTCATTTGGCCCTTAATTTTTACTTACCATTTTATAATTATTTTCCAGAAGCAGATAAAGACATATTCATTTTTCATCATGATGTTTATGATGATGTTTATAATGTACAATAATCTTTTAGGTATGAATAAACTATAATTGCATTTCCCATTTCCTCATTCATCAACATATTGTTAAGATTCTTTCAACCGGGGCTCGGGAGATACCTCAGTTGGTAAAGTGCTTGCCTTGCAAGCACAAGGCCCTGGGTTCAATCCCCAGCACCGCAAAAATAAAGAAAAAAAAAAAAAAGATTCTTTCAACCTATCAAAACCATGAACAAGACACCAGGAAACATTTTTCTTACTATACGTATTTACGTACTTCAGATTATTCCAAAGGGTGGTAAGAACTTTGGGGCAGGGACTGTAGCAGGCATTATTAACGTTTATGAGCATCTGTTTCTCTTCTCCTGTGGGACGTGCAGGAAACTCCACTTCGCAGCCTCCTGGCTTTGGCAGGACGAAGAAGCGTGGAAGCAGGTGCTTGTGAATCTCTTGGATGTGGCTGTGGGAAACCTGTGCGTAATTTACCAGTCTCTCCTGTCCCCTGGTCAGGGGTACCAGTGACATTGCAGATGGTTGATACTCTATCAGTCTGAGACCCTGATGACACAGCACAACCCTCCGCTCTCCATCAATCCGAGGTAGGCCTGTTGTGTAAGCAAGAAGAGAGAGACCCTTTGGTATGATAAACTACTAGGATTCCAGGGGCACTGTATTACCACAGCTACCCTAGTCTATCCTGATTGACACAAAAACTTTGAACCTTACAATGGATTAGCATCTGTGTTGGAAAATTGCCCAGTGATTGGTATATAGTAAGAACCCAACACATATCTACTAAATGATCAATGAGACCAGTCACCAATAATACATGAAAATACCCAAGTTCATTGCTTTATTGATAGCAATAAATTTATTATTTGATTGATCTTGCCAATTTAATGAGCATGAGTGTCACCCTGGTCATATTTTAATTTACATCTCCTTGCTTATTGGACAGGTGGAACTTGTTTTTTCCTCTGCTATTAGCCATTTCCTATTTTGCATCTTACTTTTTCTAAAGCTCTCATGCTCTCGTCACTATTGATGGATTGCCTTCACCGAGCTTGGTGTTGGAGCCACAGTGGTGAACAGTCTTGCTGTCATGGAAGGGAGGAAAGAAAATGACCTGCAAACAAACACATTTCCTAGGTAGTGCTGAGAAAAGCAAATCAAGGTCAGAGGTTAAAGCCTGCCTGGTGTTATCACACAGGTGGGCGTGGGGGGCACTTTCTGGTAGCATCACCTTGAACAGAGGGAATGAGCCAGGCAGGTACCTGGAAGGAGGGTGGGCCAGGGCAAGGGAGAGCATACACAAGGCCCTAAGGCAGGGGTGTTCTTGATATTTGGGGGACACAGCAAGGGGCCAATCTGGCTGAAGCAGAGAGAGTGAGAGGAGAGTGGTAGGAGGGGAGTAGAAAGAGGCTAGAGCATGTGGGGTCTTGTCAGTCCTTGTTACATCTCTTGCCCTTTCTTTGGAGTGATATGGGAGCCACTGGTGGCTTTTGTGCTGAGGGGTGACACTATAAGGCTTACCATTTGAAATAATTACTTTGGTGTCTTGACCAGGTAACGTGGACCAGTGATACCCCGTGGACAAGTGAGAAGGGATCATATATAGATATATTTTGTGGTAGAGCTAATAGGTTTTATAATAGATTGGATATGGAGGTAGGAGGAAAATGAAGGCATCAAGAATGATTTCAAGCCTTTTACTTGAGTGATTGGGAGACCGTAGTTGCCAATTACTTTATGGTTTCATTGGAACATGTTTCCAGATCTAGGGGTAGGTTTTGATTGATTTAAATCAATCATGGTCTGTTGGGCTGGGGTGGGGGCTCAGTGGTGGAGCACTTGCCCAGCATGTGTGAGACACTGGGTTTGATTCTCAGCACCACATGAAAAATTAATTAAATACAGTTATTTAAAAAATTATGGTCTGTTTATTGCTCACAGCCTCCGTGATTGGTTCAGGAGTGAGCGCATGACCTTAGATGAGCCAGCCAGAGATCCAGGACTTGCATTTAATAATTTAGGAGAGATACTTCTGTTAGAGATGAACATGGGGGTATGCTCCCTGAGCCTTCTAGTAGTCCCCTCTAGGGGAGAGCTAGCCTCAGGGTGAACTCGACATGTGGAATGAAGAGAAAGGAGGTGAAAGGAAAGCCAGGTCTTTGTGACATGTTTGAGTCACTAGGTCCAGTTGAAACCATCCAGAAAGAGTTCCATCCCATGAGCCAGTGCATTTCTTTATTATTTATTCCATTTGAGTGGTTTTCTGACACTTGCCACCAAGCACGAACTGTCTAGTATAAGCAGCTTTCCTGTGAATGTTGTCCACCATTCTCAGGCAGAATGCTCTCACCCCCTGTGATCTTAGAACACAGAAAACAGTCACCCCAGAAAGTCTGTAAACCATTTAGGGCTTAGGATTGGAGGGTGACATCATGCTCTGGGAGGAAAGGCCACCTTCAGAGCATATACCGTCCAAAATCCTAGAGGAATGGATCCCAGGAACTGTCAGAGCTGCGCACATCACCTGGCACCAGACCATCTCGGCTGCTTCCCCGCAGAGGGGCCTGGAGCTCTTCCTGAAGAGCAAGTTGAAGTTGGCAAGTTGCTGCTGGACTCCGACAGGAGGACTGATTGCCAGAAGCAGGGAGTAGAAACTGATTCTGAATGCAGAGTCTCCACAAAAACCGAGTGAAAATTCTTTACTACTCTGTGCTCTTTATAAGACAGTTAAGGTTCATGGTGAACAGGACACTTTGTGAAATCAAACCACCTGGGCTTCCTGCCTCTGCCAGGGCTGGGGAACCTAAGTGGAATCTGGAGGCTGAGGTCAGCTGGCAGATACAGGTTCTGCATCCCAGTGTTGGAAAGTCCTCTGCCCAGGTGGTCCCAAAATCTTGGGGGATTGCTGTTTGGGAAGCTTCCTGGAGTCCCTTCTCCCTAATTATCTAAATGGCTAAGAAGGTCAACAGCCTGCAGCCAGACTACTGGAGTTTGAGTCTCGGATCACCTGCAGACTGCACAAATTACTTAGCCTCTCTATGCCTCCATTTCCTCTTCTGTAAAATGAAGATAATACAAAGGTATTGATCACAGAGTTGCTGGGAGGATAAGCAACTCTAATCACATGTCATCTTAGAATAATGCCTGGCACTTAGTTTGGGCTACTATAACAAAATACTATACACTGGGTGGTTTAAACGACCAAAATTTATTTCTCATGGTTCTGGAGGTGGAAATCTAAGATCAAGACACCAATAGATCCAGGGTCTGGTGAGGGCTGGCTTCCTGGTATAGACAGTCGTCTTCTTGAATACTCACATGGTGGGAAGCAGACAGCCCTCTGGAGTCCCTTGATAAGGGCACTAATCCTGTTCATGAGGGCTCCATCCTCATGACCCAAGGGCCCATCCCCAGTTTCCATCACATTGGGAATTGGGCTTTGGCAGTGAATTTTTTCTGGGATGGGGGCAGGGCACTGACATTTAGTGCACAACAGGCACCTGGTAAGCAAAGCGTTCAGTGACTATTAGCTCCTGGGTTGCCTGTAACTTGCTGATAAGCAGCATTACAGAGATTCCAAAACTGAGTCGGGACAAAGGAGGAGAAAGGCATATACAAAGCAGAATGCCATGTAATGTCTGACAGGAAAAGGAATGGGGTTCAGTGAGACTCCATCCTCTCTCTCCAGCCAGGGTGGAGTCCCTGGGCTGGATCTAGACGGACGGAAGGGGAAGCCCAGCCACCCACT
Organism: Sciurus vulgaris; assembly: GCF_902686455.1. Classification (NCBI taxonomy): domain Eukaryota; kingdom Metazoa; phylum Chordata; class Mammalia; order Rodentia; family Sciuridae; genus Sciurus; species Sciurus vulgaris. The sequence continues at coordinate 156,435,294 of NC_136465.1, forward strand.
CCCTGCTGCTACCAGCCTTCGCAGCAGGAGCTTTTAGTTGTTAACGCTGCACAATCTCTTCCTAAGAATATTCAGTATTTCTCACTTTTTAATTTGCTTTTTGTAAATCCACATTTCTTTATTCCCTTCTGACCCTCGCAACAGGCTCAGGTAAAGGCCTCTGTTTCCCACTTTGCGGATGAGAGCAGGGCTCTGGCTTGCCGCCAGCTCAGATAAGAGCCAAACACACGCCAAGGTCATGGATCCCTTTTCTTTCCTTCTTTATATTTTCTTATTTTTCAAATTGTTTTATAATAAAAAAATGCATTGTTAATTTTTTCCTTAATCTTTAATAATAATGGACAACTCATACTGAACACCAAATGTACCAGGCACAGTGGGAAGAAATGTATTAAGCCATTTCCTTCTCACCACAATCCAGTTAGATAGATGGTCACTCTCATTTTTCTCCTTCTAAAGATGACAACACTGAGCTCAGTCATCAACCTGTTACCTTTTGGTTAAGATTCAGGTGATTTGTTTCCAGAATCAACACAATTATTACAGTGTTTACATGTTCCTGGTAGAATTTCAATAACACCAGCAAAAGGAAAAAATGAGAAAACTAAAAATAATCCCCATACTCAGATATAACTGCTGTTAACATTGGGTGCATGAGTGGTTACAAATCAGACGTGGGATAGGGCTGGAAGGGAGAAACACATCTCAGAAGTACATGGGGAGATTTTAAAATAATGTCTAGGGCTAGGGTTGTGGCTCAGTGGTAGAGTGCTCACCTAGCATGCATGAGGCCCTGGGTTTGATCCTCAGCACCACATAAAAATAAAATAAAGGTATTGTATCCACCTACGGCTAAAACAAATATATGTTTACAAAAATAATGTCTGTATTTGAAGGTACTTCACCTAAGGAGGAAGAGCAGGCATGGGGATTTGGGTCAAAAGATTTAGGTGATACTACTAAACAAACTCTGCTTTTCCCTTCTCCTCCCTAATTGTCCCACTACCACTTCAGCTGAAAGTCTCCCATTTACCTTTCCAGTCTTTCTTCTGTGCGTAGCTACACAGGCACATAAGTACACGCCCACTTGCAAACGGCAAATCAAACACTAATGTGCACTAGTTTAAAAAGACGAGCAGGAGACGATGATGTGATAAATTCTGCATCGCTCTGGATTCTCACTGCGCCTCAAGGGTGTGTTAGTAGAGTTTCCAGGCTGGAACTTGATGAGCTTTTTGCCATCAATAACCCTTGCTGGGAATTTGTTGTGATTCGGCAAGAGGCAGTGGCCAAGCTATGCCCCCACCTAGGTTCTCCCGGGGCCCTTGTTCTTGGGCTGGTTTGTACTTTACAGTGTCCCAGACACAGCCATGTGTCAGGGCCCTGGAAAACTGTCCTGGCTCCTGCCATCCCCACTCAGGCCACTGTGAGTGCCTGAGGAGAGGAGGCCTGGGAACTCCTCTCGGATGCAAGGAGACTCAGAAGGAGGCGCTTGCTCTCTCTGCTGCTGCAGAAGCTGCCACTGTGCCCTCCCCCACCTGCTGCATACCAGTGAGCCCTCCTGCCCTCCTTGGTGGACCTGAGCTCCAGCATCGGCTCTGGTTAGTTTGTCTTCTTCCTTATTATACCTGATTGCCTGGCCCCTGGAACACAGAAGGACCAGCAGATTCTAACTGAGATAAATAATAGAACAATAGCAGACAATTGTGATCCCCACCCCCCAAGCAGATAAATAAGACAAAAGTCCCCATTCCAAACTTTACAACAACCTCTTAAGGGAGAGTCTAGATTCTATTAGTACTCCCTTTGTAGAGCTGAGGAGATGAGGCAGAGAGAGGTTAAGTAACTTTCCCAAGGTCACACAGGTAAGTGGCCAGCTACAATCAAACCCAGGAAGCTCAGCTCCACAATTCAAGTTTCTACTCCCCACTCTATGCCAATTCTCCCACCCCAAGTCAATGACACAGTGGTCACTTAGGACTTCATCTAGACTCCCAGAATGGCAGAGTGTCCGCAGTCATCCCCAGCCCCTGTCTAGTCACTTCCCACCTCAGAGACGGGAAGGGGGTGATCCTGACTGCCGTTTACAAGCTAAGGGACCTTGACTATGTCACATAATCTCTGTCCACACAGGCTCCTCAGCTGTCACGTGAGAACAGTCATGGCACTGACCTCCTGAGGCACTTAGGAGGACTTGATCGCTCTTAGCGATCTTAGTTACCTAGAATAGGGTGACAAACTTTTTCTATAAAAATCCGGATGCATAAATATTTTTTGCTTTGTGAGCCATAGTCTCTGTCACAACAAATCAATGCTGCCACTGTAACCCAAAAGTAGTGCTAGCATCTGAATGTGCGTGTCACTGCCAAACAGTGAAACCCTAATCCAAGGTGATAATATTGAGCGGCAGTGCCATTGGGAAGTGATTAGGTCACATGGTGGCACCCTCATGAATGGCACTTATGCCCTTTTAAAGGGGACCCCAGAGTGCTATCTGGCCCCCTTCCACCAGGTGAGGACACAATGAGGAGGCACTGTCTGCACACTCAAAACCCTCACCAGCACTTGGTCTGCTGGTGCCTTGCTTGATCTTGGGCTTTTCAGCCTCTGAAATTGCAAGAAATAACTCTATTGTTTGTGAGTCACCTGGTTTGTAGCACTTTGTTACAGCAGCTCAAATGGACTCAGACAAGCAACCACAGACAATAGGAAGAGAAAGGAATGTGGCCACAGGCCAATCAGATTTTACTGGTGGGCGCTGAAATTTGAAGTTTAAGTAATTTTTCATATGTCTTTTCTGCAACCATTTTAAAATGTAACAACCTTTCTTAGTATGGACAGTACATACAAAACACAGGTGCTGGCCTAGATTTGGTTCACAGACTGTAGTTTGCTGACTCCTAGCTGAGAACATTGCCGGTTGCAAAGGGAGAGTTTAATAAATCAAGAGGGAAATGAGATAAGTAAGGACACAAATAGGGGGCTTATAAAGCTTTGACATCATGGGGACACAACAGATGCATTAAATGTAAGAGGCCGGGTTGAGAACCAGTGTCCACTGAGCACTGAATGGCCAGGTGCCATTTTCTACATATCCTCCCCTCAGGTCCTCACACCACCCGTGCACCTCACACCCAATCAGAGAGATGGGTGAGGCTCAGAGAAGTTAAGTGATATGTCCAGAGTTGCACAGTTTTTTGTTTGTTTGTTTGTTTGTTTGTTTGTTTGGCGGTACTGGGGATTGAACTCAGGGCCTTGTGCTTGCAAGGCAAGCACTCTACCAGCTGAGCTATCTCCCCAGCCCGAGTTGCACAGTTTTTAAGTGGCAGAGTCAGGATTTGAATCTAGCTTTGACAGAACTTTGCTTTTTCTACTACACCATCGTTCACTGATCGTGTATTTTATTGAAAACCCAAAAGGTACACGGTCCTGTGCCAGGCTTGGGAACAGTGGTATGAAAGATTTAGCTGTGACCTAATGGAGCAGACAACCTAGGGGGAAACCAGATACCCAAATGAGCAGCTAGAACCCAGGGCCACGGCTCCTGCAATGAGAAGGCAGGGGAGGCCTGGGAGGTTAGGACTCTAACCCATGTTTGGGAAAATCAGAGGCTGCTTCCAAAGGAAGTAATGTTTAAACTGAAACTGAAGGTCTAGAAGGAAGGGCCCAGGAAACAGGAAGCAGGGCATTATAATACTAATCTACAGGGTTTGTTCGGTTTTTTTAACCTGTTTAACCAGGTTGCCTGCTGGCATCCCCCACATCCCAGAAAGCTGGTTCTCAGGTTCATTGCCACTGAGGTCCAGGAGGAGTCCCGTTCCTTTGGCCCTCAGCTGCCCTTTCCCTCTACTGTACCTCCTCTCATTCTAAAATGCTACCATATTTTAAGCCCACAGCTCCCTGGAGTTGGAACCCAGCCCCTCCTCCGTTTTCCTCATTACTTATAGAAATAGTCTATGAATTGGGTCAACCTGACTGGAGACTTTGGTGGAGGGAGGGGATGGCCTAGGGAGGGGTCCCTTCTGGAGCACTGGGTTTCCGCCCTCCCATGGCCCCCCACTTCCTCCCTGGAACTGCAAACAAAATCGTCCCTTTGTCTTGCTGGGAGTGTCCCACCCACCTCCGGCCAAAAGGATCTAGGTTTCTACTTATTGCTGTTTAGCACAGTATTTTCCCAGCAAAAACAGCTCTACCTTCTTGAGAGGAATTCTGATATATCAAAAGTTTTCTATGCATCCACTATTTCATGAATTCCATCCTCCGAGCAAACTTCTGGGAACAGCTGTTTGTCCCTACTTTACAGACGGGGAAACTGAGTAACTAACCCAAGTCATGGGTGTTAAGAGTTTAAAGCAGGACAATCTGAATCCAAAACCTCCCGGTTCAGCCACTGGCTGTTCAGAGTCTGGGAAGTGGGTGAAGCGCTTGGGAGGGAGAATGTGTTCAGCAGCTGGCTTCATAAAAGAGTATTGATTTCACCAGAGACCCTAGTTTTAAATCACTTAAATCTCTACAATCTGAAGGTGAATGCATCTTGCTCTTGTTCTTCCAGAATGAGAGAATAGGTCAGGACTGGCCAAGTCACACACAGCCCAGACAGACAAGGCTCCTTCTAAGAGGAAACACAATTGCCCTAGGGGGTCAGGGTTATGGGGCTTGGTGTGAGATGAGACCTGAAACCTGGCTGGAGTCTTCCAGAGTTCAAAGGCCAGGTGCTCATTCTGCTGTTTCCATCTGAGAATGTTCTGGAAAGTAGCACTGCAGTCCTTTGATAAAGAGTAGATTAAGGAGACATGGAGAAAAGGGAACAGGAAACAGGGAGACAGGAAAAGAGACATTCTGCTTTCAAAAAAGCAACTTTTGATTCAAAGTGAATTCTGCTGTTGAGGCCGGCAACTAGAGAAGTTCCCACAGGCTAAGGTTTGGGCCTACATCTTGAAGGAGCTTGCTTCCAAGTTGGGGAAAGGAAGATGCCATGATGTCAAAGTCCGAAGCTGTGAATCAAGACCTCATTTTCAGAGACTGGAATTTAGGGACAGAGTCACTGACAGAGTCTCGGGTGTCCAAGCTCTGATCCTCCTCCACGTGTGGGTACGTGAGTTCCTGGGCTAAGCATGTGCCCAGAGGAAGGCAAAAGAACAGCAAAGAACGGGAGCCGCGCCTTCAGGAAGTCCTGAGGGAAGAGCAGCAGAAATCTGCTTCCTCTTCCCCTCTCTCTCCAACCCTGAAGGTCACTGGAGGCCACAAACCCTTCCCCCACCCCGTGACTGAACAGCCCAGCTCCCCTCACGGCCCTCTGTCCTCCCCAGCCCCTCAGCAGAACCACAGAGTCCCTCTCCACCACCTGTCCCCTGGCTGGCCTTGCTGGACTGCACTTCTGCTCCTGGAGGCTAAGGGGGCCCAAAGCCAAGGTCACAGCCACAGATGCTGGCTGGCCCCAGTAGGTCCGCTTCTGTTTCGTGGGGGCATCAGTGGGAAGCACAGCGGGCAGCTCTGGAAAGCGGAAATCCTCTTTGTCATCCAAAGCAAAGACTGCTTAGAAGAGTGTCTGCTCCCCAGGAACCCCTGGACAGCTGCTAGCTGTTATTCTATAGTCTGGTCCCAGTTCCTGGGTGTGCGGGGTGTGAAGGAATCCGTGAGGTGGGGTTGATGAGGCGCTTAAAGCTTACCTATTTGAGAGGCTATGGTTCAGGAATAGGAATTAGTGAGGCCTTTGTGGAAATGTGACTGGACCTGATGGAACAGAGCGAAGCTTTCCTGTAAGCAGCCGGAGGGGGTCTGCAGGCAATGCACATTTGAATTTTAACAGAGATATTGTTTTCCTATTGTTATAGGGCTGGGGCCTTCTGGGAAACTGAAGCAGTGGGAAGTACCCCCTTCAGACCCTGATTCTTACCATCACATCAGAAAGATTTCAGACATGTCACCTAGAGCAACAGGCATGAGTTAATTAGAAGGAATGGAAGAGCGGAGAAAGGGCCAACCTCAGGGGAGAGAGTGGATCTTCTCAGAGAGGAGAATGGTAGGCCCCTCCTGGGCCTTGAGTTTTATTGGGGCCAGGTGGGGTCCCAGAGAAGTTTCTAGAGAGTTCAACCCAGGTCCACCTCTTGACTTTTGGCTGACATCAGACTTTGAAGTCCCCTCTGCTGTGAAAACTCTAGGTCACTTTAGTCCATGCTGACGGGTTCTAATTGAAACCTGTTCTTACAGATTTTATGGTTAGGGGAATTATCCTTATCTCCCAAGTTCCGGGATCTGGTCTGCGTAAGGGTCATGAAAATCTCCCCCTTCAGGGTAACTTGTGTAGTTCTTATCAGCATTTCAGACCTGCATTTCTCCTGCAAAGGGCAAGTAGTTTTCTAAGGAATGAACACATCCTGTCCACTTAAACCAGGCAGGCTGCAGGTAAATTGCTTTTTAGAAAAGAAAGCCTGTGGGGGTCAGCTCTGTGGGCCCAACCTCACGTTCCTACGGCTCCAGTCTCTGTTCGCTAACACTGCATAGATGAAGGCTTGGCACAGTTCAAGTCTAGCTTTGCATTTGACTCAGATTCTTCCCCTTTCTTCTCTCCCTTCCTCCATCTTCTCTTCCTCCCCACGCCCCTCCTCCTCCTCCTTCTTCTTCTCTCTCTTTCTCTCTCTCTGTGTCTCTCTCTCCCTCCTTCCATTTTTTTCCCCTCTCTGTCCTGGCATTTTCCAAATTCTAAAAGTCTGTGCATTTTATATGTCACATAGTTGGTAACTAATGACCATCTTCTGAGAATCTACACAGCAGTTGGTGAGAAGGTTGGAAATGTGACTTCGTTTGTTTTTTTAAGTGGAATTAGCCATGGAATTGCACACTCTAAACAAAAGGCAACGTGTCTACTGTCTCACCTTTGCAGCTGTCAGATCCTACCCCATTCTGCCAGAGACTTAATTTACACTATCAGGGTTACCACAGAAAATTCCAGATAATGCTCTAATTTGAGTACCTGTGGGCACCACTCTTTCCAATCCTAATGGTTCTTGATTAGGGTCAAATTTGGCAATGTCTGGAGCCATTTTTTGTCTAAGCAGAGGGTTGTGCTATGGCCATTAGTGTGCACAGGCCAGGCATGCTACAAACCCCCACAGTGCTCAGAATGGCTCTCCAAAATGAAGAATTATCCAGTCCAAATGTCAATAGTGCTGAGACTGAGAAACCCCGGATGAGTCTGAGACCTCTGTCAGAAGAGAAAGCGAAGTGAACCAAGTCAGTTAACTGTGTGGTTGGGACAGAAATGGGGTAAGATGATTGGTCAGAAGATGAAAGCTACCCAAAGCAACTATTCTGAGAAGCTTTGACATCAAAGAGAAAGCCAGAATTTTTATGAGTAAATCTGGTTTGCCTATTTTTAATTAGCTCCCCTTTGGTGATATTAACATTTCAGTATATTACCCCTACAATAAATTAGACAACCCCAAACCTGTCACTAGCCGCCCCCCCCGCCCCCCCGCCCCCAGCTTCTGATGAAGCCCCATGTCTTAATTAGTTGTCAATCTCTAAAAGCATGAGGGGCTCCAACTGGGTTTGGTTCTGCAGTCCTGACCAGCTCACCAACTCTCTTGTGGCTTTGACATTCAGGAAATAAATGTATACTCTTGGAGGGAAGCAGGGACCAGGCAGCCATTTTTACAAAAAAGTAAGTTTATAACCAGTTATGGCACATAATTGTATCATTTTGAACCTATTACACTATGTCTTTGATTTTATTAATTTTTACAAGAATGACTAATACAGTTAGGAATTTTCTTTTTACTTAGTTAATTTGTAGACAGCTAATAATGTAGAAAGAGCCAAACCTGGACTCTGGGGCCCAACTTTATAGGTTCAAAACACAGTTCTGATATTATTAGCTATATGACCTCGAGAGGATTATTATTGTACCTCAGTTTCCCTGAGCATGAAATGGGGATGATAGTCATATGAAACCCCTATTGGAATTGCTGCTAGAATTCCTTAATGATGTAAGTTGCTGAGGGTCATCCGAACTTAATAGTGGCTGGATTAGCCGTCATTGGAAAGCAAATGCAATATATTAAACTTATCAATGCAGTTAAAAACCTTTAAAGTTGTATAGCTAATTCTGGGTGGAACTAAAACCCTATTAAGGAAAGTCTGCCATAAAACAGATCCTTAAGATTTTCTCTATAAATAGCACAAAATTTAGAAAAATGACTGAGAAGCTTAAAGGTAGAACTGGGATTCTAAATTTGTTTCTCCAATAAATCAAATGTTGCTTTTAACAAAAGTGGCCTCAAAGCAATGGTGTTTTCACACCAAATATGTTCCCTGGGAAATTAGAGAACTCAACAATGGCCACATTAATTTCCAGGGAGCCCTAGTGCCTTCTGGTCTCCTGGGGCTTTTGAGAGAACAGGGAGTGTGACTTGGGGAGGCCACTGGATGGGGTGTCACTCTGAGGGCTCTTCCCCTCCCCCACCCCAGCCTTGGCCTTGGTACTAGATCAGTGTTCTTTTAAAGAATAACTTTTTTTTTACTTTTTAGTTGTAGATAGACACTACCTTCATTTTATGTACTTATTTTTATGTGGTGCTGAGAATCAAACCCAGTTCCCCACACGTGCTAGGCAAGCGCTCTACCACTGAGCTACAACCCCAGCCCCTAGATCAGTTTTCTATGTTGGGTTTTGATCTAAGACTGCAGTTTGGTGTGTGTGTTGGGGGGTAGGATTTGGTTCAATAAAGATTCAAAATAGCTTGTTTTATTTGGACTATTGTGTATGTGTGTGTGTATATATATATATATTTTATATATATATACATACATATATACATATAATATACATATATATGTGCATATATACATATATGTATATAAATATATATATATATATTTTTTAAGATTTTGGAAAACCCCTAGGTCGTGAACCTAATGTCTTTTAACCAAAGCTCACAATACTGAACTCCTTACAGGGCAGGAATACAAACTTAGGTCTGTGAATTTCAGGGTTGAGGTTGTGTGACAGACCCAAGTGCTGACCAGGAAGGGGCTCCTTGCTGTCTCACAAGGGACTGTTGCAAACCAAGAAGCAGTGCAGCCCTGCACCACTGTGGTGAGGAACATCGGGCGTTGGATCAAATCCAAAGGCCACTGAGTGATGCTCATCAGTGTCCCGCACGTAGAAGGAGCTCATTGATTATTTGATTTGATGCTGAATTTTCATTAATTCCTGAACTTTTCATTCTTAAGAGCGAGGGTGGGCAAACTCTTCCAGTAAAGGGTTAGATAGAAAATATATTAGCTTTGCAGGTCAGACGATCTATTCAAAGTTCTCAATTCTAGCAAAAGTACTGCAAAAGCAAGCGCCTGTAAATAAATAGGCAAGGTCATGTTCCAGCAAAATACATACGAAATCAGGTGGAGGGTCGGATCTGGCCTATAGGTAGTAATTTGCAACCTATGCTTTGGAGAGTGCTTCTCAAACTCTTTGAAAGTATTAAATTAGTTTTCAATAGATATTATTTTCTGCAGGTTGATTTTGGGTTTTGTCACATGACTGGCATTGGCCAATGGGATGATGTGAGTACAGTTCTCTGCATCTTGTCATTCATCCAGTGGGACGCTAGCAGACAGGATGCTGTCTAGATGGAGGACGCTTCAGACGTGCTCAGGGGGTTAGGTTTGCCCTTTTGGTCCTCCGGCATTATCAGAGGAAGTGTTTCCCCCAGGCAGCTGCTGCCCCTTATCCTGGCCTCCCACAGAGCACATGTGAAGACCACAGCTCCAGGTGGCAACATGGGAAGCTCGAGGCAGAGTGGCCCAGCCAAGCCCAGCCTGGATTAGTCAATTGCCAGTGGACCCACAGATGAGCAGGTTAGCCCAGACTAGATCAGCAAAGCTGCGTTAGCCACCCTCAAACTCAGAGCAATAAATGCTTCATGTTGGATTGTTTCATGTGCAGTGTTGTGATTGTTTGTTACTCAGCGTTGTTGTGGTAATAGCTAACTGATACAAAAACACTCAACATATATCATACTTTGTGATTCAAGTTCACAAAATTATAATTAATTCTGTTATAATTAACAGAATATTTACAAAAGACATATTATCTGCCAGGTCCTATTTTAAGCACTTTATATCCATTGACTCGTTTAATCTTTACAAAAAGTCTGTGAGGTACCTATATTATTCAGGTGAAGAAACTGAGGTACAGAGAAGCTACATAATTAGCCTAAGGATGCAGAGCTAGTTGAGTGGTGATACTATGAAGGTACAAATTCAATGGGTCTGACTTCAGAGTTCATAGTTAACCATTTTTTGAAATTCTCTGTCCCAATATACTCTATTATACTTAAAAAATGATTAATAGAATAGTATATGCCTTGATTATGTACCATTTTTGTTTGTAAATTATACCTCAATAAAACTAAAAATTGATGGTGCTAATCCACTAATTGGTGACCTGACCGCTAATGGTCACAGCCTATGATTTTAAAAACCTCCTCCAAAGAGTTTGCGGGGGGTGTCTCCCAGAAGTCCATGCGCTGGAAACTTAATCCCCAGATTCCATGGGTCGGTGGTAATTGGAGGTGGGGCCTTGGGAGGCCTCAGGCCTAGATGAGGTGGTAAGGGTGCCCCCAGCACCGCACTGGAGAGACCGGGGCTAGCATGCTCGCTCTGCCTCGCCGTGTGCCACAGCAAGAAGGCCCCTGCCTGATGGGACCCCTCGGGCGCAGACTTCCCGGAGCCCAGAACCAGGAGCCGAGCAAATGTCCCTTGTTTGTAATTTACCTCGCCTGTGGTATCAGAGAACGGACTAAGACGAAGTTATTCTGTGAAACCAAAAACTAAAAGCCAAACTGACTGAAGAGTCTTAAAAACAAAATTCTCCTAATTGGATAGTGCGCCACTCACCCTCGTCCCCCCAGCTCCCAGGTGCTACTGAGGCAACAGGAGCGACTGTCACCAGCATTTCAGCAACATCAAGTAGCTGCCCCACAGTGTTCTTGGGACTAGGGTTGGCTGGGGGCTCTTGGGTTTTGTGCCTCTCGATGACCTTAGGCCTAAAGCAGAAAGAGCAGGATTTGGTCCAAAGAAGGAGCTTCTGAGGGTCCAGACCACCCACTGGGTCAGGCCATGAAGAGGGCTCATGTAAAGGAAACTATTGGTGCAAAGGTCCTGAGGCAGGAATCGACTTGTCTATTGGAGGAATGAAAAGCAGTGTGAGTGAGGAAACACAGACAATCAAATGGGAGGAAGAATCATCTCTCAACAAATGAATATGGGACAACTGGACATTCGTGTATAAAACAATGATGGTGGACCCCTACCTCCTACTGTATTCAAGAATTAACTTGAACCCCATCATAGACCTACACGTAAGAACTGAAATTATAAAATGCTTAAAAGAAAAGGTAGGACTAAATATTCATGATCTTGGGTTAGGCAAAGCCTTAGATATGACACCAAAAAGATAAACAACAAAATAAAAAATAAATTGGACTTCATAAAAATTAAAAACTTTTGTGCTTCAGTGGACACCATCAAGGAAATGAGACAGTCCACAGAGGGGAAGAAAATACTTGCCAATCACGTATCTGATAAGGGTCTAGTCTACACACTGTATAAAGAACCTTAAGACTCAACAACAGAAGAAAAACAACCCGCCTTCAAAACAGGCAAAGGATCTGGATAGACATTGCTCCAAACAATGTCCAAAGGTCCAATGAGCACAAGAAAATAAGGGCAACTTTGGGGAGATTCCAATCAAAATGCAAGCAGATACCATTTCACACCCACTAGCATAACTCTAATTAAAACAACAGGTATTGGACTGGGGATATAGCTCAGTTGGTAGAGTGCTTGCCTCACATGCCCAAGGCCCTGGGTTCAATCCCCAGCAACACACACACACACACACACACACACACACACACACACATACAAACAAGTATATGAGTTTTAACCAGCATATAGACAAAACCGGAACCCTCACATGTGGGTGGGGACATAAAATGGAGCAACCACTTTGAGAAAGAGTCCAGCAGTCCCTGAAAATGTTTGGATTATCATATGATCCAGAAATTCTACTCCTAAATATTTACCAAGGAGAACTGAAAACACGTGTCTACTCAAAAACTTAGGCAGAGATGTTCATAGCAACATTATTCGTAAAAATCACAAGTGGAAACAATCCAAAGGCCTACCAGCTGGTGGATGGATCAACAGGTAGTACCATAAGATGAAATATTATTGAGCTATGAAAAGGAAAAATGTACTGATATAGGCTATAACATGAATGAGCTATAAAAACAGCATGCTAAGTAAAAGAAGTTAGACATCAAAGACCATATATACTGTATGGTTCCCTTTATGAGGAATATCCAGAATAAGCAAACCTGTAAAGATAGGAAGCGGATCCCTGGGAAGGGTTGGGGGTGAATACAGTGACTATCAATGGGCACAGACTTTCTTTTCAGAGTGGTGGGAAGGTTCTAAAGTTGATGGTGGCACACTGGCTGCACAACTATGAGTGTACTAAAACCCACTGCCTTGCACACGAGACTCGTGTGAATTAAATGGGATGCGAGTGAAACCTCAATAAAGCTAATAAAGAAAGGAAGATGGGGGAGCCAGGGTGGGCAGGAAGGTAAGAAGGGGCGGGAAGGACCAAGAGAGGGAGAAGAGGAGGCTCAAGTGTGAGCAGGCCTGGGACACGGGTCCCAGGGGACCAAGCTAACCCAAGCCGTGGTCCTGCTGTGGAAGGCCACAACGGCTCTGGTTTTCGTTCTTTTTCTCTTTATTGTAGTACTGGGATTGAACCCAGGGGCGCTCTACCTTTCAGCTACTTTTCACTTTTTTCACGCCGGGATCTCTTCATTTTGAGACAGAGTCTCGCTAAATTGCGGAGTCTGACCTCAAGTTGGCGATCCTTCTGCCTCAGCCTCCTGAGTGGCTGGAATCACACGTGTGCGTCTCCATGCGGCCTTTGATTTTCACTTTGATGGCAAAGGGCAGCCATTGGAGTGTTCTAAGCGAAGGGTGATGGGATCTGCTTATCAGAAAGGACTGTGGCTCTGTGAGGAGACTAGCCTGATGCAGGAGCAGGCCTGGGCCGGAGAAACTCAAGTTGTCCTGAATTTCCAGTGAGAGGCTCTGGGGCCTGGGCCCGCGCAGCAGGCATGGCCACCCCAGCAGGTTCATGTTCTCCCCGCCTGTGGCCCAGTCTCCCCTCCTCCACCCTCTCCAGCTTCTTTTCTAAGGGAAGGAGATGTGATCAGGTTAGCCCGGATCGCACCCGATACACAGCCTGCCCTCCTGGCTTGGTTAGAAGCCCGGCTGCTCTGCGCCTTCCGTCCACCCGGGCGTGGGGCGCAGCGAGAAGGGCACTCCCGGGAGGGGATCGCGACGCCCCAGCGAGTCTCTGCCTCCAGCTGAGGCTTTGAGGCCAGAAAGGCCCAAAGTGAAAGGTTTCTGTCCTGACTTGGGAGTCACAGTTAGGCAGGAAGGAACGGGGCGGCTCCATGATATTTAGAAAGGGAACTGCCAGGGAACCGAAGGAAGAGCCAGTTCCCTCCAGCACTTCTCGGAGATGAATCTTGAAACTCGCCGGGCACCTTCGGTCCTGCGCGCACAGGCTGCTGCTCCCCCGACCGACAGATCTCCTGGTTCTGGGGGCTGGTTAATGACCTTACCTAGGAACGGCCACTGGCCACCAGCAGCCCATCTTCATCTAACATGCCAACAGAGAGGCCTCCTCACCCAAGGAGGCTCGACTCTTTTCTGGGGGAAGATGCAGGTATTGTGGGTCCTGAGGCTGACACCATTTTGGAGAAGCTCTTTCAGGAAAAGAGTGCAAAATTACAAGTGTACGTGTGGAACAAACACGTAAAAAGTAGACAGAAACTGCACTATCCATTCTAATAATAATATTTTATTTGCTAATTACCTACCTGCAAGCCCTCAAGAAAACGACTTTCCCCTATAATTTTGATAATCCTGACTTTCCCCTTGCAAGGTTTTTATTTTCATTTTTTTCTGCTAACATCGGTGGATTAGAAAAGTTTCTTTGTACTTTAGAACCCTTTCATGGCACAGCTTCTCCTTCAATGCCCGCTATGATTTCTTGCTCCAATGATGTCTGGACAGCAGCTGGTGCACCTTGGTCAGCTCCTTGTTGTTCCCATGTTCCTGCCAGTCCTGGGGTAGCTGCCGGAGCCTGGGTGTAACCTCTGAGAAGGCAGCAGAGCAGCATCTCATTTAAATCTTTCTCTTTGGGATCAAAGGTAGCATTGGAATGTTCCATGAGGTTCCCCAGGCTGGGTGGATGTGAACATGGTATGTGCAGCCTGCCCACCCGGCCCAACTGGCTGCATGCCACTCCCAGCAGGCTCTGCAACTCTGGAGGGAACCCTTGGAACTTTAGAAGGAGCCCAAGTAAATGGGGGGTGGTCTTCAGCTTCCTTGTCATCCATTAAACCCCCCTCTCCAAGCCCCCATCACCATAAGTAGAGAGGACAGTGGCCAGGAGAGAGGATAATTGAAACCCATTACAGCCTTGTCCACAGCAAAGAGAACCCAGAGAGGAAGGTTCTAGGGAGAGAGACAGAGGGCCTCAACTATTTCTAGAATTTTATTGTCATGCAAACTTCCTTTAGAAATCACTTTACAGAAATACAATAATGAAGTACATCAGATACCACTTGGAGTGTGCACATAGACCAAGAAGAGGAGTCACCAGTAAGGGACTCCAGACAAGCAGACAATTTTGATTAGGCATTTTGAATAAGATCGTGTATGGTGCATCCAAGCAGATGAGAAGCAGCCTAGATGATCCCATTGGCCACAGTTCTACAGCCTCACCCCAGTTAGTAAAGAGAAACCCGTAACAGTGACAGGAGCTAATATTTCTCTGGTGCTGAGCACGTGCCAGGCTCTGAGGCCGGCTTCTAATCACCTTACCCGTATGATCTCACGTCACCCTCACGACATCCAGTGAGGCAGGAACGGTCATTGCCCCTTACACAGAGCGGGCGTGCGGACCCTTGGAGGTTGAGCACCTGGATCCGGGCCCTTTGGTGGTCTGCTGGCTCCAAAGCCTGTGCTCCCACCACCTCCCAGAGCTCAGCACTCTTGATTCTGCCTCCTTAGGCTCATTACATCTGAAACATGAAATGAGTGGTTTATCCTTCCCATTCCAGAGAGTGAGAGAGCAACTGGTTCTGCAGTGATCTTCCCTGAGTCCCCAGTCAACAAATCTCCAGGACAACAAATACCTATTTTACTGAATGAAAAGCATCTAAGGTTCTGGTGCCCCAGGGGCTAATTTGCATTTATTTTTTATTGTTGTGGTTCTTGAACTCAGGTCCTTGAGCATGCTAGGCAAGTGCTCTACAACTGAGTCACATCCCAACCCTGAGGCCTAAAAGGTTAAGATCTTAGTCAGGATGCCAGTCTGGCTACTGTTCTGAAGGTCAAAATAATCATAGCTTAAGAAAATAGAAGTTTGTTTTTCTGTCTGTTAACAGTCAAAACATGAATAGTCCAAGGTCAATGTAGTGGCTCCACAATAACAGAAATCCAAATTTCTCCCATCTTGATTCTCCATGATCCTCAACAAAAGTTTTCCACCTCAGGATAGAAGAATGCTGCTCAGGTCCTGCCATCATGTCTGCATCCCAAACTGCAGGAAGAGGAGAAGGAAGAAGAAGTGCAAGGTGTTATCCTTTCCCTTCAAGGTCATCACCCAGAAAAGGCATTGCTTTTTCCTAAATCATTTCTGCCCACATTCCATCGTTCAAAATTTTGTCCTCATGTCTCCAAAGTGCAAGGAAGGCTGGAGAGCACAGTCTTCAGTGGGTCAATCTTGAGACTGGCTAAGCATCAGAGGCTCTATTACCAAAGGAAGAAGTGGAGACTGGCTGTTAGGGGACAGGCAGCTCTAGTGGCACAGGGACAAAGCCAGGTAAGGTCAGGTATAGCATTCTGCCTTGATGAGGTCTCTTTACCTCTGAATGTGTGCCGTTTCCTTTCCCTATTAGTGACTTTACTAAATTTATGTACCTTTTAAGAACTCCAGGGAATCAGTGGCTGCTGGTGCTTTAACATGAACATTTGCAGAGGAACATTTTTTTTTTTAAACCAAAATAGTTCAACCAACACTTGATGGATGGCGAAGTCCATCTATGCTTCTTCTCCCATTTGGGGTGAGAGCAGAGAAGTTCAGGCGTACACACAACAGAGTCTGCAACACACAGAAGCTGGGTGTGCATACAGTATAGGACTTGAGGTTCCAAGGGCTTGGTCCTTTCCTGTCAGCAATTCTCTAAATTCACCTGAAAATGGAACGGATCTATTACTGTGCAACACTTAAAATTCCTTTCCCAACCCCCACTTCCATATTCAAACTCAGATGTTTGGCTTCAATATTAACATCATAATGCACTCAATACAAAGAGCACACCCTAGGAGCCAATTGAATGCCTGGGACCATTTCCTCGAGTTGTTTACTCTGGTCTGAATGACTGGTTCATATGACATCAAGGGTGTACTGCTATCAATCAGCTCATAAAAGTGAGCTGTTTCACAGTGTGATCAATACAGGCCTACTCAATGACCCACACGCATAATATAATTTATAGGTTCATGTCCATGCTCCATGGAGTGAAATGTCATAAAATGACAGGTTATGTCAACATGACCCTAAAACACCAGTCAATTTAATAAACCAATAGATGCAAATTCATCCAATGGGTTGTTTAGAAAACTAGCTGACATAGGCCATACTGCAGAACAACTGGAGTTTCCATTCATCAGCTAATTAACCAGGCCTTGTGAAGACATTGGCAAAAAGAATTTTAAAATGAGGGGGACCAAGAAGTCATCACATCCAGTCCCCGGTGTGTGGTCAGGTCAATACTTTGTGTATTTTTAACAAACTTGAGTAACAGGAATTGAACTATCTTTCTCTGAAGTCTGTTCTAGGGTCCAATTAGGATTGCTTTTGTGTTCATAATCACCCTTACACTGCAATCTCAGTCGATTTTCTGTAATTTGCTCTTCCATGGAGATGGAAAACAGCTGGCCATTTTTCTACTTGTGATAATCTTTCTAATGTTCAAATCCGGGCACTCTCAAACTTCTCTTTTTCATGTTAAATAACCCAAGCTCATTTTGCCTGTTTTCAGTACATCTTTTTTATTTTCCAACTATTATTGTGGCTTTTCTGTGACCTTTTCCATATCTTCTTTTTAAGTGCAAAACTCAACATTGAATAGTTCGAAAATGACCAGCTCAGTCTGAGGGATGCTGTAAGATTTCCTTCTGTACACTCCCTCATCTTGACCACCGACCATGTTCATCCGTGGTGGCCTTCAGGCTATTTCCATGACCCTTAACTCTTACCAGTTTCTCCCCAATGAAGATTTCATTCTGTTTTTGGAAAACTACTTCTCTTGTTGGTCAAGGGGTTTTAGGACATGATTTCCCTTCTCCAATATGTTAATACAGCCACCAACCTTTGCATCCTCCAGGACCAATAAACATAAGAAGCAATTACTCCAATCTCAGATAAAGATTGTTAATAGCCTAAACTAACACTTGGGTCACCAACTAGCATTTCTCCTCACTGTCTGCTTCAGAACATGAGCCCTTTCCCCCTTGCAGTTGGGTGAACTTGACTTATACATACTGTGTAAAGAACAACAGAGAACAGATCTGGGCCAGATCAGGGTTTCTCAACTTCGTCACTGTTCAGAGTTGGAGCCTGGTAATTCTGTGTTGTAGGAGGTTGCTCTGTGCATCGTAGAACATTTGGCAGCATCCGTGAACTCTACCCTCTCAACACAGTAGGACCTGCCCCCAAATGTGACAGATAAAACTGTTTCCAGACATTGTCAAATGTCCCCTGGGGGACAAGATCACCCCAGCCTAGAACTTCTGCTCCAGATAGATGACTGCCCTCTGATCTTGTTTTTTCAAAGAAAAATTAGATTGTTCAGAAAACATGTGCTCATCCCGCCTCTATCTTCCCTACCCAGCATCCCAAGAACGTTGGTCTGAGCACTCATTACCCTGAGGAACTTCGTTCCTTCGAGATCAACAGGATCACTGCCATTTTACAGGTTTAGAGCGGTGAGCTGTGACTTCAGTCCCACAGAGCCACTGAGGGGTACATTCAAGGGTACATTCGAAGCCAGACCATCCAGGATCCAAAGCCTGTGTTCCTTCCCTCTTCTGTGTAGCCTCTTCTCTAGACCGGCAGACCACCAGTACTTACCTGATCCACCCTCCCCCTTGACAAGAAGTAAGAACTCTGTAAGCTTTAAATAAAATCTAACATTGGTTGGAAAGCCCCGGTGGAGAGCCCCTGCCAGGCTTAACCCTGAAAACTCTGGGTTGACATTATTAAAGCAGTTGACAGCTGTTTCCTGCATCTTTTTTTTTTTTTTTTTTTTTTTTTTTTGTGGTGCTGGGGATTGAACCCAGAACCCAGGATCTTGCGCTTGCAAGGCAAGCGCTCTACCCACTGAGCCATCTCCCCAGCCCTGTCTCCTGCATCTTTAAAAAGCTGTTCCTTTTTTCTCCCTCTGCCTTCGGACTTTCACTTCCCCTTGGTGTCATCTCTGCTTGCCTGGTCCTCATACCCAGGCCCACGTGGCCCTGTGGAATCCAGTGCAGAAGCTCCCCTTCCCCGGTCCACTGCCAGCAGCGGGGGTGACGGTCATTTCCAAAGCACTTTCCCAGGCGCTGTCACATCTGATTTCTGCCACAAGAAGGGAGCCTGGGAGGAAAGATTATGGAAATGAAGAAGTGGGTGGGGCGTGGGGAAGCTCCAGAGTGCCCAGGAGGGAGATGCCCAGGAAGGCCTGTGAGAAGGGCGAAGCCTGCCAGACTCACCTCCAGAACCTTTCAAGAGGGACACCTGCTCAGCTCTTCACGTGAAGTCCTGTGGTTGTTCACACGGTCCTTCTGTTGCAATCTTTCTCTGAGAGCCCTGGTTCCCTGGCTCCTCTCTTTTAATCTGATAGTCTGAAGACTGCTTTTTCCCTTGGTTGTCACACAAATTGTTTGCAAATAGCATCCCTTCTTCCTCCAGTGCTCCTCATCCTTGAGCTGAGTCCACGTCCACAGACATTCCCCGTCTGCAGAAACCTGCGTGGGCTGCATTCTGTCCTGGCAAATCATCTCTCCCGGCGGCAGCAACAGCAGCCGCCCACTGGCTGCAGTCATTAGGGGCTTTTCTTCCCCTTCTTTCTTGGGGTGCATGTCAAACTCAGCCTAGCTTGGTGCCACACTACCTGGAGCCCCCCAAGCCTCTCCTTACCCACCTAGTCTCACCCAGACCAACTCGCTGGGCTTGACGGGAAATGGAAGCGAGGTTACAGTGAGCTGCGAAGTTCTGTGTACAAGAAGGGCCTCGTGAGGAATTCAGACTGGATGTGAAAGGGCATCCTGTTCGCTGAGATCCTTTGTCCCTCGGATTTGGTTCCCATTGGCTTTTTCTTGCCAAGATCCTGAGCTCATGGAAATGTACCTTCCTGCAGCTCATTTTCTTTATCTTGCTGATTTCTCTCCTTCCTTCCCGAAAACTCTGAATGTTATCATTTTGTGGTCATTTCCATTGAAATTCTTGGGCACTTTTCTTCAAAGATGGGAGAGATGTGGATTTGTTCAGGGTCTGAGTAGTACTTGAGCGAGCCGGCAACGTTGAAGATGCAGGAGGCAGAAAGGATTATTGAAAGAGCAAAATCCCAGAAGAGACTGTGGAAGTCTATGGTTCCCAAGACTAGGAGCAAGGATCTTCTGAGATGAGACAGGCAGACATAAGATGCGTGTGTTGTAGGCAAGTTGGAGACAAGATAGAGGGAGCATTGTAGGGTCCTAATGGGATTGCAGAGGGACGCTGAGGGACCCTGGATGTTGAGTCAGACCTTCGTTGGCTTAGCCACACTCAGTGACCCAGTTGTTGGTTGGGTGGAGGCTGGAGGCTGGGAGGGCAGGTGTCAGGGGAGAGACTGTAGGAGCGGAGAACACACATTCACCTATTAACTGTCAAAGCAAAGGAATTTGGTAGACATGGGTCACGGCTTCAGAAAGAAAGCAGAAAGGCTAGACATTTGTGGTCTGAAACCTCGAGATTAAGATTCCTGACTGTCACATGAGCAAAGCCTTCCTTGCAAGCTGTCCCGGGAATAAATCTTGAATGACTTATTCTTCAGGTTTCTTTTCTTCTTGGAACCAGGGATTGAACCCAGGGGTGCTTAATCCCCAGCCCTTTTGCATATTTTATTTAGAGACAGTGTCTCCCTGAGTTGCTTAGGTCCTCACTAAACTGCTGAGGCTGACATTGAACTTGCAGTTCTCCTGTCTCAGCCTCCTGAGCTGTTGGGATTGCAAGCGTGTGCCACTGTGCCCGGTGCTTCTTGGGTTTCTTACATGTTTCTTCTGCTCCACTTCCAAGTAATGGCTTTCACTGTTCCCAACAATGATCCCCCCTGAGATGACCGACATTGTAAGATTCCTCAGATATCCCTTCTTCCCAAGCACCTTTCTTCCTGGACATCACCCCAAGTAGACTGCTCTTACCCTGCTGACCTTGGCAGGTGGGAGAAGACAAACCTTATGGAGAGGAAACCACTAGAAGGTGGTGGCCATCAGGGCGGGGAGCAAGATAGGGAGGCAGAGAGTGTGGGGAGCTGATAGCATAGAACTTGTTTCTTCATTTGGAACACAATTCCTGCAGGACCCAGCAGGTGTAATAAGTGAGGCCACCCAATGCCATATGCTAGAGACCAGTGGAGCCAAGGCTTCCTGGTGGACAGATGACCCACATACGTGGGGCAAAACCTGCTCAGCTCCAAAATTATTGCCATACGGGACTGTGGCTCAGTGTTGACAGAGCTCTTCATCACCCAGGAAAAGTTAGAAGTGTACATCAAACCCCCTGGATCTTAAATGATGACACCTTACTGGCCAAACCACTGCTCATGGGTAAATTTTGCCTCAAGTTTGCCAGTTTGCCTGATGGTGTGGACACAGTCAAGCAAAACTAGGGAAAGCTTGTTGTCTAGCCAGGTGATGGGCAGGAGGTTGACTGGGATCTGCCTGCAAAGGGACGTCCTGTTGGGGAAGGGTGTACCTTCTCACCCACCCACTTGGATTCAAACTGAGTTAACAACACATTTTAAGGGATTTTTGTTGTTGTTGTTTTCCCACACACCCCAACACACAATATTTTAATTCTCTTATTTTTAACTCTTTGGAAATCCTGTTAAACACACACAGCCCTGGTTGATACTGTTTTGCAAAATGGGGAGACAGGCAATTAAAGGAAGTTACGTTTCCCTGCCTGAGCCCTCCTCGGGGTCAGGGCAGTGTGGCTCACCACTGAGGGGTCTGTAGGCCTAGAGAAATAGGAAGAGGGCAGCAGAGGGCAGCCACTGAGCTCTGGTCTTCCTCTGCTGAGGCCCAGGCAAGCCCTCAGAGAGGACGACCATGACCCCTGAAGTTGGCAGAGGCTGATGAATGGGAAGATCTTCACCGTGTGCTGCTAGGTGGAAGAGCAGATCATAAGCAAAGGTTAGGCTAATCCCTTTTAAATTCTGGTATACATACACAATGGAATACTATTCAGCTATAAAGAAGGATAATATTATGGCATTTGCAAATAAATGGATGGAAATGGAGAATATCATGTGAAGTGAAATAAGCCAAGCCCAAAAAACCAAAGGCTGAATATTTTCCCTGATAAGTGGAGAATGATATATAATGGGGGTGAGGGGATTGGGAATGAGAGAATAGTGGGGGAACTTTAGAATATGTAGAAGGAAATGAGAGGGAGGGGGTATGAAAAATGGTGGAATGAGACAGACATCATTACCCTATGTACATGTATGATTATACAAATGGTATTAATCGACATCATGCACAACCACAGAAATGAAATGATGTACCCCATTTGTGTACAATGAATCAAAATTCATCTATAAAAAATTAAAAGCTAAATAAAAAAATAATAAAAAAAAGAAAAGAAAGAAGTGAAGAAAGTAAACATTTATATGACTACACTGCAGTCCCACCTTATCTGGTTTTTTTCTTTCCACAGTTTTAGTGACCCACAGCCAGTCATGGTCTGAAAATGCTAACTGGGACATTAGAGAAATCAGCAATTCATAGTTTTGAATTGCCCACCACTCTTTGTAGTGTGAGGAAATCTTGTACCATCCCCATCTGTACCGCCCAGAATACAAATCATCCCTTTATATAGAGTATCCACACTGTATATGCTACCTGCCTGTTAACCACTTAGTAGCTGTCTCGGTTATCAGACTGACTATTATGGTATTTATGTTCAAGGAACTCTTTTGTAGAAGCCTAACACTCCATCACAATACCTACAGCATTCACCTCACTTCATCTTATCATTTAGGTTCTATGTCACATCACATGGTCATCATATCATCTTACATCATCACAAGAAAAAATAAGGGAAGAGTTCAACATTTTAAAAAATGTTTTTATTAGTTGCTGATTTGTATGCTATGCTGAAAATCAAGCCCAGTGCTTTGCACATGCTAAGCAAGTGCTCTACCACTGAGCCACAACCCCAGCCTAAGAACAACACAACATTTTGAAAGAGAAACCACATTCACATACCTTTTATTATAATATGTTGTTATAATTATTCTATATTATTATTGCTATTAATCTCTTACTGTGCTTAATTTATAAATGAAAGTTTATCATATATATACGGAAAAAATAATATATATATATATATATATTTTCTAGTACTGTCTACATTTTCAGCATCCATTGGGGGGCCAGGAATATATACCCTGCAGGGAGACCTCTCCAGCTGCAGATGGAGACCTTAGGCAGGGCCTCCCAGGGTGCCTTAGCCAGGGGAACACACTGGTGACAAGGGCCCAGGCTCAGATGACCTGGTCACCTTTCTGCGTTCTGAATCTGCCTACACTGAATCTCTGCTGCATGCTCCCCCTTTTGCTTTGATGTCTCAGTGTCCTCACCCTGTCCCCCTCCTCCTGCCTGGGAGACGATGGGAAGAACATATACGAAGTATCAAAGGTGCCTGTTACGAGGTAAGAAGGTATTGGGTAATATTTGCAAAATCCATAGAGATTGCTTTGTGACATTGTGTAAAAGAAGTTATCCCTCTGTGCTTGCCACTTTTCTAAGAGCTTTATACATATTGATACATAATCAATTATGAAAAAATTCAACCTTAGGAAGTTGGTATGATTATTGACCTCCATTTTTTTTCTTCTTTTTTTTTTTCTTTTGGGTGCTGGGGATCAAACCCAGGGCCTTATGCTTACAAAGCAAGCACTCTACCGACTGAGGTATCTCCCCAGCCCCTTGACCTCCATTTTTATTATCCATGAGGAAGAGACGTGAAGAACATCAATAACT
This sequence comes from Sciurus vulgaris, assembly GCF_902686455.1. Lineage (NCBI taxonomy): Eukaryota > Metazoa > Chordata > Mammalia > Rodentia > Sciuridae > Sciurus > Sciurus vulgaris. The sequence goes on from NC_136465.1 coordinate 156,458,712, forward strand.
TGCCTCAGATCACACGGTAAGTGGCATAGCCCTTTCTGGAGTCCTATTTTAAACGTTACTTTTTTTTTTTTTTTTTTTTTTTTTTTTTTTTTTTTTTTTTTTAGTTTTACAGACTGCATTTTGATTCATTGTACACAAATGGGGTATATCTTTTCATTTCTGCGGTTGTTACATTTTGCTTTTTAAAAATGATCTCAAGCCTGTATTTGGAAGTCTGTGTTACATGGTGTCTTTATTTTATTATTTTTTTTCAGGTAGTAGTTTTTTTTGTTGTTGTTTTGTTTTTTGTTTTTTTTTTTTTAATGCATCAAACACATTCACTTTTCTCTTTTTTTTTTTTTTTTTTCTTAAAGCAAATGACAAAGACCCAGTTTACCAGCTTTTCAAACCTAAGTTTAACGTTACATATTTAACAATTGCAAAACTTTACTAAGTTGCCTGCAGGTAGTAGTTTAGAGGTTCAACATTTCTCACCTGAAATCTGACTTAACACAAATCAAACACTCCCTTTATGAAATTATTCAAGAAAGCTCCTTCTGCTTCCTCTGACTGGTGGTCTAGCTCCACTCCCTAGTCCTTATGTCTTTCTCATTCACTCACTCAACACAATTTTTTTTTATTGTACATAAAAATGTGTTGACTACTCTCCTATTTCTATTAGTTTTTTTTCCTGCTTTGTCCCGTTATTTACTTTAATATAAAAAAGAAGAGGCAAAGATTGTGCTCTAGGTGTGTCCTGGGCATTAGGTTAAGCACCCTTTAGATCATGTCTCACTTAGTTCTCACAACCATCTTATCATTGGGTGCTATGATCAGCCTACAGATGAAATTTATGAGGTACAGAGAGGTTAAGTTCCTTGCTCACTGTCACACAGCAAGTAAGTGGTGGAGCCAGGATTTGAATTCCAGTCTGTCTGACTCCAGATCTTGTGTGCTCAAGTGCTGCTAGCTCTATTCATTGACCAACACCATAAGGGAATGAACAAGACTCCTTTGTCCTGGGCCTCAGAGTATGCATTGACACCCTTGAGGCACACGGCTGCCTCTTTCCTTGCCGGCCCTATTACTTTTGGCTGAAAACCATGGCAACCTGGAATAACCCAGGCCCCTCCGGCCCACATTCTTGGCATGCTTGCCCGACCACTGTGTCTCACTTACGCTGATTACATCATCGCCCTGGTCCTGAGCGGAGCTGTCAGAATCACCTTCTCTTCACATTTCTGTATGAACCTTTCAGTCCGTCAGTCTGTCAACACAAGCTTTCCTTTTGTTTCTTTGCCCTCCTCCATTCCATTCTGACTCTCCATGAATCTTCTGAAGCTGGGTTCCCCGTTGGGCTTGGAAGACCTCGGGCTGCCTTTGACTTGACAACCTCTGCCTGCTGGGTCTTCCAGACTCTGGCTGAAGACACTCTTCCTTCCCTTTGGGACCCAAGACCCTTTTTCTGAGATCGGCTGCCACCTGAGGCCTTGGAAACATTCTCCAAACCACACATACAGGGAGACATGAAGGATGCCTACCTCTTCTCCTTTCTACTCAAAGATCCAAAGTCCTTGGAGGGGTTAAGTCTGATCACCATCACTTAGTCAAACACGGAACATCCGACAGTGAGTATTCTGGACAAATACAAGGTCAGTCCATGGAGTTGGACCCTGGTAGCCACCTTCCAGATCCACCCATTTATTCCACAAACCCTTGTTTTCCATTCTTCTTCTCTGGTGGCAAATGACTTATGTGCTCCAAAAGCAGTTTTTAATGGAGGAATGGCCCTTCTTAGCTACGCTGTTCTAGATCTTAAAGACCTTATCTTTAGACTGAGAACCACTTAATGCAGGGGAGAGAGTAATTGTCAAGAGGCCAGGGTAGTAGAGCTGACTCTGTCCCTTAGCTGTGTGTTTTGTGCAGTCTCTTAAACCCTCTGAGCCCAAATTCTTGTTTTTGTTACATGTTAGTGAGAATCCAGTGTTGTGAGGTCGAGTGATTTGGAGTACCTCAGTGACGATGCTCTCGAATGTCATATTATTCTCTCAAGTTTCCAGTCCTGGAGACCCATGCTATAAACCCCCAAAATGGATACCTTGGCTTCCAGGAGGGATGTTACAAAGCTTAGTTAGAAGCAGTGAAGGTGACCAGGTCGGGGTAGGGGCCCCTGGGCTGCCACGGCTCCTCCCCCATCCCACCACAAGGGCAGTAGCAGGCCTCTCAATCTCAGAAGAATCATGCAAATGCAGTTTCGACCCCTGGTTTCCGCTTCCCACTGAATTGCCATTTTTAACTCTCTTCCGTATAGAAATTCTAAAATCACACCAGACCAGCCTATAAGCTTGTACCATGAATATTTTTTTAATTAGATTATATGTTAATTACTATATATATGACATTTGTAGGATTAGTCATAGTATTTTTTCTCATAATGATCACTTTGTTAGAAGCAGACATCAGTAGTGAAGGGCTGTTAGAATGGAGCACAGTGAATTTCCAGATTCTCTCTCAGAACTACTCTCACTGAACACTTATTACCAGGCAACAGAAGCATCTCCAGCATGCTAAAGGCAAGGAGTGAGACTTAAGATCAAGGAGTTGCTCTTCACAGGGCACCTCCCCTCCCCAGCAGGACCCCTTGTGACTAGAACACAGAGTAAAACTGACAGAGAGCAGGCCGCATGGACTCCCCTCATTTCCTTAGGACAATCCAGAGTTGCTTTACACTTCAAAATATCATCAGGAACCTGGATCTTTATATTCTTACACGCAACCACCTTCTGAATGTTGACTTTTGTCCTTATATTTATCACCTCATATTTGCAAGATGACTGCCACAATTCCAATGCAGTACCTTCTGACACTGGCAGCTCACCAACAAGGAAAAAAGGAGGACAAAACCCCTCTCCCCCAACTCTCTAATCAGTGAGGAAAGTCCTTCCAGAAGCTCTAAGTAGACTCTGCATTATTTTTTATAACCTAGGACCAGGTTACATGTCACCTCTACTCCAATCATAAGCAAAGAAGGAAGAGTTCCCATAAGGATTCATCTCCAGGGCCAAGTGAACTGCAGTCCTGAGTGGCTGCTGGATAGAAAACCAACAGTGTTAGCCACAACAAAGTAATCCAAACGTGGGTTTACAGAAAACAAGGAATTTGGGTTAAGTGAAAACACACATTCTTCAAATGTAAAGTAGATGTATGTTTTATTCATAAGTTAGAAAATAAGAAACAAATGTATAAAAAGATGTACAAGAATTTGCTAGGCAGGGAGCACATGAATCACCTCTGCAGACCCTGAGTGTGTCTGTCTTACTTTGAGTAGGTGAGAGGTAGGTGAAGCCCACTCTGCCAATTGGTGGAAAGTTTTATGGAGATTTTACCATAGAGCAGAATTGTTGTGTCCGAATGACAGGTCTCTAGGAAAAGCAGCAACTATGGTGGGATGCAGGAGGGGTGTGCCTGGGAGTCTTTTTTGATGATCCACCTACTCTCCTTTCTTCCATATGAGGCTCAGCCCTACAGCAATCCAAAATCATGGTCTCCAGCGTGGGCACATGATCCTCATTTGAGCCAACTTTTTCTCTCCTCTAAGCATGTGAACCTGGAGCAGAAACAAACAGGGACAAATCAGTTAAAGTCATGATGTGGCAATGCCTAAAAAGGAGGTTTAGAAGTTCCTGCTACTGGAACGTTGAGAGAGTGAGGAGGAAGGAGAGAAAATGGCGACCATGGATTACAGTACCTACAGCCAAGCTGCAGCCCAGCAGGGCCACAGTGCTTACACCGCCCAGCCAACTCAAGGATATGCACAGACCACCAGGCATGTGGGCAACAAAGCTATGGAACTTATGGACAGCCTACTGATGTCAGCTATACCCAGGCTCAGACCAGGGTCACCTATGGGCACAACGCATATTCAACTCCTATGGACAGCCTCCCACTGGTTATACTACCCCAAGTGCTCCCCAGGCATACAGCCAGCCTGTCCAAGGGTATGGTACTGGTGCTTATGTCACCACCACTGTTATGGTCACCACCACCCAAGCCTCCTATGCAGCCCAGACTGCATGTGGCAATCAGCCTGCTTACCTGGCTATGGGCAGCAGCCAGCAGCCACCACACCTGCAAGACCACAGGAAGGTAACAAGCCTACTGAGACTAGTCAACCTCAGTCTCACACAGGGGGTGATTACCAGCCCAGCCTAGGATACGGACAGAGTAACTACAGTTATCCCCAGGTTCCTGGGAGCTACCCCATGCAGCTAGTTACCATGCCTCCATCCTATCCTCCTACCAGTTATTCCTCCACACAGCGGACTAGTCATGATCAGAACAGTTACTCTCAGCAGAACACCTATGGGCAACCGAGCAGCTATGGACAGCAGAGTAGCTATGGTCAACAAAGCAGCTATGGGCAGCAGCCTCCCACTAGTTACCCTCCCCCAGACTGGATCCTACAGCCAGACTCCAAGTCAACATAGCCAACAGAGCAGCAGCTACAGGCAGGTCTGAGGGGACCACCCAGTAGCATGGGTGTTTATGGGCAGGAGTGGCCCGGATAACTGGGGCAGGAGAAGAGGGAGACTTGATTGTGGAGGCATGAGCAGGGGTGGGCGGGGAGGAAGACAAGGTGGAATAGGCAGCACTGGGGAGCTAGGTGGCTTCAATAAGCCTGGTGGACCCACAAGTGAAGGACCAGAGCTTGATCCAGCCCTCCAGTAGATCCTAAGATTCTGACAACAGTGCAGTTTGTATGCAAGGATTAAATGACAATGTGACCTTTGATGATCTGGCAGACTTCTTTAAGCAGTGTGGGATTGTTCAGATGAACTGGGCAACCCATGATCCACATCTACTTGGACAAGGAAACAGGAAAACCCAAAAGTGATGCCGCAGTGTCTTATGAAGACCCGCCCACTGCCAAGGCTGCTGTGGAGTGGTTTGATGGAAAAGATTGTCAAGGAAGCAAACTAAAATTCTCTCTTGCTGGAAAGAAGCCACCAACGAACAGCATGTGGGGTGGCAAGCCACCCCGTGAGGGCAGAGGTATGCTATCACCACTCCATGGAGGTCCAGGTGGCCCAGGAGGTCCTGGGAGACCCATGAGTCGCATGGGAGGCCTTGGAGGAGACAGAGGAGGCTTCCCCCCAAGAGGGCCACGGGTTCCTGAGGGAATCCCCCTGGAGGAGGAATCCTCCAGCACCGATTGGGGGACTAGCAAATGTCCCAATCTGGGTTGTGGAAACCAGAACTTCTCCTGGGGAACAGAATGCAGCCAGTGTGAGGCCCTGAAAATCGAGGACTTTCTCCCACCACCTTCCCACCACAGGTGGCGACTGTGGCAGAGGTGGCCCTGTTGGCATGCGGGGAGGAAGAGGTGGCCTCATGGACTGCGGCCGTCCTGGTGGAATGTTCAGAGGTGACCATGGTGGAGACGTAGGTGGCTTCTGTGGTGGCATGGACCAGTGTGGCTTTGTGAGGAAGACGAGGTGATCCACGGGGACCCCTGGACATTTGATGGAATAGATGGGAGGAAGAAGAGGTGGACGTGGAGGACCTGGAGAAACGGATGAAGGCAAGCACTTTCAGGAGCTCAGAGATGGGCCTGCTAGACACACAGGCCCCGCAAGAGCTGCATTGACTAACAGATTTTTTTTTTAAATAGTGTTGAGAACTTTATTTTATGTATTTGATTTTTTTTAATATTATACAATACATTTTGACAAAGTAGGTATATTGTAAATCTGTAAATATTTGCATCCAAATCAAATATAATTTTTTAACTTACATTCATGAACACTTGGACAAAAATATCTTATATTTTTTCTGAATCATTGGTAATGAGTGTTTAAAGCACATATTGAGACTCTTATCACAATGAGAAACTAGAAGGAAGTCTGAAAAACAATCACATAAAGGCAGCAGATTATGTAGCGACACTGCGAGTATTATTTAACTTGTAATTACTATCTATATTTATGAGTTAAAAGCTAGTTTATCTCAAGTGCAGAGGACAAGAATTTGAGTCAGTCATCTTTTGGATTTCTTTGTAAATCTTTCGCCGGCATTAGTTTTCTATGTAATCACCTACGTGGAAAGGGATGGTTGTAAATTATGTTTACACATCCTACGGTTGGCAGCCAACATCAAAGCCAACAAGGGAAGATGGTAAATGTTCACAGATGATATGGTAACACACACATTTTTTTATTTTGGTTTTTCTTTGCTCTGGAAAGGGGTTGTGTCCTGACTATCCTATTATTTTTATCTCATTGTCTAACATGATTAAATACATAAACAATTTCATTCTTTGTTTGCACATTTGTGAACAACTTTCGGGAGTCCAGAAAAATAAGAGTTTCAGACAACCAAAAATTAATAGCTCCCTAAAAAAACACTTGGATGACCTATAGATGGGTTGAAGATATTACAGACTTGAGTTTTCAATTTATAGCAGCAATTAGCCTTGCTTTTCTCTAAAACTTGAACTAGGTGTTGACAAACCTTACCTTGCTTACACAACCTTGACAGTGTAAGGTGCCTGTATCCTCCATTTTCATCCAGTAAGACAAGTACGCATCTTACAAGGAAAGCTTTTGGTTCCTAACTTTACATTTGGGTGCTTTTCTCCGCTTTCAGAACATTTACCATCTTCCCTTGTTGTCTGATGTTGGCTGCCAACCATAGGACATGCAAACATAATTTACAACCAGATTTGTTTTTTAAACCAGAAAATGTTTTAAATTTATAACTCTATATTTATAATGTTGGCCACAACAATACGATTATTCCTTGTCTGTACTTTAGTATTTTTCACCATTTGTGAAGAAACAGTAAAACAAATTAAATGGTAGTATGCTATGCTGGGTTTTTTTTTTTTTCCCTTCCTCCTTTTAAAAATGGATGTTTAAGATTTAACAATGGGAACCCCTGTGAGCATGCTCAGTATTAGCTTGGATAACCAAGAGGGCCTCTAACTGCAACAAATGTTCATGGTTGTGATTTTTTTTTTCTTAAATAAAATTCCAAATGTTTATAAACAGTAAAATAAATAAATAAAATTAAAAAAAGAAATTCCTGCCACGGATCCTCCCTATCTCCCATCATTCCCTGGGCTTAAATTTTCAGCTTTTTTTTTTCTATTCGTTTGTTCATTCCATAAATATCTTTGAGCACACCCTGTGATCTGGGCATTGTCCTAAGTTCCAGAGATAGAGTGACAATCCAGAATGACAATGTCGTTGGCCCCATGGAGTGTGTGGTCTGATGAGGAAGATTGATGGCACACCAGTAAACAAGGCCATGACAGACGGCTCAAGTGCTACGTAAGAAACAAGCAGGAGGTGAGATGGAGCCCAGCGGGGGAGGCCACTTCAGACAGAGCTACCTGCCATCCTTCAGGTAGTCCTCCCTCCTTGCTCTATGCAGCCAGGGTTGGTTTCTGTTGTTTTTAACCCCATCCTCCTAAAAGACATATGGAACAAAGGAAAATCCATCAGACCCTATCCACGGCCTGGAAACAATAACCTCTGGATCCTGAGACCCTACTTGTTTTGAATCCATTTGCCCAGCTCTCTCTGGATAACAATTTAATTTGCCAAGAAGAACATCTAGAGAATGTATTAACATGGCTAGACCACTAATCTAGAGAAAAGGTATTCTGGAGAGCAGATGGAAGTTTGCTTGCTACTGCCTACTAATAAAAGAGCTTTCCGGTACAAACCAGGCTTGTCTGAGTCTGGGCGGTATGAGTCAGTTCTCCCAGGGTCTGATGTCATCCTGGATGAGATGATGGCTCCAGACAGACACGACGGAGAGGCCAGAGCTCACACTGGGATGATGCAGCAAGGTACCACAGCCTATGACAGATGGCTTGGGGATTCTGTACATCTTATTCATCATCTTCTAATGCTGAGGCAAATTCTGAAGTCATTGAAACCTCGTGGTATTAATGAAGAAAACTAGGCTTGAAGAACTGAAGTGACCCCAGAGGCTGGCCAGAGGTCACACAGCTAGCTGGTATCTGATACCTGTCTAGGACTCTGTTGACAACTCAGAAGACACAGCCTGGGCCAATAACCTGTGTATTTTCAATTGGGGATCATGGTGACAAACCCCAGCTACTAAAACCACAGAACAAAACATCTTCAGACCAAGCATTTGTTTGTTCCATGCATGGTGGCTGAGAACCTAACACGTAGTGGGGCAGGAGAAGTAGGTCTGAGCAGAATGGTGAAGAGCCTGGCCTGTCTTGCTGTGGGGTGTGGACTTGCTCTTAGGAACTTGGAGTCCTTTAGGGTTTGGAAGCAAGGGAAGTGAGGCAATCGGATCAGTGTTCAAGAGAGCCACGTCTGGTGGGAGAGAGAGGAACCAAAGGCACTAGAGCATGGGCAGGAGGTATAAAAACAGTCCCAGGTGAGAAATGATAAGAATCTGAACTAGGGCAATGGGGAGAGAAGTGCAGAAAAGCATTTAAAAGACTTCCAGGGACTGGGCTTGAGGCTCAGTGGTGGAGCACTTGCCTAGCACATGTGAGGCCCTGGGTTCGATCCTCAGCACCACCTAAAAATAAATAAGTAAAAATCAAGTTATTGTGTCCATCTATGAATAAAAAAAAATTAAAGAAAAAAAGACTTCCAGTGGTATCAATAGGTCTGGGGGAAGAAGAAGGAGGAAAAATCTAGTTGGGGGGTAACCAGGTGGATGAAGAAAAGGAGGACCACAGAAGCCACAGTGGGAGGGAGAGGAATTGGGGATGAAGGTGATGCATGTAATTTAGCCTAGTTTAGTCCTAGGTGTCAGTGGGACATTCACCTAGATGGGTAACACTGGGACCTATTAAACCACAACTGGTAAGGCCACCTCTAACACCACACACCAGAAAGAAATGCCGGTTCTCAAAATCCTACTGCGAATCAATTATAGAAATGAAAGAAGTGGGAAGAGGTGGTCTAATTAAAGAGGAGTTGATCATTTGAGGGATGCCTGATGGGGCAGAGCAGAAGGAGGAAGGAGGCCACAAGAATTGCAGGAGGCAGTGGGTCAAAGTTAGCCAGAAATATGTGGTGGGTAGGAGCAACCAGACAGGAAGAGGGGGAAAGGCATGTGGAGGAGGAAGACAAGAGGGAAGACCTGAGTGTGGAAGGACAGAACTCTTCCATGTCGTCCCTCACCTCTGTCTTGAAAGGACTCGCCTTACTTATGTCTGTGTGCAGAAGGGATCTTATAGACAAGGAGGCTGCCTGGTTGGGGGTGATGGGGGTCTCCCAGCTCGCTGGTGCTCCCCCACAGGTTTTCAAAAGACGGCTTCCATCTGCAAATGTGGACATCTGTGGGGGAAATGTGGAAGGTGTATAAGAGGCACACAAACCTCCTCCTGGTATTTTTCTTTATCATCTTCCTCCTCACCTTCCTTTTGGTTTTCCGGGTCAAAAGGTCAGAACTTCCTGTCTGAATTTTAAAGCCTCTGTCGCCTTGATTTTGTTCCTGGCTCAACGGAGATGAATTCTGAGTTGAAAACAAACAGTCACAGAGTGTTGAAAAGACCCTGAGTGCTTTTACGGAAACCTATCTTGGGGAAAATTCCCAGTGGGGGAGGAAAAGAGGGTCAACTGCATCTTGGAAGGAGGAATTCCCATTGCTCTAAAAAATCTCATGTTCTAAGTGCATTCATAAGAGTGAAAACATGTCTAACAAGATGGGGAAGCAAAGGTGATTGCCAAGGGAGAAATAGCACACTACAACAGATTCCCTAAGCAGCAAAAAAAATTTTTTTTATATTAGAAAAGCTGCTCACATATACTCTCAGCCTCCTGGCTGTCAATTTGCACCTGTGATTACTGAGTTCGTCTGAATCCTGAAAGCTGGAAACTGAGAACTTCCTGGAAATCTGATGTACAATACTGCCCAGGTGTGCTATGTGTCTTGTCTTAGATGTGTCGCCTGGGTGAAAAAAACACTTCTATTCCCCCTCTCCTGATTCTTAAATTACTATGGAAAAGCACAGGTTCTAAATCTGAGAAAGGAAAACAAAGATCTCTTGAAATTCCATTTCAGGACAGCATTTATCTCTCCTAACAGAAGGATCGATGCACAACAAGAAACATCCAGACAGCGTCAGTCATGTTGGACCCACCCCCCCACCTTGCCTTTGGTTGGCTCTGGAGAAATATTTTGTGGACATTGAGATGCTCTCTTCCCCTTGGTTCCTGCCCCCAAACAGACACAAAATATTGTATTCAGCATCAACAACAAATATTTTCAGAGCACCTGTTGTATGCCATTCAATTGGGCTAGCCACTGGCCGGAAATTATTTTTTCCAAGCCACTTAACTTTTGGAGACTCAGTTTTCTCATCTCTAGGTTGAGAATAACACCCCTAATATGAAGTACATATGAGCTGGTGTGTGTGAATTTGTGGACTCTGAGACCCTGCCCACCTCAGGGATTGTGTCATTAATTGCTTCTGTGCACAAGGTTGACCCACAAGGCTGCCTGCCTCCCAGCCTGAATGAGCTGCCATTGTTTTGGCAAATCTCCTCAAGGGATTACAGAGGCCAGAGCAGTCCAGCTCTGTGCGAGGCCAGGCTGAGACCCTCCAGTCCCCTTCATTTGAGCTATGGCGGGGAGGCTATAGGAGATTCATCAGAGGCAATATTCTGCTCACACAGAAACACTTTTCCATGGAAAGAGGAGCTATATTCAAAGACGTTCAAAATGCAAAATAATTAAAGTTGAACTGTCTGCTTTCCCCTAGTGAATACTCACATTTTAACAAATGGTCCACAGATTAGTACAAATCAGAGGAAGTTTTTCGACAGCATCCATATGGAACTGAGAAGTGTTTTTGTCAATCTTAACAGCATGACATTCATCGGAGATGACAGGAATAACCCTGGTAACCTATTAAGGACCTAGAGGGCAGAGAACTTTCTCCCCCACTCAAATCTCTATGCATTTTAATAAAACCAGTCATACACTGAAAATTGGAATTCACATCAAAAAGTGTTTTGCCATTCTTCTATGGTCTTAAAAATCATTTCGATGCCAAGAAAAGATGAAAAAGTATAATTGTCTAAGTTGAGCAGACTGGGTTTGAATCCTCGTTCTCCATTTTCTAGCTGTGTGTGACAGACAAGTTGCACACCTCCCTGAGCCTCAGCTTCCTCATCTGTGAAATGGAGAAACAATATTTACATTGCAAAGTTGTCAAGAGGATTTGAGATGAAATATGTAAAGAACTCAGAGCCGTGACTAATGAGTGTTCAATAAACAATAACTATTTCCAGCTTTAATTTCCCCCTCTAGATACACCAAATTAGGTCTGGGCTGTTTCTGTCGGGTTCCAGCTGCCTGCAGCTCATACCAAGTTTTGTAGCACAGTACAAGTTTTTCTGCACTTGAGTAAAGTCTGGGCATATTTAAAAGGAAAAAAATAGAAACATTTAGAGACTGATTTAAATTATATGTTATCCCTATGTAAGCATACAATTACATCCGAACTCCTATGCAACAATGAAACCAAACTGAATTTTAAAAACAAAACAAAACCCTCTGCATAACTAGTAAGACTGAGAATAGCAGCAAATATGTGAACAACGGTGTTTGGATGAACGCTGACCACAGCAACACTATGTTGCTGACCTCCCTGGTGCCATCTCTTCTGCGTGTGGCCCCCCACTTTCTTGGTATATCCAGCATTTCACGATGTCACTTGGCCTTCACAGGCATCGCTTGTGAATTACGGCCACTCTTATTCATTTCTCATTAGCCTGAAATGATGGCAGTAGCACTGTTTTGGGCCAATGGAATGATAAATGCGAACACAGACTTGGGCCTGGAAATCTTGCCCTCTCCCTGTCTATGGAATGGGTGATGATACGTGATCCAGAACAGGCTAGTGGCAACTTTTTAGGACTATCACTGACATGTCTACACAAAAATCACCAAATTTAAGGTTTCATTTTGTTTCACAATGTTGGGGGTCAAACACATGATAGGCAAAAACATTCTACCACTGAACTGCATCCCTGGCCCCTAAATCACCAAATTTCAGAATGATTTTGCCAAACTCTAAGAACTCAGCTTAGGAATACCGGCGCAAGCAGGCCCGTGAGCTTTGCCGTCACACAGTCTGGGTTTGAATCTGGTACCACGCTGTGTACCTGTGTGATCTTGGAGGAGTTCACTCATTCACCAATCAACAAAGTCAGAGTGAGCACCTACTGTGTTCCAGGTGCCATTCTAGGCACCGGGGATGTAACTGGGATACAAGATAAACAAGGTGACAGCCCTCATGGAGCTCATATTCTAGAATGTAGTGAGAAATCCCTTAAATCTCCTCCCCAAAACTTTGCTTCCCTACCTATTAAATGGGGATAGTATTTGACCTGACTAGAGGAAGCTGGGAGACTGGATGAAAGGATCCATGTTTAGAAGGAGTGCTGGAATGTCCTGCTTGCTCTCCACTCTTCTCACCCTGCTGTGGTCTGGGAGGCTGATTTGTGTGGATGGCATGACCCAGGCTTGCCGCCTTCTGGCTTTTGCTTGGTTCAGCTGTTAGACTCTCATGGTAGACATCAGAAGGTGGGAGAGCAGGATTGGGGCAGGGCCTCCCCAGGCTCCTAGACTTCTGGGGAACACTTCACTCCTCCAGTGGTCACAGCTCCTGCCATGCAACCATCTCCTGCAGCTGCAGCTCTTCCTGGAAGCCTTTGGATAGAGGGGTGTCACCATGCCTGCTGCTGCTGGCCCTGAGTTTCCTCATCATCTCTTCCTGGGTACTCTTCACCCCACCCACATCTTTGCAAATAGTCACCTTCATCTCTCTCCAGTTCCATTTGAATCCATCACTGATTTGCTGCTGAAACTCTGCTCCTGAATGACACATAAAACACTTATCTCATTTCAAAAACTTAAATGTGCAAGAAAGGTCATAGCATCTGTTTTAGTCAGCTATTTTGCTGCTGCAACTGAAAGACCCAATCAGAACAACTGTAAAGGAGGAAAAGTTTATTTAGGGGCTCACAGTGTTGGAAGTTTCAATCCATAGACAGTTGTCTCCATTCCTTAGGGCTCAAGGTGAGGCAGGACATCATGGCGGAACAGTGCTGCAGAGGGAAGCAGCTCACACGATGATCAGCAAGCAGAGAGAGAGGTCTCCACTTGCCAGATGCAAGCATGTACCCAAAGCCATGCCCCAATGCCCACCTCCTCCAGCCACACCTCACCACTTCAGTTACCACTCAGTTAATCCCAATCAGGGGATTAATTTACTGATTGGTTAAGACTCTCACAACCCAATCATTTCTCCTCTGAACCTTCTTGCACTGTCTAATATGTGAGCTTTGAGGTTCAAATCATAACAGAATCTGGTTTTGTTGAACAAAACTAGATTTGCCCCATCTTCCAGCCCATTGGATTGGCAGGAAATCCTGAGCCCATTTTCTTCTCTGGGGTCTTGCTAGACTATGGACCTGTGCTCTTTTCCTCTATGACTCACTGCTGCTGACTCTTTCATCTTTGTTCAAGTTCATCTGAGGTCAGGTTGTGCTATCACACAACGGTCTCCTCTAAAGGAGTGACATTCACTTAGGCTAAGGTTTATGGGAGTGTGTGGGTGAGCACAAAAATTCCAGGCTTCTCGGCCAAGTCCTGTACGAAGAGCAATACAAAACTCTGTACGCTCACAGTAGAATTGACACTTGCTCACCAATGGGACCAGGCCCTGGCCACCCTACTCCAGTGGTTGCTTTCTTCCCCCATTCACAGCTCTGGAGGCCTCATTCCCATGTGTCGCACCTTCTAAACCTGACACGGTCTCCTTACCTACCAGTACTACATGGCCAGGTAGAAAGTGCGTCTTGACGTGTGAGCATGCAGTCAGGCTGCAGCCAGTCAAAGGCTCTGGAAAGATCAACCAGGGAGAGCTGATCAGATCAAACAGCAAGTGCATCAGGCTTCTCTGGCCACTACAACAAAGACCAGGGGGCTTCAACAACAGAAACTTATTTTCTCACAGTTCCAGAGGTTACAAGTCCAAGATCAAGGTGTTACTGAGGTTGGTTTCTCCCCCACCCCTCCTCCTTCTTCTCCTTCTTCTTTCTTCTTCTTCCTCTTTGTTTTTTTTCTGGGTGTGTTACTGGAAATTGAGCTACCACTGAGCTACATTCCCAGTCCTTTTTAGTTTTTATTTTGAGACAGGGTCTTGCTAAATTGCACAGGCTGGCCTTGAACTTGTGATCCCCTGCCTCAGCCTCCTGAGAAGCTGGGATCATAGGTAAACAACATCACGCCTGGACAGGTGGGTCTATCCTAAGGTCTCTGTCCTTGGTTTGTAGTGGCTGCTGGTTTGCCTCCTCCTCAGATGGTCTTTCCTCTACACATGCCACCCCTTGATGTCTCTCTATGCAGTTCTTCCTCTTAGAAGAACATCAGTCAGATTGAATTAGGGCCCACTCTATTAATTGGTTTCATTTTAACTTAATTTTCTCTTTAAAGGTCCTACCTCCAAAACTAGTCACATTCTAAGGAACCAGGGGCTAGAGCTTCAACATATTAATTTGGGGAAAATAAACTAGAGCCCCTCTCCAGTGTTGGGAGGTGGGCCCAATGGGTTGTATTTACATCATGAGGGCTCTCTCTTCATTTATGACTGAATGTCATTATCATGGGAGTGGGTCAGTTACCATGGGAAAGATGTGCTATCAAGCAGGCCAGTCCCTTGTGTTTTTCTTGTCACACATGCTTGCTTGTCCTTCATCTTTCCAAATGGGCTAATGCAGCCGGAAGGCTCCCATAAGATGATGGTACCATGCTCTTGCCCTTCTTAACCTCCAGACTTGTAAGTGATAAGCTTTTTTTTTTTTCATTAAAAATTACATAATTGCAGGTATTTTGTTATAGTAACAGAAACCAGACTAAGCCATCAACAAACATCCCCTTCTGGGAATTTCATTGGGAGTCTAACTGTCAGAGATCAGGAAACAGGGCCTTATTTCCTCTCATATTTACATTCTGTATGAATCTACCCCAAAGTCTTTCTGACCTTGGCCTCTTCTTTGGTGTGGAGGACTTGCCTAGTTCTCCCTTTCTCCTGCTTTTTCCTTCCATGTCCCCTTCATGAGACCAGAACAATCTCATCCACAAGCTTAACTTTTGTACAGAAAACAGGCAGATAGGTTGCCTTCATCGACTTTGACTTTTGACTCTGCAACACCAACCTCTCCTCACACAAGGACTGAGGCCATCTCCCTCCTGGCTTTTGGGCTGGGCAGGAAGGAAATGCAATGGGAAAATCAAGTTCTTGATGCATTAACCCGCCGGACACAAGAAGACGGTAGCACAGTGCCAGAAGGGGTGAGAGCTCAAGGGTGCGGGTTGTCATCACGATCTTCATTTTAATTATCACTGGCATTGCAATCATATAAGAAGCAGCATCAGAGTCTTTGGTCTGAGGAAAAGCACTGAGGAGCCAGTGGGTAAAATACCCTGTCCCACAGAACAGTGAACCATGATGGAGTTGTTCTGAGTGTGTTGTCCAACAGGAGAGCCAACAGTCAGAGCTAGCCATTGACCAATTCTAAAAGAGCTACAACACTTCACAGCAGGCCAGTGGGCACTTGCAATGTGGCAAAGTGTGAAACAGAATTTTAAGTTTCATTTAACTTTACTTCACTTACATTGAAATAAAAATGCCTTTTTACAAGATCATTGGGCAACACGGAGTTATAGAATGTCTGTAACAGCTGGCAATAGTGATGAGGAGTTTTCATTCCAAATAGTAAAGAAATTCCCACTTAGTTTTCTAGCCCTGACCCAGGCCTGGTTTTGCTTGTCTACCCATGGCAAAGGCCAGGGATGCACCTTTACAGCGTCTACACACAATTCAGAGGCAACAGCACAACTCCAAAGGCTTGGGTGGATATTTACTTCAATATTCCTGGTTCATTCTGCACAGGAGAATCATCCCACAGTGATGCCATTCTCTCTCTTATGACATTAGTTTGCAATAGTCTCTTTACTGACTTCTATGTGGTAAATATAATTCACATATATTCATATATGTATTCATATATATTTATAAATAAATCATGCAAATATGAGTGAGAATTAGCACTGCTTTTTTACATTGGTGCAGACTTTCATGCCATCCCCACCCCACCCCCACACCAGACCCTCTGAGACACAGCCAGCCTGGGAACTGCACATTCCACTCCGTGTCCAAGCTGCCAAGCCCTATGAAAGTCCTCTGAGCACAATTAGGATTTTTTTTACTGGATGCCTTAATGTGTGCCCACTGGAAATGTATACCTTGGCACAACTGGGCCTCCAGGCTCCTGTCACCTTCTTACTGCAACTGGAATTGGCATTGCAGCTCCTGGAAAATGGGCACCTCTCATCTTTACATTCTGCATGAATCGCCCGTTCTGTGGAGGCGTAGGGCTTGCCTCAGACGCCTTGCAGACATAACAGACAGGCTGCTTTTCCCCTGTTGGACTTTTCCCAGGGGCTGGAAGGGGGCCGAGAATCCCTCCTTGAGCTGCTGTAATTTTTCCTCTCCTCATCCTCTGCCTATTCCAAATTATGCAATTTCTTTGGACTCGGGTGTTTTTAAAGTCTCTTATTCTCACACCTTCCCAAATATTCCCAAGTTACCTGTGTGTGTTTTAAAGGTATGCCTGGCAAATGCTGAGAGTTGATGAAACCTGATGGTCTCTCTGTTTTAAACACTTCTGTGACTCCCTGTCTCTCCCAGGATCCAGCAGAGGCTCATTCATAATAATCAAGGAGGCCTTTGTGGTCCAGGACCCGCTGACAGTGACAGGCTCATCCTCTTCCCTGTTCCATCCCTCCAGCAATACTGAGCAGCCTGCTGTCCCTCAAATACTCCAGGCCCTTCACTCCTCCATATATATGCCTGTGTGGTTCCTGTCCAGAAGGCCCTTCCCTGCCTTGTCCATCAGGGAACTGTTCCTTCCCGGACACCCAGGCCAGCAGGTGCTCAGGGTAGCTTCCTCCTCTGCTCTCTCTGAGAGCTACTCTCTTTCCAGAGCTCCTTAGGTGTCTTCTATCTTACATACTTCTTGGATTTCATGAGTCTTCCTATATTCCATTTTGTTTCCCTGCTCATTTTTCTCCATTGTTGGTCCTTGACATCGTTGAGAAATGGGGCTGTGTCTTTTTCATCCAAACTTCCAGAACCAGCCATAGTGCTGGGCTCAGAACCACCAGTCAAAACTCATTAAATTTAATTTGTTAAATTAAATTGAACCCAGTAGAAAGAGTATCTGACATGGAAGGTTGGACATTTCCCATCCTACATATTCTCTTCTCAACAAAGTTCTGTGGTGCTCACCTGCCACAGGCACTGACAAGGCACAGGTCTGTGGCTTTGGATAAAATTAAGAAAACATGTAGATTACCTAAGAAATACCTTATGCCAACAATAAAGCTCAGCAAATAAAGCATGGAGGTAGCAAGGGAGGACAGGATGAAAGGAAGAGAAGTAAACATGTGAAAAAGTTTACAGGGGGCCTGTTCTACAGCCTCTGAATCCAAAGGACAACCTGGAGCAGCCTGTCTCTCCACTGAGTTACATCCAGCCTGGTCTTTCATCTGGGCCTCTGCAGCACCTCCTCTCCCTGTTCCCACCTGCCTTGTTAACAGACTGAATGTTTGTGTCCCCTCAAAATTCATAGGTCGAGGGGCTAGGGATGTAGCAGTGTGGTAGATTGATTGCCTAGCATGTGTGAGGCCCTGGGTTTGATTCCCAGCACAAAAAAAAAAAAAAAAAAAAAAAAAAAAAAATCATTGGTTGAATCCCTAATCTCAGTGAGATGGTATTAGGAGGTGGGGCCTTCCTGAGGTAATTAGGTTTCCATGAGGTCATAAGGGCAGGGCCTGCATGATGAAATTAGTGTCTTTATAAGAAAAGGAAGAGACACCACAGTTCTCAAGTGCTCTCTCTCTTTTCTTCTGTCTCTTTCTCTGAGCTCATGTGCACAACAGAGAAGTCAAGTTGAACATGCAACAACATGGCGGCTTGCTTCAAACCCGGAAGAGAACCCTCACCAAGAACAGAGTCTGCCAGCACCCTGATCTTGAATTTCCCAGCCTGCAGAACTATGAGAGTTAAATAATTGCTGTTCAAGCCACCCATGCTAAAGCAGCATGCTGTAGCCAACCAAGCCGACTGGGACATGCTCCCCTACACTATACTCCCCACCCAGCAACCAGTCATCTGTTACAACAGTTGCATCTAGCTGTTTTGCCTTAACCTTCCTACTGAGTTCCCATCATAGTTAACTATAACCCAGCCTTCTTTCCTGCCTACAAAGACCTTCTGTGATCTGACTGCCACCTCCTTTCTAGAAATCTGTCTTAACCCTCTCCCACTTAGTCACGTTCCAGTCACATTACCTTTTTCAGTCTCTAATAAGCTAAGTGTGCTGTTGCCCAAATGACTTTCCTGCATCTCTTTATATGGCTGACCCTTCAATGATGCCTCCTTGAGACATTCCTTGACCACCATGTCTGAAGTCACTCCACAGTCACTGCCTATCATGTCACCTGTTTTGTCTTCTTCATAGCACTGTTCGGAACCTGATACAACTTCTTGTCTATTTACTCATGTATTCTCTGTCTCCTTGCTCTTGACTGGACACGCTGGACACTGGCTAGACATGTTCACAAACAGTGTTTTCATGCAATCATGTCCATTCAGTTGCAATCGGTAGGGAATTGTCAATGATTTCCAGGATTTTGACATACCTGGGGTGAGATCATAGTTTCTTTGAAGTAGAAGTGAGTCAGAGAGCATGTGACTTCATACCCAAGTCCACATCAAAGTGTTTATGGATGAACGCAAGGGCAGCAAAATATAATGCAGCCTTAAAATGGAAGGTGACAGCATCCCATGGGGTCTACACTCCGGCTCTTGTTGACTTCACTCTGACACACTGATAAACTGTGCTAAGGTTAAACACCTGAAAAGCAGGGTCAAACCTGCCTGCCTACCCACTTATAATCTGAAAAGATGGGTGGAATTTCTGAAATACTGAGTTTCTCAAAAACAATGTTGAACACAAAGGTTAGATTGTGCTTGTGGGAGAATATTGTCTTAGGAAATCTGGAATTTTCTCCAGCTTTAGAAAGAACATCAGACTTGGAATCAGAAACCTGGGCTTAAGCCCAGATTTGAGAGCTCAGGACATTTAACCTCACTTTATGGGTTTTCTCCTCTGAAAAAATAATGCTGTTCTACCTACTGTAGAAGGTCGTTTAAAAGTCAGAATTGGAATGGCTCTGTGGAAAGCATAAAATTGTAAGTGCCATACATTGTAGTTTGTTACTATAAATGTCATGATCCACTACCTATGGAATTGGAAAAAGAAAG
The DNA here is from genome assembly GCF_902686455.1 of Sciurus vulgaris. Classification (NCBI taxonomy): domain Eukaryota; kingdom Metazoa; phylum Chordata; class Mammalia; order Rodentia; family Sciuridae; genus Sciurus; species Sciurus vulgaris. Next base: position 156,478,093 of record NC_136465.1, read on the forward strand.
AACATTAGGAATTATTAATTCAAACCCTTTTACCTGCTATGTGTGGGGGGTGGAGAGAGAGAGAGAGAGAGAGAGAGAATCCTGATTTGATCCTTTCTCATCCTCTTAGGAGAGAACACAAATAACACAAATACACAGTGAAAAGCTAAGAGTCAAACGAAGGATCAAATGAGTTCTTTGGAGAAAACGCTGTGGGAGGTTGGCACGGTCACCTGGAGTATTACAATAGCCTTAAGACATAGCTCCAACAAAAGGTAGTGTAGCTCAGTGGGTTAAGAGGCAGACCTTGGAGACAGACTGCTTGGGATCAGACTCATCTGTGCTACCCAGCTAGCAGTTATTTCAGCTCTTTGTTGACTTAGGGACATGCCGTTTCCTCCCTTATACTTGTTGTGAGGATTGAGCAGGTTAGTATATAGATAAAAGTGCTTCGTGTCCTGAATGGAACCTTTTGTGTCTTTCCTATTGGTATTAAGTTGCTTTTCTGCTCCTATCACTGGTCTACTCAGTAATTTTTCATGGAGCCTCACTTCCCACCAGAGTAGGAAAGACCTCAGCAGGTTGCCCAGCCCTTCCCCACCCCTCCTGGCAGCTGTGTCTGCGACTCCCTTTGCTCCCGCCTAACGGAGTGATGGGCCGCCCTGAAGGCTCCCGTGCTTCAAAGCTTGACTCCGCTACGCAGGGCTGGAAGTACCTTCTCTCTTCTCTGAACCCTTATCAGATTTTGTCACCATCTTTGGGCACATTCTGGGTTTGGAGGTCACTTAGTTCTCCCCTGCTAGACTGTCCACCAGCTCTTGGATGGTGATGATGGTGAGCTACTTGACTAGTATTCATTGTAATAGCCACCCCCCCAAAAAAAGCCTTTTGCCCATATTTAAGTTTAAGTAAATGTTTTTTGTTTTTTTTTTTTTAATGAATGATATGGTCAGAAATAGCATCATAGGAACGAGAGTTGAGCTGTGTTGTGAAAGAAAAATGTTTTTAAAAATCATTATTTATTTTGATTATACTCCAATGATTAAGTGCTTGCGTCCTGTAGCTAAACAACCTGGGTTCAAATTCCAGTTCTCACATTTACTAGTTCTATGACTTTGGGCACATGACCTGACCTCTGTCCCTCAGTCCTCCTACCCATTGAATAGGGATCATAAAATCTTTCTTCACAGCATTATATTGTGAAGATTATTACATGAACTTCAGGACATCCTTGGTACTTAGGAAGTACTAAGTGAACAGTAACCATCATTACTATTATCACAGAGGTAATAAATGCTTCCTGCATGAAGTTCAACAAAATGGTACAAGTGGAAGAGCCCCCCGACTGGACCCCCAGCAATCTTACCCGCAGACAGAGCTGCTGCTTTTGGCTTAGTAAATATATGCCTGGAAGTTTTATAAATACAAAATATTTTATGTAACATCAATTAAATCATATCACATATGCTATTTTGCAAGTCCTTTTTGTTTCACACAACCATATATTACACTTAACTATTGGTGTCGACACATGTCATTCTACTTCATCCCTTTTATCACCTGCCTAGTAACTGTAGTGTAAAGATTCATGATAATTGATTTACTCTGTACCATATTGGGGTTGACTTAGATTTTTCCAGTTGTCCATTATAAACACTGTGCAGTGTCTGTCTCAGACATGCAATGTTACACACTTGTGATAGTGATGCCACAGGATGAGTCCTGCATGGGACCCTGAGACCACATCTATGAAAAACATTCATCTCCAAGTGCAAGGACCTCAGTTACACATCATAACCTTTGGTCCTTCCCATGCTGTTGCTATTGGTCCCATATGGCTCTCTTATATTTCATTTATCTGTGTATCAATTAATGAGCACAACAATCATGTTGTAAGGTTTCATAGATGTTTCTTTTTTTTTAAATACTTTTAGTTATAGAGGGACACAATACTTTATTTATTTATTTTTATGTGGTGCTGAGGATCAAACCCAGTGCCTTACATATGCTAGGTATTTGCTCTACCATTGAGTTATGACCCCGGCCCTCAAAGATGTTTCTTAGTTGTCCTCTGAAAAGATAGTAATTGTTACACTCAAATGATATGATTTAAGTGGACAGGAATAGTATAAAGAACTGAAGAACTGCTCTTGTTAGGAAACAGTTGGAGCACTGTGGAAGGTGATAATAAGCTTGTTGAGGTCCATGGTAAAGAGCCCAGTTTAACTTGCAAAGAGGGTTTTGCTACTCAAATTGTGGGTGTGATAGAAAGCCAAGTTTGAGCAAAACTAAGGAGCTGGGATCTTACAACAGACCATATTATAATCATGTTGCACAAAAAGTATTTCATAAAGACTTACCCATGGACAGTAGAATTACCCTGTGATTCACTGCTTCCATTTGCAAGTAGCATCTTACACTAGAGATACCACATATCAGTTAGGAGAGGCCAACTTGTGCTACAATAACCAATGACTCTCCTCCCCCCCGAATGGTGACTTTAACCAATAAAAGTTTATTTCTCATTCATGCTGCCTATCTATTGGAGATTGATTGGAAAAGGGTCTGGAAATGAAGTGGTTCTGCTTATAATTTATGAGAATCATTGAGGGACGCAAGCTGATGGAAGAGTTTTCATATCCAGTGTCGCTGGCTTCCATGCCAGAAGGAAGGATAGCATTGTTAGGTCTTGCTTAACTAGTAAATGTGTCAGCCTGCAAGTGACACTCTTCATGCACACAACTAGTATGAATGAGCAAGTACTTCATTGGCCAGAATGATTTAATTTTTATTTTATTATTTTATTTTTATTGATTTTTGACTCCATTTAATCGGGGCAGAAAAGTAATCTTATCTGCCAAAAGGAAGAGAGCTAAAAATAATTGGCAAGTATCAATACAATCCATCTCCTTTTATCTAAAATCTGTTTCTCAGAAAATCCCATGGAGACAGAAGGGCCTGATGACATTCTTGTGGCCAATACCACTTCAAAATACTGGGCTAAGGCAGGGCTCGGATATGCTTAGAAGCTGCAAGTTCAATCATTAAATCTTATTTTGATAATGGCTTTAGGTTGGGTGGAATGAGGTGGAGTATTGGGAAGAAGCTTTTGGAACAGGTGAAAACCTGTGCAAGAAAATCTTTGTAATAGCTCCACTTTCCTTCCACCTCTTCTCAGTGTCCCATTCCCTGAATTCCTAGACCTGCCGTGGTACTTGGGCAGGGCTCATTCAGGTGCCAGAGCATTTCCTGTTCAAAAAGTCTCCAAAGACAGAATAAAATGCTAATTATGACGATAACAGTAATAATGATACTGAACCCTTGAATAGTACTTTCCATTGACAGTGCTTTTCACTTATTTATGAACTCCTTTATCTTTATACCAACCCCATAAGGTTGGCAGGTTCACTATTTACGTTGACAAATGAAGAAACTGAGGCACAAATGGTTAGATACCTTACCCCAAGTTTACTTGGGATTAGAAGCCAGGCAGTGATTTAGCAAAGATGGATGTCTCTGCTCAGGCAATCTATAGAATAAATGGTCTAGAATATGCCTTTCCCCAGCCTGAACCCCCTGGCTACCATCATTTACCACAGAATTCTCTGTATTCTAATAAACACTTCCCAGCCTTATTAATTAATGCATATTAATTAAGGCATAACCCATGCCTCATTAATTTTAGCCAGTCTTCAATTCAGAGAAATGGCATCACAGTGAAAGCTCATAGACCCAACAGTTCTTTAAAAGACTTGACCTGAAAACATTCCATAAAAATCAGTCATGCTGTCACCTGGTTGCGGGCCTGCTTTGTTTCTGCTAACTAGTATGCTTTCATTGTCACTTATAATCCCTTGATGTTTGCTTTTTTTTTTTTTTTTTTTTAACTCTGAATACTTTTGTAATTTCGCCATGAAAAAAAGAAAAAAGAAAAATCTCCTTTCGTGGTACATTCCTTTCCCCAGGTAGTGGCCACCTTTGAAACACACACCAACATTCCTGTACCTGTATATAGTTAATACGCACTTCAAGCAGAACAGAATTTCTCATCAAATTAGGGTTCTGTGATGATGATCACTCTTGTCCTGTTGTAGTAACTTCTTTCTGAGACCTGCAGAACACTTTGTAAACATTAATTAAGCCTCACGAGGTCTCTGCAAAACAGAGAAGGGCAAGGAGAAGGGGAAAAGATGAAAATAAGCAATAGGTCAAGTATGGGACAGAAGCCAGATGTGACACTTCTACTGGATGCTTCCCATCTTTGTCTTTTCAGTGCAGACTAGATCAGAGAACATGAGTATTGGAGCGCAATCTGGTTTCTCTGCACCCTTTCATCTCAGTTGAAAGCCTCAGCTCCTGTTCCCATAACTCTCTTGAGCCTCCTTTGAATCCATGCCCCATCCACCACCTTCTGCTATTGAGGAGGAGGGCCAGCATGTCCCCTGGGACAGTCTAACTGCACCAGTCACATGGGAGGAAAGAGAATAAAGAGTCTCCCCGTGTATGAGAAGGGATCTCAGCCAGCCATGGACCCGAGCTGCTTCTCTTACAGGATCAGAATCCCCAGTCCAACAAACCAAAATCTGAAAAGCTCCAAAACCATAAGTTTTTTGGAGTGCCAACATGATACCATGTTGGGAAATTTCACGCCTGCCCCCAAGTGACAAATTACAATCAAAACGTGATGATCAGTGCAAGCATATGATGGCTTATTAGTAGCCTCAGGAATGACGGCGATGCCCAAGAACCACCATCATCCTGTGGGTGGCTGAGATGGTGGTGCTTTTGTTTTCTGATGGTTCAATTATACAAACTTGGTTGCAGGTACAAAATCACCAAAAATATTGAATAAAATTGCCTTCAGGATATGTGTATAAGAGGTGTATGAGACATTTTGAATAAGGGTTACTCCATCTGTCAAATAATGTGCTGACCCAGCCCAGGTAGAAGATTCTCCTTCTGGTATTTATGGTGTGGCCCCTGAGGACGTCATTTAATCTGTAACACAATTCATCTCAGTAAAATGGGTGGTGCAATTTGAGAATTCCTTGAAGGTTAGGAACTTTAAATATGGGACTTGGCAAGTCCATGAGAAGGAGGGTGACTGAGACTGGGACTGACAGCCCAGTGAAGGAGAGGTGAAGTTACTACACACTCTGGCCTGGGAGCTGGAGACATCAGGGTTCTCTGGTGAGGGACATGAGAATCTGGAAAACCAGGCAAGAACCCAAGATGAGGGCCAAGGTTAAGGTTAGGTCAGAGGCTAGAAGTTCAACATGGGCCACTGGAAAGGCTCTGTGGGAAACAGTCTAAGTCTTCTCAACATGGAAGGGCAATATGGCTCCCTGCAGAAGGCCAAAGAGTCATATAATCAGGAGGGATTATGGGAGGATGAGGCTTAATCACTGTGGTATGGGGAACATCTCAAGTGGGTTCCATTCAGCCTTCAACTGTGGACACAAAGGACTTTTCCTTCCATGGCACTTGCCAGGTGCCCTGCCACCCTTCTGGGGCTTAGAAGCTCCATGAGATATTGCATCTTGGGTGGACTACATATGAAGGAAATCCAACCATAACATACCAAGTCTGGGGTCATGGATAGTTGTCATTTCTGCTAAATGGCCAGCAAGAAAAATGCCAACTGCTGTAGGAAGTCCCCTCCAGATGCCAATAGACAAAGGAGCACTGCAGCCCCTGGCACAGGTGGTGTGTGGGCTCTCTAAGCAAGTCACAAGTGGTCTGTGGGTGCCGACTATGCCTGTGCCCGTGGAGGCCCCTTAGATCTCACCTTCCACCAATTTTTCTTTCCTTTTGATTCTTCCTAATTCTTGAAGCTCAGGGTGTGACTGATAAGAGATTTTGCTCTTACTCTTGATATTTCTGCCAAATGTTTTGTCCCTTCTGTGGGTCTTTTCCATTTCCCTGAAGGACTAAGCTTTTGAAACTCAAAGTCAGGAAAAGACTCTTCCTGGCTATGTTTTCTATTGTAACATCCTTTCTCGGAGTCAGTCAGCACAGAAGAACCCAATGGGTGGGGACAGGGGAGCCACCAGAGAAAGGAAATGCTGGGTTTGGGGAAAGCATTAGCTAACATGCTGTAGGAATGTTAAAATGGCCTGCTCTCAAGGATCTAACTCCAAGAGGCTGCCCAGGTTGCTTGTCTTGCTGCAGTGGGGACTCTCTAACCAGGTGACTTTTGGCAGGTCTATTGGGCTCAAGTATATGGAACATCATCTGGGTACTTGAGGGTGAACACCAGGGTGGAGGTGGCTCTCATTAAATATAGCTTGGCGGGTGGAGTTTCAGGGAGGTCTGGGAGCATCAACCACCCCTGAGGATGCCCACTGCGGAGGGAGGCTGAGGAGTTTCTCCCGGTCTGCAAATATTCTCTGAAGCAGAAAAGCACAAAGAGGCAAACAGGTGGAGCCATACCAAGTTGAGGCACAAGGACCACCTCTTTGGTCCTAGGCAGGGTCCTGGATTGAGCATGATGGCCTAGGGAAACCAGGATCCCCATGGAGTTGGTTCCATTCAGACTTCAAAAGGTTTTTTCGAATTCTTGTACTCTTGAGGGTAGTTAGAAATTGTGTCATGACTCTGTCTAGTAACTTCCCAGGTTCTGAATCTAAGCTCTAAGATGGAGCATTAACACAGAATAGAAAGGTCCCTCTGCTTATGGAGAACTGTGGTTTACACAATTCCTTTATCTAGGCTTTGTCTGAAAGCAGAAAACAGCTGCCTCCCTCAAACCATAATCATCTGGATTGCTTTAATATGCAATGAAGCATCTAGACCCTGATTCTCGTCCAAATGCACTGAACTGGCTTGATCAGGTGAAGTGGAAAATACGGGTTGACCACAGACACACTAGGATTCTGGAGACGTTGACTTAGCTTCCATCATAGCCTACACACCACCTCAAATGTATGCTCTCAGGCAGCTGTGAGTGGGAACTGTTTTGATTTCTGTGAAATCTTAGGTGAAGCATTTTAATTCAGAGTGTCTATGTCATTGAACACACATGCATGCACTTTTTCTATCACACACACACACACACACACATACACAAATTTGTTGGAACTGGTCAAGGTCCCACAGTCTCAATATGCACTCTACAAAGGGTGAATGAGATTTTGTGAGACAACATACAGCAGTTGCCGATCCCAAAGATCTCCATTTAGGTTTGATTTATTTCCAATTCTGAAAGATGTCATTTGTGTAAATGCAGGACACACTCGTTGGGGGTGAGCGGAAATGTCCCCAACTTCTGGTGGTAGCGGATACATCTGAAAAATGGAACCGAATCAATTTTGTTCCCAAGAGGGACAGGTGGAGGACTCCCATTTCCTGCCAATTCAGTTGGAAACAATGAGGAGAGAGAGAGAAAAAAATGGAGCCCTCCCTTCTCTTTCTGGCCTTAGACATGAACTCCTGATAAGATCCTGGAAAACAAGCAGCATTTTTAACAGCCATTTGCCCTCTTCAGCTGAGAAAACAGCAAGAGCCAAAACTAGGAACTGGGGCCACCGCTATTGTAAATGTGGCCAGGCGAACTTATTGTCACCGAACTGCAAAGCCCAAAATGACTGAGATAAGGAATATAATAACATTTTCACATGAACCTTGCATTCTTACCTCTTCTATAGGAAAGGATATCCCTGCAGGAAAGAGGAAGGTGGGGCCCCGCCCATGTCCTACGGCAGTGCTGGGACTGCATTGTCCAGGCCTTTGTGGGACTCAGGAAGAGGGTACGGAAGTTTCTACAGGAAAAAAGAGAAAAGTTCAAACGTAAACAGCATCCAAAAAAAATTTACCAATAGCAAACTAGATTTCCTCTTTGGGCCTTCCATGCTTCCACGCATCACTGGGCTGGCAGATTTTAATCTCGGGTTCTGTTCACCTTGGTAACCTCCAGCGGGTGTGATCATGCTGTTTCCCTCCTTAATAAGTTGAGAGGATGTGTTTTCTATGGCAATGGAGACAAAAACAACCTCTTTCCAGAGACTGTATCCTGGCTTGGCCAGAGTCTGCTCTGTCTTTTCCATTTGTCATTTCTGGGGAGGGTACGAGCTTCTCTGAGGTCCTCTGTGGGGCAGGGCGGCTCCCTTTTAGGAGGATTTGAACAAAAGCTGAAAGCAGCTAAAGCAAGGGTTTAGTTTGACTGCCTAGTTTTGGCCAGAGATGCACTCTGAGAATCTCATTCCTAAGGATGGGGGGAGAGTTGCCCCCCATTACTCCCAACTAACTAGTGAGGACTGGGTTCCCCTCCTAACTAATCTTCCCCTGCTGTGTGGGCTCCTCTCACCCCACCTACCACCCAGGGCTCAGGAAGGGCTTCCTTAAGAATCTCTGCTACCCACCCTGAGGCCTGGTAGCTCTGATTTTAGGGATGAGAAGACCATGGCTCTAACAGGGAGAGACAATTCCATGTTGGAATTTGAAAGAAAAAAAGGCCAAGATGAGAAAAGTGATCCCCTTTGGGCAGCTTTGGGGGCGAGCTCTTCCCCTGTCTAATCTTTGTGTACAATGTCAAAATGGCTGCCTTTGGGGACCTGCAAAGATGGGTGGCAAAAAATGGTAGAAAAATGTGGAAAAATGGCAGAAAAATGTGATCAGCTTCCCTGCTGGGGGGCTTGAAGGGCCAAGTCTTCTCAAGGGCAACCTCTGAAATGTAAGGAGCTGCTCTCCATGTTTCGCACTGATTGAAAGCTGTATGGCTCTGGCTAAGAATTGCAGAAGCCACTTCCACACTGGGTCTAATGGGGGCGGCCAGGCACTGAAAGGAGCATCCCTTACTTCTCAGATGGGGCCAATCACACATTTCAGGAGCGAACAGTTACAGCTAAGAGACAGACTTCCTAGATGCTGCTGCCATTATGGGAAATCAAAGCCCTCCCTGCCCCGCTCAGATCAGCTCTTAAACCCAAGTATCTTTCTCAGCCCATCTGAGGAGGGAGCTCCGAGTGGACTGCTCGAGCTTTTTAGGGGGTATCTTTTTTGAATTGCTATTTCCAGAACAAATGACTTCCATTATGTTCAGCCAGGGACCAATTCTTCACTTAAGCATGTAGAGCAAAATATGGCTTGTTCTCCGGATGTGTTACTCACAACAGAAAGCTTTTGTGCTGACTGCCCCAGACGGGTGATTGAAACATGTTATAGAAAAGTCCAGGTACAATTAAGAGGGCTACCTTGAATTCAAAACCAGTTTAAATTGCTGTTCAAGATGCATCCAGAAAGTTCTGCTGTATGTAAGGCAGATCTGCATTTTCAGAAAATAGGAGATGAAGAACTCATTCATGTGATTTTTGTGTTTCAAACAACTGTTGTTTCCATCCACACATTCCTCCATTTATATATTCATTCACTCATAATAGGTATCAGGTCCCATTTTAAGGACAATCAAAGGCGGGGGGCGGCTTGAATGTACTCACAGCAAGGCATGGTCCTAACTTATCAAGAAGGACACTTCTGGGGCTGGGGAGATAGCTCAGTGGGTAAAATGCTTGCCTTGCAAGCACAAGGCTGTGGGTTCAATTCCCAGCACCACAAAAAAAAACAAAACAAAAAAAAAAAAAAAAAAAACAAAACACTTCTGCTGGAGGTTGCCCACTCCTGTGACCCTTGAGTCACCTGGTGTATTTTAATACTTTAGTAACCACTACATGTGTGCAGAGCATCCAGGTAGCCAGCAGCCCTGAATACAGTGATATGCAAAACATAGTCCCCCTTCCCCAGAAGCCAACCATCTAGAGCCTGCTGCTCTTAATTAGGAGCTACTTCCGGAGAGATATACATCTCTGAGTATCCAGCTGACTTGAGCCTAAAGTCCTGCCTAGGCCCCAGGAGATTCTCAGCTCCCACAAAAGGGAAGCTGGGAAGACAGGTGTAGTGATGCAGGCCTGTAATCCCAGTGACTGAGGCAGGAGAATCACAAGTTCAAGGTCAGCCTCTGCAACTTAGTAAGATCCTTCTCAAAATAAAAGATAAAAAGGACTGAAGGACTTGGGATGCAGGGCAGAGTTCAGTCCCCAGTATCAGAAAAATAAAGGTTAGGGGAGCAGCCAGTGAGTGAGGAACGTGCAAAGACTGAGTGTTGGATGGAGCTTGAACAAGAAGGTGAGTCAAGAGTTATGTTAAGGATGAAGAACCAGGCAAGATGAGCTCTTCTTGCCAGCAGAGGTGTCCCTCAGCAGGTTGACTCAGGCCTGCCAAACACACTGAGACCAGCAGGTCCAGCAGTCTTCTTAGTTCTAAGCTCCCAGTCCAATGCTCCTTGGGCATCTCACCCAAGGAGAGGTCCTGTTCTCTTTTGTCTCCATGGAGACTCCTGGACTTGACTGTCCATCTTTCTTCCCCACTTTGCCTTCCCAGAAGTCCTGGAACCATGGTACCTTCCAGTCAGCTCCTGGGTGCTGCACACCCAGCTCCAGTCTTGGGCACTAACATTCTGCACCTGCTTTCGCCCCAGCCTTTATTGTCATCATTCATTCAGTAAGTACTTAGTAAACACCATAACCAGGCACTGCGCCAGATCCTGAGAATACAGCAGTACCCAAGAGGAATATGACTCTGCCTTCAGGGAGATAATGGTCTGACCAAATGACAGAAAGACATCAAATTGTTCTTGATTCACTTGAAAGTTCCTTCTTAAATACTCATATTTTAAAATGATAGTTAGAAGCTGAAATAGAATATAACTTAATTGTTTTTTTTTTTTTTTTTTTTTTTTTTTGGTACCAGGGATTGAACCCAAGGGCACTTAACCACTGAGCCACATTTCCAGCCCTTTTAACTTTTTATTTTGAGACAGGGTCTCACTAGGTTGCTTCCAGCCCTGCTAAGTTGCTAAGGCCAAGCTTCAAACATGTGATCCCCCTGTCTCAGCCTCCCAAGCCTCTGGGATTATAGGGTTGTACCACCATGCCCAACTAACTTTATTGATTTTTAAATATTTATTTAATGAAGTTTTATGGTTAAAAAATGTAAACATATATAGTTATAAGTTCACAGACCTTGAATAATAAGCATCTGAGGCAGATTAAGTCTTCCTGAGGATAAAAGATAATCAAGACACATATCCTTCACCCATGGCAGAATATCCAAATTAATATCCATACTATTATTTATGGGGACAGGTAGGAGAAGTCACGGTGATTCAGGCACTGTGCTAAGTATTTCACATGGATTCTCTCACTTGCCACAACTTAAAAGGTAGTTATTAATATTATCCCCACTTTACAGAGATGGAAATGAAGGCTTAGAAAGGTAACAAGTTTAGGAAACCAAATCTTTTTGTGGTTGAATCTGCCACTTATTTGGCTTTGTTGCCCCTAAGTGCAGGAATGGTAAACAAAATATTTAACACTTGGCACGTTGTGGGAACTAACCAATCAGAGCAGATGCCAGACCAGGGAGCTGATGCAGGATCCAAGCTCAGGGCTCTCAGGGAGACTGGGGTGGCTGAGTCACGGATGGGGCTGGCTAAGTCTGCATCTATTTATGGACCAGTACAGAAAATTTCAATCTGTTAACAGACAGTCATGCCTGTGCAGCCCTGTACAGATGAACTGAAAAAGCCACCTTCCTGTTGGCTTAATGAGTGACAAGGTGCCCAGTCATGTTCATGATGAAATTGAAGAGTTACTAAGGGATGGCTTGACCCTTTACAGACTATTACAAGTCTTAGTGTGCATTGGAATAAGCTGAGATGAATTTAATTTTACACCAACTATCTTAGGTTACTGTATTAGTCAGGTTTTCATTGCTGTGACCAAAATACTTCAGAGAAGGAAAAGCTTATTTTGGCTCATGGTTTCAGGGGTTCAGCCCATGGTTGGCTAACTCCATTGCTCTGGGCCCAAGATGAAGCAGCACGTCATAGCTGAAGGGCATGGCAGAGGAAAGCTGCTCAGTTCATGACAGCTAGGGAGCAAAGAGAGGGGAGGAAGGGGCCGCAGGGCATGCACCCTTTCAGGGCATGCCCCAGTGACCCACCTTCTCCAACCATGCCCCACCTGCCTTTAGTTACCAACCAGTTAGTACATTCAAACTCATATGAACTGATAAAGGTTATGGCTGTCATAATCTAATTATCTTATCTCTTGCATTAACCTAGCAGCTTTTTGGAGATAGCTCATATCCAAATTATAACAGTTATTAAAAGTTTTCTTTCCTGATTCTATTCTAGAGTACTGCTATTGTGTTTTATTTAGCCCATATAATGATTTCTCATTTTAAATCATAACAAGTCAAACAAACATATGCTGAATATACATTCACTTGCCTAATCTTCATGCCAAACCTATGAGGCAGGTACTATTATGTCCATCTCCATTTTACAGATGAGAAAGCAAAGGCACAGGGAAGTTGAGTAACTGACCCTAAAATAACAATGTTAATTAATAAATGGCACAGGCAGAATTTGAACCTACCAGTCTGGCTCCAGAGTACTAGCTCTTAGCCATAAGTCCTCTTTGTCTTTCTTGTATGTTTGAATTATTTCCTGATATTTAAAAATCAAGAGAGGTAGGATAAAAACCTAATTGCCATCTTATCAGAATAAAAAATCACAAGCTCTCATAACAATGAGCCTGCACTGCCCATGGCAAAAGTCAGCCACCTTTACGTGAGTGTGTGTTCTTTGACTTACCCCAGTCCCCACCCCACCCCACCTGACCCTCGTTGTCCTGCTGTTTTTCTAAAAGCCAGCTCTTTTCACTTATGTATGCTACTGCCTGGCCCCTGGAGACATTTGCAATTTCTCAACAAGACTTTTTCTAAAAACAGGATGCACTTAGGGCCAAAAGTCAGAAGTTACACATGTAGGTCTGAGACCATCTAATTTTTTTTCCCTTAAATGAGTATGGATGGTCATCACTGATATCCTGACAACACTTATATACGAGGGGCTCACTTCTCTAAAAAATTGTTACTAAGAACCAGATCAAAGAACAGTGAGAAGATAAATAAAGCAATGGTGGGTAAATTCAAAGCAACTCCTGGAGAAAGTTTGTAACAATTGTGGAGAAAGATCCTTGATCCGACAAACCCAAATCATATAAGACCTCAAATTTCTACTTGAAAACAGAATGATCTGATCGTTAGATGACATTCCTTACGATAACAAATAGTTTCCGATAAAAGTCCAACATTGAACAATTACTGTACCCAAAATGATTGTCTTTGTTGGAACTTGCGCAGTTGCTGCTCTCTGAGTAGTCCCCTCAGAAGACCTGCCCCCTTTCCTGGGATTCCCTTGCCGGAAACAGGTGGCACTCGTTGTGGGAGCCCATCTTCAAAGCCAGTTTGTGAATTATTTAGGAAAATTTTTTCACGTTATTTTATATTCACATCTTGGTTTCGATCAAGAATCTAACAGCCATCTTTCCAAACAATATTCCTGTTGAAAAATAAAACCAACCAAAGGAGGAATATTTGTTCTTACTGAGAAAATAATTAGCAACAGTCTCAGAAGACAATTCCACAAGTGCAGTAGCAGTGATAAATCTTGGCAATAAGGACACAGCTTCTCAACAGGGGTCTCCTTCAGCGAGCCATAACTTGTTTGGACATTTCAATGTGCTTGTTTAAAGAATTTGGAAAGAGAATAATAAGTATATAATCCTCTTTTTAAAAGAATTGTGTGTGTGTGCACGCATGCGCATATGCATGTGGTGTGTGTGTGTGTGTGTGTGTGTGCACATTGAAAGCATATGCACTGAAGCCTGAGTTATAGTTGTTTCCAGATAGTACGATACCATATGATTTTTATTTTCTTCATTAATATTTATTCAATGAGAATTCAGTGCTTACTGGTACTGTGCTGAGTGCCAAGAAGACAGTATAAGGATTTCTTCACGGTTTTGTTTTACAGTGAGAAGGTGTAATTTTTGTAATCATAAAAATTAAGCTGTTTCCATTCTGAAAAGGGCATTTCTATGTATCTATCTGTCAGGTGAAGAAAATGAGAAGGGAGGGGGAGTCTATCTCACATGGATCAATCTACTGAGGCAACCAGTTTTCTATGAAAGGACATCATTTGGCTTAGAAAACAGGCTAATGAGATCCCACACGAACTGCACTTCACAGCCTGGGTGAATCAGGAAACTAATAAAAAAAATTATGGGTAGAAAGATTTGGGGGTTTTGTTTTTAATATTTTAAGAAGTTAATGGACACAATATCTTTGTTTATTTTTTTATGTGGTGCTGAGAATGGAACCCAATGCCTCACATGCTAGGCAAGTGCTCTACCACTGAGCCCCAGCCCAAAGGATGGGATATCTTTAAGATAACCTGTGAGATAAGGGTATTTAGGTAAACTGGGTTTGAGTGTGTCTGAGAATGGTTCAGAATGATTAGAGCTAAGGGTAAGTAGTTACCTAGAACTATCATTGAACCTCTACTGGAACCTTGGTAGGATGCACTCATTGTTGAAAAGATGTTTGAAGAGCTATTAAAACAGGTCAGAAAGATTTTACATGTTGGATTGTATGTTGCAAAGTGTTATAATTTGAATAAATGAAAATTAATTTTACAAAGTTATTGGTAAGTAGTTTTAGGCTACTGAACTGTAAACAGTACTTTACATGTGATCTTATTCGGTTTGAGAGTGTGGTTAAACCTTTCATTGAAAATACCTGGTAAGCCAGGCACAGTGGTGCATGCCTGCAATCTCAGTGACAGGAGGATTGCAAGTTCAAAACCAGCCTCAGTAATTTAGTAAGATCCTAAAAATTTAGTGAGACCTGTCTCAAAAAGGACTAGGGATATGGCTCAGCAGTTAAGCACTTAGTCAATTTTGTGCTGCTATAACAGAGTACCATGGATTGGGTAATTTATAAACCATAGAAGTCTATTTTTCATGGTTCTGCAAGCTGGGAAAACCAATACCTAGGTGCCAGCATCTGGGGGACTCTCCGCACTGCTCCATCCCATAGTGGAAGGTGGAAGGGAAAAAGAGAGGGAGGGAGGGAGGGTACGAGAGAGAGAGAGGCAGAAAGAGATATGAACTCATCCTTTTATCTGGAACCCACTCCTGCGATCCTGAGATAAGGGCATTAATCCGTCTGTGAAGGCACAATCCTCACCACCCAGTCACGCCTTAAAGGTCTCACCTCAGCACTTGCTTTGAGGTCTTAACAGGTGAACTTTAAGGAACACATTAGAACCATAGCAGGTTCTGTCTCCTAAAATAAAGGAATTGGACAAAGCGGTCCCTGGCAGTTTTGACATTTTATGATTATAAAATGACCATCTACTTAAATCTTGAGACAAAATATACATGTTAGTCACAAAGTATAAAATCCTGAGCAAAGGAGATCTATGGGTAGACCTGATGTGAAGAGTCATACAAATTGCTTAATAGGAAGCTACTTTTAAAAACATTAAGCGAAGGTGTTTTTTTGTTTTCCCCTTTGTTTCCTGACAACCACATAGTCCCTGCTCACTGAAGGGGTAGGTTCAGAGAGGGTGTGCATGCCAGGTAGGAAGAAGAGGTCATTACTCAGCTTGGGTGGGGGCGGGGGTCGATCTTAAAAGGCATCCCCAGGAAGGGGGGAGATGGTGTGTGTGTGTGTGTGTGTGTGTGTGTGTTGTGTGTAGGTGGCAGTGGCTAATTTCCAGAAGCTTGCCTTTATTTGGGGACAGGCAAACTAGGACTTGGCTTCATGCAACACTGGGAGCCAGAGAGGGCGACAGAGGGAGAGAAAGGCTGGGGGAAGGAGTATCTCCTGTCCAGCTCTCCACCCTGAGCAAGCAAGAGGACGGGGATGGTGAAGAGTCCCGGTGGTGGAGGAGAGATTCAGCTCAGAGGAGACTGAGATCTTCTTTCTGTTGGAACTCAGAGGAAATTCTCTCTCAGGGCACCCCACAAACCACAGGACAGCCACAGCAGAGTCAGTGTTTCCACTGAAAGGAATCTGAGATGTCTTCTGCTTCCTCTGGCCTATGTGTAGACTGTAGGGGACAAAGAAGTTCCCCCAAGACATTCTCCCAAGACAGCTGACAATGCAGGATTGTTAGCTGGTGGGGCAGTGGTTGGGGCCACAGCAAGGTCAGGTATAACCTTGTAGCCACGGGTTGGTGGGAGGAGGTGTCCCTCACATCCAGGGAGAAATAATGGTGGCTTCGGGTGGCCACAGGTGGTTCCCAGGGTCAGCAAGTTCTGGGCTGCATAGAGGTGAGCAGGAGGATTTGCTGGGCTCTCCCAGAGCAAAGGCTGTACAGGCCAGCATTGGAGGTGATGCTCAGGTAGCGAGGAAGTGTGGTTAATTCACCTGAGCCCTGCCCAATGCCCTGAGGGCCCCTGACCCTATAGCCAATGTTCCTTCCCTGCACTCAGCCGCCATATTGAGAGGAAGGACCAGCAGGGAAAGCACACTGAAGAGAGAAGGAAGTCCTGGCATTCATGAGGTCCTGGGTTCGATCCCCAGCACTGAAGAAAAAAAAAAAAAGGAAGGAAACAACCCTGATAGGGAATTTCAGCTTTGACTTAGCCGATTATTTGGGGGGAAACAGATTGTTTTAAACCGGAAGAGGCTGTTACCCTTCAAAAGGAAGTTTAAGTTCCCCCCACCACATTATCAGCTGGAATGGAAGCAGATGAGGCCCAATTATAAAAAAATTAGTCTATCTTTTAAAAAGCTTAATTGTAAACTTTTCTACCCTGCTGGGTAGGTATGTAATGATGGTTATCCTGAGCCCTATGTAGAAAAAGGCCCTAGTGCTTTGAATGCATTTAATCAGGGCACAGAACATAGACTGGCAGGTAGCCTCAGGACAGCCTCTAGGAGGAAGTGATATTAGAGCTGAGTTGAAGGAGGGAATAGATAAGCAGGTGAGGGTACAACAAGGCCCTCAGGAGGAAGAAGGCTGGTTCACTAAAGGAGCAGGGAGAAGGTTAGCTGGTTGGAGGAGCAGGAAGGGCCAGAGAGTGGTTGCAGGTGAAGAGGGAGACAGAGGCCAGGTGCCACAGGGCACAATTTGATTCCTGTTAACAGAATCTACTTCATTCACCTCAGTTTAATCGATTTGAAAACAATAATAATAACAGCATGTATAATAATAACAGGTCAGGGCCACAATGAAGCATTCAGAGATGTCTGAGGATAAATAAAGACAGAGACAACTGACCTAGAGAAATAGGGTGGGGTCCTGCTACTGGTGGTCAGGTAGGAGCCTGACCACCACCATCAGTGCCCAGAGCTCCCACCCCCTGCAGCCCTCTTGGTTTTTAGACTCTCCTGTGCTGAACCAATCTCCCTGCACATCTAGAGGGCTGGCCCAGAGGCTGGGCTCTACTTGTGAGGCTGAGCCAAGAGAAAAGGGACAAGGAGACAGTGAGAGATAAGAGGATGGCTGGCTCCTGTCCAATGCTGGGGATCTCTCATTGGTGACAACTGAATTTCTGATGGGCGCCCGACATGCAATGGCATCTCTGAGGGCTTGCCTTGCGGGACTGATGGATGGAATGGTATCCAGAGGGGACAGAATGTAGAACAGCCATGACTTCTCTCTGCAGTCAGCACCTTGCTCTGAGTCCCAGTACACTTGCCCAGACTATTATAACAATCTTTTAACTAGTCTTTCTGCTCCCACTTCAGCCTCCCTACATTGTTGTGTTGTGTTTGTTTGTTTGTTTGTTTTGTTTTTTGTACCAGGGATTAAACCCAGGGGTGCTTAACCACTGAGCCATATCCCCAACCCTTTTTTATCTTTTATTTGGAGAAAGGGTCTCACTAGGTTGCTGAGGGCTTGCTAAATTGCTGAGTCCAGCACTGAACTTTCCATCCTCCTGCCTCAGCCCCCTGAGCCATTGGGATTACAGGTGTGTGCCACTGAACCTGGCCCTACATACTTTTTAAAGAGCTATATTTACCAAAGAAATCAGCTTGTGTCTCTCCTCTGCATAAACTCTTTAATGGATCTCTGTTTTGCTTTTAATAAAATCAAAAGCCCTTACATGGCCACATGCACCCTCAACCAGGTCCCTGCTTACTTCTTCAAGGTCATCTTGCCCCATGTGTTCATTGCAGTCAATGTGTGTCACCCTCCTCTGATGTTTTACATGTGTCCCCTTTTCCCCTGGAGTCTCGTCTGGGCTTTCTTGTGTTTGGTTCCTTCTGTTTCTCAGGCCTCCGCCAAAATGTTGCTTCCCCAGGGAGCCCTAACCTGAAATTCCAGCTACAATGGCAGCCCTCCCAGTCACATTCTATCCTACCAACCTGTTTTTCCTTCCACAGTTCTTATTCAGTCAGATATTTTCTTGTGCATACATTTATTTTTTGCTTATTGTCCATGTTCTTCTCTTGAATTTTAAATTCCTTCAGGGCAGGGACTTTGTCTTGAATGATGCCTGTCAAAAAGAAAGCACCCAGTTAACACCTGTGGAATAAGTACACGAACACATGATGAAAGAACAGATCGCTTTCTTCCCAGGGATGGACCAACCTCACAGAGTGACGGCAGACTATGAGAATTTCCATTACAGGATGGGTGTTGGGGGTGTCGCTAAATAAAAAGAATGTGAGAGAAGGTATTTTGCCCCCAAGGAGGTTATTTGCCTACAGTCATGTGACTAACACAATCAGTTATCTTTAATAGAAACTCTAAAAGAAGCATCACAATCTCATTAAAACACACTCCTTTTGACTGGGAAAATGAAAATGTTTCCTAGACCCAAATGGAGTCCAGTGGATTTTGAGTATACCCCAAAAGCTCATGTGGTTAAGTCGTGGTCAACTAGGTGGCTGATGCTGGGGGACAGTAGAACTTTTAAGAGATGGAACCTAGCAGCAGGTCTTTAGGTCATTGGGGCTATACCCTCAAAGGGGAATTGGGACACCAACCTCCACCTCTTCCTCTCTTTTGCATCCTGGTCATGAGGTAAGCTGTTTTGCTTGGCCACATGATCCTACCATAATGTGGTGCCTATTGCCACATGCCCAAAAGCAATAGGGCCAATTGATTATGGACTAGATCCTCCAAAACTGTGAGCCCAAATAAACCTTTCCTCTTTATAATGTGATTATCTCAGGTATTTTGTTATAATGACATAAAGCTGACTAATGCAAGTTCAATGAATAATAAACTTGAGCATTTACTGTTGTGCAACACATGGGGAATACAAAGATGAACATCACTTGGTCCTTGCCCTCAGAGCATTCAGTCTAGCAGAGCCAACCACAGAAAAATTTGATTAGTCAATACAGTGATTAAGTACGGGAGAAGCCAGAAGGCAATGTGCAGAAGAGTTCAGAGGAGGAAGGTACTAACTTCACCTGAAGAGGGTGAGGCAGACTTTTCTGAGGAGCTGAAATATCAACTGTGCCCGGAAGGTGAAGAGGATTTTATCAGGATGAAAAGGCTGGGGTAAAGGGCAGAAATAAAATTATCATCCAGGAGATTTGAATGGCCAAAATGTGATTCTCTCTATATATATTGATTATAATATCTTATATGAAATTGGAAATATGGACTAGAGAGCAAGTTTGGGAATCCTCAGCAGGTGTTGAAGCCATGGAGCAGGGAAGGGCTCCCAGGTAAAGCTTATCAAGCCAGAAGAAAGAAGACAAGATGCACACACTGGGTGGAGACAAGGGTGATGGCCCAAGCTGGAGGACTGGCTGAGTTCACCAACAGGAAGAGAAGAGAGAAGATAGAGCTTTGAGCACAAATCCTTGGGAATTCCAGGATTTAAAGGGCATATGAAGGAAAAGGAATAAGCAAAGGAGTACTCAGAGAAACAGGAGCTAGCATCTAAAAGGATTCAACTCCCAGAAACCAGGGGAAGAGGAACTGGCCTTTTCAGAGGGCTTCCCCAGTTCCCTTCATTATTCCCACCCTGTTGGCTCTTACGGACTGGACACCTGTCTGTCCCACTATACAGGAAGGCCCACAGGGACAAGAAATGTTTCTGGTTTGTTTTTGCTATATTCCCCACTCCTAGAACAGGTCTTGCCACCTAGTACAATGAATGTGTAAACAAATGAATAAATATGTATTTTCAAATGATGCAGAGTTGAAAAGGTCAAAGGTGGTGAAAAATCTTTGGCTCTTGCAATTGGACACAAAGGTCATGTGTGAGAGATCCCTTTTAGGAATGGTGATATCTTACCTGTGTCACATGGTTGTTTTATAGGATTGAATGAGCTACTATATGTAAACGTACCCAGTGCCTGGATGTAGTTTAAGCTTAATAAATATTTAGGTAACTATTATTATTCCCTCTAGCATTCCCTTCCTGAAGATAGTATGATAAAATAATTCTTTAGGGTGGTACTGTGTCTAATGGATTTACTTAAAACCTGCTCAAGATGTACTAGAGACATATTACCTCAAAAACAATCACAGCTACAAAAGCACTATTTGATGAAATGGCTTTTATAGAACCCAGTAAAATGAGATTTGTCTGTCAGGTGTAGATATAGCTTGGTAGGTTTCCAAGGAATGAGAAGATGGAGTGGAATCTCCTTTCCATTAAGGACACTCAGAACGAAGGCGGCTATACCCAGCCTTGGGAACAGGGCTCTGGTGTTCTGTTCCTAAATCTGTAAGTGTATCAGCTGCCTACGAAGAGGAAGACTGAGAAGTAGGTGTCAGGGAAGGTCAGAGAGACCTTGAGACTGTTCCTTCAGTTCAGCATGTCATAGTGCTACACTTCAGGGTACCATTTTCTGAACCCCTTTATTCTTGATCCTATTTCTCTCCCAAAGCACAAGAAGCGGCTTTCCTTGAAGTTCCCTTATCCATCAAATGACCAGGTCCGCCAAAGAGGAACATAATTGTCTTCAGTCTTTTTACTGAAATTTCATTCACCAAGGAAGATTAAACTCAAATCATAAAGGAAGAAACTGAGTGAATATCACCCAGAGCCACTTTGTCCTGGGACATTTTCTGTTTTCCAGGTACATTCATTACTTCAAAAAATCACTTACTACCCCCCTAAAATTACCTACAGATCTTCACTTTCTTCTCTCCTATGTAGAAAGGTATTTAAACCTTGACTACCTGGCTCCTTGAGTTTTGCATTTTGTGTGGCTCTAGTGAGTACACACATTAATACACTTATTATGTTTTTCCTCTTAATTGTTCTATTGTCAGTTTCATTTCATAGACTATAATTTTCACACCTTTGAAGGAAAAGTCTGAACTTCCCATAGTGAGTGGGAAGGTGGCAATGGGTCCATACAACAGTGTCATGAGGAGATGCCCTCTAGGTAGAGGCACTTAACCTTCCTTCCATTCCCTGCAACAAACCCTCACACTCAATGAAAAGGTCATACAGTCCGATTTCTTAAGAGTAATAAAATTGGTTTTTAGAATGTCAGCTATAAAAGGTGCTGTATCAGCTATTTCTGTGTGATGAATCACCACTGGGGGGGTTAAAGCAATAACCATTTTCTTTGTTCACAATTCTACCTGTCAGCACTTTGGGCGGGGCTCAGCTGAGTGGTTCTTCTGCTGATCCTGTGGGGATCACTCATGTAACTGTTCATCTGGCAATGTGACTGGGCTGGAGGACCCAAGATGGCTTCGCTCACATGTCTAGTGGTTTTTACTGGATGCTGGCTGAAACTCTTTCCCCACAGGCTTTCCTATCCCTGGAGACCAGTTCCGGTTTGCTCACATGGCCACATTGCTCTTAAAAAGGGAT
Source organism: Sciurus vulgaris (assembly GCF_902686455.1). Classification (NCBI taxonomy): domain Eukaryota; kingdom Metazoa; phylum Chordata; class Mammalia; order Rodentia; family Sciuridae; genus Sciurus; species Sciurus vulgaris. Next base: position 156,499,728 of record NC_136465.1, read on the forward strand.
GAAACTGTGTGATCACTTAGTTGGGCATTGGGGCAGCTGTTGTGTGCCAGCCTCTGCTTAGGATGTGATGTGAGGGTGGGAGGTCTGTCCGTGGAGTGGATGATAACAGGTCAGAGAGGCTCATTCATTGGTCCCTTCTCAGCAGCTTTCCTGTGGCATCTCACACACATACTTCAACTCACACACATACTTCATCTCACACACATACTTCATACCCAGAGGTGGCTCCATTTTAAAATTATGGAATTTCAGAGATGAGGTCACCTTTTTCTCTACCTCAGTGGTGTCTTTACAAATGGCAGAGGAGGACACCATTCCCCATGCAGACAGAAGCCCACAAGTGACACCAGTCCTTCTGTCCTCACCTTGTTCTTGGCCCATATCTTATTCAAGCCCTTCTTTTTGTGCTTCTTAGCAGAATGCATATTCTTCAGAAACTTGGAGTCACCCCCATAGGCAGTTCAGATCTGTGTGATAGGGACTTCTTACTACCATTCTGTGTCATTTTCAGGGCTGGTTGTGTGTGGAGTGATCCTTAGACTTGGCCATGTCTGCACCATAACCCATGCTCCCGAAACACCTGAAATCAGAAGAGGAGTGAGGGAACATTTAAGGCGTGGTTTGTTTAACCTTTTAAAAATTGTATGTATGAGAAACTAAGGTTGGAGAAACTAAGAAACAGCTACCTCTTGGTAAAATTAGGCCCAGAATTCAGACCTCTTTGCTCCAAATCTGGAACTCTTTCTACTGTAATTTTCTCTAGATCCCCAAACTTGTCCACATCCTTCCATATTTGTTTATACTTCAGGCATGAACCAGTTTCCTCTTCTGGTTCAAGGTTCATACATCACCTGAGAACTAGACCCTCAGATACATTTCAACCACTGATTGGCAATGGTACTTATATCAACACTACACATTCAAAAATATTTATCAAGCACCTATCATATGCCAGGCTTTGCTTCCGTTTTGAGGGGAAATAGTGAATAAGAGAGACAAAGAATTGACCTATGAAGGGCAGATAATAAAATATATAAGAAAACATATATAATATATAAATAAGAAAACACATAACACCAGGTTTTAGAAAGCAAGGAGGATAATGGGATAGAGATTACTGGGCTGGTGATGCCTTGACATTTGAGCTGAATCCTGATTGGCAGGTAACCAATAACTCTTCAGGAAGAGAGTGTGTTAGTCATATTTCCATCACTATAACAAAATACCCAAGAAAAATGGCTTAAAGAAGGAAAAATTGATTCTAGCTGTTTCAGAAGTTTCAGTCCATGTTCAACTGACTCCATTGCTCTGGGCCTGAGTGAGGCAAAACATCTTGATGGAAGTCAAGGCAGCCAGGCAGTAAGGGGTGAGGAAGGGTCAGGGACAAGATAAACTCTTCAAGGACACACACCTAGTGATCTACCTTCTCCATCCAGGTCCCACCTCCCAAAGTTTCCACCACCTCCCAATTGTGCCACAGTCTTGCCAGCAAGCTTTTAGCACATGGCCTTTGGGGGACATTTTAGATTCAAACCATAACAGAGTACAATGGCCCCAAAGAAGGGACAAATGTATTCAAGAAAGAGAGGGAAGGAACAACAGAGAGAATGGAGACAGGACAGGGGGAAACGGAGACTAACTACCTCACCTTGTATTAGAAGACCCCAAGGAATCCACACATCTGAGGGGGTACGTGGGAGAGTTCTAAGCAATATGACAGATTTTACATTTTCTTAAAAGAGCAATCTGGCTGCATGGCTAGAGCATGGATATGGAAGGCTGAGAAGATGATTTACTGAATGCTAACCATCTGTGGGGTATTTTAACTATAAGCCTCTCAGCATTTCATAGTAGATCTTATTTTGCCCTTGCTATGGACAAGGAAATGGAGATTGGAAGGGATGAGGGAACTTGGCCAAGTCACAGAACTGAATTTGAAGCCAGGATCATTGACTCCATTGATGGCAGTCTTTTCCATGTACTACGTGGTCGCCCCATCCCTGTGCCAATAACATTTTCTGATTATCATCATATTTTGAAGCATAAAATATTAGAACTGGAAGCTTTAGATGAGAAATTCCTTGAAAGCAGAAATCACATCTTATTCATCTTGCCTTTTAGTTGTGGCAGAGGCCCTAATGCATAGTAGGCACTCATACAATTTCTGTAGAAGAGAGAGAGGGACAGGCTCTGGTCATGAGAGATTTTCTAAATCCTTACCTCAGGGATACCATTTTCAAGGCAATAGTTAAGTGTCTTTCTCAAAATCACAGACAGGGCTGAAGAGACAGATTGGCTGTTGAATCTGTGGTTCTCACCGCCTTATTACCCTGCCTTAAGCTTATGTGTATATAGGGTAGATTTCTCCTTTAAACTTCCCTTTTAGTTTGGTAAACTTCTCAAGATCAGAGTTAGTGTCTGTTTTGTACTATGTCATGTTGGGATGGTTTGGCCTTGTGTGTTAGGCAGTTTTCCATAACTGTAACAAATACCAGAAATAAATCAATTTAATAAGATAAAAGGTTTATTTTGGCTCACAGTTTCAGAGATTTTGGTCCACATTTGGTGGTTCAATTGCTTTAGGGCCTGTAGTAAGGTGATAAATCATGGCAGCAGTGCAAGGTGAAAGAAGCTGCTCACTTCATGACAAACAGGAAACAAAGAGAGAGAGACAGAAAGGTTCCAGGGTCCCAATATTTCCTTCAGGGGCCTGCTCCCAGTGACCTAACTTCCTCCCACTAGCCCTACCATTTAAAGGTTCAATCACCTCTCAATAGTGCCACAGGCTGGTGACAAGGCCTTTAGCATGGGGGCCATTGGGGATCACCTATTCAAACTATATCAGCTTGTAAGTTTTCTCTTCAAAAATGAAATGAAACATGTTAAATCTGCATGTGATGGGGGTGAATATCTGACACCTTCCAGGACTCCTGGAATAGTTCCTCGAAGAGTTTAATGTTTAAAGAAAGAACAGGGTGTGGTTAGGAAAGGACCACAAAGAGAAAAGTCATCTTTTCTTGACTGTTCACAGATGTAGAGGGGGGACATGGTAAGTGGGGAATGGGCTTTTCTGGTTTGCAGAGAGGACCCTCTAATGGGGCAGAACAGTTGATTCATTAAACCTCACCATGGTCTGCAGGAAATGGCCCTCACCATAATCCCATCATGGCACTTGCATTGTTGATGCCTGAGATACAAACTCAGATGTAAAGTCGGCTTCCTGGTTACACTGGAGGTCCACTGGACGGGACAGGAGCTGCAAGCATTTCAGTCACTTTGTGAATAGTCTCTTCTTATTTCTGAGTGAATTCACTCATTGCTGATGTTCCCAGAAAACTCTGTCTCCAAGAACCTGGTCTTCTCTGAGGACGCGGCCTCTTAAAGTGGCTCAGACCACTGTCATTTTAAAGTCGTGAAAATAGTAAGAGTTGACCAAAAATAAAGAACAAGTATATGATATGTGATGTATTTTACATGTTTATGTTGAATCAATCGATGCTCTTAGTATACAAAATACAATGTAGTATTATTGTGCTAGTGACAATATAATTAGAGGAGCTACAAAAATATTAGTCCTGATGCACTTTACGCAGTGTGTTAGAGGATGGTAATACAAGCTTAAAAATGTGTGATGAACGCCTTCTATTTCCAATCTCCCCAACTACAGCTACTATGCAACTGCATGAATAAGATCATTTGGAGATAATTTTAGAGATGAATAGGAGGCCTTGTGTGATGAGGACCAAGGCCAAATGGGCATGCTCAGTGTAAATCAATCCACCTTCTGAATCTGTCAGCTAAGCCTCTACAATCATCAGGGTAATGCTATCCACAGGCCCCCAGTCAAACTGAGCTTCCTCTGCTTATACCTTGACATTGTCATGTGACCCCCCCTTAAACAAACCCTGCTCATCTTGTTGTATATACCAGCCCACTAGGGACATATTGAGTGCTTCTCAAGAAACCTGTGGGCTGACTGGCTGATAAATCAAGCCAGTGACTAACAAAGCTCAAGTTCAAGGTATCATCCAAACACTTCAGTTTAGAAGATACTTACAGGACAGATGTGGGGACTTGCTTGGTGAGATGGCAGGCCATGAGAGAGTGGGGGCCATGGTAAGAAGGACCCTGAATCATACACACACAGCTATATACTCTACTTTGTCTAGCTTTAGGGATCTCAGGTCTTCCCAGGCCTGTCCCTTCACAACCTTAATTGCCAGCTTTTCAAACGATGCATCTCAAATCATTCATGGGTGATGAAATCAAATTGGGGGGGGGGTTATTTTCTAAACAAATAAAACAGAGTAGGAAATATCCAAATATATCACACATCATAAATGTAAAATAAAAGTAAAAAAAGCTATTGTTTTGTGAAATTTCAATTGCATATATGTGTGTATTGAGTTTTGATGTACATTTCCAACTGTAGGTTAAAAGATAAAGTTTTAAATCCCAGTGCTCTGGGTGTCTGGTTAAAATGTCCCAGTCTTTTGCAGTCTTTTGTGACCATGTGTTTTTAAGCAGAATTGCTGTGAATAATGTCACAGGAGTTACTACTATGTTCGGAAGATTCAGTGTGGAAATGCTAGCCCACAGGTGATGGTGTTAGGAAGTGAGGCCTCTGGGAGGTGATTCGGTCATGAGATTAGAGCCCTCACGATGGCATTAGTGCCCTTACAAAAGATGCCTTAGGAAGACCACTCTCAACATCTTCCATGCGAGGACATATTCAGCCATCACCAAACACCAAATCTACCAGCAAGGCCTTGATCAGCCTTCACAACCGTAAGAAAACTTCTGCATTTTATAAGCTACCCAGTTTATGGCGTTTTATGACAGCATCCTGTATGGAGTAAGACGCTGACCTAACGCTGAGAACCATCCTGGACCTTCTCAGCACCTCAGCATCTTAGGCATTCTCTAAAGACCTCGGTTTACAATTTTACAAGTGAAAAAGCTAAATTGAGAAAGGCAATGTGACAAATTCATAATAGAACTGGCACCCTGATTATACAGTTTCCCTGACTCCCCTTTCCTGGGCTCTTTCTCTTAATAATTTTGTGGTCCTTGATGATTATATAGCAAAGGACTTCAGGAAAAATTTAAATCAGAAAATTGAGAATTTAGTGCCAACCTCATCCTTGTTCACTAAGTAAACATGAGCTAAAAAATCTTGATGTCTGCTCTTCAGCTGAATGAAATGAAAAGCAGAGTTCATAATATTAGCGATCAATGGAGTTCATCTATTTAATGGAACTTTTTAGAATGGGAGGCATGGTACATATTTTCTAGTAATGCTTACCTTTGCTCCTTGAGTATCAATAGCATTTATTGAAGAAATATGTATTGCAAAGGGTAGAAAGAGGTTTGGATATATTATCAATCTCACCCTCGAAGAGTATTTTCTGACATTTTTCAGGAGGAGGATGTCTCTCCCCTTCATTTCATCTCGGCTGCTCCTTCTGTCCCCAGAGCCCTCACAGTGGCCTATAGAGGTTGGTTAATTTAAACTAATTCAATAGCATGTCATCGCCCAGCATCCTGTACCTCAAACCACAGTGGACAGCTCCTAAAAGCAGCTGGCAGAAGGGTGTTTCTCTTTTGCTCCCTCTAGCTTACACCAGGCTACTTGGGTACGCAGTGTGCCCTAAGACAACGATGACCCAATTATGCTATCAACTTCTACCTGCTTGTGTGGGGACTCAGTGCCTGCTATCCACCCCAACATAGTCTTCTCCAGTTATTTCTGAGTTCTGAGGAATACCAGGTTCCATGCCAGTGTGGGGAAATCCCCTCTCCTCTGCGTGCTGGGCCCCAAAGTGAGGAAGTGCTTGGGTTCGGAATATCCTAAAGTTTCACAGGAAACAACTTCTTTCTCTTCTGATTTTACACCAAAATTCCCCCTTAGCTTCAGCCTGCACAAACAAAGCCAATCAACCTGCACAAATAGATCATTGAGGAGGAATTTAATCATCACTCATGTGCTTGGGAGCTCTGAAGACCCTACTCTGTGGTCATCCCTGTCGTGGCCCCAGGCCTTCCTAGGCTGCTCTCAGATGACTATTCTTATTTGAGCATCAGGGATTTTTTTTTAATGTGACAATCGAACTCCATTCCTTAGGCTTTTCCCACCATTAAGGTGTTGGTATTGAAACCCCTATCACACCTTCCCCATCTTTACCATTAACGGACAGCATGACATCCTGCCCTTCGTGGTATTTTCTGAGCTTCTGCTTATTGTCAGATCCTGTCTGGTTAAGAGAAAGACTACAGCTTCCTCCCAAGCCTTGTTCAACACCTTCTACGATCAAACAAAAGATAAAATTCTCCATTTTCTTGATCTACACATTTAAAATCCAAAGCAGTTGTGTGCCCAGGAACTCAGGGCATGACTGAAAAGGCCCAGGACCATTGGTACTTAGCTGGACTTACAAACGTGTATCATGCAGGAAGCGATTTCACCAGTGACTGGCTGGTCAGCGCAGGTTTTCAATTGTACTCGTCCTGGAAGTCTCAGTGACTTCCAGTGTTTGGAGTTATGACACCCTGTCACCATTCATTCCTCTCTCTTCCCTTCTAATGGTGCAATGTGGATTGGGGACGGCTCTGACAGTACAGGGTGTTAATGAATTTCAATCAATTCTTTGATCTGAATTTTGGAATTGGTTCCAATTCTCCAAAATATTTATTAATATTCTCCCTCCTGGCAATTGTTCATGTCTCAATTATTTCCATACAAGATCATTCACTTTGTTGCACATCATTCCTTTAATAGATGACTGACTAATCCAACGAAAATTTTTAGCATTTTTTGGGCAGGTGATTTGGGATTCATGGAAGAGTAACTCATATAAATAAATCCAAGTCATAAAGGGATCAGTTGAACAATTTGTCCCTCAGATGTAGTCAATTGAAGAATATACCCCTGGATATTTGTACTAAAATATACTAAAAGTCAACATATCATAATAGTTAACAGAAATTGTTCTCATATATGTAGTCAGAGGAAGCCTTGAGGAGTTAACATAAAATTGTTCTAATAAGTACAGTAAAATGTAATTGAGACTATTATTTCCAAAATCAATCATGCCACATAAGTTTGGCCAAATATGAATCCAACATATTGTGATATGATGACTCCTCTCATGGTCTTGCACTTGGCTTTATGTTTGTTTCAACAGGATTCTACGCAACAGGAGGTGACCTGCAATGAAGGTTGGGGTCATCATGGTTAACCTGAGCATGGTGGAAACAAAGGAAAGGCTGATTGTTATTATTCACGGGCCACAAATCAGAGTGAATGGTAGGACCAGGCTGAATTATGCATTGCAAAACAGGCAGCAAAATTTGAGCCGAATCTTTTCCAACAATTTCAAAATAACTGATGGCCGGTTGATGGGTAATATCTAAAGTACCAAAAAACCATATACCCTCTCCAAGAATTTGACCGATAAGACAGAGACAAATTGTTTAATTGGGGAACATCAAATGGAGAGAATTTGACCTGTAAGAACAGAGTGTTCAATTTATCCCCATAAAGTTCAAACACAATATTGTAAGGATAAGGAGAAAATGTGTCACGCAGTCTATCAGACAGATCTCAGAAGACTCTCAGCAGGAAGCCAGGGCTTAAGGGAGTCTAAAAGATGGGCAAGATATTTATAAGGGCTTCATGAGAAGAGAGGTCATCTGGATGGAACTTGGGAGATTTCTGGGGTCAGCATGACTCCCAGGGATGAGGCACTGGTACACGTGGTTCTTATGTGCAAACAGAATTGGGAACCATCAGGAATAAGGGTCCAGGTCTGTTCAGAGACCAGAAGCAAAGAAAGTACTGAGAGGCCATCTTTGGGGCTCAGACTGTGAGAGCCAACTACTTCTCATCTTTTCAGGAGACCAAATAAGATGAATTAGAGGGGAAAAAAAGAGGGCTTGGTTTTCTTTGAAGATGAAATTCCTGAATGTAAAATTTTTTCACAAACATTAAAGTCTTCACCCAACGTGACAAGAAAGGGTCTTCTCTGGAACAAGGAAGAAAATGCAGTTAAAAATTCACACCAAAAAAATAAGTGTGGAATCTCATTTGTCTATGCCAGAAGTTGACAAACTTTTTCTGTAAAGAGCCAGAAAGCAAATATTTTCAGCTTTAAAGACCATATGGTCTCTATCACAACTATTCAACCATGCCATTATAGGACAAAAGCAGCATTAGACAATATGTAAATGAATGAGCATGGCTGTGTTCCAATAAAACTTTATGGACTCTGAAATTTGAATCTCACATGTTACAAAATATCTTCTTTTGATTTGTTTTTAACTTTGAAAAATGTAAATTCTTTTTTTTTTTTTTTTTTTTCTGGTACCAGTGATTGAGCCCAGGAGTGCTTAACCACTGAGTCACATCCCCAGCCCTTTTTTATATTTTATTTGGAGACAGGGTCTTGCTAAATTGCTGAGGTTGGGTTTGAATTTGCGATCCTCCTACCTTAGCCTCCTGAGTCACTGGGATTACGGGTGGGCACCACCGCACCCAGCTAAAAATGTAAATGATTATTATTCACAAAAGCCAAGAAGTAGCAACAATCCAAATGTCCATCAATGTGGCATGTACATGGAATATTATTCAGCTTTAAACCTCAAGGTCATTATGCTAAGTGAATTAAACCAGTCACAAAAAGAGAAATATTGTCTGACTCCACTTAAAATGAAATATCCAGTCAAATTCATAGTAGAATGAGGAGCACCAGAGGTTGGGGGTGAGGAAACAGGCTGTGAGTTTAATGGGTTTCAGTTTTACAAGATGAATAAGTTCTGAAGATGAGTTTCATGAGGCGAATACACCCAACACCACCAACCCATACACTCAAAACTGGTTAAGATGGTAATTTTTTTTTAAACTACAATTACAAATAAAAAGAGAACAGTAAACCCTTGTTCAATCTAGAGCCATGTGGAAATAGGCAGTGGACCTGGGGTAGTTGTGCCTACCTCTAGTTTATTGGTGGCCAGTCTCAGGGCAAAAAAAGATGGCCCAAATCAATGTTCTTGAACGTTCCCAGTGAAATACCTCTAATGACATTAAGAGGAGACCTCCCACAGGGGGCTGCCTGCAAGTCTTTAAAATACTTTTAAATGCTCCTTGGCATGAAATTCATGAACATTTTAAAATCCCAGTCCATAATGCATGTCGTTTTAATATAACATTGGCATTCACAGGAAACACCGGTAAAAACTGTGCTCATTCGGGCTCCTTGAGGGTGAATGAATTAGTAAAGGCCACGTAGCTACAACAAGGCAGGTGTGAGACCGGATCCCCAAATTCCTGATTTTAGACATGCACTTTCCACCAGCCAGGGCTACCTTCCCGTCAGACTCCGGCTGTCCATTCCCAAGCCCCAACTACTATTGAAAGCAGTCTCCAAAGTAACGATGGCAAGTCACTTTTGAGTTTCTACCCCAAATCATCAATTCATAAGTTTCAAATATTAATATTTGGCAGTGTTCTAGAATATTTTTTAAATGAATCTTAGTCTAAAACTCATTTTCTTCTCCTGTTCTAACTATGCTTTCTCATCTATCTACTCTTTCTAAAAAAATAATGCATTGTTTTACATTACAGGATATTAAATTATGAGGCTCCCGAAAGATCTGTGGTTTTTGAAATCCCCCCCTCACATCCATTTTCTCTTGTGGTAGACTGTATTGTTCAGAATTCTTCCTTCAGAATTCTCCCTCTCCTCCTTCCTGTCCTGTGACTTTAGACTCGGCCATATGATTTGCTTTTCCCAGTGGAATGTGAGTAGAATGAGAGTGTGTGAGTCCTAAGCTGAGGGTTTAATAAGCATCACGTGCTAACAGGTGTCACTTCTCTTGAGCTCCTTATTCCCCTGGAGAACCGCGTGTCCCCAGTAGAGCCTGTTCCTTTAGCCTGGGTCCCACAATGAGAAGACATGGGAAGCAGACATGCACTTATTCTGCAGACTGGAGCAAAGCCCAGCCAAGCTGGACTCACGTGTTACTATAAACTACTGTCAACCAGAATCCACTAAGAAAGAGTTCAAGAGAAAAAAGAAGACTTTTGTTAAAGAAAAAAAAAAAACAAAAAACAAAAAAACTGTTTGCAAACTCACAGCTGCTCTGAAGAACAAAGAGAGGGCCTAGCTTGTAGAGAGGAATTTCCCACCCAGGTTCTCACTCTGGTCTGCTCATGCAAATGTGGGTTGCAACCATGCCCATTCCTGACAGGCTGATATTTACATATGGCTTTAGGTCATAGTTCCTTGGTCAGGTTCAGGGAGCAAAATGAGACTTTCGAGAAATGTTCATCTTGGCACAAGAACTTCCAGGGCCCAAAGGTTCAGGTTTTGGCCCCTCCAGGTACACAGACTACATGTATGACTCCCAGCCAGCAAGTGGCTACCAGACTTCATTCTGAATTGAGTTCCAATTAACCACCTGGGACTCTCCTGAGAGATTCAGATTTTCTTCAAGCTCACACTACTAAGTCTTGGAGTTGTTTGTCACACAGTGTTATCCCAGCATAAGCTCACTAATACATTCCTTCTTTTGTCACCAGGGTTTCGATTTTCTTTTGAGAACCAACCCTCTAAAACTCTTCATCCTCAGGATTAGTATGTATGCCCTGTGTATACCAACTCCGACTTCTCATACTCTCAGATCTTGTGGATCATCTCTGGTGAACTCAGCTGTTCTCATCAAAGCTGAGAGAGCATCTCTCTGGGCCAGCAGAAATGTATGACTTTAGGCTCTGCCACCAGCTATAAAGGGCTCCGAAGAAATCTCATAACCCATATAATCCTAACCCTCACTGTTCTACAACAAAGGAGCATGGATCATGCACTACAAGTTTCCACACTTCTTGTCTACTTTTTGATTGTGAGAAGGAAATCATGGGAACGAACAGCAGTTTTCTCGTAGAATTCAGAGGACAGAAACTGCAGACACCTGGAAGCACAAGCTATTCCTTGGGCTTCGAGAAAGACTGGAATAGGCTCTGAATTATTCATTTATATGAAGAGCTGGGAGTAATGGTGCAAATTATCCAAAGAATCAGAGAAAATTAAGTCTTCCTATGGGCAGGGAAGCTCTAGGGCTGCCCCAAAAGTGTTTCGGAAATGCTTTAGCCCCAGAGGTAATTTGTTCACAACTAAATTGCTTGATGAAAACATTGCTTGATGAAAACCCTGCTTCCTTACATATTAGGGTTCCAAAGATTTATTGGGGAAAAAATAAAATAAAAAGCATAAAAGCCACCAACTTAAGATATATTTTGACTATGGCATATACTTTCAAAAATTCAGACTTTTATTATTTCTTTCTTTATTTTTCTGGCACTGGGGATTGAACCTAGGGGCACTTTACCACTGAACTTACATGCCCAGCCCTTCTTAATTTTTTGTCTCAACAGGATCTTGCTAAATTGCTGTGACTGGTCTTGAACTTGCAATATTCCTGAGACCTCCAAAGTCTTGATTTTTTTTTTTTTAACACTATTAGGTTCACAACAAATCTCAGCAGAAAGCACAAAGATTTCCATATACCTACTGCCCCACAAATGAACAGTCTCCCCCATTACTAACATTCCCCACCGTTTGTTACCAATGATAAACTTACATTGGCACGTTATCACCTGAAATCCACCAAATCCATCTTAGGGTTTGCTCCGATATACATTCTGTGAATTCTGACAAATGCATAATAACATGTATCCATCATTACGGCATCCCATGGAGTAGTTTTACTGCCCTAAGAATCCTGTACCCAGCCTATTCCTCTCTTCCCATCCCACCCCTGGCAACCACTGATCTTTCTACTGTCTCCATGGATTTTGCCTTTCCCAGACGACCATATAGTTAGAATCATATAAGTAGTTGTTTCAGACTGGTTTCTTTCAGGCATTTACTTTCTAAAATAAAGCAACATGGGTTCTTAATTGTGTGTGTGTATGTGTTTCTGAGAAGGATAATAAGTTTACATTCTCTCAGTCCACAGACAGCTGGATCATATAGGAACACAGTACGAGTTCTGCTGAGTGACAGGAGAAGCCAACTAGGGATTTAAAACGATAATCCCCAAAGTGGAAAATTAGCTGTGGAGAATCAGGGGTTGATAAACAGTCCTCTTTCCCATACCTTCTCTTCCCCGCTCTACTCTTCTATCCTAACCTCCCACCCCAACACACCAAAATTTTCTCCTGCCTTTTAGAGGTCTGGGGAACTTTGTCCCACCCAAGAGGGTCTATCTGCATTAGTGACAAAGCAAAAATGCTGGACCGGCTGGTACTCTGATAGGCACTTTGGGGTGGGGGTAGTAATAACTTCCACAAAAATACAGGACTGTCATTTAGAAGCTCACACTTAGTAGTGAGAGCTCTGTAAACAAGTAATTTTTCAGAGAAGTTGCAAAAATAGAAACAAATAAAGTGGAGGAAATGTTAGAATGTGGTCCTTTTGAAAGGACTCAAGCCCTGCCCTCAGAACATTTGGTTTAATTGGTCTGGGTTGAGTACCTTGTTGGATAGTTTTCAAAGCGCTCCCCAGGTGACTCGAATGTTAGCCAGGACTGAGAAACACCCCAGACACAGAATCAGGGACTCCCAGGGTGAGGCCCAGCAACCAGTGTTTTAACGAGACCCCAGGTCAAGCTGTTGCACAGTGGTGCTTGGAAATCATGGCTCTGCACTGCTAAGGAGCACAGGCACGGGACTGGAAGGTTCTGGAAGGTTTGCAGTTGGAGCACAAGGGTGGGAGTAAGGGGCTCTTCAACAGGCATCCTTCTTCCTTGTCATAGACTCAGGGCAGTGTAAAAGCTTTCTCAGAGCTTAGCCTGGGCCCTCACGGGTGGGAGTCTAGTCCGGGGCCACAGAGGCTCCTCAGATGCTTCAGTCACTGGGGCCTGGTGGTCACTGCTCTTTACCACCTGGAGCAGGCTGGAAAGTTGGGGCCTGCATCAGGCTACAGTGAATAGCCAGAAAGTTCTCTGACTGGAGAATTGTGGCTTCCTTCAACTTTTTCCCCAAGTTGGGCCCCCCACTTAGAGGCTGGCTTGGTTTTTTCTCTTTTAAAAAATTAAACCCCAGACAAGAACACTGTCCACCCCCAGACAAGATCTGCCTCCCTTTCTGTACACCCTACATCTTCTCATACTAAACAATCATGTCCCGCCCACAATAAAAGCAGCCCTTTGCCCAGAGCAACAAACCCTGAACCCCACTCCTCATGCCCTACTGTACCCCGCCATCTCTTCTAGCTGACATAAAATAGCGAGTCCAGCGGCCTCCCCACTTTGGGCCTCCACTCCCTGGCCAACAGGACAGGACCTCACAGTGCTGCCCCACGCTGCCACAGCACAGGGACCCCCCCATCCCTCGGGAGAGGAGGGATCCCCGTTCCTGCCGCTGCCCAGAGTCACTGCTCCGTGCGCCCGGGGTAGCTTCTCCGGGTCGCTGGCCGAGCCCCCACTGGCCCGTGGGGAGGGGCTGCGGCCACTCGGAGTCGCGGCGGGTCTGCAGGCTCCTCCCCTGGGGTGGCCGAGCAGGAAGCGGGAGGGCGGCGGGCGGGGGCGCGGCGCGGGGGCGCGCGGGGCGTGCGGGCGTGCGGGCGGGCGCGCGGGGCCCGGCGGCGGAGTATGCGCGGGTCTCGGCGGGCAGCCCCGGCTCACAGCCGCGGCCGGGGCGCGCGGCGCGGGGCGGAAAAGCCTGTTTACACAGACTGCACACCGCCTGGGGAATAATGCAGTAAAGGAAGTGAGCCGGCTCGGCCTGACTGCTCCAACTTCCTGCTCTCACACACACCAGAGGGGGAAAAAAAAAGAAAGAGGAGCGAGAGAAAGAAAAAAAAGGGGGAAAAATCAGGATCTCATTACAGGAGCAACAGACCGTCTGCAGACGCCTGTCAGCATGGAAAGTCGGGGGCTTTCGCCCGGGTCCTCCTAGAAATTCCCCCGGAGAAGGATCTTGAAAGCTCCCCCACATCTGGGTAGGTAACAGGGCTTCTGCCTGTTGCTGGGACACTTGCAAAGTTTCATTTGGGGTGTTTTTTCCACCCTTTTCTTTGACGTGGTGGGGGTGGGGCGGTGGGCGCCACGGAGTGGCTGCGGGCCAGGGTGGGTAGGTGGTGGGAGTGTGTCCGCGCGGGAGGGGGCGCAGCCGGGATGCTGCTGCGCCCGCGCCGCCGCCACTGCCACCGCGGGAGCTTGCGCGCCGGGCCAGGGGCTGCGGGGACCCTCCGTCGGTGTCTCCCAGCCCTGGGGCTGCGCTGCGAGCTCAGAGGAGTGGGCGCCGGGTGTGCAAGCTAGGGCACCGGCGCAGGCGGCGGGCGGAGTTGGGGACGGCGAGACTTCAGGTCCTTGAAATGAAGGAACCGTGACTGGAGGAGGCTGCGAGCCTGTAGGCTGGACCGTCGTTGACCTTCCAGCTGGAGCTGCGGTCGGGCTCCCCTCGGGGTGGGCAGAGGGCACCAGTGCTCGGATCCAGGGAGGGAGACTCGAGTGGAGAGGGAGGTGGAGGACATATGCAGCGAGGATGTGGGGCTGGGGGCTGCGTCCACTCTCGCTGGCCAGGTGACCCCCGCCCAGGTCACCGCCCCAGGCACACACCCCATCAATCGGACATTTAAAAGCCGGTGGAGTCTGCTGGGCCGGGTCTGGGAGATGGACCCGACAAGAGATGATCTGGGCGCTCCCAGCTCTTTAGCGTCGTACCGAATGCTGGCCTGTGATGTTACTGTAACTTTTCTTTTGGAGGGTGGATTAAAATTTGGAGGGTTAAAAAAGAAAAATAAAAGGTCTCGGTTTTGTTGTTTTCTGAACCCGACTGGGGACAAGCTGCAGTTAGGCTGCGGGTGGGGGTGGGAGCAAGAAATGCTATTTCAGAAACTGCAAAACTGCAAAAGGGGCTTTAAAAAAAAAAAAAAAAAAAAAAAAAAACGAGTGTCGGGAGAGTTTCTGGCTTGTCTGGAAACGGCAAGACTAATTGCCATGCGCTTCCGCTTTGAAACTGGCAGCAGACAGCATCTTGAAAATGACTCACTAGAGGAGCTCACAAAGAAACTGTGGTTTGCTCCTTCTCAGGTTTATGTATTTGTGCCTTTTACAGTTTCCTTTGTAGTGTTGGAGGGTCCCCCGCCCCTTCCCCGCCAGCCCCCTCCGGCCCTCGCGTCTTTGAAAGCCCCTGGCGGGTCTTTAACTCGCCCCCAGTCTCCCAGCCCAGGGTGGGGGCAGACAGGGGGAGGCCGAGTTGTTTTTGGAGTTGGCTAGGGAGAGGGTTAAAGGGATTCTGCTGCTGCAGGGGGAAAAAGTTCCCTGAATTTTCCACTGGCTGCTGCAGGAAGAGAGAGCCCCTTTAGTCATTGCTAAGTAATGTCTGCACACACACCAACTAATCTCATTAGGAGTTTCCGCTGCTCGACACAGGACGGGTTTTGTGCAGCCACTGTGAGCCTGGGGAGCCCAGCGCTGGAGACAGAGACAAGTTACTGCCTTATTTACTTAGAGGTGCCTTTTCTGCCCCGTGAGCCTTTCAGGGCAGTGTCTGAAAAACTGTGAAGTCACTTTGGCCATTTTGGATCTTAGACTTACAGGTTTTTCTTGTGTGTGTGTGTGTGTGTGTGCGTGTGTGTGTGTGTGTGTGTGTTGTTGTTGTTGTTGTTGCCCAAGCAGCTCACACACACACACCCATCCTCTCCAATCTATGCTTGGTCTTTGTTGGGGGCTGAGGTGGGGGGAGTCTGAGAAACCCAGCATGTTCCGGGCATCTATTAATGAGCTTAAATGGATTTCTGAGCCTTATTGCCCAACAAAATACCCTCTGATCTCTCTCTTTTTCTCTCTGTCTCTGTGGCACACATTTATTTGGAAAAGGTCAGTATGAGTTTGAATTTATGAGGATTATAAAATTACAAATTGTGTTAGGAGGGCATGTGGGTCAGTTAAGGAAAGTGTCCATAAGTGTTCTTAGAGTTTCCAGTAAGGATCTTGCCTGCAAAACCCCTTGAGTATGAAAAGCAGTGGCCTTTCTGTGCCAAATATAGCACAGGCCTTCTGGCCTTTTTTCTTTTTTAAGCCTGTACATGTTGCCTAGAAATGGGTAGAGTTACTAAAAAGGGCAAAGAATTTTAAGGAACCCCATTGGAGCCATGGCACCCCTATATTGACAAGGACACATTGCCCTGTCTTGAGGATTTTTAAGGTGTTGGTGTTTCTGTTACCCAGCAAAGCCTGCCCTAAAAACAGCC
Organism: Sciurus vulgaris; assembly: GCF_902686455.1. Lineage (NCBI taxonomy): Eukaryota > Metazoa > Chordata > Mammalia > Rodentia > Sciuridae > Sciurus > Sciurus vulgaris. The sequence continues at coordinate 156,515,984 of NC_136465.1, forward strand.
CAGCCAGCCAGACCAGGCTGTGAGTCAGTGGCCATCAGTACAGGATGTCCCTCATACCATGCCTGGCACAGAGTAGGTGCTCCATAAATTGTTGTATTGCAGCTGTGAGTAGGGTGACAACATTTATCATAGGTGAAAAATATATAATATATTATCATAGATTAAAAAAAGTCTTTCAAGAGCTCACATCGTTCTGCAGGAGAGTGCCCTAAGGTCGGAGGTTGTGGATACTTCTCCTAGACCTCTCCTTTGAATAAAAAGGAGGCACTTAGATCTCCTCATTCCAGCAAATTGTTATTGGGGATGTGTAAGGTTCATTTATATCTGTGGTTCTCAACCAGGACTCATTTTGCCTCCCAGGAGACATTTTGGGTTGTCATAACCAGAGGGGGTGCTACTGGCATCTAGTGGGCAGAGGCCAGGGATGCTACCAGTCATCTAGCAATGCCCAGAAAAGCCCCTGCAAAGGATTTTCTCGCCCCAAATGTCAGTAATGCCCTGATTGAGAAACTCTTGTTTCCCTTAAAAAATAATGACGGTGATAAAAAACTCACATGCATTCATTCAACAACTAGGGCTTTTGAAAGTGGTCAGTTAGTTTTTCGGTTTTTTTTTTTTTTTTTCTGTTCATGAATTTCCTCTCAGGTGAAGTAGAATGACTTGCACATGGTGACATTGTGATTATGTACACATTGTGAGCTGAATCGGATCATTTCTGAGCCTCCATGAGCATAGCCTCTCCACACACTTGGTACCAGGCTTTTTAGAACAGTATCAGCCCAGATGGGCAGAGCAGCAGTTTTTTAGCCCAGTTTGAATTTCAAAGTTACCTAAACATTTATTTAAAACCTCTTTTTTCTTATATAAGAAATTAAATAATTCACAATTGCTAATATACAGTAAATGTAACTCTGAGATCATATATTACAATTTATATTTGTAATAACTTTTTGGAACTTGAATCTTTTCCTGAAATTGGTTTTATAGGACTTCCAGGCAGTGTAGATAAATTAAAATATTCCTGCTTAGCTGTCAGATATTGGATTTTCTGTGTTCTGTGCCACCCAATTACATTTATATCACTGATTCAGAAGACTGATAAAGTTGTAAAACGTGACCTATTGACAAACTCAAAATATTTAATGAACATTTATCTGAGGATGTGGCTTCCTGGAGTCGTCTTCTTTCTTGAGTGAGGTACTGGTTACTCATTGCTAGCTTTGTTTCCTTTCAGGCCTGGGGAATGACAGAGTCATCTCCGTGTTTCCTAGATCTGAGGTTCCTCATCACATCTTAAAAGAAATGGGCTCTCAGTCCATTTTGCTTTTGCCCTGGCGACTGACTCCTCACGCCCTCCTGAGGGTCTGCCTTTATACCTGCACCTGAGTGGCATGGGTGATCGCATGAGGGACTCCACTCTTGGCAGGTTTTCTTGTTTGTTTTAGGCAAAAGGTTTTCAAGTCTCAGATATTCATAACTCCTCTTTGCCTTTATAGATTGATTTATAGCATACTTGGGACAGCATGCTAGCCTAAAGGTATTTTCTAAAGGTTAGTTATTTTTTCCTGTTGTGAAAAATATTAGCACAAATTACCTTAGGAAAATATGGAAAACCACAACGAGAAAAAAAAAAAAATCTAACATAATCCCACTGTTAACATTTTGCTGTGTATTTTCCAGTCTTTAAAATGTGTGTGTATGTGTGTACACACAAACATGTGCCCACATAAAATTTTTTATTTGAAATCACACTGTACTTACTGTTTTGTAACTTATTTTCACTTAACATATCATGTAACACATTTCAGTAAGGAGTACTGAGACTGAAATTACCGCACATAAAGCTTGTATTTATTGATCTCATAAATGTGTTGACTCAGTGATGAATTTACATAATTTCTACATGGTCTTGTCCAGTGTCTTTGTCCTCTGTGGCTCCAGTAATGTCCTAAGAATGCTGTCCTCTTGAAAGACTGAGTTCCTGTGTGCTGTGAAATTTGGGATTTTGATGAGTTTCTCTATGATTTAAGAGTGAGTCATGATTTGCAGGAGAATATCAAGATGTAGTAACAGGAAGTACAGGGCACTACACATTAAAATAGAATGTTAAGTGAGGAAAGAAGAAAAACGAGGTTAGACCAAAGTGCACCTTGAAACTACCTAGTTATGAAGGGGCGGAGGCTGCATTTTGTACATTAGACACCTCTTTTTCATTACTGTTTGGTTTTATATCAGTAGAATTTCCAAACTTTGAAATTGTTTTAAATTGATTTTTAGCTCAAGGTTACTCTTGCCCCTGGCCAGTTCAAATTGAGGTTATTTAGCTTTGTGATCAAACCATGGTAGAGAGTCTGTGAAAACTGTTTTTGCCATGTATAACGCACCCTGTTAAATTGAATTCTCTCTGTGTGTATGTTTAACCTCTGTTTAACGAATCCTAAAGGGCTTCAAATAGAGCATTCCATTTTTGAAGTAACTACTCTTTGCAGAAATGTGAATCTCCATGATTCGCACTCACAACTGGCTTCCATTATACATGTCAGCAGTTTTCAAATAAACTTTGAACTGGTCATTTTAATAAGTTGTGATAAGTTGTGATTTGGTTTGAATTGCCACTAGAAATGGACTCTTTGACTACTTTATTGATGTCTATCAATTTACATTTCCTGGAAAGTAATTACTAAATCATTCTAAGGATTATTTTACAATTTGACTGAGAGATTTATTTATATATATTTAAAGAAATGAAGATGATAGTTCTCTTAGTGTATTCTAATTTGGACTGAGATGTCCAGCCTAAAAAGAAGATCAAAATTTCCTAGTATCATACGTTTCTCTGCCCCCTCTGGAACTTGGGATGAACCTAGGAAGAGGAACCCCTCTTCCTCTGAGCTGCATCCCCAACCCTTTTTATTTGAGGCAGGTTCTTACTGAGTGGTTCCTGCTGACCTGTAACTTGCAATCCTCCTGCCTCAGCCTCCTGAGTTAATGGGATAATAGGTGTGTATCACCATGCCTGGCCATCATAGTATTTTAAAAACTCTTATATCTAAGAACAGTTCCTAATTATCCAAGCAGAATGCGGAAGTGATGAGGTTTAAAACACACATATCTGATATCTTTTCTAAAGCCTGATGAGATTAGGGCTTCAAGCAACAGAATAAAAAAAAAAAAAAAAAAAAAAAGACTCGACAGCTTTCATCCTTTTTATTAAAAAATTTAGGCATAATTACATATATTAGAATAACAGATCTTAAGTGTTATTGTATGTATCCATATGTCCCTAAGCTATTTTTAAATATATTCCTTGTCTACTTTTTATTCCATTATGGTAATTTCATGATTCCACCAAGTATATTCTTAAACCCCAGAACACCTTCTTAAACACCAGAAACCTTTAATCTGTGTGGTTCAAAATAAATCACCAGGCTAGGCATGGTGGTGCATGCCTGTAATCCGAGCAGCTCAGGAGGCAGAGGCAGAAGGATCACAAGTTCAAAGTCAGCCTCAGCAACTTAGTGAGGCCCCCAAGCAACTTAGACCCTATCTCTACATAAAATATTTAAAAGGGCTGGGGATGGGGCTCAGTGGTTAAGTGCCCCTAGGTTTAATCCCCAGTACCAAAAATTTAAAAATTAAAAAAAATTAAAAATCACCAGAATGTGTGGATTTCTTCATCATACAGTGAAATGAAAAACCTCTTCCACATCTTAACATCCAGGATACATTTAACCAAAAGTCATCTGTATGCTGTAAATAACAACAGATTCCCTTAAAACTAACTGGGTGGAGAAGGTGTCATTTAATCTTCCCAGGCCTCTGTTTCCTGGGCTAGATGGGGATGTATTGAAGTGGAGGCTCTCAAGTCAGAAGTCTGTTTGTATAACACTTTTTTGGAGCAAAACTTGACTTCTACAAATTGTGAAAGTGTGAAGTGAATCCCCAAACAACCGACTTGGAAACACACAGGAGTTTGAACACACTGTGATTTCACAGTGGGAAAGAAGCTCCCCTGGCAGTGTCCCCTTGGATTCCCTGTTGGCCCTTTATTGAATAGGGAAGACCCCAAGGACCACCTGCTGTCCTTGCTTGTGACAGGCAGCACTATTCCTAGTGACCCTTGGCACCGTCATTCTTGAGACAGCAGTGACTGCCTCTGGGTTGGGTGCTGAGTGGGCCCAGGTAGGGTTTGGATCACCAGATGGAGTTCCGGCTCCTTCCCACTGGTGGTCTTTGAGGATGCTCTCCCTCTGCCACCCAGTGTCTTGAGGGCTCCCACATTCCCTCTCACCCCTTCTTCTTAGGAGCTGGAGCACTGGCCCTGTCCCTCCCCTCCCGAAATTCCTTCAGTGGCTTTAGTGTAGCTTGAAGACCTGAACGCTTACCCGGAGCTGCAGGCTGTGACTTGGGCCAGCCACCCTGGCCTGTCCTCAATTCCTCAAACGCTCACTGTGCCCCCCTGGCCTCTGGGCCTTCCTACGTGCCCTCCTCTCTCCTGAGAATCCCTCCCTTCACCACGTCTAGCCAATGAGTAGTCACCCCTTAGCTCCCTCTCAGCTCAGCCATCACTTTGTGGGGGAGGCCTCTGCTGTCCCCCCCCACCCCCGTCCACAACTCCCTCCCTCGTCCCCTCCTGGCCTTCAGAGCCCTTGCCACAGGACAGTTTTAGATACATATTTCTGGAGACAGGGCTGTGATCCCTCTTTCTTCATTAACTGTTCTCTCTCCAACCCTCACGAACCAAGTGCGTGTGGTGGCACGGTGGCCCTGTTTTCTGAGGTCACTGTCCAAACCCTGAACCCGTTCACTTCATATAGCAGGGGATCCCTGGATACCTACTGATGAGTCCCACACCTGGGTGCCGGTCAGGCTGTGTGACCCTCCGGCCTGTGTCCATTTTGGTCCTCCTGTCCATCCCAGCACTTTGTGCCATAGCTGGCCCTCAGTGGAGGGGACGCTTGTCTGGGCAGTCACCCTCCTTTTGCCGTCGGACATGGTAAGGCACTTTGTTTCTCTGCGTGACTCTAATGCTTCCCTAGACAGTGAACTTCCTGGATTAACAACAGGCAAATCTCTTGGTGAACCATAGACAGTCCCGAAGACCTTCTGTGCTTCTTCCATCATGTTGAAGAATGGGAGATGTCGGGCCATTGGGTTAGTTTGTTGATATCTAAGGGGACACAGTTCTGTGGTTGGAGCCAGGGTTGTGGTGCCAAGAAGGGCTGGTGAGCAGCAAGTAATTCACAGGACGGCACAGCCTGGAAGAATCTCAGTGGGAAGTTCTGTCCGTGTCACTGAATCATTCTGAAGTAACCCTTACTCCTTCACAGAAGGCTTCAGTGAGGCAAGTTCTCCTCCTGAGTTTGGATGATCAGGTTTGAGTTCCAGAATATTCATAGTTCTTTTCTTCACTTATGAAAAAAAAATGTGTAGCTTTTGTCCTTCACTGTTTGAGGTTAATGATGTTTCTGATTCAGTTTTAAAATAAAGTCTCTGCTTGTGTGATGATGGGAAGATCAAGGACTAATACCCCAATTGGTTTTGGTGGAAGAGTGCTAGTTCTGCTGATTAATTTCACCAGGGTTTTGCCAAGGAGTGGTCACACCTCAATTAACCGGAATGTATTGGGCAGCAGATTTCTCCCCCTACACAGAACTAGAAGAAAGTGACCAACACAGCAGAAACAGCAAGATAAGCCCAGGGATTCACTCCAAGGCTCCTGGCTGAGTCAGGGATTCTGCATCATCCTCAGAGTGATAAAACCGGGCCCAGAACCATGGAACCCTGTTAAGAGTACCCTAAGCAAGAAAAGGGGGTGTTGATTTGAGGATCGTTTCCTAACACTAGGAAAGTACATCCAAAAGCTGGAGAGTGTGAAAAAGTGAAAGACATTGGCGTGGAAGGAGTGTGTGTGTGCACATGGGGGGCCTGTGTTTGCCTGAGGATAAAGGCTGCAGAAGGGTCTGAATATGGACAGCATGTGGCCTTGGTCTCTGCTGCTGCTCTGTGCAGAGCCACTCTGCCCATGTAGATCTGAGCCCTAGTTCAGAGGTGGGTGCCTATGAGTGTTTACTGAGCTTCTCCACCCGGAAGGATCATTGTTTCATTGTGAGAAGTCAGGCGAGAACCTGGATTTACTATATAATTTTCAGGAAAGGAGAAAGTTTAGATTCCTGATAATTTCAACAAGTCCTATTATGAACATACAAAGAAGAGACTTAAAGCCATTTGGCACTATTCCGAAGACTATGAGTTGCCCTGCCTTGGTTTTCTTGTGTGATCTTGAACTTGAAATCCCCTGGAATCCAGAATTCATGAGCATTAGTAGGAAAGTGATTTCTCCCAGTATCCCTGCCTCTTTTCCAAGCCAAGACCCAGATACCCATCATTTAGACCAGAAGGCATTGGATGGCATCTTTTTCTATTTAAAAACACCTTAGAAGAGTGCCTCTAAACCTCTGCTCCAAGGCAGAGGTGTGTTCGCATCTGTGCTGGATGCCTGGTCTGTGCACAGCTGGATGGACTGCATCTTTAATGGTGAAGGTAAAAAACAGACGCCAGCCTCTTAACATACTTGCTAAGTTCACTTAATTAGTTGACTTACTGTTAATCCTTAGCTCTGCAGTTTTGATAGGTGGGTAAATGGAAAAATGTTAAAAATTTCTTAAAATAAAGATGATATTTGAGGATATCACGAATCAAACAAAATGACTCAAGTGTACGGTGGTTCTCAAAAGCTCTCAATGAAGGCCATTGCCTTGCTTTGATTTAAATCAGAGCTGAACCGCAAGAGCAGTATCCTTTGGCCTTTGCCACTTCCTGTGTTGTTTTTAACCTAAATATTAAGACCTAGTAATTTGTCTTGAAGAAAGTAGAAACTTTAAGACCTTGGTGTAGAATATCATACATGCACTTCATGATTTGAATACTTTACCTAATATTTGCTTTAACAAGCTGGAGAGGAAGTCCTCTAAATCAAAATATCTGGTTGTTATTTTGTGAATGTAGTCATGCTGAATAATTAGGAAAGAGGGAAGAAAGTTGTATGTGGCATTTCAAAAAGGGCCTGGCCAAGTCAGTAGATGGCAGATTCCTGTGTAAGGGCAGTGAGGTCGCTAGGGCCCGGGCCTGATGTTCCACACTCATGCGTTCTTCTCTCAGCTGTTTTGTGTGACTGCATTCATCTCACATGTGTGAAGGAACCACTGGCAACCACTTGGAAATAGTTTTAACATTCTTTCCTTCACTTATTCCATGCATCTTGGTGATTCATGAAAAAGGAGATTTTAAGTAAGAAGCACTGGAGAAGATAGTTTAGTTTTGAAATCATTCACTGTGTATTTTTGCAGCAGATTTCTTAGAAATAACAGCATCTACCAGAACACCAAGAAATTTTAAACGTGTTCCACTCACTGTGATTTGTCTACAAGTCAGGCGTGGTTTCAAATAGACATTCAGTGAAACACGAGAGGTCTTTTGCCTGCTCTCTTATCTTAACCATTGTATTTTCACTTCATGTGCAAAAGGACTTAATGAGAAGTTACTTAGATTTAGAAGGAAGAGCCCTCTGCATTTGGCACCAGAGCTGTCATCTGTAGCTAGACCTCATATTGATGTATGAAAATGTGAGGAGCATCTGCATCTGGGGAGAGCAGCACTAACGAGGGCAGTTGCCACCTTGTGACTTCAGATGCAGCAGAGATCCCCACACGTGTCTTCCACATGAGCAGGTGATGATACATTGAAGACTGCAGACTCTGTTTTTTTATAGATCTCTCCCAAAGTGAATATATTATCATACCAGATTTATGGATACATGTTCGTGCCTAGAATTTGCATTACCTAAATCACACAAGTTTTGCTGTGAGAACACCAAAGAAAAGGCACAGACTTCTATGGCACAGAAGTGACCACAGCCTTGGGCTCAAAAGAGCCCAGTTCCTGGCATAGGTAACCACCTCTGCCACAGGTTCTTTGTGCCTCTCAAAAATCTCTAAATGTGATGTCACTGGTGGCCCCTTGTTCACAAATACCAGTAGTCATAATTTTTCTGAGAATACTATATGTAGCAGTATCCAAAGACCAGTAAATATCCGTATTAACCAGCGAAATCTTGACATTATCAGGAACCAGGATCATGTTTTGGCAAATGTCTAGTTTCAGAAAAAGAAACATTTATAATTCTAATAGCCCTTTGTAAATTATCGGCATTGAAATACACCATATTATGAATTTTTAACCCTGATCAGACACCTCTATACCATGTTAAGATCAACTAATGGACATCCTTTTCTCTATCTCTGTACCATTTTAAAAAATAAATTTAAAATGGGTTCAGGAAATTTACTCCAGGAAGAGGGAAAGATGTAAATTTTCCAGGAGGGTTGATTTCCTAGTGATTTGGCCATCCAGAAATGATTGAAGAAGTGAAACTATTATTTTAAGTTCTATGGAGAAGCAAGAAAGTTCCAGGTTTCTCTGGGAGGAATGTGTCTTTTCTCCCTTGCCAGGACTTTCTGTGAAGCAAAGCTGGAAGGAGAAGGTCAGGGGTTCCTATTGCTCCATCCATTCCCCTAGAAATTGTAGCCTAATGTGTCATGTAGGCATTTGGTGAAGAGAGATGTGTTTTGGTGGTGACAGTAAATGAAGAGGAGGCAAACAGCCAACCTGTGGGTTGACCCACAGTGGCCTTGGAAGGACAGGGGCAGAAGTGATTCTCATACTGGAGGGAAGCTTGGGGGCAACTGGAGGTCTGGGCCATGGGGATGGAGTTGGGGGAGTTCTGTAATTCTCCCTCCTGGGGTAGTCTACAGTCACTGTGCAGATGTTGGAGGTGGCCCAGACCAGGTGCAGCTGGACCAGGGGAAGAGGAAGGCGCACAGATGTTTGGGTACCTCTGCCAGGAAACCCTCGCCTATTGCTGCAGCAGGACTCGGGTGCTGAGCACAGCTGTGCAGACTTCCCGGTCCCCAGGGTCCCTCGGGGATCCTGAGAGGAAGGGATGGTGTCACAGCTCACACCTGACCCCACCTGGGACTTCCTCCCCCCAGGGTGGCACCATCCTTCCCGACCCAGGTGTGGCCTGGCGTGTGTCCACATGTAGGCAAAACACTCACAGCTCACCAGGAATGCAGAGCAGCCGTGACCCACTCCACAAGAGGAGCAAAGACATGACTTTCCTTTCTTGAAACATACTTTATCTTTTTTTTTTCCCCTTTCTTCTAATGTTTCCACTGGGTGGTGCTGCAGGAATTCCTACCTTTTGCCTTGGATCTACCCTTCCCAGAAAGACGCCTCTGAAGCATAATAGGAGGAAGTCCTGATTTAGAAAGATTTTACAGTTTCCACACAATAGAGAGTTTGGAGGATGCTCTGGCAGGAAATGTCTCAGTTGCTGAATGTGGAAAAACCACCATCATTCTGTATCCTACAAAAGTATTCTGGTTGCACTGCGTGTGTATTTTGAGCTTTACCAGCTTCTTTAGTACAGAAAAGCTTTCAAGTTTATCTAAAAGATTATGATTTCCTTCTTGTGGAAGTGGGTCTTGAGATTGCCTTTATTTTGATTTTTGTAAAGCCATCTTAAAATATCTAAGTAAATACCTTTTCAATGGTAAGATAACCATAGATGTTAAGAAAATCTCTGTGAAGGCTTTATTGGAGCTGAAGACAGTATTCCACTCTTATTTCAAATATCCGTTCCACAATGTGTAGATCAAAAGGATTCCTGTTTATCTGCTTTGTGGAACCCAGGGTATCATGCTAGGCCAGCCCACTACCAGTCCTACGTCCCTAGCTTAGATTACATATTTTAACTTTCAAAATACTTTTAATCTTAAAAACTATTTGTTTGCTAGCACTCACGTAAGGAGAGGATTGGGGCTGGCCTACTCGACCTTTCACAAGCGAGAAGACCGGAGGAGAAGAGTTGACCTCCCTGCTTCAGATCCCTCAAATGCCAAGGCTTGGGCTCCATGAGCATTTGTATGTCCTGGCTTCCCGCTTTACCCCTGAGCGCACAGGATTCAGTTTTATTAATTACTAGTAGAGAAAATTGGGCGAAAGATTTTCCATTCAAGCAAAGGCCTCCAAAACATAGGAGTCAAGAGTATTATGGGGTGGGAGGAGCAGTGCTGGAGATTGGGGAGCTCATTAAATTAAAGCTCAGATTTCAGGACAGTAGGCAAGATTTTAATAAGTCTCACTGGCTGCCAGGCAGCCTGGTTTCTTGGGATAAATCCTGGTCTTCAGTGCAATCCCAGAGACCACTTTCTTAGAACCTGGGACATGCCTTTGTTCTAGGTGTTTCTTTTCCCAGGAAAGTTGCCTTGGTTCCGCTGGTGACTGGGTACTATCCAGGTGCCCTTGCCGATTCAGCGAGGTTCCCAGCATGGCCTTCTTCACACGTGGGGTGGTTGCCATGGTTCATTTCAGAGTGGCAGGAGATGCACATGTGTTTCAGGCCCTTCTCTGGGGTCAGGCTCACTCACTTAGGTGTCCTGCGACTTCCATGCTGATTCTACTGTCCTGTGTGCACACGCCCCATGAAAGGACCACTCTCCCTGTGTCTGAGGAGGAACTGAGTTCTAGAATCCATAGCACCTCTTGTCCTCCTTTGTCCTCAAGAGCCAACATCGCTCATTTCATGTGGGGTGCACCTGGCCTGTCTAAACCGGTATACACATCTTTTAACAGAGGAAATTGGTTAGAAAGAAATGGCGGGGGATGAGTTCAAAGCTTCTTTCTTGAAACAACTTAGCCAGAATAATTGGAGTCACAGATGAGGCAAACCTAGAAAGGAACAAGGATACTTCCTGTCTTGATCCCTAGTGGGAATGTTGCATTGGCCTTGAAATTAGCAGGAGACTTCTCCAAGTAGCAGTGGGTGTGCATATAGGAAGGGAATCCTCCACAGGGGTCTGTGTAGTGATCATTAACCTGAACTTGGGAGTCAGATGCTCCTGGATGTGTGTCTGTCTGTCCTCGTTCCTGGGGCCCAGTGTCTGCTTTTACATTTTAAGTCCTGCTTCTCATGGCATAGTGAACTAAGAGCATGAAATTTAGGTGGCATGTATAAAGCATTCAGCACCATGCCTGGTACATACATGGTCATTACATGTTAGCCTTACAAGGAAAAGCATGTATGGGAGTGGGGTTTTTTGTTTGTTTGTTTGTTTCGTCTGAGCCTTACTCTTGAGAATTCCACAAAATCTCAGTATTGGATGGTGGTGGAGGATATAACTAACATTTCCTTAGAACAAGGCTCTTGATTGATAAATTAATTGTGTTTGTGTGTATACACACATTTTCTTATTTTCTCCCCCCTCTTAGTCTTACATTCTCAAAAGGATCCATGAACCAAATACATGAAGAAGACCCTGCTCTGGGTTTGTGACTGTGAATGCACACACACATCTGTTTTATGTGTGTGATTATACATTTTAGGTTAAGTGGGTCAAAAAGAGTTGAATACCAACTCTTTTTGACCCATTAAAAACTATAATTTCATATAGTTCAACTTAATTGTTGTGATAGGAAACAATTTGAAATAGTATCATAATGAGATTGATGATAATGATGAATGATCCCAGCTTATTTTCATGTTATTTATCCAAGTGTAGCAAATTAGAATTCATCAGGCAACCTTGGACAACTAGTAGTTTTATATTTATATATATAATGCTTTCTAAAGTAACATTTTTAGATACATTTAACTATGTGTAATAACACATCTAATGAATCCTTTTTCTAGTTCCATCCTCTCTTGATCCAAGTGACTTTAGGAGAATCTGCTTAGGATTTTTTCCCCCCATTGAATTCATGTGGTTAATTCCTTTGAGGAGGCCACAAATTCTCAGGGCGTTTTCTCGGGTGGTAAGCACATCAGTGTTCTTTCAGAAAGCAGAGTTTGGCCGTCATGTTGAGGGTTAAAACAGCTGACACACAAGACCAGATGAAACCAGAGCTGCAGTTACAAAGTGGGACAGATGTGGGAGGCCAGGTTTCCTGTGGCCCATTTTCCAGTTTCCTGCCTGCAACCTGCAGAAGAAGAGGAAGCTGAATGTTACCAAGTACGAGAACTGGAGGGGGATGTGCTGCAGGCCAGAAAAGATTCATGCCAACAACACGGACAACAAAAGCCACTGCAAAGAAAGTGAATGTTCAGGATTTCGTCCAAAAAACAGCTGGGAAGTTACAGCCCATCTGTTTAAAGACAAAGCCTGATCCACAGGCCTGCTCTTCCACGTGAGACCCCAGAACAGGGCTGACCCAGCTTTTTACAGCCCGACTCATCTTTCAAGACAGGGTCTGCTATTTTAATACAGTTGGTCACCTGAAGAGATTTTCCCTGCATTGCCCAGTGCTTCTAAATCTGTTTCCTGGGCATGATGGTGAATGGGGGCAGTGGGTGTGGTTACCCACGTGGCTATAATGGACTGCGGGTCCACTGGCAAAGTCTGGGTGACCTGTAGGCTGCTTTGATCTGGCAGGCTTGTGTTCCTTTAACTGCCCAATAAAATTTTTGTCTGATATTTTCAAATAAGAGATTAAATGGAGGTGTGTATGTTCAAGGCAACACCTGTCATGTTCTGTGTGACTACCTCGCAAGCCAAGTGGGGACATGCAGGGCCCCAGCCTTCAGAGCTGGTGGAGATGTGGGCGAGTTCATCTTTGTTCTGGAGAGGGGAAATTATTAAGCTCTTTAGTTCATTTTAGGAGTCAGATAGTACAGTCCCACCATAAGAGTAAAGAAGTTGAGATCCCAAGTAGCTGCCTCATTGAACACCTTTTAATTGGGTACATGCTGGATGTTAGGTATCATGTTGGAATTGCTGATGGATAAAAATAAATAGCTCCGGCTGTGGAACCTAGTTGGAGGCTGCCCTGAGGCAGATAAGAAGGCAACATGATGGTACATGTTGTCTGCGGCACTGTTCTCACTTTTCCCATACACCATCTCATTTAAATGGCTTCTTTGAGGCACAGAGAATAGGTGTAGGATTTGAGGACAACCAGTTGTTTATTGGTTCTGTAGGTGGAGTATCTCTTCTTCTCCAAGCCCAGAAAGAATAAACTCTATACCAGGAACCTGAAGAAGTTTGGGGAACCTGCCAAATTAGAGATAAAGAGGTGCCCGGTGAGGCAGCCTGGACTGAGAATAGGCCCCTTCCCATCCTGATGTGAGCCTTCTCTGAAGATGTGGGATAAGATAGGGTTGGGTCGTGCAGGGGTGGGGAGGGAAATGGCATGAATTTAAGGATGTGGGAGGAAGTCAGAATGGCCCAGAGATACTTTCCCAGCAGGAATCAGTGTAACCATCCATTTACTTTTCCAGAGAAAACTCACCCATATGAAAGTCAGCAGTGAACCAACTGAGCTAATTCTAATTTATCCAGAAAGAACCCAGTTTCAGAAGGAAAGAGAGGTGGTTCATACACAAAGTAAATTATATATTTGGGGGAATGCTGTTGTGGCTCAGTCGTAGAGTGCTCACCTAACATGCATGAGGCCCTGGAATTAATCCTCAGCACCACATAAAAAATAAAATAAAATAAATATATTGTGTCCTCCTATAACTAAAACAAAATATTTTTTTAATTATTTATTTTGTTAAGACAGTTGTTGTCAGTGATTCTTCTAAGAAGTCTCTCTTTCCTCAGTTGGAAGTGTTATTTAAAAGACAATGCAAATTGTAAAGGGTAAGTCAATAGAATGAGCAGCATCTACCTCTCTTTTCCTATTTAAAAATGAACAATCTTAGATATTTATGGAACAGATGAGAATACAAACATTTTTTAATCAATGGAAAGCTTCCGTGGACTTGAACTTGGTCTCGTGCATTTTTTTACATGTGATCATTGACAATAATTAAAATGCTTTTTGAAAATAAATTTTAATATCAGCTTCACCTCATAAAAATAACAAAAAGATATCAGAATTTATAAGGGCTGCATATTTATTGAGTTATCCTTATTGACTTAATGCCTTAAGGTTTTTCTGTGCTCAGTTATTGCAGATTCCACATAATACAGAATATTGTCTTCCAGTTCTATAGCTTCAGTGTGGTTTGTTTTATATAATGAAGTGGTTTCTGCCCTTTTTCTTGGACAGTGATAATGTAGTGGGACTGAGACATGCAGATGATACTCTAAACACATTTTCAGGGGGAGAGCTCAGACTCCCTCATTTTACTAACTGAGCAAGTTTTCCTTTTTTTTCCCCCCTCCCATCTGACGGGCCAGGGATTCGAACTGGGGTCCTTGTGCATGCTAGGCAAGCGCTCTCCAACACGAGCTATTTCTTCAGCTCCTAACTGTGCAAGTTTTAACAAAGAGAAACACACATTCTTACTGAGCACCTACACTGTGTATTTGTGCAGGAATATTCTTCCTTTCTGAGGGTTTGCATTCCTAATTTTTTAATTAGTTGATTAGTTTAGTTTTCACAGCATAAAAGTTTAAGAAAATCAAAGATGATCATTCTGCCCCTTTAGCTCCCTAGTGCAACACGAAACACGAAACCCAGAACATGCAAAGAGAAGTGCTAGGTTGCCATCAATAGAAAAACAAATAGGTGGGTATTTCGATGTCTGAGAATGGAAGCAAAACCTGACTTCGCCTGAGGAAACTGCGTCCCGCTCACGTTAGGACGTCTGGCGCCACCTTGTGGCCGACTGGAGGCAGACCCGCCTCCATGGAGAGCATCGCGGCTCTGAGCGGGAGGCGGCGGCGGAGGCCGGCCACCGAGGATGAGCAGTGTCAGGTGACCCGGCAGCGCTCCGGTGCGCCGAGGGGCACTGGGACCAAACAGTAGGTTCCATCTATAGCATCTTGCACTCTGATACTCTGTCCAGATTAACGAATGAATCCAGGAGCTTTTCTTTTTTAAAAGCAAGAGAAAGGACTAAGGGATACAAAGCTTTTGTTTTGTTTTGTTTTCATATTAGTTGCATTTTAAAAACAAAGAAGTTTAAACACAGAACGGAGACAGAAAACAATCACTTAGAAGCTGCTGAAGTGCCCCCCTCAGGGGCCAGCTCCTGACCAGGGGCCACCTCTGTCCTCTTCTGCTGCCCTGACAGCTGGCGTATTGGGCCCTGTCCCCCATCATCCCTGGCCCTTGTCATCGCAGAATGTTTACCATTTTCTGCCCCCACAGTCTCAGCCACGTGGCTCCCTGGCCCCCTCTAGGGAGCGAGATGGATGGGAGCAGAGTGTGCCCACCCCCACCCCGGGCCTGCTGCCCCACCCTCACCAGCGCTTCCTGGGCCGGTGTCAGAACAGGCGCTCAGGGATCTGTGTTACCTGCAGGGATGTGCAACTGTTTGTGTTTCCGTTTCTGTTGACAGTCTGAAAAAATAAACACAAGCGCGTGCCAAGGCCCCTTATACACAAACGGCAGGCACCGTGCTGCTCAAAGTTCTCGTGGGCGTTTGGTGCCTGTAGCGGGGTCATTGCCCAGTGAACAAAGAACCACACTGGATACAGTTTCTGAATAATGCTTGCAAGGCAAGTGAAGGCCCGGTGATGTCACAGCCGGCTCTAGGAAGAGGTCCCCTTGTTTCTTAAAAAGTAGTAGCACTTAACATCTCAGTAGCACTTGCCGTGTACCAGGTACAGAATATCAGTAACTCCTGTGATCCCTACAGCAACATTGTAAGGGAGATACTTTCTTCGTCATTCCCATTTGCTCTTGGCACATCCCCATTGGCTACTGAGGCACAGAGAGGTTAAGTACCTTACCCAAAGACCCACAGCCAGATAGGGCTAGCGCTTGCATCTGAGCCATACAGTCTGGCTCCAGAACCTGTTCTTACCTACTAAGTAGCCTTTCAAATAGGTGAAAGTAGTTCCTTCTCTCACCTTCCAGGTATAGAAAATAATCATATTTTAGTTTAAAAGAGGAAAAAAACCTATGCATTGTCTAGACTCTAGAGAAGACCCCTGATATAATTCTGATTTTATGGAAGCTATTTTACAAACCTTGTTAATTATAGAGAACTGGGAGCAAAATAGTTCTTGTCTATAGATATGCAAATTCTGTTCTGTCTCCCAGTGTTTCATTGACTCTCCTCCCAGCCTCCGTTTTGTCTCCATTTGCATATTTTTCAGTAATTCTAATCTATAAATGCCTCTATTATTCAAATTCTTTCCTGAATCCATTATAACATCTGCCTGGTTCTCTTGTTGGTTAATGGGTAAAATACCATTTTTGACATGTGTTCATTTTTCTATCTGTACAGCAGTCGTGCTTTTACAACCTTTTGAAAAAAATTTTTTAACACAGGGAATGTTTCCTCTCTCACCTTCTCCGAGGGCCTTTGATGACCATCTTGATACCCCTGCCACCCCCTGCAGGCATGCCCTGGTCTCCTGGCCCCTTACCTGGCTCTGGTTTCATTTCTCCATAACTGTTATCTTCCAACACATGGAGTTTAGTTCATCAGGTTTGCTGCTCATGGCCTGTTTCCTTTCACCAGACTGTGAACACTAGAGGGACAGAAGCCCTTGTCCTTTCTATTCACTGATGTGCCCCAAATACTCAGTATTGGTATACAATATGAACTCAAAAAAAGGAAGAAAGAAAAAGCAGCAGAGGGAATTGCTCTTGAACTGGGTACAGTGTATAATACACTGACTCCAAAAGAATCTGCATTGGATTAGTCATTGCTATTACTTTTTGTTGAGAAGCGATTGGGTTTCAGCAAAATCTCATCTCTCATATGTAAAGTTAGTCATTAATTTGGGACAGCGGAGGAATGTGTTTTATTGCATAAGAATCATACAGTCGGACATGGTGGCACACACCTATAATCCCAGTGGTTGGGGAGGCTGAGGCAGGAGGATTGCAAGTTCAAGGCCCGCTTCGGCAGCTTAGCAAGGCCCTAAGCAACTTAGTGAGACCCTGTCTCAAAATTACAAAACAAAAAGGCCTGGGGATGTGGCTCAGTGGTTTAGTGCTCTTGAGTTCAATCCCTGATGCCAAAAAAAAAAAAACCAAAAAACAAACAAACAAACAAAAAAAAGCAATCACACATTTTGAGAAGCTTCATATCTAGTTTGTTGCTTATCTTTAAGGGAGTTTATAATAAAAATTATAATAAGGAGAACTTGTCAGCACTGTAAATCTATTCATCTTTTCCCTGCTCTTTTAAAGGTGGTATGTATATGATTCAAATTTGGCAAGTTACTTTATTATTTTAATTATTTAATTGACATCATAATTGTCCATATTTATGAGGTACAACATGATGTTTTGATACAGGTGTCCCTGCGTGATGATCAAATCAGGATAATTAGTATATGCATCACATCAAACATTTACCATTTCTTTGTGGTAAAACATTCAACATCCCCTCCCAGCTACTTGGAAATATACAATGCATTGCTATTGGCTGTAGTCCCCCTGCTGGGTAGTAGAGCACCAGAATTTGTCCCTCCTGTCTAACTGAAACTGAGCGACCCTCCCTGCCCCTGTTCTCCCCAGCTTCTGCTCCCCACCATGCTACGTCACCTCTGTGAGACGGACTGTGCTTAGGTTTCTCATATGAATAGGATCATGCAGTGTTGGTCCTTCTGCACCTGGCTTATTTCACCGGACAGGATGTGCTCCAGGTCTGTCCTTGATGTCACACATGACAGGGTTTCACTTTTTTAGGATTGCATAATACTCTGTTGTGTACATATACCACACTGTCTCTGTCTGTTCATCTGCAGACTGGCATTTAGGGTGATTGCAAATCTTGGCTGTCACAGTGCTGCAATAAGCCAGCAAGTGCAGATGTCCTTTTGACACATTCATTCCATTTCCCTCGGGTCTGTGCCCAGTGGTGGGGCTGCTGGGTCATACGTAGTACTATTTTAATTTTTTGAGGATCCTCCATAGGACCCCCATGGCAGTTGTGCTCATTTGCATTCCCACCAACAGTGTGTCAAGGTCCCCATGTTTCCGTACTTTGTCCAGCACTGGACAAGCCATGTGAAATTATGTAAGGTCCACCACCACAGCTGTGGGGGCGGGTGACTGGATCGTGGGCCTTTACCTCATCAGTGGATTAATCCATTGAAAGCTGAACGGAGGAGACTTGCTAGGTGGGGCATGGTTGGGGAAGTAGGTCACTGCGGATATGCCCTTAGGAACCATATCTTGTCCCTGGCCTGCCACTCTGCACCCCACCCCCTTTCTCTTTGTCTCCATGCTTCCCAGCTGTCCTTAGCTGAGCTCCTTCCTCCACCATGTCTTTCCATCATGAGGTGTCTGCCTTGGAACCAGGCTCAAACCACTGAAATCATGGGCCAAAATTAATTTTTCCTCCTCTAAGTCGTTTTCCTCTGGCATTTGTCATAGTGACGGAAAGCCAACTGACACAAAGGAAAAGGAACAGTGAGGCCTATAGCAGCAGCTTTGCTCTTTGGGGAGGGCAGTGGCAGGGAGAGGGGGGTCCAAGCCAAGTGCTGTGCCCGTCTGTCATCTCTGGTCAGCTCCAGCAGAAATGGTGAGAGACCATCCAGAGATGGGAAGGCCCTGCAGGAAACAAGGTGGAGGTGGGGCCAGAGGAAGAGGGAGAGTGGAGGGCTTCTCTTCCTGTAAGAGCTGTGAGCCTTTAAAAGTGGACCGATGCTCCCTAATAGGAAAGCACAGTGCTCAAGGTCCCGTAAAGAATGGCATTAGGACACTGAATAAAATTTCACGCACTCCAAGTAAGGTCCGGACAGGGGAAGGGGAAAGAAAAACATTTTCTAATTAGAAAGGAAGATTGATTTGGACGGGGGGTGTGGATCAGGGAGGCTGGAAACATGGATGGAGGGAGGGAATAAATTTGGGTGCTCTGCAGCCCAGAGGTGACCATCGTCCACAGCAACCTAGCGTGTGTTTTATGAAGACCTACGCAAGAGGTGCCCAAACTCTGCCCCCATAAAAAGAGATAAGGAGGGGGAAACACCAGTGACCCCGTTGATCAGTGCGTGCTGTGTGCATGTGGTGAAATGTACTGCACCCCTTTAATGTGCAAGTTAAACAGGTTAATTTTAAAAAATGATTTGGGAAACATTTTTAAGAGCTTTCTGGCATTTCTTTCGTGTGTTCTACAGATTTTAAGCTGGGCATTGTGGGTAGTGAACTAAATGAATTTAAGCTGATGAAATCTCTTAACTTCAGGCCTCCGTTGACATAATAATGTGTCACATGGAAATCTCAAGTATCAACAGCTTTCTTGGACGGTTTATTCATCAGCGCCACAGGGGGCCGTCTGAATTATGGTGGCTTCCAGATAAATGCGACTTTATTCTACTCGTGTGTTAAGGTATCAGAGTTCGTTAAGGATTCTAGGTGTCGAGGAATTAATTTAGGAAAAACATCCTTTTATTCAGAAGGATTTGCTCACGTGGACAGCCGTCAGCTGAGGAGAAGGGCATCCTCTCCCGTCACGATGTCGAAACTTTTTTCTTCTCCAACAACCCAGAGGGCAGAATTTGCAGCTGGCAGAGGTGTGATAGAACATAATGCCTGATTATGTATGAAAACAACAGTAAATTATGAAACTCGATTTCATCATAATTAGGATAAACAGTGGAACTAAACTAAACATCAAAGAAACACAGTCCACGCCCTCAAAGGGAGGGACAGGAGTCAGGTAGTCAGCTGGTGGCCCACTGCCCGCTATGCCCTGTCCTGCTAGCACCCATTTTTAATCACAGGTGGCTCCGGCCAGGGGCATGTAGGGGCAGAGCTGCCCAGGGCCACCGCGGCCTCCCAGAATCACTTCTGCTGAGAGGAAGAAGGAGTGCCCCATCTTTGCAGAGAGGATTATGAGCTTGAGGGGAACGCTGGAGATTCATCGCTGAGCAATGCGTGGCTGGATTTTCCGCAGTGGAGCTTTATGTGACCGCAGTCATCGCATCTGGCAGGCTCAAGGAGAGGCGGAAGATAGTGCAGGAGGAGAACGGGCCCAGAACGGGCCCTGCGCACTTGAGGCCTGATCCCTGAGTCAGCTCCTCTGAATAATCCTCCCGCGCACCCCCAGGCCCCCAGCCACGGCACCAGCCCTGCTGGGCCTCAGAGTTGTCAGGGCAGCTCCGTGACTCCTGGTTCCCACTCCTTGCCTCCTCTGGGCCCACTTCCTCTCTTGCAGAAAACAGGGAGCCCCTGAAGCAGGGGGTCCTCATGCCCACCATTCCCTCCCCTCTCTGTCCCTCTTCTGCTCGTTGCCATCTCCTTTTTCCTTCCCCACTTCCCTTCTTCTGTCTTTGCCTCAGGTCGTGGCCTTAGCATCCATGGATGCCACCCAGCCCACTTGTGGCCTCTGAGTCACAAGACAGAGTCACAGTGCCCCCCACATCCGGTAGCCTGCTTTTTTGAGTCTAGACACACTTCAGCATTATGAACGTGCCCCAGTGAAGAGAGAAACAAATACGCCAGGTATTGTAACAGTCAGCTTTTGCTCTCACAGTACTGGGTAACAAACTGTCCCAAGAATCATTGGCTTATGGTGACATTGACTTTTCTCACAAGTCAGCTTCAGGGGTACAGCTTTAGTTGGTGGAACTTGGCTCCAGGCTTTGGGTTGAGCTCAGGCTGGCTCCTGGTCTCATTCTGGGATAGCTGCTTCACAGCAGTAATAGAAACTCAGGAGAAAAAGTGTAGATGAGACACTTTCAGACCATGGTTCAGAATAAACACATCTACCCAGCAGTCCACTGGCCAAATGAAGGCATGTGGCCAAGTCCAGATGTCAGCGTGGTGAGAATAAAGTATCGTGTCCACTGTCCTGTGGTACTGCACAGCCACTTGACCCCAGGGAGGAGGGGAGAGTTGAGGACATTCGGGGCCTCTAATACACAGTGTTGGAATACCATGAAAGATTATTCCCAGGAGCTCCGAGGAGGCCTGGTGGGTAGAAGCACAGTGTAAAACATTTGCATGGATGTTTCTGTTGCCTCTGTCCCATTGGGAACAGGATGATCCTTGTCAGTTAAAGGTGGAGAGGGAGGTGGTGGCTGACCACTTTCCCACCTGGCTTGTGAGCCAGAGGCCTAGAACCTCCTTCCCCACAGACCCCAAGCTCACTGGCAGCCTTCTGCCCTTTCAGGCAAGTTCCTCTGAACATCCCCTAAATGTGTTTGGCCAAGACGACACCAGGAATTTGACACAATGGTTAGCGGTTCTTAGTACCAGTGACGGACGGTTTGTCGCTCCCTTGCACATCATCAGGAGGGTGACCCGCACGGGCAGTTGGGCCCACGAGGTGCCACGGAGCCCGGCAGTCAGCCTGACGGGCCGTTGTATGGACTGCATGACCATCATGGTGAACACTGACTTGTGTAAGGAATGTCCCCTTTAAAGAACCATGAGTGAAACGCCCCTGGGTACTTGGAGTGCGTTCCTGACTCTTTCCTTCCACTGTGTTGCACCCTCACCCTGGGAGACAATGAGATGCTTTCTTCTGGCGAGACACATAAGAGGAAGTAAGGAAATGCATCCTTGTGGGATGGCTGGATATTGTCACATCCATCCCTGTGTGCGAAGGGAGAAGGATGACTGTCGTCAGGGTCTGACGGCCGCTCCAGCAAGAGCTGGCAGGTGGGGGGTTGTGAAGTGACGATGGATGTAAGTAACCCTCCCCGTGCTGGGGGATGGAAGGGACCCCATTTTATTGTGAGCACGTGCAAACATGTCACACTGCATCTCACTATTATGTATAATTATAATGCACCTGTAAAAATCAATTAGAACAAACAACCCTTCCAGGGCCAATTTTCTGGCTTCCAGAGTTGTGCATCTTTGTTTCCGCTGCCCGTTACTGTCCCCTGGGCTGTCCCAAGGACTTCACTGTCTCCTTGCTGTGGGAGAGGACGATCCCTTGTTCTATCAGGCTTGACTCCCTCTCTGGTGCATTTTCCATACCAGAAGCTAGATTTCTGCCCTCTGGTCTTGTCCTGGCTTCCTTGGCCCAGCGTCCAAACCTCAATCCATCCTTCCCAGATCCAAAGTGAGGGCTCTTGAGGAATCCGCTCAGGACAGCTGATCTACATACAGCAAGTCCTTGAGGCCAGCCCAGCCATTTCCTACTTCTTAATTAAGCAAACAATGATCAAACAAATGGGTAATTATTATTGTTGTTGTTACTGTTTTAGAATCAGCGCTCGTTAACGAATATCCTCCAGTGACTAAAGTAGAGAGACTAGCAGGTTCTGCAGGAGCTGGGTTGGGATGGACAAGTAGGATCTCACCAGGCTCTCAAGCAAGGGAATAGCATCTTAGGAAGAAGGAACAGCACTTACAAACTCTACTCCATAGTCAAAGGAAAGCCTTCTGTAGTATCTCCTCTCCCAGTGGGAGAAAGTGCTTCTTCCCTGGGTGCACCTGCCATGGGATAAGTGCCTGGGAAGGGCTTCTGCTGGCCATGACTGGTCCTTTGGTTCCCGTGGGATCTACTGATGGCCCCTGCCACACTCGGGCCTTGTGCTACGTCAGGTTACTGCTGGCAATGCAAGGAGTAGCCTGACTGAGTCCCTTCCCCCTCTCAAAGCTCAGCATGCTGTGGGAAGGGACAGTCATGCCCAGGGACGTGACAGAGGACCCGGAGACCCCTGTATAAATGCACTTAGCACGTGCACCGCATTTGTTGGTTCGAGACTGACCAACAAAGGATTGGGCAGTGTGTGCGGGAATAGCCACTGGCGTTCAATCAGGAAGACTTGGGGATGGATTCCATGAGTGGTCATGTCATTCATCCTTTTCCCAGTGCCGGGCTAGCCCTTGCTGAGATGTGCGTAGTGAATTCCAGGATCACAGGGTTTCCCTGTACTTCTGGATCGAAGTCGCTTACAAAAAATGCAGAGATGATATTCCATGTTTGTAGAAATATATCGAAAGTGATTCTACTCTTGTGTATAACTAAAAAGAACAACAAAAAGAATTTCCCAGTTCCGAGTGGCCCGCCGAGATGGGAGCCTTGTGGGAGGAGCAGGCATCCTGCAGCCCCCTCCCCGGCAGGCTGGGCGGCTCCTGACCTGGCTCCTCTCCCTCCAGGTATGGAGAGTGCAATCACGCTGTGGCAGTTCCTGTTGCAGTTGCTGCTGGACCAGAAACACGAGCATCTGATCTGCTGGACCTCGAACGATGGTGAATTCAAGCTCCTCAAAGCAGAAGAAGTGGCCAAGCTGTGGGGACTCCGCAAAAACAAGACAAATATGAACTATGACAAGCTGAGCAGAGCGTTGCGATACTACTATGACAAGGTAAGCCTTGACCTTGTGGGAGCCTGCCTGGGGAGGGTCCCCTTCCCTATTCCTAGCAAAACCCCCTGGGAGGATCGTTCTTCCTCCTCTGGAACCCCGTGGATGTCACTGTGGATTTTGTTTTCTCCGTTTCATCTGCAGTTTGCCGAAGGACAAGTCAGGAGGTGGCGGGGCTTTCCTAATGCTGACTTGCTCCAGGGACAGGAGCGTTCAAGTCTAGAAAGTCTGTCGCTCCTTTCTGGTTTACAGTTGAGTCAGGAGGGCCTTTCCTGAGCGGTGGAGGCATGGACACCTGATTTTTAAGGCTCCATTGTTTCAGCGTCCCCACTTACAAAATAGGGATCCCTCGAGTGCCCATCTCAGGCCAGGTGTGGAGACCGACCGAGCCACTTCAGGTCAGGTCCTTTGAACAGTGCTCGGTACGTGGTGTTTGCAGTGTGGTGGGAAACTTCCCTAATTCCAAGAAAGTTCATTTCCATTTCTGAGTCACCGAGATGAAACAGGACGCTTGGTTAAGTGACAATCTAGTGTAATTGCCGAGACACTTGGGGTGAGTTTTAGTGCATTCCTGGACAAGTAGTTGATATGCTGCTGGGGCAGAACCACTCAGGCCCGTAATTGTTGACCATTTCTATGCCAGTGTTCTGTTGCCGAGTATTTAGTCACATAGATGTAAAAACTTACAATCATAGTAACGATAGGCTTTTGTTCTGGTTTTACTGTTCATATTGAAAGGTGAATTAAAAACTGATTTAAATATTAGATCCTGATCTATATTTAGTGCTTTCTGTCTGCCAACCTCTTTGGAATTAAAGACATAAGGATTACACATTTCAGGAAGTGAAGACATCTTTAATTATAAAGTGTTCCTTTATGTGATCGTAATTGCATATGATTATGTCATTGAAATGCTAAAGGTGCTTTCCTTTAATGCGGCAATTAATTAACCCTGACTTAATGCAGAGTCCCACTAAGAGGGAAGACACTTCTTGCTAATTGCACCGTCTGAAGGCGGCAGATGGTGTGTTGCTTCGCATTTTCCCTGGGTTCTAAGTCGTACCCTGGGAATCGCGGCGCCCTGAAAGGAAAAGAGTCCAGCTTGCATGCTGGCCGCGTGCCTAAAAGCTTGGCGTTCTCTTTGTTTTAAATCAAGGTGTCAAAGAAAAGAAGATCTCTGCCTGGGACTCCCTTCACCTCTTCCTGAGTGTGGGGCCGAGGTGTGTCTCTGCAGCCGGCAGGGATCTCCTGGCTGGAAACGACTGCTCGCAGTTGGCAAAGCCACCGTCGTTTCCACTGTCCCCATCCCTGTGGCAGATTTTCTCATCTGGAGAGAAAGCGTTTATTGTGGTCTTCGAGTACATTTGGTACTTTCTGTTAGGTGTACAAGGCTCCGTGCTGAGCACTTCCTTCCCCTGTCGCTTTAAACCAGGCAACACCCCGTGAGACCCGTGCTGCCGAAGCCTCCTGCTTGTACAGATGAGAACCTGGGGCTTTGATTGAAAAACCTGCCCCCGCTCAGGCAGCCTGTGCGAGGCAGGGCCCAGATCTGAGCCCAGCTGGTGTTCGAGGGTTCCTCGCCAAAGGCGCAGGCACGTGATGCCTTCTGGGACATTCTCTTCCTTTGTACATGTGAATTCCAGGTAGGCAGTCAGGCTGCCCAGGGCTTATTATAACCTAGAAATTACAAGAACATTTGCTTTGTCGTCAAGATCTCCAGTATTTAAAATCCCAGCAGATGCTGTGTAGAATGTTGAGCCCAAGGTTTGGGGCCCAGGTGGCCACTGGGGGTTGCTTGCCAGCCTTGTCTATTTCCTCTCCTGCTGGGGCAGAGCAGGGGTCTGGCCATGGGACTTTGGAGCAGCCTCTGAGCAGCATCTGGACCTCATGGTGTGGGCAGGAGAAGCCTGTTGTCCTACTGTGTCATTGTGGGCTTGGTCACCAGAAGAGGATGCAGCATGTCTTTCCTTCCACATCCCACATGCATCCACACAAGCATGCTGACATGGCAGTTTGACTCTTCCACAGGAAGTGCTTTCAAGGGATGGGTAAGATGGAAAGTTAGATTTTTATTAGTCCATTTTGTATTGCTGTAACAAAATACCTGAGACTGATGCCTTGTAAAGAAAAAGTTTATTTAGTTCATAGTTTTAGAGAGCATGGTACTTGCTCTGGTGAGGGGCCCCCTGACTGCATCCCAACATGGAGGATGACACTGTGGTGGGAGCGCGAGTGAGAGAAAGAGATGACATGATGAGACGGGAAGCCTAAAATATTTGGGTTCAGTCTCACTCTTCTGTAACAGCCCACTCTCACAGGACCGAGGTCCCACAAGAAGATTGACCTCCCCTGAGGGCAGTCTTCCCAGTTACCTGGTACCTCACACTGAGCCAAAGCTCTTAAAGTTCCTCTGACCCAACATCGCCACACTGAGGACCGAGCTTGCAACTCACGAACTCGTGGGGGACACCTCAAGCCATAGCAGACTCTTAAAGCAGTTTAAAAAAAAGAAGAAGCAGCAGAGGGAGGAGAGGGGAAGGAAGATGAAAGGGAAGAAAGGAGGCGAGTGAAAGGGGGTGGGAGGGAGAAGTAAAGAGGGCAGGGCGAGATAGGAAAAAAGAAGGTGACGTTAGTGATGCTTTATTTTACATTTTATGGTGAACGCTTTCAATTTTGCCAGCAAGACTGATGATCTGTGTGAACTCAACTGGAGCAAACTGACATTTTCCACCTGCAGTAACGGCAGTCTTAAATGGTTCCCCCTCCAACCTGAGGGACATGATGGTGCAGGGTCCTTGTGAATGTGAAGCCCGGGCCGTGTGGGCACCCTTGGTGTCCTCAGGCTGACGCTGTCAGCTTGTCAGTGTGGTGGTCATTCTCCTCCCCCTCCCCCTCCCCCTCTTCCCCCTCCTCTCCCTCCTCCCCCTCCTCTCCCTCCTCTCCCTCCTCCTCCCCCCTTCCCTTCTTTTCCCTCCCCTCCCCATCTCCCCTTCCCCTTCCCACCTCCTCCTTCCCCACCTCCCCCTCCCCCTCTCCACTCCTCCATTTCCTCCTCCCCTCTTTCCTCCTCTCCATCATCCCTTCTCCCCTCCCCTTTCTCCTCTTTCTTCTCCCCTCCCCCTCTCTCTCCTTCCCCCTCTTTCCTCCTTTTCCTCATCTCCCTTCTCCTCCCTACTCCCCTTTCTCCTGTCCCTCCTACCCCTCCTCTTCCTCCTCCTTCCCTCTTCCTCCTCTCCCTCCTCCTCTTCCTGCCCCTCCGTTCCCCCTTCTCCTCTTCCTCCTCCTCCCCCTCCTCCTCCTTCCTCCTCTCTCTCATCCCCCTCCTCTCTCCTCTTCCCCCTCCTCCTCCTCCATCTCCCTC
This sequence comes from Sciurus vulgaris, assembly GCF_902686455.1. NCBI lineage: Eukaryota > Metazoa > Chordata > Mammalia > Rodentia > Sciuridae > Sciurus > Sciurus vulgaris. The sequence goes on from NC_136465.1 coordinate 156,542,582, forward strand.
ACACTTCCCAGAGCCTGCAAGGGACACAGGGGGTGACTCCCTAGCCCGGCAGCCAGTTCTCTTTCCCTGTCTTCTCCTTCTGTCCTTTGCTAGCTCTCATCTTTTCACTCTTGGCTGAAATGGCAATGCCTTGGTTTGTCCTAATAGGGAAGTTTCCCTGCCAGAGTTGACAAGCATGAGAATATCATTATTTTTATATGTTATATGTTATATTTTTAGCTCATTCCAGAATATTAAAAATGGGCAGAGGAGAAAACAGTGCAAGTGTGTACAGAACTGTGCCAGGTCACTGGAGGACACACGCACGCGCTCCCGAGTCGCGCTGGCCGAGCCCTTTAATCATGGTTCCAGTAACTCGCATCAGCACCCAGGTTATTATGGCGAGGTGCTCCCAGCTCAGGGCTGGCGGGCCGGGCTTGAGTCCAGCTCTGGTGGAGGTAGTTTGTCCATCTCTCTGGGTCTCAGTGAAGACTACCCCCTGGGTGGCAGGGGATTAGCTGCATTGACACCTGGGCAGTGATGAGAACAGTGACCTGGACACCCTCGGGTGACTGGCGGGTGGACAAAGCCTTAGCCGGGGTAACAAGGTGGATGATATTTTCTATCAGTAATTTGCGAAATTCAGACGAGCGTAGAGAAGAAAGTGAAAACCTTTCCGCCACCTTCCTGCACAGGTGCGCAGAGGTGGGTGCCGGGTCCTGGAACAGCGGCCATGTTCGCTTTAGAGCTTTCGGGAGCTCCTTCGTGCTTGATGCCTGCTGATGGGCACAGGTGGTTTCTCTATCGGTCGCCTCTGTTTTTATGTCAAGACTGCTGCGGAAACTCCAGAGGCATCTTCGAATTTAGCTGACCCTTCCTGCCCTCTGCATCAAGCTTCTGTGCACCTGAGCTGTCAAAGGCTCCCTGTGCCCTTAGTGCCTTTGTGGGCTGTGAATTTGGTGCCCTGGTTAGAGCCCAGCCTTCTCTGTTCCCCCAGGGGAAGTGGGGGCAGTCTCAGTGCCTCCCCCATTGCCTGGCTTGTGGGTTAAGAGAGAGGATGTGTGCAAGGCGCTCAGCACAGCGTCAGACACCCAGTAGGTCCACGCTCCACAAGAGCATGCCTGTAAGCCTGCTGCTTTATGTCACAGTCTTGTTTACACAGGTGTCCTTCTCGCAGCACCTCTCTTGTTGCCCCAGTACCTTACACAGCCTCTGGCACATATTAGCTGCTCAGTAAATGCTAAACAAAGGTGCCTATGTGTCCTACTCAGATACAGATCACTCACATCATAGAAGTTGCATCAATTTAAAAAAAAAACAAACTTGCTTCCTTTGGATGATTGGGCTGCATTAGTCAGCTCAGGCTGCTGTAACAGACTACCACAAGCTCTGGGTAGATTCAGACACCAGAAATGAATTCTCCCACAGTTCTAGAGGCTAGATGTCCAAAGTCAAGGTGTCAGCAGCAGGCTGGGCTGCTCTGACTGTCTGGAGGCTCCTTCCTTGCCTCTTCTTTGCTTCTGTGTGCCCGTCAGACTTGGACACGCCTTGGCTCGTAGCCTCCTTACTCTTTCCTCCTCTGTTGTCACATGGTGTTCTCCTTCTGTGTCTCCGTGTCTCTCCTTGTAAGGACACAGTCAATGGATGAAGACCCATCCTAATGCAGTACGAATGCATCTTAACTTGGTCACATCTGCAAAGATCCTGTTTCTAAATAGGGACACAGCCACAGGTACCAGCAGTCAGGATCTTTGGGGGCAACACACTTCCTATAACATGTACCTATTTTTCAGACACTACTGGACTTTTATTCAGATTTTCAAAATTACATAATAAAGGGAAAGCCTTAGAGATGAGGGTTCAGATTCAGGAAATTCTAAAAACTGCTTCCCAGGGTGTGAACAGCTGCTCGGCCCAACAGCAGGTGTAATGGTAGACTCAGTGACAGGTGTGACACTCAGTTCAACAGCAGGTGCATCACACTGCGCCAGCACCTGCTGTAGGTGCCCCGGGCGAGGACATGGTAGAGGAGACCAGTCCCACCTTGGAGGGAGTCAGAGTCTCTGGGAATTTGGCTGATCTGGAGCAGCAGAAGACCTTAAGAGAAGGCTGAAATGGGAAGAAAAGCCAGCTCTGCGGGATTCTGTCCTGGGTCAGCAGTGGCTGAGATCTAGTGCCAGCCTCTGCAGCTCCTCCCTCCGCCCGTGACTCTGTGGACTCCCTAACACATGCAGGTTTTGCTGCCAAAGATGACCTTCCCCAAGTGCAGCTTTTGACAAGTCCATTGGACAAACCCAGCTAGCACCGCAGAGTAGAGATGCCCGGGCCAGGAGCAGCATGCTGTATCCCCTGGGGCTGGGGACTGAAGGACCCCTGGCCAGCTGGAGGGACAGGCGGGCACAGAGGCACCTGTGGCTGTGCATTGAGGTGCAGAAGCCCGAGCTGGTGGAGAGTGAACTGAGCGTTTACTTGGAGCCTGAGCATTTCACGGTCACCACTACCACACAGCCTGATTTCCTCAGTGTCACTTTAAGTCCTGGGAGATGGGTTTGTTCATGTAGCCATGATGATTGGCAGTTTGGGGTGGGGTTGTTCTTTCCCCCTCTTAGGTTTAAACTGAGTTTTCCGGGAGGTAAACTTACTGATGTAATTATAAGAATTTCTTCCAGAGATTGTATTTATTAACAGGCTAACAACTCTATTTTTGTTGCTTAACAACAATGGGCAGGATCAGTTTTTCTATCTTTCATTTCCGGGTGAGATGGGAGACTGCCTGTAAGTGGCCCTCACAACCACCACGCACCTGTGGGCCAGATCCAAGGGGCAGGAGGGACTGCGGGGATTCATGGCATCTCTGCACTCCTTAAATAAGTTCTGGGTGGCTTTTAGCTTGCTTCTGCCTCCAGTTGGTGGACAGGGCTCTTTGTTCAGTGATTCCTTTGACAAAATCTCTCGCTCCCCTGGGGTTGTTCAGAAGCTGATGGGGGATACAGACATGCAAATCAAAAATTTCCCCTGGTGCTGGGGATGTGGCTCAGTGGTAGAGTGCTTGCCTTGCCTGGTGAGGAACTGGGTTCCATCCTCAGCACCACATAAAAATAAATAAATAAAATAAAGGTATTGCGTCCCTCTATAACTAAAAATATTTAAAGAAAAAAATTTCCCCCCCAAATCATGGGAAGTGCTATGGATATGATACCCAATCCTCCCGGGATAGGGGACAAAGCAGATGAAGGCTTCCTGAGGTTAGGACACTTGGCCTGTCTCCAGGTCTGAGAATGAATTTACCCAGCTGGGAAAAGTTGGGAAGGAATATACCCAAAGGGACAGCCTATGCCAAGGCAGGGAGTGTGAACAAGTGTGACTTTTCCAAGCGCGGAGTTTTTATTTAGGGACCCAGGAAGAAAGGAGGTTGGAATGTGAGTGGGGAGTGGAACAGGGGGTACCGCCTGCTACAGTTGGTGCTTTCCCCAGAGACCCAATGGAGGGGTGAAAGCAAGAGAGTGCCCCACGATCACATTACATATTTTAGAAATAAAAAGCTCTTCCTCTTCTTGGCATTGGCCATTGCACATCAGATCCCACTGTTCTGATCTTTTTGGCCAGTTGTCATGAATCTGTTTGTCCCCACTGGGTGAGTTGGCCCCACCTGCAGTGCCAGGGTCCTTGGGCCCTGCTCCAGAAACCCCAGGGGGGAGAGGAAGATGGTGGAGTCTGGCATCACATGAGGTGAGCAGCTGTCTTCTGTTCATGAGGAGCCAGAGACAGGCTCTCTAGGTTGCTGCAGAAAGACCTGGAAACTTAGACAATCCCACATCCTTTTCTGTCCAACAGACCATTTGTCCTGGTTGTCGGTGGTGAATGCCCCTCCCGGGGGGCGGGGGTGCTGGATGATCTGTCAGTTCCCTTCTTATCAGCAGAGGAAAGTGGTGACAGAATGAGAAATCCTGTGTCCGCGGCAGCACCAGCTTAGCCTCACAGTGTACTGGGTCTCCTTTATTAATTGGAAGAGGTTTAGAGAGAGCCGTGGAGACAAAGTCGTTGGCAACATCCTCCTGGAAGTAGAACTCCTCGCCTTCTTAACGTAATCGGGTAATTCATTATACATTGGGTGTGCGACCAGGATGAAGAACATTCGTACTAATGATAACACGTCTGAGGTCCACTGCCAAGAAGCCCAGCCCTGGTGGAATTCTTAAATCCCCAAAATAAATTTTGTGAAGATAAAAAGATATATTGTCACAGCAGAGGAAGCACAGAAGTCCAGAAAATGTTCATAGCACAGAACTTTCTAGAACACCTTTGTTAGCTGTGGAATTCCACGGAAGACCCATCTCCTGACTCCATTGTGGTGTCCTGTGCCTGTGCATGGAAGGAACTTTCTTGCCTAGCCATGGGACCAAGTGTTGAGAGCCTGTGTGTTTTGTTGGGTATCTTTTTTTTTTTTCCCCTTCATCCCATTTCAGTTGCTCAGATGGTTCAGGGAACAACAGATGGCAACTGGGCTTTTGTCTGGGGGCCAGGGGGATAGCCAGGGCCTCTCTGCAGCATTTGGCCCCAGAAGCTGCCTGAGACCTGTGGAGTGGCTGAACTGCCTCCTGGAGGTCTTCCAATCTGGTCACCTTGCCCCGGGAGATAGCAGCCGGCAGAAGGGGACCGGGCTGCAGGGGGAGGGGACCAACACTGCATGTACCTGGGGGTGCTTCCTGTCTTGCCCAGGCTTCCAAGCCAGCTTCCTGTGGCACTAAGCATTCCCCCAAATAGGGCAGTTGCTAAGGAACAAGGATGAGCCAGAGTCTTGGGAGCACCGTCAACACCGCATTGATGAGGATGCTCCTGCGCTCGGCGCTCGCTGCCAGAGCTCCTGCAGCCTGCCAAATCCACTTGCGTCAGGCTGTTGCCCAAGCCCACACCGAGTCTGCATGTGCCAGCACCAACGGTCCTGCTTCTAGGCTTTTAGCTGCAGGAAAATTGAGGGGTTGTGTAGACAAACCGACAGAACCCTCACATTCCCATCCCACCACCCCCTAGCCGCCATCTGCCAGCGGCTCCTCTGCGCAGCCTCTTCCCACCTCCTGCCTGTGCTCAGTTCCTACCCCAAATTGGTGACATAAGAAGGGAAGCTCACGTGTGTTGAGCACTCTGTTTTTGGTCAGGCACTGCGCTAGGTATTTTTACTTTTATTAACTCATTTTCTAAATCCTAACGTACCTGTCCTCATGGTCAGTAGTGGATCATGAGAGTGGGGAATCTGAGTCTCCAGGAGTTTTATAATGAATCCATGATGAAGCAGCTGACCACCAACAGCTCTCGGCCTATGAGTCTTTTTTTGTGGGGGAGGGGGTTACTGGGGATTGAACCTAGGGGCGTTTTACCACTGAGCCACAACCCCTTTTTATGTTTTATTTTGAGATAGGGTCTCACTCAGTGCTTAGGGCCTTGCTCATTTGCTGAGTCTGTCCTCGAACTTGCGAACCTCCTGCCTCAGCCTCCCAAACCGATGGGATTACAGGTCTGTGCCACTGTGCCCAGCGGCCTAGGAGTCTTACCCCTAAATTCCACACTTAGGATTATGATGCTGCAGGATCATGTTACAGGTCCCTGGGCCCAGACTGGAATGTATGCTCCTCACATTGCTGGTTTACCACCCCAAGACCCACAGAAGGGAGAGACGCCCCTCCCACATGTTTTGACTAAGACAGAGGAAGGACTGCTGGCAGGATTCTGAGCCAGCTGAGCCCTGGAGGTGCTGGTTCAAGTGGCCCCCCCCATCACCCCTGCCTCCAGGAGATGCCTCCTAAAGAAAGCCAGATTGGCACTGGGCACACTGCTGCTTGTACACCACCCCCCAGCACCCTATGTTCCCCCAATAGACTCCAAAGTCCCTTTACCCTCCAGCCCCAGTCCCACTGCCTCGGATCCTCTCCCAGCTGCCTGCCCAGCATGGCCTCTTCATCCCTTCTGCCTTTTCTGCCTGCTCCTCTCCAGGTTGCCTGTACCTCTCCAGGTTGCCTGTACTCAGTGACCACCCTGCCTGCTCTGTGTCCCCTTCCTTCTCCTGCTGTCACTCTGTCTACCTCGCTGGACCAGATACAGGTAGAATGGGTGAGGAGCCAGCAGCTGCCTGTCCTTCTGTCACAGGAATCTGTCATCTCAAGAGCAGGAAAGGACCCAGGAAACCACTCCACACTCCCTATTGCCTCTTCCTCTTGAGCGAGTGAGGACCCTAGAGGGCAGGCGATTTTTCTTTCGTTTTATTTTTATTCTTTACTTTTTGTATGTGGTGCTGGTGATTGAATCCGGAGCTTTACCACTGAGCACCATCTCTAGCCTGGGAGGCGATTTTTAAGTGAACAGGTGGCAGAGCCAGGAGAGCATACACCCAGAACACCTGTGGGCCCTCAAGCTCCCACAGGGGCTGCCAGGACCGGAGGAGGGCAGTGCAGCCACAGAGGAAGGTCACCGCAGCAACCCCCTCACCCAGCGGGGGCAATGGGAATATTTCCACGATTTACCGATGCAGACACCGTTGAGTGTTAGGAGCCAGCAGAGTCAGGGCTCGGGTCTGGTGAGAAGCAGCATCTAGCCAAAAAGTGGGAAGGGGTAGACCAGTGTCCAGTCGGAGGCTTCAGGTCCAGTGTCAGGCCAGCAAGATGGCTCTTCTCACTGGCAGCGCCTTGGGGACCACGGATGCCCAGGCAGCAAGACCAAGGAGCCCTCCCACCCACAACCTCAGGCCCACCGAATTTGGTGAGACAGTTCACACTGCAGCTCACCAGTGCCGGGAAAGAAAGAAATCTCAACCGAAACCCCCAGAAAACCTCCCCCAGGAGGCGGCGGAGTTGGCCACTTCAGAGGTGGAGTTAGAGCCCTTTATTGGCAGCACTGTATTCTTAGAAGTTCGAAGCAGGGTGTGGGTGGGTGGGTGTGAGTGTACGTGTTCCAAACTTGAGCTTTCGACAAAGGGCAGCCAGGCCCCGCCTAGCCCAGGGCCTAGGACAGCCACGTGCTTCCTTAGCATGGAGCTGGTTTCCAGGCGCTCCCAGGTCTGAGCTGCGGAGCTCCGGGCACAGGGTGGATTCACTTCAGCTGCAGCCTGTGGGCCTTCTGGAAGAGGGTGAGCTGATGGAACAGCAGCGGCTCAGGGCTCTGCTCTGGAACAGCTGGGTTCAGGCTTCAGCCCCGCTGCTTACCAGCTGTACGATCCTGGGCTGTCTTCATTTGCCAAGTGATACATAATACAGAGTAGTGTTTTTTAAACGTGAAAATGCAGCCAAGCCAAAAGAAATAGGAAAGTCATTTAAATCCTATATACATCTTATAAGATTAATTTTTTTCTTTCTTTTTTCATTTAAACATATATCTATAAAGAAAATAATTTCATTAAAATCACAGGGTCCTTCCACACAGGCTATCCTTTTTCACCTAATGTATATTTAAAGACACGAGGAAATGTGAACACTGTGCGTTTCTCTGAGATGGCGAGAAGTTTCCATTATATGGCTCTTCCTCCCTGCATCTAACTCAACCCTCTGTGGTAGAAAATGGGTTTAACCTCACTGGCCAAGAAAGAGCAGTGACCCTTGACCGCTTCATCTTTAGAACAGGGCAGCAGGGTGCATCTTGCAAGGTGTGTGCGCAGCCAGAGGAGGGTCGTTGGGAGTGCTTGCCATTTTCCTCTGTCCTTCCCACCCGTGGGCTCCCTTCTCAGAGGAGATCTATCATGATAGAGGTGGACCTGCCCTGGTGAATCCAGGGTCTGCTAGTTCAAACTCCTGGTTCTCTGTGCAGGGACCTTAGTGGCAGCATTTAGGGCTAGAGGTCTCTAGTGGCCTCCGCCAGAAGCCATAGCAGAGTCCCTGACCGCAGCTGACACCGTGAAGCCAGGCTGCTCCTCAGAGGCAGTGGACAACAGTTGTGATCAGCTGGTGTCTGATTAGTGTCTGGGCCACCTTCTAGGTCCTGGTATTACCTCTCTGCTGTAGGATGACATTGGCATCAGCGTGACTCACCTGGATAAAGCGGTTGCCCCCTGTGGGCTGCCCTCTCCTCCCCCATCCTGGAATTAGTTGGATTGTGCGACATTTTCTCCCTGGTGAATATCCAGTGCTGGCCATGTTAGGCATGAGGTACTGTAAGCCTTGCATCTATTTCTTGTCTGAACCCAATAAATAAGGCATCATGTTTCCTCAGTGTGGTTGAGGGACGTGAAGCACATGTAACTGCCTGCCCTGCCATGGATCATGTTGCCCAGAACTGTGGATAAAGCAAGTAGAATGTTCGCAGCCGCCTAAGAGGGTTCATGTTGACTATTACATTGTCATCAGGGCTGACAGAGGGTGGTGTTTGTTTTGTTTTTGCTTAAATGGAAGAGTAAAAATAATAGCAATAACAGTAATAGCTAAATGTACGTTATGAACTTAGGACGCGTGGATATATTAGGCATTCTGATACAACTTTAGGTAGATAGATTTGTTCCCATTTTACAGGTGAGGAAACTGAGGCACATGGCTAGTATGAGACAGGAGTGGTGTTTGAACTTAATCCTAGCAGCAGCCCTTGTGATATGGTCTACTGGGTGTTTATTGGAAAGGTCTCTTTCACTGTCCCTGTTACCCATCTCTACTATCAGTGTGGAGTAACAGGCCCAGGTGGCATTCGGAAGAGTTTTCTAAACAGTTTTTCCTACTTGCTGAGTGAGCTGCTGGCTTTTTTCACTTTTGAGTACAAGGTGGCAAACTTGCAAAGCTCTCAGTGTGGCCCAGCAGGGTCGTCAGAGCATGTCTAGGGGAAGCCCATCATGGGTCTGAATCTCCCTGGGGAGGAAATGGGAGACTGGGTGACAAGTCAGAGCACGAGACAGACAGATGCATGACCTTAGATCAAGATCAGGGAGCTAGGTCGGCACAGATGGACTGGCACATCCAGCAGGTATTTGCAGAGTCGATGGATGGATGAAATTACAGTTTATTAAGCTCTCAAGGGAGATGTGAGGTTGTAGGTGTGCATATGGCCTCAGCGCCTGGGAGTTTCCAGCTTTAAAACATAGTCAAAAATCATGCAGAGGTGGGGCACGGCAACCAGCCTGGTGGTGGGCCTCAGAAGGTCGCGTCTGATCTGGGGTTTTGAGCCTCTGGCTTCAGCCTTTTTTCATTTCTCCTACAGAGTTAAGGAGCCCTGTATCCAATAAACATTAGTCAACCTATTTTAATATTATCCTAACAACATCATAATTAAGCAGGTAAGTTCAATTCCAAAAGCATCTCTTCATTACTGTCTTCGGAATATAATTTTTTTTAATTACAAAACTTAATAGAAATATTCCTTATCTATCCACTATGATTGTGGAAAATATTTGAGGAAAAAATTACATCTGCACTGAACATAGACAGACTTTTATTCCTTGTTATTATTCCCTAAACCATACAGTGTAACAGCTCTGTATGCAGCATTTACATTGTATCAGGGATTGTCTAGAGATGTCTCATAATACAAGGAGCAGTGCACAGGTGATATGCAAACACCATGCTGTTGTATGTGCAGGACTTTGAGCATCTGAGGAACGGGACGACTCTATTTGGGATTATTTACATGGGCTCCTTTTTCCTCTTTGAGGGGAGGAGAAGGCCGAGTATGCTTGTGTGTTTATGTGCCTGTGCATATTTAAGCACACCCATGGACACACCTGTTCCTGCAGGTGAGCCTGTAACCTGTCAGGGCAGCAGGCAGCGCTGAGGGGAGCCAACTCTGTCTTCTGCCCTGGTAGGGCAAGATGACAGAGATCCTGTCACCGGAAGTGAGCTGGGAAGCGTTCCCTGGGGTGCCAGGGCCCCACCCCTTGAACTCTAGGCTCCTGCTTTGCCTGATGACGCTGTGGCTACCGGGATGGTGGCAGTCATTCCCCGTCTGCTTTTCTTTCACTCCTGTTGTAGAGACTGCTGCTTCGCCCTTTCCGAACCGGCCCGCCCTTGCTGCCTTTGGCTGACCTGCGGCGGGCGGGGAGACTTGGCCCTGGTAGCCAGTGCACACTTCATGGGAGATTACCAAGAGGCTGGTCCCACGCGTAAAGGAGGCAGATGTGCAGCCCTCTCTCTCAAACCGCACTGAGAGTCCCTTGGTCTAGCTGGACACACACCAGATCTGTCAAGTTGCTAGGCAGCCAGAAGCAACAAATACTTGTGAGGCTGGGATGGAAGGGGTGAAAACCAGACTTTTTCTAAAGGTCTTCATCACTTGACATAATAAGAACCCTACCCAAGCACTTTGGCATCCTGGGCTAACTTGCGTCACCCTCCGTCGTGGCCAAGTGCTCAGGAATCAGGATGCCTGGGTGCCCTCTGTCTTCCCCAAGTGGCTGCTTGTAACCATGCATAATTTATACTCCTGCAGCCTTGGTTTGCTCATCTCTCAAATGGGCATAATAAGGTTCCAGTCTCCCAGAGAGTTAAATGAAATGTTGGACATCAGCTTCTTAGAGCAGAGCCTGGCAGATAATCCGTGCTTAGCAGCTGCTAGCTGTTGTTATTGCTTGTGCTGTGAGCTTTCTCAGCAGGCTGTCTGTCTTGGAAAGACACTTCCCTTTGGAAACCACAGAGGCCTTCCAACATACATGCCCCACCTTCCCTACATTCCCAGGGTCTGTCCAGGAAGATAAGTAAAAAGAAGCTATCATTTCAGCTGCCAGGACACACACCTCCGCCCACCTCCTTCCTCATTCCCCAGCCACAGGCATCCTCACTGATGTGACAGGACTTTCCTTACCAGCTGCTGTCATGGGAGCAGACATCCCTGGGGCTGCGCGACCTCTGTAGTCTGTCTGAGCCTACTGTCCTCCTACCCAGGTCCAATCTCAGCCTTCAGCCCCTGCGGAGGCTTTCAAGTGTTTTGGGAGCCACCCGCCCTGCTTATTTCCAAAGGCCATGCTTCTTCCTTCTGGCCAGCTCATTACATCGGCTCCACGCCCATCGCCACATGAACTTGCTCTGGAAACCCTCCCTGCAGAGCAGTAGCTCCTGACGTGGACCCTTCCCTTCCCTTGTCTCATCTCCTTATCTGCAGAGTCAGGGTGAGCTCATGGCAGCAGTCACCATCCAGCTGGAGAAGGCTCACTGCCTTCCACTTAAGTGTGTAAAATTCTTTGTGTTCTTTCTTAAAAACAACTTTATTGAGATATAATTCATCTGCCATACAGTTCACTCATTTCAAGTATAGAGTTCAGTGGTTTTGACTGTTGTGAATTGTGCATCCATCACCATAATCAATTTAGAACATCTTCATCACCCCAAACAAAAACCCCCATGCCCTTTAAGCCATACTCCCCCATTCCTTCATTCCTCTGAGCCCTAGGTAATCATGATCTACTTTATGACTATGGATTTTGCTATTCTGAGCATTTAAGTAGAATTGTAATATATGACCTTTATAATTATTTAGTATCTTCTTTCATTTAGCATAATGAATCCTCAGTCATATAACATGCATTGATACTCTGTTCCTTTTTGTGACTGAATAATATTCCATAGATATACCACATTCATTTATTCAGTTGGCAGTCATGTGGGATATTTGTCATATCCTTTAACTTGGATTTCTAACTTTTTTCAGTACTGGGGATTGAATCCAGGGGTGTTTACCACTGAGCTACATCCCCAGCCCTTTTATTTTTTGTTTTGAGATTGGGGCTCACTAAGTTGCTGAGAGTCTCACTGAATAGTTGAAGCTGGCCTCAAACTTGCAAATCCTCCTGTTTCAGCCTCCAGAGTCACTGGTATTACAGGTGTGCACCACCACACTCAGCTTCCTACCATTTTTTGACAAGGAGAGACTTTAAAATCATTCTTATCATAGCCCTTAATTATCTCTTAGTTTGCTCATGAATATAATCCCTCCTCCAGACATGTTCTGAGCCTGTAAGAAAATGAAAGTGTTTTTGTTTTAAACAATTATATTCGCTAAAAGAAAGAATTCAGATGTATAGTTTCTCTTTTGCTTTCTTCTGTATAATTATTTAGGCTCAAAAAACTCAATTTAGATGAGGGTTCAAACTGGCTGAGGAAAAAATAGAGTGTTTCCCTAGAGAGGAAAATATTATGAGTAAAACAAAAAATACCCCAGAATTCTTGCAGAGGAAGCCACTCCAGGCCCGCATGCCTACTTTATAATAGGAAGCGACTCTGGGTCAGGTGGGGTCTGGGTCGCCCGTGTCTAATCTCTTCCTGCTGGGAGCCGGTGTTCCTGGCACGTTCTCTCCCCAGGCTGCTGCTGAGCTCTGCAGAGCTGCCAGCTGGGCCCAGGTGGAACTTCTCAGTTCCCTGGTTCTCTGACGGTGTCCCAGTCTGAGTGTGAGCTTGAGGTCAGCTGGAACTGTGGGATCGAGTGGGGTAGGTAGCAGGCCAGGGCCAGGATGCGGGGACCACGCAGCTTCGAATTCTGTCCCGTGTGTCCCTTGAAGAGGACAAACCTCCTGCGTGCTGGTGCTGGGCCAGGCGTCATGGGACGCAAGGGAGTGGGATTTCCTGTCCCTCCCTTAGACACCTGCCCCAAGGAGTTCTTCCTTGAAAATCTCGGTGGAGTGGTAAATGCGCCTTTCTCTCTTTCACTCAAGGGAGGGAAAGGCAGATCAGATGCCACAATGTAGCAAGAGGGCAGGCGAGACCCCAGCAGGCTTATATCAAACCATATTTGGGAAAGAAATAAACTTAATTCAATCTCATTTCTCCATGAGGATTGAACCCAGGGCCTCACACGTGCTAGGCAAGCGCTCTGCCACTGAGCCCCAACCCCAGCCCCTCCTTGGGGCTGTTCGATGCTCTCCTCCATATTTGTAGGGAATGTGAAGACTCAGGCTTTAGAACCAGTAGATCTTAGTGGTTTGGGGCAGATGAGTCCCTGTCTGGGAGCTTGTGATGTCTTGGAGGTGGAAGGGTGATACCTCACACCCTCCAAGAAGGCTGTGACCCTAGTGGCCTGCACATGGGATGGCTGGCACAGCAGGGCAGTCCATAGGAGCTGCTTCTAAAGCTCTTTTTCCCCAGATGATTTTATTTTTTCTCAAACTGGTACCCAAGTTTCAGGAGGAACAGTTTATAAGAAAACATTCAGAGTCCTTTCCCCATAGAATTGCACTAGCTCTTTGTGCTGGAGGGACGCCATCTTTGTCCCCCCGACCCCCAGCACCAGGATCCCTTGAGTGAACCACAGAGTGGGGCACACAGCAAGCATCTGATAAGATGTGAAATCTGGGAAGTCTGCAGGGAATTCACCTGTCGATTTAATGAATCTCAAACAGTACAGCCTTTACTACTAATAGCTCTAAACTTCGCAGCAATTGTTGTTTTATGTTTATATCCTAATGTTTGAGGGTTCATAAACAGAAGAGCCAGAAGCAGATACGAGAAACTTAGAACACTATAGGAATGTCACAGATATCCAAGTAGGCGATTGGTGTTTCCTCCAGGGGCAACAATGGCTCTGACTTAAGAAAGCATGGCAGCGTTTGGTGATGCCTTCCCTTCCCGTACAGCTCTTTTCTCCATTACCATCTCACCCCATTCTCTCGACTTCCAGTAAGATAGTGCCACATCACAGCTCTGCAGAGGTGCCTCCCACCTCCCTGCTGGGTGGCTGTGCAGTTAAGTGGGCTAAGCTTATTTCCTAATTATTTGGGGGGGGTACCAGGGATTGAACCCAGGGGCACCTGACCACTGAGCCACATCCCTGCCCTGTTTTGTATTTTATTTAGAGACAGGGTCTCACTGAGTTGCTTAGCACCTCACTGTTACTGAGGCTGGCTTTGAACTCACGATCCTCCGGCCTCAGCCTCCCGGGCGGCTGGGATTACAGGTGTGCGCCACCTTGCCTGGCTCATCTCCTGATTTTTCATCCATTTACTTTTCACAGTGCTGGAGTGGAACCCGGGGTCTCACACGTGCTAGGCAAGCACTCCCACACGGGCACATCCCCAGCCCTCCTAGAGTTTAAAACGGGGATACTAACGCCTTCCTCTGGGATCGCTCTTTGTATTATATGAGATTAGGTATGAACAGTCCTGTAGTAAGTGCCTATTAAATAGCCACTGTTACTGTATTATTGGGAATAGTCATCCTCACTTTCGAGACGAGGAACCACACATGGTGGTTTGGAGAGGTTGGCAGAACGGGAAAGATGGTCCAGTCCTTCGGCCTCTGACGTCTCCTGTCCTCCTCCTTAGCCGACATGTGCTCATCAGGGGTGTCTGGGTGTGTCCGTGGGCAACATTGGCCACGACAGTGTGCCCCTGTGCCGTGTCTCAGGTGCACTCAGGTTTTAAATGTCTACTTTTATATTCGCAGAACATCATCAAGAAGGTGATTGGGCAGAAGTTTGTGTACAAGTTCGTCTCTTTCCCAGAGATCCTGAAAATGGATCCTCACGCGGTGGAGATCAGCCGGGAGAGCCTTTTGCTGCAGGACAGTGACTGTAAGGTCCCTCCCGAGGGCCGCGAGGCCCACAAGCACGGCTTGTCCGCCCTCAAAAGCACAAGCCGCAACGAATACATCCACTCAGGCCTGTACTCGTCCTTCACCATTAACTCCCTGCAGAACCCCCCAGAGACCTTCAAGGCCATCAAGACAGAGAAGCTGGAGGATTCGCCCGAGGACAGTCCCCCGGTGGAAGAAGTCAGGACTGTGATCAGGTTTGTGACCAATAAAACCGAGAAGCACATCACCAGGCCGGTGGTGTCCCTGCCTTCCACGCCCGAGGCTGCGGCAGCGTCCGCCTTCCTGGCCTCCTCTGTCTCAGCCAAGATCTCCTCTTTAATGTTGCCAAATGCTGCCAGCATCTCATCAGCCTCGCCCTCCTCCTCTCGGTCCCCATCCCTGTCTCCCAACTCACCGCTCCCGTCTGAACACAGAAGCCTCTTCCTGGAGGCTGCCTGCCATGACTCGGATTCCCTGGAGCCCTTGAACCTGTCGTCAGGCTCCAAGACCAAGTCTCCATCTCTTCCCCCAAAGGGCAAAAAGCCCAAAGGCTTGGAAATCTCTGCGCCCCCACTGGTGCTCTCAGGCACCGATCTTGGCTCCATCGCCCTCAACAGCCCAGCCCTGCCCTCGGGATCCCTCACCCCAGCCTTCTTCACTGCACAGGTAAGAGCTTTTCCTGAGGTCCCGGCCACACACAGACTCACGGCTTAGCAAATGGAGAAAGGGCAAGCAAAGCCACTTCCCTCCCTCCTTTGAGAGAGAATCCCAGAGCCGGTGTCTGGGAGCCACTGTGTAATGGGAAGGGAAGGTGCTTTTCTACCCTGAGGCTGAGGCTCACACACTAGAAAAGGAGTAGTATATGGACGACAGAGGGATGCCTGATTGGGTTCTTGCTTTTAGTAGTCTAAAGTGTCCAACAGGTGGAACATGCACACTGGCCGTCAAGGCAGATGTACGGAATGATTTCCCATGGAAAATTGAGGGGGCAGATTTCTACTTCAGGAGCCTTTGGGCCTGGGGGACTTAGTAGCCATTTTTCCTGTTAATAAGAAAGTCCGTGTTCACGGATACCATCGTTGCATTTGTGAGTGTTGATCTCTCTCATGTTGGTCTCTAATAAGAAACGCAAGGCCTACCTTGAGCAGGAGTCGATTGTTGGAAGCACTGGGGAGAGGAGTGCACAGTGGGGCACGGACATCCTGGTTGCAGTTAACCTGGGAGAAGGCAGCCTTTTCCTTTAAAGAAAACATCAGCCAACTGGATTTCTACTTCCCCTTGAACACTGGCAGTTTGGTGGCTGAGTTTGAGTACTGCTTTGGGGGTCACCAACCCTGGATCCCCATGGATTCGGTTCCTGGCCTCCCGGCTTCCTAGGAGTGGGACCCTACACGATTTTTCTCTAAGTGAAATGGATTACCATGAGGAGGAGCTGGTAGTGGCCCTGCTTCGTGAGCTAGCTCCCGCTAACCCGTGGATGCTCCTGTCCTGGCGCTCTGTGGCCCGTGGTGGGGGCCTGTGTGAGCTGAGTAGTTGTCCACAGGTCGTCCCTGGTGGCAGCAGCAGCGGATGTGGCGTCTGCCCAGGCCCTCTCCTGCACACTTGTCTCACGTTGCTGGCTTCCCTAGCAGCCCCATGGTGTAGATGCCACCGCCGGGCTGAGGTGAGCGGAAGTGGTGACGCCCTTGTCCAGCATCACCCACTAGGAGGTGGAAGTGTATGTGTGTGCCCTGAAGTGAAATGCTCTTCCGACCCTGGGGGCGAAGCCAGCTGTCCCATCCCGGCAATCTATGGGAGTCTGCAGAGCAGCTTGAAAGCACCTCCTGGCCACTTCCCTCCTGGCTCCCCACAGCTTTGCTCATAACTCAAGCTTATACGAGAGCTGGAAATACTGGTTCTGCCCTGAGGCGGGGTCCTGGCCTCACTGGCAGGTTGGAGGGCGTGGTCCTAAACCAGGCCTCCTTCAACAAAGTGAGAGCCCTGGCAGGGAGGGCCTGCTGCTTACCTGCTCCCGTGGCAGCTCAGGGAAGGAACTAGGGAAGCAGCCCAGGTGGACCACCCAGCCGACTCCTTCCCTGGCCTTTGTGTTTGCAGCTGTAAGGCTGAGAGGGTCTAGAGCCAGGCCAGGCCATGGATTCCAGTGTCTCATTCTCTCAGCCTGTACCACCATGCCCGCCCCGTCTGAGGAGGTCAGCTGAGGTTCGCCCTGGGGTTTTAGACTTGTGTGCTGTGAACACAGGGATAGCTCCCCATGGTGGGGCTGGCTGTGGAGAGGAGGGAGAGGGGGATCTCAGGGGTGCAGGCACATTAATGGACACAGCGCAGTTTGAAGGGACAGCACTCACTGTTGCGGCCCAAGCAGGGAGGAGAGTGTGTGAAAGGCAGACTGTCATGAAGGACCCTGGCAGCTGCAGCTGGGAGCCAGCGCTGGGTCAGGAATGTTGAGTTAGTGCCAGGAAGTCCAGAAATTAGGCCAGGGCTTCCCAAGGAATGGAGGCAAAGGTGGGGAGAGTGGAAGCAGGACCCAGGCTGAGGCTGGGCCTCCAATTCCCAGGGGAGGCATGAGGTAGTGTTGGAAACCACGTAGAACTAAAGGAGTCACCTGCTGCTTTGAGGAGGGTGCAGGTAGCAGAGCCGCTGGACCCCAACCCCACCTTGAAGTTCCTTGAGGCTCTGCACCTGGTGAGGCTGTGGGTGGCCGACAGGGAGGGAGAGAGGCAGAGACAGGGCAGGACCCAGCCATGTGGTATCCAAAGCTGAACTCTGCCTGGTTACCTGAGATCAGAAAGGCTGTTCATGGGTTTTCTTTTGACTTGATGAGCTTGGGTCCTTTATATAATTAGGGCAGCTTGAAGTCAGTGTAAGTCCTGGATCCTTAGAGGAGCCCTCCCGACACACTGCTCCCAGGGGTATCCCAGAAACTGGTCCCGCTGCCCTTAGCTCTCCCTCTGGGGGGCAGTCAGAAGCAACAGGACAGTCGCAAAGCTGGGCATCCTGTTCATCCCCCTGGGCCTCGGCCTGAAGTCCGTTCCCCAATGGCTTACCTCCAACCTTAGCACCTTCTGCCCATCACAAAAACTCTCCTTTCTTCCGGGGCTCATGCTGGGTGCAGTCTGTGGGCACGTGGCATTTGGTGATCCATGGGAACCTCCTGTAAACTTTTCCCAAGAGTTAGCTTTTGAAGAGAAGAAACTTGATGCCATTCAGGGTTGATCATGTCCAGCTAGAAACATGGCTGGAAGAAGGGTGGAGGAGCCTAGGCCTCGCTGTGGCATGTGGGTACAGTTCTCTGCAGGGACCTTATGGAACCACATGCCTCGTGTCGGCCCAAATACAGATGTGAAACTGGGATTCAGCACAGTGTGCGTAAGGAATCAGCCTCATTCCGCTGCTCCCCCAACCACGGCTTGCTTCAGAAATATCTGGTGCATCATCTGGTAGCTATTCAAAGTGCAGTCGAGATTACTCTTGGTTTTGAGTTTGTAATGAAGATTATTAATGTAGATAGGGCAATCAGCCAAAGCCTCTTCAAACATGGGATTACCAAAGGCTGAAAAACTTAAACACAAAAGCCAACTAGGTACCATGGAGCAATGACCTCAGAGCTCAGCTACCGAGGTCATAGTTGAGGGTTGGTGAAAAGCAAGGCTGATGTCTCTGTTGGCACAGGTCCTGAAACTGAGACGGGGGATGAGCCAGGATGTGAAGCCCTCCTGGTCCCTGGCCAGGCACCCTGGTAGCCAAAGAGGTGCCAGCTGGAACTTCTGATTCAGTCTTTTGTATCATCCCTCCCTCTTCTTACCGTCTGCCTTTTTGTTCAGTTTCTCCCACATCATATCTTAACAAGGTGAAGTTAACTCAGAACCCAAGGCTGGTACGTTTCATTTCCCCTCATGTATGCCAAGAGCCGTGTTAATCTCACTTGTGCTGTGTTAAGATGCTGAACTCAGATATGTGGGGCAGCGGCATGCCTTCACCATCGGGCATGCCCCGGGATGTTTTATTAGCAGTGGCCCAGGATTAGCACTAATGGAGTAGAGACAGTCTACTGAGGTCTGAAATGCTAAAACCCCCTTCCTTTGCTACTGGTGGGCAAAACAACTGTGAGCCAAAGTCAGCAAGTGGGAATTTGGAGCAGCATGGATGTGGGTGGTGAGGAGCAGTCAGGGAAAAGGGCAGCCTGTCCCTGGGTAGGGGCCTCCCCTCCCTAGCCTACGGATCTGGGCTTTGCTGCTCATCTTACTGTCTCTTTTGCCACTGTTATCAAAAGGGGAAAGTTGGTTTTTCCCTCCCCAGGGGACCGCGTTCTTCCTACCCTACAGCACTTCCCCAGCTCAGCCTGAGCTCTCTCCACAGCCAGAGGGCGGAGGAGGTCCCTGCAGGAAGGAGCTCTCTGCAGGGCCGGTGTCGCTCCAGGAGAAGGGTCTTGACGTCTCCAGCTCTGGATTGCATGGACAACCTTTGATTGATTGATTGATTGATTGATTGATTGATTGATTGATTGATTTTTTAATTCCTGAGGTGGAAGTCATGGATTCTCTTGGCATCTGTTATGTTTAATAAGACATCAATAGACATCTCGATTTCTTTTTTCCACCCTGGGCTCTGGGCTCTGCCTCCTCGCCCCTCTCCTTGCCTCTTCTGTCCGTCCTTCCTGATTCTACTGCCTTATCCTGTTTTTTCTCCTCCAACTTTCTATTATCTACTCTAGACCCGTATGAGCTTCTCCATTTGTCCCCTTTTTCTTAAGATCAGTGCCTCACAAACTTCTGTGGGAAGTTTGGATAAAGTTCTTAAAACCATGTTTTAATTTGAATCAAGTAGGTTTCTAGAGACTCACAGTCCCCTTTGAGATTTTGTTTTTTAATACTGAGGTGGTGGTCATGGATTCTCTTGGCATCAGTGTTAATATAAGATTCGAGATGTTTGTGCAGCCTGCTCAATAGACATTTTTTTCTCCTTCAGTTTCCCACAACCTGATTTACTAGTTTCCTAAATTACCAATCATCAGCAAATAGTTCTTGCTTAGCAGCTCATCCATATCCTCTTTAGTTGATCAGGTTAACAGATGCCTACCATTTTTATTTAATTCATTTGGGAGATAATCCCTGAAGCCCTAGGCACTTGTAACTACCTGAGGATACGGAGGACAGCAAGATAGACACAGGTCTGTTCTCAGGGGCTTACTGTCCAACAGGTAAAGAATATGGGACAATATATAATTTAGGGTGGTGTAAATTTATGGGGACCCTGAAAACTGAGGAATTCAGATTTGTTTCGACAGGAAATTAACAGTTTCAAATGAATCAAAAATTCCTTATCAGAATTGATCAACAAATAATTGTTGAGTGTCCATTTTTTGCAAGACATAGAAAAGACACCAGAAGTACAAGAGTCTGTTTTGATGGCCTTAGGACCTATCATAACGAGGCACGTACATGCAAGATAGCACATGGCAAGAATCAAATATACCATGCAGAGAAGCGCCTCGGCTCAAAGACACGGATCAATAGTCCCTGGTAGGCACCCATAACTTAGCTCAAGTAGCTTAATATAGCATCTCAGATGCAACACAGAGGCATACCGAGGCACACAAGGAACACTAAGAAGAAGGCATTAACTTCACTGGAGGAAGGACTTTGTGGAGGGGTGTGATTGCGCCTGGACTAGGATCAGGAGGAATTTTTCTGGTAGACAGGGTGAGGAGAGCCTGTGGGCAGGAGCAGCTAGGGGCAAGGCACACGGATGTGAACTAGCTTTGTGCATGGGGGAGGTGCAGCAGCTCAGTAAGATGAGAGAATAAATCAAAAGGGAAGGGGAGTGGCGGGAAATAAGGAGGTGGCCAATGCCGAGGGGGCACACGCCGACACTGTT
The DNA here is from genome assembly GCF_902686455.1 of Sciurus vulgaris. Classification (NCBI taxonomy): domain Eukaryota; kingdom Metazoa; phylum Chordata; class Mammalia; order Rodentia; family Sciuridae; genus Sciurus; species Sciurus vulgaris. The sequence continues at coordinate 156,562,894 of NC_136465.1, forward strand.
TTAGAAATCACCTGATGGCATGGACCGGGAAGGGGGAGGCCGGATCCAGTTAGGGTGCTAGAGTATTACTGCAGGTGAGAGGCAGCGAGGACGTGAGGCTGTGCACAGGGGGACAGGGTCAGAGGAGATGGGTCTGAGAGACTCAGGGAATGCTATGGACAGGACATGGGGCCTAACTTGGGGGTGGGAGAAAGCCGGAAGTTGAGTATGAAGACGGTGAGGGACAGAGTCAGCTCCTGGGTAAAGAGTCAAGAGTTCATTTGGAGCCATGTTGGGTTTGAGGAGGCTGTAGGACATTTGGGTGGAAATATCCAGCTGGAGCCGGAGCGAAGGAGAGTTTGGGGCTGAAGAGAAATTAGGGAGTCATCAATATGTGAGGGGCGGTTAAAACGATGGAAATGGGTAAGGTCACTCTTGGAGAGGGTCTGGAGCCCAGGGAACTAGGGGCTGGGTGGCCAGGAAGCTGCGGGATGAGTGTTGAGAGACTAGTAGGTCGGAACTCCGTGGCTCTCGGTATGTTAGTGGGCTCAGGATACATCAGGCAAAGCGATGCTCACACAGGGACGTTAGGGAGTATCTGAAACCAGATTAAGGGGGAACCTAGAACTGATGCTAAGCATGCTGCCTTTTTTTCTCCCCGAAACTGTGACTTTTGAATGAATATGCCATTTTAAGGTAACAATTTGGTGGCAGTGTGCAGAACCGATGGGGAAGGGGGACCTGAGACAGGTGGCCTGGGTTAGGTAGTCGCGTAGGATACCTTCTGTAGAGTGATAGGACTGAACGCAGAAGGAATGGAAAGGAGGGGTACCTGGGAGTGTGGATTCCAGGAAGGCTCCAGAGGCCCTGGGGTTATGCATCTTGGCAACTGGGACATGGGGTAGTGGACGGGGCCATGAGTGGAGCGACCTTGTTTCTGGCACCTGAAACATACTTGTACTCTCAGCCAGTGTTCGAGGAGGGGATAAATGGTACAGTTGACAGAAAACAAAGAGTTTTAAGAAGCAGTGGATGTAGAAAGATGATGATGAGCTCAGGTTTGAAGATGGGCATTGCAAGCGGAGGTGGCAGTGAAGAGTGAAAGGACGGGATGGGACACGGCCAGGGTTGCAGATGGCTTCAACCCATCAAGTATCGAGGGGCTGAACACTTCAGGAGGAAGAAAGATGAGCAAATACCTTTTAAAGACTACAGAAAGAGGGAGCAGAAAGATATGCAAATTACCAGAAGATGAGGCAGCACATGCTAAATGTTAAGGAAAAAAGTGGTTACGCTGTGTTCTAAAGATACAACAGGGAGAGAGAGCCCATCTGGTCGAGGGAAGATGAGGAAAGTCTCCTTTGAGGAGGTGGCATTTTGATAGGCAAAGGGAGGGAGGAGTAGAAAAGAGGGCATTGGAGGGCATGATCCAGGCAAAGGGCTGTGGGCAAGGGCCCAGCTGGCACAGGCCCAGGTGGGCATCTCTGGACAAGGCCAACTCACCTTGTTTGGCGAACGTGTGGGCTTTTTAGTTGACTCAGTTATGCTAAGTAGAAAATTGAGTGGAGACAAAAAGGGAGATCTTGGCAGGAGGGTCCTTCCCCTTGCAAGTTAATGCCCAGGCGCTTCCGTCCCTGGCAGCCTAGGGGATCAGGAGCTCCCTGTGGCCACTTGTTAAAAGAAGCATTTGGGGTGGAGGAAGAGAAAGCATAGGTTTTGCTTGTGGCTTCTTTCTTTAGTGCTTTCCCTCAGTCACCTGTGCCTGCCCGGCTCCGCAAGCATGCAGAGAGATGGTAAAGGCTCACGCTGCTCCAGAGATTACTTAGGGCAGGATTTACAGGAACTTTCCTTTAAAAAAAAAAAAAAGCCAAATAGCTCTTTAAGGCCACAGGGTCTTTAGGGAGAATAGGGATGCGTGGGAGGAGTGGGTGATGTCATTTCACAGTGTTTATTTGCATACATTATAGAAGGCATTTCAAACCTATCCAACAAGGCAGTGGATTCCCTTGGAAACCAATGTGCAAATATCTTACGTCCAGACAGTTATGAGTACCCATTTTAGACTACAGAAATATAAATTCTAAATCTTAAGTATCACCTAAAGGATTAGAAAGTAATAGGTCTGTATTTCTGACCTTGAGAGAAATGTAGCTGTTTTGTGCTTTTTTAAAAACTGTCCCCCCTTTTTTTTTTTGTACTGGGCATTGAACCCAGGGGCACTTTACCACTGAGAGCTACATTCCTTGTTCATTATTATAATAATTATTATCATTATTATTAGTATTGAGACAGGGTCTCATTAAATTGCTTAGGGCCCTTGTAAATTTCTGAGGTTGGCCTCAATCTTGTGATCCTCCTGTCTCAGCCTCCCAGGTCACTGAGATTACAGTCATGTGTACCACCCTGCCAGGCTGAAGACTGTCTTTTTAGGCTTTGAGAAGCTTTCATTGATGGATAAACCAGGAGGCCCTAAATACTCTGGTTATTAAATGTTAATGTAATATACTGTGGTTGGCACCTGGCTCTGGAGTAAAATGCAAATACTAGTTCTCTGGTCACCTGAGCCTGTGGATTTGAGCCTGAAAGCACAGCTAACTCAGTTTTGTCCGTCTGTTTCAGAGCATTAAGTACTTTTCAATGTACAGTTGAGAATTTCACCCACAGATGAAATACATTTAGTAAGGTCCACTTTTAATTACTGATCCATTTATTCATTCATACACATTTACTAAGCCCTGGGTGTGATTATAGTCACTACAGCTTGCTCAACGTTCCTGTGTGCTGGACACATACTAAGAGGTTCAGATGGATCATCTTATTTAATCTTCCCAGCAACCTTGTAATGTAGGTATTTTTTATTCTCCCCTCCCCTTTTTACAGATGTGGAAGTTGAGGCACAGAGAGGTTAGGTAGCTTGCCTGAGGTTTCCTAGCTGGTATGGTTCTGAGATTGGAACCCTGGCAGAGCTCACGCTGAGCTGTTAATTCTCAGCAGTTTGGCCAGATGGTCCTGGCATACTTGCAAAACTGCCTTGACTAAAACAAATGAGGAGCTTATTCAAAACATGTATTTATCCTAGTAACCTCGTAGGTCATTGAATATGTAGGAAATGCCAGAGTCAAATAATTTGGTATAAACTTGTTTACCTTTCAGCACCGCATGGTTTGAAGACCTTTAGATGTTTGTCTCTGTTCCACTGAACAGAGCAGACCTTTCAATTCAGGTTTAAGCCCGAATGCTCTTGATAATTAATGAAGCTGCCGAGGCCAATTCTAGGGAAAAATAACACGTTAGCGTCCAGTGTGATGCAGTCTGAAACGCTGGCGCCTTTGCTGTGGTTCTTACACAAAGCACTGTATTGACACCACAGATCCACAGAGGGACTTCTAGTCACCAGAGGTGCAAAACCACCCTGGGCTGGGGAGTTTGCCGCTGCTGAGAATAAAAGCCCTGCAGATTTACCAGCCAGAGAAGGCTGTTTCTTGTCCTCTTTCTGGCTTGTGGGCCAGGACTCCTGCTGCCCATGTGAAAGCAGATGCCAGCGTGGCTCTCCTGAGAGACTCAAGAGTGTTGGCTCTACATCCAACCTGACAAGAATCGCCCCGCACGCCCTCACCATTGCCAGGGTAATGGATTCTCACCAATTCCACTTCCAGAGTGAAATCTGGAAAACCCAGCTCAGAGCTTTTTAAGCAGTCACAGGGTATTTTAACAGCAGATTCTAAGCTATTAAAGGGCTGGTCAATAATGGAAGGTGTGAGGAAATAATTTTAAAATGACTGTGTGTACTTGTGTGTTTATAACCTAGGTAGAGTGTCCACTATAAAAAAATAATTCGAAAAAAAAAAATTAAGCCCCTTCCTAGGACCCTATTTTGCCTGTACACTTCATTTTCTTTAATTTAGGAGGGGGAGCAAATTGAAGAGACCTTTTGGGCAGAAGTTGCTACAAGCTTTTGAGTTTTCCACCAGAATATCAATACCTCTTTCCTTTATAAATTGCTAATAACATTAGCCTGGTTGAATTTATTGAAGAAAAACTGTTCATGGCCTTGCAGAAATCAAGTTTCCTAAGGTTTCCTAAGATGATGAGGACTGCTTCTTGGTCCATGGGAGTGAACCTAACCACTGTGCTGCTGTTGATCACCCTAGAGTCAGGTGGACTGCTATCAAGGACTATCTATGTGCTCTATTTCCCAGACACCAAATGGACTGCTTCTGACCCCGAGTCCACTGCTCTCCAGCATACACTTCTGGAGCAGCCTTAGTCCAGTTGCTCCACTGAGTCCTGCCAGGCTGCAAGGGCCAAACACGCTGTTCCAGGTGAGTGTTTGGAAATGAACTTGTAAGCATCGAACTTCTAAGGGACGTCCTTTCTCTCAATCCTGCAGAGGCTTAAGATGGTGGTTTCTACTTCATATTTGGTAAATATGTTGTTTACAAAGGTGTTTACAGGCACTGGGCTGCACACCCTTTTAGAGGTAGGCATTTTTATTGAGGCAGAAATGGTGTTCTTATGTCAGCTGTCCATAAGTGCACCAATTAGTTCTTGAAGTGTTTTGTATATTTTGACTACAAAAACTGGACATTTTTTTAGGGAAGTATAAAACTTTAAAAAAATGATAATACAGTTTTTCATGCACTGATTTACTTGAAATAAATTAAAAACTAAAAATATCAAAGAGTTTCCCCCTACTGGGATAGAAAAGTTACCTGCATACTTCTGAATCATAATCAAGTTCTTCTTGTTCTGTGATTTAAAAAAAAAAGAGTATCCAGGGCATTGGGTTAAAAAACAATTAGTTGTTTTATCTTGCAGAACACTCTGGATTAGGAAAGCATTATTTATTATTCACTTACATGCTAGAATCTTGCAGTAGTATCACTTTCTATCATCTGGATATTGGTAATTTTTTTCTTTGATACCAAAAGATTGTTACTCACCCACCCAGGTTGTTATTATTTGGATGTTTGAGTATAGGTAGACAGATCCTAGGGACAGGAATGAAGCAGGGGTAGACACAGTGCAAACTCCCCCTACCTAATTCTAGCCTTGTCTCATCCGCCCTGCATCCCGTGTCCCCCACTGTGGTTCCTTTCAAGCAGTTCTTTGGCGCCCACGCCATTTAGCACTCAGCATTTTGCCTGTTGATGTGGCAAACTTCAGAAGACTGTGGGCCCTCAAGACTGGAACTGTCCTGTTCCCTATGTGTCTCCCAGCATCTAGCATGTTGCTTGGTATACAAATGATGTCGGTAATTATCAGTGACTGTCTAAATGAAAAGATGACAAGGAATTCATAAAGAGAGTCAACAAAAGGTAAGTGTTAACAAAAAGATCAGGTCTCTTTACCTTCAGAGTTGGTCATTTTTCTTGTCAAATCAATATATGCCAAGTACCTTCTCTGTGCCAGAAGCATGATGTACAAAATGAGATTTAGGGTCTCATTGGAAGAATGGTGAGCTAAAGAGATTCTAATTGCTATCTTGCTTCTTTGGCTTACTACTGGAGTTAAGATTGGGTATCATGATGTGACCACATCCTGGAAGCAACTGGGTTTCTTCTTACCCTGGCTTTTATTCCTATCACATGAAATCAAGCTTCGGTCATGCACAGCAATACATTGATTTTTTTTTTAACCATTTTAACTTAGGGAAGCAAAAACTAGTAATTTTAAGTAAAATTAGCAGTGAGGAAATCTAGTACTTTAAAAAAAGCTTTAGCCTGGGCATCCTAATCTTTTGATAGGGAGATAAAAGTCCTCATTGTCTGAAGGCTTAAGGTTAGAACAGCAGTATTCTGGGAATGAATAGAGCAGAAAGGAGTTATGTGGCTACAGTGAGCTCCTGGGGGCAGGACCCAGAGTTTCTGTGGAGTTTAGCAAGTATTTGTAAACAATGAATGGCCTCTCTTTTCCCTCCTTATTGGGAATTCTGCCAGGATTGGAATACGGCTTGGTGACATCATAGGAAAGCCTTGGGGAATGACTGGAACTATGCTAATTTTCTAGTCCAGTATTCCCAACAAGTACTGCTCATGTCCATGGTGATTTGATACATTATCAGGACCTCTGGGAGTTGGGATGTATATATATGATGGTTCTCAAAATTAGCATCCAGTCACCTGGATAGTGTGTTGAAGTAAAGATTGCTGAGTCCTCAAGTCTTGGATAGGGTTTGACATAAACGTATCATTCAAGTTCCTAATAATGCTCTTGGTCCAGGGGTGATACTTTGAGAACCACTGGAGGCTAGTGGAGATTCCTAGGTTACATTTGGAAATCTGAAGAATAAATTGCATTGTGTGTGGCGAGGGGTAGTACTGATGATTGGCTCAGGGGCACTCTACCACTGAGCTGCATCCTCAGCCCTTTTTGAGACAGAGTCTTGTTAAATTGCTGAGGCTGGCCTTGAACCTGTGATCCTCTTGCCTCAGCCCTGAGTTACTAGGATTACAGCCCAGGTCCACTGTACTTGGCTTTATTACTGCATTTAAAGGCTACTTGCATAATAGTTCCAATTTTAATTTCACCAAATAGACCCCTAGGTGCCATTGAAAAGGCAGCCGCCCCCCAAATAATACAGTCCAGTCTGGTTGGGCCCTCTTTTTTTGGTTGGATCCATGAAACTAAGGGAAAACAATTTTGCATCTTTTAAAATATTATTATGCTTCCTATGAAAACAGTAGCTGAACATAGCAATTTTTAAAATGGTAAACAACAAAACATGGTAAGAGGAAGATTTTCTGAAACCAGACATTACAATTGATGGATATTCAGCATTCATATTATGATTATGTCCCTTCTAAACTAATGAAAATAATCTCCTTTTAAAATAACAAACTTCTTTCACATATGCTGTTAATGTATTGGCAAAGGAAAAAAAATACTCAGCCTACAACAAAGTTTAAGTGATGCTGGCAGGTTTCCTGTTGTGATCTTTGCAAACGTAGGCTGGAATCCTGAGGGTGACAGCTGACACAGCTGAGGAGTTTCTGCACACGATCGTTCTTGCACATTCATTGTTCATTCATGTACAATCATTATAGCTAAAGAATTTCAAAGAAGGAGAAAGGCACTAACCATTCTGGAAGAGGTAGGCTTTCTAACTGAGAAACAATTTTTAGTAAAGAGATAGATGCCAAAGACACTGTGCTAAGTGTTGAATGTCAAGGACCTGGATTTACAAATAAAGTAAAATGTCTCTTTCAATTGGATAGTTTGCATTTTAAGCTTACTTGTCTGTTCCACTCCAACTTTTTAAACAGATTTTTATCAAATTTGAAATGCACCCAGTAGGTACAGATACATGTTGAAACCAGGTGGAGCTAGTTAAATTTGCATTTGAGACTCTGCTGAAATTTTTAGTTCAACAAATCTAACCCAGCAAATATTTGCAATGCTCTGCAGCAGGGACTGTAAGAGATGAATAACAGGAGAGTAAACAAAGTGTTGCAGGGACAGAGGGACTGAGTGGTTCTTTGCTTCCAAGGACCAGAGAAACTCTGAGGAAGAAGTACTGTCTGAGCTGAGCTGGGAGAAGGGACAGGATTTTGATAGAGAGGCAAAGCATAGTTTAGCACTTAATAGATCTGCCTGGTTTGGATATAGACAGTTTATTCAGGAAGAGACTTGGTGATAGATGAAGTCTGAAAGGAGGCATGGGCCTTGAACAGTTCCACCTTAATCTGTTGTTATACCTTCACGCGTGATATCCATGTGAAGGAAGAATTCAATAGGAAGTGGAAGAACAGGAAGATAGGAGAAAATTACACTACTTCAAATACTGAAGGGGCAGTCATCTTTTAGGGTAGAACAGTGGACATAGTAATCAATTTGGAAGACATTTCAGAGGCAAGATTGAAAGGACCTTGAGTTTGGTTTGAGGAGTAAGTAGGTAGTAATAATGAGGAAGAGGCAATGTTTTAGCAACAATAGCTAAAATGTATTGAAGGCTTCCTGTGTGCCAGTTTGGGCCATTCTTCATGGCTTCTCATTTAATGCTATCAGTAGTTCTATTTTAAAGATGAGGAAACTAAGGCACAGAGATGCTGCCCTGTTTACCAGATCATACACTATTAAGTGGCAGAACCCCGATTCAAATTTAGTTTGTATTCTTAACCACTACTCTCACTGACTTAGAGCACCAGAGCAGAGCAGCTTTCTCAGAAAAGAAGCATTGGCTGACTTCTAAAATGGAAATGGTTGTCAAGTTCAGGTAGGGCTATGGAGAAAAGTAGGCTGAGGATAAAAGATTGGCATATGCTGCAACTTAAGGACTGTGATCTGCCCCCAGGCCCTCTCCCCAACACACTGTCCTCAGGCAGGAACTGATCTGCCTATCTATCAAGCACATTTTCCTTTTGATTCTTTAAAGCTGCCCCAGGTTATCTCAGGTCAGCCATCCCAAACATCCTTCTGATGCTACAGGGCTGATCTGTCCATTCCTACTCTACAGATTAGATGCTGAAGGACAGGAAATGGAAGGGAATAAAAGTAGAGGGACAAATGGGGTCCAGACATGGGAGTACTGGGCTCCAGCTTTGCTGTCAGCTTCTGCCAGATGTGTCCCCAACATTAGCTACTTTCTGGACCACCTGTAGGATCTCTTATATTCAATATAATTTGTGCTTTTATTACTCCCATTTCTATTAAATACTCATTCTGTGAAGGAAAAGGGGGGCTGTAATAAAGACCTAATAAAAAGAACTAAGAAACATGTCAGTAAAGCCAGGCTAATTGAGAACTGTGACAATTGAGTGTACAGAAATAAAGAGGGGCAGAAATCAGTGATCTCTTTTTAAAACAACAGACAAGACTAATAAAACCAAAGGGGATTCTTTTGAAAATATCAACAAGATGGACAAAAACCCAAAACACAAGATTAAAAAAATACCAACAATGAAAATTCAAGACCTGCTCTTCTTTCAGTGTTCACTCCAAGTCAATGAGAACAGTGGTTAGGAGCATAAATAGAAGAGTATAAAGTATATGTGAAGAGTTTGAAAAAACAGTTGAAGTGGACAACATTTTAGGAAAAAATTAAAAATTCAAAGCACCGGGAAAGAAACAGAACCTTGAATATACCAATATCCATTGAAGAAACTGAAACAGTAATTAGACACCTCCTAACCCCTACCAAATAAGAAGTTGGACAATTTAGTACAAATTCCAATCAGAGCTTAAAATTAGGTGTTGCTGCTTATTAGCTGTGACCTTTAGGTAATAAGAACTTTAATTGTTGTTCTCATTTGTAAAATGGAGATAATAAAACTTACTTCATATCCCCTAGATATTAAATCAAATGACAGCACTTGATAAGCAAGAAGGCACAGACGTAAATAAGTTACTGAAATAGTCTGAAAATTGCAAAAATATATTTACTTGTTCTACAAATATTTATTGTACTCTAACAGATGCCAGGCTCTGTGTTTGATATTTAGTGCTGAAGTTTAATATTTAAACTTACTCTGGACTAAATAGGAATTAAGCTACAAGACAGTATAGGAGATCATTTTGACACAAATCATCCTAGGCAATAAAATATCTAGGTGCAGACAATCAAGTATTAACAGGAGACCTTTACTTCTGCTTGTTCAGTTGGGAGCACAGATGATGCATTTGCTTCAAACCTGACACTTGCCACTAAAACATATACCTTTGTACCCTATTTATCATCTTAGTTGCTAGCAATACAGAAATTTTTAGGTTTTTTTTTTAACATGTCATCTTTCTAATAAGTTTGACATTATTTATTAGGGAAAATACTTTTTCAGGGGCTGGGGTTAGAGCTCAGTGGTAGAGGGCTTGCCTAGCATGTGTGGGGCACTGGGTTTGATTCTCAGCACCACATTTAAAGGTCCATTGACAACTAAAACAAAAAAATAAACTCCCATTTGTGTTCAATGAACTGAAATGCATTCTGCTGTCATGTATAACTAGATAGAAAAAATAAAATTTAAAAAAAGAAAATACTTTTTCAACTCTAAAAGAGATACTTCTAAATCTTTCAAGATAAACAATCTTCATTTTTTGGTTACTGAGAAACATCTTTGAAGTACTCAGGAAAAATGATGACAAATTCCAAAATATAGTATTAGAAATTACTGATTTATAGAGTCTGGTTGAAAAAAAATTTTTTTCTCAATATTTAAAGCAGATCAGTATTCCTAGATAGCTTAGAATCTTTTAAATAAAACTATTTGAATATGCTTTTGGAACATCTAAATTATGAATTTTTTTCTAGTAGCCTATCATATAGAACAATTAAGGACATTTTATGGGCCTTATTCTTCTTTGGCTCTAGGTAATTTTGCAATTGTCATCTTTAAATTACTCTATAAAATAGATTGGCAATTGTTCCATCTCAGGGGTGATGAGAGAACCAAACTACTATGGTCTGTTTAGGAATGTAAGGAACCCAAGTTTTTCCCAGTGGATTTGTAATAATTATTTAAAATGTTTTTGTCCCCTGCAGTTCCCCACACTGCTTAACAGCCACATGCCAGTGCCAATCCCCAGTCTGGACAGAGCTGCTTCTCCAGTACTGCTTTCTTCAAGCTCTCAGAAATCCTGATGACGTCTGGCTGCAATTAAGGACTCATTAACTGATCAAATTTGTCCCCATGGGCTAGTTTACCTGTGTCATGAGAAGGACATTGTGAAACCCTCTGTCAATTTGGTTTGCACTTTTCATAACATGGACAGTCTACATTTATGTTAGCATTTTAAAAACTGTTTTTTATATATTCAAGTATATATGAAAATCCGTTTTGCATTAAGTGACTTTTAATGTTTTGTTTTTATATCCTCTTAGCTCTTAAGTGTTGAACACTGTTGACAGTGAAGAACTTTTCTTAATGTTTTCAATATAACTAATAAGGATGTGAACCTTTTTTCTCTTTAATTCTGCATATGCTGTGCTTGTATACACACTATAACCAGCTGTGCCTTCCTTTGCATTTAGTTTTATGTAAATGATTTATATATTTTTAGTATTAAGAGAAAATGTTTGAAAGACAAAAATTAGTATCAAACAGTTCTCTAATAGAATTTCATTATTTTTCACAAGTAGGCAAAATATGAAAGCATATTCATATCACTTTTTCCTTTTTGCTTTCAATTGTATAAGAACTGCCTTAGAATCTTTTGAATTGAAATCCAGTAAATGTAATGTCCAAGTAACATTTTTATAAGAATAAGCCATATTTAGACAATAAACATTCATAAAAGAAAATGTTCTAAAGTGCATTTTTTAAACTGAAGCCTCTTAGATGTTCATCTTTTCTCCTCCCTAACAAAAATCTGAAATGGAAAGTTACCAGTCCATACCAACAAACTGCTATACTTTCTAGATGAGTATATTCTTATTTCAAAAGATTAGACCTGGTTCTTTCTATGGAAAAAAATCACACCCACCTGACATATTTACTGTATTAATAGGAATTGGGCTTCTCTAAATACCTGGAACCATGTTTAACATTTAAAAATCTAATGTTTTTAAAGCTCACTGGTGATGAACTCAAACAGCAAAGAAGCAATTTTGTAGCACTTTTGTGAGAATAGTCACAATTTTTGATGGATCAAAAAATGTACTGTAATGCAAATATAGAACTGTAGGTATTGAAGGCATTGCTTAAGGAAACTGAGACATAGGATAAACTGCTTTATATTTTACTAAATTTATGGTGACAATGGAAGAAAACAAAAATTCTTCAGGAATCTCATCACTGTGGAACTAACTGCACACACAACAAAGAAATTCTTTTGTGTAGTATAGTTTAGAACAGTGATAAAAGAAACATTTTCTGTTCTGTTTAAAAAAAAAAAAAAATCAGTAGGCACCATTCCAGTGGCACCACACCTATACACGAAGTAGGAATGTTCCAAAGTAGATAAAGAGAACTAGAAAGTTTAAGATTAGGTTAGCTGTAATCCTTAACTACAAAGTAACAGAAACCAACTTGAAATGTGACTAAACAGCTGATCCAAACCAGGCATTATATGGCAGGGATTGTGAAAAGGTTAAAAAATTAACTTTATAAAAACATATTTCTTGAATTTTCAAAAACTGAAATTATGTTTAGTTAGAAATTCAGATTTTCAATTGGAATCAAGTTTCTCTATAATGTGAGGCGATACGTGCTTTTAGGGAAAAAAAAAAATTCAACCACTTCAATAGGCCTCTAACTACAAAGTAATGGGACTGGCTCCAAAATCCACAAATAGACACTACTGTTACTCTCTCATAGGCTAATTCTTTACTAAAATAAAAGGAGCTGGTTCAGGGAACTGACAATTACTGAAAGTAAAATGTGTGAGCTAGAAAAGCTGAAAGGGGCCTTTGAGAATGCTTCTAGATCGGACAGGTATACAGAAGAAGCTGAGAGTTGCCTGGGGCCACTGAACTCATTGAAGATAGAACAGTGATTGGCGTTCCAATTTCTTTTCCCCAAGGTCTAGCTGTACTACTGGTCCAAAACTGGGAAGTAAAGAAATAGCATTAAAAATTGTAGGATAAGGGCTGGGGTTATAGCTCAGTGGTAGAGCACTTGCCTAGCATGTGTGAGGCACTGGGTTTGATTCTCAGTATCACATATAACTAAACTGCTAAAACTATTTTTTAAATTGTAGGATAAAAGAACACAAAATGCAAAGATTCTTATAGAGAAACTAATCGAAGTCAATGGGCAAGTATGTCAACTAAAAAAATTTAATATACTTTTAAAATTAAATGCTGATTGGAAATATTCAAACGACCAGCAATCTGATTCTTGATATTTTTCCTCCTCAAAATACTGCATTTAACTATACTCTAGATCAACTTACTAGAAATGGAAAGATACCATTTTTGATGGATCAAGTGCTCTAATGCAGGGAAAACTGTAGTTATGAAGAATAACTGTCAGAGCACTGCCTCATGCTGTGTGTTCTTAAAATACTTTAGTCAGAAAACATGTTCCAAAGAACAGCAAACCCCCTACTCTTTTTTAATGTTTGCTTAATCAGTGTTAACTGCTATGGCTAAAGTTTGTTAGACTATACAACCTGAACATTGGTCTGTTTGTACACATCTTTTCTATGATTGCAAATCTTCATTCACCTTCATATATGTATCATTTTTACTGCAATATTATTTTTGTTGAATAAATACTTTGTGATAAAAGGTGTTTATAGAGGTAGTGGGCTGGTTTTCTTCCATTTACTTGCAATAACCCAAACTTCACTTTTTCCCTAGGAAAACCAAGTTGGGAAATTATCTTACTTACCCTTAAATATGGAACATCAAGAAACACCTTACATACAGATATATAAAGTACATATAATTGAAGTTGAATTCAGGAGAGTGGAATGGGTTTGAAAAATGGTCCCTTGATCTTTTAAATCTTAAATTCTACAATTGCTCTATACGGAGAAGGGAGAAGTGATGAAGGAGGAAAAAACCCAAACCACTGCTCTTCCTTTAGGCTACTTTATTGATAAAGGAGAATGTGAACTGCTAGGTTTGGTGATAGAGGTTATTATTCTACCCAGCCTTCCTTCCAGACTGAGCTAGCTCTGGCGTTCATGGGTGAGTTCAAACAAGTCTCCATCTGTATCTGATATAGGAAGATTGGTGTGCATGTAGGAGGGGAGGAGAGAAAGGAGAAAATGATAAATTCATGGAGACCCAGACCAACACGTTTAGTACCTCTACTGTGCAAAAGGGTCACAGAGAACTGCTAGCCCTACATTTTATAACATTCTTGCCCGTAGAGAAGGAACTCATTCACATTTGAAAATAACCGTGTTACAGGCACCTCTTCTCAAGAAGGGAACAGATTTGTTTAGTCCAGTTTATACATAAAATAGTTCACCTCAATCATCAGATTTACAAAATGCCCTTTTATGCTTAAATACAGACACCTTTCCCCCACATGCACACTCCCTTTCTTAACATTACCTAGGACTGTAGGACTCTGCCCACAGCGTTGACACTGGAGAGCACACCATATTCAACTACCCTCTCCCAGATGAGTCAGGTCCCTAAGACTGACTTTTATTTCACTAGATAACATGATTTCAGTTAGGGACAGCAACTATAAGCTACTTATGATGCACAAGCATTGTTTTAAGCTTTTTACAGGGCTTACTTTATTCTGTCCTCCCAATAACCCTAGGAGGGAGGGAACTACCATCATACAGCATTATGTAGATAATTGGAGGCCCAGAGTGGCTGCCTGATTGGTTCAAGGACACTGAGTTGGTTGGATTTCAAAATCTGCCTTTTGATTACGTACTTCAATTTAAACTTACAATCTATATCTTTGCACAGAACTGTGCCTGACATAAATAAATCTTAAACACGTTTGTTATATCATTGTTTTCTGGGAGAGCAGATTACTGGTCCTTATAAAGCTGGCCCTACCTAGACTTCTCCCATACTGACTTATTCCCAGTCCTGCACCCCCAGTGGTGAGTGTGTGCTGAGAATATCTTGATCATGGGTTAGTTCTTAAGTTTCTGAAGTCACATGTTTCAGCCCGTTAGGAAGAAGTTTATCTTCTAGTTCTACAGGGTTAAGCATGAGAATTCTAATGGAAATGAAGGTAGTAAAATGGCATATAACTCAGTCTATGATAAAGTATAGAGTCAGGGAAGGCTTTCTGGAATAAATGATTAAATTAAGACCTGAGGAATGCGAGAGTAGTAAAGAAAAGGACAGAAAAGACCAAGCAGAAAAAAGAGAAAGGTTAAAGAACAGGTAAGACAAGAAACATTTTAAGAACACAAAAATCAGTATGGTTGGATTTACCTTCACCCAGAACACAGCCTATAAATCACCACCACATGGGACAGTAATGTAGAGATAGTGTCAACAAAGTATAAATTCAAAGGAATTAGGGAGCTTCCAGATAATGGAAGAAAGAAGGAGTGACCAGGGCTAGGAGTCTTAAAAGAGCAAGATGGCTGTAGTGGGCCCAAAGCAATCTTTTGCTGATTTTCAGTGTTTCTACAAAAATGATGTACAAACATCATCCAGAGATGGAATATAGGGTCTACCTTGACATATCATCCACTCATTATTTGACAACCTCAGCTGCATATATACCCAGGGAAGGATATAGGATGAAAACTAGACAAATGGAACTAGTGTCAATACAGCAGGGGGAAATGACTGAAGCGTTTGTGGCTCTTTTAATTAGCACTGTTCTAGGAAAGCCTCAAGAGTCTTGTACAAGTCTCAAGTCTGTAGTCACTAGAATTTCATGTTCCAACCAGAGCTCAATGGAGCCATCCTTTTCTAAACATCCAAAACTGTTGACAGATGCCAAGCTTTCCTTAGCACCTCCAAAGTGCCACATTATCATCCAGTCACCAGATACATCTTCATGCCCCTCTTCATCTGTCCAAGCATCTTAACTGCAGTAGGGCTAAGGTGGAAGTAGTGGGAGCAGCCATCATTATTCCTATCCCAGTCCTTCCTATTTCTCTCTGCCTCCCTCTCACAAATGTGTATCTGTACACCTACCTCCTACATATAGTGTCTGAAGTAGTAACATGCCAGAAATTTTTTCCAGTAAGTTAATTTTCCCACTTCTCTTAGAAGCCACCAATGAAAGTTTTCCCTAACATCAAAGATCAAAAATTCAGCCAGGCACGGTGGCACATGCCCCAAATCCCAGCAGCTCAGGAGGCTGAGGCAATAGGATTTTGAGTTGAAAGCCAGCCTCAGCAAAGCAAGGCACAAAGCAACTCAGTGAGACCCTGTCTCTAAATAAAATACAAAAAAAAGTGGGGGGGAGGGGTGGCGCTGGGGATGTGGCTCAGTGGTCAAGTGCCCCTGAGTTCAATTCCCAGTACCCAAAAGTAAAAAATAAGTAAATTTAAAAAGATAAAAAATTCAAGCAGCTTTATAATCACTAAGATGGTTATTAGTCTTTGTGAGGGAAATTCCTATCTAACTAAACCCAGAATTTAAACTTAATATAATAAGTTCCAATTGTAAACTGAATAGGAAAGAGGGGAAAACACTGTAATGTTCCTTAAGTCTAAAGTAATGCACTAAAAACTTTGGAGATTTCAAGTTTGCTATATATATTTGCTAATATATATTGCAAACAAACTCATATATACATAATTTTCTCGTAGCCTGCTCATGGGCTTCTATTGCCTCTTACCGTTTTGATATGGATGATCTTGTTAATGAAAAAGAAAATTAATTTAAGAATCTATGTTAAAATATTTAAAAAACAGAACTAATATATTAGAACTAATAAATTAACATAAATCTTTTAAAACCACGGAAACTGAAAATAACTACAAAATAAACAGAAAAGAAGCAGAGAATCAAAATGGTTCACTACAAAAAAACTAACTACAGGGCAGTATCGGGGGATTCAAAGCACAAAAGCCATCTGAGACAAAACAAATAGCTAATTGGCAGAACTAAGTCCTTCCTTATCAGTAATTATTTTAAACTGGAATCATGCAAATGTCTTTCCTATCACAATGGAACAGAACTAGAAATCAATAAAGAAGGAAAAGGAAAACTCACAAATATACAGAACTCAGGGACATTTGACCACTGAGTGACACATCCCAAGCCCTATTTTTGTATTTGACTTAGAGACAGGGTCTCACTGAGTTGCTTTGTGCGTCACTTTTGCTGAGGCTGGCTTTGAACTCACAATCCTCCTGCCTCAGTCTCCCGAGCCACTGGGATTATAGGCATTAGGCATGTACCACCTTGCCTGGCTGCAACATACTCTTAACCAAGAGTTACAGAAGAAATCATAGCAGGCATTAGAAAATTCTTTGAGTAAAAAAAAAAAAAAAAAAAAAAAACCCACAATATATTTACACCAATGCAATAGTCAGAAAACAGTGGTGGGAGAGACAATTATAGCTTCAAATGCCTACATTGAAAGAGAAAGATATCAAATCAACCACCTAACTGTACATTTCAAGGAACACAAAAAAAAAACTAAACCCAAAGCTAGCAGAAGGAAGAAAATAATAAAGATTACTGATAAAGAAGACTCAACAAAACCAAAAGTTGGTTCTTTTTATTAGATTAAAAACAAAAGTGATAAAACTAAGTTGGACTGAAGAGATTCAAATTACTAAAATCAGAAATGAAAGAGAAATGTTACTATTGAATGTACAGAAATTAAAGAATTATGGAAGAATACCATGAACAACTGTTTGCCAACAAACAGTTTAACAAAGATAAAATGGTAAATTCTTAGAAATACAAGCTACCAAAACTGATTCAAGAAGAAAAAAAAATCTGAAAAGAACTATTACAAGAAAGGGGATTATATTATTAACAGAACACACCAACAAAAAAATGCCTAGGACCAGATCACTTCACTGGTATTCTAACAAACATTTAAAGAAGAATTAACGTAAACCCTCAAACTATTCCAAATAATTGGAGAAAACACTTCCTTAATTCATTCTATAATGCCTGCAATACCCTGATACCAAAGCTAGACAGATTCTAAAAGAAAAGAAAACTACAGGTCATAATCCTTATAAAGAAAGGCAAAAATCCTTAATAAAATAACAGCAAAGTGAATTTAACAGCATTTCAAAATTAGGGATGGTCAACTAGTAAAGCTTACAAAAATATTACAAAATTCAAACAGCTCTGAAATCTGAAACACTTCCATCATGAGCATTTTGGGATATTCAACCTGTATATATCATAAACAAGTGGGATTTTCTTCATGAATGCAAGAGTGACAACATATGAAAATCAATCAAGGTAATACACATCAATAATTAAGAAAACATGACCACTTCAACTGATGGAGAAAAGCATTTGAAAAAGCTCAATACTCTTTGACAATAAAAGTATCCAGTACATTAGGAACAGAAGGAAACTTCCTCAACATGTTAAAGGCCATATATAGAAAGCCACAGCTAATGGCATAATCAATGATGAAAAGTGAAAGCTCTTTCCCTAAGATCAGGAACAAGTCAAGGAAAACCTCTTTTTTAAGTCCTAGACAGAGTAATTAGGCAAGAAAAAGAAAAGGAATCCATATTAGAACATAAGAAGTTACCTATCTCTCCTTGCAGATGACATAATCTTCAATGTACCAAATCCTAAAGAATCCACAAAAAGTCTGTTAAAGCTGTTAAAGCTAACAAACAAATACAGCAAAACTGGAAGATATAAAGTCAAAACACAAAAACATTTGCTTTTTTTTTTTTTTTTTTTTTGGCGGTGCTGGGGATCGAACCCAGGGCCTTAGTGCTTGCAAGGCAAGCCCTCTACCATCTGAGCTATCTCCCCAGCCCTAAAAACATTTGCATTTCTATATGCAAGCAATAAAAAATTCCAAAAACAAATTAAGAAAACAATTCCACCTACAATAGCAACGAAACCAATAACATACTTAGGAATAAATTCAATGAGGCAGAAAATGTGTTCACTGAAAATTGTAAAATGTTGCTGAAAGAAATAATACTAAAATGGAAAGACAGACAGGTCAAGTTCATGGCCTGGAAAACTTAGTATTGTTAAGATAATAATACTACCCAAAGTGATCTACAGATTCAAATTCAGTGCAATTCTTATCAAAATCTCAATGGTATTTTCTGTCATTTTTACTTTTTGAGGAATAGAAAAATTCATTCCAATATTCTCATGAAATTTCAAGGGACCCAGAATAACTGAAACCCTGAAAAGAACAAATTTGGAGAACCCATACTTTCTGATTTCAAAACTTGATACAAAGCTGCTGTAATCAACACACTGGTACTATCTGTATAGACAGACATACAGGCACATAAGACTAATGCAATAGAAGTGAGAGCCCATAAATAAACCCTTACAACTGTGGTCAACTATTTTTGACAAATACTTGACTTATATCCATGGTCAACTATTTTTGACAAGAATGTTAACATTATTCAATGGAAAAGGACAGTCTTTTCAACAAATGGTTCTTAAAAAAATGGATATTCATGTGCAAAATAATGAAGCTGGGCTGGTCACAATGGTGCATGCCTGTAATCCCAGTAGCTAGGGAAGCTGAGGCAGGATTGTGAATTTAAAGCCAGCCTCAGCAGCTTAGCAAGGCCCTCAGCAATTCAGTGAGACCCTGTCTCTGTATAAAAGATTTTTTTTAAAAAAAAGGGCTCAGCTGGGGATGAGGCTCAGTGGTGAAGCACCCCCGGGTTCGATTCCTAGTACAAAAATAAATGAATAAATAAAAAAGAATGAAGCTGGACTCTAACTTTACACCACAAACAAAAATTAACTCAAAATGGATTAAGACCCTAAATATGAGCTAAAACTATAAACACCTTAAAAGAAAATACAGGGACAACTATTTATGATCTGGGGAAACTGGCAATAATTTCTTAAATATGACACCAAAATCACGCCAAAAAAAAAAAAAAAAAAAGATAAATTAGACTTCTTTAAAGTTTGTAACTTTTGTGCATCACAAGGATACCTTCAAAAAAGTGAAAGAAAACCCAAAGAATAAGAGGAAATATACCAGTTTCTTTATCCATTCATCTGTTGAAGGGCATCTAGGTTGGTTCCACAATCTAGCTATTGTGAACTAAGCTGTTATAAACAATGATGTAGCTGTGTTATTGTAGTATGCTAATTTTAAGTCCTTTGGGTAAACGGAGGAGATAACTGGGTCAAATGGTGGGTCCTTTCCAAATGTTCTGTGGAATCTCCATACTGCTTTCCAGAGTGGCTGCACCAATTTGCAACTCCACCAGCAATGCACACAAAGGAATATTATTCAGCCATAAAGAAGAATAAAATTATGGCATATGCAGGAAAATGGATGGAATTGGAGAATATCATGCTAAGTGAAATAAGCCAATCCCAAAATATCAAAGGTTGAATGTTTTCCCTGATAAGTGGATGACAATACATAATGGGGGTTGGGAGTGGGGGGGGTGAGAGAAAAATGGAGAAACTTTAGACTGAGTAGAGGGAAATGAGAGGGGGGAGAGGTGGGGGTATGAAAGATGGTGGAATGAGACAGACATCATTACCCTATGTACATCTTTCATAATACATGAATGGTGTGAATCTATATCGTGTACAACCACAGAAATGAAAAACTGTATCCCATTTGTGTACAATAAATCAAAATGCAATCTGTAAAAATTAAAATTAAAAAGAGTAAATAATTACAAATAATATCCCTTATAATGATGTGTGATGTCCAGAATTCATAAAGAATTCTAACAACTCAACAACAAAAAGACAACCTTACTTTTAAAACAGGCAAAGTACTTAAACATACTTCTTTAAAGCAGATATACGAATGGCCAAAAACCACATGAAAAGATGCTCAACATCATTAGTCATTAGGTGAATGTATACCAAAGTTACAATGAGATACCATTTCACACCTATTTGGATGAATTTAATAATAAAGGGACAATTACGAGTATAGTGAGGATGAAGAGAAACTGAAAACCTTATACATTACAACTGGGAATGTAAAACAGTACAGGTTCTATAGAAAACAGTTTGGTGACTCCACAAAAAGTTAAACATAGAATGGTATTCCACTTCTGGGTGTATATATTATACACCAAAGAATTTAAAACAGGGACTTAAATAGATATTTAAGTCATATCAGCATTATGCAGAACAGCTAAAAGGCAGAAATGATCCAGTGTCCATCAACAGATGAATGGATAAAGAAAATGTATATATTCATAACAGAGCATTATTCAGTCACAAAAAGAAAGGAAGTCTGGATTTATGCTAAACATGAATGAGTTACAAAAATATGCCAAATAAAATAAGCCAGACATGGAAGATAAATATGGTATGATTTCTCTTACATGAACTACACCAAGAATAAGCAAAGTCATAGAAATAGAAAGTAGATTAAAGTTATCAGGACTGGAGAATTTTTAAAAATGACTTCAATTTCTGTTTGGAATGATGAAAAATTGTGGAAATAGTGGCAAATGTTGTACAACTTCATGAATGTAATTAATGCCACTGAACTGTATACTTGCTAGCTGTTAAAATATTGTCACTTAAACATCATAAGAAAGTAAAGAAAAATACCCATATGAATTGTTCCAATTCTGAAAGATAGATAATTATGACATAATAAGTAATCTTTCAAACCTAAGTTGATAAAGCATCAGAGTACAGCCACTGTATTCACCTAGAGTGACACATTTAGTGTGTGTTACCACCACTTGGAAAGAAAACAGAGGAGACTTCTTCTCTTACCTTTAAGAACCTTGTCAGTTTAAGAGGATTCGTAAGTATTCAAGGTTCAATATTTCTGAGTTTGAATTCTCTTCACTGCAGTTTTCAGGACCTGAATGATGCTCAAGTATCAATAAATGAATAAAAACAACTCCACAAACACTTGTTTGACTGCCAAATTCCTCAACAAAATGAAGAAACATCCCTAGAACTTCCTAGGAACAAGAATTTTATGTAACAACTGGATGTATTTCTTCACCTTTAGTATGTAAGGATCAAACTTACAGATAACTATAGGTCAAAATTGCAACAAACCAAATACATATCCTATGAAATGGCAAATTTTAGAGTGCTGCTATATAAAATTACAGTAGATATTACTAAACAAATGGTCAGCTTTCGACACAGTGAAACTTCATGATCGTACAAAGGAACAATAAAAGAAAATTTATCCCACTTTGTACAATCTTCTTCCCCCCAAAAGAACTATGACTCAACAAAATCACATTTTATACAACATGGAGATTTTGTTATTACAAATTTCAAAACAAAATGGAGGAATTTCCACATAATATTTATAACCTGCAAAGTACAATATTAATACATGTCTGTCAGTTAGAAATAACAGCAGTTTGTTAGGCTACAGGGTTTAACATAAAACCAATTTACAAATGTGAAAAGCAGTAGTGGTCCAATATTCACCATTACACATGAATCTGTTTCTTCCAGAAATTTTTTTAAATGAAAATTTCAGTATCATAAAATATTAAAATAACAACCCCAAACATGCCACAATCACTATTCACAAATAAAGTTAAAATGAAATATACAAAACTCACTTAATACTGTTAAATAACAACAATAAACTACAAGATTTCCTGAACAGAAATGGTAGGACCCCTGAATGTTTTACAGTGAATGTCAGGAAAAAATTAAGTTATGACTATTTTCATGATCTATAAGGCAAAAATTTACATGACCATTTCAAAATATAACAATTAAGATTTAGTTTGTAAGATGCACTAAACAATAGTCCTTAAAAGTGAACACAAAGATTTAAAAACACTGTTACCAACACCAAAGTGTGTTTATGATGTTCAAGGAGATGCATAATTAAAACTGTGGTATCTCTGATAAACAGATAATTCCTTAACAATGCTTTTTAATGCAATCCTCTAATGCAAGTTCTCATTTCTCTCATTTGTAGTTTCTCATTGCTCATTTCAAAGACAAAACAATTTTCAGCTGATTCCAAGTGAATGTTATTGAAACACACAGCCCCCAAATGAAACAAATTGTTTCCCAATGAAGTATCATCCTAGTTTCTAATAAATGTATTTTTAAGACAAGCAAGACCTTTCATCTTTAAATGGACTCATATGGTTAAGTTTTAACTAAATTGAAGCACAATGTAAAGTAGTTAATTGTATTAGTATACAAATATCCAGTAAAATGTAGCAGACATTTCTAAAATGAGAAATAGGTAAAAATAAATAATTTTGGTGCTTTATTTATTGGTGTTTAATGTGAGAACCCAAAAATGTCAGGTATTCACTTGATTGAATCAACTTCTGTCACATGCTCTCCTAAACATAATGTGCTTATCAATCTCTTAGCTACTCTATTTGCCAATGTTCAGTAAGAAATTATGTAGCACGAACTTAAGAGTGTTCAACATGGCTCACTTATTTTACTGTTAAGCAAAGCTAAATATACATTCCAGGAAACACTGCAGTTTAATTTTAAAAACAAACAAACAAAAAATGCAGCAGTAAAACAACTTGTGAGGAGAAACAGATGCATTCACATATAATAAAGCCACTGCAACTTCTTCAGGCATTCAACTGTTGTGTTAAATAAACAGACAGTAGTTATTTAGCAGCAATGATTCCGCAATAAATAATGCACTGTGTTTCTCAGTCCTGCACAAAAATTGCAGCTACAGTTACATCAATAGCTGTAACCTACTGGCTCTAATGGCAGAGAAGACCTTAAAACCAACTGTACAAAAAAATTGTCACACTGTGACAACAAATATAAAAACAATCTGTAGGTCTGAAATAAAAAGACTCCACTGTGAAGACGACAGTGTAGACAAACGGAGATTCCAAGTCCACCAAAAGAAATAACTGCCTTCAGATCTGAGTCCTTGATTGGTAAGAAAGGCTGGGGGCTGGGCTTGAAACCATGTTATCAGACTTAAAAGAGCATGCTCTGTCTTCTGTTCTTCCCATGTCCTAAAATATAAATTCATTTTATGAGGCAGTTCAAGGTTCAGTTTTATCCCACATACAGTATTTGGTGACTCTAGGAAGCTAATGTTCCCACCAGCAAAAGCTAATATTCCATGGTAAGAGTGATCAGCACTGTCTTAAATGACCCTTTTGTTGATGGGGTCAGTCTACAGCTTCTATGCTTCGAAGCGATGAACCTGATGACTAAGGAAGCACAAGATGTGTCTTCTGCCTCAGGTACCAGGATGGCGTGTGCAGTGATCAAGCCAGGTCACTTGTAAAAGGTCTTGTGCCATCTGCAGCTTTCAGGATCCCTGACTTGAGTGAGTCAGATTTCTCTCTGAAGATTTACTGAGCTGCCCACATCATACAGAAAAGTGAGTACGTGCAATGCTAAACATACACAGTTGTGGAATGCACTGTACATTGGTTTTTACATCAATAATTTTACTGATCAATTTATAAACCAAAAGCTTGGTTCCACGCAAAAATTCATGATCGACACGTGAAATGGTTTATGACAAACACACCTGTCTCTGGGTAAGAAGAATTTCGAAAACCCGGGTCCTTTTGCAACTGAATCTCTTTCAAACTGAATATTGACACGCCTAAAATGCACAGACAAAAGTCATTAGGTGAAGGTCAACATTATTAAAAACATACAATCCAACTATAGAAAAGCACTTAAAAAGTATATAGTGATTCAACATAAATATTTATACTGCACTGACAAGGTATATAGCCCTGCTCAAAGATTTGCCTTTTTTGTCCATTTTCAGGAGGAAACAAAAGGAAGTAATCCCTTTTCAGAACCCTTTCCCCAACCCTGCTTTAAAGCACCATCCAAGCAGATGTCTCTGAGAAAAACATATGCTGTTTGTTCCAGAACTTACTGAGTTGGAAGACCTCATCAAATGCCTAACCAGGTTCTTATTCTCTCTGTCCTTTATCGCTATCTCATGATGGCATAAAGGTATCAGGTCCTCAAACTACCATCAGATTTTTAGTAAAGAACACGGAACAGGTTTGTACTACCTATCTCAAACTGAAATTTGGTATTAATAAGGAAATGTAAGTATTTTTTTAAAAAGCACCTGTAATTCATATCTCATTTCCAATCTCCGTCAGAAGGTAGTCTTATGTTAAAAAATATCTTAAGGATTTCTTATTCAACTAGCTTGTTACTGATTGCTATATAAATCTCAATGAATCACTCTTGTCAGTAAGTGAAAATGGGAATTAATGAAAGCTTTTCATAGCTCAGTTCCCAAATATTCTCCTAATTCCTCACTTACCTTATTATATTTTAAAGTAAAATACTAGGCTAATTTTTAAAAAGAATGTCACAAATAAAATTGAGTTACTTCGGGCTTGGAAATGTGTTATTTTAATGACTCTGATAATACACTGACTCCTGTCACAGGGACAGTAAAGTCAGAGTGATCCCCAGAAAGGAAAATCATCTTTATCTTAAGGTAAGGTACTTCCACAAGGAAACTATCTTATGTTTCAACTGTGCCTCATTAATCTTTATAGAGATCCACCCTTCACAACTGAATTGAAGCTACATTAGGCCTATGGATGCCATCACAGATGGTATATTTCAAATTAAATTCAGTGAGATTGATGACCCATACTTAAGTATTATTGGTTTCTTACAAAGTAGTGGCAATATATATTAAAAATGTATACAGAAAGGAAAATTATGATTGATTTGAAAAACTGTACAGTGGTTCCTTCTTTAAGAAATGTTGATCTAATTATGAAAATGACCAATGTTTCAGATTTGAAAATCAGAATCATGTCTTTCTAAACCTCTAATCCATCTCATTCCCCAACACTGGACAAATGAATATAAAGGGGGGGGGGGCACTTTGGATTTTCTTACTTTCTGGTAAAGCATGTATTCTTGGACCCAGACTTCGAAAGTATACATGCTTCATGGCCTCTTCTGCTGAAACCCTTTTCTTAGATTCATACTGTGAAAAAGCAAAGAACTGCTTCATTAACTTTTACTCTTAATTACTGCAAAAGTTGGAAAAGGACAAATTAGTATTTAGAGTTTTTTTTATAATTTTGGTTGTTTAATATGGTGACTATTTTCAAGTACTGATTTGGAGTACTCCAGATATACTCAAATTTGAATTGCTGTTGAGATTATATAGTAATAATTATATCTTAGTTCCACATTTTCAAGATAAGTCTGGATCTTAAATAAAACTTTAGATTCCTATATTTTCTTAAGTGATAAAAAGTTATTCAACTTTTTGCTTTCATTTTTCTTCATGAATAACCAAGGACTGGGGAATATACTCAATGTCTTTATGGCAGACATTCTTAATAACCTATCCAATACCCACTGTCCCTTTTTCCTTGTTACACATGGATCATGAATCATGACTGTTTCTAAGTTTAGGCTAAGTATGACATTCCCCAATTCCCAGCCTCTCTTACAATTAATGTTCTGGCCAATGAGACTTGGGAAGAAGCCTTTCAGGAGTTTCTACTTGAAAGCCTTTGCTTTCAAGATATAAGAGGGTAAATGTGGCTGGTACCACCCTTATCCTCTTCTTCCTGCTTTGGAGGAAATATGAATGGTATCTGGAGCTGCAGCATCCTGAAAGGCAGTTAAGTATAAGGCAAAAGAGAACATAAGAGATCATAAATTTTTAAGAACATGGCCTTGACATAGTTGATCAATGCCAGCAGCTGTTCTTGGTCACAATGAGAGACCCAGATCATTAAGAAAAACTATGTAATAAATATAATATATATTGTATTATATATTGTATATAATATATATGTAAATATACACACAAATATATATGTTTAACTTAAGCATGCTCCTAAAACATGCTAGACACTACCACAAATAATCATTATATCATTCTACATATGAGGAAACTGAAGCTCAACTACTCATTATCAATTACAAAACAAGATGTAACTTACCTGTAGAAATTTTGTTATCAACTCAATTCCTTCAGAGTCTAACCTAGATAGAACAATAAAAAACGTGGTAATTTTTTTATCTTAACTGATAGAAACCTTTCAGCTAAAACTATTTCCTAAGTGTCTTTGTTTGCTAAGTTTAAGTGCCCTAAAACGGATACTCTTGTTGAGTTCAAAAAGACTCAAACCTATTTTAGTCTAAAGAGGCTTATCTTGTCATTTGCTTAGGAAGAAACCATAAATAACTTCAATTCAAATTTTCGATGTTCAAGAAAAAATTATTAAAGCTGTTGAATTATTTTAGTCATCATTCTGTCTAAAAGCAAAGTAGCCTCATTATATAATAAGGACAGTTTAAGGACTATATCAATTTTCACAGTATTGAAATGAAGGCAAGTGTACAAAAACATCATTTTCCTATCATATGGTGTGGGAAGCTGCCTTATTTAGCAGAATCAGACTAGGATGAGCCATGGGACGCAGAGGCCTGGCTTCTAGGAACTGCTGGGAAGCATATGGTGCTGCATGGGAGTGGTTCTCTGTCTCCTTCTAGAATTTTCCCCTCTAAGAGAATGGCTTCCCTAACTCCACCCTATCCTGTCCATCACAGAAGAAGCTCCTCACGATCCTGGCCCCCTTTACCTGTATATTTTAAATAAAGCAGAGTTGGGTGATTCCATGTTGTTTAAGAGGCCAGAATTGGTATGGCCAGACCCACCACACCTGCTTCTCATATGAAGAGTAGTGGCTCTTGTGTGTTCATTGAGTAGACATGTTTCTGGATAATAGATAGAAAAACCAACAACATCCTCCTCCTGCAGTTAACCCTTTACTCCTCCACGCAGGATGTGGCAGAGAGGACCCCCACAATATGGGTAAAAACACATACCCAAACACAGAAACAGGGACCTCCGAATATATCAGTGTGGTTCAAGATAAACACAGAGACAATCCATCCAATAAATTTTCACAGCAATGGGTACTAGAATTATTAAGCTCAACTTAAATGTGCCATAATAACTTTATAAGACTTCATTAATCAAGACCACCAAGCTAACAGTCAATAAAGAAAGCTAATTGTAGTTATGAGATTAATATAACCGGGATTAGTAGATTAGGGATTTTTTAATGGGATTATCTCTTGATAAGAAATCACAGGTTCTAGCTTTCACTACCTTTCACTGACAAAACTACCATTACAAGTAAAGAAATATTCTTCCCTTAGTGTTCTAAGTGGGTCCTATGGATACTGCAAGCCTCAACATTCTCCAGACTCTTACAGTCCTCAGCAGTTTGCCATTCTGGCACATATCCAGAGGACCCTAAGCACAGACAAGCTAGGTGCTAAGTTCATGAACAATCTGCTTCACAGGACTTCAGCCTTCTACACTGAACATTACCATAGGCTAGGTATACATAACAAAAATAGGATTTATACTACTTTGGAGAGACACGAAAAAGCCCAGCATATATTG
Source organism: Sciurus vulgaris (assembly GCF_902686455.1). Classification (NCBI taxonomy): domain Eukaryota; kingdom Metazoa; phylum Chordata; class Mammalia; order Rodentia; family Sciuridae; genus Sciurus; species Sciurus vulgaris. The sequence continues at coordinate 156,590,733 of NC_136465.1, forward strand.
TTATTCTTCCTAAGAAAGTGTAGCTGAAAATATCAGGTGCTATATCAACAATAAGAATATCAGTACATATAAATACTTAAAAATATTTCTGGTATCAGAAATGTTTTGCTATTGCTTCCCTAGTTTGAGAAGAAATGGAAGTAACAAGAAGTGTTTTATGTTATAAGCAATGTGAATTTTTTTTATTAAAATAGACAATGTCCTTATTTGATATTTTGATGACAAAAATTTTTCAATGGAAAATGAAGTGAAGGGGTTATTCTATGTTACTGCAAATATAATACATTCCACAAGTCAAAATATTCAAATAAATTTTAATAGGAGTTCTGGACTAATCTGGAGGTTGGTGTGAGAAGAAACTTGAACTGAACTGCTGACATTCAGGACATTACATCTTGCTGATGAGTCAGAAACAGTTTATATTCTTCAAATACAAATTATGCCACTAATACTGAACAAAATACTGATAGGTTATCTGATGTAAGCATCAGAGTCAAGATTTTACTTATAACACTTAGGTGTTTTGTGAGTAGAGAACAATTCTGTAGAAAGCAAAACATAAATTTTATCATGATCTTTACAGTACCAAAAAAGGCATTAATCAATGATTTCTTTCTGGGAAAAGGAACTATCCAGATAAACTCTAGAATTGTAATACATATATTCTACACTCATTTTATTTATAGCTCAATGCTACTTCATACTTTACTAATTTTTGGTTACTGATTTATAAAATTAACATGGCAAAGAAAGAGAAAAATTTAATTAAATTAGATCCCAAAATATTTAAGAATTGTGTGTATTATTATTGTATGGAATCTTTATTATGGCAAATACTTTAAGAGATTAAAAAGAATCATATAGTTCCTCCCCTTTTCACTAAAAATGTACCTGGGTGCATGATTAATTAGAGGCTGTGGTTTATATTTTGGAAAGTTGTAGTTCTTGAATTCATCACTTGAAGAAACACCTGGCCAAGTTTCCTGAGATGGAGTTCCTGAATTAAAAAAAAAATAAATAAATATACATAGAAATTTATACATATAAATTATACTAGGCATATATATATGTGTGTGTACACACAAACACACACACACACACACACAAACATAGGCAAAACTAAGAAAGTACCTTAGAGAACATTTTATATTTATTAGAAAATTTATTTCAAATGAAATTAAAATGATGGAAATAGTAAATACTTAGGGGCTTATTTTTGGACTGTGTAATGATGCTATGAATATGAGGTCTTGCCCTTTTTCTATCCAGATGACACCACCTAAGCTAGAAGTATTCCTTAATAATACACTGAAGGTCAATTTCCAATAATATTTTTCTTCTCTTCTTTCATAAAATCTTTATTGCAAAGATGAAACTCTGTAAATGTAAAGAAGTTACCAAGATTTCTTTATAATAATTAAGCTAACTGTAATTCTTAAACATAACAGCTATTTACATGAGTTTCAGAAATAAATTTTTAAAAATACTTTTTAAGAGATATAGCTTAATCCAGCTAGTCAACTGCAGGTATAAACCACTGGAAAAAGATTTTTCCTGTTACCTAGTAGTCGGAAAATTAAGTGCAATTCATCTTCCACAGTTGATCCTGGAAACAGAGGTCTTCCAGAAGCCATTTCAAAGAAAATGCATCCAACACCCCTTTAAAATACATCACAGGGGGAAAAAAATGAACGATCCATTTACATACTATGAAGCACAAGATTTTTTCCTTAAAGAGTGTGTCTCTAGAGGATTTTGTATTAGGCTCCTAGAAAAACCTCCTGCAGAGATATTTTTAGATCCAATTAATTTGTTAACTTTTACCCTATTCATCTCAAATTCCATATGGCTCATAAGGCTAATACGTTTTTTCCACTTTTTGTCTAGCTCTCCTGTGCCAGGAAGGAATAATAAAATAGCTAATAATGAATGAATGCTTACTATGTGTTTTAAACTTTAAGTGCTTGAACTATTTTCTCATTGAATCCTTGTAAGTGTGACCATGCACTGAAAGGGGAGAGAATGAAAGAAGGAAAAACAAAGAGATTGTTATGGTAATCTGGGTGATGATGGTGGCCTGAGCTAAGGCATAAGGTAATAGGAATAAAGGGAAGCAAATAATTCAAGATTTTTTAATGCAGAAAGCAGAGACAAGATATGTAGATACAGAGTGGTATGTGTATGTGTGTAGGAGAAGAAAAAGAGGGAGGCTCAATGTACAGACACTATTGCAGGGGTTGTGTGAATACACATGAGCTTATGGCAACACAGTCCTTCCATTAAAATCTCACAATCTAGTAAATAATAAAAGTATGTAAAATTTAATTTTAAATATTAAAATATTATACAGAATAAAATGATTGCTATATAGAAAACTGTACAGAGATTCCTCAAAAAGTTAAAAACAGAATTACTATATGATCCAGCAATTTCACTCCCAGATGTATACCCAAAAGTAAAAGCAGGATCTTGAACAGATACTTGTACACCCACATTCATAGTGGCATTTTTTTACAGAAGTTAAAATATGGAAGCAACTATGTCCTTTGATGGATGAATCAGATAAACAAAATGTGGCACATATGTACACTGTTTGAAAAGAAAGTGCTTGACACATGCTGCAACATGGATGAACTTTAAAGACATTATACTAAATGAAATAAGTTGAAATAAGTCAGTCACAAAAAGACAAATATTATATAATTCCATTCCTATGAGGTACTCAGTCAATTTTTTTCAGACAAAGAATGGTAATTTTCAGGAACTGGAGAAAGGGATGGAATAGGAAGTTGCTTAATGGGTACAGAGTTTCAGTTTTGCAAGACAGGTAAAAGTTCTGGAGACAGGGATAGTTGGACAACGATGTGAACGTATTTAATGTCTAAAAACTGTACACTTAAAACTGATTAAAATGGAAAATTTTATGTTATGTACATTTTACTAGAATTTTAAAAAGAGAAAAATGTTATACGAAACAAGATTTTATAAACTTGCTCAAGATGACGACAGATGTACATGACCTAGTACATAAAGAATACAGAAAATAAATGCAACCACGAGTCAGAGGAAGGAATTGAACCAAAAGACTAGGTTGTATTCAGGAAAGGATTTATGAAAAGCTGTGGTTTGAAGGTTACAAGGCACAGGCCCCCGTTAGAGCAGCAGAGTTGGCAATTGGGATGGGTGAACAGATATGAACACAAAGAGCAAAGATGGGGAAACCCAAGTTATTTTGAGGTATAGTGAGTAGGCCATTTAGCTAAAAGGGAATATCTGCATTGAGAAACAGTTTGAAATAGTTGGAATAGGTAGTTTACAGACATCTTATGGAAATCCCTAAGTACCGGGTCAGCTTAATCAGTGCCCAGGCCACAAAGGTACTTGAATAGAGAAGTGTCATGATCAAGGTGATCACGTAAGAAAGATGACTACAATATTTTGATTATTGCATTTAGAACAACTTAAAACTGGTAGACTTTGATGAATATTAGATGATGGTTAAAAACAATTTTGTATTAAATTACTATGTGTCAATCAATACTCTTCTGAATTTTTTTAAATGTGCTAATTTGGCCTTAACATTATGTACAGAACTTAAAAGTAGTTATGGTTAACTATTCCCATTTACTTAAATGTGGAATCTAAGGCATAAGTCAGTAATTTAGATAAGGTTATATAGTTGTAAGTGGAAACATTGGTATTTAGACTTAGATACTATCTTGCTACCATGTCAGAACTTTTATTCACTGCTTATGCTATGGCTCTTTAAAATAATACCTCTTTTAAAATCACTACTAGTATGCCCTGTGTTATCAGCTACATGATTTCAAAATTATAAATGGCAATAATTTTTTATCTGTATATATTTACCACATGTCAATCTGTGTTGAGTACTCTGAGGAGCCAAGAAGCACATCAGGTGGCCGATACCATAGTGTGACAACTTCATTTGAGTAGGTCTTTGTGGGAACTGACTTGGCTCTGGCTAGTCCTTCACACGGAAAAGAAAACAAAGAATTAAATATACTGAAACTCATTAAAAATATATAATAGATTTCTTAGTCCCTATCCTCACCATGACTCCATTCATAGGGACATTGAGATGGCTATTCTATAGCTTCTTGAAGCTTCAACAAAATTGGTTTTATGAATTCTGCTGAGTACATGTGGTCTTGAGCCAGTATATCATTATATAATTAGACGAAATATAATAATTTTGAGACCACACATTTTTACTTACTTTTATGTGCTGAATGTACTTGGTATAATGTCTAGATGTTTAGCTTATCTTAATATAAGCTAAAGATGTTTTCCTTTTATCCATGAGTCATGGTGCCAAAATATATTTTCTAGTTGAAATTAAATTAATCCAAAATAGGTCAATGACACTGAGATACCCAATTTTACTTGCCACAATTATAAGCTTTTATCACCTTTTAACCTAATTCTAACATTCATTTGCGATACCATTGTTTATTAAAAATCCTGAAGTCATTACTCTATAATCTAGTTGAGTTTTACTGACAATTTCCTTAAAGAAATACATTCAGAAAAGGTTTCCATGGAATAAATTACAATGCATTCTGTACTCATTATGTTATATGGATAATTTTAGACTAAGAGAGACCTCATTGCTTTTGTGTATTACTAACTGCTGTAAATGATGCAAAACATTTGCCACTCCTTTGCCAATTTAATACAGAATACTCTAATTATCCAGAAATGAAGACTAGAGTTCCCAATTTTATCTGTCATTAGCACTAGAGTTATTTCATCTCTAAGCCTCTAAATTCTGATCACTTGAAGAAGCAGCAATTTTGAAAGGTAGCTTAAGAAAATAAATTTATTTTTACCATATATTTTATGTCAAAAAACAAGAGAGAATTCTATTTAGGCTGAGATTACTATTACATATAACTTTATATATCTGCTTAAAATATCAAATATGAAAAATATCAAAAAGGTTAATTCAATACTTTATTAAATTGGATAAAAATCACATCAGTAATATTAGAAATTTAAGTAACTAGGCAACACACTGTTTTGGTTTAGAATAATGGCTAACAGGTATAACTGGAACAATGCTGACGCCATTTTATTTATTATAAATTTTACTATTAATCTCCCAACTTTGAGAAATAAGTCCAACAAATAATTTTTCTATAATTTTGGTAATTAATAAGATGGAGGGCAGCTCTCTGATTTATCTTTCATATGCTTAGACTGTGTTATTAAGGAGGAAAAGGACAGAGCTATAAATTTTATCCTATAGCATACCAATTTGGCAAGTTGCCATTCTCCCAATACTTTACTCGCCTGCTCCTAAGAAGATCATGAACTAGCATGCTTGTCCAAACAGGTTCCCTGGTTTACCATAAAATTTCAATATTGGTATGAAATGAAATGAAATAAATCTCTCAAACTCAACTAACTAAATGTCCAATTATATTACACAAGCCACTTTTTGTCATTATTGAAAATGACTATATTATAATTCCTAGACCTCTGAATTGCACTGGTCATAAAAAACGGGAAGAATTTTCAGAAGAATCAAGAACAACTTATGGTAAAAATATTCAAACTTAATTGGCCCTCCCTTACTTGAAGCCCCAAGTGTATTTACTATGCAATAAAATAAATAAATAACAAAAAGAACAAAGTTGATTGTATTATCTCATGGAATAATCAGAACTTCTTCCCTCTCTCTCTCTCTCTCTCTCTCTCTCTCTCTCTCTCTCTCTCTCTCTCTCTCTTTCTGTCTCTTTTTGTTTCTTTCTTTTCTTCTTCTCTTTTTGGTATTAGAGATTTAACCCAGGGGCACTTTACAACTCAGCTATTATTTTGAGACAGGGTCTTGCTAAATACTTAAGGGCTTCGCTAACTTGCTGAGGCTAGTCTTGAACTTGCAATCTTCCTGTCTCAGTCTCCCAAACCAGTGGGATTACAGGCATGCATCACTGTGCCTGGCAATAATCAGAATTTCTTACTGGCCTGTGAGAAGATAAAATTTGCAGTTGCTTGCTTTGAAGAAGTCTCTGAGGCAATATTTAAAGCACTCAGAGTATTCCCAGATAAAAGTAGATTTTTGATGGTCCTTCACATTCCTTTTGCATTTCAAATATTCAAGCATGGTTTCTCTGTCACTGCCATTCATTTTGGGATTAAGGACAAAGAGCATAAGGGCAGTTTGCCAAAGAGAGAAGGAGGAAGGAGGGGTGGGAACAATTAAAAGGGAAAAAGCAACACAAACTGTTCAAAAAGAGACTATGCAAGTATATGCAAATAACGCAATTTTTTGTTTAAACATAGGACACTGTCCCACTCATTTCCTTTTTAAGGAAGGAAATACAAATAGAAATTTACCTTTCAAACAAATAGATAAATACTAAGTAAGTAAAAGTACAGAAATTGCCAAAAAAAATTTCATCATTTAAAAAGTAAATTCTTAATCTGTTAACTGAGTAAGAATCTGAAATATTCATACTTATAAAATTTAATGAAATTTTCCAAAACTGAAACTATTGTAATAATGTATGAAAAATTAAAAATGCAATTTTGGAAAACTGCACAGGTTTTTAAAAACTAAGTTCTAGCAAAGTATTCTGAGAGTAACAAAAATTTCAAAGCTACTCTACAAAATTCTTTTTTCTTCTAGTAGAAACAATTTACTCAAAGCAAAAAGAACATGTAATTTTGTTTTACTTTCAAATCCCTTAAAATCAGATTAGCTAAAATGATATAAGTAAATAACTACCAATTAAATTACTAAGCATATAATAAATGCAGTCATAGTGGCAGGCTTATAAAGGGACTCCCCTTCAGAGGTAGTTCTTAGTTCTTGGAACTCATTCTATACTCTTAAAAATTATTAAGGACCCCAAGTATTTTTACTTATATGGATTACTGCTGGTATTTGCCATAAAAGATGAGAAAAATTAAAACACTTATTTACCCATTAAAAATACCTCTGTTAGCAAAATAACGTTTTTATGAAAATTTTTTCCATAACAAAAATTAGTTAAGAATCTTTTTTCCACATTTCTATAAATCTCTTCAGTCTATTTTGATAGAAGACAACTGGATTCTATATTTGCTTTCTATCTGTTGTGATGTTGCTTTACTATGTATCGTAATATATCATAATATATATAGCTATATGAAGAAAATCAAATCTCACACAGATATGAAATTGGAAAAGAGGAGGAACATTTTAATAGTCTTTTCTGGTCATTGTGGATATTGTTCTTTGACACATTAGAATTAGATTGCTTCTTCAAGGTTATATAGTAACTGAAATTATATCAATAAACTATTCATACTTTGTTAAAATTCACTGATCTATCTTGTACTTTAAATGAATCTTTTACTATGCATTATTCTATAACATGAGGTGCTGATAACTGGAAAAAAATGATTCTTGAGTTATAGATTAAGATGTTTATATATTTCTTCAAAATAAAAAAATCCTATTTGTTAATATCACCACTGATCTCATCAGAAAAGTTTCTAAGTAGTGGGAAGCTATTAAGCTTAAAGTAGCAGAACCAAATTTTCAAAATCTAATTTTTATTTGAAAACCTGAATTTTACTATTGGCAAGAAATACATGCAGTTTATTTCCTTGAAGTGTTAGGCTTACTTCATTAATCTTCAAGAAAAAGTCTGCCAAATATCTAAGTCTGAATAACCACAGTTTGTTGGTCATTTTTCCAAGTAAAAATGATGTTCCTTGAAAACAAGAGCTAGTTCAGCTTGTACCCAAATAATCACACAAAAACTTTTCCTTGAGATAACTATAGTATTTCTGTGTGCAGTACATGTTTTTTTTATATAATTCCTATTTCATCATACATATACAACACAAAAAAATAGTCATGTACTCAAGGATGGAAATTTAATAAAATTAATGAATTTTACTGCTTGGCAAAATATTTTAAGTGTAACTGATACTTTTTCTCTAAGAATGTGCAGTGGTAAAAAATACAATGATATACTTTGATGGCACTGCCTGAAAGGAAACAGCAGTTTTATCCTTATTGCTTCTGGATCAAAAGTACAAATATTAACCCAAGGGAAAAAAGCAAATAACATTTAGTGTACTTTTGATAATATATTTTACCTTTGGATATCCCAAAGGGTTTCAGGAACCTGGGGTCCATGGGTCAGACCTGAGAACCCACTCCTTTAAATGTTGCTAACAACCACTGTAAACCACCCACAAAATTCTGTCAAATATCGTTCAGTGGGTTTCAGAGGAAAATTTCCAAACTCACATGAAAGTGATAATACATTGTGACAATGGCTGTTCTAACCACCTGGAAGTATTTATAAATATTTCATCATTCCATACCAAAATCTGCTAGCTTTAATTCTCCTTTTTCATTAATGAGAAGGTTCTGTGGTTTCAAGTCTCGATGCAACACCTTTCTTCTGTGGCAATATGCTAACCCACGTAGAATTTGGTATAGGAACAGCTACAAAAGCAAATAAGTAAACATTAGTCTTACAGATATTGAGACATACTTTGGTATTAGCATAGGCTATGGTAAGTAGAAAAGCAACTGGTCTAGAATAGTAAAAGAAAAAAACAAGAAATTATATCATTTTAAGGACAATGCCTTTTCCATTGATTTGTTTTCTGAATTTTAGTTTATTGTTCAATTTGAAGCATCTATCATTTTTGTCAACAGTATCTATGAAAATAAATATTATAAATACAATAAAATTTTGTCTTCATAGTAATAGTTCATTTATTAGAGAAAGCAGCCTAAACAAACATATTCTCATAAACTTATACTACTAAAGCTTATAGTTTGATTAGAAAATTCTGATATGTCAATCAGCCACAGGCACTTATTCCAATACTTCCTTAAAAAAAATATCTGATCTGGGTCAGTGCCTTTAAATAAGGCATTGGAATTGGTGGCTTTATGTAAAGTCTCAGGTATGACAGAGAATGGGGCTTCGAAACTCTGGCAAATTACTGGTTATAAAAATAACTTAATCAGCTTTTAGCACCCACCTCCCGGGTACTTCACTTTTATAGTGCCTCCTCCTCAGTTTCAAAATCGGCTGTGATTCAAAAAGGGGTAATGCACTCCAGTGCTCTAGATGACTGAAAAAAGCAATTCCTATAAAGCTAATGGTAGAGGTTTTGTTGTGGATTTTGATGAAAAGAGAGATGTGGAACACATCTTGATTTTCTGGGGTTAGAAAAAAGAACCTTAAGTACAGAAGATTCAAGAGGTACCTTCAGTTCACTTGTAGATGAAAACAGGGCATCTGAATACCAAGAACAAGCCAAGGCAGCGGGTGAATAATGACATGAATGCCTTTGGTGGTTTTTTGTTTTTTGGAGGTGGTGTACTAGGGATTGAACTCAGGGCACCCTACCACAGGGCTATGCCCCTAACTCTTTCGGATTTTAATTCTGAGACAAGGTCTCATTAAATTGCTCAGGCTGGCCTCAAATTTGTGATCCTCCTACCTCAGTTTCCCAAGTAGCGGGGTTGTAGGCATGTACCACCATGCCTGGATTGAATAAATCCTAAGCCCCAAAGTCCTCAGACTCCACATATTTACTTATGTGTTTTGAAAACTCTAAAATTACTATTTTATATATGCTCCTGGTGGGTTACATTGGGGTTATAGTGGTGAACATTGCTACCTTTCAATATATTCCTGTTAATATATATTAACATTAAATGCAATTTATGTTGGAAAACATTAAATGCAATTTTAATAAACAATAAAATACTTTCCAACTATTTAGACCTGACTTAAAAGATAGACTCCTCAAACCTCTGTCAAATTATGATTATAGACAATTTTCTTTCCAAATCAGTGCTAATATAAAGCAAAAAAACCCAAAATTTTAAAAACTGAGGAGATCTACAAATAGCCTTCACAACACCTTGCAAAGCAAAATGTAAACTAAGATGAAAACAATCCTCATAGAATGTATATGGAAATACTTTTAAAGCCTTGTTCTAAAATTCTTAGCAATGTGCTAGCCATATGCTCAGAGCTCTCTTTTAGTAACAGAAAGTGGCTTTCCTTTATATTTACCAAATTCACTATTTAAAAAAAAGCATGTAAGTTCGAAGTTACTAAGTTACTATCCACAGAATTAGAAAGGTCTCAAACATACAAGCTGAGATAGTCTGTTTTCAAAATAGGTTCCTATAAACTGTTGACGAAGTTTGGACAAATAAATCTTTGCCAATTTAAAATATATCACATGGAACAAAGAAGTCTGTAAGAACACAAGTATGTCAAGTGCTTTTATTTATCTAGTAATTTCGGGGTTTCTTCTGGATCTGATTATATAGCAAACTTCTCTTAGCATTATTTGAAGTCTTAGTTGTACTAAAAAACAAATTATCTTACTATTCCTTCTGACAAAAGATAGTTATTTCTAGCAAAACAATCACAATACCTACATGTTTCTGGCCTTACTTATAACCCTTACTCATAATGCATAACTCTAAAATCATCATTATTTTATAATTTAAAACCATTTTAAATATATTAGGAGAGTTCATCACTTAAAGGTGGCCTTTTACAGAATGTACCCATCATTTGGATTTTTTTTCAGAAAGCAAAATATACCTGCAGATATAGTCTCCATGTAGGACAATCAGTTGTTATGTGAAATAAAGTACCAAAAATATTTTAGAAGATTTTTAAAATAAAGCAGTCTTATAAAAAAGGTATGATCTTAAGAAAGCTATAATATAGTAAACAGAAGTTGAATAAATAAGACAAACAGAAAATTCTGAATATTGGTTATAAAGTTGGTATATTTCACTGTACAGACTAGCTCATCTTTCCTTACACTTTAACATTACACATTAAACATACCTTTACATTGTGCATACTCATGATGTTCCCACAGTCATCCATGTACTGTTTTAGGTCTTTATCCTGAAAGCACAGCATTTTACTACATGACAACACAGTTTTCAGAATGCATGGCTGATTCACTTAATAGTATTTAATTTTTTAAAGAAAATTTGTTTTTCAAGAAATGATACAGAATGCACTAATAAAATTAAATATCAATAAATAAACAACAATGTCCTTGAGGCTGTTAAAAAAGTCTAATTTTCTATTACTAAAGCAAAATAAAATACTGAGTTTTTATTAAATGCTTACCAGATACTCAAAGACCAGAGTCAAAGATTTATCTGTGTGAACAATGTCATGTAAGGTTACTATATTTGCATGTTTTAAATCCTTTAAGAGTGAAACTGTAAAACAGAAAAGAAAGCCAATTATTTAGTCTGTGGAAGGCCAGTCTTTATAAAAACTTTAAGTTAAACTTATGAAGTTTAAAACAGTAATTTGCCATGGAGATTAGTGGCAGAAAAACTGAAGGTATCAACTTTTTTGTGATTCTGAGTTTGATATTATAGTACCTAAAGTTGTCTCTAATATTAAAACTCTCCATCTTCTGTTTTTTTCTTTAATGTTAACTTTTTGACCCTTTGGGATTAATTTAGATAAAATAAAAGGTACACTTTCTTCCTCCATGTTGCTAACTAGTTGCCTCAAACATTATTTATCTATTTATTTATTTGTTTTCGTACCTGAGCCACATCCCCAGCCCCTCTCCTTCTGTTTTTTTTAATTTTTATTTTGAGACAGGGTCTTGCTAAGTTGCTTAGGTCCTTGCTGAGCTGCTGAGGCTGGCTTCAAACCTGCGATCCTGTCTCAGCCTCCTGAGTCACCAGGATTAAAGGCATTTACCGCCATGCCTGGCTCAAACCAATTTTGAAAAATTCACTTTTTTAAAAAAATGGTATCATGACATGTTTATACACAGTTCATTTACTTCTTATACTAATATATGCAGCTAATTTACAGTTACCATGTTTCCTATGCATCAATATATAAAATTCCCGTCAGATATTTCTCTGTCAGTGTTTTAATGACTTCATAGTATTTCATTATACAATAAGATAATTAATTTCTTTCTATTGAATATGTTTTAGAAATAACGTTTTAAAGGTCTGATTATTTCATCCAGTCACCTATTATTTCTATATCTGCTTTTATTTATTAAAAATATATTCTTATACAGCTTTGGTTTTAAAATATTCTATGTAAATATACCTTCTCTTATAGCTGTACAGGGTGCGCCTTCTTCGTGTTCCAAACGGATCTCTTTTAGTGCCACCAAATTCTCTGTCAGTTTACTTCTTCCTTTATATACTGTTGCATATGTACCCTATAGAACATATTTTTGAAGAACAAGTCAAGAATATCATGAGTCTAATGATAAAGAATAAAGAATCCTGAATTTTTAATTTCTAAACATGCTGAATTCCATCTTGCAAAGAAAACTCCACAAGGTACAGTATTATAGCAAAGATGACTTTCAGTTCCTTACACACAGCCTCCATGTTTTTATAACACTACAAAGTATCTCAAAAGTATAAAAACATAGGAATTTAATTTACTTTTTGTGCTTTATTTCAAATTAATATTTGGATCAATAGTTTTAAAATCAAAGGTGCTTTCCCTATAATGGTATATGAAGACTTAGGGACACTGAGCACATTAAATGAAAATATAATTGTACTATTGAATCAAAAAGGTTTTACCCAGGTTTCCAAACTTTTAAAAATCTTTGCACATTAATTCTTCTTTAAAAAAGAAAAGAAGTTTCCCTATCAACTAAGTCTGTTATTTTCCTTCTTGCTGTTTATTATTTCTTACTTCTTTATTATTTCTTACTGTTTATTACTTTTTACTTATTACTTTCTTGCCCGTTAGTTACTATGGAAGATAGAATGTTTCTAAATTAGTAGCATTACAGGTACTGACAAGTTCAAGAAAACCACATTTTAAAGAATTTCTTACACTTCACTGAAATGTTTTTATTTCTAAAGTTATTTTTCAGAAATATGAACTCATTCAATTTTCCATGATAGCACAGACAGGAGACTGCTAGGAGGCTAACAAATAGATGCTGATTTTGTTACCAGGAAAGCACAATACTTTGTGTTTCAAGAAAATATTTTAAGCCTATTAAAAATACTCATTTCTTCTCATACTGATAGAATACTTTGAAGAATTCTAAGTTTTATTCCTCCTCATTTTCTGGTTACCTTTTCAAGCAAGATATAATCTTTTAGACAATCATGTTCATAATTTTCCAGGTTGGCAAATCATACACTTAGATGATGAACAAAAGGAGCTTAGATGATGAATAAGAAAGTTTTACATTTTTAAAACAAAAATTTACTTACCTCTCCAAGCTTTTCCAATTTGATGTAGGTTTCCATTTTCCCAAACCCAATTTCTGACTGAAAGTAAGACAATTATAAATTGAGTATTTATTCTTAAAATTTCATCTCTTCCTCAACATCTAAAACTCTCCAATACAGTTTGGAATAGAAAAGGTTGGTTATAGTCAAACTGTTGAACATCTAATCAAGTTTCAAAATATACTTGATGTTGGAATGTTGAAAGGGTCAAAAGCATCAGTATTCATATTGAAATAGTCAACCTACCTTATATAAGGATTGGATAATGGTCTGCTGTGAACATCTTGCTTTATTTTAAAAACCCAAATTTTAAAATACTTAAATTTTAAGATACTAAAGAATCTTATAAAAAATTACTATTTGATTTTCCTTTTAACAAAAATCACAAAATAACTTTCCGACTAATCTTTGAATTCCTATGTAGATTTGAAAAGAAGATGCTATTTGTTTCAGGTTCTCCAATCAAAATACAATGAAAAAGAAAACAAATTTATGTTCTACTCTAGATCAGGAAACATGCAAACACAAAAGCAGCAATAGAAGTCTCATTTTGCCCCCACTCAAAAGCTTTAAAAGTATGTTCTCAAACCCCTGCTTTTAAACCTTAAACTCACTTGCTTATTTTGTATGGAGTCAATAAATGGGGCAGATGGAATATACCCAAATATATCATAGAAACCCAATATACCCATTACATATTCTAAAAGAATATAAGCAAACTTAACACTAAAGATTTGGGAAAACAATATAGACAGGTAGAAAATAGGGACTGAGAGATCAAAATTTAAAAAAAGAAAAAAGGTAAACAGAAGCCAAGAATAAGAATTTCCTAGAATCCCTTTGCAATAGTAGAAAAGACAATAAAAATCTAAAGAAAGATTCACTTCTTGCATAGATGATGCTAATGTCCTTAAATAAAAAGCAAACGAAAGGGAAATAATGCATAACTTCAGTTTTCATTGGTATTAAATTATATTAAATCATTAAATATTACATTGTACTCAAACCCTAGAGAATCAAATATGCAATTTTTCTGGAGTTGTCAAAATAAAAATGATACTTGATGATTAGACTTGGCATTACTTACCACTTTATAGACAAAACGATAAACTATTCTATGTTGAATTGCCAAAAGTAGAAGAGGTCCCTCAAAGGAATTGTTTTTATCCTTTTGTTACAATGACATATACCAAGTTAAAATGATGTAGAACTAAGAAGTACTTAATTCAATTTTGATAAAGTAAAACTCTGGTCATAGGTAGTATATTACTACAAGACTGAAGAACTGTTTCTTTTTGCTTTTCTGTTACCTTTTTTTCTGTATATATTTTTTCATGAAAAACATTAAGTTAGAAAAATGAAGTTTTTTTGGAACTATCATATACTACCGACCCAGGTACTGTTTTATATGTAACTCAGTATTTACTAAGTTCTTGCTTTCTACTACCAATAGCTATGCAGAATAATGAAGTAAAACTATAAGATACAACTTTTCCAGAAACAAATGAAGTTTTTTAGGTCAGTATGGAAAACTCGGCCAACAGTCCACTCTCTGGTACATGACAGCCTGATTCCAATAATTTTTCACTTTAAATAAAAAGGCTAATTGCCAAGGTTAACAAAACTATGACAGAATGAAATTTTTTTACACCTATCTTTGGAATTCAGATGTTTAACTTTACAAACATGGAACTACTGTACTTTCACCTTGAATTTTAAGTCTTGGGTCATCTTTTACTGAGGGGAAAAAATACTATATTGAGAACAAACATAAGCCAATATGAACAAACAATGAGCATCCCTGAAAAATACATAAATATATATATATATAAAGTCACTGTCTATAAGTACATGAGAAAATATGACTGCAAGTTAGAATCTTTTTCTTCTCAGTAGTAGGGAAATTTTCTTATTCTTTCCTGTATCTTAAATGAACACTAGTATGCCCTTAACATGAAATACACTTTGGTCTAGGGGTGATCGTGACAGAAACAATGGAGTTTGCTTTAAAGATTATGTAAGTGAAAGAAAAAAAAAAGATTACGTAAGTGTACTAACTATAAATTAATGGTTTTAAAGATGAAAATGTTTTAGAGGTCACTATATAATGTAAAGAATAACTTGTAAAGGATTCATGAAAAATTTAAGACTACAATGAACCACTCTTCAGAGAATAAAATTTAATGACATTAGAATATGCTGAAAATCTGTTTTTTAAAAAGAAAGTATCTGGTTGACAATAATTACTGTGTATTTCAGCTAGTAGAGAGGATATGTAAGGTGACAGATACGCCAATTACGCTCATACGATCATCACATATTTATACATGTACTGAAATACCCCACATATATATAAAATTATGTGCCAATTAAAAATAAAAGTATATATCTAAAAAAGAACATAAAGATATTATAATTATGAAGTTAAATTTGAATAATCAGTCTATAATATAAATAGCACTACTGAATTCCACCCATGCAAGCAGGTGGAGAATTCAAACAAAAGGCAGTTACATTAGTGAACTATCAGATCCTAATGCAAAGAGTAAAGCATACCACAATATCTCCCCATTTTAATAATTTCCAACCTTAAGGATTTAATGATCACACCTGAATAGTAATTACTGTAATTACTGAATTTTTAAATGGAATTTTTAGAAAAATTTGCTTGCATTTTTATCTGCTGAACATGACAAGATTAACAATAGATATAATGACTAGCTTGTTTACAAGCTCTCCTACGGAAATTATTCAGAGGACAGAGGACAAAGCTCATTTATTCAACATTTACCAAGCACAATGTTAGGTGCTGGGCATACAGTGAAGAAGACAAATATGATCTCTGCTTTCGTGAGTTCACAATCTAGAATGAGTTGCACCTTATTTAGAATATTTTAAACCTTTAAAAGTTGCATAAAAACAAATAATAGCTAAAAAAGGTACAGTAAGCTTTTTATTTTAATATAATTCAAAAACTCCCTTAATTCTGCTTTCCTGACAAATAAAGATCATTTTTCTGATACTTCATTGTTCTCAGAAAGTACTTCACTTTTTGGCAGCCCAAAGAAAATTCCTATTCAGATGACTTACAGAAAAAACATATACATAAGATAAATTACAACTTATAATAGGTCTTCCTATAATTCAGTGTAATTTGTGAGCAGTAGCAAGTGAAATGAGAGCTTTCTAGGTGGCTTTGTTTCTAGCAACATAATTCATGCATCACAGTAATAAAGGTGTATTAATAAGCTGGAGATGCAGGTCCAATTTAGCTTTAGAATAAGTGAAGTATATGCTGAGGTTCTACAGATGCCACGTTAAAAGTGAGTACATACTGAAAAACACTGGGGACAGCAGGAGGTTTTTTTCAAACACCCATTTCCCTTCCTGTGAGAATTAATGAACTGCTATATTTGATAGCAATGGGTTTTACTCTTTGATATGTGGGGACAGAAAAGAGACTGAAAAACATTAATTCTATTTGGTCATTTTTTTCTTACAAAAATTAGCAGTTTGGGGCTGGGGATATAGCTCAGTTGGTAGAGTGCTTGCCTTGCAAGCACGAGGCCCTGGGTTCAATCCCCAGCACTGCAAAAAAATAAAAAATAAAAAAATAAAATAAAAATTATCAGTATAGGAATGAGGAATCCACACAGTGGAAAACACTTCAACTGTGCCTAATCTATAATTTTAATATAATGACACAAGTTTTCATATATAGACTTTCATTCTATTGATGTTACACTTAAAAATCTCATAAAACTTCTACTGGGTACGCCATTATGGTAAATGCAAGAAAACATAAATTCTGACTATCAGCATATAAGATTTCCTATTAGTCTAATATTAACTGTGTTAAGAGAATACTTCATTTCTTATAACCATAAACGAGCATCAAATAGCACTTCCCAATCCAGTAACCAGTATCTTTAATATGATATATGATTATTAAATATAACATGGTATCCTGGATAGGATTCTGGGACACAAAAAAGTTGGTAGTAAAAAACTAATGAAATCTGAATAAAATGTGGAGTTTAGTAAATAGTAATATACCAATATTGGTTCCTTAGTTGTAAGAAATGTATTAAAGTAACATTCTATTAATAATAAGAATAACGGTATGTGGTAGAATCACTGTATTCTCTGTAATTTCTCTGTGAATCTAAAACTAAAATAGTTTAAATAGAAAGTCAATGGGAAGGTTCAAGGTAAAAAAATGGAGACTGAATATAAAAAAGAGTATAACAGATATTACAAGAATCCTGAGAAGATGAGATAGGAAAAAAGGACAACCTGATTTAAAAAAAAAAAAAAAAAAAAAAAAACAGAGTAAGTGTAGACAGATTTTCATGATTGTTATTCAGAAAATGGGGGACAGTTTCAGGTTTACAGCATTTGTTTCATCTACTATGTAGAAGAGACCAGCTCCTTGCTTAGAGTAAGTGCAACAGGCAAAATGAGGGTCCACTTGAGATAGATGATCACGAATTTATAGTAAATCCAATCAGCCATTCCCTATCATTCCCTCCAGCAAAACTGAATTCTATGACTCATTTTCTTAATGCCCACCTAAGTAAGATAAAGGGTATATTATCCATGGAAACTTGAACTCTTAATACATGTGAAGAATTTTCCCCCCAACCACTTTCCATCCACTCCTAACCTCACCATTTTTCTTTATACATAGACTCTAAAGTTCAGATTTCTATACTGAAGAATAGACCTCACTGAGGGAAAAAAAAAAAAAATCTAATTTTTAGATACATAATGAATACAGCATCTGTGTAAGCTTATATTCTATTGTGAAAAATACTTTCCTTTTTCTCATGCCTTTTCCATTATCCCTTTCATATGCCTCTCTACTTCCTACCTTCAAATATAAACACAAAGATTTTTAATTTTGAAGAATAATTTTCAAATATATATCAAAACAATCTGCTTATTAGCAAGGTAAATGATAATGAAAGGTATGCATGGATAGAAACCAAAATACAGGTGGCATGATTAATCTGAAACTTACAAGTCATTTCAAAATCAAAAAGCATGGGAAATGGGTAGGAACAGGTGACAATAATAAAAACCCCAATCACTTAACATTCAAAAGAGGGTTTCACGTAGACTGCAAAAGACAACTCTTTTTAAATGACAGTTTTAAGAACTGCATGGTAAGGGATGGGGACGAAGCTCACTGGTAGAGCACCTACCTAGTATGCTGGAGACCCTGGGTTATACCCCCCCAAAAAAGGAATTGCATAGTATTAAATCATACTTTCACTCCCAATCAGAACAAACATAACTTCAAACTTTATCATAAGTACAAATCTTTTATAAAAATTGATAGCCAAAGAAAACTTTTGACCAGAAAATAAAGTGACAAAAATACATTTTAAAATGTTTTAAGCAGTGATGTGCAAAACTATGATAATCACAAACATATACCAAAATCGAGTTGGTTACACTTTGTCAGTGTGCTCAGAGTATACAGACTAAAGTAATTATACTCTTTAGAATATATAATCAAAACAGAAGCTTTTGTGAATAAAAAAAATTTCATGATATAATATATGGAAAGGAAATGAAACAACTGTGAGAAACTCAGAAGTCATCATCAATTGTTCCTCCCTCGAACACAAAGTTCAACTGGGTACCAGGTCCTATTTTCTCTCTACATGATTCCTAGGGGCTGTGTTCTACTTTCTATTTCCATATGACTGCCACATCATCCCTAATTTTGAATAAATTCTGTCTCTCCCTCTAGTTCATTGTTTGTACTTCTCCTAAAGCTATTATTTGAAACAAAAATGTGATCATGTCAGTCCTTGTTTAAATAAATACTTTTGATAACATGGGATGAAGTTCAGACTCCTTGACTTGACATCTAATGCTTTTATAATGTGGTTCATTCTAGTCTTTCAAACCCTATTTTAAAAACAAATTATTACATATTGACCCTTCTTATCTGTTACAATTTCCCTCCCATTTTATTCTTTACAACACTTTATATGTATCCCTAGTAGAGGACTCTAGTCATCTAAGAGACATAAAACACAATCACCTGAACTTATGTCAAAGATCAAAGTGCAACAGGAAAAGCTGTCCTTTCAATAACCAGGGCTAGGACAATTGCTACATTCTAGAAGAAGTTTATAAGACATAAAGTTGACAAAGTTCCTTTATGTAGAATGTGAAGAATTCCTATAAATCAGTAAGGAAAAGGTAGAAAAACTAGTAGAAAATAGACAAAAGATTTGGGCAATTAATCTCCAAAAGAGAATACCTAAATGACCAAAAACATATTTAAAAGTGTTCAACTTAGTCAATGAAATGCAAAATAAAACCACAATGAGAGATCAGTGGTTTACCAGAAAAGTTAAAATTAAAAAAGAAAAAGACAGCATCAAAAATTGGCAAGAAGAGCAATCAGAACTATCATACATTGATGATGGAAGTATAAATCAGTACAACTACTCTGGAAAACTGTTTTTATGTTTTCTAGGAAGGCAGAACATATATATATATATATATATATATATATATATATATATATATATACACACACACACACAATATGATCCAATAATTCCACTCCTAGGTATGAAGTGCTTACATATGTTAAACAACAAACATGCACAGGAATGGTTATAGCACTATTTAATAATCGTAAAAAACTGAATAAAAGCAAAATGCCCATCAACGGAATGGAGAAAGTATAATACACTAAAAAAAATACAATATACTTATACAGTAAAACACCATGCAACAAAAACAAACGAACTATAACTATATGCAACAACATAGATAAAACTCACAAACTTAACACAGCAAAAGGAACCAACCACAAAAAAATGCATATTATATACTTTCATACATATGTAGATATGAAGTATATAGTAGTGTGTGTGTGTGTGTGTGTGTATATATATATATATACACAAACTATACAAATATACATTTCCATGTTTATGTAAAATTTATTTTAATATATTTCTATATTCAATTACATAAAGTTCAGTAGTTTAAATAAGAATAATCAGAAAAGAATTAAGCATTTTAAAAATAATCAAGAATGAGTACCTATGAGAATAAGAAAGTTCCTGATATTAAAACATACTATAAAAATAATATGATCAAAACAGTATGACACATATGGGTAAAACTAATCTTTGGTATTAAAAGGCAGGGATCATGGCTAGGTTGAGAGGTATTAAGTGAAAAGAAAGATAAAAGAAGGGGCTTTCTGGGATTTTTAAAATTTTATTCAACTGCATACTACTTATACAGATATGTTAACATTGCAAATATTCATTGACTTGTAGGGTGATAGTTTGGGTGCTCCAGTGAATATATATTAATATATGTTTATTGTATCTACTACAGTACATCTATCAAGGTGTATGAGTAATATATTCTGCATATCTAGCATATATCAATAAAATTTATCAAAAATAAAATATAACATAGCTTAAATCCTATTCCAATATGCATGCATGTTAAGGATTCCAATAAGCCCTAAAAAATGGAAAAAGATAAAACTCAGAAGGTAATATAATATTATATTAAGGGCTGGGGTTTTAGCTCATTGACAGAGTTTGTCTAGCATGTGCAAATTTTAGGGTTCAATTCTTGTAACTGCCAAAAAAATTTTTTAAATGTTTACATTCAGAGAATAGAAACAGCAGATCTGAAGGTTTAGGTATAGGAGACCAAAAACTTACTAAGGAAGCTCTACGAGACCTTCGGCTCATTGGTTGATCAAATGGTGGACTGTTGATCTGCAACTTTTCCAGATATCCATCAGGTATTCTGATATCTGCAGGTAGGGATAACCGTTTATTTAAATCCTACAAAAAAAAAAGAAAAAGTAGGTAATCAAAACCAAAAAAGACAAGGCATTTTGACTTTTGATTCATGTGCTTTAGTGTATTACTTTTTAGCAATAATTAACTAAAGATAACTGCAGTTGCAAAGTTACCTACATTGATTATATATAATATACTGAAGGCAAAAATATTTACTACTACTGTAAGCAAAGGTATATGATGCAGTTTTACAGAAATGATTTAAAACAAAATGGACTCAGTTATTTTGGACTCATTTCATTAGTAAATTTATCTTGGATTTACTTTGAAATTATTATGCCATATGGTAAGAATAGGCAGACACCACAATGTGATCAATTTAAATAAACAAGTAGATATTATGATTTTACATACAATATGGTGAAAGAAAATTAAAATATTTTCTTATTGCTGTTAATAGAAGTAAAAGCATTCTACTTCATTTAACTGTAGAATGTGAGCTGAGACAAACTTCAAAGAGAAACTTGCCTTTAACATCACATGGAGAAATAAATATTCTATAAAAAGAAATCCTTTTATCATAAAATCATGAAAAACAAAAGAGATGTAAAGAAACTGTCTAAATATTTACTGAGAGATAAAAGATTTAAATATAGACATATACCATATTCCAAATGGTTAGACTAAACAATAACACAATTTTGGTTCTCACAATATTAATTTTAATATTTTATATAACCAAAAACAAATCCCAAGATTATTTTTGCAACAAAATGAAATGCCTAAAACTCATTTAGAAAAAAAAAAAACAAAAACATCTTCAAAAATATTCTTGAATTAGAGTACATGCTCTTCAACTTACCATGGGGTTTTTGTCCTGATAAACCAATTCTAAGTTGAAAATATTAAGTTGTAAATGCATTTAAATATACCTAAATTCACTAAACATCACTGTTTAGCAACACAGAACACGGTATAGTAGTTTAATCATGTGACTGCATGGCTAACTGGGAGCTGTGATACTGCATCACAAAATAGTATTATACTGCATATTGCTAGCCAGGGAAAAGATCAAAATTCAAAATCCAAAATCTGAAGTATGGGTACTACTAAATGTATATTGATTTTTCACCATTGTAAAGATGAAATCATCAGTTGACCCATGAGAAATCAGAAACAGATCATGTGTATATATGTGCAAGGGGAGGAATAAAGAAATTTTTCTAGATACTAAAATGAATTAAACTAAAAAAAAAAAAAATATATATATATATATATAATCTATAGCGTGTCACCTCTGGGAGGAAAAATATATAACTCAATGAAAGAATAAGACAATCAGATATAGACCCTAATGCTAACATATTTTAAACGATAAAGAAAATCACATATATTATGAAGAAAAATAAGGAATAATATTATTGTGATATGCCTACATAATTATACAAATATCGAGTTGATCTCAAGAGTTGAAAGTATTAATTTATCACAGAGAAAACTGATACTGTTTTCCTTAACTCACTCAGAAACCATCTTTTAACAATAAAAACATAACCAACCAGCAGGACAGATATTCTAATCATCATTGTCTCAACAGCTATGAGAAAAGAAACAAAACCTATTTTAAAACATTTCACTTTTTTGCAGAAAAAAAATCTCAATATACAGTACATACTGAAATGATAAGTCATAACTTGTCTTCGATGTTATAACATTGATAAGAAAAGGAAATGGGTTGTATAACTTACACGGAGAAATAATTTACTATGTACTATAGGGATTTGTAAATGTGATGAACCACAAAGGATATGATACTGATACTTATAAAGAAAGGGGAAAAAAAGCTGGGGTCTATTTTATTTTTCTCTCTTAAAATCTGAATATGAAGTATCCAAATCAATCTCAAAGAGATATAATTGAAATCATATTTTCTGAAAAGATGACTTTGCAAAGTCATCTAGAATGACATCAGTCTAGGTTAATGGAATTTAAAAAAAAAATTTCACTTTTCCTTAACAGGGAACCAAAAATGAATGCTTTGTAGAGCATAGAATACTATTATTGATGTGTACTTGGCATTGGGATAGTAATTAAATATTCAGAATACAACTCACTGATATAAAGAAAGAGCTCTCTTACAGATGTCATTTGCCTTCATGAAAATTTTCAAATGGACATTTATGTACTTGATATATATGTGTTTATTTATATATGAACACACATACAGAGGTATATTTATATATTTTTAAAATGTTACCTCCATTGAGATCCGTCTATGTATACGATTTCTGAGACAAACACCTGTAGGTGACTGGACTTCATCAGATGATGTCCCAGAAGCTTGGTCACTCTCACCATCTGATCCCATTTTCAGATTTTCGTGAACAATATCTGTATCAGAAAATGAGACAATATTTACCTTAAAGAAGATTTATTTTATCCCACTATGTAACTAATTATCATTACGGGTAAAATGTAGACAACCAACATAAAAAAATCAGAGAATTAAATACAGTCGAGTGCATAGGTGTGCAGTTAAGAGATCAAAATATTAACTCAAATGTTTTCAAATAGTAAGTACTCAGAAATCCTTTTACACTCTTGGATTATAAAAAATTATGAAAGAACTTGCATTCAAATCATTATCAAGAGTTGAATGAAAATTACAGACTGAAAATATACATTTAAACTTTTAATGAATAATAGTTACTTAAAAATAGGACTTTAAAAAATTGAACTCAAGGGTTTCATACCAAATCAATATCAGAATTTACTTCATTTCTATATTTTTGTCTTGGTAACTCAATTCTAAAAACATTCTAATTCATATTCATAAGCAGTTGCAAATAACAGTGGAATAGACTTCTATTATAAAGAGACTTTGAAGAAATTTTATGTTGCCATCTGAACAAAAAAATTAACTTGGCAAAAATCAATGTATTGGTGATTGATTCCTAATCTCTTAAAATTGGATACCAGATACATCTGAAGTCATAAATTCTTTTCTGTCATACTTTAAAAATATTAAAGAACTTAACCATGCCTTATATTTTAAGCAAAATCTGAAAATTTTCCTACCTCAAGGAAATGTAGATCAAAATGTAATGCTTAAATATGTACAGCTGGGTTTGTAAGAATGTATAGGTAATGCCCAGGAACAAATTTAACAAAGAGGGAACTTAAAGTCTAAAGCTCTCAGGCATAAACTGTCACTTTCTTGAGGGGTTGCTGGGACTGGTAGGAAAGTACTTGGGTTCAGGTGCACACCAGAATAAAAGGTGAAGCCTTGGGTGTCTAAACTGCAATTGAGACTTCATAGAAATATCCATCTCTTGCAAAAGAAATACAAAGTAAGTCTGGTAATCTCAGATTATGAATAAAAACTTGAGTACTATCTGACTCAACCAAGAAATTATGTCATTAACAAACAAATATAATGCAAACACAGCTGTTGATTGGTAGTTTTGATTCCATCAAGACAAAAGTAAAACAATGAAGTCTTATGTCAAAACTTTACTAATTTGTCAGTGTGGTAAGAGACTTCTTTGCTGAATCAGGTAGCAGTTTTCGAGAACGAGAAGAACACTTACTTGCTCAATTTTGGGGCCATTCACTACATAATAGCCTCAGAACCAGTAAACTTAAAATTTCATCTGCACTGCTAATACTTTAAACATTACTTTCTTAAATCTAGACCAAGAATCTAGAAGAAGAATGGATGTTTTCATCGATTCTTAAACTAAAAATGTTTTTGTTTTGTTTTGTTTTCTTTTTGCAATTTAAAGGTTACTAATCAAAGAAAAAGAATATGCAACAGAGACTACAGTCCACAAAATGTACTAACAAGCCCCTGATTTAGATAATCAACAAACAATAAGCCAAGCCCTGACCTGTAGTGTTTTCTGATTTCCTGGGGCAAACAATCTCCATAGCAGACTTTAAGCTACCAACATGACACTGAATGTGTAACAATGAGAAGAAATGTGAAGTGGCATACCATTACATAGTATTTTCACCATAAGCTACAATAGAAGTAACTCTTACAACATAGATAATAATAGTAAAAAGTAGCAGAAAAATCAGAAAGTAATGACTTTTGAGTATTCATTACTTTTGTTAATTTACCCTAATTGTAAGTTCATATAATTAAAAATTAAATTAATAATAGCCATGCTTAACAGACAAAATTGCTGAAAATTTAAGAATCATCTCTCATGAGCTGACTGAAGCACACCATCCTGTAGGGTTACACCTATACAGATAAATGCTGCTATATATATTACCCATAAATAAAAACTGTAGGTAAGTTCATATTCCCAAAATTCATGAAACACATCAGGAAATAATCTGCCATGGCAAGAAATAAAGCAAGCTCAGGAACTTCAGTAAGTATAATTATCTAATAAAATCATAAAATTGTTATGTTTAGGCAGGTGCAGTGGTGCACGCCTGTAATCCCAGTGGCTTGGAGGCTGATGGAGGAGGATTATTGTGAGTTCAAAGCCAGCCTCAGCAAAAGAGAGGCGCTAAGCAACTCAGTGAGACCCTGTCTCTAAATAAAATACAAAATAGGGCTGGAGATGTGGCTCAGTGGTTGAGTATCCATGAGTTCAATCCTGGTACCCCTCAATTTTTTTTTTTTTAAATTTTAAATTGTTATGTTTAAAAACATAACGTTGTAAAAATCAAATCAAACGTGAATTTTAAAAAAGAAACCACCAAGGCTGTGGATGTAGCTCAGTGGTAATGTGCGCACCTAGCACATGTGAGGCACTGTGTTCGATCCTCAGCGCCACATAAAAATAAATAAATAAAATAAAGGCATTGTGTCCATCTACAACTAAAAAAAGTTTTTTAAAAATTAAAAAAAAAAGACACCACCAAAATTGATCAGGGAAGTAGACTTTCAGATATACATAGTTAAATAGAAACTTTCAGATATACATTTTCCCTGGATATTTAAAAGGATACAGTAATAAAAGAGTAACAACTCAGGTGATAATCTATTGTACAAGTCTATAGTGATTATTTCAAGAGTTACTGAGGTATGATCCTAAATTAAGCACTACCCTAAGTTGCCATTCATTTCAAAATTCTAATTTCCTTCTTATGAGATTTGTTTCCTTCTGATGAACAGGTATTCAAATATTACTTCTCTGTAGTGTCAATAATCCTCTCTCTAGAACCCTCCATCTGTCTGTTGTCCTTCTTACTCTTAACTTGTTTTTTTAACTGGCAAAGAGAAATCTGATAATAAAGGTTGGCTGACTAAAACCTAACAACATACAAGTTCTACAATCAGAAAGTTAGATATAATAGACAAATAATCAAATTACCCAATCTGCTTCCATTTCTGGGCATTGCCATGAAGGAGCCAAGGCTTCCTCCAATAACACTGTGGGGTCTCCGCAATGGGGGTTTCTTGAAAGACCCTGTGTACTGGTGGAGGAAGGAATGCATGCTGTGAGATGTTGGAGGCCTTCCATTCTTCACTATAGGCTCTGTGGTTCCCAGTATTTGAAAATTATTCCATCATCAGCCCAAGATTCAGGAGCACACGAGAAGGATTGAGAAAGCAAAGCAGAAAATAAAAGTTGTAACAGAGATCATTACATTTAACTTCATGTCTATGACTATCCATACAAAACGGTAGAGCTAAAATAATGTCCATGAAAAAGTATTTATAAAAAATATTTTTTAATATTTTAAATTGGCTAATAACTTACCTATCCCTCTCTCATGTAATAAAAATTGGTTAATAATCACAAAACTAACATAACCATTTTATTTACTTGCTGATTTTAACATATCATGATTGTTTACATTCACTCCTCCATGTATTAACTACCTAGTATGTATTTTATGATTAAGCATGATACAGAATATAAGATATAATCTTCACCTAAAATGAACTTATATCCCTATTGCTAGACATCTAAAAAAGTGTCAATTAGTGAATTAAATAAAAGTACTTAAGTATCGTCAATTATTGCCCCAAATTTGAGATTTTAATATAAAGAATCTTTACATAATCACAGGTCTATTACCAAGTAGAAACATTCCTAAAATATAATACTTAAAAGTTATTTAGGACAGGTACTGTGGCACATGCCTGTAATCCCAGTGGTTCAAGAGGCTGAGGCAGGAGGATCGCAAGTTCAAAGTCAGCCACAGCAACTTAGCAAGGCCCTAAGTAACTCAGCAATTTTAAACAAAATATAATAAAAGGCTGGGGATGTGACTTAGTGGATAAGCACCCCTGGGTTCAATTCCTGATACCAAAAAAAAAAAAAAAAAGTTGTTCAGTTATAAGTGACAAATGATGTGAACACAACTTTGAAAACCTGTTTCAAGTTTTTTGAGTATAACCCTAAGAATTGTTGGTTCATGTGATAATTATATTTAATTTTTTGAGAAAATGGTATGAACTAATTTTTGCCAATTTTTAAAAAATTAAACATTTAAAAAATTTGATGTGCTCTGAATTCTCTATTCTTGCAGGTACTTTATAAAAAATATTCTACACTTCTGTTTAGCATAAAATAATTTTGTATGCTAACAACAACAAACCTAAACTCCATAAGGAAAGAATGTGATGGAAGCAATTATCAGACACTGACCCAAAGGTGAGGAATTTCTGTCCAAGTTACTAATGAAAGCAAGGGACTAAGCAATATCAGACTGTGGTAGTCCATGCTACCTGCAATCTCTGCAATGTCTATTATGATGCCTTCAAACATTATTTTAAGTAAGTCTGGTCAAGAAGAAATTCAACACTTTCCATTTTTTCTTCTTTACTACCTGTCAAAAATTACTATTGTAAAAGGGAATTTTAATAAGGGAAACAATATGTACTACTTGAAAACAATTAGATATTGTAAACATTTTACCAGGTTACAAACTAAGCATGTTTTAATAAATAATACTAAAATATTTCAGAAAACATGCAATTAGTCTAAAATATTACTTAGGTCTCAAAAAAAGTAGGTTCATTTTCTTTGATTCACAAGTTTTTTTTTTTTTTTTTAAAAAGTGGTATGTCTTATAGTCAAATACTCATTAAAAATATGTTTTAGCTGAGCGCTATAGTGCATGCTTATAATCCCAGAGGCTTGAGAGGCTGAGGCAAGAGGATAATGAATTCAAAGCCAGCCTCAGCAACTTAGCGAGTCCCTGAGCAACTTAGTAAGACCCTTTCTCAAAAATAAAAAATAAAAGGGCTGGGGATGTGGCTCAGTTGTTAAGCATCCCTGGGTTCAATCTCTGGCACACACACACAAAAAAGTGTCTTAGTCAGGTGCAGTGACTCATGCTTATAATCCTTCCTACCTAGGCAATTGAAGTAGGAGGATCACCAAGTCGACAGCCAGCAATTTACCAAGACTGTTTCAAAATAAAAAGTAAAAAGAGTAGGTATACAGCCCAGTGGTAGAGTAGCCCCTGGGTTCAGTCACCAGCACTACTCCTCCCCATGACACACAAAAGTGTTCCAGAAACCCCCATGAAGATGCATACTGTGCTTATTTTATTTCTGTGTATCACTGGCAAACATAATGGCAAGACTCTTCTATCATAAAAATGAACACACTGAGCTGGACATGCTGACTTAGGAGGATCACAAGTTCAAAGGTATTTTCAGCAATTTAGCCAGGTCCTAAGCAATTAGCAAGTCACTGTCTCAAAATTTTAAAAAGGGCTAGAGATGTGACTCAGTGGTGAAGCACCCCTGGGTTCAATCCCTGCTACCAAAAAAATTAACAACCCCCCCCCCCCCGCCCCCCGCACAACACACTGGATTTAATTAATACCAAGAATTCAATGGCTTTCTGAAAGAATATTAGGATTTTGCTTCAGGTATCTAGCAAATATCATCTTACAAGAAAAATAGAAGATTTGGGATTTGATACAAAGGCAAAATTTTCCCCTCCTACATGTAACTATATCCAAATTATTATTTTAAATTTCCTACTAGCCCACCTTTCCTATCCCACATTAAAAACAAAAGAGTAGAAATCAAGGAAGTCTCAGCAGAACCTAGGAGGTCTGGGAAAATAGATACAACGCAGACTTTGAAGCAAAGAAATCTAGGTTGTAAAGTATTTGCTCTGCCAACAAAATGGGTGTCCTTGAGTAAATAATGACCCTTCAGAGGAAAGGAAATAAGATATCTGAAGCCTTGGTAGAATAAATTACTTACCTGAAGTTATCCAACCAAGTGTTTCAGCATATTAAATCCCAACCCATGACTTCTAACATAAAAACACAGATCCCTTTCCACTGTATATTTCCTGCTCTCGCAGAACAAGCATTTACGTGCAATGGGAGGGGTAATGCTGTTTATGTTTTTTACCTACAGCCACAAATCTCAGCAAAATTTCTGGCACAGCGAAGGAAGGCTTGCCAGATAATCTGTGTATCATGACACGCTGGCAGCCATTCATGTAAGCTCCCTTCTGGTAATTACAGCATTCCTACAGTTATTTTCATTTTGACTATGTAGCCTTGTTCCAAAAATGTCACTGAGTTTATGTTTTAATTCATTCACTTTAACAAGCTCTTTATTTTATATTTGTATCTGTGTATTACTACTCTGAATTATAAAAAAGACTGTCAAATGCATGAAACATTATATGCCTACCTGCTATATGTGCTCTCAATACTATGGAGAGTCTCTGTGGTAAACATAAAATTTAAAAACAATAAAATTTACTCATTATGAACCTTAGACTTTATAGGTGGTCAAAATCCATATAGAATGTTATAAAACTATGATGAGACCACAAATTTCACAAATGTTCTATGCATTTTTAAGCTGCATTAATTCAGGTCATAAGAACAGCAAAAATATTTAAATGTCAATTTAAAAAGAGTTATTTAACAATTAGGATAATATTATATAATATATTTTTATTTATGAACTAGTAAAAAATAGAAATACGGGATGGAATAATTCATTATGGCTTGAGATAGGCATAGGTAACAATGTTGGAGTGAAAGTGGAATATTCCAGTAAGCAAGCACGAGAAAGTTACGCAATCTTCTGATTCCTAAAACACCAGGGAATGAGACAGAGAAATAAAAGGACATGATTATGACTTTAGACAGTAAATTCACTTTGTTTATAAAGTAATTAAATGGAGGAAGCATCTCCTCCATCCCAAATATTTACCATTATCCTTGCTGCTGTTTTCTTCAATAGTCATTTGTTCAGCTAATTCAGATAAAGATTCATCAATAGTCTGGCTTCCTCGAAGAGTGAGGGATAGCCTTCTCTTAAACTTTTTCATCCTATCAATTGAATGAGGCTTGAAAAATCCTGAAAGAATGAACACAAAAGAAAAATCATCAATATTTTACTGCTCAAGAAAAAATACCATTCTGGGTTTACTGGGAATCTTCAAAATAGGAATATAATGAATATAATGAGGAATTTCTAACTTCACCAATCATCATAAAATCCAACCTTTTGTTAAAAAGATGCAACTGCTAATTAATGCTATATTTATTTGGTATTATTAGAAAAGCAGAAATTCTACATAATTAAAGAAAATTCAAACATAATAATGAAATTTAGAAGAATTGGTAATTTTCTTAAAATGTACTTTCTACAATTCAACAATGAAAATATCAATACTATTTTGATGCTTCGGTTCTATCCCTACAAATCACAATCATATAGGAACCAGTCAGTAGATATATTCAGGAGATATCTTAGGAGAGGTATGTTAGAAGAGGTAAAGAGGGAAGGATAAAGAATAATGTTTGACATTTTACTATTCCATTGTCATATATTAGGAAAAATTCTCAAAGAAGTTCCCTGGTCCAAGTCAGACAAATAACAAATAATTAAGACTTATAAACAGGATTGCCATTGACTTTATCTTCCACATTATAACATCCCTGAAATCAGGATGTATTTCATAATTAATAGGATGTCAAAATGTATTGAAATCATATTTTCTTTCTCATAGGTACATAAATGAATGACACAATTCATGGTGGAATCTTACAAATGATGAAACAAGGTACTTGCTGCCATAGCCAATTCTCCAACAATTTACCTATCACTTCTTTTCTGATTTACTTTCTGACTTGCAATTTGCAGGATTACCAGATCACCATTAAACTATAAGCATTATCCTAAAAGGAGTAAGGGCCTCATAAACTCCTTTATGCTTGGGCTGGGGTTGTGGCTCAGTGGTACAGAGTTTGTCTGGCATGTGTGAGGCAGTGGGTTCAATCCTCAGCACCAAATAAAAATAAACAAAATAAAGGAACTGTATCAATCAACAACTAAAAAAAAAAAAAAATTAAAAATACCTACTTTATGCTGAAATACATGTTTTACCATCCACCTCTGTTTATCTATTTCTGACTGTGTTTTGCTTATTCTCTCCTTCTAAGGCTCTATTCTAAGTAGCTGAGTTTGCTGAACAGGTGACCTCTGCATAAGATACTAGTTATGTAATAATTTTTGTTTGCTCAGAGGCTGAATGGAGGGTATCAAGTACAAATTTATAAGTAGTAACAATTTTGTACCTTACCACCTCCATGTTATACATTTGCTATATTTTTAAAAATAAACACTACAATAAAAATATAAAATCACACACATTGAAAGAGCAAGAATTGCAATTACACTATAATAAAAATTATTTTCACTCCTAAGCTCTAAAATAGGAGATGGACTTTGGTGAATTATTGAAAAGCTTCCATGCCTTAGCTTGGTTTGATTATAACACCAAAATGACAAATACATTCTCCTGAATATTTTCTATTAATTTATCTTTTAGGTTACTATTCCTCTTTTCAACTGTATAACCTGCAATTAAACCTATCTATTGGATTCTCAATTTTAGTTACATTTTGTCAGTCTCAAAATTTCCATCTAATTCTTTTCTATAGATCCCAAATCTCTAGTGAAATTCTCAATTTCAGTATGTACTTTCATAACTAGATTTTCATGCCTCTGTAACTCCCAAGTCTGTGTAATCTATATGAATACTATTTTGATGCTTTGATCTGTTCCTGTTCTTTATTTTTTTCTCTTATCCTGTACACCTAGCAATTGTTTACTGACTGACAAGAACTATATGTGAATGATTTTATGAAATGCCTATGGGAAAAAAAAATGTAGAGGTTCTGGATGCTGTTACCTTCCTCCAAAGAAAATTTAAATCTTTTCTAGCAGGCAGTAAAAGTAGATCAACTCAATACAATCAGGAACAGAGATTACTTGAGACTGAGCTTTAATGCTATTATAAAGATTGACCTACCTGTGGTTTGTCCTCACTCTTTATGATACAGCCCTTTAACAGATTCCAACTGTAAACCTAAGCCAGAACAAACTATCAAAAGCTCCATGCAACTTCTCCAATTGTTTTTGCTTATCTTTTATGCCCTAATCAGCTTTTATCCTTTTTCTCTACACAGCATAAGAGTTAGAAAACACAGGAGAAAACCCAGTACAGAATGTGTCTGTCTCCTCTCCTGAATCTTAACTGACTCAGCAACCTTCAAAATGTTAGTTCCCTGGCACTTCTGGTAGTTTCAGCAGAAGTTTTAGTCCTCTACAAGTTACTCTATCACAGGCAAAAATAACACAGGTATTTTACCAAGCAAGGAGGTAGTCAATGAAATCAGAAGTTGAATCCAACAAAGAAACCTGTTTAGTGTAAGGCTGTCCTAAATGCTATCTCATGTCTGACTGTCAACCTTTATAGCACCACCTTGACAGTGAGTTGTCAACGCCATTCATTTAAACATACTAAATATTTAAGATGAACTGAGCTATGTCACTCTCCTCTCTCTAGATGAGTCTAATATAAAACTTTACACTACAGACACTAGAGAGAGTCCCCCTAGCAAGTCATCAAGCATGGTAATTGCGCTGACCCCAACACACTCTTCAGGAAATCTGTATTTCCCCAAACTCCCAAGAGCTGGTAGCTCATAACCACCAACTTTTTACATAGCAACCTTTTCATATACAGTCATATGGTTACTGATGTCTACATCAACTATACAGACATCATTTCAGAACATGGGCACACACTTTTTTAAAAATTGGGACCTATTTCAAAATTTTTGAAAACTGGAACCTGCCTATTGTTCTAGATAACAAATAAGAATAAAATTAACAAAGTATAACAGAAATGTTATTACAGAATTGATTCATATAACATACTAACAGATCAATTATATATGGATTCAGTATACATTATAGCATAGAGTTTGGCTATTTGAAACAGTAGCCAATAGTCAAATGTGGTTAATGAACATCTGAAAAGTGGTTAGTACAAAGTGAGTTGTGCCATAAATGTAAAATATACAAGAAATTTTAAAGACAGTAGGAAAAAAAGAATATAAAAATAATTCAATCAAAATCAAAATCACAAAAAAAGAAAGCAGAAATGGCAGCTGCTGGGGGAAGGAAAGGAATGAGAATTATTGATTACCCAGTATAGATCTTCAGTTTTACAAGATAAAAAGAATTCTAAGAGACAGACAAAGGTGATGATTGCAAAACAACATGAATTATTTTAATATGAACTAAACACAAAAATGATTAAGATAATACATGTTAAACGTATTAAAAAAAAAAAAACTAAAAACCCTTAGTGGCCTAGGACAGTAGTAAGCATTTATTATCTCACAAAATTTTAACTTTAACTGTATTACTGATAATACTGAAAAGATACTTTAGATATTTTTAAGTGAAATATATTACTAAATTAAATCCATCTTTAAAAAAAACTTTTTAAAAATACATGTTCAAAAACTTAAATTATATGTGGGGTGCACATTACATTTCTAGTAAACATGCTGATACAGAGCATCAAGTATATATTAGTGTTTTAAGTGGATACCAAAAAAAAAAAAAAACTTTAACCTTTGCTTAATGCAGTGCATTTGAACAACTGTGTATACTAGGAATTATTCTATTTACTCATAACTCAGAATGGTACACATTTATCAATAAAGGGCATAAGAAATTCTGATCTACAGAATAACTTTTAAAATACTTTCACTGTCAGAAATAAGAAACTTTTAATTCATAAAAAGACAGAAATATTTCATTATAAAGCTACAAACTGACTACAAAATTTTCTAAAAGCACATATTAAAAAGGTCCTATTTTTATCTTACATGATCTTTTTAAATAACAATGATTAATAAACACGGTAAATAAAACACTTTTTGTGAAGTAGCTATTTATATTATTTTTAAGGTTAAACTTTGTCATTTATTACTTTTAGAAGGCAGTGCTAAATTATTGCTTTCCTAAAATAAAAACCCTTAAGAGTTTGGTTAAAATATTTTATCTAGTTGAATAGAAAAAAAATTTGATATTGTTAGACTCTTTATACTATGATTCTATGCATTAGTAAGACAGGTTAACAAGGTGATTTGTGGTGAACATTTAATTTTAAGTTAGTTTTATGTTTAATTCATGCCACTTAAAAAACTATTTTCACATTTAAAATTAACATGTTGAAATTTTAATTGAACCCTAAAGAAAAGCTCCACAATTATTTTGCTTTAATATTTTAAAGACTTATACATAATACACTACTATAAATGTTCATATTTTAGCATAAATGTCCTTCCCTCTTTTCCTCAAGTTTTTACTCATAGCAATATATATATGTATTTTATATATATATATAATATATATATTTAAAATATCCTACGTGTATATATAAACTCCACATATATACATACACCTATGTGTATCTACACATAGGAGAGGTAGGGTGGGTGGGTGTGTGTGTACACAGCAAGTTGTGTGGGTATTTACTGAAAAAACACATTTAAACACCTCTAGGTTTTCTTTTTCTTAACCATAGCAAGATCAAATTAAAAAAGTTAAAGGATAAAGGATTCAGGATGACAGCCTGTGAGTCATATTCATATATATACATACATATATGATAGCTAGAGATATATTTTTTGTACTAGGGATTGAACTGAGGGGCAATTACCACTGAGTCACATCCCCAGCGCTTTAAAAAAAAATTTATTATGGGATAGGTCTTTGCTAAGTTGCTGAGGCTGGTTTTGAACCTGCAACCTTCCTGCCTCAGCCTCCTGAGTTGCTGGGATTACATGCATGTGCCACTGCAGCTGGCAAGATATAGTTATTGATACCCATATAGATAATACATGTTAGACATAGATATCTGATAATGTTCAAAATCAGTTCCCAACCACAACTGCATAAAAAGAATTTGTAAATGTAATGTATTAACTTGTTCTAGGATTATCTGTCACACAATTAACAAAATTTTTCTTTTCTCTTTTGGTACTGGGGATTGAACTCAGGGGTACTTGATCACTGAGCCACATCCCTAGACCTATTTTGTATTTTATTTAGAGACAGGTCTCACTGAGTTGCTTAGCACCTCACTTTTGCTGAGGCTGGCTTTGAACTCACGATCCTCCTGCCTTAGCCTCCCAAGCCACTGGGATTACAGGCTTTTGTCACCGCACTCAGCTAAAAATGTTCATGTTTTCTTTTATCTTATTTATTTACAATATATAGATAACTATTCTGGAATGCCAACTGAGTTGAGGTAGAAAAAACACATACACTGGCACATACTGTTTTTTAAAAAGAGAGCTGCCAACAGTTCCAAACTATAGCCTCTATTATGGATTTTCACTTTAAAATAGGTGTTTATTTTGGCCCTCCTGGTACTTCCAAAACAAAACTCTTTGAACATAAATTTGTTATATTCAAACTCTCATAATAGAAGACATATTAGAGTATCAATCCACTGCTTGTCTTTGAAATATTTTTAAAACAATTTTTTTGCTAATTCTTGAAGGAAAAAAATAAATGGCTAAATATTATTTGTTTTAAATGTCTCAATGATGTTCCTTTTCATAAATAAGCAAAATTCACATGTAGAACAAATGAAACATTTTAAAGTTAAGGTTAAAATCTGAAACTAAAAAGGTAAATTAATGTTTCCACTTAATCTTGCTGTTGTTAGTCTTCCTGAAATATCAAGTGGAGTAATAAGATTTTACAATGAAAATAGCTTTATTTATTTTGTTATAACATTTCTGCAGCAACTCTGGCTTTAAATAAAACTTGTAAATGAGCTGAACTCATTAAATGCTATGTAAATAAATATTCTATTACCTTTCCCACAATGATAAAACCGTAACATTCAATACTCCCCTAGGACACTCAAGCTAACCATATAGAATAAGGAATAACTAATAAAAAATTAGCTTTCTTCACTAGAGACACATCTTTTTATTTGTATAAAATACACAGTGATTATACAAAACACAGAGCACTAAATTAAAATCTCAATCATGCTTATAGGTTTTTCCCTACATTTAGAAATTGTAATCCTTTATTTGTTCAAATCTGATGCTGATTCTTCTTCTTTGATGTGTGAAGCAAACACAAACCAGAAAAAAAGAAAACGTACCAAAGATTTTCCTCTATTCATAAACACGACATGAGAAAGACAACTTAAGACTACTGTTAACACTTGAGATGCAAAATGTTAGAGAAAGAAGTGCTATGGTTGGTCCCTCCACCAATAACAACCAGTAAACTGGGGAAATGACCAGGATCAACTATCGTGGAACTCTAGAAACTGAACACTTAAAACATCTAGGAGACTACTTGATAAAAAGGGAGTCAGTTGATCTTGACAGGAGAACCACATATGCAACCAGCAGCCCTCATTCCCCATTTTCAGTCCTGCCACTGCAGCAGAGGTTGGCAGCCTGCATTCCTAGAACAGTTAGTGTCAGAGCAGGCAATAGGGAACTTTGTACTTCAAAAAAATCCAGCTGCATGTTTTGGTCAGTCTGGCAGATCCCTGAGAGACAGAGACAGATGCAAATGCTTGCCTTTTTTAAGGTCCACTAAGGATTGTTGGTGGCAGAAAGGGGTAGTGGTGAATGGTTTACCCACTCACATCTACTACAAATTTTAAAGAAAAATGCACCTTTTTTTCACCAAATATTTTAATACCTTTGTCAGGTCACTGGCTGACTACAAAGATAATGCAATAGAAACTTTAGTAATCACACAAGAAATAAACAATTTGCAAAAATAGTTTGAGAAAGTCACAAATGGACAGCAGTAGCCCTCAACTTGCAACCAATCCCTAAGAGATGGGAAAATCCTACTTCTATAGTTACTAGATTTTAATATTCCAATAAACAGGTCTCAAAAATAATTACAAAGCACACAAGTAAGAAACAAGTAAGAAAGCAGGTCCACTTTAAGGAAAAAAGTATTTGGCAGAAACCATTCCTGATGAAGCTCTGAATTTGAAATTAATATTTAAAGATATTAAGTCAATTGTCCTAAATATGCTCAAAGAGCTAGAGGAACTCCATGAACAGGCTGAAAAAAAGGGGAAAACAATATATGAACAAAATATCAATAAAAGGCAAATTATAAAAAGGAGCCAAACAAAATGTTCAGAACTAAAAAGTTAAGTTACTGAAATGAAAAATTCACTAGAGGGATTCAACACAGATTTGAGCAGGCAGAAAAAAAGGTCAGCAAATTTGAAAATAAGACAGTCAAAATTCTCAACTCTGAGGAATAAAAAAAAAAAAAGAATGTAGAAAAACAAATAAAGCCTGAAACACCTTTAGGATACCATCAAGTGTACCATCATACGCATCACAGTAGTTCCAAAACAAAGATGAGAAAAATGGGGACAAAAAAATTTTTTTAAAGAAATAATGGCCCCCAAACTTTCCAACTCCAATAGAAGACATGAATAAGCACCTCCAAGACGCTCAAAGAAATCCAGGAAGAATAAACACAAAAAGATCCATAATGAAACACTCTGAATAAATTGGAGAAACCCAGGTATTGACAGCAGCAAGAAGCATCTTAACACATCCAAGGGCCTCTCAATAAGATTAATAGTTAATTCTCATCAGAAACTATGGCAGTAGGAATGTAAAGAAAAACAAAATGAAATGTCCAATGGAAATGAAAATGTCTATATTCAGCAAAAGCAACTTCTAAAAAAATGATAAAGAAAAAGTCATTGCCAAATAAAGGCTAAGGAGGTTTACTACCAGCAGACCCTCCCCCTACAAGAAATGAAGGCTTTGGGGCCAAAATGAAAGAACATAAGAAAAAATATCAATAGTAAAGATAACTGCATTGGTAGTTATAAAAAATAGTATTATTATACTTTTGCTATTTAACTCTTATTTTTTTAAATATATGATTTAAAAGGCAAACGTACCCAACAAATATAAATGTGAATGGGCACACAAGGTAGAAAGAGAGAATCTATGACAATAATATAGAGAAAAGATGGAAATATATAGGGTAGAGTGTTTATGTACTATTGAACTAAAGTGCTTTATTCAAACAGTTGCTACAATTATAATATTGTAATTGTAATCTCCAGGGTAACCAGTAAAAAAATTAATTAAAATTTTATAGAAAAGGAAAAAACAAGGTAATCAGAATGGCGTACTGCCAAAAATAAATAAATAAACCTAAATGCATAGAAGGAATAATGAAGAACTGAGGCATAAGAAACAAATAAGACACGAAAAAAATAGCTAAAATGGAAGACATAAGTCCTTTCTTATTGGCAATCACTAAGTATAAGTGGATTAAACTCTTTAATCAAAGGAAGATTGGAATACTGGATTTTAAACAATAATTGAATCACATAAATACTGTATTTAAGAGATGCACTTCAGATACAAAGACATGAGGAAATTGAAAATAAAATATAAAAAGGTGTGTCATAAAACTAGTAACCAAAAGAGCTGGGTCAGCTATGTTTTTGTCAGATAAAATAGATGAATTATCTTTAAAAGGTAAGAGGAAATAAAGACATTCTATATTGATAAGAGGTTCAGTACATTTAGAATATACAAATTATAAGATATGATATCTAGTAACAGAAACTGAAAATATGTTAAGCAAAAACTAACAGAATTGAAGACTAGATTGTTCTACAATTATAATTGGACTCTTCAATACCCCATTTCAATACTGGGGAGAAGACCCAAACAGAAGATCTATAAGGAAACAGAAGACTTGAACAACACTATATACCTAGTGTATTAGAGCTAGCATATATACACAGAACACTATCTAACAACAGCAGAATACACTTTCTTCTTAAGTGCATACAGAACATTCTCCAGGACTAAAGGTAAATAAGGCCATGACAAATTTTAATAGTTTCTTAAAAAGAGAAAATCATACATAGTATCTTGGAATCCAATCACAACAGACTGAAGGTAGAAATAAGTAACAGAAGAAAAATTGGAAAATTCACAAATACGTAGTAAATTAAATGACAGACTTAACCAATGGGCCAAAGAAGAAATCACAATAGATATTATAATATACCCCAAGACAAATAAAAACAATACCATAGCATGTGAAATACAACTAAAGAACTGCTAAGAGGAAATTCACAGACATAAAACCTGCATTAAAATAAGATCTCAAATTAATAGCCTAACTATATCTGATAGAGTTAGAAAATAAACAGTAAATTAAACCCAAAGTTAGCACAATGAAGGCTAAACAAACAACAGAGTAGAGGCAGACACAGTGGTGCATGCCTAAAATCCCAGCTGAATGAGGCTGAGGTAGGAGGATTACAAGTTTGAGGTCAGCTTTGGCAACTTAACTAGACTCTGCCCTAAATTAAAAAAAAAAAAAAAAAAAAAAGTTTTGTTTTTGTTGTTGTTGTTTTTAAGATAAGGGCTGGAGATTGATGTAGCTCAGTGATGAGGTGCTTACCTAGCCATGTGCAAGCCTCTAGGTTCAATCACCAACACTAAGGGGGAAAAAATGAGTGGAGATACACTAAACAGAGAATTTAAAAAATACCAAAAAAACAAAAAACCAAAACTAGAAGCTGGTTCTTTGAAAATAATCAAATTTAACAAACCAATTGCTAGATCAACAAAGAAAAAACAGTAGGGACATTGCTACCAATTATATAGAAATAGAATTGCGAGAGAATGCTATGAACAACTGTATACCAACAAATTGAATGATCTAATAAAATGGACAAACTCCTAGAAACACAAACTATGCAAACTGACTAATGAAAAAACAGACAATCTAAATAGACCTATAATAAGTAAGGAGAATGAATCAGTACAAAACACTTCCAACAAAGAAAAAATCCAGGACCAGAAGATTTCATTGGTGCAGACTACCAAGCATTTAAAGAATCAACACCAATCCTTCTCAAATTATACCAAAAATACTTCCTAACTCATTTTATAAGGCCAGCATTACCCTGAAAACAAAGTCTGACATAGACATTACAAGATGATGATTAAAACAAAACAAAACAAAACAAAAAAACTACAGGACAATATCTTTTATAAATACAGATGCAAAATTCCTTAAGAAAATACTAGCAGATATAGTCGGGTGCAGTGGTGCACACTGGAATCCCAGCAGCTTGGGAGGCTGAGGCAGGACGATCATGAGTTCAAAGCGAGCCTCAGCAAAAGCAAAGTGCTAAGCAAATCAGTGAGACCCTGTCTCTAAATAAAATACAAAAAAGGGGCTGGGGATATGGCTCAGTGGTCTAGTGCCCCTGACTTCAATTCTCTAGTACCAAAAGAGAAAAAGAAAATACTAGCAGATCAAAATTTAGCAGCCTTCAAAAGAAGTACACCCTGAGGTATAGGACCAAGTGGGATTTCTTCCAAGAATGCAAAAGTAGTTCAATAAGAAAATTCAATGTAATATATGTAATATGCCACATTAACAAAATGAAGATACAGTGCACATAATAAATTCAACACCATTTTGTGATTCAATCACTCAACAAATCAGTAATACATGGGAACTTCCTCAACATGATAAAACTCACAATTAACATCATATTCAATGATGAAAGATTGAAAGTCTTTCCCTTAAGATTAGGGGACAAGACAATGATGAACACTTTCACCACTTCTATTCACATACTACTGAAAATCTAGCCAGAAAACTTAGGCAAGAAACTGGAAAGGAAGAAGTTAAACAACCTATATTCACAGATGAAGATAATTTTATATGTAGAAAATCCTGGGCTGGGGAGATAGCTCAGTTGGTAGAGTGCTTGCCTCACAAGCACAAGGCCCTGGGTTCAATCCCCAGCACCGGAAAAAAAAAAAAAAAAAAAAAAAAATCCTACAGAATCTGCAAATAAAGATCTGTTATAACTAATAAGAAAATTTAATGAAGTTGTAGGGTGCAAAATCAACAGTCAAAAATAAGTTGTATTTCTATAGGTCAGCAATGGTTTTAAAAGGAATCGATTTAAATAGAATGAAAAATAATGCAAAATACTTAGGAAATGAGGTCATAGACTTATATGCTGAAAACCATAAAGTAATTTTGAATGAAGTTAAAGAAGACCTAACTAAATGGAAACATACTCTGTATTCACAGACTACAACAATGTTAAGGTGACAATATTACCCAAAGTGACCTACAGATTCAACATAATCCCTACCAAAATCCTAAAGGTATTTTTTCCCCCCAAAACAGAAGAACACATCCTAAAATTCATATAGAATTCCAAGGGACCTTGTAGAGTCAAACCAATCCTGAAATACACAAAGTTGAAAGACACACATTTCCTCATTACAAAACTTAACTAAAAAGCTACTATAATCAAAACATTATGGTACTGTCATGAGAAATGACTATATATAGACCAAGGAAACAGAACTGAGTGCATCAACATAAACCTTCCTATTTGATTTCTGATATGGGTGTCATGTTCATTCTATGCAGAAATGGCAGTCTTTTAAATAAATGGTGC
This sequence comes from Sciurus vulgaris, assembly GCF_902686455.1. Taxonomy (NCBI): domain Eukaryota; kingdom Metazoa; phylum Chordata; class Mammalia; order Rodentia; family Sciuridae; genus Sciurus; species Sciurus vulgaris. Next base: position 156,632,615 of record NC_136465.1, read on the forward strand.
TGGGAAAATTGCAAATTCTAATGCAAAAAAGTGAAGTTAAGATTCTTACCTTATGCTGTATGCAAGAATTAACTAAAATGGATCAAAGACCTAAACCTAAAAACTATAAAACTCTTAAAAACAAAAACACAGGGAGTAACACCAGCGGTCTGAGAGGTCAAGGCAGGAGGATTATGAGTTCAAGGCCAGCCTCAGCAACTTAGTGAGGTCCTAAGCAACTCAGTGAGACCCTGTCTCAAAATAAAATACAAAATATGGCTGGGGATGTGGCTTAGTGGTCAAGTGCCTCTGAGTTCAATCCCCAGTACCTGCCCCCCCCCCAAAAAAAAAAGGGGAAAAAAAGGGGGGGGGATATTTCTTGCACAGGACTTGGCAATGATTTCTTAAAAATGACACCAAAAGTAGGCAAGAAAGAGAGGGAGAGAAAGACAGACAAACTGAACTTTAAATTTAAAACTTCTGTGCATTTAGGGACAATAAAGAGTGAAACAACAACTCAAAAAACTGGAGAAAGTATTTGTGAATCAGGTATCTGGTAAGGATTTACTAACGAGAAAGAACTACAATTCAACCAAGAAACCAAACACCCAGTTTAAGAGTGGGCAAAGGTCTAAATATATGTTGCACCAAAGACTATTATACAAATGTCCAATAAGCACAGGAAAAGATGCTCATCGTGATTACTATTAGAGAAATGCAAATCAAAACCACAATGAGATGCCACTCTGCATCTCCTAATAAGGATTTTATTTTTTAGAAAATCAAGAGCAGCAGTCAATGAAAATGTGGACAAATCAGAACAGTTACACTGATGAAGAGAATATAAAATAGTGCAGCCACTGTGAAAAAGTAGTGGTTCCCTGAAAAGTTAAACACAGGATAACCATATGACCCAACAATTTCATTCCTAAGGATTTATTTAAAAGAACTAAAAAAAGGACTCAAACAGATACTCATACACCAGTGTTACCTGCAGCATTATTCATTATAGACAAAGGGTGGAAATAATCTATTGATCAACAAATGAATGGATAAATAAAATGTGGCATCCAAATACAATGGAATATGGTTCCACAATAAAAAAAAAAAAAAAAATGAAGTCCTGACATGCTAGATCATGAGTGAGCCTTGAGGACATTATGTTAAATGAAGTAAGTCAGACACAAAAGGACAAATATTTTATGAGTTTACTTATATGAAATATCTACAATAGGCAAATTAATAGAAACAAAGTAGACTAGCAATTAACTAAGGGCTGGGGAGAGAGGAGAATGGAAAGTGAATGTCTAACTTGGTATAGCATTTTGCTAGGGATGATGCAAAAGTTCTGAAAATAGTAGTGATAGTTAAAAAACATTTTAATTTTATTTAATATCAGAATTATATACTTTAAAACATTTAAAAGGGTAATTCTTTATACATATTTAACCACAATTTTAAAAATTGTGCAGTTTTCCTTAAGCCTAAATACGGCAAATACCTCATTTTAAGAAGACTTTATTGAAAGACTTGGTTAATTTCAATGAAACAGCCAATCTGTAACAAGTATATTAAACACAACACAGTAAATATTAGAGCTGCTGCTTATGGTCATGATGCAGAAACTTGGAGAACACTGTTGCTGCCCCCACCTCAACCATAAGAACATATAAGAGACTACAAAATAATAGACTCAGCTAGGGATGCAAAGAAACATAAATGAAATCAATTCTAGACAGAACAAGCCCTTTCTAGAAAAAAGGGTTTAGGTCATGGTAAAAGAAGTGAGGGATAAAAGGAGGAAAGCAGCCCCACTTTTAACAAAATTGAAGGAGTACATGGGGACTGGCAAACCCTGAGTAGCCTCATTCACAAAGCAAAGCTGTTCTTTTCCCAAAAGAACCCTTTCCAAGCATGGGAGCTACTCGGCAGGTGGGAAGTAAAGAGAGAGGCCCACAAATGCTGGGGACAGGACTGGAGAGATCTAAGAGAAATCCCTGTTCAAGGGGTCCACCACTTCACCAAGGGCAAGGTCATGTTCACCAAAGGAAGGTAGCAAGGTATTTATTACATTAGGTCAATGCTTTCTCCAGGTGAAAAAAAGGTGAAGCCTGAGAGAAAAGAGAACGTCCCAGCCAATCAAAAAAAAAAAAAAAAAAAAAAAAAAAACCAGCAGACAGGTAGAGAGAGGGTGGAGGATTAGTGGAGAGAGATATATCATAGTTCAACAAACTACTGGTTGGGCAATAATAGAGATTCCCTGAGTCTCACACGTGGCTCAGATGCGGAACCCTGATTAAGGGAAAGTCCTGATTCTGCCCTCAAAACATACTAGTGGTGAACTAAACACTGAAACGCAAGCCACAATAGTTTCAATCCAAATTAGATTGACTTAGCCCCTAACATTAATGGGCTGACAGAATACTTCAGTCTTTACTCTTCTTCAAATAATGTCTGGCATAAAATAAAAAATTAGAAGATGACCCATCATCAAAAGCAAAAATGTAATAAAGTTTCAGTGACAACACATCAATTGATGGCTTTTATTTTACTACTCAGATAGATGATAAATTTTTAAGTATTAGAGGTTATGGAGCAGTTTGGATTAGGCACAGGGTTTTCATAATAAATAGTATTTGATTTCCATATAAAATGTTAGAAGGGATGTTAAAAATTCATACAATACAGAAATAAAAAGAAAGCAATGCCATCACATGGCCTGCTACTATCAATAGTTTGATCAAAAAAATAATGGATCTTTCTTTTTGTTAGTGACACTTGTACAATTATCTGTGGAATGAGTACTCTTCAAGACAATAAAATATTATTTGAAAAAGTACTCCGTGGTCAAATAAATGTTGGAAAGATAAATAAAAAAAAAAGAAAACTGTGTGCACAGAGACTCTGCAGAGACTTAACATATTTGGCCACATAATATCACTGACAATTTTAACTCTTTATAAAATCATTAACATTGTATAAAACAGACAAACATATTCATGTAAACTGCATCAGGCCCTGTCTGCTGTTTCATAAGCTGTTTTCCCATCAAATATTTTATTTCAGTTTTTCTCTCTGAACTAAATCATAGAGATCTACTTGCATAAATGAATTTAGCTATATATCATCCTTTTACGTAGATGTTTACTAGTCCCTTATGTGGCTATATCATGAAGCAGAAATGTTTTGTGCATACATAATAGTAAGAAAGACATGATAAGCTATTAATTAAGAAGTAGAGAGATTTAATACAATTAATAAATTTTACTGCTTTGTCAAGAGAATTTTAAGTGGAATTATTTCTTTCTTTTCCTGTAAGTGCATGAAGAAGAATGCCACTGCCACAATTTGATGTAAGGAGCCAGTAGTTTTACATACACTTCAAATGCATTATCAAAGCAAATGTCAACACAGTCAAAAAAAAAAAAAGATAAGTAACATTTTAGTATATGAAAATAAAGTTTTGGCCTTGCAAGCTACCTGAAATGATCTCAGGATCACAGATCACACTGCAAGACTACACTGTGGGATAGTTATCTCAGGATCACAGATCACACTGCAAGACTACACTGTGGGATAGTTTCTCTAACTTACTTCTAACTAACCTATCTCACAAACTGAACATTAAGAATTTAATACAAAGGTTAATTGTCTAGCAATAATCATAATCAAAATTATCAATTGTTGAGCACAGGAAGAAAAGCAAAGTGGTGGGGGGGATGAAAATAGGATTAAACCTACTGGAAGAAATTTAAATTAACCCAGAGCTCAGGAAGAGAGTCAATGTTTAAAGTATGAGTTTGAGAGTTACACTCATAAAACTGACAGAAGCCAGCAAGAATATGTGTAGTAAAAGCAAAAGTCAGAAACTTTAGAAATGTATGCAGATAAGTGAATAAAGGAGAAGTTTGAAATCAGTTACAAAAAGAATGAAGAGAGACACAAATTTTGACAACTGAAGTGACAAAAGGAGTCAAAGTGGGCCAGACAATTTACTTCATGATTAAGTAAGCAAAGCCCTCTGAAGAGGTTCAAAAACTTTAAGCAAGTTGGCCAAGTCTCTGAAAGTGAGAGATTCAGGTCTTAAAATCCCACCCCTTCTTTTCTTCCCTCCCTCACCACCCAGGGTATACTTTCTGTACAGCAGCCAGAGCAGAATATTAGATCATAAATAACATCATCTCTCTTCTTCAAAGCTCTACAATGTTGAGGTTTTACCCATTTGGGGCTGTAAAGCCTCTCTGCTTTTCTTGCCTTTGCACTCTCTTCCTCCATCTGGAATGCACTTCTCCCAGGTATATTAATGGCCCACCACATCTTCACTTCCTTTTAGAGTCTTCTCAAATATCACTTCACTGGTCCCCTTGAACTAGGGTAACAACCCTACACCTAGGTTGCACCCTGTCCCGCTTAACGTTTTAAAATGTCTCCATAGCCTTGCTGCCTCACATTCTAAATACTGGTCTATTGCTGATTCCCTCTACTTGAATGTGACCTAAAGAGCAGGGACTGGGACTTCATGTCTTGTTCATTGTCCTATCCTTAGCATTTAGGACAAAACCTACATTCAATAAGTAATCAGAAATACCTACTGAATCAATGAATCAAAGAGATTAGTCATCTTCTATAACGTTTAAGTTTCCTCCCTAACTAAAGTCAATTTATTAACTGGCAAAGTTTCTAATCACTTTCAAGCTGACTGCTCTGCTTAGGATTTCAGGACACGTTACAAAGTTTCACTTCACAGAGAGGCCCCAATACTTCTCAGGCTACACAGGAAGTATTATGGGGAGAAAGAAAATAAGACACTAAACTTTAAAAAAAATGCATTTTATGAAAATTATACCTCAATACAATTGACTAAAAGGACTGCATATGAAAAAAAAAAGAAAAGAAGATATGAACTCTATAGATAAGAAACAGCCTTGCAAAGACATTATTTCTAGAATGATGAAGTTATACTATTGGAAGTGAAAGGAATTCTAGGTTATACATTATATTCTTTACAATTATTACAAAGGCCAAAATTCATTCACTGTTCAAATGCATTTTTTGGTGAAAATTGTTTCATTGGTGTAATAACATACACAAAATTTAATTGGCTGACTATTTAAGATTGAAGAAATCAAGCCAGGCACAGTGGCTCACACCTGTAATCCCAGCAGCTCAGGAGGCTGAGGCAGGAGAATAGGGAGTTCAAAGCCGCCTCAGCAAAAGTGAGGGACTAAGCAACTCAGTGAGACCCTGTCTCTAAATACAATACAAAACAGGTCTGGGGATGTGGCTCAGTAGTCCAGTGACCCTGAGTTCAATACCCAGTATTCAAAAATAGCAAACAAACAAACAGAAAGATTGGAGAAATCAAGATATGCAGTTCATTACACTGGAACCTCTACAGGTTTATAAGGACATTGCCATGTATTACCAAGAACTTACAAAATCTAACCTGCTCACAGAGACGCTTCCAACAAACTTATAAGCATTTTTTCAATATATCTATTTGTACAAATTACATACCAAATTTTCCAGCTTTTAAAAGACAATGTTTTTTTCCACTAAAAGTTGCCTTAATTATTTTCTTTAAACATATTTTTGCATACACTGTCAGGCAATAGGTTAAAATTGAAAATCAATTAAAGTCTGATTTACAAATGACTCAAAATGTAGATCTTTTTGTCATGAATAACCATTTGATTTTCAGACTACAAATCCCCACAGAAAGGGCATTTGTTTTAAACAGCTGTTCAGTCTCAGTGAATTCAGAAAGTCATCTATTAGAAATGTCATCTGATGCTTTTGATAATAATGGTCTCACAACAGAACCAAGAGAACAACTGTAAGCACTTGAGGTAGTGCCTCATTTTAATACACAAATAGTTACAGACAAAAAGGAAAAAAGCCCTTTAAAAAAGAACCATAAAGAGAAACAAAATGGTATCTGAAAAATTTAAGACTTCATTAACTTTTATCTATTCTTTTATAAATAAAGCAAACCCCCTTTTTATTTTTAAATTTGTTCTATTTAGTTGTACATGACAGTAAAATGCATTTCAATTCAATGTACACAAGTGGAGTAGAACTTTTCATTTCCCTGGTTGTACAGATGTAGAGTCACACCATTCATACAATCATATATGTACATAGGGTATGTTGTCCATCTGATTCCACCATCTTTCCCACTCCCTCAAATTCTTTTAAATTATTTACTCCAGTTAAGATTTATTTTAGCAAATTCTCTTTGATTAAGAAGAAAAAAAGCTTTAAATTGTAAAACCAGAAGTTCAGTGAAAGATACAAAGAGTTGTTTTTAAAATACTTGCTCTGGCAATTATCTTCTACTTGAAAATCAATCATCTGTGGTAGCTTCTGAAACATTTCTGCTCTATAAAAATTTAGATTCCCCTAATGTCATTCAAAACTTTTTGGCTGGGGGTGGGGGCGGTACCAGGGATTAAACACAGGGCCTTGAGTCTGCAAAACTTGTACTCTACCACTCCATCCTCCTAGAATAATAATCTTTTTACAAAAATAAAAACAAGTGGGAAAAATCCAATATATCATCTAAGTTATAATACATACATGTATATGTATTATGATAATAAACATTATAACAATATACAAAGGACTGAAAATTCATGATGATAGTTAGCAATCAGGAAGAGGCAAAGAGAAGAACACACAGGAAGTAAGTTATTGGCAATGTTTAAGAAGCTAGATTTATGAAAAGAAGTAAATTCAGCATACTGTAGTGACACATGTATAACAATGTTTATAGCACTGTGATTCATAATAGCCGACTTGTGGAACCAGCCTAGGTGCCCATCAATAGACAAATGGACAAAGAAAATGAGGTATACATACACAATGGAGTTTTACTCAGCCATAAAGAAGAATGATGTTATGTCATTTGCTGATAAATGGGTGGAACTTGGAGAAAATCATGCCACAGTGAAATAAGTCCGACTCAGAAAGTCATGGATCAAATGTTTTCTTCCATATGAAGAAACTGGAGAGGGGGGAAAAAAGGATATAACAAAAATAAAAGAGAGACCAACAGAGAAAAGGAGGGGGGAATTAAGGAGGAGAGAGGGAATGGTAAGGGGAAGTAGTGGGAAATGAAAATGCCCAAATTATGTGCATGAATAAAAATATCATAGTGAATCTCAATTTTAATGATAATGTACCAATTTAAAAAACAGGAGACCAAGAGAGTAGAGGAAGGGAATCAGGGGGAGGAAGGAGGAAAGGGAAAGGAAGGAACTGGGAAATGAAATTGTTCAAATTATATTATGTGCATGAACAAAAGTCACAAGGAATCTCATTGTTATGTGTAATTATAAAGCACCAATAAAATTATTTTAAAAAGAAGTTGGGTTTATGGTATTTATTTTATTGATGTATAAATACATGGATATGCAGACCATGCAGGGATCAGTAAGGTTAATATGTCACGAGCTAATAAGAATTATGATTTAACATAAGTCTGTGCAAATTGGTGGAAAGGATTAATATGTTTAGAAAAAATTAAAACTGAAAAAGTAGGCATAATGAAAAATAAAGAGTGGATTAAAAAATCTTAAGGGAATAAGTGAAATACTTGAATTTAAAAAAGGACTGAGGGATAGGGTCAAAACAACTGATTTCTTTTTCTCAGTTCTGTCACTAAGTAGCTGTGTAATTTCAGGCTAGTCACTTAACAGATGAGTTTCCAAACCTATGGTCAGATGAAGTTTTTGCCCTTGAAACAAAAGGCCTACATACTGTCATCAAGTACAGAATTTGGTGTCTTTTGAAAGATATATCATTCCATTCTTGGTTTCCCTTTTTTCATGACATACCAAGGTATCTATTACTTGTCAATGTTTTGCCCACAAATAAGGCAATGTTTGCCAAAGTCCCTACTCTTCCCCACCCCCCCAGGAGGTCATGAGATGAATGAACGGGCTTCCTCTACCAGGTACTCCTGCCATGATGTACTGCCTCACCATAAGCCCAAAAGCAACAGGGGTAAATGATCACAGATAAAACCTCCAAAATTGAGAATCAAAATAAACCTTTTGACAATTAAATAAGTTGATTATCTTCAGCATTTTGTTATAGGAACTGCAAGGTGACTAACAGTAATTATAGATTTGTTTGTTTAATTATACTTAGAGGCAGTCTATACTAAAGGGTATTATGACGGGAATAACATGAAAACCTGTAACATATATAACGATGGGCAATGGTTCTGGAAGTGGAATATAGGTGAGCCAGCGTGACTCTACTAAATACTAGAAAGGAATGTGTATTGAAATCAATGTAATCAAAAGACTAGGAAAGTCTCTGTGTAACCTTGAATCCATCAGATTCTTAAGTACTAATGATAAAAGTACAACAAAGAAAATAAGGTTTACTTGGTGGGCATAATGGGGATGGAAGGAAAAGCAAAGCTTGAAGATTTAATTAAAAGTAAGTTATGATAAGCAAAGACTAAAAAAGATATCATGAAAGCCTAAAAGATATCATGGCAGATGGATCTGGATTCTTCTCTGGAACAATCTTATAAGAGTTAGTGTAGACATGCTGGTAAGAATGAACATATTAAATCTCAGGAACAATGGAACTGGAAAGGTTCAACCAAGCCTCAGGTATATGACTTTTGGAGGAATATCTTATCGCTGATGCTCTCCTGAGATCTGGTTTAAACATCTCAGTTTCTGAAGCACTTTAAATGCCAAAAATTATTAAAATAAGATCCTTCCCTTCATCAGATAATTTTTATCATGACTTTGCCCTTTACAATTATCTATAAGCATGTTCATTAATTAAAATACTCACTGAGCACCTAGTATACACAAATCTTATGTTAAGAACTGAAGACAGTCAAAAAAAGCACCATCACAGGCCTGAGATAAGAAATACAGAAAAGCAGATATGAGTGCATATGATAATGATGTAAGTCCAAACAGCTCTGGCACTACAGAGGAGGCCACTGGATAGGATTCAGAAAACAAAAAGGGCTATCACACTGCAGAAATTGAATAACCAGCAAATGAAGATGGCCTAGGTGATCTCCAAAGGGCAAAGGCATATGATTTTTACCAGTATACTAGGCAGGGTTCAGTCAAAAGATCAAAACCAGAACCACAATTTTAACAGAGAGAATCTAATAGGAGGTGCTAATCAGGATCCGGTGAACTGAAAAGGCAAAATGGAAAATATGGATTATCACAAAAGCAGTACTTCAAGAAGCCACTATCAGACCCAAAGAAGAGGGAAACAAAAGGAAGTGGTTGAAATTATTACTTGAAGGGGAAACCTTCTCAAACTAGGTCACAGACCTCTCTGAAAAGGAGGCACAATTAGAAGGACATGAGTGCCAAGAGCTTGGAGAAGGATCCCTGTAAAGCCTAGACCCAGATCTCTGGAACAGGGGAAATGATTTTTAGCCGATCCTGGTGTCTCTGAAGGGATGTAAAGAATATAGTTCTATGAGCATGTAACAACTACACATTGGAACCAGTTTCCTCTACTGTTCCTGCCAGGGTAAACTCTTGCTGCCATGGAGATACTGAAAAGAAGAGGAAGTAAATGTGAAGGAGAAAAATCTCTTGTCTCTCTATGCCATACCTTTTATTGGTAGAGGGTATCAGGAAATCAGCAGTAAAAGAGAATAATAGTTTAAATCAAGTTTCGAAGGGTGAGTTTGACTCTGAAGGAAAATAGCTTAACAGCCAGAACCCCCCTGTATGATTTTATTTCTCCATTTTAGATACTTAATGTAATATTTTACAAAACTTTAGGGTTATAAAATGCTACATAATCTGGGATATTTAATTTTTCTAATGAATTCTGAGGAAATTATATAAATAATTAGTATCAAAAAAAAGAGTACCTATTTTAAACCTCCAAACTTGGAAAGGATAACCCCTTTGTAATTCATAATAAAACAAAGTGCCGATCTTACCAAACAAAAATGGAAACTCAAGAAAATTTATTAAGCCCAAATTTGGTATCTACATGAAAACTTTCAATTATCAACTATTCAAAAATCCTCAGAGGAAAAGATTAATGTGGATTAGTGAAAGGTCTGAATTGTTAAAATTTTAGATGAATGTTATTTCATTACTTTCAAACTTAAGTCACTTCATCCACCTAGACTAAACCTAACATTTTTTTGTCTGATATGTTCTGAATCTTTCTCTGCTCATATTTGTTTACTATTTCAAAGATACCACATCTCACCAAACCTAAGATGCCATTAGATGCCATAATATTATTGCATAACCACTTAAAAATGTTATAAATTAAACTATGACTTAATGTATCCTTTCATGGACTTTTCTAAAATTAATGAAAGAGCTCTCTTACATTAATAACCTACTGTACTGCTAAAATAATATTATCTCAGGGCATGCTTTAATAGGTTTTCACTGGTTTTTGAAATGTATATAAATATTTTGGCTTCTTAAACTTCTATTTTTATTTTTCTTATAGTTTTGATAATTTATTATTTACTCAACTTTTCCCCGAAAAAGCATAAAGATTAATCTTAGTCAATTCCAGTTAAATTCAAAAGAATGGGGCTGAATAGAATCGTCCCATGGTATCTTTGGCAGATTAGTTACAGGAACCCCTCTGCAGATGCCCAAATTCATGGATGCTCAAGTTCATTCTATAAAATAGTATGGTATTTGCATAAAACCTATACACATCCAAATAACCTTATGCTTTACAAATAATACTTAATATTTATAATACATAATTATTCTGTATTGTTTAAAATTAATTATAAGAAAAAATCTGTATGTATTCATTACATTTTTTTCATAAATACTTTCTATCCATCATTGGTTGAACCACAAGTGCAGAATCCACAAATAATGAGGACCAACTGTAATCTTATTCAGGACTTGCAAAGTTAAAAGGTTGGAAGAAATGTTAGGACTATGGGAGGAATTAATACAAGGTTTCTTTTGAGGAGATAAAAATTTTCTTTGATAATGGTGATGATTATCCAACTGTAAATATATTAAAAACATTACACTGTACACATTAAAGGAGTGAGCTATATAAATAATACCTCAAAAAAGATGTTCAAATAATTGTATTTAATAAACTCTGCCTTCCCACAGACACTGGGATATACTCAGATATACACTCCATATATCTAAACACATCACTTTCAGTTTTGAAAGGAAATAAATAAAATATCACCAATTTGCATTATCAAAATTAGAAATTCCAGTACAGTTTTCAAGTGGGGTTCCACAGAAGTCTAGAGTTCCACAGAGTGCAACTCATTCAAGAGATTGACTTAAAAAATACTTACTCAATTTTATACATCTCAATATGCTAGAGCTCAGTGTTAGAAAGTGATCAAGTGACCCCTGAAGACTTCTTTAGAATTTCATATAAACTGAACCATCTAAGAATATGCACTCTTTTATGTGTAACTTCTTTACCCAATATAAGGATTCTGAGATTCATGTTGTTGCGTATATCAGTGTTTTTGTTTTTTTTTTAACTCCCTCAGAGTATTTTCTCTGGATATGCCACATTTTATTCATCTGAATTATTTCTAGTTTTTGAATATCATAATTAAATATGCTATGAACATTCTTATATAAGTCTTTTTATGGACATATGACTTTATTTTGTTGGTCAAATACCTAAGCAAAATTGCTGGAACACACAGTAGATATATATTTAACTTTCTAAAAGATGTCCAGTTTTCCAAAGTAACTACACCTTTTTTATATTACCACCTGCAAGTTATGTGTTCCAGTTGCTTCAGATCCTCATAAACATTGGTATTATGTGTATTTTAAATTCTAGCCATTTTAATAAATGGTATCATTCTGATTTGCATTTTTTGATTGATTAATAATGTTGGTCATGTGCTCCATTCATTATACTTCCTCTTTCCATCTTTTGTCCATTAGTTATTAATTAAACTAATTATTAATAATTATATCTATTAAGATTCTTTAAACAAGTTCTTCAGATGTTGTACACTGTATGTTCTTTGTCAGATATGTATTATAAATTTTCTTATATTCTGTGGCTTGACATTCTGTTCTTTTAATGGTGTATTTCAAAGAACAAGTATTTTTAATTCTTAAGAAATCCAACATCAATATTTTTTTAAAGATGTCGATATCATTTATTTATGTGGTGCTGAGAATCAAACCCAATGCCTCACATATGCTAGGCAAGTGTCTACTATTGAGCCACAACCCCAGCCCCCAATATCAGTTTTTAAGTTAATGTTTGGTATTCTTTCTGTCCTAAGTTGTTTTCTTTTGTTGTTGTTGTTGTTGTTGTTTTTAATGGCAGTGCTTTTATGCACTAGGAGCACCTGCACAAGGGTACAGCAGCCTTACACTGCGGCTCCTGAGATCAAGAGTTTCCCACAGCAGTGGAAGACTGGGTGCCCATGTGCCAAACCTACTGACAGTGCAGTTTGAATTGTAGGCCACAACAGTCACATATCCTGGATTCTGTTTCTTTGTCCAAGTTTATATACAAATTGGGGTCATCCAGCATACCCCTGCTGTCCTGGTCCACCTCACTTACAGACTGCTTGCTATCAAATCAAGACAAAGAGGTAAAAGTTTTCATTCACCTTTTCTGGCAACCTACAAACCAACTTTTCCAATAGTCTTTATCATCATAAACCTGGCTGGTGTGCTTTCTCCCCTGTTGGTGACACGTGCACCACGGAGCCCCATGCGGCCCTAGGGCATGACCAGCAATGAAATGTCACCACCACCACCATCTTGACAGCCTGTCCTAAGAAACATCTGATATCAGTAGGACACAAATTTCTTTTTATATTTTCTTCTACAAGTGTTATAGGTTTACCCTTTAGGACTGAATCTATTGTCCACTTTCAATTATTTTTGCCTTTGGTTTGAGATAATGGTAAATGTTCATTTTCTTTTTCTTTTTTTTTGGTACGACTGGTCTATCAGAGAGAACTGTGAGAGAACTCTTATTAAACCCAAAAGTATAACTGTGGACTTGTTTTTAACCTTTCAGTTTGATCTATTTCTGCACTATGTATTTTGGAGCTATGCAATTAGGTACATACAAATTAGATATATGTTCCTAACAAACTGACCCTGTAGCATTTTCCCTTTTCATTTCTTTTTTATTTTTTTAAGTTGTAAATGGACAAAATCTTTTATTTTATTTATTTATTTTCATGTGGTGCTGAGGATTAAACCCAGTGCTTCACACATGTGAGGCAAGAGGTCTACCACTGAGCCACAAACCCAGCATGGAGAGTAAAATCTTTTAACACTTTGAACAGTTAAGTTTTATAAAACAAAAGCAAAACCCAAAGATGATAAAATGGGGTCTGGGAAGCAGAGCTCAGTGAGAAAGTATTTGGCCTGGCCTGGGTTTATTCCCTTTTTATTTCTTAACTTAAAGATATTGTCTCTTATTAGTATAGCCACACCAGCGTGGTACTGTTTTGCATCTTTTAACTATGAACCTCTCTTGTACTATTAGTAGCATACAGTTGGGGCTTTGCTTTTTTCATCCATCCGGACAGCTAGCCAGTCTGATAATCCTTTCTGTGTGTGTGTGTGTGTGCACACGTGTGTATGCAAGCACTCACACGCTTGTGCACAATTGAACCCAGAAATTCAAACATCCTGAGCAACTGTTCCCAGTCCTAAAGTTTTTTTTTTTTTAATTTATTTTTATTTTTACAGATTGCATTTTGATTCACTGTACACAAATGGGGTGCACCTTTTCATTTCTATGGTTGTACACAATGTAGATTTACACCATTCATGTAATCATACTGGTACATGGTATAGTGATGTCTGTCTCATTCCACTATCTTTCCTTCCCTCGCCCCTTCCCTACTTCATTTCCCTCTAACACAACCCAAAGTTCCTCCATTTTTCTCTTACTGCCACCCCCAAATTATGTATCATCATTCACTTATCAATGAAAATATTCAGCCTTTTGTTTTTTGGGATTGGCTTATTTCACTTAGCATGATATTCTCTGACTCCACCCATTTATCTGTAAATGCCATAATTTTATTCTTCTTTAAGGCTGAATAATAAATATTCCATTGTGTATGTATACCACAGTTTCTTTATCCATTCATCTATTAACATGCATCAGGTTGGTTTCACAGTTTAGCTATTGTGCTTTGAGCTACTATAAACATTGATGTGGCTGCATAACTATAGTATGCTGATTTTAAGTCCTTTGGGTATAAACCAAGAAGTGGGATAACTGGGTCAAATGGAGGGTCCATTCCAAGTTTTCTGAAGAATCTCCATACTGCTTTCCAGAGTGGCTACACCAATTTACATCTCCACCAGCAATATACAACTGTGCCTTTTTCCCCACATCCATGCCAACACTTATTATTGCTTGTGTTCTTGATAATAGCCATTCTAATTGGAGTGAGATGAAATCTTGGGGTGCTTTTGGTTTTGATTTGCATTTCTCTAATCAACAGAGATGATGAACACTTTTTCATATATTTGTTGATCCCTGTATATCTTCTTCTGTGAAGTGTCTGCTCAGTTCCTTAGCCCATTTATTGATTCAGTTCTTTGTATTTTTGGTATAAAGTTTTTTAAATTCTTTATAAATTTTGGAGAATAGTGCTTTACCTCAAGTGCTTATGGAAAAAGACTTTCTCCCACTCTGTAGGCTCTCTTTTCACATTATTGATTGTTTCCTATGCTGAGAAAAAAAAAAAAAAAACAACTTTTTAGTTTGAATCTATCCCATTTATTGATTCTTGCTTTCATTTCTTGTGCTCTGGGAGTCTTGTTAAGGAAGTCTGGTCCTAAGTCAACATGATGAAGATTCAGGCCCACTTTTTCTTCTGTTTGGTGTAGGGTAATCTATTTTTTAATGAAAGTATTTAATCCATTTGCATTTAATTGGTGCTATACCTGGGTTTAGGTCTACCATTTTCCTATTTGTTGCCCTTTTTAGCTTCCTTTCCTTCCATTTTTTATATGTTTTTATTATCCTATTATAAATTTTATAGGCTTATATATCTTTTAGCCTCATTACTTCGGTGGTTACTGTAGAAGATACAAAAAATATTTTTATTTTCCATCTTTAATTAGTACTTATACCATGTTCTAAACAATAATAGATTCTTATAGTTTAACTTCATTTATGTCCTTTTCCCTAATGTAACATATTTATTTCCAGATAGGTTATAAAGCTCATAAGACACTGTTAATACTGTTGCTTTAAGTAGTTAATAGCCTTGCCCATTATAATTAGCTTTCTACTAGGGCTTTATTCCTTCATTCATGCTTCCATTTGTGAATTTTTTGTTCAGCTAGCCTGGTGAACTTAATATTTCTCTAAGTGCAGATCTGACAATGATAGCTCCTTTTTCTACCTAAGAATATCTTTATTTCATCTGGACTTTCAAGGATATTTTCTTTGAGTAAAGAATTATAGTTTTTTTTTTTTTTTTTTCTTTCACTATGTTAAAGACATCATTCCACTGTCTCCTGGCTTCCAGGTCTGTTGAGAAATCAGCTTTCATACTTATTGTTATTTACTATGAAGTAACATATTTCACCTGATGCCTGCCATTGCCATTAAGATTTTTCTGTAATGTTTCTTTCCATCTATGCTTTAAACATATCCTCCTTAAAACAATCCTCTCAGGTAAGTACTATCAATAAAGATGGTAAGTAGTACAGGAAATCACTCCAGTATGTTTGGTTTTCTACTCTAACCCTAAAAAAGGAAAAATGAAATCATTTTCTTCTATGTTTCACAAATTAACTTCTAAAACTGCCTTGAAATAAAAAATTTAAGGTTAGTAAATCACTCCTCCCTTTTAAGGAGAGGGCTGGGAATTCAGTCCTACATCAGTCTCATCAAGTACTACGAAAAAGCTATAAAATATGTCCAAGAACTTATGATATAATCATGAATATGAAACAGGAACAAGGTACAAGGAAGGGACTGAACTTGCAAAGGCATTACTTGGTTATGAGGAAATCTTTTTCAGACAACAAACCTTCTATTTATGTATCACTGACATATTTGCCAATTTAGTAACCTCTAATAGACCATAATACTGTACTGTTATATATTTATCCATAAAAATAAAGTTTCAAAATTGTCCTTAAATATATTATTCAATGTTAAATAAGAACAATTCATTACCCTTAAAGGCAAGATATATGACAATGGTATATTACCTTCCCTGAGCTGACCTTAAAATAATATACGCTGCAATACAGATACTCACTTGCCAAATTTACTGTTAAAATAACATGACTAGCCAAGCGTGGTGGCACATGCCTATAATCCCAGTAACCTGAGAGGCTGAAGCAGGAAGATCACAAGTTCAAGACCACCATGAGCAACTTAGTGAGATCCTATTCAAAATAAAAATAAAGTGGTAGAGCACCCACATATACAACCCCAGGACTACAAAAACTAAAAATTCAAAGAAAAAAAAAAAAAACATGAATAATACCACTAAGCACCTAGCCCTAGAGTTTACAGAGTTTTTATTTGACTCTTAGAACAATTGTGAGGTAACTATTCACCATTCCTATTACATAAATGAAAAAAACAAAACCCAAACTTAAGTGATTAACTCAAGTCATTAAGCTATTTAGTAAATACGATAAAGCCAAAATGCAAACTCTAATGAGCTCATTTATTAACTTATGCACAAATAAGTTGGCTGATACGTGGAATATGAGTAAAACACAAACCTTTTAATATGTGTGAAACTGGATGTTACTGAATACAGTATAACTGTTAACAAGAGAAAACCCACACCTTAAAGCAATTTTAGCAATATCAAATTATCTAAAAGTAAACAAATTTCACTTACTATACTACTAAAATGTGTTTGTGTTTTATGATTTTTATAAGAAAGTTTATATGAAGCAAATAATACCATGAATAGAATTTATTCATGAGACTTGTAAGCATTCCTCCTTCCTTCTTTGGTAGACCTATGAACATTTTTCCTAGTGCAGAATTAAAAAGACAAATGCTAGACTCAATTCCACAAGTAGAAAAATGTTCAACTACTCCTGATTACATTTAAACTCTTCTGAGATGAGAGTTTGGACACAGCAAAAGCCAAAAGGCCTCTAACAAATACCTTCTACTACCACCTGGTCTTCCTAGATTGGCCAATGCATTTTTAAATGAATCCAGGTTACTTAAAATTATTAATAAACTATTTTTGAGGACAGTACTGACAAGTGTAAGACATTTCACAGGAGAACTAGGCCACTTACATATATTATATGAGCACAGATGTTATCCTTCCTACACAGCAAGCAATTTTAGTCATTTCTTTTAGAAGCAGTATGATCCAGTCCTTCATAAAAGGGAAAGTAAAAAGCAAATCCACATGAAAAGTTCCCTTCATTCTAAATCTTAGCCACTACCATATACAGGTTCCTTAGCCAAAATCCTTGGAACCAGAGTGTTACAAGTTTTAAGAATTCTGGAGAGAGAGAGAGAAAAAGAGAGAGAGAGAGAGAGAGAGAGGAAGAGAGAGAGAGAGAGAGAGAGAGAGAGTGTGTGTATGTGTGTATGTGTGTGTGTGTGTGTGTGTGTGTGTGTGTGTGTGTGTGCATTCCAGAATGTATATTCCAGAATAAATATAGATAGGCAGGCCGGTAGAGAGACATCCTGGGAAAGGGACACAAGTCTAAATATGAAATTTATATACACCTTATACAAACAGGCTGAAGGTAATTTATACCATAGTTTTAATAATGGTATAGAATCTTCCATTTGTGGTGTCCTGGCAGTACTTAGAAGGTTTCAGATTTTGGAGCATTTTAGATTTCAGATTCTGTATCTGATATATTATTAAATCTAGTGTATTTCAATATCTAGGATAAAAAGATAAAGTATTCTCTGAAAAACAAAATTATAAGCTGCTAACTAAGTTGCACTGTTCAGAAAAACAAATACTTGATCCAAGTATTTGGTTAAGGCTAAGACCCACCATTTGATCCTTATTAAAAAAAAAAACAGCGAGATTTTCAACCAGGATATAGCATACTCATGATTCTGCACAATGAGAAAATTTAAATATCTATCAGTAGTCTTATGAGGAATTAGTCAAGATTATAGGTGGCTCAATATCATCAATTATCAGGGAAGGTACACAGCTCAATCATATGTGACGTTAAATACCTGGATTCTTTTCTTTTTTCTGAGTAGAAAGATACCACATAAGGTCAATAAAATTTTAATATCAACAAATTTTTTAGTTGTGATGGACTTTTATTTTATTCATTTATTTATATGTGGTACTGAGACTCAAACCCAGTGCCTCTCACATGCTAGGCAAGCACTCCACCACCGAGTCACAATCCCAGACCTGTAATTCTTAACCTTTTTATTTCTTCATGACATTTTTAATGATTTCTATTCTTCATTTTTTGTTCTAACTTAATATGTTCTCTAAGAGTCAAGGACACAGACCTTTAGCATGATGGTAGTAATAAGAACACTTGCCAAAGTAAAATAACAGTTCTCAACTGTGGTTAATTCCTTCTATTAATATTTGGGCTCACATTGTGAGTACTTGAATTTGTTGCTAACAACTGAAACAAAATATAAAATGTTAACTGGAACAGATTCAGGGTTTTCCTACAATAATGTATAGTTAATTGGAGCAGACTCAGGGTTGTTCTATAATAATGTCATTCTCAATGAACAGAAGAATGAATTTACAACTTATAAGTTGAAAACTGATCACCATACCAGTCCTATCAACATAACAACTTGTGTTCCATATGTGAAATTATCTATCCTGTCAAGTGAGTCATAGAGGAAACAAAATTGAAATATCTAGAAAATAAAGTTCAGTAAAACCTTTATGAATGGAGTGCTACACAGAGAATAACAGGAGATCCAGATGTATCAAAAGAAAGCTTAAGTTTAAAAATGTGTATATCAGGGCTGGGGATATAGCTCAGTTGGTAGAGTGCTGGGGAGGCAAGGCTGTGAGTTCAATCCCAGCACGGCTAAATAAATAAATATTCATATAATATATACATAAATAAAATGTATATATCAAGAAACACTGGACTGTTATCTAACACAGAAGAGTTGTCATTCACTGGTACATCTTTTTAGGAAAAGGATGAGATTACAGAGTCCTGGGTCTATTTTATTTATCCTGCATGGAAGTCTAGGAAGAGTCCAATTGGAAGAAAAGTGAATTGGGATGGAATTATTTCTCTATTCAACACAGAACAGTAGGTTAAGAAAACTAATACTCCTTTTATGCCAAAGGAAAATGGAAAGATCCCATTCTGAATCTACCTGTATAAGGCATAAAGAAAGTCAAGAGGTCACAACTTTTAGAGGTGGCTATGTGTTCCCCACGCATCTTTATGCCTACGAGTTAGGAAGTGACTAGAATTGTTCCCCCTTTCAAAGAAAGGAAAAGAGGTTATCCTGAGGTCAGAACTTCTAAAATGGCTCTTGATTTAATTGTTGTTAACTTGCTCTTCTCTAGGATGAAAGCAATCATGACCAGATCAATGTGCTCTGCGGTTAGCTGCTCCAGAAGCCAGCAAAAAAATAGAGCCCTCTCTGCGCAATATGCTTCCTAAAATTTGAGTGCATTCCAATCCCATTGCACTCATTCTTAAAAGGTATTTTCAGCATCCCAACATAATAAAATAAATGTAAATAGTAAAAATCCTCACTTTAATATTCATATTGCAGAAATATTCTACAAATTTGTATAATATTCACTAGAAAATGAAATTATCTGGCATCTTTATATGAAACTATTATAGTGTTCAAGCATCTGCTTTGGAAGAATCAGGGAAAGGAAATTTAAAAGGAAATCTATTAAAAATAAATAAATAAATAAATAGAGTCTAATAAAGCTGGAAAGAAACATTAGAGGGTTCCAAATTCTAGGTAATGACAAAATCTTCTTAAAAGAAATAGTATGAATGTAAAATTTTATGATGGTGCTAGAAACTACACAGTATGAAATCAATGTGTTACTACAATTTTACTACAAAATTCATGTTTAAAAGTTTGAAAAGGAGCTTCAGTACTAACTATTAACTTTCTTTCAAGTTAGAGTTCAAGAAAAATATGCTTGAGATAGAAGGTATATTCACTAAAAATCAGAATTTGGTGAATTAACTTAGTACCAGTCCATTAATGAAGATGGTAATTCAGGGAAATATGGAAATATTCACACACAAATGATACCCATGTACTTTTTTAAAAATGATACTACTGTTTGAGTTTATTGCTCTGTAAGTCAAAGATCCCAGCATCTTTCTATCTCTGGGACCCAGCAGCACATTCACTGTACTGGCTCAAGGAGAAAAAAGCTTGACATAGGCTAGGGTGGGGAGGGAGACTGTGACACAAACTCACCAAGTTTTCTATGTGGTAGGAGATAGGATTACATCTCAGAGAGGAATGGAAGGTGCTTTCCTTTGAAATTGGTGGGTCAGCAGTCCAATCAAAGGAATTGACTGGGAGTGAGCATGAAGCATGAATGCATGCAAGAGCTGGAGCTGGAGTTGGGAAGATTAAAATCGTGGGCAGTGTATAGCAGGGGCCCACAGTCACTCCCTTCCCCCATTTGCAGGTCTTTGACACCATAGCCTTCCTGTGTCTTCAGGGGCATAAAGGGGTCAGACTGCAGAGCCAATGTTACCCTTGCTCTGAATGTGCAGGACACAAAACAAAAGAGAATTTTTGGAGAGTTCCACATTCTGCCCTAGCTCACCGACATACCGAGGCATCAGGGTCTACCCTGCTCTCTTAATGTGCACTCTGAAATGCTTTGGAGAGGATCCTTATGTGGGAAACTCTGCATTCCACCCTAGCAAGTTTCAGCAAAGCAGCTAAGAAGTATTCCAACTGATTCCAGTCACAAATAGCTCCCACCAGTTACCTCACAGGCACCACAAGGCAAACAAGATGGGGTGAAGAGTCCCTAGCCTTTACTCATTGCAAGGGGTGCAGAACCTAAGAGGACAGAGAGAAGCTCTGATTGGCACAGGTTGCAAATATCTACTCCTGCCCCCTAGTACCAGCATCTCCAGAATGAGGAAATTTTCATTTATTAATACTTTTCTGTTGCTGCTGTTATCTGTCTTTTAATTTCTCTCCCCTCTTGTTTTTAATATTTAATTTCTTTTCCTCTCTCCTTTATAATTTTTTCTTGTTTCTTCTTTCCCCCTTTTGTTTTTCTCCTAATTTTACTTTCATTATTTCTTGACTCCACATTATTTTCCCCTTTCTTTTGATAGTGTTGCTACTGTTGTTCTTATTTGGTTTTATTTATTCCTTTTTTCTCCCTCTTCTTTCTTTATCAAGCCACTTTGGGTGGTGCTGTTACTAGGGCTATAGTTCCAGTCCAGCTGAGGGTAACTGTACCTGGTTCCAGTCACGACCTATTCCCATTCAAATCTCAGCAGATACTTCAACTTAAAGAACAAAGGGGATAAAAAGACCCCAACTGACAACTCATCCCCAAGAAGGCACAGGTCACAGGGAGAAGGGGAGGCCCCCCTCCTGGATACTCACCCTTACAGCAACAGCTGAGAAAAATAACAAAAACGCTACAGGCACCACACCTACAGAAATATTGGCATCAGTTGTACCCTGTCATACTGCATATGGCTGACAAGACTGGAGGTGAGTGCCAGAGAGAGGGAGCTGTGATCCTGGCTCCTGCATTCCCAATGAAATAACTGAAGTTGCAATAGTTTCTTTTTTCTAATTTTATTTATTCTGGTGTTAGGGAGAGAACCCAGGGCCTCTTGCATGCTAAGTGTACATTCAGGGCTTCTCACATGCCAAGTACACACTTTGCCACTGAGCTACACCCCTGCCCCCGCCAGAACTTTGGATTTTGGTTTTGTTTTGTTTTGTTTTGTTTTGTTTTTTTTGGTTGTTGTTGTTGTTTTGTTTTTGCAGTGCTGGGAATTGAACTCAGGGCCTTAAACATGCTAGGCAAGTATTCTGCCACTGAGCCACATCCCCAACCAGTGTTGTACCAGTTTCTAAATAGAGGATACAAGCACCAGGTTCATCATCATGACAGGAATAAGCAGCAGCAGAACTACTCTCAAGTACCAGGACAAATGACCACAGAGACCAAAAAAAAAAAAAACAACTTCTAATAGGGATTTCCAATTCCACTGCAGAAGTAACTACAAAGGGTGCACCCCACGTGCTGTACTGTCTACACCACACCTGCCTATAAAAACAGAGGGACCCCATTCTGTGAGACCTTCAGAGAAGTGGATCCTCAGGCCCCAACACAGTGTGCTTTATGTCAACATCCATTAATCACACCAAGGAAGTCAAAAGGAAATTAGACTATGAGGCCTGATTACAATTAAACGACACTATATAACAAACTGATATCCCACAACACATTGTTTTTTGGTTGTTGTTGAGAAGAGAAAGCACAAACAAAAGGGAAAGACATGCCCATCCCACCAGATGCACAAATCTCAATAAAAAACGTTTAAGAAATGGGGAAATGACAAGGTAATACTGACACCTTCTAAAATAGCTCTCTCGTAATGAATACCAAAGATATCAAAGTGGATAAAATGCCAAATAATTCTTTAAAAGCTCTATGAAATCCAAGAGAATACAAATAAACAGCTAAATGAATTAAGGAAGACAATGCAGGACATGAATGAGTACTTCAGTAAAGAGATTCTGAAAAACAATGAACTAGAAAACTTGGAAGTGAAAAGCTCAGTAAGTCAGGGAAAAAAATTCAGTTGACAGCCTCTATAACAGATAGATAAAGCAGAAGAAAGAACATCAGAATTCTGAGGACAACTCTGTCAAAATAGTATATTTAGACGGCAATAAAGAAAAAAATGAGAATGAAAATATACAAGATCTCTGGGATACCACCAAAAGCTACTGAATAATCAACATACAGAAATTTTCCCAGTGTTGGGAAAATCATTGACATCCATGTACAGGATGCATTTAGAACACCAAATGGACATGATCAGAAAAGAATCTCTCTACAGATAATTACAGTTATATTGCAAAAACTACTGGAAATGAAATAAAATTAGAAGCTGCAAAGAGAAGTGCCAAGACACATTCAAAGGCAAACCCATCAATAAAACAGCAGATTTCGAAGCAGAAACTCTAAAGGTCAGGAGGGCACAGAACCATGAATATATTTCAAGTTCTGAAAGGGGGAAAAACAAAAGACAAAACAAAACTACACATCATGTACAAACACAAGAATGGAAACTTACACTCCATGTATGTAAAATATGTCAAAATACACTCTATGGGCTGGGGATATAGCTCAGTTGGTAGAGTGCTTGCCTTACAAGCACAAGGCCCTGGGTTCAATCCCCAGCACGGAAAAAAAAAAAAAAGAACAACAACAACAAAAATACACTCTAATGTATATCTAAAAAGAACAAATTTTTAAAAAATTAAAATATATTTAAGGAAAAACAAATCTGCCATGCAAGGTTATCAAATCAGGATCCTCCAGAATCAAGAGAATTAGGGACCTTTTAATATAAGTATAACCTAAAGGAGTTTATAACCACAAGACCAGCATTACAGAAGATACTTCAGGAACTCTTACACCCAGAAGAGGAAGAAAGGTTAACACAATCATGCAAGCATGAGAAGAATAAATCTCACTAGACAAGTAGACAAACAAGTGAGAAATTTATCAATATAGTAAACCATCAAACATCTAAGATGACATATTTTCAGAATAAGAAAAAAAATCAACAAAATGACAGGAACTACATTCCTTTCAGTAATAACCCAGAATACAAGTGGTCTTAGTTCTTCAACTAAAAGACACATACTATCTCACTGAATAAAAAAACCAGACCTGATAAAACGCTGCCTAAAAGAAACTTACCTCACTTGCAAAGATGTGCACAGGCTTAAAGGATGGAAAATGACATAGTAGATGAATTTTGACAGTTAGCAAGAGTGGCTATACTTTTATCTGACAAAATAGGCTTTATGTCCAAATTGGTTAGCAGACACACAAAGATCACACTATACAGCGACAAAGGCAACACTTCATCAAGAAAAAATAACAATTATATATGTACCAAATGCTGAGCACTCAATTTTATAAAAACAAACATTACTAGACATTAAAGGAAGAGACAGACACACACATAATAATAATGGGTTACTTTACTACCCCACTCTCAACGATAGATCATCCAAACCCCCCACTCAAAAAAAAACAAAAAAACAAAAAACAAGAAACATCAGGGTTGAATTACATTACATATTGGATGCACTTAACAGACATTTACAGAATATTCCATCCAATGGCTACAGAATACACATTCTTTTCATCAGCCATGGAACTTTTTTCCAAAACAGATATATTAAACTATAAAGCAAATCTTAACAAAACACATAATTTCTTGCATCTTAACAGATCACAATAAAATGAAACTACAAGTCAATAGCAAGAGAGAAATACAGAAATTAAACAAATGTATGGAGACTCAACAGTGCACAGCTGAACAAACAGTGGATCATTCAAGAAATTGGGGGGATATTTAAAAATTCCTAGAATTAAACAAAAACAGAAACACAACATAGCAGAACCTGTGGGATTCAACAAAAGCAGTACTAAGGTTAAGTTTATATCAATGAGTTCAAACAAACAAACAAAGCCTGCCGATCTCAAATAAATAACCTAATGATATATCTCAAGGTCCTAGAAAAAATAAGAAATCAAACCCCAAATCACTAGCAGGGAAGAAATAATAATGATCAGAGCAGAAGTAAATGAAATAGAGACTAAAGGATCAATGAAACAAAGAACAAATTATTTGAAAAGATAAAACTGGCAAACCTTAAGCTAAACTAACCAAAAGAAAGAGTAAAGACCCAAATAAATAAAATTAAGGGTTGAAAGGAGAAATTACAACAGATGCCACTGAAATTCAAAGGACCATTAGGGAATGTTTTGAAAAAAATATCAAATAAATTGGAAAACCTAGAAGAAATAGAAAATTTTGACCTACCAAAAAAAAAAAAAAACCTAAATAGAGCAATAACAAGTAATGAAACTGAAGCAGTAACTAAAGTCTCTCAACAAGGAAAAGCCCAGGTCTAAAATTTTAAAGAACAAACAACAATGCTCTGCAAACTATTTCACAGAACAGGGAAGAAACCCTTCCAAACTCATTCTATTAAGCCATTATTACCCTGCTTCTGAAACTTGGTAAGGAAACAATTTTTTAAAAAAAAGAAAGAAAACCATAGCCCAACATCCCTGATGAATACAAATGCAAAATCCTCAGTAAAATACTTGCAAATCAAATTTAATAGCACATTAAAATGATCATACTCCATGATAAAACTGGTTTCATTCCAGAGACACAAAGATGGTCCAATATATGAACACCTAAGATAGCACATAAACAGAATTAAGAACAAAAATCACATGATCATCTCAAAAATATAGAAAAAGTCCTTGGTAAAATTCAACATCCCTTCATGATAAAAGTCCTGAGTGAATTAGATATAGAAGGATCATATCTCAATATAATAAAGGTATGTAAGACAAACCCATAGCCAACATCATCCTGAAAGGGGACAAACTGATAAGCATTTCCTCTAAGATCAGGAACAAAAAAAAAAGGATGTGGGCTTTCGCCACTCTTATTCAATACAGTACAAGAAACTTAAGCCAGAGCAACTAGGCAAGAAAAAGAAATAAAAGGTATATATGTAGCAAAGGAGGAAATCCAATTATTCCTATTTGCTGACAATATGATTCTATACTTCGAAAATCCTAAAGACTACACCAAAAGACTCGTAGAACTGATGAACACAAACAAATTCAGCAAAGTAACAGGATATAAAAAATCAACATATGGGCTGGGGTTGTGGCTCAGTGGTAGAGCTCTTGCCTGGCACGTGTGAGGCACTGGGTTCGATCCTCAGTACCACAGAAGAATAAACAAACAAACAAAGGTATTAAAAAAAACCAACATACAAAAATCAGTAGCTTTTATGTACACTAATAACGAACTCAGAGCGAAATAAGTGAAGCAGTTCCGTTAGCAATAGCCTCAAAAATTTTATCCTATAATATACCTAAGGAGGTGAAAGACCTCTATAACAAAAATTATAAAATCTGAAGGAAGAAACTGCAGACAACACTAGAAGATGGAAAGAACTCCCTTATTCTAGAATTTGTAAATATGGTCATACTACCCAAAATGATCTATAGATTCAATGCAATTTCCAACAAAACACTGATGACATCCTTCACAGAACTAGAAAAAAATAAACCTATTCATATGGAGACACAAATAATCCCAAATAGCTAAAGAAATTGCAAGCAAAAAGAGTAATGCTGGTAGCATCGCAATACCTGATTGTAAAATATACTACAGAGCCACAGTGACACAAAACAGCATGGTCCTAGCATTAAAAACAGATCCAAAGACCAACAGAACAGAGGAGAGGAACCAGAAATAAATAAACATATCTACAACCAACTGATTCTTGACAAATGTGCTAAAAACATACAATGGGGAAATGATGTCCTCTAAACAAATGGGCTGGGGAAACTGAGTATCTGCATACAGAAAATCGAAACTAGACTCCTATCTCTCACCCTGTACAAAAATCAAATCGATATTGATCAAAGACCTTAATGAAGACATAAAACATGGAAACTACTAAAACACACACACACACACACCCACACACACAGAAAACACTCCAAGATTTTGGTAAAGGCAACAATTTATGAGTACTCCAGGAGCTCAGGAAACAAAAGCAAGGATTGACAAATGGGAATACATCAAATTAAAAATTTCTGTACCACAAACAATCAGTTAATAGAAATCTACAGAATGGGAGAAAATGTTTGCCATCTATTCATCTGACAGAGGATTAATATTCAGAATATATTTTAAAACTCAAAAAAATTTTAACGAATTTTTAAAATTTTTAAAAAACAAGTAATTTGATCAAAACATGGACAACTGATCTGAACAGAGGCTTCTCAAAAGAAATACAAATAGCCTATACACACACACACACATATATGTATATATATATATGAACACATCTTTAGTCATCTGGGAAATGCAAATCAAAACTATATTGAGCAGGACGTGGTGGTGTCTACCTTAATCCCAGCAGTTTGTGAGGCGTAAGTAAGAGGATTACAAGTTCTAAACCAGCCTCAGCAATGTAGCGAGGAGGCCCCCATGCAACTTATGGAGACCCTGTCTCTAAATGAAATAGAAAAAAAGGCTGGGGAGGTAGTTCAGTGTTAAGCACCCAGTACCAAAACAACAACAACAACAACAGAAACATATTGAAATGGGCAAGGTGGCACACACCTGTAATTCCAGCAACTCAGGAGGCTGAAGCAGGAGGATCATAAGTTCAAAGACAGCCTCAATAATTTACCAAGGTCCTAGGCAACAAAGGGAGACCCTGTCTCAAAACAAAAAACATTTTTTAAAAAGGGTTAGGGATGCGGTTCAGTAGTTAAGTGCTCCTGGGTTCAATCCCTGGTACCAAAAAATAAAAAATAATAATTTAAAAAAAACTATATTGAGATTCCATCTCACCAGTCAAAATGGCCATTATCTAAAAAAAAATAAAAAATAAAAAAATAACATGCTGGCAAGAATGTAAATAACTGAACCCTCGTACACTGTTGCTGGGGAAAGTAAACTAGTATAGCCACTATGGAAAACAGTACAAGTCTTCTCAAAAAATTAAAAATAGAACTATCATATGATCCAGCCATGTAACTCCTGGTATATATCAAAAGGAAATGAAGTCAGCATACAAAAGAGATACATGTATACTCATGTTTATTGTGGGATTACTTGCAATAGCTATGATATGTAATCAGTCTAGGTACCCATCAACAGAAGAATGGATAAATACAGTAGAAATACACAAGTATTATCCATAAATAAGAATGAAATCCCATCATTTTCAGGAAAATGGATAGAACTGAAAGACATCAAGTTAAGTGAAATAAGCCAGACACAGAAAGAGGAGTATCACATAATTTCTCTCTTATATGAACCCTATAAAAAGAAAGGGAAAGAAAAAAAAACCCTGAAAGCAGAAGAAAGGCCATCAGGGAAAGGGAAGGAAAAGTAGGGAGGGGAGCAATAGAGGGTAGAAGGAAGGTGCACATGATCAAGGCAGGATATATGAATGTACACAAATGTTTCAGTGAAACCCATTAATCTGTATAATTAATGATTAATAATAATAAAAATAACAGAAAAGATCATATCAAACTTTAAAACAATATTTTTGTGAAAAAACAAAATATATGCTGTACACAGCAGTCTTTGCAAGCATCCAACAATCTATGTCATCTAAAATACTTGAAGCAAACTTGAGTCACACAATAAAAACTTTGAAATATGTGGGTATCAGCTAAGATTTACATCATATTTTATTCAGAAATTTAAAATATTTATTAGAGGATTAGACCTATTAATTTCTGTCCTCATTATGCTTTGGAGACAACATTTATAGTGAGCTCCTAGGCATCTAAGTTCATTTATGTGAATGTTTTTATAACAACATACTTCAAATTTGATTAAAATATAAGTCATTAGGTGTGCAATCAATAGGAAAGAAAATCTAATAGTATACACCAAGAACTCATGAGTAGTAAGAAAGTAAAATCAGAAAAAAAGTAACCATTATTCAATCCAGAATTAATTTACTCTCATTAATTTTACTCAACTATTGGAGAAAGAGCAATCATCATTTAATTGCAATAGGGCTGTTCAATTAAACAGACAAAAAAAAAAAAAGGTGCTTGGAGTATAAAAATGTTTATAAAGGAGTCCAAAGTAGATGCTCTTTTGTACTTTCAATTGCTTCCCAAAATATATGGATTCTTTAACCTAGAAGAAAACAGGACTTTGTTTTCTGATGCATAGACTTGAATTTTTAACCCAGAAATGAAACAATGGCTACACAAGTCTCTCGTTTTAGGCATATCGCTCCAACTAAATTTTTCTAAGAGCCTTGATAGGTTACCTTCTGTGTACATATTTCACAAGCATTACCATTTATCCAATATCCTCAGTGACATAAAGGACAAAGAAAAGTTTTCATTCTTTTCCTATTCTTTCTATAAGCAAAAGGATTAACTTTAACGATGCCATTCCCTACTTCTTCAAAAGGCAACAAATACTGCCCTAGAATGCAATTATATTTATGACTTAACTATCCTAGTTTTGACACAAAACGTAATATAACCAAGGACAACCTGAAAGATGTGTTCAAACAAATGTCTCAACATTGAAATGTGAGCAACTATCTGTTTTTAAGATTAACCAGACAATTCACAAGGTATAGCCAGAATATCCTTCAAGAATGATTAAAAATGTACAGAAAATGATTAGTATTACTGATGCCAACGACAAGTTTTCTCTCAATAAGTGAGACTTAAGTTTAAATAAGCCCTATGCATCAGTTTTTCTCACAACATGCACCTAAAAAGGTACTTAGAAACTCAAGGGGGGAACGTACTTCAAAAAATTACTAATATGGGTTGGTGACATGGCTCAGCTGTAGTGCACTTGAATAGCGTGCGCAAGACCTGGGTTTGACCCCCAGCATCACTCCCCACCCCCAAAAAAATCAACTAATATGATTTTAGATAAAACACATTCTAACTACTAAAAGGCCCAGTCTTTTATCAATTTTCTTCTCTGTGTAAGTAAAGGGGGAAAAGTGCTTTAAATAACAGGAATTTAAAAAAAAAAAAAACTTTTCACATGTAATTTTTCAGCAATCATTTTAAAATACAGGATCTGTGGGAGTACTAGAAGTTAACATTGTCAAAGAAATTATGTCTTATTCTTTTTTTAATGTATTAGGAAAATTTAAGCAGTATTAAGTACCAATCTGTTCTAGAACATCATATGCATTAACTCGTTTAACCATAATATTAACTCTATAAGATTACTAAAATTATCCCCATTTTATGTATGGAAAAATTTAGACAGTGAAATTAAAACACACACACACACACAGACACACACACACATGGATTATAGCAAGTAAGCAGAGGAGTCACTTAGAACTGAAGCAGTAAAACACCCTGATCCATATTCTCAAACACTACATAATAGCACATATCTTCCCTCAGTAAATATGAACTGGATGGATGCTTGGTAGTTTTTCTTTCTTCTAGGAGTTACAAAAATCAGTGTTTGAGAAGGCACAACCTTTTGTATTTATCTAGACAAAACTGATATTTCCTATACTAATGATCTCACAGCCTTCACATCTCTTTAATAAACATAGTATTAATTGTTTCCAATTAATTTAAGCACAAGGTTATGAACACCTTAGAGAAGAAATGATATCTCGCTGTTTGTGTTTTTTAAAATACCCACTCCCTATGAAGACCCTAGTGGGCCCAAATAAGTGCTAGACAATAGGACAGAAAAAGGAAGGTGGCTTAAAAAAATTTAAAAAGCCACTCTATATTATTCACAAGGATGAACAAATCTTTTTTTTTTTTTTGAAACACAAATCTTATTAAGTACTTAGTATATTTTACAACTGTAATTAAACAATTCAAAATGTATGTGACAAAAATGGAACACAGCTCAGGTAGTGTTTTCAACTAACCTCTTTTAAGAGTAAAATTTGATTAGAAACTGTAATTGCTATACTTGTCTTATTTGATGCCCAGGAAAGTCTCATGAACTGTTACCTCTCTATCCATTTTATAGGAGGAAACAGATTCCAAAATGTTAATGAATATGCCTGACATCATACAGCTAGCTAGGCTTGCCATTTCCAATCAAAGCCTATGGAATTAACGCTATTTATCCATAGCTTTCTCCTGAGAGTAGATGTAGGAAATGAATTTGGTTTAAGTTTAAAAGGTTGGACAAAGATAGCCATAAAAATATCCAATCCAGACAGTAAGATCAAAGACAGGATCAGGATCCAATTTCATTTTGCTCCAAAGCAGACTCTCCAAATGTGCTCTGAGAAATCTTTACAGTCGGTCTTGAGGTCAAAATAATTTTTACAAGACTAAAATGTTATCTGATTTTTTAACACTTATCTCCCAAGAGTATAGTTTTTACACAGACTAAACTCCAACAGAGTCTAAACTCCATTGAATACTTCAATAGAATAAAATGTATAAGTGTGCATTAAGATGTGAGAATTCTCTTTCAAGTAAGCTAGACATTAAAGATCTGCAAGTATGTAATATAATGCATCTCTTCTCATATTTTTTAGTTAGATAAATTATAGACTTTAATGATACACCCAATATTTTCACATAAATGCAAAGGGGAAAGATCTTTAATCTACAAAGAACATTTATATATTAACAAGAAATCTAAGAAATGAGCAAACATGGACAGGTAATTCACAGAATAATAATAAATAATTAGTAAACATCTTTTAGTTTATAAAGTAATGAAAAGATAAAATTAATATCTATTCCTAATCTTACATTGGAAAATATGCGATATTACCTGCATATTATTATTATGCAAGAACAGTAACATTATTCTTCTTAAAATTTTTTAAATTTGTTTTAATCAGTTGTACAGACAAGTAGAATACAAGCAACAATAAATGTTGGTGAGGATGTGGGGAAAAGGTTCACTTATACATTGCTAGTGGGAATGCAAAATGGTGCGACCATTATGGAAAGCAGTATGGTGATTTCTCAGAAAATTTGGAATGGAACTAACATTTAACCCAGTTATTCCACTCCTCAGTTTATACCCAAAGGACATAAATCTTCATACTACAGTGACAAAACCACATCAATGTTTATAGCAGCTAAACTCACAATAGGTAAACTACGGGACCAACTTAGGTGCCCTTCAAAAGATGAAAGGATAAAGAAAATGTGGTACATATATACAGTGGAATACTACTCATATATATAGTTTTTATTTTATCTTTACTTTTGGTGGTGCTGAGGATTGAACCCAGGGCCTTGTGCATGCAAGGCAGGCACTCTATCAGCTGAGCTATATTCCCAGCCCCTCATATTATTTTGAAGTTATTTTTTTCACTTAAAAATGTGTTAACATGTTTTCTATTTTTAAATAAATTACAATGTCTTACCATTTGAAATTTTTTCACATATATATATAACACAATACATACAAATATAACCCACATAAATTGAAAGAGGCTCTTAAGAGTCTTCAATTAATATTTGAGTATAAAAAGAAGACTGAAAACTCACTCTCCTAAAGCTATTCCCAACCAGTCTTCAAATCTACAATCTGGCCTCCCAAATTGATTTACTCTATGGGATTAAGTGGCCTATGTAAATCAAAACTGTCTGGGTTTTACCATATCATAAATTCCTTAAGGACACCTTTTTTAAAAAATGTCGAGGTTTTCAAGATGGTGGACTAGAGGGTAGCTGCGTTTCAGGTTACTCCAGGACTCAGGATTCAAAAGAGGAGATATTGAGAGACTTGGGACCAACTCAAAGCAGTCGGGTGAGTCTCTCCCATTGGGGAGGCGTCCCGGATAGGGCGGTAATCCCAG
Organism: Sciurus vulgaris; assembly: GCF_902686455.1. Taxonomy (NCBI): domain Eukaryota; kingdom Metazoa; phylum Chordata; class Mammalia; order Rodentia; family Sciuridae; genus Sciurus; species Sciurus vulgaris. The sequence goes on from NC_136465.1 coordinate 156,665,162, forward strand.
AACGCAGGGAACTTTGTGAAGTAGAGAAGCCCGGCGAGATGCCCCTCCCCCCGCTGAAGCAGTGAACTCGGACAACTGGGAGCATCGTAGAGGAGGCCGCTCAGCACAGCGCTTGGACTCGGAGCAAACACTGGGGCTCTGGGTGGCTGCCCAGAGGAGGAGCTGTACAGCGAGCTGTTTGGACTCAGAGCAACCACTCCTGAACACCAGGGGGCTGCCCAGAGGAGGAGGAGGAGCGTGGCGGTGGCTGGAACTCGGAGTGACTGCATCAGAGCTCCGAGCAGCTGCTCAGAGGAGGAGGCGAGGGGTGAGTTGTTTGGACTCACAAAGCTACTGCTACTGAACACGGGGGGGGGGGGGGCTGCCCGGGGGAGGAGCGCGGTGGGTCACTGGGTCTCGGAGCGGCCGCACCAGAGCTCCGGGCGCCTGCCCGGAGGAGGCGTGCGGCGGGTCACTTGGACTCAGAGCGACCACTCCTAAACACCCGGGGGGGCTACCTGGAGGAGGAGGAGAAACGGGGCAGGTCGCTGGGACTTGGAGCGACTATACGGGGCTCAAAGTGGTTGCTCAGAGGAGGGGATGCATAGCCAGTCGATTAGGTGCAGAGCAGGGTCCCAGGACCTAGGAGGCTTCTTGGTGGAAGAGCCGCAGGGAGACATGCTTAAGGGCAGAGCGAAGGTTCCAGGACTGCGGGCAGATTCTCTAAGAAGTAGCCTAAGGAGACTCGTCTGCGAAGGGTGAGGCTCCCAGGCCCAGGAGGTAGGTCCGGGCCCCTGGGAATGTTGCAGAGGAAGGCAGCCCAGCCCAGGCGGTAGTTGTAGATTGAGGGGAACATCTAGGAGGGGAACTGACCAGCGAGACCTCCACACCAGGTGAGTCTTCCCTGCCGGGTGAGGTTTTCCCACAAGGACAGTAAAACCAAAGACACAGGCCCAAACAGGCCTTGCCTCACCCCGCAGCCTAGTACCCCTTTGGATGACCATTGGTCAACAAGTGGAGGCACCTCTGCCCACTAGCAGGGAATATACCCCTCCTGAAGGCCGCCACCCCTAGAGAGGCAGCTTCCTTGTGGAACACAGCATTATCAACTTCCTCCAAGACTTCAGGCTACTGAAGGCTAAGAGGGGATATACTAGAAATCTTCAGGGACATTATAAGTCAATAGAGGAAATCTGCAATATCTTAGCAGTCCACTGATACCTGAACAATATGAGAAAACAAGAGAAGAAAATGACCCAAACAAATCCAGATGGTACATCAATAAAATCCAATGACAGCATGGCAGAAGAAATGACAGAAAGGGAGTTCAGAATGTTCATAATTAAAATGATCAGGGAAGCAAACGATGAGATGAAAGTGTAAATGCAGGCATTGAATGATGAGATGAAAGAGCAAATACAGGCATTGAATGATCACACCAATCAACAGTTAAAAGAGCAAATACAGGAAGCAAAAGATCATTTCAATAAAGAGTTAGAGATATTGAAAGAAAAACAAACAAATCCTTGAAATGAAGGAAACAATAAACCAAATTAAGAACTCCATAGAAAGCATAACCAATAGGATAGAACACCTGGAAGACAGAACCTAAGATATTGAAGACAAAATATTTAACCTTGAAAACAAAGTTGACCAAACAGAAAAGATGGTATCATGAACAGAATCTCCAAGAACTATGGGATATCATGAAAAGGCCAAATTTAAGAATTATTGGGATTGAGGAAGGCTTAGAGAAACAAACCAAAGGAATGAACAATCTATTCAATGAAATAATATCAGAAAATTTCCCAAATATGAAGAATGAAATGGAAAATCAAGTTCAAGAGGCTTATAGGACTCCAAATATACAAAATTACAACAGACCCATACCAAGGCACATTATAATGAAATACCTAACATACAAAATAAAGACAGAATTTTAAAGGCTGTGAGAGAAAAGAACCAAATTACATTCAGGGGGAAACCAATTCGGGTATCAGCAGATTTTTCAATCCAGACCCTAAAAGCTAGAAGGGCTTGGAACAACATTTTTCAAGCCCTGAAAGAAAATGGATGCCAACCAAGAATCTTATACCCAGCAAAACTTACCTTAAAATTTGACAATGAAATAAAATCCTTCCATGATAAACAAAAGCTAAAAGAATATACAAAAAGAAAGCCAGCATTACAGAACATTCTCAGCAAAATATTCCATGAGGAAGAGATGAAAAACAAAGAAGCAAATCAGCAAAGGGAGGAATTATCCTAAAGGAATTATCAAATAAAGGAGGAACCAAGTGGTGTCAAAAAATTAAATAAATAAATAAAATTTTAAAAATGAACCAAATGACCGGGAAACCAAATCATATCTCTATAATAACCCTGAATGTTAATGGCCTGAATTCATCAATCAAAAGACATAGACTGGCAGACTGGATTAAAAAGAAAGATCCAACAATATGTTGCCTGCAAGAGACTCACCTCATAGAAAAAGATACCCATAGACTAAAGGTGAAAGGATGGGGAAAAACATACCATGCACATGGACTTCAGCAAAAAAGCTGGAGTATCCATCCTCATTTCAGATAATGTGGACTTCAAGCCAAAACTAGTCAGAAGGGATAAAGAAGGACATTTCATACTGCTTAAGGGAAGCATAAATCAGCAAGACATAACAATCATAAACATCTATGCCCCAAACAGTGGTTCATCCATGTACGTCAAACAAATCCTTCTCAATTTCAGAAACCAAATAGACCATAACACAATAATACTAGGTGATTTTAACATGCCTCTCTCACCACTAGACAGATCTTCCAAACAAAAATTGAACAAAGAAACCATAGATCTCAATAACACAATCAATAATTTAGACTTAACGGACATTTATAGAATATATCATTCAACCAAGAGCAAATACACTTTCTTCTCAGCAGCACATGGATCCTTCTCTAAAATAGACCATATATTATGCCACAAAGCTAATGTTAGCAAATACAAGAAGATAGAGACACTACCTTGTATTCTATCAGATCATAATGGATTGAAGTTAGAAATAAATGAAAGAGCAAAAAACAGAAACTACTCCAACACCTGGAGATTAAACAATATGCTATTATATGCTGAATGGATAACAGAAGATATTAGGAAGGAAATTAAAAAATTCTTAGAGGTAAATGAGAACAAAGAAACATATCAAAATCTCTGGGACACTATGAAAGCAGTACTTAGAGGAAAATTTATTTCATGGAGCGCATTCAATAAAAGAAGTAAAACTCAACAAATAAACGACCTAACACTGCAGCTCAAAGCCCTAGAAAAAGAAGAACAGACCAACACCAAAAGTAGTAGAAGACAGGAAATAGTTAAACTCAGAGCTGAAATCAACGAAATTGAAACAAAAGAAACAATACAAAAAATTGACAAAATAAAGTTGGTTCTTCGAAAAAATAAACAAAATTGATAAACCTTTAGCCACACTAACAAAGAGAAGACAAGAGAAAACCCAAAAGTCCACCAAAAGTAACTAACCAACTCCTCCCATGACCTAGACCTGCTAAGCCCTATAAAACTCAGACCTTGTTGTAGCCAGTCACCATTTTCCCTTCTTGAAAATGTGCCCTCCTGCTTCTTAATAAAAGGATCATTGATCCATTAAAAAAAATATATATAGCATTTATTATTCTCTGCTGAACCAGGTAATGTGATTGGACCCACAGAGATTAAGCTTCAAAATGAAAGAAGATATTCCAAATTTTAAGGCAAACAATCTTCTATTTCTTTCCTTTTCCTTTTAACAAGTCATTTCAAAAATTAACATCTTAAAGCAACAACAATTTATTATTTCTCACAAAGCGTAAGTTGGCTATGTTGCTTTGCTGATCTTGATTGGGCCTCCTCAGGGGCTTGCAGTCAACTTCCTGCTCAGAGATTGCTCTAGGTTGACCTTAAATAGAATGATCCAGCTCAATAGGTATGTCTCATCTTCCAGCAGCTACCTCTCTATGTTCTTAGAGCAGAGGCAGAGTTCTTTAATTCTCAGGAGGTCAAGACTCAGCCGGCACATAGTTGCTTTCCTTGTATTGATGAATTAAGTCCCAAGATCAGTTCAGATTTAAGGGGAAAGAAAATAGACTTTATGGGAGGAGTTACAAAATTGCATTGCAAAAGGGAAGGTGAAAAATTTAGAAAATCAAACTGTTTCTACTATCGAATACCATCATACAGTTGGCCCTCTGTTTGGGTGGGTTCCTTATCTGCAGATTTAATCAACCTTGTATTATATCAAAATGAAAAAAAATTTTTCTCTGAACAGAGTATCTACAGACTTTTGCCATATTCTTTAATGCAGTATAACAACTATCTAAAATACACACTATTATGTATTATAAGTAATGTAGTCTATAGGAGGATATGTATAGGTTATGTGAAAATAACAACACTATTTCATATACAGGACTTGAGCCTACATGGGTTTTGTTATCTGCAATGACTCTGTAATCAATTTTCCACAGATACTGAGAAATAACTGTATAGTAAATGTTCTTGTTTCCACCCTATCCCCAAATTTTATTTTGACATTTCCAAAGATACAGCAAAAATGAAAGTTTCAACCTACCAACCTACTAACTATATTCTATATATTATCATGCTTGTTTTATCACATAACTATTCATGAACCCATCACTATCTATTCATTGTTATATCCTATTTTTGACACATTTTAAATAAACTGTGGATATAAAAAAAAAGTCTCTCCCCTACCCCACCACATCACTAATATCCAAATAATTTTTGTTACATCAAGTCAATTATTTCTCATTCTATACTTTTAAATTAACACTGTACCTTAGTCTCTAATCAGCAGAATTGTTTCTACAGTTCTACATCACCTCAAAATAAACTGAAGTGGTATATCAAATCTACAAAGCTGAAGCCTCTGCCTGACTCATGATGATCCCACTGATGTAAAGACAGCCTATCAAGTAAAGATAATCATTTGCCCTTTTTTAATATGTGAAACTTTTTTATTTTAAAATTTGCATTGGTGCATTAAAATCATACATAATAGTAGCATTCACTATTACATATTGTACAGGTGAACAATAGAACAATATTCCTTGGTTAATTTCATTTCTCAGTACCTCCTTTTTTCCTTCCTCATTTATGCTCTTTTCAATCCTAATTCCAACAATAAAAAATTAAAACAGCACTTGGAGATCTTATTTAAGTAAGAAAAATTAAGTAATAACATAAATTTACATATTTAAAAGGCAACTTCATTCCCTTCAAAAATATCAACTCCATATCATAAGACACATTTTTCAAGTATGACCAACTAATATTAGGAATTGTTTTTATATTTTTTTAAAACACAAGTCTCACAAAATCTCCTACTTTCTAAATAGTCATGTACATTTCAATGAGAATGTTCTTAGCATACTTGGCACAAGGTAAACATAAATTTTCTCAGCATGTTAAAAAGAAAAAAAGAAGAATGTGTATAAGTAACTTCATAGCCTTTGTCTTCAAGACACATCTGATCTGAACAACTAAACATACTATTTGTCATTCTACAATTTATGACACAATAATAATTTATTATATTTTTAGAAAACTAATACTATTAAAGTTTTTATAAGACCAATTCTACTGGATAGTGGCCAACTTGCCTTGGCAACAGTAGAAGACCTGGCAACATATTAAAAATACCAGCACTCTTCAACCTGGTAAAGTTTTTCTCTAAGCAAAGGAAAGGCTATTAAGAAAAAAAATCACTCTTACATGGTCAATTCCGAAGACACTGGAAATAAACCCCCAAGAATATCTTTCCAAGACTAACCTTAAAACTATAAAATTACCATCACCTGAAGAAAAACTTTATGGTGATTTTATTTGTCTGTGTGGCGGGGGGGGCATCTTAATCCTCTACCACATTAGTTGCTAAGTGGAAAATTAGAGATTGCTCACATACCAATCCTAACATGAAGGAACAAAGCAACAGTCAATTAACAAAGCATATTCCACTTTCTTTATAAGATCTACAGTAATTAAAACAGTAAGATGAAAATTTATACCTAAACTCAACAGCCACAAATTTGGTTTTTTCCAAAACTTTTCATTTTTCTTGTAGGATTTTTCTATTGTACTAATTCCACCTATTTAGGAAATCTCAGCATATTACAAATAGAAAATTAAAGTACTGAGTTAAATTAATATAAAATAAAAAGATGATAAAATATGCAATATATGCATTACAAATGACAAGATTTTTTTAAATTTTCAAAGATAGGTTTCCCATGAGAATACAGAAAGACATTTAAAAACAGTGATGCTTGAATGAACTAGAATTCTTAATCAACAGGATACTTTTGGCTATCTGAATTCTCGACAAGAGAATGAAAGGCTAGCTATCTGGGACTAGATTCTCTCTTTTCTCCACTATTACTCACTACCTGTTCAGTCTTGATCCTCAAAAGCTGAGAGGTAACATATTTCCACATTTAATTAACACCTATGGGGAAATGTTAATTATATACTACTTTGGCACTAGTGATGAAGGGTTTACAGCCTACAGAAAGTCCACTTTGTATAACAAAAATTGAGAGTAAGTTTTAGGGTAAGCCTAAACTAGGTTCAAATCCTGATTCCCTCATTTGGACACTTGCGAGAGTGAGAAGTATGACACTGAGAAAGCCATGTTCAGTGTCTTTTTTCAAGAAAGGGATTAATGGACTGGAGATATAGCTCAGCTGGTAGAGCAAGCACAAGGTCCTGGGTTCAATCCCCAGCACTGTTAACTATCTCAAAAGAATGTAATTAGAATTGATGTACTGTGGCTAGCATGAGATAAGCATCCAACAGATGTTACTTCCTCTACCATACTTTCAACTAATGAACATCAAATAATATGTACTGTATATAAAACTGCAAGCTACATACCACAGACCACTTCCCCTCCCCATCATAGCCAAAATGAGATCAACTTTTGTGGGATAACATATAAGCCAAGTTGGTAAAATTATTACCACAAAAATATTCTCAATTTTAAATAACTTCTATGCTAAAGTGCTAAATGCATTTATGAATGTCAAAATTAACCCATTATGTATAAACTATAATGAACTAAAAATAAATTTTAAAAAATATCCTACAATTTCCCAATATAAAATACCTATGCTAGTATAACATCATAACATGGAATATTGTACACACTGAAAAATTCATCACTGGAGCCAATAGCTCTTTCTCCACCTAGGCATATAAGGCCTATGTGCTGACCCTGTTACTTTTCAGCCCCATCTTTAGAGATCACATTCCCAGTAAGCATTTTCATTGACTCAGTGAAATTATTCATAATTTCCATCCCCTTAAGGTGTTTTGCTCAGGCCTCTCTGCTTTACACAAGCATATCCCTCTACCTGGAACCACTAGGTTCTCCTGTTCTTCGTCCCGTGATCTGTCCTCTTGGCAAATTCTTATTTTCTTTATAATTCCATTTTAAAATCCCTTCTTTCCCCCCACCAAAAAAAAAAAAAAAAAAATACCACTATAGACCTCAAAGCCCTGAGAAAACCAGGTGGAGGAAAAAACAATTTACTTCTCCACAGAAGTAAAAGTAACTTCAGACAGGCTAAATACTAGTCAAGTAGTAAGTTTATGGGTAAGTAAGCAGGACATGTAAGAATATTCATCAGAAAGGAAGGAAGTGGCACAACAAAGCAGCTTTGCTACAGTCACTCCACAGGCAGTGAGCGGGAGGACAGTACACATACTTCTGACTATGCTGATGTATAAACAGTCAAAACATTTTGGTTAATGATCAGATTGCATATCCAACAATGATCCCATAAGATTACAATGGAGCTGAAAAATTCCTATCACCTAGGACGTCAAAATATAATCCATCTCTCATGTTTGTGGTAATGCTGGTGTGAGAAAATCTATTGTACTACCAGACATATAAAACCAAGTGTATACAATTATGAATAGTACATAGTACTTGATTTTGAACAACTGTTACTGGTTTATGTATTTACTATACTGTACGTTTCACTGTTAAGAGTATATTCCTTCTACATTTATGGAAAATGCTTACTATAAAATAATATGCCACATTTATGGTAACAGCAACCTCAAACATCTTGTGTTTGCCATGCCTCTTGACTGTGTGGCAAAAAGCCCATGTTGAGTGACTGACCTATGCTATTCAGACTTGTATAAACACACTATAATATCTGCATAATGAAAGCTCCTAATGATACATTTCTCAGAATGTGTCCCTATCATTTACTGAGGCAAAACTGCATATGCTTATCTATCCCAATCTTGATTTACCTAAGGCTTTCTCCACAACTGTACACTGACATCAGCGCTGCTGAAGTCACATAATAAAGCAGTTTTAATCAACGAACCTAAATTAGTGTCAACAGTGATCAACAATTGTACTCTATTTCTAGGTTGAGCTTGATCTCTCACTCTGGCCAATGCTCACTTCAAACTGTATACATTGTAATACATAATGACCTCTTCCTCACCTATCACAACTGCATCTGCACACATTTGTAAACAGTTGACATTAAAGACAGAAACCTGCAAGCAGCAATTTCCTCAACTAACCTACACCTATGTAGCTAAATAACATATCCTTACCTCTCCTTCCAATTTTATAGGAGTTAGACCACTACCACATCAGTCTTAAAAACGTTTTCCTTGACTTCCCTATAATAATATCCTGGTTTTCTTTCAATCTCTCTGACCACTCCTTTTCAGGTTTATTCCCTTGCCCCACTCCCAGATATCCCCCCACAACACACACACACCAGTGTGACCATTAAGAACTTAAGTCCCAAGCATTTTTCATATTATCTGTTTCCTTCATAGGCAAGCTCATTCAGGGACATGACTTCAGTGTTCTGTCTCCCAAATTTCTCTCTCTGATCCTGATCTCTTCACTGAGCTACAGACTCATACTCAACTGTCTGAGTGTTTCAGATGCCTTAACTGTTAATGTTAGACCTGATTCTTCAGGGAAAAAAATCCAAAGTCCAAACCAATCACTGAGAAAGTGTACTGTCTTTGTAGATATGCCCATGAATTAGACTTTTTATGAATACATTTTGAGTTTACTGTGGTTCTCGATGGGCACTGAGAACTGAAACTGTCTATACTGAGTTTACCAGTCTTTAATAACTATCACTATTCAGCTATCTTCAACAAATGACTTTACTATTCCAGGAAAGTCTTGTGAAGTAGATAAGAGTTCCACATAACTTCACTGTTCATTTTAGGAACTTCCAGAAAAACCGATACAAACCAAATTAGAATGTTCAATTTTTCAATAAACAACAGTAAATAATGTTCACTTTCTGGGACTCTGAAAATCTTACCTTAAAACCTCTGCCTTGCTAAGTCTGTCAATCCTAAACTATTACATTGTGAATCTTACCCTAATTCTGAATGTCATGATTTGGATTTGGAAAGTCTCATATGTTCTGAAGTAGGACTTTGGAAAATGACTGGATCATGAGGGCTCTGATTTATCAGTGGATTAATCCACTGATAGCTGAATGGACTCCTGGTAGGTTGTACCTAGTTGAAGGAAATAGGTTAATGGGAGGAAAGTGTTCTCTGAGGGTTTATCTTCTCTCCAGTCCCTCCCCTTCCCCTTCTTCCCAGTTTCCTGGCTGCCATAAGCTGAACAACTTTCCTCTGCCATACACTTCTGTCATGAGGTTCTGTCTCATCTTAGGTCCAAAGCGATGGAGCCAGCAGACCATATTCTGAAACTATGTCAAAATAAACATACACTTCTGTCATGAGGTTCTGTCTCATCTTAGGTCCAAAGCGATGGAGCCAGCAGACCATATTCTGAAACTATGTCAAAATAAACATTCCTCCTTTAAGTTGTTTATATCCGATATTTTGGTCGCAGATGAAAAGTTAACACTAATCCAGTCTTACACTGAAATACTCATCTGAAGCCAGATTCCAAACCCTCAATACCCCAACTTTGTTGTCCCTTTCTACTTCACTATACTTTCCACTACGCCATCCTTTACTCCCTGAAGATGCTACCAACTCTAGAAAGGTGATATTCTCCTTTAGTGGTAGAAGCTGGAAACCCAACAGGTGATTTCTGGTGGTCATTCCATAACCCTACCAGATACCTTACTAAATGTCTATTAAAAATTCAATTCAACAATACCAGACTCATCACAGTGTAGAGGACAATCGAATCCTTTTAAAAAAGGTTATAATAATTCATTCTATAGTAGGCAGCATCCACTGACACTACTGATCCCAGATTCTCAATAAAACTAACTGGCTCACTCATTAAATTTCTAAATACCAAATACAGAGGTTACCAATATCAGACAGATCGAAGTATCAGTGAGGAGTTCTAAGGAAGGTAAGAAATAAATCACTGATAAACTTAATAATCTAAACAAGAATCATGTGATAAACAGAATGTGGAAAACTGAATGTATGAACAATCCACAATTGTTCTACTATTTAACAGTAAAAAGAAACTTTTGTCAAGAGAAAATGTCATGCACAGTGGCATGCCTGTAATCCCTGTGGCTCGGGAAGCTGAGGCAAGGATTGTGAGTTCAAAGTCAGCCTTGGCAACTAGTGAGGACCTAAGCAACTCAGTGAGAACCTGTCTAAACAAAATACAAAATAGGGCTTGGGATGTGGCTAGTGTTGGAGTGCCCAAGTTCAATCCTCAGTACCCACCCCCCCCAAAAAAGAGAAAATTTGTAGACATCTCTTTTACTATGAATCACTTAAAGCACAAAGACCCAGGTATCCTTATGTAAGAGTAATTTTGAAAGAAAAGGTAAAACATTTAAAATACCCCAAAGATTGGGAGGATTAAAGCATCTCAACTTTAAAATTTAAAAGTAAAAAGGAAACCACATGTACTATAAGAAAATATGGATGCATTCCCTTAATACCTTACTGTGATGAAGTCTTTCCTAACTGTATTTCAAAATCTAGAAACATAAAAGGGAAAATTATACAATCATATAAAAGTAAAAAGTTTGCATGGAAACAAAGTTTTGAATTTAAAAAAATCATAAATAATCTTTAAAAAAATGCAATCCACATCATGAACTCCTGAAACCAAGAAGAAAAAGATCAATGACCTATTTAGAAAAAACAAAGGTCACAAGAGTTCAAAGGGATAGACCTTAAAGGCCCCTGGGACATGTGAAAAAATACCCAACATCACTGATAAAGTGAAAAACTCAACAGCCTGAATTATACCAGTTCTCATATATCAAACTGACAAAATTTTGAGTCTGACCATACATTCAGCAGGTAACACTAAGGAAAAAATACTTTCAGGTAATAGTACAAAATGGCAATCTAGCAGTATCTACCACAATGACAGAGGCATTTATCTTATCTTAAATAAGCTTTTATTTTAGAATGTTTTAGATTTACAGAAAAATCGTAAATTGTACCAGAGTTCTATTTCACACATCCAGCTTCTACTATTAAGATATTACAATAGTATGGTACCTTTGTTATAATTAATGAACAAATACTAATGCATTATTATTTATTAATGTTCGTTCTTTGTTTAGATTTCCTTCGTTTTTACCTAAAGCACTATATCTGTTTCCAGGCCCTATCCAGTTTACCTTATTATATTATAATACTCATCTCTTCTTAGGTTACTCTTGGCTGTAACAGTCTCTCTGACTTCCCTATTTTTGATGACCTTGACAGTTTTGAGAAGTACTACTCAAGTATTTTGTAGAAAGTCCCTCAGTTGGGATTTGTTTCATGTTTTTTTCATGATTAGACTGAGGTTAAGGTTTTGGAAGAGGAAGATCACAGAGGTGAAGTGTCATTCTCATCACATCATGTTATCAATATGATTTATAAATGTTAATGCTAAATTTGATCACATGATTGAAGTGGTGTTAGTCAGGTTTCTCCTATGTCAAGTTATTCTTTTCCCAGTTTTCCATACTGTACTACTTGGAAAGAAGTTACATAGTATAACCCACACTTAGAGAATCAGGAGTATACCTCCTTGAGAACTGAATAGCTACGTGAATCATTTGGAATTATTCTGCACCAGAGATTCATCTACTCTTCCCCATTTATTTAGATGACCACTTATTTTTATCAGTATGAACTCATGGATAATATTTTACACTTTGGTTGTAATTCAAAACTACTTTATTTTGTGCAAAAATTTTCCCAGTATTGGTCATTGGGAGTTCTTTCAGTGAGCTGTGTCCTTTGAAGAAAGGCGACTTACTGTTCTTGTTTGGTATTCCCTACATTTTGGCATTACAAGATGCTCTAAGTTTGTCTTTTTTTTATCTTCCCCCCTAGACCTAGAATCAGTCATTTCTCCAGGGAAGCCTGGTTCCTTTTATAGGAAAATGGCATTAGAAACTAAGATCTGAGTACTAGGTAAGCTTAATGCTACTAAATCACTGCTTGTAGGTCCTTTCAAATTAACAGAGCAAGGAAATTCATGACCTAGTGACCCTTGTTCTCAAAATCAAAACCACACATTTACTTGTACAAGTAGAAAAAAAAATACACACACACACACACATATACATAGTTTGTTTCATATTCATTTGGCACTGTAGAGGCAAAATATAGGAAACAACAAAAGTGTTCACATAGGATCAAGTGACTAAATCATGCTACATCCACATAATACTATACAGATCTTTAAAAATAAAAATCTTTGTCTAGTTATGGAAAAAGCTCCAAAATAAAATATACATTTGTTTATATTTGCAAAAAAAAACAGGAAAGACAAATAAGATAATAAAAGTAATGAGAGCAAAAGAGGAAAGAAGACTTTTCTGTATGTACTTTTTTATTGATTTTAAAATATATTTTTATTTTTAAAACTTAGGTTTAATTTTTTTGTATTTTATTTAGAGACAGGGTCTCACTGAGCTGCTCAGCACCTCACTTTTCCTGAAGCTGGCTTTGAACTCAACAATCCTCCTGCCTCAGCCTCCTGAGCCACTGGGATTACAGGTGTGCACCACTGTGCCCAGCATGGTTAACTTTTTAAAAGAACTTAAAATGCCTACCAAAGTGGAAGAATCTGAAGAGTTCAAATACTAAGAAGGGAAAAAAATTCATTTCTGAAGAGTAAACACTATGAGACAAGGTAGCTCTGACTCAAGGAGTATTATGTACCAAAAAGTTATTTGTAAATTTTAGTACAACAGAGGTATTTCAAGTCAAACTCAGTTGTTAATGTACTGAGCTGCACTACAGTTGCTAAAATTAGCCTATTCATAGAACCTGTACCTAACTAACTATTTAAATGGATAGTGTTGTATGACCACATATATTAGCAGGGATGTAAAGTTAAAGGAACTGCAAAGTCCTTTCTAAAGGTATAATTAATATTTGTATTCTTGATTATAAAATGTGCTGACATAATTAAATATAACGGTTTATCATTTCTACATTTTGTAAATCACCTATTTATATTTCTGATTTCCCCCAACAAATTCTAACATATACAATTTCTAACATATACAAACATTTCCTTATTGGGAGATAAAAATGACAAGGGTTCTGCAAATTAAAAACATTTTTCCAAGAGCTCCTAAGAGACATTAAGACAATTTTCCTCTCTCTGAGTTGAACCAAATTAGAAAAAAAGGGGGTGGGGGGTAGGGAGTGTGCTCTTCTTAGCATTCTCAACATGGGGAAGCAACCCTTAAGGCTACTTCTGAAATGTAAATATATCACAAAAGGCCATCCATTCAAATTTCAGGAATAGCTCATTTGCAATTATGCACAAAACTTTCCCAAACCGTTCATTATAGAAAAATGATATTCTGCCTAAAAAATATTCAATATGTAGCTCAATTCTTTAGATTAATAAAATCCAAACTCCTTAATTGGGATATCTCCTTTTTCAACCTCATCTCCTGCCACTACCTACACAACCTTTATTTCTTTACACGTACCACATCGAACTATTCATTAGGCAGATGGAGAATAACAAACGATATATTAAAAGAAACGTAAAATCTTTTTTCATATCCCCTTTTTACAGTTTTTTCATCCTAGGAAGTGCTTGTCTACTCACAAAGCTTTAGCATTACCTCCTCTAAGAAATGCACCTATTATCTTAGGCAAAATGCCATTTCCTCCTTTCTTCATAACCACAAGTTCATCTTTAATGGGTAACACAAACTGATAAAAATCTCTGATAAGCTACCTAATCTTTTACTGAGATGCTCTAACTGGTACAATCTGAACAATGGTTAAGAGCAAATCTATTCCAACTCTTGATGCAACTCCTACAGATATGCTGACATATCTAAGGTTCAAGTTTTATAGTACAGAGGTAGTATTGAAGATAAAATATCAAACAGCTGAAAGAGCCAACTGCAATTTTCCTTCCATAACTTTATCATTTTAAGTCTACGTTTTTTTGCACGCCACTTATAAAAGTAGAATAAACACATAAATAAGGATTTCAAAACTACTGGTGGAAAAAACTGAGTGTATTGCCATATCAGATAATAATACATATTATAAGGCACAAATAATTTTAAAAAAACCTGAACATAGTATGTAAAGACAAATCAACAAAATTATGATTTTTAATAAAATTTTACATAACTATTTGATATAAAACAAAGAAAACACCATTCAATAATTTTTTTGAAAAGAAGTGTAAGGATCCAAAGAATGGTAACATTCTCCTTAGCAATTTGGAAGGAAAATACAACGGTGGTAGAACCAAAGAAATTCAAATACAAGTTATGACATCTTTCTACAAACCAATTATCAAAACCAAGAATTTTAAATACATGTATACTAAAAATACATGTGGTGTATTACTAGTGATATCAGGACAGCAGGCAATCCCAGAAAAAGGTTCACAGACTTTGAATTGAAAATGGCACTTCTGGGTGTCTACCCTAAGGAAATGTCAAAGTGGAGAGACAGGGAGAAAGGTGTCACATACTAAAATTGTCATAGAACAATTTAAAATAGCAAAATATGAAAATAATAATTTATATCAAATGCTATGCAACAAACTTTTGATGGACAAAAAAAAAAAACTAAAATGATAGCCAAAAGATTTGGTACTTTTAAAAAATTCTTATATTAAATCATAAAAAGCATCTTAAACAAGGAAATATTTAACGATAATAACTGCATTGAGGAATTCAGATTCGCTAATTTCCACATTGCTATATATTTTTAAAATAACTTTCAAAACATAACAGAGGCAGACAGAAAACAGTTTAAGTACTGATAAGAAACTAAAAGACTATGACAAAACCATCCACTAAAAGGATAAAAATGAATAAAATAAATGGAACAGAAGACTTATATATAAGTTCCCGACCGAAAAAAATACCTCATAAAATTAGAAAGTTCAAAGTAAAATTAAAAAGGGAGGAAAAAACAGATGGTAATGTGGAATGAAGGAAAGTTTAAATTGCTTTGCCTTTACTTTAAATTTAATTTATGTGAATGGATCCTTCCTTAACACTGCACTAAATCCTAAGAACAGTTTTTCTAAAACTCTAGAACCCATTAAGAATTGCACATAGCATTAAGAAACCCAAACCCAGAGACTGATTCAGTTGTTCTGTGACAGAGCTTGAAATTACACAGACAGACACACACACCCCCACACACACACCCTTTTAACTTTTGTTATTGTTGTTTTTAATCACAATTTTGAAGTTCAGGGTAGCGCCACTCACTGACTTAGAAGAGCAAAAGATCATAAATGATAATATAAGATAATGAATAGTAAACATCCAGGCAGGTTTTTAGACAAAGAATAAAATGCAACATCAGTTTATTCTTTTGATAGGTAAGTTTTATGACCAGTTATTTTGCTCCGATTTTTAAAAACCTGAGAGATATACATTAGAGTCATTAACAGAATGAATATTCTCTAGACTTTTGAGATGTCAAACAATGGTAGACTCACAGACCTAAAGAAGGGAAACAGAACATGGGCAAATGGTTAAGAGAAAAATTTCGTTAGCCCTAAGAAAAAGCTTATCAATGTACTTATTTAAAGAGTAAGGCCTCTTTATCCCTAATGGCTTATAGTTAAGAAAACAAGAATGAGGGAGTCAGGGGTATAGCTCAGTGAAAGCATACTTTTCTAGAATACATAAAGCCCTGGGTTAAATCCCCAGCACCGCCAAAAATAAAGAAAGAAAAGACAATGAAATTCTAGATTATTTTGTCCCCACCCCCACCTTTTCCCCCAATATACATGAAGGATTACCATATATCTATTAGTAATACCAGTTCACTACAGGAGTGATTTCTCAAATTGGGTGTGAATGAAGAGGCCTATTTGAAAATCCAGGAGGTATGAATAGTTTAAAAAGTCAAAAGCGATGATTCTAATTAACAGTCCTTGTGAATCACTGATTTAAACATTCGTCAACCTAAACTACCATTACCAATATTTTTTCCTCATTATATGAAGAATAACAAAAATAACTGCTGTGAGTGCTCACTAGGTGCAATACACTTTGCAAATTGCTTTACATGCATTATTTCAAATTCCCAGAACACTATCAAATAGGTTCTCGGTTCTTTCCCAGTCTGACCCTTAAAGAGTTTAAGTAACTAACTCATAATCCCATGGTCATGTTATTGCCGAAGCAGTCTTTATGATATAAACAATGAAGACATATGACCAATTGTAGACTTTATTAAATAGGAACTTGAGTTGTAGATTTTTACCAAAAAAAAAAAAAAGATACCTAACATAAATGTTTCAATCATTTTATAGCTTCCTGGGGGGTGAAGGTGGAAATCAGAGGGAAAAGGAAGTTTAAATAATAATAATATATATCGAAAAGGGGGGGTCAGCAAAAATTATTACAAAATACACAAAAATTATTACAAAATACAATGCTGATTCCACTCTTTCTGAAAAGATAAATGTAGGTACGTAAATCATGATTTCAAAAATTTAACTATTATAAAAACAATACATGTATTTTGACCATATAATAAGTTGAAGAATTTGAAAAAGCACCAAATCTCATAAACCATGAAAATTCATTTTTAAAAGTCACATTTCAAATGTGTTGTTATAGTTTATATATTAGGTATCACCTAAAAACTCATGCGTGAGACAAAGCATGAAAGTTTAGAGGCAAAATAATTGGGTTGGGACAGTCTTAACCCACATTAACCTGCTGATAGGGGTTAACTAGGTAGTAACTACTAGGCAGTAAGGATATAGCTGAACAAGGTCACTGGGGACAGGCCTTTGGGGTACATATGCTGTTCTTGGTTTGCAGACATCTCTCTCTGCTTCTTGGTATGATGTTCTGAGCTACTTTGCCACACACTTCCACCATGATGTTCTGCCTCACCTCCAACTCAGAAGAAAGGAGTCAGCCATATAGGGTCTGAGACCTCTGAAACTGTGATCCCCCAAGTAAATTTTTCCTCCTCTAATTATTCTTGTCAGGTCTTTTGGTCAAAACAATGAAAAAGCTAACAAAAACACTCTTACCAAGTCATAATCTCTGATTTCTAAAATAAGTCTATTAACATATCTACTAAGGCAAAGGTAAAATTTAAAACTCAATTTTTAATAAGTCTCATTTTAAATGTAAACCATAAATAGTTTTGAATTAAGTACAGTTTGTCTATTGGAAAACAATGTTCTAGTAAACTTTATACATAAACCATCAGAGTAGTAGAAATAACATTAAATGTACCATTCAAT
Organism: Sciurus vulgaris; assembly: GCF_902686455.1. Classification (NCBI taxonomy): domain Eukaryota; kingdom Metazoa; phylum Chordata; class Mammalia; order Rodentia; family Sciuridae; genus Sciurus; species Sciurus vulgaris. Next base: position 156,682,887 of record NC_136465.1, read on the forward strand.
CCTTTGAGTACAATTCTGTACTTTATTAAGTGTATTTAAGTCTTGTACTGCGAAAACACCTGAATTTTATTAAAGATAAAATTTTCTCATTTAAACCAAATTTTACTACTGATATTGACCAATGGTTAACCTACAAACAAGCATTTTCTTTACATATAATAGATACTGGAATGCTATATTTCAATCTATTTAAAAGACAATAATCTTTGAGGCCTACATCCCTTTCCTATTTTCACTTAACAAGTTAGTACAGATCATACGTAATTAACAAGTCTCAATAATGCCAAATTACTGCCCAAACTGGCCTAAATTTAAACTGTTTCTAGATTACTCTCACTCAACTATCACTAACATTGTATAGCTCACCTTTGTTGGCTTTCAATTTTCTACTATATCAAATTTACGTTTGAGTCAGGCACAGTGGTGCACCCATACAATCCCAGCAGCCGTGGAGGCTGAGGCAGGAGGACTATGAGTTCAAAGCCAGCCTTAGCAACTTAGCGAAATCCTTTCTCTAAATAAAATATAAAAAAGGGATGGGGATGTGGCTCAGGGTTAAGTGCCCCTGGGTTTAATCCCTGGTACTAAAAATAAATATTTACTTATGACTGCTTCTAGGCTATGACTACTCTGACCCTAATGTACTAATTCAATGTTGTTTCTCCTAATCCCAGTATTAAACAATATGTAATATGGGGAGACTGCAGGAAAAACCATAGTCCCTCTGGAGCACAATGTCAGCCAAAAGAGGGAGAATCCTGTAAAGGACATTTGGACTCAAAAATGAGAATTTCTCTCCAAGGAAATGTCACAGCATTGTAATATCAACATATCTCTCCATCTCTGAATGGTAGGAGGTAGGTACAGTACACATTTCCATTCTCCTCTGATCCTTTTCTTTAGTAATACATATTAACTTAAGAAGGATGTCTCAATTTGGAATAATAAGAGCTTCGATGTTGTTAAAATTGGTAATTTCTCACAAGTTTATTAACTTTTATCAACTTTTATATTATTAAACATTAACACATACTAAAAACAATAAAAGTCCATCAGTTGAAAATATAGATGGACTAAATATATGACATGGAAAAGATAAAGTTAATAACTAACCTAGAATATAGTGAAAAAATAATTATCTTTGGATCATTTTCCTATATTTTACAAACATACAAACAAAATTTAGAAAATTCTTGAAAGTATTTACACTACCTATAAAAAGAAACAATGTTATTAAAATGTAGGCAAAACATTTTTATTAAATTAATGTTTATGGCAACAAAAGAAAGCAAGTTTCTTTTCACTCTTTTTCACTTTAATGAACCATCTTCAGGAAATAATATTTTCTGTTCTTTAAATGTGCTCAAGAGATAAGATATACATTAACAATACTAATTTGCTATTTTTATGTCACAAGGATCAGTTTTCAATATAAAAAGTGATGACGAAAAATGAATAATCTGGTCTCATTTCAATTTAATGTACACAGTCACATACGAATACAAATGTAAGTTCAAAATAAGAATAAGCAATACCAATACTAAAAGCCAACAGGTGCTCATGTGTATATATATAAAATTTATCTGCCTTTCCTTAAAGAATTTATCTTTCCTTAAGGAAAAATTGTTACCACTAGTGGAGCAACCTATGTAGCATATGTATCTGGATTGCCTTTCCTTTGGTGGCACATACTCAAATACTAAAAGCTAACTTAAACACATATAAAATTAAAAAAAAAAAAAGTAAAACATATAAGTAAAATATAGGGCTGAGGTTCTTCTGGCTCAGTGGTAGAGCACTTGTCTAGCATGTGTGAGGCACCGGGTTCAATTCTCAGCACCACATATAAATAAATGAATAAAATAAGGTCCATCAACATCTAAAAAAATTTTTTTAAATCAAAATATAAACAAAATCAAAGTAAAAATACTTAAGTCACAATGCCAAGTATTTTTTTGTTTCTAACATTCATATTCATTTTATGCATAAAGAACTGATAAATTCATGACTTTAATTAAGTACACAAATATTTTAAATATCTTTTTTAGCACCTGATTTGGATTCACTAAGTAATAAACATGTTCCATGCTATACATTTTATATGGCTCCATTTTTTAAGTAGTAAAACTACTTAAGTTTAAATCTAATTTTGAGTGGATTTTCCAATTTACCACAGTTAATAAAGAACAAACATTAACACTCAACCAATTTTTCAGCATTCCATCCCATTCCATACCACTGAAGCGTAGTGGTCTGAATGCTAAAATGGGATCTCAGGATCACTACAGTGGTAGGACCCTGGAGACAATTATTTAACCTTAGGTCTTTTATTTCATCATCTGAAAACAGGTATAAAACCTATATGATGGACTTTTTGTGAATAATTAACACAACAATATAGTACCTAGCAGAGGATATCATTAATGTTAATTTCTTTCACAGAGTTCATGTTATGCACTGAATGTTCAAGTGACCCCCAAATTTCTATGTTGAGGTTCTAATCTCCCAGGGTGATAGTTATGGGTATGAGCCTCTGGGAAGTAATTAGGTTTAGATTAGGTCCTGCAGGTGGGCACTCATAACAAGATTTGAGCCATTATAGGAGGAAGAGAAAAACAGCTCTCCCTCTCTCTCTCATTCCTCCCCTCCACTTGCAGGCACCAGAGGAAAAGTTCAGGAGACCACACATTGGGAAGGTAGTGCTCTACAAAGCAGAAAGTAGGCCCTCACTAGAATTCTAAGCTGGCACCCTCATATCAAACTTCTGAACTCCAGATCTGTGAGAAAATATGTTTGTTTTTTAAGTCACCCACTGTATGGCATCCTGTTATGGCAGCTTGAGTAGACTAAGTTAGATTATATTTTAAAATATATTTTTAAAAGGAGACTTTGGAAAGCAAGTTAATTTTCATGTCATCCCAATATGCCATGGATTTACAAGTCTACTTCCTCAAATACAGTACCCACTACCCTAAGTTACTGCAGAATACAATAACAACATTATTACTGGTAGATGTCTATTGATTTTCCAAGTTGGCCAACAGGGAGAGAAAATAGGGTAGGAACAGAAACTATACTCAATACATTTTTCTGGCCCTTGGCAATTCTTTTCAGGTCAATATTTCGCAGACATCAAAAGTAAACACCAACGAACTATACTGTGAGCAAAATAATGACAAAGGATCCACCAATGACAATAAGAATTCTTAAAAGTTAGTCTAATCCCATTTTCTCTCCACTAGTTCAAAGAAAATGGCAACATTACAGAGTGAACACTAGTGAACTGTACAAGTTTTCTGGTATAGAGTTTTTTACTTCACAAATGCTATGTAAAGCACGTTTTAAATACCATAAACTTGTTGCTTATCTTCAGCGTTTAAAATGCAAAATGCCATGGTCTTTATAACATGTATTCTAAATAACTATTTCCTATTTAAAAGATCAAGCTGAAATTACTTAAAAGTCAAAAGAACCTAAAATTATTTTTCCTTTCCATGTAGAAAAGGAGTGAGAATTTATAAAATATTTTTCAAAAAACCCTAGAGAATATTTTTATAAGTTGGATTTAACATTTAATAGCTTTTTCCCCAATGAAGCAACAAATTCATTAAGTAATTATCACCCTGGAAGTATAAAAGCTATGTAGAAGAATGCCAGGACATGATGCTATAATTTTATAAAGACAAGGAAAATAGCAATAAATGTTTAAAATGTAACATAAATATTCAGCATTAATAGACAATAACAAAGAAAATGGGCAAAAACTAGTGTTCACAGGTACTTTAATATTAAGGGACATCATTATGTTCACTTTTGAATCACTTCCTCAGTTGCTATTATAGCTTCTACTGTTCACAATAAAATATTTGCACTGCTTTTCAGTTAGTACTACTTCATCAATGAAGAGAATGAAGGAAAATATTATTACTAAAAATAGGCGAAAAAAACAAGCCTTGACAGAGCAAATCAAATAAAAAACATTTTATGTCAGCTCTTGCCACCAAAACTATAGGACTAAATCAGTATCTGAAAATTAAATGTATCAACAGACATACATAAAAATCTGCTTAGTCAACACAGCTATCCTGTGCTTCAGAGTAAAAAGAAATTATATTTTCTGTATTTTATGAAACTAATGACTTATTAGAAAAAGATTAGGTATACAGAGGTATCACAAACATTGAATCAATTATTCTAGTTTCATCTTTCCTTACTAAGCATCTCTTTCTTTTGTCCTTCTGGTAAACAACATGAGAGTCTACACTATTTTAAATATCTACCACTGAAAGTTACTTTGTTGGGCCTGAACCAAGGGTGAGAGTAAATTACACACCTTACAAAAGCTTATTTTAGTCATAGGCAAATTAAGACATTAACAAGGCTTTAATTTTACATTTACTCTTTTTCTAATTATAAAAGTAACGTGAAAATTTGTAAAAATACAGAGAAAAAAATTAATGGCCAATAAACTCTACCACGCAGAAACCTTTCTTGTCTTTTTGGTATATTTCCTTCCAGTGATGTAAATTTTGATTCTCTAACCAAGCACTAATAAACATCAAGTAAAAAAAGAAAGAAAAAAATTAGTGGATCCTTAGTATGGCCTTTTGATGTGTTGTTAAAAAAAAAATCATTCATGATTATGAATATGAGTAGTTAATTTCACAAACATCTCTAACATAGATAGGCCAGAGTGGGATAGTGAGTCCCATAATTCAGAGACAGGTCCCTGAACTGAAATCTCTTAATTTTTATAGTGTCAATACTTCCCTGGCAGCAAGCAACAAGATCTGACTCTTCTCACAGTGGTATCAATGTCAATGTTCCTACATTAAACAGGCTTTACTTTGATAACCTTTCCATTCATGTGTCAATAATTTTAATAATTTTAATTTTTAAATTTAATAATTTTAAAGCCAAATAATTTCAAATTCAAAGACTAATTTTTGAAGCACAGCATTCAAACTGTTAGTGCTTCTGGCCTTTAAGATGGTTTGCCAGATAAAAGGATAACACCCTTTACATTCCTAAATTCTCATAACGTTAAAAAAAAAATAGTATATATCTTAAATATAGTCAGATTTCTTCTTTTGTTCCAACCCATTGTTGATGCAAGTATGCAGATGCTAGAATTACAAAGACTGAAATGACTTCATTAACAAAGCAACATCCCAACGTTAAGTCAACTCCTCAGATTCAAAACAAAACCAATGATATTACCACTAGCAATTATTTTTTCTGAAAATTTAGTTTTCAGCCTTATTTTTAGCTTCAAGGAAGATTTTTAGATCAACTCAGGGGATCAGAAGTCATAAAATCCCATTCATTTTCTTCTGTCAAATGTGTTAACAAAGTCGGTCTAAAACACAGTAACTGGGATTTGTTACTCTGATCATTTTGCACCAACCCTTTTTTAAAGAAATCCTTCAACAAAGACTCTCCCCCCACCCCCACCCCCAAAAAAAATAAAGTTTGGAGAGAGAATTATCCATCTTTAAGTCAAGCATTTCCTGATAAGTGACCGAAGGTCCGGCTGACTACACTTTGCTGAGCCTAGAAATAGCCAAGGCTCAAAACAAAATCTGCTACTTCTGCCTAGAAAATTAAGACACAGGCTAAGAGGCGATGAAAACATAACCCACGACGTGTCTTCGGTGGACATATTAACATAGAAGAGAGGCGCCACGTATTTCAACTAAATGTTTTTGCCATTTTTACAGAAGAAAAGCTAATTGTTAATGGCCATGTGACACTCTAGGTCCCAGAAAGGAAAGGGTGGGAGGAAGAGAGGAGTTCAAGGCAGTTCAGGGTCAGAACAAGCTCAGGCATCCTGTCATTAGCAAACGTTCCCCAAGCTGAAGGCAAAATACTGCTTACCCAAAAAAGGACTGGGTGAAAAGTGGGGGGGAGGAGAGAGGGAAACCACAGAAGAGTCAATGTGGCAGTGTGGGGGTGACGGGAGGGAGTGAACCTGGAGCTATCCAGCTGAGTTGGGGAGCAAAAGAATCCGGCACAAAAACGCCGACGAAAACGACTGCGACCCAACACTTCGCACCCCTCCACTGGTTCTTTGGGTTTCCCACATTCCCTCCACCTCCGCTCTTGACCAACACTCAGGGGTGTGACCCGCCAGCAGGAGGCTGCCCTGATCTTTGTCTCGGCCCGCTCCCCACGCGAGGGCTCCTCCTCCTCCTCCGCGCTCCCACCCGCGCACAGCCTCCGCGTCTCCAAGGAGCTGGAAGCGTCGCGGCCACCGCCTCCTCGCCCACCTCCTGCGGACCCGCGCCCCTTCCTTCCCCGCCCGGGGGCGGCGGAGCAGCGCCGCCCGCGCCTCCAGCCCCACCCCCGCCGAGGGGACCTTTGTGTCTCAGGGGACTTTCCGCCTCTTCCCCTCCTCCGCCTCGCAGGGAGACCGGCCTCCCCTGGAGACCAAAGCCGCAGCCAGCAACGGAGAGGGCGGCCAGAGGCGCCTCCCGGGAAGGAGCGGGACAGACACCCACCCACACCCTACCCCACCCCGGAAATGCCCGGGCGACCCGAGGTCCGCGCCCGACCCGACGGGTGACAGGCACGCGCGAGCCCCCCGCGCCGCGCCGCCGCCCTCAACTTCCCGGCCGGGCCTGAGCCCCCGGCGCCCCCGCCCGCCCCTCCTTCCCACGCACCCTCTCGGCCCCCGGGCAGCAGGGACAGCACCGCCAACTCACCAGCAAGTGCGGGACCGCGTCCCGAGGCGAGGCGCGAAGGGAAAGCGGCTCCGCCGACGTCCGCGGCGACCGGATGCAGGTCCGGGTCCCAGCGGTCGGCAGCCCCGAGGCGCCTCCGCGGTGCAGGCCTCCGCCGCCGCCTTCCGGCTCTGGCAGAGGGCGCGGAGCTCCGGGAGGGCCCGCGGGTGCCTCACGCGTCGCCAAGCCCCCCGGTCAACATGGCTCCCCGGCCGCCGAGCCGCGCGGCCGGCCCACTAATCCCTGCCGAGAAGCCGCGGCGAGAGCCGAACGGGCGGGAGGCGCGACGCCTGGCTGAGGCTGCCCGGCCGGGCGCGGGCTCCTTCTTCTCCTCGGCTATGGGGCTGGACGGCGGGGAGGTGAAGAGAACGCGGGCGGCCGCTTTCGCTCGCTGCGTGTGCGTCGCTTTCTCCCTCGGCGGCTGCGGATTGACGCCTCCGCCTGTTCCCTGGAGGAGAGCGAGCGAGCGAGCGAGAAAAAAGACTTTTATTGAAACGATCCAACCAGCGGCGGCGGCGGAGAAAGGCGGCCGGCCGCGGGAGCTTCCCCCACCCCCGCCTGGGCTGCACGCCGGGGGCAGCGCGACCCCTGCCGGCGGCGGCGGCGGCGGGGGCGGGGCGGCGAGGCGGGGGCGGGGCCTGCGGGGCGGGGTACCCCAGAATCCCGCGCCCCGGGCCGGGGGGCCTGGCTTTCCACCCCCGCCTCGCTCCTGGAACCGCCTGGGGCGCGAGGAGACCCCTCGCGGGCGAGAAAGCCAGGCGGTGACCCCCACAGGGACTGCGGAAGAAATTCTCCGAGTATTTCAGCCTCTTCATCTCTCCGCCGTCCCCAAACAAAACCAAAACACTTGCTTCAGTTATCCAAGTAACTACTGTGCAAAGGATCAGTGCCACCGTTCTCCACTGGCCTTCTAGAGTTGATGTCACGGGACCCACACTGAAGCCTGTTGACCGCTGCAACTTTTCTCCTGTGTGGGGTGTGAGTGGGTACTGGTGCGCCTGTCATTAGCCTGTACCTGCTGTTTAGGCATCTATGGACATATTACAACCTTTTTAGTATTAGTGTATCTTTGGCAATATGCTAGGCCATCAAAGGACTGAGGATCTAGCTGGAATGAAAGATAATCAACAAATAATTGCAATGAAAGCCTAAGCATTGAGAGAGGGAAAATACTAGGTGCTATGAGAACTCAAGGACTACTGTTGCAGTTAGGTTTTGTTTTCCAGGGGGAGGCTGGCTGCAAGAGGTTGGCCCAGTTTCTGTAATGTTTTTACTTTCTTCTTTCCCAGAGGCTAAAAGCTAGTTCAGGAATGAACAGCAGAGTGAAAGTGAAGACAAACCAAAGTAATACTGACCCACTTTTTCCACAAATAAGGATAAAGGCATGAAGTAAAAACAAACCCCTAGAGGGAGATAATGAGAATATTGAAAGAAGAGAAAAGGGACCGGATGTAGACAACCTAAACAAGAAAAAAAAAAAAAAAAAAAAACACATAAACAGGCCTGAGAAGTCAGATATAAATTGTTTTTTTTCCATTTTAACACCTGGAAGAAGACAATACCATTTTTAATGCAGTTTCAAATTCTATATCTTAAGGGTTTCTGACAATTTTCTTCTTAGATTCCACCTGCTGACTTCTTTCACTTACTTTGCTGTGCAAAGTTGAATTTATCTAATATCCTACAATCATGCATGTCAGTCAGACTTCTCCCATGCTTCTAAAAATTATCAGGACACACATATTAGCCACAATTGTGCTCTACACATATTTAATACATGTTCCATATAAGAATGCAAATATACGTAACAATTTCCTTTAGAATAAGTGCTTTTTTAATTAATTTAACTTTTTTGCTTGTTTGTTACTGGGTTTGAACTGAGGGGCCCTTAACCACTGAGCCACATCCCCAATCCTTTTTTATATATTTTTTTGAGACAGGGTCTCACAAGGTTGCTCAGGACCTTGCCAAGTTGCTGAGGCTGGCTTTGAACCTGGGATCCTCCTGCCTCAGCCTCCTAAGCCACAGGGATTAAAGACAAGCACCATTTTAAAAAGCACCCTTAATGATGCTTTTAAGATTTGTCCAAGTAAGAACGTTGTAATGTAGCAAGAAGTAGAATCATTTTTCAAAGTTTTTTTTAAGTTAGGAAGAAAAAGTATATGGATACAAGACCTACTTTTCCAAGTGACTTCATATGCTTGTCATTCAAAAAAATAACTATGCTTTTTTTTTGGGGGGGGGGGGGTTCTCTTAGTAAATATTCAGTCACCACGAAGAAGAGTTTACAAAATTTCATCCTAAGTTCCAGCATCAATAATCCCCCTTCATATGGTTCAGTTGAGATGATTAGAAATAAAAAGATTTTCAAACATCCTCATCCAAAGTTGCTAAAAACATTCTCTCCTTTTCCTACAATGATATCATAGTAAAGATTTGATCATTTGAACCTATATGATTGTTTTATTGATCTACTTTTTTCTTTTAACCAAAAAAATTTTTGCTAATTGCACATTATGTGCCCAGGCACTATGCTAGACATTGAAGATTTAGAAGTGAACAACATACACAAGATATGGTCTCCATAGAACTGTATTCTGGTGATAGAAACAAGCAATAAGCATGTATATTAAGGAATTCATAAGATCATTTATAATAATAAGAAGTAGGCTGGGGATATAGCTCACTTGGTAGAGTGCTTGACTCGCAGGCCCAAGGCCCTGGGTTCAATTCCCAGCACTAGAAAAACAAACAACAATAATTATGAGAGGTGTTATGAAGAAAATGAAATAAATGGAGGGAAAAAAGGGAGAGAGTTTGTCAGGGTTATTTTAGGTGTTAGGGTCAGAAAAGGCCCTCTAATCCACAGAGGCTAAAGCCTTAGATTCTTTCTTCATATTATTCAGTCAATTATTTGATCAATAAAGATCACAGGACAATCAAAACAATGGATGAGAATATTTACATGATAATTTTTCTTAATCGATTTTAAATTATTCATATTCAGCATGTTAGTTGACCTCACTAAGTTACAATATAGTTGGTTTTTTTTTTTAACCTTTCTTCTTTTTTTTTTTTTTTTTTGCAGTACTGGGGATTGAACCCAGGGCCTTGTGCTTGTGAGGCAAACACTCTACCAACTGAGCCATATCCCCAGCCCTTTTTTTACCTTTTAAAATAAAATTATTAGAGTATTTCCTAAACTGTGGTTAATATATACTCCTTAGTACTCAGTGGAGGAGAGGGGTTTAGGAAGAATTCCATATTCATATCCTGGGAAATGCCATATACTTTATCTCCTTTCTGGAAAGTCCAATGCTCTGAGAAGTTCTTAGATTAAAAATAATTTTCTTTTCAGTGGAACCAATGTATCCCAAAATGTATTTCCCATAGAATAACAGTATTGTAGGACATACACTGAAAATACTGAAGAGGGACTGGAGTTTGTGGCTCAGTGTAGAGCGCTTGCCTGGCACATGGGAGGCCCTGGGTTCATACTCAGCACCACATATAAATAAATAAAATAAAAAGATCCATTGACCACTAAAAAAATATTTTTAAAAATACTGAAAAGAGAATTTGAAGGGTCATTGACTTGGACAGACAGAGTAAATGGAGATGATCCAGAAAAATCTGCTGTGATTCACATTGAGTATGACATAGCCTGGAAACAAATGTGAACATACCCAGATAAGATACGAAAAAGAACATACTGGTTTTCAGTTCCTGTACATGAGTGGTTCTCAAAGTGTGGTCCCTGAGCCAGTAATAGCAATTTCACCAGTGATTTCTTAGAAACGCTAATTCTCAGGTTCCAATCCAGACCAACTAAATCAGAAACTTAAGGAGGGGTGTAGAATCAATGTTTCACCCAGTCCTCCAGGATTCTCCTACACAATAAAGTTCAAGAACCTCTGCTCTGTAGAACATCATATAACTTTGTCTCTTTACAAAACAATTTTCTACTTGTCTGAATTTTGGGACCATATTCAATTATTATTTAAATTTTTAAATTATTTACATGACCAGATTGGGAAAACTTTTTTTGTCTGGGTCCATAACCTATTTTGTTAGGTTGAATCATATAGAAAGCCAACATTTTTGTAACAAGAGTAAAGCTAATCAAACTAAGAGCAGCAATCAACTATTACTCCCTAATATCATTTAAGCAAAATAATTTTACATTTGGTGAAAGTGAAACTACAGGTGAGAAAAGAGTATTATCAAAGGTGTTTTTTTAAACTGATTTGGAAAGAAAACTTCATTTAAAAAAAATTTCCTACTATCTGAATACCTGCAAAACAGCTATTTACCTTTGCATGATGACAAAGGGATAAATTAACCCTTAACGTTTAACTATAGAGACTTCACAGAGCCAGATTTATTTTAAATCATTATCAGGACATCTCCACAGACTTACAAGTTACAAATTTGGGGAGGGAAATTTCTTCCCTGTTCACATGTAAATTTTCAAGTTTGGAGCACTATCTAACTTTAGAGAATTAATAACATGTGAGACATTTGGTCCAGGTCATAGAGCATTATAAAAACATTTCAGGACAGTGATGTCCTGTATCTTTATGAAAAAAATGAATCCAGTAACGAAACTTAGTCTTGGCAGTTAAAGAAGCATAATTTTCACACATTTTGTTTGAGAGTGAAATTGTTCTCTAGTTGTTGACAAAAATGCTAGGGGGAGTGTTAGTTTCCAGACATCCAGTAAGTCTCCATATAAGGCTGTATTAAGCCTTAGTGTAAACATTAGGGTTTTTTTTCTTCCTTCCTTTCTTTCTTCCTTCCTTGACTTCTTCTTTCCTTCCTTCCTTCCTTCCTTCTTTTCTGCCTTCTTGTTCTTAACTAGATTCATGTTCTGTTTACTCAGAAAAAAACAGGGATCATAATAAAATAAACTACATTTGAAACTTATTTTAAGCTTCTTGAAAAAATGAAGGTCATCATGAAGCCAGCTTTAAGATATAACAAATTATTCCTTCCTTTTAAAAGAAAATGTTGTTGAGCCACATGCAATGACAGGCACCTATCATCTCAGTGATTTGGGAGGCTGAGGCGGGAGGATCGCAGCTTTGAGGCCAGACTGAACAATTTAGGGAGACCCTGTCTCAAAATAAAAAAATAAAAAGGGCTAGGATGTAGGTCAGTGGTAGAGTACCTTAGGTTCAATCCACAGTACTGCAAAGAGAGAACAAAAGAGAAGAATAAAACAAAGAAAAGGAAAATAAAACACTGTTGAAAAGTGAAAGCTAAGGGCAATATAGGTATTCCCATTAGACATGTTAAGGAAGACATGGAAATTGGTCATTTTCCCAGGGGAAATGATCAGTGACCATTGATCTTGTCTTCATCCTTTTAAAGAGTAAAGGGAGGGAGTAGTGGTGGCCTTATGATTTGTCCAATCCCTGAATCTGTTCCAGTGATTTGGCTTTTAGGTCAGCTAATCAGAAAGAGCTGTAGTCTTCTAATCTTTAGTTATTAATCAGAAGGACAAGTTCTCAGTAAACTACCTTTGCCTTGCCCACACCAACACGGATCCCCAGGAATATTTAGAATTTATGACTTTACAAAGAGGGGACAAGAGCAAATATTTGGTATTTAGACATTGTAAAAAAATAAAAATAAGAAGAGGAGAAAGAGGGAAGAAAGGCAAGAAGAGTTAAGCCTTATACATATAATTTATTTCAGTAGTAAGGAAGCTGCAAATATTAATAGTGCTCTACTTCACATAATAGAAAGAACAGAAAACATGAAGCTAAGCAGGTGAGAGTTCTAGTCCTGAAGAATATTGTACAGTAGTTGGACTTTGTGATCAACTGGATTGGATGGAAATTCTAGCTGTGCCACTGTGACATGTCGGTAGGGTTACTTAACTAAGAGTTTCCCCATATATAAACTTGGGATAATAACATAACTGCCAGGTTTGTAAGTAAGGATTAAGTGAAAAAGCAAATGTAATGCACCATATGGCAACTTTGTATGGCATAAATGACATAATCAGTAAAACACCCACACTGAAAGGGGATTTTGTTGTTTATATAACTTAGAAAAGGCCCAGGGGTAAGTCAGGCTTCAGTAACATCTCAGTGAAACAGCCCACATGATGTCATCAGAACCTGGCTTCTCTCCTTTAGTTTGGCCTTTGATGGCCCTTGATCATCCACCCACTAGGTCAACATGCAACTACTTTATCTATGACTCTATACTTCTATCATCCTAAAGAAAAGAGAAAGCAACTTCTCCAGTAGCACAAATGTTGATTCTAACTAGCTCAGCTGGAGTCACTGTTTCTTTTTTTTTGTTTGTTTGTTTTTTGCAGTGGCTGGGGATCGAACTCAGGGCCTTGTGCTTGAGAGGCCAGCACTCTACCGACTGAGCTATCTCCCCCAGCCCTTGAGTCACTGTTTCTGTGGCTGAGGCAGTTCAGTGGTTATGACCTGGACATATATTTACCCCTTTACCTGAGCTACATGTGCTAGAGTAGGGGAAGAGAAGTCCCCCCAAACAAAATAAGAGTGCTCTCACCATAGTAGATATAGGCACCCATTTCATTAAAATGTAGAAAGCCACACTTGAGTAGGTTTTTACATCTTCCTCAGAATATGATTGCTCTGTCCCTCATCCAGGCTGCAGTATATGTGCCAACCTCATTCTTTATGAGTTCATTGACAGCTAAGACTCACAAACTCATAGACCTTGCAATGGTTAGATAAGTATCCCTAAAGCCTTTTGTGTTAAGGCTTGGTTGTCTATCTGGAGTGCTGCTGGAGGGTAGTGGAGCTGTAAGGAAGGTAGGTTACTGTGAGCCTGCCCTCGAAGGGGATATTCCTCTTTGCTTCCTGGTGTCCATGAGGTTAACAGGCCTCTGTTGCTACGTGTTCCCCCCATGATGTACGCTGCCACCACAGGCCCATAGAAAGAGACCAAGTGTGGTCTAAAGCCTCTGAACCTCTGAGCCAAAATAAACCTTTCCTCTTTGTAAGTTTATTATGTTGGGTATTTTGTCACAGCAATGAAAAGCTGACTAATGCAATTCCTAACCCAAGAGGAGGAAGGTCCATTCTGAAAGTTCCCAAGAAAAACTCTGATTGGTCCAATTTAGGTCAGTATTTATCCACTAATCAGGAGGGTCTCACCAGGTGGAATGGGGAACATGCAGACCTCCAAAGGACAGGAGGGTGCTGTTAACAGAGGTAAGAGGGAAGAAATGCAGGACAGTCAAAACTACAGTGTCCTCTACTCCTGGCTAGATGCCAAGAGTATAATCAGAAACTGCAAATTAAAGTAATCATGATAAAGAGAGCAGGACAGATTACAAGATGGACCAGTGAAAGAGTTAATGGAAAAGCAAATAGTTTGGGATAACTCAACAATAAAAAGGATGGAATTACTGATACAATGCAATGACATGGATGAATACCAAATAATTATGCTGAGTGAAAGAAGTCAGACCAAAACAGTATATACTGTATGGTTGCATTTTTGTAGAGGTATAGGAAATGCAAACTACTCTGTAGTGGCAAAGAGCATTTATCAGTAGTTGCCTGGATCTGGGGGACAGCAGAACTACAAAGGAGCATGAGGACCCTCACGAGGGTAGTAAGTGTGAATATTGTGGTGGATTCATGGGCGTACACCCCAATGTGAGACCTATAAACTGAACACCTTAAACATCTTCAGTTTATTTATGTAATCATACCTAAATACTACAGTTAAAAAGAGAGAAAGTGATCCAAATACTGTGCTATAAATGGCATTTGAAACTGACCTGGCTATATAAGCCTAAATTTTTCCAGTGGTGTTGAACGTGCAGGTTTTCTCTAATTGTATCTATATAGAAGCTGCACCACTTAATTAATAGGCGGTTTCTAGCCTCAAGATCAATGAAGAGGTTAATATAAGCTGAAAATAAAATTACATTTTCTTGACATATTTCTCTCCATGGCGCAGAAGAGCTTAGCAGTGGACAATTGTGCATGAGGCACACCTTGAACCCCTACTTGACCCTGTATAAAACATTGACCTGGTAAATCCAGGATATCCTATTAAAACGGATTACAGTGTGCAATAAATACCAGTTCCCTTCTCCCTTTATCTCCTCTCTGTGAAAGTAAAGTTTGAAATCTTATTCATCTTATATATTTATAAAACAAATATTTTTTCTCTTTTTATACTTCTGAGCTGAAATGTAGACATATATGGCAATTAATGGTGCATTCCTTCTAGGCAAGAAGTTTGCCATTGTGTAGGATATCTCATTTCTTCAGGAACCCTAATCTCTAAAGCCATTAGGTAGATCACAATTAAAATTGTTTTCTAGAATTTATAACAACTCTCCTTAAATTCTAGTTTGATTAGAAGGCAACAGAAAGGCAAATACTTCAGGTATTAATCTTTCATACACCTAGAATGAAAAAAGACATTTCACAAAGGACTACTTTTTGTGTTTAATGATAATTTCCTTATAGTGACAAATTTTGATAATCTAGACTTTTTTAAAGAGGTTATTAAAACTGGGCATGGTGGTGCACACTGTAATCCCAAGGACTTGGGAGATGGAGGCAGAAGGATCACAAGTTCAGAGCCAGTCCTGGCAACTTAAAGAGACCCTGTCTCAAAATAAAAATTAAAAAGGGCTGGAGAGGTTGGTCAGCTGAAAAACACCCCATGGTCCAGCACCAAAAGGCAAGAAAGAAAGAAGACATTACATGTCTGGATCATTCCACATTGTTGTATGTAGATCTGTTGTTATGGTCCATCAGTGCCTCTGTGTATTAGACTTCATTTTCTTTACTATTCTCTATCCACCTTCTAGGCGGATGGAGTAAAACATCCCAGGTCTTGTTATTTTCCACAAATGTTCACAGAGATAATCAATAGAAAGTCTATAAGGCTTCAAAGTGAAATGAACCTTAGTTTGGATCTGGGCTCCATTATTTGTCTTAAGACCTTGAGGAAGAGTTCATCATTAACTTCAGTTCTACATATGTAAAATGGGCATATCCCATGGGCCCCTTCACGAGAATTCAGCAGTTACCAAATATAAAAAGTGCTATAACACAGTATTTGGCACCTAACAGGCAAAGAATAAATGGTTAGTATTCTTCCTTCCACTCTTGCACAGCATGACTATAAAAGTCATGGAAAAAACTACTGTGATAGAAATGCATGTAGGAAGGCAGAGGGCCTAAGTTTATAGTGCTCAAGAGAAATAATCTGTCTTCTATGGGGAGGCACTATAATATTTAGAAAAAAGAAATGGACAAAAATAAACTATTTTTTTCTGAACAATTAGCAGCCCCATTTAGACAAAAAGATAGATGTTTATATTTTACATATATTATCCATCAGAAGGGTAGTATTACTTAACATTCAGAATGTGGAGGGCCCATAGCTATTCGGAATAACAAATATTGTTAGTGGATCTGTAAAGGTTTTCCTATAAGGGGAGCAATTTACATGAGCACAGTTTCTTATTTAATCTGCTTTCTATACCTTGCATTTACAACTATCCATCTTCCATATATTCAGAGATGCTCACACAATTTAGGATTGGGAAACAGAAGTTATCCAAAATATCATATTGCTTTCCACTCCCGTTTCATTCAATGCTTTTTTCTACCAGTTTGTATTTCATGCCTACCGTGTGTCAGGCACTGGAAAGATTGAAAAAGATCTCCGGCCTCACAGGACTTAGTGTATATCAGGGCAGAAGGCCTGACTGGAGCTCAGAAAGAACTAAGAGCTTAAGATGAATGTTTGAATATGCTACTCAGAGAAAGAAGGTCTTCTAGCTGGGAGAGGTGGGGAGAGGAGGAACTCAAGCGGCTATAACTGTTCACAAGACGAGTCAACAAGTGCTTATTGGTGTTGAGTGCTAGAGGATGCAGAGGTGCCTTAAGTGGTAAACCCTGGCCTTCTGGCATGCACAACATGTTGGACCAAATATCCTAGCACTGGGCTGGCAGCCTATTTTTATCCCTTTTATAGCTTTTTATGTATTTATTCAAATGTCACTTATTTATTAACAGTAAATCATGTATAATAGTAATCCAGTTTTAGAAACCAGCTCATCAATTTGCTGTCTGTAGATTAAGGCACAGGTGCCTCTCTTCATATTAGTGGTTCAATAAACAGATAATAAAAAATAAAATAAAATCAATACATCGAGAGTCCTTTGGTAAAATGTACAGGGGGCATGCCACTCTTTATGAATCTTGACTGCCTGGCAATATTTTGGGAACTAAAAATTTTAAATGGTATTTGGTTACTGTGTATGCCCTTATTTTTAAAGCATTAATGACACGATTATAGAGTGTCAGAACATTTGGGTCTGGTGTTTATGCACAATGAGACTAAGGCTAGTACTAACTTTTATTAGAAAAAGTATTTTATTTCACAATACAGGCATACTATAAATCCTTAACTCTATCTTACATCCTCAGAAATAAATTTAGTTTTGTTTATATTGTAAACTCGTTAAATGTGACCTAGTCTTTCTTCCTCCTACCGTGGAGTTCCCAACTTCTGTCCAAAACAGACTCACTCTCTAAGTTCTGCTTCTCAGTTTTTCGAGTTGTTCACCCAAGAAATCCCATCTTTCCTTGTGTTTCTGACTTATGTTTCTGCAGTTTTACAAACTGGCTGGCTCAACTTTTTTCTGCAGGTCACATACTTCCAACTCAGATTTAGGCAAGTCTGGATGGCTCACAAGAGTGACACCAAGCCAGCAAAACACAGCACGCTCAAACTCTACGGAGGAGGAGTGAGCTGTTTTATTTAAAAGGAAATGAATTGGAATAGAAGAGACTTGAATATAGACTTTGAAAAGATGACAGAGGAAGAATGGGAGAAAAATTTTATTCAGTTTTTTAAAAATGTCTATTTTTCTTACAGAATATCAAGTGTTAATTAGGTTTTTTTCTCCTCCCTTTGCCTATTTTTTTTAGTAAATGCTTTCAAAATTATACAATATTATACAATGATGTCACAAAAGATTTTTAAAAGAAGTGAAAGAAAATCATCCATAAATCCACAACTCCAACACAATAACTTACCATTTTGGAGTATTTTCTTTCTAGATTTTCTTTCAATTTTACATATATATATATATGTATATACTTTTTCTTGTGGTGCTGGGGATTGATCTCAGGACCTTGTGCATGCAAGGCAAACACTGCCAATTGAGCTATATCCCCAGCCCCAATTTTACATATATTTTAATACGTTACAGGTAGATTTGCATCAGTTCTACATTTAGTATTATCAACACCTATTCCTTTTGCCAGAATCTTCTTGATGATTCTATTTGTTGGTTGCCTGATATTCCGTAATCTATGTTTCATGGACCCTCCCAGCTTCTCTGTAAAATCTTCATCAAAGTATGCTTGGGAGTTGCTAGGGGTAAGAGTGCCTCACTTGGTTGGGTTTCTGTCCTGTCAACTACCATATTGTTCATTTAATTTCTATTCATTTTTCTTTTTATTTATTTATTTTTTACAGACTGCATTTTGATTCATTGTACACAAATGGGGTACATCTTTTTGTTTCTATGCTTGTACACGATGTAGATTCATACCATTCGTGTTATCATACATGTATATAGGGTAATGATGTCTGTCTCTTTCCACCATTTTTCATACCCCCCTCATTTCCTTCTATATAATTTAAAGTTCCTCCATTCTTCTCTCCCCTCCCCTCCCCCATTACATATCATCATCCACTTATCAGGGAAAACATCCAGCCTTTGGTTTTTTGGAATCAGCTTACTTCACTTAGCATAATATTATCCAATTCCATCCATTTATCTGTAAATGCCCTAATATTATTCTTCTTTATGGCCAAATAATATTCCATTGTGTATATATACCACAGTTTCTTTATCCATCCTCTGTTGAAGGGAATCTAGGTTGGTTCCACAATCTAGCTATTGTGACTTGAACTGCTATGAACATTGTTTTGGCTGCATTACTGTAGTATGCTAATTTTAAGTCCTTTGGGTATAAAATGAGGAGTAGGATGACTGGGTCAAAAGGTGGGTCCATTGTAAGTTTTCTGAGGAATCTCCATACTGCTTTCCAGAGTGGCTTCACCAATTTGCAACTCCACCAGCAATGTAAAAGTGTGCCTTTTTCCCCCACATTCATGACAACATCTGTTATTGTTTGTGTTCTTGATAATAGCTGTTCTAATTGGAGTAAGATGAAACCTTAATTTCTATTCTTTACTGAAGAATACCCCCATGTTTTCAGGCAAGCTGAGTACATTAGTCAGCTTTCCATTATGGTAGCAAAATACCTGAGATAATAAATTTTGAAAGACGAAAGATTTATTTTGACTCATAGCTTTAGAGCTTTCCTTCTATGACTGATTAACATTGTTGCTTTTGGACTGATTAGCATTTGTTTCCTTTGAAGGCAACCCAATTCACCATGGTAAGACCATCTGGAGGAGGAAACCCATTTACCTCATGGCCAGGAATGAAAGGGAGAGAGGATGGGCAGCATCCCACTATCCCCTCCAAGGGCATGCCCCCAATGACTAGAAGACCTCCTATTGAACCTCATCTCCTAACAGTGTCATGGACTTCTGGGAGGACAATCTAGACCCAGACTATAGCACTAAGTCTGCCCCAACTGCTACTGCCTCTGCTACCATTTCCCCTGAACACTATTGACTGCCCATGTAAGACTTCCATTTTAGTTGATTCTCTCTAATCATCTGTCTGGATTTCACCCACTGCTGCTGTACCCTAAAGCGTTCCTGCTTGCAGAAAGTCTATTCGTTCATATACCTTTTCACCAAAAATATTTTTTAGATGTCGAATGTTCATATACCTTTAATAGACTTAATTAGGATGGCCTTTACCCCATCTCCAAGACGGCAGGTGGGAACCACTGACCATAGGCAAAAATCCAACTCTGTTTTGTTGTTTGGGTTAGCAATTGAGGAAAAATTCTTTGACTCAAAGCAATTTTTTTTTTTTTTTTTTTTGGGTCTACAATAAAGACAGTTAAGTAATTTAAGTCTGAAAAATATGTGACTCTTATAAACTTGAAAAAGCTCTAAGTTAGCTTTCTTGTTTTTGTTCTTTTTAAGGCGAGGGGTCCATTTTGACATAAGGTCACAAGAACTCCCTAAACACTCCTATAAGGTATTATACACAGAGTTCAGACAATGGTGAAATGACACAGCAGGAAAAGCCAGGGCTTGGTTTAGAGGTTAGCAACACACCCGGTGAAGGTAAGTGTTGGTTATTGAAGATGCTTCAATTTGCAAGTGAATCTGAAACTGGGACATCTGTCATCAAAGAGGAAAAACAAGCAGGACCCAGACAGAATGGATACATGGCCGATTCATTTTCCAAGCAGCTAGCAATCAGCACAGGTCTAGACAGGTGGGAAATTGAGGTTGGTAAGATCTGATAGTCACATGTTTAGAACAAAAGACTTCAGTTTTACAGAAATTTTATGGTTGCTTAATTGTTTTCTGTTTGTTTTGATTTGGTTTAGTTTGGTCTCAGAGAACTTTCTTATGTGACTATGGGATGACCCACTGAGAAAATACAATGACTACCTTGTATAACTGTCTTACTTCAAAAGAACTGATTCGAAGTCCAGTTCTAATGCTTAATAACTGTCTGATTTTAGGCAAATATGTCATGTTCCAGGGTCTGTTTATTCACTCTTAAGTGGTCATATTAGATCAATGGTTCATAGCACTTTTAAAAAATATATAGGTCATTCAGATCTTTTGATCTGATGAAAGATAAGGATCATTGTCTTACAAAAATGCACCTAAATATGCCCCTTCCCAAATCTGCCACATGCTTTATTTTACTACATTAGAACTTGATTTCCTTTGCATAGAAAAAAAATTCCCTTACTCTTGTTTGTTCTCATAAATGAAGCAATTTGAAATGAATTAAAAATGTTCAAACATGAAAGAAAAACAACAATCTAAATTCTTCCCTCAAAATGACTTTTAGTGTTGAGACTGCCATTATTTGGTTTGATGAGAAGAAATGATAGTGGAGTCTTACATGTTCATATGTTTGCCAGTTATGACAGTCTACCAATTCTGGCTTTTAATTCTGATAGCAACAGATGAGCAATAGTAGGCTAAAATCTAGAAGTGCTGGGTTTCTCTAGGACTCCCTTTTATTTTTATTTTTTAAGCTGGGGACTGAACCCAGGGGTACTTACTCACTGAGATACATCCACAGCCCTTTTGATTATTAATTTTGAGACATGTTCTCATTAAGTTGCTGAGAGTGGCCTTGAAGTTGGCATCCTCCTGCCTCAGCCTCCCAAATCACTGGAATTACAGGCATGCGCCGCCATGCTGGTTCTCTATAAATGGATACAGTTGCATTATTTCTTCCATCTTCATGTCTACACATTTGGTCATCTTTGCAAACTCTGCATCATTAATGCTATACATAATATTCATGTGAAAATGGTTAAAATGCACATTCCAGTTTTAAGGTCAAACTAGTTTAATTAACCTTTCACGGCATTTTGCAGTGTTTGCAGGTGTCTGTAGCTTTCTGTCTCATGAGAAATTGACATGTTTCATCACCCTTAAATGGAGCCAGGAAAATCTCTTCCAGCGTGGGAAAGGTTTATCCTATCTGTCTTTTCCCAATCTCCTCTCCCACAGAAGCTACTTAGCCAAAAGAGTCTCTCTCTCTCTCTCTCTCTCTCTCTCTCTCTCTCTCTCTCTCTCTCTCTCTCTCTCTCCCATTTCCAGAATGGATCTTAGGCTGACAAAAAACTTTATTTGTGTGATCCAGTAAATCAAATCACAAATGACTTTTCCCTGTAAAATTATTTCAGGAGTGAATTCCTGTGAATAATTTCATATACTGCTTTCATTTCTTGACCAAAATCTCTTTTAATGCCATGAGTCAAAGTCTGGGGTCTGGAGAAATTGATGACTTCTGCAGCTATAGGCAAACTCCTCTTGGGATTATTGGCAGGAATTTTAATGTCCCTATGCAACAAGGTAGAAAGCTGTGACTCATAGTGACGTACTGAGCTTCTTTCTTCATCAAAGCAGAAAAACCAGATGCATTGCCAAACACTGCATATGCACCACAATGTCAAAGTTTTGTTTGCAACTGGAGTTTTAACTTGAAGAAGGAACTCTTCACCCTTTCAAATAATTCAGGACCTTTGGGATTCTCAAAACTGGCTCACTAAAAGAAGATAGTTTTGAAAAAATTCAACTCTGACTTTTTCATAATGCTGCTATATTAGTTTTAGAATAAAATGGATTACATGTTAAAATGAAACACAATGTTGACAAAGTGAGACAAGTAGAGGACAAAAAGATCACGTCACCTGAATGTAAGAGCATTTACATAATATCAGAACACAGTATTTATGTTAGTTATATTTAATTGGCAGGCTGTTCAACATGTATTATCTCATTTAATCATCCTAACAACACTGTGAGATGGGTACTATTTCTGCCTTCATTTTACAGATGAGCAATTTGAAACTCAGAAAGGTTAAGCAGTTTGCCCAATGTTGCACAATTAAGTGACTGAACTGAAATTTAAACCCACATCTCCTTTACTGTAAAGCCCATGCTCTTAATTATGATATTAGTATAAAAGAATCAGAGGCATAGGTGAGAAAATAAGAATAAACAAAGAAAGCAGAATTCTCAGCAGAAAGGTAAACATGGGTTATTGGGGATACTGTGGAATTAATTTAAAGAAAAATGAATAAAAGTATCTTTGGGGAAAATACCATGTTTCAAACAAATCTGACTGCCTTTGATCTAAGTCTGTATTCCCAGAGAATCTTATGATCTGTGGCTTAGTCTCCCTCTTGGATATTTATCAGGAATGGAATCCCCAAATCACAATGCAAGTCCTTAAAATTTTGCATTATAAACTGTTTAATCTTTCTTGTGTTGAACAGGCTTTTAGGGGTTTGACCAGTACAGACCATTTTTTTTTTTTTTTTTTTGAGACCTGATTGCAGCACTTCCTTTTCTAAATTCCCTGTGTTAGTCATCTCTGCATCCTCTTAGCCCAGCACGGAGTCTTGCCGTTAGCAGGAATCCAGTAAGTGCCTGTTGAATGATAAAATAACGAATGAGGTTCTGAAACACTTACCGAGTTGACTGTAAACATTCAGCAGGCTTGAAATACCCAGCAACTTGTTCAAAGTGCACTATAGGAGCAATAGTCAGACAAATCCAATCAGCTTTTCTCTCACTCCCATTCCATCAGCCACACAGAGTTGGACAATGGGCAGAGCAGTCTTGCAATTCCTGCCTGGCAAACCTTTGTTTGGACAAGCACATGCCGGAATTGTGCAGCCCTTGGTGGTGCTGACTCATGCACATCTTTCTGTGCCTCTTCAGTCTTTCTGCACCAGACTCCTGCCTTCATTTTCTTATCTTTAGAAAGCATATTTTTTCCCCCTGCTCTTGACTGTCCTAGATGTCATTCATTTCATTTCTGACCATTTTGATAATATGCTGCAGTCAATTGTGCTTTCTCTAGTAATCCCTTCCAAAATGAAAGCGAGAAGAGCTAAATTTTCTTATCGGTTGCCAACAACTCCTTCCCGTCTCTAAGCCCCTAATAATATTATCAGGTAATCTTAGTGGCAGATAAGCCAAACATACTCTACTATGCTGTACTCTGCCTTCCTCCTGAATTGTGTTTAGTAATCTGGCTTTTGTCATTTTCCAATTATGTGTTGGCTCAGCAAGGTGACTCTGCAGGTTTTTGGAATTTTTTTTCTTTTTTTCCTGGGGGGACACCTGTTCTTCCTGCAAATGAAAGGCTATTGCTCCCACTAAATGAGTTTGAACACCCTGGGAGAATTTCCTTCTGTGGCTTTGTTTGTTCCTGAAACAGGTTCTCCTACTGAGCTTTCTAACCTCTAGCTTTGGTGAAGGAAATAAATATTGCTGGAAAAAAATTTCAGTTCTCAATGTATTAATAGCCCTGTTTTCTAACTAGTGCGGGTGTAAACTCTTACCATAAGTGAAAAAAGATAGTCTTGAATACCATCCTAGAAATTAGCATTTGCCTTGGGAATATGCTCCAATAATTTCCTTCTCTCTCCAAATTGTCTCTATAAAAATGTAGAACCAATCTTGACTGACAGAGAATGCATAGTTATTTAAGTATTAAACCATGTAAAATTGTTCTGATGATCTCAACTTGAACGTCTGAGAGAGCCAGGAATCCATGATCAAATTCCCACTTGGGAGCCAATCTTATATTAAAACATGACATATATTATCTAAGGAATTTTACTGCAATGCAGCTGGGAACTCTGAAATTTACTGCAAAGGGTGGGGCCACAGTATGAACTTGAAAATTTGAAGGATTCTTTATCCAAACTTATATTCTGATGAAATTTTTAAATAAAATTGCTTATATTCTAGATTTATTTATGCTCTAAAATGACATTTAAAAAGTATTCTATAATTTAAGTTCCATTCATTTATATTAAGTAATCAAAGGTTTAGAGAATTCATAGTATATTTCATAATGACCACCAATCAGAACATTGTAGGAGACAGGTCACTCATATCCACTGCGTTTTGTTTTATATTTTAATTCAAATAATTTTATGTAAATATGCAAATGTACTTGTAAGTATAAATATATAGTTTTCTCCTCCTCTTTCCTGAAATTATTTTAAATGACTGTAACACCCCATATGATAAGACATTAAAATATAGTATTGTGAAGTCAGACTGCCTGGGTTCGACCCAAGTGCTGGTACTTGCTATCTTTTTGACATTACTCTAAACCTTACTTTTTTTAAAATCTGTAAAATTCAGAATTGTTTTGCAGATTAAGTGAGATAACTCATGTAAAGCACTTGGCGAGAGTCTGGCAAACTGTGATATTAGTCATTATAAAGACAAAAGTCAGGCTCTAGGAAAAAGCAAAACACAAATATAACCACATGGATGAACATGTGACTTTAGCTGTTCAAGTTAAATAGCTGAATTGATTTTGAGTTTTCTAAAACTCATAACACAAGGTGAAACACAATCTATTATAAAATGTTGGGTTCAGAAGGAAAGAAGCAAACCAGTTCAGAAGAAAAATTTTTCCTAGAGCTGAATTTCAAAAGTAGCTCATGGAGGGTACATTGCATAATGTATTAAATAATATTTTCAATCCTATTTTACAGCAAGTGATGTAATGAATTTAATATAGCTGATATAGCAACATTTGGTTAAAACCCAAACTATACAGTTAAATTGTAACTCAATAAAAAAAAATTATGTAGTGATCTAAGTGAAATGGCCCCAATTAATAGTCTTATGGACTTAAAAAAATGGTTATTGAACGTCTGCTTTGTGCAAGGTACTGCAAAGGAAAACAGATGAATTAGTCTTAATTCTTGTCTTTAAGAACTTATTGATTCACAAGGTAGGAATAAGAAAATAACAAGTACTGTGATAAGGTACACTAGTATAAATCCAAAGGAAGATGCGAAATACTCTGGAATTTCTAAAGAAGTCTTTTTTTCTCAAAACAAGCTCATGCCCACTGGTGGCTGCTGCCCACTGTGCTTGAAATATGCCCATGTCCTCTCCATGCACAACTTCCTCCCCCTTCAGTTTTCAGTTCCCACATAAGTTCCTGTAGAGGTCTTTACTGACCATCTGTCTTGGAGAGTCCCCTCTGCAATTCTCTATCTTGGTACCTGGTTCATCCCAGCTTTTGTTATAACTTAATTATTTCATTTTTGTTGTTTTTGTTGATTGCCTTGCTTTCTTCTGTATCCCCTCATAGATTATATGGGACTCCTCCTGCCTGTCTGCCATATGTCTGCCTGTGATGTCTGCCATCTAACCTCGGAGTCTGGAACAGCACCTGACACATCGTAGGCATTCTATACATATTTGTTGAAGGAATGGATGAATCAATAAAAGACCATACTTGCTTGGCAGTATCAGGATAGGTTTCATAAAAGGAAGGAATCCTTAAAAGCTGGGTAGGTTGCAGTGGGGCTAGGGGGAAGAGAGATGCCCCAAATGGGAGGAAAGGCATAAGCAAATGTTTGGAGCCCAACAAATGCAAAGGAATTTCTGAAAGCAACAAATACAGCGTATCTTTGAATGTGAGATGCACACTTGACCTTCATGCTCCTGGCTTCCATTTTGACATGTCCAAACTGGCATAATTGGTATGTGTCTTATAATCCCTATCCAAATGTTTCTTTTATGCCCCAAAATGTTCTTTAGTTGATGGTGTTTCTTATAATCATCAGTTGCATTTTAGAAAGGGGAAAATAAGGAAATTCAGGTTTATTTTGTTTTGTTTTGTTTTGGTGCCAGGAATTGAACCCAGGGGCACTTAACCCCTGAGCCACATCCACATTTCATTTTATGTTTTATTTAGAGACAGGGTGGTGCTAAGTTGCTTAAAGCCTTGCTAAGTTGTGGAGGCTGGCTTTGAATTTGCAATCCTCCTGCCTCAGCCTCCCAAACTGCTGAGACTACAGGTGTGCACCGCTGTGCCTGGCAGTAATTCAGTTTTACTGGAAAACAGAATATGTGTAGAGGAACTGAGCAAGCTGGTGCTGGAAAGTTCTGTTTGTAAAAGTTATGCTGTAGTCACATAACAAGGTCAGATGAGATTGTACTATATCTAGCATACTTAATTTTTATCATCAGTGGGAAGGAGTTTCTATTGAGAATTTAGTGATATATTTTCTCCCAAAGTAGTTGTGTTTCTGTAGAGAGGTAGGTATTTTTTTCTCTTGTTATTTGCATTTTAAAATTTAACCTCAAGACAAAAATTTCTCTGTCCAAGGCCCAGAAGATAAATTCTTAATGGACTTTGAGCTATTTGAGGCAGAGATTTTATCTCTAGCAACTAATAATACCAGGTTTGTAGTGGAGGCTCTATCAATGCTTAGGGAACATTTGATTCCTTAGTAATTGTTGAATGAGTGACAAATGGGATTTCACTATTATTTACAAGAAAAAAAATGTTAGTGATAATGGAGGTGAAGACAGTAGGGAGCAAGAATTTTAGAAGCCACTTGGATTTAATCTAGGTAAAGTCCTTGGAGGAAGAAGTACTTAGTGACCAGAAGCAGGGAAAAGATACAGGTTGGCAGAGGGGAAGAAGAGGGACATTGGACATTTAAATTCTGATAAACTTCAGATAAAAAAACAGTGAAATATGTGTGGAAGTCAGAGAGAACAACAGGGGAATGGAAAGCACAGCAGGGCAGGGACAGGAGGAAGAGGTTAGACATGGAACCAGAGATGGCTTGAATCTGTCATGACTCAATTTTATTGAAAGTCACTCACCAGCCAGAGAATCTTCAGGGATGCTTACATGTGACGATTGACGTCACCCAGTACATAGGCAGGGTCCTTCCTCACACTCACCACCAACAGTCTTTATGACACTGAACACAAGGGATTTCTTTAGTTCCCCCTGAACGTGACCTTTTAGATGAGACTAACTCTGCTGACCTCTCCACTTTTTTTTGGTTGTTGTTATTATTAATTATGATGAAATTCACATAGCATTAAACGTACCATCTCAACTACCTATAAGTGCATTCGTTCAGTGACACTAAGGGTATTCACTTTACTGCACTACTGTCACCGCCATTCATACACAGCACTTCTTTCATCCTGCAAAACCGAACCTCTGCACCCAGGAAGCAAGAACCCCATTACCCATCCAGAACCCTCTAGCAACCATGATTCTACTTTCTGTCCATGAGTTTACTCACTCTAGGTACTTCATATAAGTGGAATCATGTGGCATTTGTTCTTTTGTGACTTGGCTTATTTCACTTAGCATAACGTCCTCAAGACTCAAGGTTCATCTGTGTGAACCATGTGTTAGAATTCCCCCCCCCCTTTTTTTTTGTTGTTGTACTGTTATGGAACCTCGGGCCTCCCATACGTTAGGCAAGCACTCTAGCACTGAGTTAATCCTTGGTCCTTTTTTAAAAATTTTACTTTGAGACAGGGTCTAGCTAAGTTGCCAGGCTGGCCTCCAACTTGCCATCCTCCTATCTCAGTTTCCATAGGAGCTGCTGTTACAGTCCTGTGCCCCCACACCTGGCCATCCTTCTTTTTAAAGCCTGAATGATATGCCATTGTTTGTCTATGTTACATGTTGCTTATGACATCTCTGTACTTTTTGAGACCCTCCCTTACCTTAGCTTCTACAATGCCTACATTTTTCCTAGTATTCTTCCTACCTTCCTGGTCCTTTGTTTCTCTGGTGCCTCTCAAGCTCACCTCCACCTCTTAGCCATTCAGTGATAGTGTTCCCTAAAACTAGCTCCCAGAACCCCTCCTCCTTCCATACTCCTTCTTTAGTCTTGTCCACAGTGATAGCTTGCCTTCTTGTTTGCTTGTCAGTCCTTCCACGTATGCACCTTGGTGGGGAAGGGAACACATGCAGCGGTGAGGGAAGGCAGGGGGACATCTGCCTCATCAGTCAGCTCAGCAGAGTCAGTGCTGATGAGCAAAGGGGTGACAGATGTCTCGGCCAGATTGCTCTCACATCTGGACCAGGAGCTTAAGTAGGATGTGAAGGCATGAAGCCAAAATAATGCTTGAGGAAGCTGACTCGTGCCGTGACTTTCACAGAAGGAATGGGAGCAGACTAAGCTGTCAGAAGACAGGCCATGTGGTAGCAGTGGTGACTTTAATGATAGGAATGAATGTGCAGGGAAAATACGTTCATAAAGAAAAATGGACACATTTATGTTCTTTGCCTATAGTGCAATGAACAATTTTCTTTTGGGCCATGCTTGAGGTCAAAATAGTACTTTCTCTGAAGATTCGACAAAAAGACCCAGTTAGACCATTCATCGGCTTTCCTACCTACCATTCTTTCCTTTCCCTTTTTGCTTCATTCTCTGGAACTGAAATCTGAACAACCTGGTCTTCAATCGTCTGTGCTTTCCTCCACTGTTTTCCTTTGATGTTGATATTTTTTGGTTAACAACCTCACAGTCTGCTTCCCCCACTTCAAAAACAGCTTTGACATATCCTTTTATAATTATCATTGACAGACTTCCTCAGCTTAAAAAAAAATAAGGAACACATGTTTTCTTTTGGACCTGAACCATAAAAATACAAATGATCAGTGTTCCAAGTCAACCTGAATGAGGAAAACCAGCCAACAAACCTTGAACATTCATAATGGTTAAATTAGGAGAGTGGGCATGTTGTGGATAAGGCATAATCCTTATCCTATACACATAATAAAACAAATGTAGAGAAGCCAATGTAGTTAGGTTGCTTGCCTTCATTTTACTCCTCCTTCTGGAGACAGTGTTCCAAGTTGGTTTTGGGACACTAGCAGTCTGGCTGCCCCATCAATCAAAGCATTGCGTCAGTGTCACAAACTGGTAGACACGTGACCAGCTAGACCAATCAAATGCTTGCTCCCTGGAATTTGAATCTTGGGTACAGAAACAAAAAAAGACTAAAAAGATCACTGGCTTCTTGCCATCTGGATCCTCAAGCCCACCAGAGTCCTTAACTTTTCTTTGCCTAGTTATTGAGCTGGATTTTCCATTCTATAAGCTCTTAGCATGTAGAATAAAATATTCCCTTTCTTCCTACCTAAGCTAGCTTTCTTTAATTCCAATCAGCATTTTTAAAAAATTATTGAATACTTATAAGTGTGGGCACTCTATTTTGTAATTATTATTTTTTATTTTTACAGACTGCATTTTGATTCACTGTACACAAATGGGGTACATCTTTTCGTTTCTATGGTTGTGCAAGATGTAGATTCATACCATTCATGTAATCATACATGTACCTAGGGTAATGATGTCTGTCTCATTCCATCATTTTTCATACCCCTTTCCTCTCATTTCCCTCTATGTAATCTAAAGTTCCTCCATTCTTCTTTCATCCCCCACCTCCCCATCCCCATTATATATCATCATCCACTTATCAGGGAAAACATTCAGTCTTTGGTTTTTTTGGGATTAGCTTATTTCACTTAGCATGATATTCTCCAATTCCATCCATTTATCTGCAAACGTCATAATATTATTCTTCTTTAATCTTCATAAAGAAGAATAGGCCACAGTTTCTTTATCCATTCATCTGTTGAAGGGTATTTAGGTTGGTTCCACAATCTAGCTATTGTGAATTGAGCTGCTATAAAAATTGATGTGACTGTGTTACTGTAGTATGCTAATTTTAAGTCCTTTGGGTATAACCAAGGAGTGGGATAATTGGGTTCAAAAGGTGGGGTCCATTCCAAGTTTTCTGAGGATTCTCCACAAGTCTTATGTGGATGATGACATTATTCGATATTTATAATAATCCTTCTGTTATGATGAGATTGCAATAAACCACCAAGTCAATCTTAAAGCAGGGGATGGAACCATCTTTATTCACCAGCTGGTGGTCCGGATTCACTAGCTGGCAGGACGGAGGGGCAGCCTGCAAGTCTGCACCCTTCAACCGCCTCAAAGGGTTAGAGTACAACTTTTATACCATAAGTAAAGCACGTTGGTACCTTAATCTTAAGTAATTGTTATGATTCAGAACTACAAACAAACATCATGAGATTAAAATCATAATTAGAAGGGAAAGTGGGGTCAAAAATGACCCTAGTTGAGTACAAGTGAAAGAATGGTTATGAACATTTTCTGACAGGGTACATTGTCCAAGAAAAATGGGATCCAAAAAGAGAACAATTTTACACTGTATAAAAATTACCTTTTTTGTGTTGCCAAACACGCTATGCTAAGCAACTGTTGAAGGGTACAGAGGTGGGTATTTCCTATGGGAGAAGCATTTTCTCCATGATATGGAGTCTCAGGGTAAAATGAGTCTGTTTGGTCATTGCCCTTATAGCCTGGCACAGCCACTGCTGCGGCCAGGTGGGAGAAACAAGCCAGAGCGTTCCCTCCATGAACACAGTGGAGGGATAAGGGAATTAAAGGAACCCATGTTTTTGGGAGGCCCGAGACATGGGTGTGGAGCTTTTAGAGATCAAGGACATTGCCTGGCAAACCTGAAAGACACACTGCACAATATTCATGTGCAGGGAAAGAAGCCTACATCTCTCCAGGTGGCATGCGGAAGACAAAGGAAGGAACAATTTTGTAGCTGCTGTAGTTTGAGGGGGGTCAGCTGAGGGGACTGATCCCTGGCAAACCTGAGTTTGGCTAGAAGTACAGGCCCAGTAGACACACACTGCACAACATAGAGTGTGTTTAAGTGATGAGGAGAAAACCAAACGTGAACAGAGGTTTACACAGGGGACAACTGGTCTCAGAAACCCACCTAGCTCTACATCTCCTTCTCCAATCTGACTGTTTGCAGGACAGGCCGGAAGAGATGCATCTGGCCAGGAATTCCAAAGGGTTGGGGCAGGAGAGAGTGTTTGGAGACTGAACCCAAGACCAGGAAATGTGGAGTCCACAGGTGATGTAGAGGACTAAGAATTGGCTCCCCACCACCCAAGTGGAACCCAAGGGAGAGCCCTGGGGTACAGTCTTCAATCATGGATCAGCAAGTACTGGGTGCTGGAGGCACTGATTTAAAATCTCCAGACCAATTGGCATTCAGCAAAGAGCCTGGAGCCCAACTAAGACTAAACGCTGCCTCAAGAATTCCACCTATGGAATTATTTCTCTCAGTCTAGCAATCCAGAGGGTGGAGCATTATGCTCCAGATGACCCCACCTAAAAACTGCTGAGAAAAGAAGCTGAGAATCTTTTGAACTCCAACTAAAAGTCTTTAACTTTTCATCAAGATCTGTTTTTTTTTAAATTCTTTTTTTTTGTTTAATTGTGATCTTAATGGTACATGAACACTTTTACATATTCATGTTTGTTTTTTCTCATTTCTAGCATTTTGAAATCAGTTATATTTCATAGATTAGTTTTTTGTGAACTAGGATGTTGATTTGTATATTTTAGTTTTCTTTGTATTCTTTTATTTTTATTTTTAGTTTTAAAAAGTTTTGCTTTATGTGTATTTTTTGTCCTATTCCCCTTGATTCTTTTCTTCTGTTAATAGCCAATCTCTATTGTTCTCTCTTTCACTATTCCTTTAATATTTTACTTCTTCTTCTCTCCTCCTCTGTCAGAATCATCACCTCTTATATCACTTCTGTTCTCTTCCTGTCCGCCATTTGAAATTATAAACAGTTTTGCAAACTTGATGTTTTTATTGTAGGCAATAACTGATCATATCATTTCTGTTTATTGTGATAATTAACACTGTAGACATTATAGTAGGAAATATTTGGTTTAATGCTGTTTATTGTTTGCATTGGTTGTTGTTATTATTTGTCAGTGAGGTACTAGAAACCTTCAGAGACACTATAAGTCCACAGGATAGAAACTATACTGCCTCAGTTTCATACTGTTAGATGGGTAGACACACAAACAACATGAAGAAGCAAGGGAACAAATTGCCGCTATCAAACCAAGATATTCCTATAACAGAATCCATCAGCACCACCATGGGAAACTGTCACATAAGGAGTTTAGAATGTACATAGTTAAACTGATCTGCGAAGTAAAGGACTGTATAAGAAATGAAATCAGAAAGAAAATACAGGAAGTAAAGATCACTTCAATAAAGAGGCAGATATTCCGGAAAAAAAAAAAAAAAAAACCACCAAGGAGAACTCCTTGAAATGAGGGAACCAACCAATAAACCAAATTAACAATTTAATAGAAAGCATCACCAACCATCTAGAGCACTTGGAAGACAGAACCTCAGGCAATGAAAATAGAGTTGACCATGGAGAGAAGATGTTAAGAAACCATGAACAGAACTTCCAAGAACTATGGGAAAACATGAAAAGACCAAATTTAAGATTTTTCCAGATAGATGAAGGAGTAGAGATTCAAACCAAAGGAATGCACAATCTTTTCAATGAAATAATATCAGAAAATTACCTGAACCTAAAGAACGAAATGGAAAAATCAAATACAAGAGACTTACAGGACCCCAAATGTACAAAATTACAACAGACCCCCACCAAGTCACTTTATAAGGAAAATGCCTAACATAGAGAATAAGGGATGGAATTTGAAAGGCTACAAGAGAAAAATATCAGACTACATATGGGAGAAAACCAATTCATATCTCAACTGATTTCTCAACCCAGACCCTCAAAGCTAGGAGGTCCTGGAATAACATATACCAAGCTCTGAAAGAAAATAGATGCCAACAGA
Source organism: Sciurus vulgaris (assembly GCF_902686455.1). Lineage (NCBI taxonomy): Eukaryota > Metazoa > Chordata > Mammalia > Rodentia > Sciuridae > Sciurus > Sciurus vulgaris. The sequence goes on from NC_136465.1 coordinate 156,715,819, forward strand.
GAATCCTATATCCAGCAAAATTAAGCTTCAGATTTTAAGATGGAATAAAAACCTTCCATGATAAACAAAAGTTAAAAGAATTTGGAACTAGAAAACCTGCACTACAGAACAGTCTCATCAAAATATTTCATGAAGATGAAATAAAAAAAAAAAAAAAAAACAGTGAAAACCAACAAAGGGAGAAACTACACTAAAGGAATAGATAGTCAAAAGAGACACTGATTCAAATTAAAGACTAGAAATAAACCCAAATGACCAGGAATACAAATCATATCTCAATAATAACCTTGAACATCAATGGCCTAAATTCATCAATCAAAAGACACAGAATGGCAGATTGGATTAAAAAACAAGAACCAACAACATGCTGTCTCCAAGATACTTACTTCATAGGCAAAGATATCCACAGACTAAAAAGGAAAGGATGGGAAAAAACATATCACTCACATGGATTGTGTAAACAAGCAGGAGTTTCCATCCTCATATCAGATAAAGTGGACTTTAAGCCAAAGTTAATCAAAAAGGAAAAAGAAGGCCATTCCTATTGCTTAAAGGAATTATACATCAATAAGGCATATAATCATAAATATTTATGTCCCAATGGAGCATCTATGTACATCAAACAAACCTTTCTCAATTTCAAGAATTAAATGGAACACAAAACAATAACACTGAGCAACTTTAACATGCCTCCGACACCACTGGATAGATCCTCCAAACAAAAACTAAATAAAGAATCTATAGAAGTAAAAAATACACTTGATCATTTAGACTTAACAAACTTATGTAGAATATTTCATTCAGCAATGACTAAATCCACTTTCTTCTCAGCAGCACACAAATACTTCTCTAATATAGACCATGTTATGTAAGTTATCACATATGTTGGCATACAATTGTAATATTGCTTTAATATATTTTTAACATCTGTGGGGTTATTTTGACAGCTACCTTTTCATTGATATTAATTTTTGTGTTCTTGTTTTTTTTCTTGATTAGACTTTTTATTTTTTTATCAAGTTTTAACTGTATTATTTCTTCACTATTTCATATATTTCTGCTCCTACTCTTATTTTTTCCTTCCTCCAACATGATTTGAAAATAATTTGATTATTACTTTTTTTTCTGATACAAGTACTTTAAGTTATAAATGTTCATCTGAATACTGTTTCATCCTAGAGATCCTGATATTTTATGCTTTTATTATTACTTAGTTCAAAGCACTTTTTATTTACTTTTCTTGTGCTTTCTTCCTTGACCTCTGAGATATTTATAAGTGTGACATTTAATTTTAAAATAGATGATATGTAGGGGTGGGCTTCTATGTATCTAAAAGTGATTGCTTTCTAATGTAATAAATCATGCAGGAAACAGTCTGCATGATTTCAAATTTAAAACAAGTAATGGAAATGCTTTTTATATTATTGTATTGGTTACATACATGTCAAAACCCATCAAATTGCATACTTCAAATATGTACATTTTATTGTACTTCAATTTTCCCTCAATAGAGCTATGGGGGGAAAAAGAAATTTTCAACGGTTTTGCAGGTATGAAGTCATGGAACAGAGATTCAGATTCACACAGCGTGACCTGATCTTTAGCGTTTAATCTCCAGGAATAATTATTTAGGAAAATTCATTAAGTGGGCCTTTTGGGAATGAAGTGGTAGGGAGGAGACTTGGAGGACAAATGGGAGAAGGTGGGTAAAATGGGGTATTGCTCTTCATAGCATAGTACTAGAATTTGGGGAGATGATCTCTGACATTTAGAGAAAGTAGATTTTAAGATTCTGAGATTCAAGATCTCTTTATAAACAGTCATGAGTACTGCAGACTTGAGTCAGAAAGACTTGGTTTTGAATCATAACTCCTTAACTTACCAGCTGTATGGTAGTGGGTGTAAAGATCTTGTGAATAAAAATGAAATAGTGCATATAAAATGCTTGGCAAAGTATCTGGAAACATATTAAGTGCTCAATAATTGGTCATACTCTGAGAGTGATAAAGAAATTTTAGTCATTTCTGTTCTAAGTTCAATTTTCTTATCTTCAAATTCTTAGAAAAAAATCCATTATATGTGACAGTCTTGTATTAATGGTACTTTTTTCCTAATTCCCAAATTACATATTCTCAATTAGGGTACTTGCCCCAGTGTATAGATTAAAACTTATACACAAATAGCATTTTAGGTACCGATATTTTTAAAAATTTGTTCTTTTTAGGTACACATGACAGTAAAGTGTATTTTGACATATTACGTATACACAGAGTATAACTTATTCTGTTAGGATCCCATTCTTGTGGTTGTACATGATGTGAAATTTCACGGTGGTGTATTCATATATGAACATAGGAAAGTCATGTCTGATTCATTCTACTGTCTCTCCTATTTCCATCTCCCTCTCTTCCCTTCATTTCTCTTTGTGTAATCCTATGAACTTCTATTCTCCCCACCCTATTATTGTTAGTTAAAATCTGCATGTCAGAGAGAACATTTGCCTTTGGGTTTTTGGTATTGGCTTACTTCACTTGATAGTCTTGATAGTCTCCAGTCCAATTACCAGCAAATGACATACTTTCATTCTTCTTTATGTCTGAGTAATATTCCATTACACACACACACACACACACACACACACACACATACACACGTATATATCACATTTTCTTTATCCATTCATCTGTTGAAGGACACCAAGTTTGGTTCCATAGCTTAGTTATTGTGACTTGAGATGCTATAAACATTAATGTGACTTCGTCACTGTATTAAAGGTACTTTAAGGAGTGGTGGAAACAAGGTTATGTCTTTTCTTGGGAGAAAGCAGTGTTAGGATAACAAATGCAGGAGGCAAGATGGTGAAAGACGGTCAGGAATTGAACGTAGTGTGGAGTTTTAGAGCAAGAGGTGACAGATTCAGTAAATTTGTTTTCTTTTTAGGAAAGAAAAGTGATGTACAATAGGAGCTTTGTTTATTTTATTAAATATTAAAGGGAAGCAGAGTTCTTGGAAATATCTGGGGCACAGGTACATTTATAAAGAAGACCAACAGTACAAAGCAAAAGATGCCTAATGAGTGATACAGACAAAAAATGCAAAAGGACAGAACAAGAGAAACCACAGTGGATTGCAGTAGTCTGGGAAAGGTCTCACATGACATGTAAAACTTGAACTTAGCTTTCAAGAATGCTTAAGCATCAGTTAAGGAAAGACATAGCATTCTAGATAGAACCATAAGAGCGAAGTCATGGAATTGAGAACATGCAAAAGACAGAAAAATACCAACTGGGTTATCATAATGGTCGAAGTGTGAAATAATAATGGTATGAACCAGGAAACTGGTTCTGTTTTTGTAATTTTTCCAAATCCAGTGATGGGGCTGGGGTTGTAGCTCAGTAGAGCACTTGCTTAGAGTGTGTGAGGCACTTTGTTAGATTCTCAGCACCACATATAAATAAATGAATAAAATAAAGATCCTTCAACAATTTAGAAGGTATTAAAACAAAATTTTTTTAAAAAAATTCAGTGGTAAAATTATAAAGGTAGAGCCAGCTAAAACTATTCTTTTAAAAAATAATTATAACAAATAGAGATTCAAAGGATCATAGTTACCCAAATTTGATAATTTACTAAAATTTAGGGCATTTCTAATAAGCATTTGACGAGCAATTTTATTACCATAAATATCACCATAAAGTCACAAGACTTTACAAACAATAGATGACTAACAAAAAACCTGTTAATATAGACATAATTTATGAGACTGACAACTATTTATTGTTTAAAATGATTCATGTATTTAATCTGTAAATAGGTTATATTTTCTAGTCATCTGTCAATACTATTTCTTCTGAAATCTTAAAGCACAATATAAAAAAAAAACAAGAAAAAAAGGCCAACATGTATATGACTAAAGGGTTATTGAAAATTATTTGCATATAAGGTATTCTAAGAACTATGTTGTTTTAGCTTTCTCCCTGCTGTGACTAAGAGACCTGACAAGGATAACATAGAGTCTATTTGGGGGTTCATGGTTTCAGAGGTCTCCATGCTGTAGGGCATAAGGTGAGGCAGAACATCATGGTGGATGTGTGTGGCAGAGGAAAGCAGCTGGGATCATGGCAGCAGGAAGCAGAGAGCATGAGAGAGCTCTCTTTAGGACTAAATATAAACCCTAAGGGCAGGCCCCCAATGACCCACCTCCTCTAGCTGCACCGCCTACCTACTCTCAGTTACCACTCAGCTAATCCCTATTCATTGATGAAGTTAAGGTTAACCCCATCATCTCGCCTCTAAACCTTCTTGCATTGTGTCGTACATGAGCTTTTGGGGGACACTGTAACAGCTAATCCATAACACATGTGAAACAAAAAGTTCTGACAGAGACCTGTCCTTAAGGAACCCTGATGCAGTGAGAGATGTCCATGAGGGACAAGATGGTGAAGGGCTTTAGAAAAAGACAAAAGTCAGCGGACCTTTAAAATGGAGAACCATCAAAGGTTTCAAAGTGTAGAAGTGCTGTGACTGGCAATTTATCTAGCTACCATGTCCAGGGCGCATCATGGTGGAGAGACTCGAGACAGAAGGTCAGTCAGGAAAGATTGCAAGCACAAGGCCCCAAGGAAGGAGCTGGGCCAAATATGCTGTATGAACAAAGAAAGGAAGAATGGATTTCAGAAACGCATGGTCACTAAATCTTCATATAGACAGTACTGCTGCTGTGTCACATAGTCGGAAGCACGAGGGAAGCCTCCAAAGCTCAACAAATACACTCCCAGCCCCCAACAGTTTCCCAACCTGTATCCCACATTGTATTCTGATGTCTCCTGCCCACTTCCACTTAGTGTTCCCTCTACCCTTTGGACTTCACCCTGCTGCTACTGCCCTGGTTATTGATTTGGTTTCTGATTTTTTTTTTTCCCCAGCTACAAGAAACAAGAAGCCTAACAAACAATGGCCTTAGACTGTAAGCATATTCGTTGTTTACTCAACCAGAAGCCTGCCTTCAAGCTTGGTTTGGTAATTCAGCAACATTATGGCGAAGGCAAATTCCACTCAGCTTCCTCAGTGAGTCAGCTGTTTCTACCCTTGCGAATGTCAGATAGGTGTCACCACTGGAGGAAAACCCTTCATGCAAAAGCACGCAAGCTAGAATCAGGGAACACAAAAGGATTTTCTCCTCCTTTTTTACATTTCACAAGAGAATAAAATCTTTCCAACAAGCCCTAAAACATCTTCCCCTTACAAGGCAGTTTCCCCTTACATGGGCCGCATGCCTATTTCTATACCAGTTGCTGGCAAAGGAGAATGGGTTTACAAGTTTGGTTTAGATCTACCATCACTCATCCCATGTGCTTGGTATGCACTCCTGAACAAAGTTGGGCTTGCTTAGCTGGCAAGTAGGGGGAAGGCAATTGAGTTAGCAGTCAGAGTATTTGCCATGGACTCTGAGCGCAGCACCTTATCCCAACCCACATGATCACCTCTCAACCAGTTTTTGGAACCCCTGCCTTCTCTTCTACTCCATTGGAACGTTCTTGGTATGATTTATCCTGTGTCCTTAAGCAAGCAATATGAAGAAAGTCATCGCAAAAGAACAATTGGGCTGGAAGTGTAGCTCAGTGAGAGTGCTTTGCCCAATGTGCACAAAACCCTGGGTTTGATCCCAGGACCATAAAACACAGAACTGAAGAACAATTGACTGGATGGAGCCATTGGTTAGATCACAGGGCAAGACCGAATAATGCTATAGGGTGCTAGTGAGGTCATTTGAACCCCTGTTGCTAGTTTTACCTTATATGTAAAGACTTGAGAATTTCGTTCTTGTTTTTATCCCTGGAGTCTGTCAAGTGTTGGATTTTAAGGGGGTGGATAATATAAACATCAAGGATTAGGCAAGAACAGTTTGAGGAGGAGCTGAAAGAAGAATAGAGAATGCCAACGTCTCGGCAGATGACAGAGCCTTTGTAAGCCTCTCTCATTATCATCTCTTTTCTGTGGTTCATTTCACATTAAAATTTCCCTCAGCGTTTTGGCATGGATAAACCTTGGCAAGGTCTCTTTGAAAAAATAATTATCATGTATCTTTTCTTGTTAAAGCCAAGCAGATTTTTTTTTTAAATGCTTACAGCTCTGGAGTATTCATTAGTAAAATCTGCTGGGCGTTTAGAAACTGAGTATCATTAGATTTCTGTAATGTAGCTAATCTCACTCACTGACCTCTCTTCCCATCTACACTTTCATTGTTCTTTATTCCAATAGTTCTAATTACCATAAATATAAAAGCCAAAGACATTTCCTTATTCTCAAAGAAGTTTCTGCTTTGTTCTACCCCTATGCTGTGCTGCTTTGTCCTTACAAACATACTCATTAGCCTTCATACCCTGGGATTTATTTTTGATTCGTTAAGAGGAACCAAAAGGGATCAACTCACTCTGTCCTGATGGGCATTCCCCTCTGTCTCCCCTAAAATAAGTTATTTATACATCATCCCAATTCACATTTATGCCGGGCTTTTCATGTATGCTGTATAAAATTTATAGGAAAATTTGAGCTCAGTTGAGAACCCGAAGGAAGAACAGTTTTTAATTAAAGGGTGACCTCATCCCTCATTCTGCCCATCTTTCATACCCTTTGCTTGAGCGTGCATGTGTGCACAGACACACAGATACACACACACACTTACACTTGTGCCTACCCTGTTGGATCAGTCATTATTCATAGAAAGAAGATCTCAGGGGCTTGGGATATAGCTCAGTTGGTACAGTGCTTGCCAGGCAAGCAAGGGACCCTGGGTTCAATCCCTGGTACTGCAAAACAAAACAAAACTCAGACATCCATAGTTTCACTTATTGCTTTCCTTTGCATATTAAGGGCCATCTCTGCTGCTGTTTGGTCCATCTTATCCTTCAGGGCCTTCAGCCTTTGGGTACCATCATGAGCCCTTATGAAGTGTGTCATGTTCTTAGGGCATCAGCTGGCTCCTTGTCTGCCTGATTGTCTCCCTTCTCCCCACTGTCTTTCTTTTCTTGCCAGACTGTGAACGTCTTGGGCGTGGGGTCTAGACTCTGCAATTTGAGATGATATAAACTGCAGTATTTCAAGCAAAGATAGTGAGAGTTGTGTTAATGTCCTCAATTTAATTTTCTTTGAAACATGGTGCATAGGATATTAAAAATAGAAGCTCCAATGACTGTTCCCTTGGTGAGGATTTCTTCAAAAACAAGCAGTTCACTGAAAAGGAAAAACAAATGACTCTCAAATATCAGATATTACATTTAACTTCACTCATAATAAGAGAAGCACACTTAAATATATGCTGAGATACCATTTTTCACTAACCAAATAGGCAAAAAGCAAAAACTGTGTTAATGTACTGTGATGTTGAGGAAATGTAATGAGAAATGTTCTTCAGACCTTCATATTTTTTAACCCAGCAATATGATTTCTAGAAATTCATCCTGTGTGGGTCTGGGGGTGTAGATTGGTAGTAGAGTACTGCCTAGCCTAGCATGCACAAGGCCCTGGGTTCAATCCCTAGCACTGCAAAAATATAAATATAAAATGAATAAAAATTTTTAAAATCCTATACATACATTATTCATTCTCCATTAATTGCAGTAAAAATGGAGTGAAACTACTGAAAGTTTCATCAATAATGAAATGAGTAAATAAGTGATGGTACCCCCAGAGTGAAACACTTGAACCAGAAATGTTGTGGAACTTTTTTATGTGTCCAAGCTATATTAACGGGGGATTGGGGGGATGAAGTAGGAGGCCTGGGGCACCAAGGGCATATGTGCAGGAGAGAGGCTTTTATTATTTTTGCCTTTTGTACCTTTACTGTTTTTAAACCATGTGGAAGAAAAAAAAAAAATACAAAAAGAACTTTTGTACCTGTAGAACACTTTGCCTTTTCCTAACACTAAGCACAGCATTTGGCATTTGCTAGGCATTCAGATTACCTGGAAAATAGAGCCTGTGTAGCCATCATTTCAGAAAGGGGTTCAATCCCAGGGAACTAAGAATTATGAACAGAAAAGGAGAGGAAAGAAGGAGAGCAAATACAAAGTGGTATGTTGCATTGCTGGCCCTGCCTTTACAACAAAACATAGCCCATCGTTTGGAAAACAGCATATATGGGAATAGTTTAGGGATGAAGCACAATTGACCTGTTGGATCCTCCCAGTCTCTCATTTCTCCCTGGTTAGTTTACTACTTTGAGTTCTACTTACTCCAGGCAGCTTGGGTGTGAGAGGGGAGCCTCTGGGGGGTCAATTCCAGCCAATGCATAAGGACTGAAATTGCAACTCAGTAGTAGAACACATGCTTAGCACGTAAGAGGCCCTGGGTTCCATCCACAGCGCTGGGGGGAAAATCCAGGCAACATACATATACTGAGGATCCTCCGTGTCAGGCAATACTGCACATAGGAGTGTATCTATCTGCATGGCCACGATGACAGAGGCACATCAAGAGGCTGAGGATAGGGAGTGAGGACCAGATGTTGCTGAGCAATCTGGTTCAGATACTCAGGCTTTTAATTTGTTGTTGTTTTAATACATCTTATTTATTTTTTTACAGCAATAAGTTCACAGCAAAATTGAGAAGACTATTCAGAGATTTCCCACCTACCTCTTCCCCTGCACAAAGTTCCACCATTAACATCCTGCAGCAGAGTGGTACACTTCTGATAGTCAATGAACCTACATCATTATCACCCAAACTCAGAATGGGTTTTGTGTGCTTTTGTTTGATAGGTTGGTTGATTGGTTGGTTGAAACAGTCAAGATATTTTTCTATAAGATTATAAATCTGGGACTGTAAGAACCTGACCTATTTAAATCCCCAAACCAATGATTATTTTATTATAGTGCTAAATCATCCTACTCCACTTAAGTTTATATATGGTTGTGGTTTTTCCTGTTTAATACATTGTGCTTTCATTAAATTGATCTAAAGTATGTATTACTGAATTGAAGACACTATTCTGGATGATGTGCAGGCATATACAGAATACATAATATGTAATCTTCTTCCTAAATTTACTACAAAAACATACAAACTTAAATAGGAATGCAAGAATTAAGAATCAGTATTGCACAACAAAACAGCATTAGTCAAGTGATTAGTGGTTCAGTGAGAGGTAGAAACAGTAAATGCTACAAGGTTTGTGCAATTTCTTTGCAGTTGAGGCAGACCTGATGGAGAAGCAGCAACTCAAACTGAATTAGAATTATGGACAGGACTTGGAGAGAATAGAAATGTTGAGTACCTTTAAGATAATACCTGTCTTAAGATCAAGCTCTTAAAGCCTGGGACACCATGTATAGAGAGAATAGGTTGGTTTAAGACACATCTGGAATGTAGGTAAAGCCTTTGTTGTGCAAAACTTTCAAATTATTTGCAAAGAAACTAGAATGTTCTTCTTTAATTAAGGCAGAGTCATTAAAATTCTTGAGTAGAGCTGTTTAATGCCCTGATAGGACTATTTGGGAAACCGAATCTAATAAAATGTCTCCAACACACTCCTAACCTTCATCTAAATCAAAAGACATTTTCCCCTATGGAAATGTCTATGATAAGCCAACCAAAGTCTGAAGGAGCTAATTTCCCTGGAAACAGATTCAGAATATTTCTGGATTTTTATAGATCATCAGGGGGCTATTTATAAAAAGAAATATTTTAACTTTTGGCTCTTCATATCTTATACAGTGTAAGCATTTTAGAAGTCTAGGTAGTTACAGGATTCTTAAAAGGAAGGCTTTAAATTCCGAACCAGATTTGGTCAGTAGAAAACTGTAGATCTCTAGCCACTGAATGGAGGCATTTATCAGCTGCATCTTGGAATCAAACCCCAGTACCATAACATCACATCCTTTACTTTCTGCTATCAGTCGGATGCAACAGGAAACTGACGAAGGTGCTAGGCAGTTTCCTTTCTGCTCTGACCTGCCTCGTTTCCTCTGCAGCTTGCTCCCAGCTTATTGTAAAGGAAAACCATGAAATGCCAGTCAGTTTCCTCCAGTTGGATCAAGCCTTGGACAAGGAAGGAAAAACAAATTTCTAAGATTAGTCAATTTCCCTTTGCAACTGAATGTTGGTCCGTAGCCTCTGCCTACCCTTCTCTTTACAAAGTTTCTCCCTTCCAGCTCAGCTTTACATCGCAGGCAAGATAAGGACTTTTGGCAATTTGAGCAACACATATTATGTAATTCTTACAGGAAATCTTGGGTTGATTCATGGGAAAGTTACCCCATATAGAACAGCTTACTTGATAAGCTTTTAATTCTCCTTTGACCTTCATCAAATTCATTAGTTCAAGGGGGAAAAATCCTACCAATAATTCTAATTGTTACACTCAGCCGCTGAATTATTTTGCTCCTGACTCAGTATGATCAGCCAGGAACTGTTTCCATGGAGAACACTTATGCAAAGTTAATAAGGAAATCTAATTAGTTTAGGGGAAGAAGGTTGGACTATTTCAAAGAGCAAGAAGTTATGTTTGGTGTCCTAACAAGTAGCCTGCATTTTGCTGAGTTTGAGAGAGAGGTTCTATGGCTACTGAAAAAATATTAGTAGAGTCTGGCTGGCTTACTTCATAGAAGTGATTCCACTTGAAAATGGGAGTTGCCACTTAAATTATCTTCTCAGTGTGAACTTAACAATGTGGAATAACAATACTGTATTGGAATCCACATTGAATGAGAGCATATTAATTTAGCAGATGGACCATTCTTCCTCATCACATTCTACTTCCTGTTATTTTAACTTACTTGTTTTTAATTTCCCTTTGAAATTTTTGCTAATTTCAGTACTTCAAACTTATTATTAAAACAATACTCTCATCAATTTCCTTTTATAAATTTATATAATTTTTAATATTGACATGTAGAAACTTCCAGCTAAGTCATAATTGTGATGGTGGAAATTGATAATGTAATAAAAACAAGAACACAAATGAATGCATCTTTGGAGTATGCACAGTGGATGAACAGATTGCGAGAATAAATAAGGTAAGAATTCAAGCCAGGCGTGGTAGTGTGTCTGTAATCCCAGTGGCTCAGGAGGTTGAAGCAGGAGGATGGAGAGTTCAAAGCCAGACTCAGCAACTTAGTGAGGCACTTAGCGAATCAGTGAGATCCTGTCTCTAAATAAAATATTTTAAAAAAGGACTAGGGATGTGGCTCAGTAATTAAGTGCCCCTGGGTTCAATCCAAAAAAAAGAAAAAAAAAATTCAAGGTTTTACTTTAAAAGTATTTGAAGTAGTCATTATAGTAGGTATTTGAGAAGTAACAGATTTGTGGGGGCTGCACCATTCTCCCTTTTTCCCCTTGGGGCCTGATTATCTATTACTTAGCAAACTTATACTGTGGAGTTCTTAAAACAACGTGATGGCTCAACCAGCAGAAACATTATTAAACTAACAAACAAACAAAAAGAACTTGCACACGAATAAGGGACCTAATAATCTATATCAGGGGAATCTATAGACTTTAACATAAGAACAATGCACCTCTTGTTTTTAAAGATAAAGTGCAGAAGATGAATATGTCCAAAAATTTTTAAACTTTATTTACAAATTATTATACCCTGTCAGTCAACTGGTTTCCATTGTCATCATTCAGACACCATTATGTCCCATTTTAATAGTGGACTCTGGGTGATTTTGCCTTAGTAAAATTTGGGACACAAATAGGGCATGTGATTAATTTAATGTTGCAAAATTTCAGCTGATCTTATATATTCAGTCAATTGAATATATTTTACATTTTCAGAGTAACCTCTGAATATTTTATGATACATACTGTAATAGACCTACAAAAATTGTGAACATATCTCAGATCTGCTCTGTTCCCCTCCCTCTTGCAGGTATTGACTTTTCTGCAGGGTACTCCTGCAGAAACCTCTCCTGTGTTATTAACTGCCTGTCTCTGCTTGTTGGTGAACTCAATCTACCACATGGACAAGCAACCAAGGCTGACTGGGATATGAGTCAGAGAAAAGAGTATAACAATGGTGGGTCATGTCATAGAAGGAGTGGCTGAAGGGTGAGCAAGAAGTAGAGAAGAGAAGCTAGTATAACACAATGAAAGAGTGAATATCTCAGGTCCTAGTTTGAATATCAACTTACAGTAAGGCAGGGCAAGTTTCTTAACCTCTCTATACCTCAGTTTTCTCATCTGTAAAATAGAACAAATGATAAGAGTACTTAGATGTGTCGTGCAAGTTAAATGAATTTTAAAAAGTGCTTTGAATAAAGCCTGGCACATGGTCAACACCAGAAGTATTGTTCTTATTATACTTGACTCATCACATACGTGAAGGATTATTATGTACTTAAAGGAGGGACTTGACCTTAGGAGTGGCTCCCAGGGCATTACTAGGAACAGTGGGTGAGAACCACAGCATATTTCATTTTGACTCAGAGATAAGATATATCCAGAGGAAGGAGGGACTGTACAGAGGGAAAAGAGGGGTGGGCGGGGTGGGGAGGAAGGAGAAAATAACAGAATGAATCAAACACCATTACCCCTTGTAAATGTATGATTACAGAAATGGTATTGCTTCATGTACAAACAGAAACAACATGTATCCCATTTGTTTATAATAAAAATAAATTTTAAAAAAGATATATCCAGAAAGGTCATGGGCTTCATAACACTAGAGCTTGGGACTCTCCTTAGTCAGAGGTTCCGGTTAGAGGTAGACTAGGCTAGAAACTGGATAAGGTGAACTCTCCAGCTCTATTTAGTAGCCTCCCCTCCCATTATCAAAGCTGCCCCATTCCTTATTTGATCAGCTCTGGGCTTGAAGAAAAGGAAGCAGAAGTCAGATTCTAGCCCTTTCAGTGATTTGAACAGACTTTTTCCCAAACAGAGGTAGAATTTTCCTGGCATCCAATCAGCCATATCCTCACTTCCCTATCTTTTCCTTGCCTCCCATCCAAAACCAGATAAAGACAGTCGGTGGATGTTTGGACTCCTGTTGCTTAAAATTATGAATTGAGTTCAATTTTTCTTTCTCTCTCTGTTATTTATCTTCTGCTTTTGAGCCTTTTCTCCCTCATTTTTATTTTGTTTTACTCGTTTACTTACATGCATGAATTGTACATATTAATGGGGTTTGTTGTAGCATTTCAATATATGCACTTACTGTGCACTGATCAAATCCAGCATCCCTTCATCCACCCTTATTCTCTGCCCACTTCTTAACCTCCAGTAATCATTATTCCATATTCAAGTCAATTATTTTTAACTTCCATATATGAAAGAGAAAACACATGATACTACTTGTCTTTCTGAATCTGACTTATTTCACTCAATAAAATGTCTTCCAGTCCATCCATTTTGGTGCAAATGACATGATTGTAGTCTTCATTATAGATGAACAATATTCCAGTTCATACACACACATACATACATATGTTTATATATATTTTTTATCCATCATTTAGGAATTTCTTTAGTATGCTGATTTCATTTCCTTTGGCTATATATCCAGAAGTGAATAGCTGGATCATATGATAGGTCTATTTTTAGATTTTTTTTTTGAGCAACCTCAATATTGTTCTCCATTGGAAGACTACTAATATTATTGTTAAAAAGCCCATACTATCTAAAGTAATTTACAGATTCAACGTGATCCCCACTGAAATATCAATGACATTCTTCACAAAACTAAAAGAAGGAGGGAGAGGAGGAGAAATGAAGGAAATTCTAAAATTCACATGGAAGCACAAAAGACCCCCTGAAACCAAAGCAGTCGTGAACAAAAATAACAATTTGGGAGGCATCACAATACCTGATTTGAAGATAGACTGCAGAGTCATAGTAACCAAAACAGCATGGCACTGACATAATATAAACACATAGAACAATGGAACATAATAGAGACTTCAGAAATAAACCCACACATCTATAGCCAACTATCCTCAACAAAGGTGCCAAAAATGTATATAGGACAGCCTCTTCAATAAATAGTGCTAGGAAAATCGGAGCTCCATATGCAGAAGATTGAAACCTGACCCTTATCTTTGACCTTGTATTTTAAAAAATCAACTCAAAATGGATCATTGACCTAAATTGATCAAAGACCTGAAACCATGAAACAACTAGAAGAAAACATAGTGGAACTACTTCAAGACATCAGCATAGGCAAAGACCTTTTTTTTAAAAATATATTTTCAGTTGTCAATGGACATTTATTGATTTATTTATATGTGGTGCTGAGAATTGAACCCAGTGCCTCTTCTCACACATGCTAGGCAAGCACTCTACTACTGAGCCACAACCCCAGCCTGGCAAAGACCTTTTTGATATGACCTTCCTAACTTTTAGAATAGAGAGCTGAACTTGGAGTTAAAAGGCTTACAATTTTGTTTTAGCAAGACCAAAACAAATCTACATGATTATTAGAGAATGGGGGAATCTCTTTGGAACTAAGATTCCTCTTTGGTAAAGGGTGATTTTGACAGATATGGTATGAATGGGATTGAGATAAATGATCATCAATGTTTCCTCAAATTTGACCATTCCATTTAGGTTGAGATCACCAAATCCACATGGCATGCAGCCCCTCTTTGGTATTACTTCACTGCTCAGTTATCTCTGACCCAGCTTTTCCTCCTGAGAGTATGTGATTCCCAAAAGACTTTTACATTGTTCACTGACATATATGTGACCAGGATCTCATTTCTTTGGGAGTCTAGTTTTAACAGATTGCTATTAAATTATAGCTTAATTTGAAAGTAATCTATAGGTAAGGGTATTAACTACCCTGGGGGTAAATTTTATTGGTATTATGGGGAAAGGACTTAACCCCAAAAGTGACATAAAATGTTAGCAACATTAAAGAATGAGATGTTTAAGGACAAACTCTTCATTAACTTTTAATTGCACAATGTAATGAACCATTTAGTTCACCTATTCATGGAACTATACCATGAAAGGAAATCTTGTTAGTGATGTTAAATGATCTAGTGTAATATTCAAGAATTTAGGCTTTAGATTCAGACAAATCTTTAAACAGAGTTCAGTTTAGTACTTTCTACCTATGTGATCACCAGCTAATTCTCAGGTTTTAAATTTATAATACAGGATTGCTGTGAAAAATATCTTAAATAATTGAATATATACAACACGTGTAAGCACATGTCAAGAGTTCAATAAATGTGGTTATTATTCTCATCATTGACATGGCTCCCCAGCTGCCAAGCTGTGCAGCTGACCTACTGGTTCTTGCTGAGAAGCAACAGTGGAGCTGCAGAGTGGCAACCCGGGTAGGTTGGAGCACTGGGGGCAAACATGGCAGGTGTGGTAGGCCTGGGGCGGGAGCAGCACTGAGCTGAGCCAAGGCACGGGGGTCCAATCATTCTTCAGTGGCCAGGCTGGGTACCTTACAGAAGCCTGCTGCAAAAACCCGCTCCATGCAGCGCTACAGCCCTATCCCATGATCTCCACTCCCGCTTCCTGACCTGCAATGAAAAAATAGAAGTGGGGCAGACATGAATGGAAGTCAGGACTTGAGATTAACCAATAGCTGTTAGTACATTTCCAAACCCTAATTAGCTGAAGTTGGGACCAATAGCAGTGATTCAAGTGCCATGTGCTCCCTTAGACTAGCACATTTGGATGGAGAAAACCTGCAATTGGGTCTCCTGTTGCAATGCTATTCTTCAATCAATCCTACTCTCACTCATCTTTGAATTTATGAAACAAGAACCATGAAAGAAGAAGAAATTGACAGTGAGCTGCTGGGGTCTGCTGCAACATGGGTGGGTATGGCCTGCCATTAAAAGCGGTAGCATCTCTTGGTTGCAGAGGCCTGCAGCTTGTGCAGACCCCACCTGCCAGCAGAAGCAGTGCATCACGTTTGTCTCAAAACTCTGGTTTTACTATTATCAGACAATTGAAAATGACTAATTTGTTGATTTTCCCCTTTATCTCAAGCTCAAATTTCTTCCACAAGTAAAAAATAATGTAGCCAGCTGTTGTTTCATTTACGTTAATTTGGAGGATTAATATTCTTAAACTTAACTCAGAATATACCCAGGAAAGATTTGGTGAATGAGAGAATATGAACAAATTGTGGTTAATCCACAGCAGCTACTTGGCCAAGGCTATTTCTCATGCTTTCTCCTCCCAGTGAAGTTCGACAGAATATTCTCCTGGACTTTGTTTTTCACAAAGTCATGTCCCAGAAACAGTTTGTCTCACCTCTTGTCATTCAAGAGTGACTCAGATACTGAAGAATAAGGCTTCATTTCAGTGACTGTAGTTCATATCAGGGGCTGGAGGGGTGGACAGATCAGCCTTGAAAACTCTTGACAGATTAAACTGAGTAGCTCTTAAATGGTTTGGTTTTGACCATCCTGCCTGATAAGATAATGAGTAATGTAGCTGTTTCATCATTGTAGAATCAGAAAAGGCCTTCCTCTAAAGATATTACTATCAAACTGATTTGAATCATAGTCCTATGTTTTGTATTTTTATGTAAATATGTATAAATCCATAAACTAGGTATTATTTTGCATTTTAAATAAATGGTCAATTTTATACATGTCATTCTGCAATATAATAATTGATAGAGTTCTCTTGTGTGGTTGCCCATTTATTGCTCTCTAGAGTTCATTTTGTGAGTACATTGTTTTGAATGTTGAGACTGCATTTAGCTAAAGATGCCACCAACACAACCAAAATAACAGGGTTTTGAACAAAATAAGAAAATGTCCTCCCTCTTCTGTATAAATCCAAAGGTAGTTTTCCAGGGATGTTGTGGAGCATCGCAACTTCAGGGACCCAGCCTCCCCGCTCCTGTTGCTCCACCATGTGTGGGCCTTTATGTACCAAGTCACCTTAGGGTTCAGGACAGCTGGTCCACTCTAGTGAGCACATCTTCATGACCACAGTACAAGGGAGAAGGGGAAGAAGCTTCATTTTTCCATTTTGCTTATATCCATTGGCTAAAACTTAACCACAGGAGCACAGCTATAAAGTAGAGTGGGAGAAGGAATCTTTATTCAAAGTGATCTCATACCTAAAATTTGGTTGTTCTATTTCTGATAAGAAGGGAAAGGTGAAATTTAAGGAACATGTACGAGTTTCTACCACACTGAAAGTATAGGTGATGTTTTAGCTAAACAGTGACTAAAGGATCTGACCAGAACAAATTAAAGGAGGAAAAGTTTACTTGAGGGCTCACAGTTTCAGAGGTCTTAGTCCCATAGTAGGCCGGCTCCATTGGCCTGGTGAGGCTGAACATCATTGCAGAAGAGATTGGCAGAGGAAGCAGCTCACATGGTCATCATGATCAGGAAGCAGTGGGAGAGATTCTGCTTGCCAGATACAAATATATACCCTAAAGCCACGCCCCAATCCCCACCTCCTCTATCCACACCCTGCCACTTCAGTTACCACTCAGTTAAACCCTATCAGTGGATTAAATCACTGATTGGGTTAAGACTCTTACAACCCAATCATTTCTCCTCTGAACCTTCTTGAATTGTCTCACACATGAGTTTTCGGGGACACCTCACATCCACATCATGACACATGATTTCCACATTTCTGCTATTGTAAACAATGCTGTGACAAATATTCTTGTGCTCATCATGTAGGATAGTTTTTCTAGGTGTTGGTAGGTCATGCTTTTGACTTCACTAAGTACTCTCCAAAATGGTGAAAAATTAGATTTTCTTCTTTTCTCTCCCCACCCCATTTCTTTCTTTTAAAAAAAAAATAATGTGAGAGGTTTGTGGGGTGGCAACCTTGGCAAAGGTGGTTTTGGTAGAGTGATGGGAATGGATGCAGATGGGTTGGAAGAATGGGAGATGGTCATATCGAGCTTGTGGTAACAACTACTCTGTCACTAAGATCAGCCACAGAGGGAAGTGAGAGGTAAGCCATGAGCGTTGGTAGAACGTTTGTGTTGTGCTTGGAGATTCTTGAGTTGTTGGGAATAAGGCAGTGGAGAAGATACCAAAAAGAGAAGAAGGAAATAACAAATTTCAAAAACAAATTCCTATGGGATTTAAAATTTTCAGAGGGGGCACATTTCCAGGTAACGATGAGGCAGGCAAGGTATGAGAGTTGCTAGCTGATATTGAAGGAAAAGGGAAAACTTTGATATTCCAGAATCCAAGATGCTTTGAAAATGTAAGGGAGCCAAATAGGATTGCCTATTCAATAAGTGTTTTCAAGCATCTCCTAGGTGTCAGGTATTGTTCTAGACACCAGGGTTACACTTGAAGTAGAACAGATAAGCAACATCCTTTCTAAGGAGAGCTGACAGACAGCAAATATGTAAACAAATGACATACTTTTTATAGCAATTTTTTTCTTATATAGCTACTAAGAAAATAAAACAGGTAAAGGTGTTGTTTTAGCTTGGAGTAGGAAGAGGGTAAGAAGGACATTGCTCTGGTGTTCCTGAGGAGCAGGAACTAGAGAACTCAGCAGCAAGAGGCTAGGAGCAGGCTTAGTGACTCAGGGTGGGGCTGGATGGGGGATTTGCTGATTCCAAGAAAGTGCCTCTGCTGAGAAATGTCAGGATGTCTTGGAGGTCTGTTAGAGCTGGAGAAGGAATAATGGGTTTTCCAGTTTTGTTACTCTTTTATTGGAAATAATCAGGGACAGAGGATAGAGGTATTAATTAATAAGAATTATTGTTTTTTATCCTGAATTTAGGACTTACAGGCAATGAACTGTTTTTGAATTTAATTCCACTAAATAGAAATTATTGAGCATTGATACCTATTTTTTCCTCATATTGGATGATAAAGATTTATCAGCTTCTTAAAATTCATACACATCTCCATTTGTTCTTGGATAGGAAAGTCATATTTATTTATTTAGAATGTGAAATAGTTCTGCCTTGACAAGTTATGAAATATGTCTTATTTCTTCCTCTTTTTCTTTATGTCATACCTTATTTTTTTTTTAACTCTTTGAATGTTGAAATTTCTAGAATGTATCTGTACCCCAGAAAGCAAATTTTCTACCAGGAAAAATAAGAAAAAACAAAAAAGAAAAAACTTACTTTTCAGTATTCATTAGCTTTGATGTAGAACAATAACCTTTATTTGACCCAACAGAGGGTGTGATGTGGATTATTTCCCCAGGCACTGGTCTCAAAGCCTTTGCTCTTGGCAGGTAAGTCAATTGAGACGAAAATGTCATCTATTGAAGGGGTAAGAGTTGATGTATGTAGGGAGGTAAAAAGAAGCATAGTTTACTGAAGCAGCATGCAAACCACAGATGGGAAGGGTGGGGAGAAAACTTGGAAATAGAGAGGCAGGACAGATACGACAATCAATTATTAAAGTCTTCCTTTAAAACTGAAATGGTTGTTTTTTCAAAAGTAGGGATCCAGAGCATTTAGATAGAATCTACACTAAAAAATCATTTCTAGACATACAATAACATGATTTTGATGATGTCCCCTTTCTATTTTCAAGGCAACTAAGTAACGAGGCAGGGAGACAGAATAAAGAGAACACTGGGTTGGTTAGGACACTGCATGGTAAATCTGGCCTTACCACTAATTACATTAATTAGCCGTGAGATGTGGGTAAATCTCTTGATCTCTTTGGCATTCCTTTTCTCATTTGAAAAATGTTGCGATTGACCCCAGTTACAACTCTTTTTTCTGACTTAAAATAATATTATCTGAAGTTTTCTTCTGTAAGGGAAAGCTCTATTGTGAAACTGGAGTGACCTATAACAGACCTGCAGGGAATGTTCAGGGGCCGTGTATAAATTTCCATGGCCTCTTTCTTGCCATTCAGCTTTCTAGACTGATAAAGCATTGAGAAGTAGTGTGTGATTGTGCAAATGAGCAAGGGTTGGCTAATAGGTTGTGACTGACTACATGATATCAAGTAATCATTTAGACCAGAATCCTCTTCAATGCAGCAGAACACCCAGTTTTGGGGGTGGGGCAGTTTATAAGCTTCTGGTTCATATCAGTTAACCCAGCTCTTGGTTCCTTCCTCTCCAAAATCCTTCAGAAATGACAGAAGTAATAAAGAAGTGATGAGCCCCAAGCAGCTCTGGAAAGCCAGGAAGAGAGCCGTCTGACATGAGGGCTTTAGATGGTGTTAAGAATATGAGCTATGTTCTGGTAAGTTGCTTACTCCTTTTGGTCTTTCAGCTTTTATGTAAGCTACTTACCTCCTCTCTGCCTCAATTTCCATATCTGGAAAATGAAGATGATAGAAAGCATCTCATAGTGTTGCTGTAAAGATTAATACAAGTCAAGAGCTTTGAACAGGGTCTGATATATAATCAGTTTTCAGCTTGTACTTATAATTATTGTTATTACAGGTGGTATTATAGGTGTAATTATAAGATTAATATTGAATATTAAAGCAGATAGGTTAAGACTTGGATGATAACACACAGGGATTAAAAAAAATCTACAATCCTATTTGGGTGAAAGATAATAGCTCTGATGACCTCTGATAAAGAAACCTAAGATCTTAGGCAATAGAAGCAGAGGCAGGCAGCCAGTAGGATAATTAATTACTGTGCCGTGGAGTAACCGAATCAGTCTTTTATTCTCTGGGTGCCTGCTGCAGCATTTGCCCCCAGGTTAAAGCTATGAGTTGTGCTTTCTGAAATAACTGGGGTATTTGCTGACAGACACTGCCAAGGTGGGTACTGGGATCGGAGAGAAATGAGACAATATTGCAGCTAACTTCCATCTGTCATGAGAAAGATGAAAACATAATTCATTCTCTGAACTGGGACACTTTTGATGAAAAGAAAGCACTATTGATCATCATGCCAGGACAAGATAGGTAACCAGTGACCGTTGTAGGCAAACCAGGACATGATTTCCCCTAATCGTAGAGGTGGAGAGCAACAAAGAAGCCTGCTGAACTGGTCTCCCTCCCTTTCCAGGAACTACACCAGTTGCCAAGAAAACTAAGAATTTCACAAACTGAAACACTGCAGCTTCCAACGAGGTCAATCTAAACGTGAAATTCTAAGTGTAAATAGGTAACCCAGAAGTCTAAAACATGTAAGGAAAACCAGCAGCATGAAATTATGGTACCACGTGGTAGAAACAAGAAATTTCTTGTGAGGAAACAACATGAATACAGGAAACAGAGAAATCCATATGGATTTTTTTTATATCAATGAAACAAGAAGAGGCTGCCATTTTAAAATAAGTTCTGGGAAATTAAAAAAAAAAATTGGCTTTCCCTTAAGGTTACCAGATTGAGGAATCAAAATAAAGGACACACAGTTAAATTTTAATAATTTCTAATTGCATATGCATTTGTACATGGAATAAGAGAAAAATATTGAATATAGGGAATGGGACATACGTTATGCTAACAAATGTTTATTTTTTATCTGAAATGAGTTATAAATATCTATATTACGTATCTCAAATATATTTCCTTTTACTCTCCTTAATAATTCTTTGTTAGAATTTGCTTATAAAATTTCTTGCAGTTATAATCTATGTACTACTTATATAACCTAGGTTCTCTGATGCTCACATATAACTTATTTATTCTTTTGTCCACTGAAGATCCATTTATGAGAAAACATACTCCACCTTATCATTATGAGCCAGTATACTGGCATGAAGTTGACAACTTTGAGAATTACTCTTAAAACGTATTCGTTAAAACACTCACTGCTGCTATTTCATGGCATAACTTAGTTTTCAAGTCTTCAGGATTATGTTGTGACCAACTTTTAAAAATGTTGTCCACTGACAAAAAAGAGCATAGTCATCCCTTTTTATTTCCTTCTTCAGCACTCTACATAATGGTTCCACTTGTTGTCATGCCAGAAGAGTATTTAGACAATCCATGTCCAAGAATAGAATCCTTCATGGGATGAAATCCATTTCAAAAGATACTCATGGCATGTAGTCATAATAATCAATTCAAAATGTGAATTTCTTTTCCTGTCCTAAAGTAAGGAAATGAATACTATAGCAGCATTGACACCACAAGACATGACTATTTCACAGGTTATTTTTTTTTTAAAATAACACATTAAGTTCTTCTATATAAAAAGGTACTTCAACTAGATCATATGAACTGAAAAACCGAAGCTAATTCATGTTGTGGAATATCATTATAACTTCTGCCTCATTTATTTTATCTTATTCTTCTGAATTTCTCTTAGCCCCAAATCACTTTCTTTACTATTAGTTGAGAAATGATACATCCCTTATGCTTAGCTATTCTTACATGTTAGTTTATATCACCATTCTTGATACTGAATAAATGATTGCATACTGAGAACCTTGAAATGACTTTTTCCTTATTTAATAAAAGTCTGTTGTTCGGAAAATTCATTCCAAAATTTACTTTTGAGTTTTGACATTTTAGGTTCAAACACAGAAATAAAAAATAGATAAAGCAACCACAAGAAGAATGGAAAAGATTAAATTTGATAATCTTACAGTAATGTCAGTTTGTCTGTCACTTCAAGTACAACTCAGATAAATAGGAGTTGAACTATCAAATGAGTTCGAATTTATGAGTTAATGATAAACTGAACTAGATACCTAATGCAAAAAAAGTGAACTTCCAGTTTGCCTGCAAGGGACAACTCATAAGGCAGGCTCTCCCCATATAGTCAAATCTGATCTTGTATGAGATTTTGGGAAGCCTGACATTCAAATATTGGTGGACTTTTCATGTCCTAGACTAATCCACCAGTAAGTATTATAATTACATTTTAAAATACTGCTCCCAATGCGAAAGTATCCAAAAATGAGAAATAATTTTGGTTGATTAAAAAAATCCATTAAAAACGATATAATCAAGATGCAGTATCATCTCAACAATATAGCATTAAAATCTATGATACAAAAACTGTTAAAGCGACAAAGAATTTGAAGAAATCATAGTAATGGTGAAAAACTTTAAAATACACCTCTCCCAGAAACTGACTGATAAAGCACACAGAAAATAAGTACTTGGAAGACAGAAGAATTCACAGACCTGAACCTGCAGAACACACAGTTAGGCACACAGAATAAACTTATTCCAACAGGATAAATACCAACCAATGTAGTTGGTGTTTTTTTTTTTTTTTTTTGACTTCGAGGTATCTTTTTAAGTGAAGCAATTGAATTGTTATGGTTTAGATATGAGGCATCCCCCAAAAGCTCATCTGTGAGACAATGCAGGAATGTTCAGAGGTGAAATGATTAGATTACGAGAGCTGTGACCTAGTGAGTGGATGAATCCACTTGAATGGATTCACTGGGTGGTAACTAGGGTGTGGCTGGAGGCAGTGAGGTAGGAAAAAGAGCAGGGACAGGCAGATAGGAAACTAGCACCACCAAGATCAGATTTCTGTTTAACAGCAGAGAGACCACATATGCAAGTGTGAGCTTAAAACAAAAAACTGATATCGAAACATCTATGACCGACTGCCCAAATCCTGTTCAAAAAAGGACAAAGTGGTCTGATTGGGCAGGGGTGCGTGAACATGAACGCCCTGGTATGACTAGACTCCACTGTTTTTAAATCTCTAGCTTATGGTCTTCAAGGTCACCTTACTCCCATCTCAACTTATCATTTAAACCCGTAGACATCAGACACTTGGTGCCAATGGTCTCTTGGCACCCCTACCCTTTGGGAACTCTGCTTGTGTTCTTTCTATTACTCTAATAAATCCTGTTATTTTGCTCTGACCCTTTGTGTCTGTGAATTTCATTCTTTGAATTGGTGAGACAAAGAACCCAGCCCCAAGCTCTGTGTTAAAGAAGTATGTATTCCTTTGGGGTTTATATTTTGTCCTGGGTGAGCAGAGCTCTCTGCTTCCTGGTTGTCATGTCCTGGCTGCTTCCCTCTGCCACACCCTTCCGCCATGATGTTTTGCCTCATGTAGGGCCCAGAGATAAGGAGCTGACCAACCACGGACTGAACTTCTGAAACTGTGAATCAAAATAAACTTTTCTTCCTCTAAATTCTTTTTGTCCTTTAGTCACAGGGGCATAAAACTGACTGAAACATAAACTTAAAGCAATGTATTAGCATTTAAACCTGAAAGAAAAAAATGAATACATGATTTCCCTTTCCCTTGTGTTTTTTTTTTTTTTATACTTCTTTTTGTACTTTTGGGATAAAAGCTGATTTTTTTATTTTTATTTTTTGCAGTGCTGGAAACTAAACCCAGGGCCTCACACATGCTAAACAAGCACTCCACCACTGAACTACCTCCCCAGCCTTAGGTGTTTTTTTTTTTTTTTTTTTTTTTTTTGTTGTTGTTTTAATATGACCTGTTCAAATAAACAAATGTTGGCTTATCAGGGAAAGAGAGAAAAGATTTAGAAAAGTAGTATTCAAATGTGCAAGGACATAAAGCTACAGATTTGAGAGAAACTTATAAAAAATAAGAGAATATCATGTAAAAATTTAAGAAGATAGCTTTGGAAAAATAAATAAAATCCAAACTTTTCAAATTCAAGACAAGATAAAAAACTTGAATAATTCAATAATTCAATTACCAAAATATACTCTCCTTAGGTGATTTTAAAGTAGTCTTTCCAATCTTTCAGGGAAGAACTATCATACTGAACTTTGTAGAAAATTTTAAAAGATAGGATTGTTTAATGTTGTTCTATAGGGTAGAATATTCCTGGTAAGCATACTAGGCACATGTTGTATGTACTTTAGCATATATACAACACACCTATTAACCAATCTTTTCTGTGAAAAAGTGCACAAAGATATTAAATAACAAATAACAATGATGCTATACATAAAGGATAGATACCATGACCAAGAAGAGGTTATATAAAATGCGAACATATTATGATATCTAGAAATACATCAATATGGGCATTATATATATTCTGTGTGTGTGTGTGTGTGTGTGTGTGTGTGTGTGTGTGTGTGTATGCCAGGGATTGAATAGGGACACTTAACCATTGAACCACATCTACAGCTCTTTTTTGTATTTAATTTCGAGAGAGGGTCTCGCTGAGTTACTTAGGGCCTTCCTAAGTTGCTGAGACTTGCTTTGAACTTTGGATTCTCCTGCCTCAGCTTTCCGAGCCACTGGAATTATAGGCATGCACCACCATGTCCGGTTGAATATACTAAATATACATAATATATAATATAATATAAAATATAATATACTTAATATATTAAAGAAAACAGTAAATTATTTAAACAGTGAGAGGAAGGGTATTTATTTGGATAAAATTCAACAGCATGCCAAAAACATCATACCTTTCTAAAGTACAATAATAGAAGATTTACATAACTCAATAAAAATCACTTACCACAAATCACTATGAAACACTATATTTAATGGTTAATTACTTAAGAGATTTTATTTAAACGGAAGAGCAGGGGAAGGAAAACTATCACTGTTATTTTTCATATTATTTTCAAGAGCCTAACTAATGCAATAATAATGGAAAGAATGAAGAGCTAACATGTTGGGAAAGAAGAAAAACTGTCATTATTGGCTATAAATAATGCAAGAAACAGAATCAACCAACCCATGGTACTAAAAAGATTTCATAAGACGAGAGAAGTCAAACTTACAAAAGCTGATATTCTGTCTATGTGTAAAAATTGATAAAATAGAAAATATAGTGGGAAAAGAATCACAGCCACAATAGAATGAAAGCATAAAATATAGAGGAATAGGCAAAATAAATATTTAGTATCTGCATAAAGAAAACAATATAGCTTTACAGAAGCTAAGAAAATGCCAGAACCTCAGAATGGTAGATGCCCGGCTTCTAGAATGATCTTCTTGAGGTCATCCTGATCAGGAACTATTGAGGTGAGGTGCATGAGAAATAAATCCTTCATTGTCTTAAGTGACAAGTTTGATGTATCTCAAAAACTTACCTTAGCTAAGATACACATCGTTTATATTATGCCCTAGGGATTGGAATCAAAGTGATAATGTTTAAAGAGCCAACGCCCTCAAGCACTATGCTATACTGACTTCATATGCAGTTTGATACAATCTTTGCTTTTATTTAGTTATTTTTTGTATGTGCTTATGTTAGTGTGAAAGGATACCTTGAAATGTAATGTTGGTTACCCCACCTGGTGGTAGTTATGGAGTATTTCACTTTTTGTTTCTGTATGGTTTGAGCTTTTTTGAAACAAATATACTTGTTGAAACAGTGAAATTTTAAAGTAAAAGTTCATAAGTGTGATGACGTGTTGAATGAGTCAGTGCTACAAGGCAAAAATTAAGATTTAGTACCCAATAAGCATCTTTTCTATGGCAAATACTAGACAAAAACTTGTTGGATGGATTAATGGCCAATCTCTTCTACTAGACCGTAAATTCTTAAAATCTGTGGATTGCAATTTATACCTAACTGATAGCACTCAGTAAATATTTGTTAAATTCATGTATATATACCCATTAAATATGCATATTTCTCCTTATTTCTTGCCATATTTCCCTGCTTCTTTTCGTCATAGTCTTAAACTTTTGCCTAAAATTTCACTTGTAATTGAGTAAGAAAATTCAAAGCCTCTTGTAATATATCTTATCAAAAGAAGTTATCAGTGCATGTAAAAAAATTTTAGTGGCATATCATGATTTTTTTTCCCTAATGAGATGAAGCTAATAATGCAAAACTAATCTATGAATTATTTTTGAATTCCAAGTTTTAAGATGATATTGAATTTTAGAGCTTATACGCTTTCCCTTGCTTTGGAAAATCAGTTTTAATTTCAACTAATTGAAGCCTAATGGGTACTTTTTCTTTGTTTTTAGAGAATATTGTATTTGAAAGACAAGGGCTTTGCTTCCAATTAGAAGCACATCACTCACATTTGAGAGAAATCCAGAGTCTCTGGAACATACTGTGACAATCCATTGCACTTAGCAACTGAAAGAGCGTGGGTTGTGAATGTGGAGCCTAGTGACATTAAGAAATCAATTTGCAAAGAGGTGGCTTGAAATTTGCAGACTTTTTTTCAAGGTGTTGTGAGGAGGTGTTGAAGCTATGAAGCAATTAGAAAATGACATGCATTTCACTGCTTGTATAATATTCTGTATTCAAATTTCCCTGCATAGGTTTTCTGTTCCATTCCCCCCCCCCATACTCTGAGAGAATAACATCATGTTTGTGAGGGACATATGTATAAGAGAAAAACCTCTGTCTACAGTGTTTGTCTCTGATGATCTTACCCCTCTTTATAACTTTTTCTTCTTTCAGTACTATTCACTATAAAGGGTGGACACTAGAAAGTGCTCAGAGATTTGGGAAGAAAGGATACTTTCTCTTCTGATATTGAGGTATAAGCAACCCCCAAGTTGTAATATAAGTCATCTGAAAAGCAGGAAGAAAAAGTCCTAGAAATTTATTCAATAACTAATAGGATATAATAAAGCTATGGTCAAAATATTTCTGAAGACGGAAAGAGAGACGGGGTTGTGGCTCAGTGGTAGAGCACCTGCCTAGCATGTGTGAGGCACTGGGTTCGGTCCTCAGTATCACATAAAAATGAACAAATATTAAAGGTATAAAAATTTTTTTAAAAAAGGAAAGGAAATCAGATTTAACATATCCAAAAAAGGTATCAATGGTCTTCCTCCCTGTCTCATCAATGATTCTTGGTTCAGAGCATCAGAAAACAAATATAATTACTTGTGATTCTTTCTCAAAAGGTGAATTTCTTATTAGGATATCCAAAAACAAAGGCAGGAAGACATGTGGACCCCTGAAAGGAACTAGAATCAGGATCTGAACTCTTATTTTTTTTGCGGTGCTGGAGACTGAACCCAGGGCCTTGTGCTTGCAAGGCAAGCACTCTACCAAGTTAACTATCTCCCCAGGCCCTGAAAACTTCTATTAGCATAGGCAATTCTCTCTTCAGCTTCTGCCTTTACTCTTCTGACACATCTTGCTTTTCTCCCTCTTAACCAGCTTTCTCTGCTTCTTCAAGTTCTTGGCAAAAACTGACCACCTTTACATATCTTCCGTTCCACTCTGCCTAGCAAATCTGATTCAGATTCCCCAGGAGAAAGAATCTGATTGTTTCAGCAAGGTCAAGTGCTCTGTGACTGGTGGTGAAGTCACATGGTGCAAACAAGACCACTGAGTGAGTGAAGAACTGTTTGGGAGTAGAGGAGGATTACAGGCATTGGTTAAGCACTTCAAAGTTGTATAGTAAGCTTCTCGAGTCATCTCTTACCACTCTTACTTAGATTACTAGCATCATTAATATTCTTTTAGGCTCTCAGACTTGAAAACAGATTCATTTCCATCTTTTCATTTTCCTTCATCTTCCACATTTATCGCCCATCTTTTTTTTTTTTTTTTTTTTTTCATTCAACAAGTATTTGTGAAGTGACAACTAAATATCACGGATTGCTTTAAGCGTTTGGGATACAACAACACACACAAGCAGTCCCTGACCTCACTATCAAGTTCTATCAGTTCTTTACTGTTTCTAACTTAACACCCAGAGAGATAAAAAAACAAAAAAAAAAACAAAACGAAACAAAACAAAAAGCCCATACTTGGTAGGAAGTTTGGAAAATTTAAATAAAGGGTGGGGGGAATTTTGTGATAGGGAACCTAGTGATTTTAGTATTATACCCATGATAAGAATCAAAAGGACTTGCTATTGAGGAAAGAATTGAAAATACACTCTTGTGGTTTGGTTCTGGAATGTCCCTCAAAAACCTCATGTGTTAGACAATTCAGCAAAGTTCAGCAGTGAATACTGGATTATGAGGGCTCTGACCTTATCTGGATTAATCCAGTTGATGGATTAATGATGTGAATCGATTTACTGGAGATGTTCAAACAATAGGGAGGTGGGGCGAGACTGGAGGAAGTAGGTCACTGGGGGCGTGGCCTGGGGACTATATCTGTCTCTGGTCCCTTCCCTCCCCCAACTCTGTGCTTCCCACCTGCCATGAACGGACCCGTTTTCCACAGCCACAGCCTTCTACCCTGAAGTTCCCACAATGGAGTTAGCCCACCATGGACTGAATCCGCTGAAACCATGAGCCCAGATGAATCTTTCCTCCTCTAACTTGTTCTTGTCAGGTATTTCCATCACGCTGACATAAAGCTGACTAACACATACTCCATAGTAGATAAACAGAAATTCAAGATTTTTTTCTGTGCATTTACAGAACTCCCAAAATAAATACTTAGGAAAATTTAAATTCATTATCTTCACAATTGGTCTTTTATATTTTTCTTAAAAAAAAAATTAGTTTTTTGAGAGATAATAATTGGAGAAATGCCTTGATGCTCCAATTGTTCTTACTCAAATATTTTGTTAACAAGTAATAAAACAATACTAAACAAATAACAAAAATTGGCATTGTTGAATACTTGCCTTTGGTATAGGCACTGTATATTTTGCATACATCAATTTATTTAATCCTTCCAACAAAATATAAGTTTAAATTTATACTCATGTATCAGGCAAATCCAATCAGTTATTTAAATTTTATTGATTACTGCTCTTATATTTATTCTTTCTTTCCTTCGGCTTGCTTTGTTGTTTTGATTTTTTGCTTCTTCTTTTTTTGACCTGGGAGTTTGGATTATCGATTTGATACTTTTCCTTCTTTGAACATAAGCATTCAGTGTTCTAAATTTAACCTGTCAGCAGTGCTTCGCCTGAATCCCACAAATTTTGCTATGCTGGGTTTTCACTTTCATTTAGTTCATGTATATATATTTTTTCATTTGAGGCTTCCTCTTTAACCAATGGATTATTCGGCAATGAGTTGTTTACTTTCCAAGAGTTTGGATATTTTTCTGTTATTTTCTCCTATTTACATCCGGTTTGAGTTCATTTTGGTCAGAGGACACACTATATAATTTTAATTCTTTTAAATTTTTTGGTGTTTGTTTTATGGCTCAGGATATGGTCAATCTTGATAGATGTTGTGTGGATACTCAAAAAGTATGGTGCATTTTACACACATCAATTGGATCCTTTTGGTTCATAGTATTGTTGAGTTTTTCTATAATATGAATATTTTCTGTCAAGTTGATCTATCAGTTGTTGAGAGAGGGGGATTGAAGTGCTTACCCATAACTATGAATTTGTCTATCTTTTTACGGTATTATGGATTGAAACCAGGGGTACTGTACCACCAGGCTACATCCCCAGCCCTTTTAAAATTTTTAAATTTTGAGACAATGTCTAAGTTGCCCAGGTTGGCCTCGAATGAATTTGTGATCCTCCTGCCTCAGCCTCCCAAGTCGTCCTGGGACTCTAGGCATGCTCCACCATACCCAGATATTTATCATTTTAGTTCTATAAGTTTCTCCTCAAATATTTTGCAGCTTGGTTGTTTGGTGATCAAGGATTATTCTGGTATACTGACTCTTTATCATTATGTAATGTACCTTTCTGTCCCTAGTAAATTTTTTTGCTCTAAATACCCTGAAATCTCCTCCTTCTCCCCCTTCTTCCCCCTCCTCTTCCTTTCTCTCTCTCTTTTTTCCTTTTTAAGATGAGGTCTTGCCCTGTTTCCCAGGCTGGGCTTGAATTTCTGGGCTCAAGTGATCTTCCTTTCTCAGCCTGCTGAGTCCCTGGGACTACAGGAACACATCACTGTACCCAGCTTGAGATTCGTTTTATCTGAAATCAATATTGCCACTTGTTCTTTCTTTTGATTAATATTTTCCTGGCATTTATTTTTCACCCTTTTATTTTCAAGCTACTAATATCATTGTATTTAAAATGAATTTCTTTTAGACAGTATGTAATTAATTTCTTTTTTTCTCTTTTTCCCCACTTTACAAATTGCTGACTTTAACTTGGTATAAGTAAACCATTTACAATTCATGCAATTATTGATATTTTAGGGTTTAAGTCTGTCATTTTATTTATTTATTTATTTTTTGCTTTCTTTGCTAATTTTTGTCTGTTTTTCTCCCTGTTTTCCTATGGACTATACATTTTTTAAAGAATTTCATTCTGATTTAGCTAGAATGTTTGTGTGTCTCATTGTACAGTTTTCTTAGTGGTTGGTCTAGGTGCTAAATTATATATATTTAATTCATCACAATCTAATTGTGTTAAGGTTTTACCAGTTCAAATAGAAACCTTATTTCTCTTTATGGGTATTTACCTTTTCCACTTATAAATAAAATAATTCCTTTAACTATTTCTTCTGTACACATTGAAGACCACATCAAACAATATTATAATTTTTGCTTCAAAGGTCAAACATAATTCAGAAAATTTAACAGAAGAAAGTATATTGCATTATTAGTTTTTTGCACTCGTTATTTTTTTTCCTTCCTTTCTTTTAATTTAAATTTCTTGGGCTGGTGGTTTGCTTCTGAACCCACATTCTCAACCACTCTCCTATACTCCCTGTGACCATTGCCATAGTGACCTTGACAGTGAATTTGGTGACAATATTTGATGAGAGAATTAACACAGCAGCAGTGGTCAATCTAAACAACACAAGATAAGCACATCTGTTTTCTTGTTATATGAACTTAATCAATTTTGGTATTTTGCATTTTAAAAAACTGCTTTAAACTACACTTTCAACAACATTTAAAAATAATAATGCAAATTTGGGAGGAAAAACTTTTTTGACAACTGAAAAGAGACAAGTCTTGGCAAAGAATACTTCTATGGTAATGAGAACCAAACAGATAAAAATCACTTGCATCTTGCTTAAAGTTCATTTAATAAAGTTTAGTGAAAATAAAAAAAATCACATAATTGGAAAAAATTTAATGAAGCCCCTACACAGCAAAAAATGGGAAAGTAACCTTTCCTGATGATTTCACTAAACAAGCAGAAATTGTAGGAAGTGATTAGCTAAGGAAAGAATGAGGGGGGATGTTCTGAGAATCCCAAGCTTAGATAGCTTAGATTAGAGGGATTGATCCCTTGAACAAAGCTGGAACTAGGAAGGTGTGTGTATTTTGGGGGTGCAGTGTTGCTCATGTCATGAAAGATGAGCTAGATAATGGTTTTTCAAATTTATTTGTTAATTTTGCCCCAAATAAACTTCTAAAAATTCTGTGTTTTTTGCATATTTTGCATATAAGTATATAACATGTTATGAATATCGTGTTGACAATACATCATACAACATAGGAGGGCTGTTACGTGGTTTGCTTAAAGGAATTGTTTAATTGTTCCATCAGTGCCTTGTAGAAAGATTCTAGACGCTTTTGTTTTACCAAGAGGCTAAGAGCAATGGTGAAAGGGGAAGAGAGAAGAAAAGTTTGTAGATACATTGAAGTCAGAGAAATTTGTGGAGAACATCAAAGTGGAGGATTTGGACATTGACTCTCTTAAAACTAGATATGCCCATACCCTTAGAACCTGTTGGTATATTCACAGGGCTAGAAGGATGCTCTGTTGAAATCGGGGGTCTGGATCATCAAGGGGGTTTTATATATATAAATACACAATTAAAGGCAATGGAGGCCTACGGAAAGTTTTAAAGCTGGTTGAGTTAGTATGATTTGATTTGCACTTTGAAACATCATTCTGAATACAATGAAGACTGGCTTGGAGACAGGCCAAATTGAAGCAGAAAGATTAGTTAGGAGGCCTTTGCAGAAATCTCCTTGAGAGCGATTGAAGGCCCATGCTAAGACTGGCACTGTGGAGCTGGAAAGAAGACAGCTCATAGTAGTGTTGTCCCAAAAAATGTCATGCAAGCCAAGAATGAAAGTCACATGTGTAATTAAAATTTGTCTAGTTATCACATAGAAAGTTAGAATTCACTTTGTTATATTTAATCCAATATATGCAAAATGTTGTCATTCAAAAAATGCCATCGATGTAAAAATGGTTTTTAAACAAATATTTTATATACTTTTTGTATAAAGTCCTTAAAATTGGTTGTGTATTTTACAACTATAGCATATCTCAATGCAGATGGTAGTCCACATTGAGACTGTCATACAGACTAATTGAAATGAACTAGCCATTCGAGTACTCAATAGTCTCATGTAGCTAGTGACTGTCATAGAGGACAGTGCAGATCTAAAGACTGGAACTGAAAATGGGAAAGGAGGACTGAAAGATACCATTGTTTCTTACTTGATTGACTGCAGTGATGGTATTCAGGGGAAAGGACAAGGGGTTGAGTTGAGGGGGCTTAAGCCACTTTATAATTTCAATCAGCTCCATCAAACCACCTAAATGACCATACGATCTAAAAGAAAACCAAGTTCGTCTAGAAGATGCAACGTCAAAACATGTCTCTGAACTCTTCTTTCTTATCCATTACCGTGCCAACCCTCTTGTATGAAAATTCTGCAGCCTTCACTATGACATCTGTTATTTACTAAGAGAGAGAGAAAGAGAATAGGTTGGGAGAAAGATATATGTTTAGTTTGGATTCTATCAAATTCAGGATCTGCTTGTAGGTTGTATTATTGTTCAAGATGGTACTTGCTTCTCTTTGTAGAAGGCTTATATTTCCATTTGAGTTGTTTTAGAAAACAAAATGTGAGTGGAATTGATGAGTGTCACTGTTATGGTCTGGATATGAGGTGTCCCCCAGAAGATCATGTGTGAAACAATGCAAGAAAGTTCAGAGATGAAATGATTAGGTTGTGAGAGCCTTAACCTAATTAGTGCATTAATCCCCTAATAGGGATTAACTGGGTGATAACTGTAGGCAGGAAGGGTATGGCTGAAGGAAGTAGGTCACTAAGGGGGCGTGCGTTTGGGGCTTATATTTTGTCTCCAGTAAGCACATACTACAAATATTATTATAACACTTTGTGTTACTTTCTTATAGATAAATATTAGCATATAGTTCACTACATTTGGCAATTTTAATTAAGAAAAGTCTTAAAAATCTTTTCATGTCAAAACATAAAGTGCCAGCACATTAGTTTAGGATGCTAACTAATATTTAATATTATGTATAAAGTAATTTGCCTATGCATTCATTGATGTACAGTGAATTGTTTCTTTTTTTGAATATACCTTAGTTGTTAATGGACCTTTATTTTATTTGTATGTGGTGCTGAGAATCAAACCCAGTGCCTCCCACAGGCTCATGCTAGGCAAGTGCTCTACCACTGAGCCACAACCTCAGCCCCAGTTGTTTCTTTTGCTTGACTATTATAAGCATTTAATATTAGCAATAACATCTGCTTTATGTTCTCTAAATCTGAATATGCACCCTTATACATAGGCATATGTGATTATGTAAAGCTGATTTCAAGAAATGAAATTTCTGAGTTACATGGTATGGTATTTAGAATATAGGGTTGTCTGCTTCTACAAAGACCTCCAATATTAGTGCCTTAAACAAGAAGGAAATTTATTTTCTGTCATATACTAATTAGTGTGTGAGTGATCCAGAACAAGTATTGTGGCTTCGCAGTGTTAGAAATCCAAGCTCCTTCTATTTTGTTGGCTTTTTCCCTCAGGTTGTTGCCACCATTAGCATCAAAGAGGGGTTGTATATGGGATACACCTTGAGTACTGCGCTGGATTTCCTGTGTTCACTACTGGACTTTCCACCACTTGCCACATTCCAGCACCTACTGTTATAATTGCCTCCAGGATGGCCTGCTTGCTTCCACCATCTGGAGTTTCTAGCTCTTTCCACCATGTTTGAACTAGGATAAAACTGTATCATAAGGTATGAAATTTGGGATTCCCCAAAAGTTGCCTAAGGGGCCCCATGATCCAACATGGAAATACAGAGGTGACTCTTGACTCAGAGGAAGACAGCAGGGACATTTTCTCTCTATAGCTTCCTCTTATGGATTTCTCTAGATGGCTTATAGAAATCTATGCAGCCTGGTGGAGGATATTCCACAAAGCTGAGCCACTGACTGTGTGTCTTCATGATTTATTGGTTAGCACTGTATTTCCTTTCCATCCATTCCTGTCTCCTTTATTCTCAGTTCACAGGAATTATTCTACCAAATGAAATACTAATCCTCAAGCTTTTGCCTCAAATTCTGTTTTTTAGGGAACCCAGGTTAACACAACAGCAGTGAGGGATAAAAAGTGGATACTCAGAATGAGAATTTATAGGTGAATTGCCCACCTACCTGAAAGCAACAGAAGCTCAATTGTCTTAGGGCAGCTAGTTGGCAACTTGAGGTATGTTTGGAAAGACAGAAGTGCCTCTATTATAGCCTGCGCACCTGCAGGGTAGACTTTGCTAAAAAACAGGCCCAGGATCAAATTATATTGCAGATATTCCAAGGGTAGGGATCAGAGACCTGAAGTGGTGAAATTTATATACATAAGCCTAAGAATTTCGATTTCCTAAATTCCTCTTAGCCTTCCAGGCTGGAAGACATAGTTCTTTAACCAACTTGCCAGAGAAAAACAGTTTCTGCTTGCCTGGGGAAAAGTACAATGACCTAATCTGAAGCAGGTGTCTTTCAAGATGAGGCTTGCTTTCCTCAAAATATACCCCCAACATATTGCATTGCCTCCTGGTGAAAAGCAAAGTCAGTTTTTAGCACAAGTTTGAGCAGGAGATTACACGCTCTGTTCTGAGAAGAAATAGACCACATGCCAAAGGAATTTCAGGATCCAACTAATAGGCATTATTATTTGAACTGAGGGTAATATGTGTAGGCGTGTATCCTGAATATAGTCATCCCCTGTTATCCATAGTTTTGTGTGATTGAAGTGGGAATGATATTTAGCAGAAGCCTAATACTGGATCTTTAACATCTGGAATTTGAACTGTTATGGGTGAAAGGGCCAAGTGGAGGAATCTGAAACTGTCCATACTGAAGTATTAAATTAGAAGCCATACGCATACGGAGGAATTGCAGATATTTGTGCAAGCATCAAAGATTTGAAAGATGTGACGTATCACCATTCACAGGTAGACATCGTGGTGAGGATTTTTGGTTTTGGAAGCTACATCCTGGACTTCTTTGCTGATCTCTTTGTTATGTATCCAGACTACAATGACTTCCATTGGTATCGTATAATAATAAGTAAATCTGTTAAATTTACCCAAGAAATTTCTTAATTTGGTCTTTCCATCGATTGCAACTTGGAATTGATATTTGTCAATATGGTGCACACTCAACAGGTTGTGCATTACGATTTTTTTTTTTTTTTTTTTTTTTTTTTTGGTACTGGTGGTGGTAGGGATTGAGCCCATGGGTGCTTACTCATTGAGCCACATCCGTGTGCATTTATATTTTTTATTTTGAGGCAGGGTCTTTCTAAGTTGCTTGGGACTCACTAAGTAACTAAGACTGGCTTTAAACTTGTGATCCTCCTGCTCAGCTACATGAGTTGCTGGGATTACAGGCATGCATCACCATGCCCAGCACAAATAATGTGTGGCTTGTATTTCCACTCTTGTTTTGTTATCTTTCATCCTTCCAAAAGTTTATCTCAAGCCCTTTACATCTTTTATTTTTGTAGGTTTTAAAGAAGCCTCTTCTTTAAGACCATTGAAACAGTCCGTTAGAATTTCTTTTATTACTTTTATAATTATGTGCAATGTTATGTTATATATATATATACAAAAAAATTAAAAAAAGAAATGGTTGCATTTATCTGAATGAATGATGAAAAAAAAAACTTTCAAACCTATGTATGAAGAGATGGAAAAGGGAGATTTTTGAGCCTTACATATTACTTTCTAACTTTCCCTTTGCTTTATTGATTAGGATGTGGTTTCCTACTGATTCTGCCTCAGTGTTTATCATGGTTTTAGTTGGCTACTTCTGCCTGCTAATTGTATATAATTATTGTGATGATCTGTGTAGCTGAGACAAAGGATATAATCTTCATCACTCCAATCTATCTTTCATTCTATCACAATAATTTCCTTTCTAAAATATATAAAATATAAATTAGATCTTATATTTATTGCTTAGGAACTTTCAATGGTTCCCAAATAAATAATTATAACTAGCAAACATTATATGGCACTTCCTATGTTCCAGGCACTATTTTATGAGTTTTACATGTATGAATTCATTTGATTCTAAACAACATAGAACTATGAGGTAGACAGTACTATTACTTCACCCCCATTTTATAGATGAAGAAAACAAGGCATAGCGAATTTAAGTAACTTTGAAGAACTAGATATACAAATTATGCTTTCTGGCACCCAAATTTGGGCTTTCAATCTCTATCTTACACACATGCTTGACTTCTGATGGAGTTTTATCTTGATAAACCCATGGTAAGCTAAAAAAAATCACAAGTTAAAAATGCACTTAATACACCTAATCTACCAAGCATCACAACTCAGCCTAGCTTACCTTAAATGTGCGCAGAGTACTTACCATTAGCCTATAGTTGGGCAAAGTCATCCAGTGCAAAGCCCATTTTTTAATAAGATGTTGAGTACTGAATGTTATTGAATATTGTACTGAAAGTGAGAAAAAAGAACGGTTGTTTGGGAATGCTTTCCCACCATCGTGGAGTCGAAAAATTGTTAAGTCAAAGCATCACAGGTTGGGAACTTCCTCCTAATCAAGGAGCTCCACTGAACACAAAATCAATCCACAGTTTCTGAGCACATCTTCCAACCCCTACTGTGCTTGATCATGTTTCCTTTTCTACCTCATTTTGTGCCTCTTGGTCTATTGCAGTCAGTGGCTCACCACACAAGACCCTGTTTACTTAAATTTGCTGTGTATATTTATGATTTTGTATCTTACTCAGGCTTTTCTCTCAGACAGAGATATCTTGCTGAATGTTCTTCATCTTTTTAAAATTTCATCCACTCGTTCCAACAAGATTTATTTGGTAGTACCCTGTGCTTTGGGTACTAGGTTACCACAGTAATAGGCAAGTCCCTGTTGCCAGGGTCTTTCTGTTCCTGAGGGGCAGTTACAGTGCAGGGCTAAAACATGGTCTCTTGTACAATCCTTTGTACTCTGTCCAGTTCCAAGCTTCATCTTGGGGCTCCCACAACATTTTTAAACCTTTATCACAGCATTTTCTACAGCTTGCTTTTAAATCACTGGTTGTTGTATGTGTCCTCTGCTTCTTGTAGGGAATGTGTGGGCCCATGGATACCTTGTATGGACACACGAAAGAAATGACTGCAATCGGGCTGTGGTGGTAGCTCAGTGGCAGAGTACTTGCCTCGCATGTGTGAGGAGCTGGGTTCGATCCTCAGCACCACATAAATAAATTAAAAAAAGGCATTGTGTCCATCTTCAACTGAAAAAAATTAAAAAAAAAAAAGAAATGGTTGCATTTATTGAATGAATGGAAAAAAAAACTTTAAAAAGCCTACATATGAAGAGGTGGGAAAGGGAGATTTTTGAGCCTTTTTTTTTAAGACCATATATATTTATTTGGAGCAGTCTAAGTGATTACCAACTGAATTACTAATAAAAAGAACACTAACCTTATTTATTATTTCTCTAACTGTAACTTTAAATGAAAAAGAATTTTGAATGGGCAAAAAGGATCCCTGAAGGTTGCAAAGGCATTAATTACAAGAAACAGCAATTTACATTATTTATAAGGAAGCTATTTACATTACTTAGCCCTGTCAGACACAGTAGTTGCACAGCTCTGTTCTTTCATTACAGTGAAAAGAATAAAGCAAAGTGACAAGGAAATAGAAAAGATATTTTTAAAGATTGCATCTCATTATAAGAAATAAAACATTTCTAAAATGTTTTTTAAAATGCCTCAAATATAATTTAAACTGAACAAAATGGAGACTTCCATCTTACCACAATGATGATTCAGAATGTAAGACTCATTTAAATATTCAGACAAGCTTCCAAAAACTACTACAAGTTAAGCATTGTTAACTAAAGTGTGCCCAAGGATAAAGATGACTAAGATGCAATGTTTCACAGTTCAAGTATCTGAATTTAATTAGTTACATTTTCTTTTATCAGTGACTTTGAAATATCTTGTGCTATGAGAAAGGTTGTCTGTGAGAGCAGTCAGATGAGGTGGGGTGGGTAATTCCACTTTATCTGTTTTTAATTTTTTTAAATTTTATTTTCTACTCTCTGACCACTTTAATTTTATTGAATCCTGCTGTTTTACTTTCTTCAATATGAGAGACAGTTATCAGTGGCGAATTACACCAGCTTTTGATCTGAAGGGGACAAGTGTGCTCTGTGAAAACAAGGAAAATATGAGAAATGAGAGAATTTACCAAGTTGATTAAAAAATTTCTGTCATTTTTTTGGTAAATGTCCCAAAGATGATTTTTTTCCTAAGCCTAAATTATTTAAAGTCTTAAAATTTTTATTCCTCACCTACAGACAGGATAAAATCTTTTCCAATCAAAGGATGATATCTGTGTCTTAACTGGAGAAATGGACTCTGGTAGTGAGGCATCCTTGCATTTCGCTGCTTTCCTCAAAGGTACTCTAGCCATGATTACCTGCCCCAATCACTGTAATCTTCCTCCAAAGAATATTAGGGTGCAGTACACATGACATATCATACTAGTCTTACAAATTAGTACAGACCCACAGAGCCTGCAAGAAATTAGGTCAGAGCTAGAAGAAATCAGGCTGTGGTCTAATAAACTTCTTAATCTTGAATGGGAAATTGGACTCACAGGGTGTTAGGGTCACTGTTTTTCTTTATTTCTAAGTGCGAAAGAACTGGTAACAACTTTTAGTGGTGAAGACCTACTTTTTTCCCTAAACTACCAAATAATTGTGGTCCTTCTCTAAGATTTTTGGTATTGCATAATTTATAAGGAAAGCAGTTTCCCTATTACTTGAAACTCAAACTTCAAAATTTGACTGTCACCATTGCCCGTAATATGTAGGGAAAGAACTCTCTTTGCCACCAAGTATTTACTCTGAGGTCTGTAGTTTCCTCATTAGAAGTGAAGTTTCCTAAGATCTCTTCACAAGGCAAAACACTTCAGGTCATTAGTATAAATTAATGTTAAATACTTTAAGTTGTATAAAGTACACATTAATTTATAATACAGTGATAATTAAGATAAAGGTGAAATGATAATAAATAAATAAAATCATTATTCGAGGCAAATCATCATTTCCACAGTTTCAGACCCAAAGGGAAGAGAATGTACAATTTACAGGTTCTTGATTCTTAAATTGCTTGTCAGAGAGTTTCATCATTTCAATTTGATTAATAAGCTTCGTTTTTGCGAGTCAACAGTACTCATTCATTCTGAACACAGGCTTTGGAGTCACAAGATTAAGACCTGGTCTCTGACACTATAGTTTTATTCTGACCTTGCTCAAATAATTTGACCTTCCTAAACTTTAATTTCCTAAACAGTGAAACAGAATCTTAATCGCGAAGTTGTTATGATGGTTAAATGAGATGTGATATTGTTTGTGCTTCATAAGCTTATAACGACAATATCTGACAAACATTAATCATCATCAAAATGAAAAAAAGTACAGTCTGGACTTGTGATGGTAAAAATTCAGCTGTAAATCTGCAGGTCCTCAAAAAATAAAAATTTGATAAATTAAAAAAAATTCAGCTGTAATATTCGCTGTCCCTCTGTTCAAAATTTTCTTCTCTCATTTCACACAGCGGTGCCAATGGGCAACAGGACAAATAACTTTCAGAGCATCATTTTTTTCTGGACCCAGTTCTTTATTCCTCCGCCCTCCAGGGGCCGCTGTGCTTCCCAGAAAGCGAGCGGGATGCTTGGTTGCCACGAGACCGTCGCCAGGCAACCGCGTGTACACACACTGCAGGCGGCCCAGGTCGCGTCAACATGGCGGCGCAGGGCGCCAGCCCGAGCCTTATGTCGGACGCATCTCCCTCCTCCGTGTCGCCCCAAGAACTGCCACCGACCCCACCCCCGACTTCGAATGCAGTTTCAGAGTCGCCCCGGGAGTCGAAGGCGAGCTCCCCGACCCCGCAGCTGCTCCAAGTGACCAGTCCCGAGGACCCTTTGCCCATCGCTGCGTTTTACGGACCGTTGGACGCTAAAAACCCGCTTCTCGCCACTTTCGAGAAGGAGATACGGGAGTTGTTAGGCTTTATGAAGAAAAAGAAGGCTTTAGAGACCACGACGGAAGAGAAGCACGAATTGCGTCGGCGTTGGTAAGCGGAGGCAGGGCGCTGGGGAAAAGGTGATGCCCCTGAATGCAGGTAGTGGCCCCAGAGCCGGGTCAGCGAGGTGGACGCCGGGCCTGACCAGAGGGCCCAGGAGAGAGAATAAAGTTTGAGAAGTGGAGATTCGTCGCTATTACAGCCTTAATTCTTGGTATTGACTTCCTGTTCAGGTCAAAATAAAAATCAATACGAAAATGTTTCCTAACACACCATTTGTTCAGTTTCTGAGTGTCTCCTGATGGCTCCTCTAGGCTAATACTTTTTTTTTTTTCACTCAGGGGTTTCACAACTTTTCATTTTGTGGGTGTATACAATTTTGTATAGGAAGACAAAGGAATAACTTTGAGGTGGCTTAGGTTCTCGAAGAAGTTCTTAATATCACGAAGAATGAAGTAAGGCATCCTGGGAACAGGTGCATTTTTATTCTATTTTTATGTTGCTATTAGGATCACAGAGACTTTCCCCCTAGATTTTGTGATTCATCTGCACATCTGTTTGCCTTTTTTTTTTTTCTATCACCATGTTATTTCTGTGAACTGCAAACTACCTGTTTTTAAGATTCTTTCCTGTTTATGTTACCATCTTTCTTGCCCAAATACATTGCAAATTGAACAGTCACAGATGTAGACAAGTAGCAAGTACCAGAATAGTGAATGGTTTAACTTGCATTTTTTTTGTTCATAAATTTAATTTGAAGAAATAGTTTTAACTTAACATATTTTATTAATTCATGCATCTAATAACTATTTATTGAGCACCTATCAGGCGCCTTTCTAGAAACTAAGGAAATGTCAAGTTAACAAAAGATAAAAATCCCTAACCCATGGAGCATATATTTTTGTGAATACAGCCAGTCACCAAAAAACTGTGGAAGTGCATTGGTCCTTCTTATCTATGGTTTTTCTTTGTGGTTACTGTTACCTGTGGCCAACCATTACCTGAAAATATTAGATGGAAAATTCTAGAAATAAACAATGTATACATTTAAAATTTACATCTTCAGGAGTACTGTGATGAAATCTCACACCATCTGCTCTGTCCCACTGGGATGTGACTCATCCTTTTATCCATTAATACCCATACTGTAGCAACCACCTGCCCATTTGTTAGTAGCAGTCTAGATTATCAGATCAACCCTGTGATATCATAATGCTTTTATTCAGATAACCCCTATTTTACTTAATAATGGTCCCAAAGTGCAAAGTAGCAATGCTGGCATCAGATATGCCAAAGAGCCATAAAGTGCGTTCTTTAAGTGAAAAAGTGGAAGTTCTCAATTAGGAATGAAAATAATTGTATGCTGAGGTTATTAAGGATCTACACTACAATAGGACATTTTGAGAGAGACCACATTCATATAACTTTAATATAGTATATTGTATAATTCTTTTATTAGTTATTATTTTAATCTCTTACTGTGCCTGATTTATAAGTAAAACTATCATGACTATGTATGTATAGGAAAAATATCACATATATAAGACTTTGTACTATGTGATTTCACACATAGTACAGTGTATCCCCTGAGGATAAGGGAGGACTATTGTAAATGCATTTTATTAAGAGATAAATGCTAGAGAGAAAAATAGAGCAGGGAATGGGGTTGGAGGATATTGGATAAGTATTACATCTTAAATTGGGATGACTTGGCTCATGGTCAGGGAAAGTCAGGAAAAGTGGCCTTTTAGAAAAATGAAGAGGTATGGGAGCAGTTGATGAAGATTTCTGTGCAGAGCAGGCCACAGAGAGAAGCACAAGAGTGAAGGAAATGGGGTGGGATTGTGATTGTGGGAAAAGCAAGTTTCAGGTTGAAGGGAGGTGGCTGAAGGAATTTAATTTTAGATACATTGAGATGTAACTGAAAACCCAGGCAGAGCTATTATTAGGTAGTTGGACTTTTGAATCTGAAAGTCAGAGGAGATGCACATTTGGGATTTATCAATTTATTATTGATATGAAACCATGAATACCTGTTGGAATAGTTAAGGGAGCGAGTCTAAGGACTGATCCCTGGGATGCTCCTACACTGACACATAGGGGTGAAAAGAAGCCAGCAGATAGACTCAGAAGGAGTGGCCAAGGAGGTAGGAGGAAAACCAGGACGTGGATAGTGTGCTGCAAGCAAAGGAGAGAAAGTTTTCGAGGGGGAGCAATGATCACTGTGGCAAGTCCTGCTGGTAGGTCAAGGAGATGAGAGCCCAGAATTGACTAAGAAGAGCATATTACATACCCAATACATATATATATATTTAAACAGTGTCAGTTTGTACTTTGTCTCACCATCTCCACTATCCATATTCTAGTCTAGACCACCACCATTTCACTTTTCCTCTTCAGCTACTTTGTCTCAAGTCCATTCTTCACAGAGTAATCAGGGTGTTCTTTATTTATCATCTACTTTTAGACATCTAAAGTTTTTCTATTGCTTACCATTGCATTTAGAATAAAACTAAGATGTCTCAGATATCCTCCATGGTCTCAGGATCTAGTCCTGCCTGCCTTTCTTGTCTTTGCTCTTCACTTCTGAAAGCCTTTATATTTGCTCTCTCTTGTCTGAAAGGTTTTTCCCATGGCTTTTGAAGTATTTGGCTCCTTTTCTTCTTTCAGATCTCATCCCTATTCTTAGAGAGGTCTTTCCTATGTAATTCAGTTTCACCTACCAATTTATATATATATATTTTTATGTGTGTGCATTTTATGTATGTATTGCCTGTCTCTTCTCTCAGAATGTAAGCTCTCTGGTGACTTGGGATAGTGGGTCTGCTTTTCATCATTCTACCTCCAGGACCTACCCTGGGGGTTGGGACATAGTGAACATTCAATAAATATTTGGTATTGCAAGAATTCAAAGGTTATTATCCTTATATTCTTAGTAATTGTGAATGTTATATATAGGAAAATAGTCCTGGGTCAATCTGTAAGGACCTTGTCCTATCTTTAAACAGACTAGAAGATAACAATGTTAAGGACTAGCCCAGACCAGTTTCTCATATAATTTAGTGATTTTATTTATTAACAATTTTTTATTGAGTGCCCATTATGTTCTAGGCACTGCACTAGTCACTGATTGCACAGTGAACAAAATGGATATAGGAATCTTGTTCACAGAGTTTAGACTGGAGAGGGAGATGGATTTTCAATGAGTC
The DNA here is from genome assembly GCF_902686455.1 of Sciurus vulgaris. Classification (NCBI taxonomy): domain Eukaryota; kingdom Metazoa; phylum Chordata; class Mammalia; order Rodentia; family Sciuridae; genus Sciurus; species Sciurus vulgaris. The sequence continues at coordinate 156,759,944 of NC_136465.1, forward strand.
ATTAAGTCAACACATAAAAAATACTAAGAAAGAATTATTGGGCACTAATATGTGCCAGGCATTGGACAAGGCTCTGGGGGCGCAGCAGTGAACTAGACAAAAATCCATGCCCTCTTGGAGCTTAGATTCTAAAGTAGAAATAAACATACCAAGAAGGTATACTTTAAGGTAACCTAGAAATTGATGACTCCTGGGGAGGAAGAGAAGGGGAGGGGTAATGGAGTTGGAGACAGGAGGAGGCAATTTTCAGGAAGATGGTCAGAAATAGATGACATTTGAGTGGAGGGTTATGAGAATATGGTGGCGACCTGCCTTCAAATCAATGGTAAGAGAGGTGCCATTAAACTGAGATTAGAAGGATGCCCAAGAGCTGATCAGGCAAACAGAGATAAATGGGAACAAACATGGAGGAAGATCCTTGGCAGGAGAGCGGAGCACGTAGAAGACCATTTTGCAGAAACACAGTGAATGCAGGTACAATGGTATAAAATGAGATTACAGGAATAGATAGGGCTTTGGGATGTCTTAGAGACCACTTTTAAGAGTTTTCATTTATCCCAAATGCAGTGGGAGTTAGGAAGTTTTGGGTAAAAGATTATATAATTTTGTTTAAAAATATTGATTTGGTGATCATGTCCAAATGAAGCAAGAATGGTAGCATGGAGACCAGTTGGAGCCCAAGAGGTAGGAACTGCTTTTATAATGTATTTGAAGATGGCTATTTTTAAATCAAAACTTGTTTGTTATAAAAATTTTCATAAGCATTAATATATAAATTCCAATCATACCAGCAATGTCATTAAATAAGAGTGTGAACATTTTTTTAAAATATGCTTTTGTTATAAGGATATAAAATTTAGGTATTCTGTTTATACAGTTGCAGTTTTCTATTTTGGAACAATCTAAATATCCAGTAGCAGCTGTAATCAATCTGCAATGCAAAGTCTTTAATATTCTCTTCTTAAATGATGTATATTCTATAGTGTATCTTACATATTTTGTTTAATCATTGTGTAAGCCATTATTAATGAGTAGCCTTAGCCTGAACTTAAGATTCACTAAAAAATTTTTTTTCTTGTTATATAACCTTGATTGATTCAATAAAGCTGGTATTTTTCTTTTATGAGTAACAAACCTAGTCATCATCATCTCATCTGGAAGGTTTGGGAGTATTAACTATTTCATCCACATACTTTAAGAATTCTAGCAAGACAGTATATGTGTTTTGAATTCATTATATTTATTCTAAGCCTGAGGCATTTCATGAAGCAGCAAATCCAAGTACAAGAGGTAAAAAGTGAACAAATGGCCCGGGTTTTTAGCTCAGTTGGTAGAGTGCTTGCCTCACATGCACAAGACCCTGGGTTCAATCCCCAGCACCACCAAAAAAAAAAAAGAAAAAGAAAAAAATGAATAAACAAAGTATCTTTCCCTTTTAAAACTTCAGTGGTTTATATTTGCCACATTATTTGTTTGGCGTGGTCATTTATTACTGGTACACATATATATTTTTCTACTCCAAAATATTATTAATCGGTTCATAAAGGCAGGAGTGCTTTGTGTCTTTCACTCAATGACTCAATCAGCATCATTCAATTATCCAAATTAATGAATTGACAGGATTCTGTAGAGATTGTTTCATAAATATTCCAGCATGTACATCATAACTATCATTCTTTAGTCCCTAAGTTTAGATCCCTGTCTCTACTAATTAGATCAGGCTACCATAACAAAGATACCATAGATTGGCCTAAACAACAGAAATTTATTATAGTTCTGGAGGCAAGAAATCCCAGATCAAGGTCTTTTCAGGGTTGATCTCTGGTAAGGGCTCTTTTCTTGGCTTGTGGAAAGCTACTTTGCCATCACATGGTCCTCCCTCTGAGCCAGCTTGGAGAGAGTCTGAACTCCCCACTGCTCCTTCTTTTAAAGTTTCATATATTTATTATGAACCAACTGAAACCAGTATTATAGCACCTTTGATAGCTAAAGAAAGACCAATTCCAGGTAAATATGCCTAGCTGTCCAGACATGGTGACATTTTCAGCTTGATATGATAAGATGATAATAACCTCGACACAGCATAAAAATGTGAGCCATTTCATGTGTAATTCTTTATAGAGCCAGCTAGGTTCCTCTCTCATGTCTCTTCTTGGAGTTATACCTGATTTTATTACCAGTTTTCATCTGAATTCATTAGGGAATGGGGTGATTTTGCTTTTGTTTCTTGACCAGGAATTGCTTGATCCTGAAAGTCTTGTGAGAAGACACGATGAACAACAGAATAAAGTACATGCATTGCAAAGTGGTTTCTCTTCCTATGACATCTGTCCCTTTGGTGTAGGGTCCTACTCTAAAGACCTCATTTAGCCTTTATTTGCCCATCTCCAAATACAGCCACACTTGGGGTTAGGGCCTCAGCATATGAATTTGGGTTGGGAGGATGTAAACATTCCATCCATAACACCTTCGTTTTCTAGAAATTTATGATATGGGATTGGACAACTGTTAAAGGATATTTAGATTGTTCCTAGAGGCATTTATAAATTTCAAGAGAGAAGGAAGGAGTAAATGAATGAATAAAATAAATAATGATCTACTATCCTGGTAATTCTGGCTAGAAACCATTTTGAGAATACCGTATATTTTGTTTTTGATTTCACCTGGTGGAGGGACGTATAACCTGAAATGGATTGACTAGATATTGGAGCCCTTGAGCTCTTTGTAGAAGAGAATAAATTCCCCTAATTAGTCATTTATTCAGTTTTTTTTTTTTTTTTTTTTTTTTTTTTTTTTTGCAATGCTGGGGATTGAACTCAGTGCTTTGTCCTTGCAAGACAAGCACTCTACCAACTAAGCTACATCCCCAGCCCACCCATTTATTCATTCGTTCAACCAATATTTGTTGAGGACCTATGTGTACTAGGCATTTACTATTCTTGTGACTGAGTGATGAATACTATCATCGAGGTCCTTGTCCTCAGGGTTATTGTTTCCCGCCTCAGGGTTATTTCTCATCTTGGAGTTGTGAAGATGAATTGAAAAAAAAAAAAAATATATATATATATGTAGGCAAGACTTGGAATAGTCAACATAATATTGAAGGAGAAGAACAAATTGGAGAACAGATACCACTCCACCCTTTATATAAAGCTATGGTAATCAATTGTGATATTGGTGAAAGGATAGACAAATGAATAAATAAGCCCAGAAATAAATATAATCAGCTGATCTTTGACAAAGGAGCTAAAGCAGTACAATGGAGAAGAAAAATAGTCTTTTTAACAAATGCTGCCAGAAAAATTACATAACCTCAAGCTAAAAAACGAATCTAGACAACAGAGCTTATAGTCTTCACAAAATTAAATCAAAATGGATCATATGACTAAATGTAAAATTTAAGGCTATCTTCCTAGAAGATAACAGAAGAAAATCTAGATGACCTTCGATTTGATGATGACTTTTTACATATAACACCAAAAGCACAATCCATGAAAGAATTCATAATTTAGACTTCATTAAAATTAAAAATTTTGGTTCTATGAAAGACACTGTAAAGAGAATAAAAAGAGCTGGCACAGTGGCATATGTAATCCCAGTGGCTCAGGAGGCTGAGGCAGGAGGATTGCCAGCCTCAGCAACTTAGTGAGGCCCCAAGCAAATTGGTGAGACCCTAAATAAAATACAAAAAAGGGCTGGGGATGTGGCTCAGTGATTAACTGCCACTGGGTTCAATCCCCAATACCAATAATAATAATAATAATAATAATAATAATAATAAAAGATATTTCATAAATTGGGAGAATATATTTCAAAAGACATATCTGATAAAGGATTGTTAGCCATAAAGTACATCATATTGTTAAAACTCAACAAGAAGAAAAATAAAACCAACCTCTTTTTAAAAATGGATCAAAGACCCTAACAGATACCTCACCAAAAAAGATATGGAGATGGCAAATAAACATAGGACTAGATGGTCCCTGTCATTGCAGTCAGGGGACTACAAATTAAAATAATAATGAGCTATCCTACACAGCTATTAGAAAGACTAAAATCCAGAACACTGCTGGCAAAGATGCGGAGAGGTGGAGCAACACTCTGAGGGTGGGAATGCCAAATGGGGGAACAGTGTGAAAGACAATTTGGCAGTTTCTTACAGGATTAAACATACTCTTATCCTATGAGCCAATAGTTATGCCACTTGTTATTTGCCCAAAGGATTTGGAAACCATGTCCATACAAAAACCTGCACATGGATGTTTTTAACAATATTATTCATAATTGCCAAAACTCATAAACAACCAAGCTGTCCTTTAGAAAGTGATAGAAAAAATAAACTGTGATACTTCACAAATATTTGTGCCAAAAAGAAATGAGTTATCAAGCCATGAAAATACTTGGGGGAAACTTAGATGCACATCACTAAGTGAAAGAGGCCAATCTGACAAAGTTACACACTGGATGACATTCAGGAAAAGGGGAAACTATGGAGAAGTAAGTATAAGGGAGAAGGGAGGGGTGAGTAGGTGGAACGCTGGATTTTTAGGGCAGTGAAACTCTTCTGTATGTCATAGTAATGGTGGATATGTCATATGTTTATCCAAACTCATCAGATGTACAACTCCAAGAGGGAACCCTAATGCAAAGTATGGGTTTTGGGTGATAATAATGTGTCAATGTTGGTTCATCAATTGTAGCAAATGGTACCACTTTGATGGTTGATAATGGGGAAGGCTATGCATATGTGAGGGCAGAGAGTATGTGGGAAGTCTCTGTATTTTCAATTTTGTTGTAAACCTAAAACTGCTCTAAAATAAAGTGTTTGAAAGATACATATAAAGAGCTTCAATCAATGTTTGGCACATAAACAATAGTTTTAACCATACATTTATTATTAACAATTAGACATTAACAGTAAGGCACATTGGAAAGACTTAGCACAAGGTAAGGTTTTAGGGATTGCTTGCTAATCAGTTGAGGTTTCCAGCTGACTTTAAAGATGTCATTTTATTTTATGATTTTTACAGTGCCACCTCTTTGTTTGATATCTGGACCAAATACGCCCCCCGGCTGCCAGATGACTATTACAATGAAAAGCTTCTGAAGGTTGGAGATAGCCTTTGTCAAATGAAAGTAAGTGCCTCTGGAGAAAAGACAGCCAAAATGAAACTCTTATGGCTAATTATTACTTGGTTTGATATCATTCTTATTATACATTTTTTTCCCCTTAGGAAAAAAAGTAAGTAAATACATAAAGATTTTAGCGAGGCCCAGAACCAAAAATGTGTTTGATTTTTAATTGTGTAGTTAAAATTCTCCAGGGGCAACAGTTCCTGAAAGGACAGGAGTCTGGCTGGGGATGGGAAGAAGCTTAGCCTGTCTAACAGAGGGTGTGGTAGGTGCACAACAGGAAGTGCTGAGTCATCATGTTCCGCCTTATACAAAGGAACCCAGACACCACTTCCTGTTGTTTTTCCACATACTGGCCTTGCCCAGGAGACAGCCTTCAAAGCAACTGGCCTTGCTGTTATGTTGCCCATCGTCCTGTGTCCTGTTTAAATGACTGATCGTTTGGATGCTTTGCTGTATGTGATTATAGCAGTCATTCTATACATGCCCTATTTTCTGCTCAGTATTTTAGTCCAAACTGAGTTTGTGCCCTATTTTTAGTTCCTTATGAATACCTAGATCTTGGAATGCTGTGGACCTGTGAACTTGGTTTGATAAGAGTATGCTATGGCTGTGTTCTTAGTTAATTATAATGTTTAAGAGGCACTGTTTGCCTCTTAAGCTCTGGCATAGGTTCAAATTATTCTAAGTTATGTGAAATGTCAGACAGAGTTATTTTATCTAGAAGGATATAGGCCTGATATGGACAGTATTCAGTTTTCTCAATCTTCAGTTTGTCAATTTAATTTTCTTCCTCCATTTATATTTTCATAATTTTGATTCTTTTGGTCTGGGAGACAAATTTACCAAACGGAGGATAAGATGTGGCAGAATTTTCATAATAAAGGACTAATATCTGTTTTCCTCTGCCTAAATCAGAGAAAACCTTACTCTCTTGTTAATGGGCCATGACTCTTAGAAACTTGCAAATATAGGGTTTGGAAAACTACAAACAAACAAGTAATAACAAACCCAACTAGGCAAGATTCTATTTGTAAGCTATATTCATGTGCAGTGAAATAACAGTTTTGATAAGAATTAGAAGGGAGTCCCCCTCTGTCTTCATGGCTGGGCTCCTCAGAAGTTGTTTGAGTTGGGGTTGTTTGAGGAGCGTCCAGGAGGGCGGAGAGGATATTTGTGGACAGATGAGGAAAACGCATGTTAGAAGTTGATAAAGCAAGTTGGTGAGGGTTAGAGTATAATGATTCAGAATATCTCTGAAAGAGAGCCCTAGAGAAGAGGGAATTGTAAAATGAAAGGAACAAAGAAACAGTTTTTTCTACTTTTCACTGATGGGAGAGTTGGTCACTGAAGGTATTTATAATCCTGAAAATGAACTTGAATTGCTGCTTACTTTTATTTATAGACTGTTTTAATTTTAATAAAGATCAACTTGTGGCATACTCTTATTTTGTATATATTTGAATTTATTATGTCAACTTAGAATAGGAAAGATTCAGAATTAGTGAGCAAATAACAAACAAATTAATAGAAATATAAATAAAACAGTGTTTGACTGTGGATGCCTCCTCAGAGGTTAGGTAGATGGACTGGCAGTTCACATTCAGGGCAGTTGCTTTTCCTGAGGCATGGAAGCAGAGGACGAAGCCGAGGGGCTGCAACAGATTGGTCCTTAGAGCGCTGCTCACGTTACCCGCCAGAAACTCTTCAGGTCATTTCTGCTCCATGGGTGACAGAAATGAAGCACAGCTGTCCTGATGCACAGGTGACAGAGCGCCAACTCACTGTCTACATTCTTCTTCTTCTTTTTCTCTCTTCTCTGTCCTTCCCTCCCTCTCTCTAGCTTTAGTAGGAGGAGGTTAAGAATTCTAACCTCCTTCTCAGTGTATGTGGGTTACTACCGGCTGGTCATATTGGATTTCAAGGGAATGTAGCTTTGACCATACACAAAGTGAGTATTTTCATCTTCGTGACCTTGATGGTCCCATATCATAGTTGGCTTGTGAGCAGGATTTGATGAGATAATGCATACAAATGGCACAGTGTGGTGCTTGGACAATGGTGATGGTAGTAAAAGTAGTAATAGTAATAACATTTATACTATTAAGAATGAGAGGAATGTTAATCTTAAAATGATGTTTTGAAACTTTAATCAAATCTTTTTATTTTAGGAATACAAACTGGCTCTTTGGCAGTGCTATGGAAGATATCTTCAGCAGTTCAGTACCAATTTTGATGAGAATGAAGCAGATGTGAAACAATTCAAAACTGTCTTTTTTCCAAAAGGCTTTGGAGATAAAACTGCTGCACTTACAGTAAGATGAAAGAAGCAGCTAAAATAGTCACATTTTATGATTAATTATGTAATTATTAATTTAGTTGGCAGCCTCTAATTTCATTTTGCTTAGCACGACATTTCACCATGTGCTATAAGGTGCTTCATAAATGCTTTCAGGGCTGGATAAGAAAGTGAACTTATTAAACTTTGTTAATGATGCCTGGAGATTGTGTCAGTATAATCTCTCATCCATCTAGCAGGCACTTACTGTTTTTATAACCCTATTTGTGAAGTGCTTTTAGTTAACAAAGTGTTTTGGAAAACATACTTGATCCTTACAATAGCTTTATGAGTTAGATATTATTACCCTATTTTATAGAAGAGAAAAATAAAGTCAATCACATAGTATAAAAAAGTGGCTTTTGAACTCAAATGTAGATCTTTTGATATACAATTGTATACTTTATTATACCAATATTATTATGTTAATTGCTATTATTAATCAAACCGTTGAGCAGTTATGGTGTGTTCAGTATTCTAAATGTATTATGTCAATTTTCATCTTGCAGCCTCATTACAATACTAAGCGGTAGAACTATTGTGCATTTTTTTGCAGATGAAGAAACTTACTAGAGATTTAGAAAGTTTATTAGAGATTAAGAAACCAGCCAAACCCACTCAAAGCATTGGGCAAGTTTGATGTTTGATCATGTCTGATTCCAAATCCTATGTTATTCCAACCCTGATGACTATTCAAAACCTTAGAAACTGTGTGTGGTTGGCTAATAAGGAGTTCTCAAGGTGTGTTGGGGAACCATTGAGTAGTTCACTTGGGCTACACAGTGGGGCACGGGGATGAGAGTACTGGGCAATGTAGGGTAGCACCTCCTTGGGAGGAGAACTGAAAGCAAAGTCTCTTCCGAGCCTCCCTGTCTGTATGAAGCTCTCACCTCCACTTTCTGCAATTCATTTTCACACTTGTCAGAATTAATTTCCAAAGGATAAATGGAATCACTTTATTTCACTGCCTTTTGACTTTGCCCTTGGGCAAAAGTCCAAATTCTTTGGAATGACATGGAACTTACTGTGTTCTGACCTGGAGCCATCCCTAGAGTCTCTTATCATAAAGCTTTTTATCAAAACTCACAAAGGACATTGAATTCAGTGACCACAGCAGTTTCTTTAAGCATCCCTAATGTTGCATGTGCTGGAAACACTTTTTCTCTGCCAAGAGCAGGGGCTTTTTCTTTCTCATCTTTGAGTCCCTCTTGCCCAGCAGAGTGTGACAAGTGCACAATCAACATTTGCTGGATGGATTGTGTGAATGGTAACAGTCATGTCTGAATTGGTAGGTTATAATGCCATTGGGTGAGTTTACAAAAATTGATTTAATTCCACATAACAATTCTTTTTTAAATTTAATTTTATTTATTTTGATTTTAATGTGGTGCTGAGGATTGAACCCAGTGCCTCACACATGCTAGGCAAGCGCTCTGCCACTGAACCACAACCCCAGCCCTAATTCTATATTTTTGATAGTATAATTTTTGTACTTTTTTTCCTTTTGATTTGAATAAGAAAGCTTAATTAAATGGAGGTTTTAAAGAAACATTTCTTCCTATAGTAATCTATTAAACTAGTCAAGCCTAATTGTTTCCATATTAGTTTTTCATATTGTTTTTTTACATTTTGAGAAATGCTTTCCTGGGTTTTGTAAATCATATTTATATTCTTATTTATATTTTCCACATATTTCAGTTTCATGCTTTGAGTGCCAAAAATATTTGCAACTACCGGCTGATCTGTGATGCTGATGTAAACCTGAAGAATAAAGAATCTGTGAACCAGTGTCTGTCTATCTTGTTCTCCTTAAGACTCATCATGCAGGTGGCTCTGCCGCAGGAGCACCTTTGTTGGATTATCTTCAATGGTATGTGCCAATATGGTTTATTTTCCATTGCTTCTCTCAGAAAGTTATTTAAATGCCAGGTTTGATAGTCACTTGGTTGCCTTGTGATTTAAAACATGCATTTCGTGATATGATGGTTGTGTGTGTGTTTTTTTAATCATTTGAATTACGTTTTAGTCTGTCCTCATAAATAAGAACTTATATCACATGTCTGTAGGTTTTCCACTGAAGGACGGGTCAGAGACTGAGGAGATGATCAGTTTTGTGCATATCAAAAGCAGGAACCACAGTTAATAATTGGGCAAGTGTAAGATCTAAGTGGAGGAGAGATCAAGTGGCCACAGCAGGTTAGAGTGATTGTAACCATCATCCTTTGTTGGTACTCTCCTCAAAGACCTTGGCCAGTAGTTTTGACCTTTTGCATAGCAACTCCTGTCCCTAATTGTTTATTAGGAACTCTGAGAAAGCACACACATATACATACATTACATTTGTGTGTAAAGAAGTGAATCTTAGCTATAAAAATGTAACATTTGTTTTTCTCTAAAGTTACATTGGGTGGCTTACTATATTATTCTCTGAACTTTGTGTGTGTGTGTGTGTTTGTGTGTATGCTGCTGGATAATATATTCTTAAATGAAACATAATAGTGAAGGTGTGTTTGATGTGTGTAAGACTTGGACAAAATAACTCTGAAGAAACTATATTGGATTTTCCCTCATTCATAGCCTCTTCCTTCCTTACCCATCCCAAATCATGTTTTGACATTTTGATTGAAATTATACTTCACATTTGCTCCCGGAGATGAGGCCAATGTGGATCACATTTTTTTGACCCCATAAGCTTTTGTACCTAATCACCCTCAAGAGGATTCATGGTTCCCTCATTTGCCACTGCTATCTCTCTACCAAAATTACCCAGATCTTGGCAGGGGCATGAAGCAGGAGCAGTGGTCCAGTGTTCCAAAGGTACCTGTCATTGGCCTGCTTGAGAGGTAAGGTGACATGAGTCCCTGTCTTCAGTCCTTTTAAGATCAGATCAGACATATACAAACAAACCCCTGAAAACCTTTAAAAAGAAGATTCAATGATTTCTGTATCTCTTATATCCTTTCCTTAGTGTGATTTTTATTTACACATGTAGTATTGTGGTCTAGACTATTCTGTTTCCTCAATTTTACCCCCTGCTATGGTTTTAAAATCTAGCCAGATTCCTATATGGAAATCCAATTTGTGAATTCTTCCTGCTGAATTGTATTCCAGGTATTCATATACCCTAGGGATGGGCACTTGGTTTGCCCTACCTCTCTACTGCAGGAAAATGATAAATCAAAACTAAATAGTGTTAGATGGTGATGAGTACTATAGAGAAAAATAAAGGTTAAGATGGGTGTGAGTGAGGACTGGGCTATAATTTTAAATAATATGGTCAGGGGAGGCCTCCCTGAGGCAACAGTTGAAGGCCTGAAGGAATTTAGGGAGTAAATTACTTGATATTTGGGGGAAGGCTGTTCCAACTAGGGGACTGGCAAGTGCATAGACCTTGAAGTTTTGACAGTTTGGAATTTAAGTAGTCAAAAATATGTTTAACTGAAAAGGTCGAACACATTTTGATAACCTTTTTACTGAGACAAGTTACTGTTTACTTTTAATCAACTATTATACATACATAGCCTTGGTTTCTTAAGATCTTGATTGTTTATGAAATTTAAGGAGGTATATGAATCTTGGGTAATATCTTAATTCTCAACTAACATGAACCCAACTAATTTAGACTCAGATTATTTTCATGGTGTTTTTGGTGAAAAGGAGTCACAGGATCAGGCAATAAACTCATTTTAGGAATTTGGTGCAGAACAAAACAAAACCAACTTCCAGAGATACCCTGAGATCATAAAGATCTCTTTTCTATGCTATATCATTTACTCCTTCTGGTTTCTGCCATGAGAATTTGTGAGCTGTGCCAAGATCCTGAATTATCAAAGAAGGATTCAGTTATAGTCAGCAGCCATTGGGGCTGGAGATACAGAGGGCCCTTGTCATTCTTGGAGGGCAAGCTCCTTAGGCCTTCTTAAATTCCCCTGTTTCTCCTGACTGACATGTTTATTCAGGCTCCCAGCTTACACCTGGATCACATATTTTGAGGGGAGGCATATGTTTCCTGTACCTAACTCTACATGATGACTTTTTTTTTTTCCCCTAGAAAGGAAAACAATTACATAGTTTTATTTTTAAAGATTAAAAGTAGAATGACTGGTCTTGGGCTGGGCTGGTTGGGTTGCAGGCATGGGGTGGATGGGTCCCTTCCTTAGAAAAACTGAAATTATTGGTCAACAAATCCAAATTGAGATAATTGTATTGGGCTTGAGCTGTTCCTAGCCAAGTAGTTTCTTTCACAGGGGATTTGAAGTAAAATAAATATATACCTGTCATGGGCATAGCCACATTCAGATAATGAGTCATTGAATGTTAAGGATCAGTTGCATCCTTTATGAAGTTTGAGGTATTATAAGTATTTGAATTTTATTCAATATATTTGCTACTGATTCATGTAGTTAGTGTTTGTTCTACTTACAGGTGTGTTTTAATCAAGGAATATGTTTTGGAGCAGATGCTGTTTTCTCAGAAACTTTTAAAATTTAAACACGAACATAGGATTCCTAATGGCTGAATTTTGATGGTTATGAATTTTAGACCAGATTTTTAAAGAAAACATTTAAACTACTCATCATAACTGCCTGCCTTTTTAAACATGTTGCCATCTTTTGGGCATGTTTATAGCATGACCGTGGCCTTTGGCCTTTATGTACGGAAGAATGTATGGTGACGTTCCCCCTCCTCTTTCCAACCCTTCTCTCCTGGTGGCCTGATGCAAAATCATACTTTAATGATGTTTTTCATTAGACTGTTTATAGGACATATCTTTAGAATGGGTAAATGTTCTATGAGACTGCAAATGAATATGTTACATGTTATGATTTTTAAATTGTTATGAGCTCCCTTGTTGAGTATTGCACCACGTTGATTAAATATGCATCCTAATCTTATTTGGAGATAAATCTTTAGTTTTTCAATCATAAGGAAACCATGGAAACACTAACATTTTATATGAATTAATAAAAGCACAGTGTTCATTATTTATGCTGCTATTCTTTTGTTTAATATATTTCAAAACTTAAATTGCCTTTAAAATGAGACTAAAAGATTCCTGTGTTGAGATATTTTAAATATGGTCATATTAGTTATTTTCATGATTTTGTCTACAAGTGACAAGAAAAATTACAATGATCATTAACTCTACCATTTCAGATTTGCTCATGTGATTGTTTCTTTTTGGTACTACAGACTTATTAAACCCCAGAAGTTGGAATGTACAGTTTCCATCATATGTTAACATTCTTTTTTTTTTTTCTCCCACCTAGGTACCATTTATATTTATACCATTTGCAGGAAACTGATGATCCTGGGTCAGTCCTCCAAGGTATGAAATATACTGATGAAGTATTTCCCCTTTACTTCCTATGTTTTCTTAAGGCTTTCATTATACCATATATGCAATGTTAAACAAATAATTAACAAAATTTAGTGAATATATATGTCATAAAGTTTTATTGGTCTTTGTTTTACTTTTATAGTAATCATGTAAAAATGTGGACAATAGAGTATTAATGAAAAGAAAGGGAATTCCGAAAATTGATAGGTGTTCTCTAGTGACCCTGTCTGCTAGATAGTCTTACTTGTCATGCTTGATATTGAACAAGGGGACCATCCTCTCTGGTTTGCCTAGAACAGTCCTATTTATGCTAGTCCTGAAGTAATTATTAGTAGTCCCTTGTTCAATCTTATAAATGTCCTGGTTTAGATGATAAACTATGGCCACTCTCTATATATTGTGCAGTTCTTGGACTTTTACTTATTGCCCACATGCTATTCGAGTGAACAAAAGCCCAGAGGAGGGTAAGGGGACTTTATAATAAGATAATAAGATTCTCACTTACCAGTCCTTACTGCTCAGTTTTAGCTTGAGGAAGTTGCTGACACTTCTGTTGACTTCCCTGCAAGGTTGGTAGCACTTTTGTCTGCAGGAGACATATTTATTTTCTGCATTCATTTTCCCGTCATTGGAATGTAGGCCAGGAAGGGCGATTATACTCCCACGGAGACCCTGCTGGAGTTGCTGTTGCCATCTGAAACATTACTGTTTTATTTTTCTTTATTGCTTGTGAAAGCTCATCCTGAATATTCTAACACTCAGGAGAGATACCATTTTTTCCCTTATTTCCTCAAAACAGACAAGTATCTTAAAAGTTAAAAACAGTTAAAGAGGGGCTGGGGAGACAGCTCACTTGGTAGAGTGCTTGCCTTGTAAGCACAAGGCCCTGGGTTCAATCCCCAGCAACCCCCCCGCAAAAAAACAAACAAATAAACAAAAAAAAAAACACTTAAAGAATAAAAATGGAAGTAAGATATTTGCATTCTCAATAGGTAACATTAACTATATGCTCTCTTTCTGTATTGATCCTTGGGTTAAGAACTTCATTACTGACAGTCACTTGAACAAACTCTGGGCCAGCATTTTGAGTGTGAATTAAATTGAGGGGAGACTGTCCCACATATAATTTTGGCCCACAGATTATTCCAGCAATTCTACATTTAGTTCCAGTTGAATTCCTGAAAAGAATTTGTACTCTCCAGTTACTTGCTGTAGCAACAAATACTGCTTCACAGAAACCATCATCGTTTGGTCTGCTACAGTGTTTGCTTGCCAAAACTTTGAAGGGGCAGAGGCATCTGTGCCAACATTTGACTGTTAGTGTTTGTACTTGTTAACGTTGGGAGAATTTTAATTTAATGTGATAGTCATCTTAAAATAATTTCTTATTTATAACCTATGTAAGACATTTCCTCTCTCCCTCATGTAACTTGATTTTGTATCTGGCAAAATAAGTGGAGAAGGAGGATAGGTGTGTGGTCCCAGACTTGTAGGATGGGAGTGGGGGAGGTGAGACATGCAAGAATTTGGGGGTGGGGAGTGGTTATACAGTTGGGATGAAATTCTTTCAGTTAAATATAGCAGGTTTCAAGGAAATTAATAATTTTCACCCAGAAATTCCTATGCTCCCAGTTGCTACATTGATTCCTGGGCTGAGGCTATAAATGGGCTTTATGGGTCTACTTATTGGAGTCAAACCCTTTGAGGTCCTATCACATCTGAGACCTCTTAGTCTCAGGCACACTGATTCTGCAGTGAATTTAGAATTTAAGTCTTTTATAGTCTAAGACAGAAGGAGAAATAGACAAGGCTGTTCTTAGTGTCCTTCCAGAGCAATTTAAATTTCTATTTATGTGTCTAGGCATTATGGTTACCCTCTGTTATTACCAAGTCCATACTCCACACTAGGTACTTTGTGAAGGCTTTGCCTTCATAGTAATACCATAGTCTAATTAGGCGGGCACTATCACCACCACCACCCTACCACCACCGTCGTCATCATCTGTTGAATGAGTGCCTTCCATCTGGTATGCTATACTGAGCACTTGCATGAGTTATCTAATCCTCAGACCGCCATTTTGAGAAAGAAGCTGTTATGACCTCCATCTTAATTTAATAAAAAGCTTAATTTGCTCAAGGTCACACATCTAGTTAGGGATTCGCTGAGGCCAGAATCAATGTCACTCTGTACTCACATTCAACACCATTCAAATAATGCATGTCTGTTTGCTAAATTGATTCCTGTGATGATCCTTCCTGTTAGGTTTACCTGCTCAAGTGGAGGAGCTGTGTGGAAGGTTGATATATTTTTTTATATTACCCTGAATTCCTAAAGAGATCCTGAAGACTTGGACTAACCTGGGGCTTTTCCCCAGTTAGTACCCAATTTAGTGCTGAGGCAGGTCACTAACGTAAGCTTAAGGAATACAGGGAGGGAAAGGGACTAAAACCCCTTTCCCTAAATACATATGACAACTTTATTTTTTGTTTATAGAATAATCTCATTTCTCTTCTGGCATTTAAAACAAACTGTAGTATACAGTACTTGGCAAACATTAAAGAATGCAGTAGAATCGATTCATTCTAAAAAAAAAAAAACAAAAACCCAACCTCTTGATTTCTGTTTCATTTTACTATAAACCTGAAATAGTTTGGTGAAGTATTTGGCTTGAACAATAATTGTCAACTTATTCCACACACCACTGCACAAACTTCAAATCAACTTTGAAATTGCTTCACTGTTATTTTCCTCGAATAATATAAATTGATATAAATGAGGCTGCAGTGCCATCTTGTGGCTAACATGTTTCTCCTCAATTATTGAAGGCCTAATTTGTTTCTGAAAGAGGGGCTTTATTCTGTTGTACAAATTTATTGTCATTATTCAAGAATCTGGGATACTTCTCAGTTCTCCTGTGACTGGTTCTGTTGACTTTGAGGTTGTTTATTGAATTCATTTAATAATACTTGAGAATATCTGCTATGTACCTGGCCCTATTCCAGGTATTGTTGATACAAAAGTAAATAAGGCACTATTTCAGTTCTCAAAGAGATCACAGTTTAATTTTGGAGTAACACATGCAATGTTAATGCAATTGGATGTGATGTGTGATTCAGACAAACATCCCTAATATGAAAATCCAAAACCCAAAATGCTTCTAAATTTGAAACTTTCTGAGCACCAACATGAAGCCACAAGTGGAAAATTTCACATTTGATGGGTCAAATATATTTAGATGCACTAAGTATAGTATATGAAATTACCTTCAGACTCTGTATGTAAAGTGTATATGACACATAAATGGATTTTGTGTTTAGATTTGGGTCCCATCCTCAAAATATGTCATTATTATAATGCAAATATTCAAAAATGAGAAGAAATTCAAAATCCAAAACAATTCTGCTCCCAGCATTTTGGATCAGGGATAATTAACCTGTATATATGTGTATAAAATATATGTGGATAATATATATACACTTTAACACAATTACAGTAGAGATGGAAATGAGGCAATGGTTATTTCTAGGAACGTTAGAAAAGTCTTCAACAACTATCTCTCTTCTGCTCCACCCTCCTCAGCCTCCTTTCTCCTTTTTCTTTTTATCACTAAAGCTAACACTTCCCATGTGCCAGTGATTGTCTAAGCACTTAACCTGTGTTAACTCATTCAGGGTTCTCAAACTACTCTGTGAAATAGTTACTGTTACCCTGGTTTGCAGACTAAGAACCTGAGGCACACAAGTTTAAATAAACCGTCCAAGGTAACACTGCTAGTAGTGGAGGAAGTGTTTTAGCTTAGTCTTACAGGGCAGGTGAAGGAGAGAGCATTGTGAATAGAGATCACGAAAAGCCTTTTGGACCAGCTTTAAGTGTAGGATGCAAGGTCAAGAGTAATGGGAAAAGAAAGGTAGGGACTATGCATGCCCTAGTAAGGGGTTTGCACTTTGTCATATGGGCAACAGGGAGACATTCAAGTGTTTTTAGCATAAGAGTGACACACCTTCATTCATGTTTTAGAAAGATAACCTGATGGAGGTGAAGGTGTAGAAAAAAATGTGTAAGAAGGCAGGTGGTGAGAGGAAAGAAAAGGGGGAGGTATCCGAATAGTTCAGGGAGGCCTTGATGAGGGCTGGAATATCCATGGGTAGAATTTAGAATTTGAGATTCTGGCACATTTAACTCATAGATTCTTATTTTCACCCCAGTAATATTTCTTATAATATTATGTGGAGAAGAGACCAATTTTCCTTTCTTATATTAGATCAAGTGAAAAGCAATATAATTTGGTAAACCTTTGAGCTCTTGGAATATTTTGAAGAAAGGGTAAAGATTGAAATAGTCATAGTATTTCCCTGTCTAGGGCTTGTGGAAAAAAAAAATGTCAAAAAAGAAGTAACCAATGGATTTGTGGGGAAAACCCATTTAACAAGAAGAGCAGGAGAAGCCGTTATGTATGTGTCTATAGACAGAGCAACAGCCTTGTGATCCTTCTCCCACCATTTTGTTTCAAATTTTACCTTTAGTGCTGGTAATAGGTACCATTTACAGGATGCTGACAATGTGCCAAATACCATAGCAGCATGTCATCATCTCTTTCTCCATAATAGCCCTGCTGTGTTGTGGTCAAGAGAGGCAAAATTGGGACTGGAACCTAGATTTATTTGATCTTAATCTTTGTTTCTACTAAGCACCACTGGATCCTATCCTTTCCTTTTTATCCTACCCTCCTATTCCAGAATAATGTCCTGCTTCCAGGTCAGCTAATAACAATTGTATCCTTGGAGGGAACTCCTGGACTAATGTTGGCTCTTGATAAATTTTAGTAAAAATGACCTGAACACACAGGGTGACTTTAGGAGCCAAGAAGGATGTTCTAAAATGGCTACCTTGAGATCTTGAGTTCTTGGAATTGTTTTACAGTATTTGTTTTCTCTTGACTCACTGCTCATGGTATTTTTTGTTTAAGTAGTCAGAACCTTGTTCTCACAACTTAGAATTTGGTGATATTCAGCAAAATCATCATTAACATGAGAATAAACTCGGTTGTGCTCTTGTTTTTCAGGCCTTAGAATACCTGCTGTGGGCCAGCATGTGTATGGAGTCCTCAGTCCCGCTCCTGTCTGTCAGGTACTTGACATGGAGAACTACTCTTTACACCGCTGTCTGCCAGTGTTACTATGACTGCCAAGTGGGTGTTCATGGGGAGGTATGTGACTTAAATTCTGGTGGTTCCGACATTAGAAATACCAGCTTATTCAGCATTTTCTCCTTCAGTTGCCCTCAAGAAAGCAAAACAAGACAAAAACAACCAAAGAATTGAAATGAAGTCAGGACAAAAGTTCCAGCCTTTATTTGAAGATATCTGCCTGGCCATTCCATTCTGTTGATTTCCTGCGGGACTTTCTGCTCTTTCCTTTGCACTCAATTGACTTCTGTCCTCTTCACTTGTCTTCTGAAAATAATATCTGCTATCTTTCGTTCCTTATTTTGTTCACCATGTAAGCCATTCCCTGTTTAGTTTTGTATTCTGTACCACCTATTTTACATGTATCTTGCTGCTTCTCTGCTTCCAGCCACTGTTATTACATTCTTTTTTTTTCTTGTACTTGAAATACAACTTATGTCGACTGGGGGCTTCCGTTGGCTTGTGCAGTATCTCTGTGTACATCAAATAGGGGGTGTGGCTGGTGGTGGAGTGCTCGCCTAGCACTCTTGAGGCTGTGGGTTCCATTCCCAGCACCGTGGGGGGAGGGAGGTCACTTTGTCTTTAGTTTATGGTATTGAGTTGGTCACTGGGCCGGATAGTGGTGAAAACTGGAATAGGACTCTGCCTCTGGGCCAGTAGGGTGCTGGGTAGATTCAGCCCTTACTCAACAGCTCAGCCTGGGAGTCTTGTGCTGGGACACAGCCTTCACAGCTGCACAAATACCTGCTTGTATTCTGTTCACATCCACAAATAAATCATATAGCCTTACTGAAGGTTTCTTTAGTTTTTCCTGTCTGGACTAATTCTGAAGCGTTGGAAGGCAGTGGCCCCTGGGAAGAGGAATAGGCTAATTCAACCCTCATGGGGGATTTTAATAGCCCAGGATACATTCTAGAAACCACTCATCATACATGTATAATTATATTTAGTATACCAGGGGGTGGCACATTTTGTTCTGTAGCTGCTAAGATTATTAGATAATGAAACATTTGTGGAGTTTTGATAATTTGATTGCTGTTGGGATTCTTCCTACTTGGAGAATTTAACCCTTCATGCATGTTAATATCCAATTGGTTTTAATCATTAAAAATTATAAATTATGAATAAAATATTTCAAAGAAATATTAAAATAAGTGACATGAATGCTTGTTATTGAACTCTAATATCTCTTTTAAACTCTTGTTATTTTCTCTAGAGAATTATAAAAGTGATGACATGATTAGATAAGACTGCTTTTTTCCTACCTTTCCTTCCTCAGATATTTATTCTGAGTAATAAATATTCTGCATGCTAGGTATTGGGGTACAAAAATGGATGAGATCTTTTAAGGACCTCACAATATAGTGGGCAATGTGAACAGTTGAACAGAGTATACAGTATTCTGTAATAGGAAGGTTGGGATTTGAGAAGAATATCCGAGTAGTTTTGTGTGTGTGTGTGTGTGTCTGTAAGTAATGACACAGAAGTAAAAATCGGAAGGTACTGTTTTACCTTTATTTTAGCTTTCTTGGACTTCATGATTCATAAAGTTGGCCTGTGTGAAAGTTTATCAGTTCAGACCTGTAGAGTTTAGTGGTGCTTAAAGGAAATGATAGACTGTGTTACCAGGAGTTAGCAGCAGCCTGCAGTTTAATTTACAGATTAAATCAAATGTCTAGGACAACAAAACATTATCTTTATACATTTTTAATCACTGTGTTCTAACTTATTATGAATTAAATTTATTTTCATCGCTCTTAGGCATTTGCTCGGCGTGGATTAGCTAAAATTGATGAGTTAAGGCAACTGGAATTAATGAGTTCCTCACAGTCACAGGAAGAATCCAGAAGATATTTTAGAGAGGCCACAATAAAGGTATAAAAATTTCATGAAATAAAAGAAATGTACTGCACTCCGCAGTTGATTAGGTACTTAATATCAGTAGTGAAGAAGGATGTCCCATTGTGACTTCATACATGATTTTTCTGTTGGAGGCAGATGGCGGTGATGATCTTCAAAAGAGGAGTATTTGAATCTAGAAGAAAAACCAAAACTATCTTTAGACCAAAGATAAGACTTAACCTAAAGGAAGCTCAAAGCGTAAGTCTAAAAATTCTTCTCTATTTAAGGCTCTTTTTGCAGTGAATTTGTGCTGTTATTTTGGAATCTTCTAATAGTCACCAGTGATTAAATCCTGCCCCAGATTCTCTGCACCACTAGGCAGATAGTGAGAAGAATGTTTTCCCAGCTCAGATATGGCCTCACTGTATTACTTTCTCAAAAGTTTTTTGTGCCTTAGCACAGTCCTGGTTTTTGCAGTGTTAGGATGAGAGGCTGATGAGGAGGAGCCTGGGAATGGTGTGCATGATCAGGCTCTTGCACATGAACAGGCCTCTGAGCAGGTCTGCAAGGGCCCTGCTTTGACTGCTTAGCGTTGGCTTAGTGCTCTGTGAAGATGGAGAGAAGGTTTACCTTTGGGAGTGTTCAGGAACTAGGTTATACTGCAGCAGAAAATAGGCCCTGCACCTCAGGTGGCTTAAAACAGATGACTTCCCCCTGGTAGAGTTACCAGGGGTCTGTACTTTCAACAGCTGCTTAGGGCCAGGCTGAGGAACAGTGCTCATTTAGAAAATTGTTGGTCTTTCTGCTGGAGAGGATATAAGGGAGCTCTGGAAGATCTTTCCCGTGTCATGATGTTCCGCATGGAAGTGACAAGGGCCTCACCTTTCGTGTCACAACTAGTCACGCAGTCCCTCCCTAGTGGCAAACAGCACTAGGGACTGTCACAGGGGAGGGAGTAAGATGAAGCTAGGCCTTGTGGGTCTCCTCGCCCTCCTGCCTTCTTTCTTCTCCCACTCCCCACTTTGCCTTTTCTGAGCTCCATCGTTCAAGGTCCAGTTTGGTAGCTCTTTGAAGCTGTCCCCAACTGCCTGACATGGCCACCAACTCTCTTCCATGAGCTCATATGTAGGGACTGTCAGCGGAAGTGAGGGGGAAGAAGATGAGCAGCCTCACAGAAGAGTCGCAGAGCCTCAGAACCTGCAAGGGACTTGAGAAAGCACCTGGTTCAGTTCTTTTCTGCCATAAATGATGAAAATGAAGCTTGAATATTTAAGTTACTGGCTCAGGGTCGTAAGCCAACTGCTGGCAGAATTAGAACGAAAATTTGCTTCTCAGTCCAATGTTTTCTCACTGCTCTAAGAACTGTGCTGTCCTCAGTTCTTATGACATTTAGGAATAATTCTTTTTCTTCTTTGAAAGAAGTCATGAGAATTAAGTACTAATATTTGAACATGGTACTATTCGAGTGCTATTTTAGTGCAACCAGAAGTGCATATCATATATTCCTTTAAAACTATGTCCCATACTGATCAATAGCATGTAATTGATCAGCATGTGACAGCGATAACTTGACAAATCATACGCAATTCCTTGGATAAACTGCTGGTATTGTTAAGTAATAATGCTGTTGTTTTTGTGAGAGGGTAGGGGGCAATTTTTTTTTTTCCCCTATTTTTTTTCCTCTGTGCAAACCAAAATTAAATATCCAAAGCTACAAGATTGTCATGACTTAGCATATTAGGACTTATAGTCATCCTGGTAGCAAACTTAAATATACTTTCAAAGAAAAATATATAAAATTGATTTATATTAGAAGCTCATTTATTTCTAGTTTCCTTCAAGATTATTGTTGTATGAAAAATCATGGTACTTTGTTTTTTCAGAAAACAATTGTAATTGTTTAGTGGGTAGTTTTGACAGAGATTAGTTAACATGCTCTTTTTAAAATAATATTATATTACCTTGACATATATTGCACAAATGTCCTACTTTGTAAGTATGAAATAATTTTATGTTTCCACAAAATAAAGAAATTTCAATATACGTTACCTCTATTTTTGAGAACATTTGTTTGTAATTCGGTTCTTATCTCACAATTAATTATTTCGACTTTAAAAAGATTTATTTAAAGAACTACTAATTCAGACTCCAAATGACCAACCATTTAGTGGTTCATTCAATACAAAATTGAAAGTTGTCTGCTATGTAAACAAGATAGATAAGATTACATTTTAGTAGAGAAACTACATGATAAACAAAATTATATCTCATGATAAGTTTTAAGAAGGAAATAATGGTGGTGGGTATTAAATGACTTGTGGTGGGGATTAAATGACTTACACACATAAAGTCATTCCTGCTCATAGTAGGTCTTTAGTAACTGTTAGCTATTATACTTGTTTATTTATTATTCATTCATGTATTCAACCATCATGTATTGAATACCTGTGTTTTCAAGTATAGTGGAATACAGAAAAGACTAAGTCATGGTCCTGGCTTTTTAAATGGTCTTGGAAAATAATGGACAGGACTTGGCTAGAAAGGGAGAAGAGAACATTCTAAGTAAAGAAGCGAAGCATGATCGTAGTTTAGAGGCCAGTTTGTTGGGGACAAGAAATGGATTTCAACTGGGGAAGGTGTAGCATGTTGGAGAGTAAGCATAGTATCTCATGGAGTAGATTCACAGAGACCACAGCATTTAGAGGTGGAATGGACTATGTGGGTTATGTCATTTAGATTCTCATTTACTCTAACATTTTGAAAGGTCATATAATATATCCTAGGCAGTATCTGTACCCTAATTAGTCTAATTTTTACTGCTATTATTTATTCCCAATTTTTTACTATTATAAATATTGATGTAACTCACATCTTCAGGAATACTATTTTTTCTTTCTTTTATTTCCTATAGATAAAAAATGTAGGATTTCTGAATCAAGGCATACAAATATTTTTATTTTCTCTTGGCATATAGTGCCAAAGTGTTTCCAATTCGGGTATTCCTGTTTTCAAGGATTTACCAATTTTATTGCAATGTATTATTATTTTGGCATTATTTGTTGGAATTTTTTTTGCTAGATCAGTTAGCAAATTTATTTATGTGTTTTACTAATTCAGCTTTACAATTGAATGACTTGTCATTTTAACTTTGATCCTTTCTCTTGTATTTGTGTTTACTCTTTTTATTTCCTTTTTAATGGATTCTTTCAATCTATCTACTGATATTTTATTCTTTAAAATATATTTGAATGAACTCATTGACTCAGTTTTAATAGAAGTTAATATTTCTTTTGTCATACTTGACACTCCATTGTTTTTATTGCTTTAGCTTTACTGCTTTTTATTGGTATTATGAATATTTATATTTTAAAATGTTTTGCTTAGTATTTATCATAGCTCTGATAAATATTCTATTCTTATTTTTGCTTATATTCTATGATATTTTTGTGAGCAAATTTACTCTTTTTGGTGAAAAACTACGGTTTCATTTTGAATACTTCTAATTATTGGAAAGTCATTATGTTTTTTGAATATGTATACTTTAAAGCTCTGCTTTAACATGTAATACAAATTTTGAAAGAAACCCTTTCCTCTGTTTATAAGGAAAGAAAGGGCAAAGCATGGAGTTAAAGTTTTATTGAGTTTTTAACATATCAGTTGGTTTGTGCAATGAAAAGGCATAGAAGCTGATGAATAGAGGAGTCGATGTTTGGGGGAGAACAGTCCAGAGCCCTGAGAAGAGGAGAAAACAACAAGCAAACAAACACCACCCACCGCAAGAGAATCATGAAAAATATCGTTGGTGTTTTAGCTGAATATGGATTCTAGAAACGCCAATTAGAGGTATTGGTCTTACCTTACAGGCAGCCTAAATGCAGAGAAAAGGCCATTTATGTAGATGGGCCATCTGCAGGTGGTGAAGCCATCCCAGGACAGTACAGAGCAGAGGGGCTGGGAAATCAGGCCCGGTCACTACCTTATGAGAACACAGCTGATCAGCTCTTCCTTAGAGTTATCTACCACAAATCTAGTTATTTATTATGTAAAATATTGTTTCAAGTTTGAGTTCGAGTACATTCTACTTTAGAATTTCCTGCAGTACTTTAGTAATAGTGCCTTACCTGGACCCATTGAATGTCCAGAGATTTGGTCTTGAATCTAAAAAGCACCCAAGTGATGGTTAGGCAACAGAAGTTTGAGTATTGGTCCCTTAAGGCTGTGATTAGGGTACCATAAAGTGTATGGAGATGATGCTGGTTTAATAAAAAGACCATAATAAACAGCCTTGGAAACACAAACATAGAAACAAATGGCAAAGACTTTGATGTAATAACAGCATGACATAAGCTTAAATGGAATCTGGAGTGACATCTCAAAAAATTAAAACTTAAAAGCATTCATCCCACTGTTAAACCAACCTCTGTCTTTCAGCATTGGATAAACAGACCTTATTTTTCTTTGCCTTATAAAATGGACTGCATTTTTTCCCCCTTAATTCCAGTTGCCATGGCCACGTACCATCACAGAGCGGCTGTTGGATGAAATGTTTGATAGCTCTGCATCCCGCTTTCTGGCTGTCTTGGAAGCTCTTTCTGATCCAAACAGGCGAACACTACAAACTGGTCCTGTTGTAACAGATGAAGTGGAACTTCGTGATGTTATTTCAGAACTGTTTATAGCTGGAAAAGAACTTTTAATGAGTAAGATATTAAGATACTATTTTACAGTAGCCATGATTAACAAAAGTTTTAGCATGGTAGTTATGAGAAACTGATAAATAAATAATTTTCCATTTTATATATTGACCTTGAATTCAGCAATCTTGCTGTAGTCATTTGACAATTCAAATAATTTTTTGTGCATATAATCATCTATACAATTATATCCTCCTTTCCAGTTCTTAATCTTTTAATTAACTTATTTTTTCTTTCATTTCTGGACTTCTTGCACTAGTTAGGACTTCAGTAAACACACGGGAAAGATGTGGTGTCTTCAGACATACTTGTCTCACTTTTGATCTTAAATGGAACATTTCCAATGTTCGATAGTTAAAATATTTGCTTGGGACTTGAGGTGTAGCTGACGGTAGAGCACATACCACTCAGTGTATGTGCTCATGTGTAAGGCCCTGGGTTTGATCCCCAGCACTGAAAAAAAAAAAGATACCAAGATATTTGCAGAAGAATTTATATAGTGAGTCTTTTACAGATCAAAGAAGTTTCTTTTATTCCTGATTTTCTAAGTATCTTTTGTTGGTTTGAATAGTTGTTGAATTTTATCAAAAGTCTTTTCTGCGTTTATCAAGATTCACTGTGTTGACCAAAGGGCTTTCTCTTTTATTCTATTAATAGGGTGAATTGCATTGTTTTTTAGCTACCTTGTATTTAGCTAATTTTTAGCTACCTTGTATTTTTGGAATAGATCTACTTTCTAAATGAGGATTAGACTTTCCATATATTGCTTGATTTGTTTGCTAGTGTTTACTTCATTTTTGCTTCTTTGTTCAAGACAGAGATAATAATTTCTTATGATGACCTGACTATAGCCAGGTTTTGGAAAATTATATGCACTTTATATTTTATTTAAATTTTTTTTGTAGTCATAGATGGACAATATATTTTTATTTTATTTGTTTTTTTTTTTTTTATGTGGTGCTGAGGATTATATCCAGTGTTTCACATATGCTAGGCAAGTACTCTGCCACCCCATTTTACCACACTGTATTTCTTGATGGGTGCATTGCTTTGTACATGTTTTTTCAGTCAAATTTGTAAATTGTGTGATTAGACCTTCTCCATCACTACTAATTTTTTTTCTCGACTGCTTGTTCTATAAATTATAGAAAGAGAGATCTTAAAACTCAAACTTCTATTCTGCACTTCTGTTGGAATAGAATTGCGACAGCATAGGATATACCCATGTTTGGCTTTAGTGGATAGTGATTGACACCCCCACCATTATTTTGTAAGAGTTCCAGTTGCTCCAAATTCATACTGTTAGTTAGCAATATCTGTCTTTTCCACTTTGTCTATTCTGGTGTGGATTCACTTGTATTACATTGTGGATTTAATTTGCATTTCTCTGATAACTAATGAAGTTGAGCATGTTTTCAAACATTTTTTTCCATTTAGATATCATGTTTTCTCATGGGCCTGTTCAAATCTTTTGCTCATTTTTTTATTGGTCTGTGTATCTCTTTATTGGCTTTCAGGAATTCTTTATATGTTCTGGATATGAGACCTTTATTGAATTCATGCATTGAACAGTCTTTTTTTCCCCACGTGGTGGCTTGCCTTTTCAATCTCTTAATGGTATCCATTGAGAAAATGAATTCTTAATTTTAATGTAGTGCACTATATCAATACATTCTTTATAGTTAATCATTTTTGTGTTATGTTTAAGAAAATTCTGTTACTCAAATGTCATAAAGAGCCTTGTGTTTTCTTCTATAAGTGTTATGTATTTTTTTCTTTTCTATTGAGTCTATATTTAGGTCTTTTTTGTTGGTATGAAGTAGGGATCAAGAATTACTTATTTCTGTGTGGATTTCTGGTTGGCATAGCACCATCTTTTGAAGAGAGCTTCCTTTCCCTGTTAACTGTAATACCTCTTTTTCTTAAGTTAGGTGTGTTTAGTGCTCTGTTGATTTTTTCACTCAGCAACGTTCCCTTGAGAGGTATCCGATTTTTGTGTGTGTGACTTATTATTGATGAATAGTATTCCATGGTATGGTACTCTGTAGTTTGTTTAACCACTTACTTATTGAAGAACATTTGATTTGTATCTAGATTTTTTTTTTCTTTTTTTTTTTTTGTGGTGCTGAGATTGGACTCAGGACCTTATGCATGGTAAGAAGGTGCTCTACTAATAAGTTACACTCTCAGCCCCTTGAGTAGGGGTTTTTATGTGAAAAAAAATTATGTAGACTGGAAACTCAAGAAAGAAATCTGTAATTGGGATATAAACTTGAGTCTGAATGCTGGTTCATACGGAAATGTGTGTTTAGCTTTGTAAGAAACTGTTATACTCTTCTCTAGCTTCATCGAAATAAAGGTACACTCATACATTGCTGATGGGGCTGCAGATTAGTGCAGCCACTCTGGAAAGCAGTGTGGAGATTCCTTAGAAAACTTGGAATGGAACCACCATTTGACCCAGCTATCCCACTCCTTGGCCTATACCCAAAAGACTTAAAATCAGCATACTACAGAGATACAGCCACATCAATGTTCATAGCTGCTCAATTCACAATAGCCAGACTGTGGAACCAACCTAGATGTCCTTCAATTGATGAATGGATAAAGAAACTGTGGTATATATATACAATAGAATATTACTCAGCCATAAAGAATGATAGAATTATGGCATTTGCAGGCAAATGGATGAAATTGGAGAATATCATGCTAAGTGAGATAAGCCAATCTCAAAAAACCAAAGGACGGATGATATCGCTAATAAGTGGATGATGACATATAATGGGGGGAGGGAAGGGTTAGTGTTAGGGTTAGAGTTAGGGTTAGGGAGGGGGGCAAGTATGGAGGAAGGAAGGACTGTATAGAGGGAAAAGAGGGGTGGGAGGGGTGGGGGGAAGGGAAAAAATAACAGAATGAATCAAACAACATTACTCTATGTAAATTTATGATTACACAAATGGTATGCCTTTATGCCATGTACAAACAGAGAAACAACATGTATCCCATTTGTTTACAATAAAAAAAAATACATTATTAAAAAAAAAAGAAATATTTACTATGCCAATCACCAATGTGTGAATGATCCAGTTTCTTTTCTTTTTCTAAAAAATGTGTTCTTTTTAGTTATATATGACAGTATAACATATTTTGACATATTTATAGAACTTCTGTACTCCCTACCCTGCTTGTTGTGTGTTAGCATCCAAATATTAACGAGAACATTTGACCTTTGGTTTTCGGGATTGGCTTATTTCTTAGCATGATATCTCCAGATAAATCCATTTACTGGCAGATGGCATAAAGTCATTCTTTTTTATGGCTGAATAATATTCTGTTGTGCATATATATCACCTTTTCTTTATCCATTCATCTTTCAAAGGGCACCTAGGTTGGTTCCATAGCTTAGCTATTGTGACTTGAGCTGCTGTAAACACTGATGTGGCTGCATCACTGTAGCATGCTGATTTTAACTCCCTTAGATATATACCTATGAGTCAAACCAGGTCAAACGGTGGTACCACTCATCGTTTTTTGAGGTATCTCCATACTGCTTTCCAGAGAGGTTGAACCAATTTGAGGTTTCACCAGCATGCATGAGTGTACCATTTCCCCCACGTCCTTTCCAAAATTTGTTGTACCATTTCCCCCACGTCCTTTCCAAAATTTGTTGCTGTATTCTTGATTTTTGCCATTCTGACTGGAGTGAGATGGAATCAGTGTAGTTTTAATTTGCATTTTTCTAATTGCTAGAGATGTTGAACATTTTTTCATGTATTTGTTGACCATTTGTATTTCTTTTGTGAAGTGCCTATTGAATTCCTTTGCCCATTTATTGATTGGGTTATTTGTCCATTTGTTTGTTTTTGATGTTAAGTTTTTTGAGTTCTTTATAAATCTTGGAGATTGAGGATTTTTCCGAGGTTCAGGTGCAGAGATTTTCTACCACTCTGTAGGCTGTCTCTTCAGATTCTTGATTGTTTCCTTTGCTATGAAGAAGCTTTTTAACTCGATAGCATTCTATTTATTGATTCTTATTTTACTTCTTGTGCTTTAAGTGTCTTGTTGGGGAAGTCAGTTCCTAAACAGACATGATGGAATGTTGGGCCTGCATTTTCTTCTAGTAGGTGCAGGGTTTCTGGTCTAATGCCTCGGTTAGGGTTGAGTTGAGTTTTGTGCAGGGCGAGAGATAGAGGTTAATTTCACTCTTCTGCATATGAATTTCCAGTTTTCCCAGCATCGTTTGTTGAAGAGGCTACCTTTCATATGTTTATGGCGCCTTTGTCTAGTATGAGATAACTGTATTTATGTGGGTTTGTCTCTGTGTCTTCTCTTTTGTTCCATTGGTCTTCATGTCTGTTTTTGTGCCAATGCTGTGCTGTTTTTGTAGTATAATTTAAGGTCTGGTATTGTGACGCCTCCTGCCTCACTTTTTTCACTAAGTATTGCTTTGGCTATTCTGAGCTTCTTATTTTTCCAAATTAATTTTATGTCTGCTTTTTCTATTTCTATGAAGAACATCATTGGAATTTTAATAGGGATCGCATAAATCCATATCGTGCTTTTGGTCGTATGACCATTTTGACAATATTAATTCTGCCTATCCAAGAGCGTGGGGATCTTTCCGTCTTCTAAGATCTTCATCAATTTCTTTCTTTAGAGTTCTGTAGTTTTAATTGTAGAGGTCTTTCACCTCTTTTGTTAGATTCATTTTCAAGTTTTTGTATTTTATTTTTTTGAGGCTCTTGTGAATGGGGTATTTTTCCTAATTTCTCTTTCAGCTGATTCATCACTGATGAACAGGAATGCAATTGGTTTATGGGTGTTCATGTTATATCCTGCCACTTTGCTGAATTCCTTTATGAGTTCTAGCAGCTTTTCTGGTAGAGGTTCTGGGGTCTTCTAAACACAGGATCCTGTTGTCAGTTCCTCTTTTCCTATTTATATTCCTTTAATTCCACTCTTTTGCTTAACTGTTGTGGCTAGAGTTTCAGGGACTATGTTTGAATAGTAGTAGTGAAAAAGGGCATCCCTGTCTTGTTCTGGTTTTTAGAAAAAAACACTTTCAGTTTTTCTCTGTTTAGAATGATGTTGCCTTGGGTTTAACATATGTAGCTTTCATGACGTTGAGGTATGATCCTACCATTCTGTTTTTTGTAGTGTTTTGAACATGAAGAGATGCTGTATTTTGTCAAATGCTTCCTCTGTATCTATTGAGACAATCATGTGATTCTTGTCTTTAAGTCTATTGATGTAATGAAATATGTTTATTGATTTTTGTATGTTGAACCAACCTTGCATCCCTGGGAGGAACCCCACATGATCATGGTGCACTATCTTTTAAATGTGTTTCTGTATGTAATTTACCAGTATTTTATTAAGAATTTTTGCAGCAGGGCATGTTGGCGCACGCCTGTAATCCCAGAGGCTGGGAGGCTGAGGCAGGAGGATCACAAGTTCAAAGCCAGCCTCAGCAAAAGTGAGGTGCTAAGCAATTCAGTGAGACCCTGTCTCTAAATAACATACAAAATAGGGCTGGGGATGTGGCTCAGTGGCCGAGTGCCCCTGAGTTCAATCCCCAGTAACTCCTCCCCGCAAAAGAAGAGTTTTTGCATCTATGTTCATTGGAATATTCGTCTGAAGTTTTTATTGATTTTTTTTCCTGTTTTTGGTATCAAGGTGATACTAGCCTCATAGAATGAGTTTGGAAGGTTTCTCTCTTTTTCTATTTCGTGGAATAATTTGAAGAGCATTGGTGTTAGTTCTTCTCGCAAAGTGTGGTAGAACTCAGCCAAGTATACATCCAGTACTGGGCTTTTCTTTGTTGGGAGGCTTTTGATGGTGTCTTCAATATCGTTACTTCAAATCGACCTGTTTAAATTTTCTATGTCCTCCTGATTCAATTTGGGTAGGTCATATGTCTATAGACATTTATCAATGTCTTCAAGTTTTTCTATTTTATTAGAGTATAAATTTTCAAAATAGTTTCTGATTATTGTCTATATTTCAATAGTAACCATCATGATATTTCCTTTTTCACCATGAACTTTAGTAATTTGAGTTTTCTCTTTCTCTTCATTTTAGCTTGGCTAAGGGTTTATCAATTTTATTTATTTTCAAAGAACCAACTTTTTTCTTTTGTATGACTTTATTTATTTATTTCTATTTTTCCAGAGTGCATTTTGATTCATTGTACACAAATGGGGTACAACTTTTCATTTCTTTGGTTATACACAATGCAGATTCACACCATTCATGTAATCATACATGTACATAGGGTAATACTGTCTCATTCTACTATCTTTCCTTCCCCCGTCCCTCTCATCCCATTTCCCTCTACATAATCCAAAGATCCTCCATTCTTCTCTTGCCCCCCGTTACCCCCCCACCATTATGTATCATCATCTACTTATCAGGGAAAACATTTGGCCTTTGGTTTTTTGGGCTTGGCATATTTCACTTAGCATGATATTCTCCAACTCCATCCATTTACCAGCAAATGCCATAATTTTATTCTTCTTTATGGCTGAGTAATATTCCATTATATATATATATATATATATATATATATATATATATATACATATATACATACCACAGTTTCTTTATCCATTCATCAATTGAAGGGCATCTAGGTTGGAAGAACCAACTTTTTGTTTTGTCGATTCTTTAGATTTTTTGTTTCAATTTCATTGAAACAAAAATGAATATTGATTTTAGCTCTGATTTTAATTATTTCCTGTCTTCCTGCTGCTTTTGGTGTTGATTTGTTCTTCTTTTTCTAGGTCCTGGATATAAAATGTTAAATTATTTATTTGATGACTTCCAATTCTTTTAATGAATGAGCTCAATGCAAGAACTTTCCTCTTAGAACCACCTTCATTCTGTCCCAGAGATTTTGTATGTTGTATTGTTATTTTCATTTACCTGTAAGTATCTTTTTAATACACAATTTCTTCTGCTATCCATTCATCATTCAATAGTGTGTTATTTAGTCTCCAGGTGTTAGTAGCTTTTATTTCTAATTTTATTCCATTGTGATCTGATAGAATGCAAGGTATTATGTCTATGTTTTTGTATTTGTAAGAGTTGCTTTGGGTTCTAAGATATGGTGTATTTTAGAAAATGATCCGTGTACTGCCGAGAAGAAAGTATATTCAGTCATTGATGGATGAAATATTCTATATATGTCTGTTTAGTCTAAATTATTAATTGAATTTTTAATTCTATAGCTTCTTTATTTAGTTTTTGTTTGGAAGATCTATCCAGTGTTGAGAAAGACATGTTAAAGTCACCCAAAATTATTATGTGTGGTCTCTTTGATCCTTGATATTGAGAAGGATTTGTTTGTTGTATGTAGATGCTCCATTGTTGGGGGCATAAGTATTTATGATTGTTATATCTTCCTGTTGCATAATTCCTTTAAGTAGTGTGAAATGACCTTCTTTATCCCTTCTGATTAACTTTGGCTTGAAGCCCACTTTATCTGATATGAAGATGGAAACCCCTGCTTGTTTATGAGATCCATGTGAATGAGATGTTTTTTCCCATTCTTCTACCTTCAGTCTGTGGATGTCTGTGCCTATGAGATGAGTCTCTTGGAGACAAAAATTATTGGGTCTTGGTTTTTAATCCAATCTGCCAGTCTATATCTTTTGATCGATGAGTTTAGGCCATTTACATTCAGTGTTATTATTGAGAAATGATTTTTAATCCTTGTCATTTTGATTTATTCTGGTTTTTAATTTGAATTAGTTTTTCCTTTGATTGCCTATTCTTCTAGTGCAGTTCCTCCCTTTGCTGGTTTTTACTTTTATTTTTAATTTTCTTTTGTGAAATCTTTTATTGAGTATATAGTGTAGCGTAGGCTTTGTAGTTGTGAATGCTTTTAACTTTTGCTTATCATGGACTTTTTAATTTCATTATCAAATCTGAAGCTTAATTTTTCTGGGGTATAGTATTCTTCATTGGCATCCATTTTATTTTTGAATTTGGTATATATTATTTCAAGATATCCTAACTTTGAGGGTTTGGGCTGAAAAATCAGCTGAAATCCAGACTGATTTTACTAAATGTGACCTGTCATTTTTCTCTAGCAGTCTTCAAAATTCTATCCTTATTCTTGTATGTTAGCTATTTTCATAATAATGTGCCTTGTGGATCTGTTGTAATTTTCTATATTTGGAGTTCTATATACCTCCTGTATGTGATTTTTCCATTTTATTCTTAAGGTTTGGGAAATTCTCTGATATTATGTCTTTGAAAAGATTTTACATTCCTTTGGTTTGTATCTCTGAGTCCTTGTCTGTCCTTATAAATCTTAAGTTTGGTCTTTTCATGTTATCCCATAGTTCTTGAAAGTTCTGTTTTTGGTTGCTTAACAGATTTTCACCATGGTCAACTTTATTTTCAAGATTACATATTTTGTCTTCATTGCTTGAAATGAACTCTTTCAAGTGGTGTAGTCTGCTGGTGGTGCTTTTCATTGAATTTTTAATTTGGTTTATTGTTTCCTTCATTTCAAGGATTTCTGAATAGTTCTTTTTCAGAATCTCTATTTCCTTATTTTTTTTCTTATTTCACTTTATTTATTTATTTATTATTATTTTTTATTGTAAACAAATGGGATACATGTTGTTTCTCTGTTTGCACATGGAGTAAAGGCATACCATTTGTGTAATCATATATTTACATAGGGCAATGTTGTATGATTCATTCTGATTTTTTTCCCTTCCCCCCCACCCGTCCCACCCCTCTTTTCCCTCTATATAGTCCTTCCTTCCTCCATTCTTACCACCCTCCTTATCCCTAACCCTAAAACAAACCCTAACCCTAACGCTAACCCCTCCCACCCCCTATTATATGTCCTCATTCGCTGATCAGCGAGATAATTCATCCTTTAGTTTTTTGAGATTGGCTTATCTCACTTAGCTTGATATTCTCCAATTCCAACCATTTTCCTGCACATGCCATGATTTTATCATTCTTCATGGCAGAGTAATATTCCATTGTATATATATGCCACAGTTTCTTTATCCATTCATCAACTGAAGGGCATCTAGGTTGGTTCCACAATCTGGCTATGGTGAATTGAGCAGCAATGAACATTGATGTGGCTGTATCTCTGTTGTATGCTGATTTTAAGTCATTTGGGTATAGGCCAAGGAGTGGGATAGCTGGGTCAAATGGTGGTTCCATTCCAAGCTTTCTGAGGAATCTCCACACTGCTTTCCAGAGTGGCTGCACTAATTTGCAACCCCACCAGCAATGTATGCGTGTACCTTTTCCCCACATCTTCGCCAACACCTATTGTTGCTTGTGTTCTTGATAATCGCCATTCTAATTGGGGTGAGATGGAATCTTATGGTAGTTTTGATTTGCATTTCTCTTATTACTAGAGATGTTGAACATTTTTTCATATGTCTGTTGATTGCTTGTACTTCTTCTTCTGTGAAGTGTCTGTTCATTTCCTTAGCCCATTTGTTGATTGGATTATTTGAATTCTTGGAGTAGAGTTTTTTGAGTTCTTTATAAACTCTGGAAATTAGCACTCTATCTGAAGTATGAGTGGCAAAGATATTCTTCCACTCTGTAGGCTCTCTCTTCACATTACTGATAGTTTCCTTTGCTGAGAGAAAGCTTTTTAGTTTGAATCTATCCCAGTTGTTGATTCTTGCTTTTATTTCTTGGGCTATGGGAGTCCTGTTAAGGAAGTCTGATCCTAAGCCAACAAGTTGAAGATTTGGACCTACTTTTTCTTCTATAAGATGCAGGGTCTCTGGTCTGATTCCGAGGTCCTTGATCCATTTTGAGTTGAGTTTTGTGCAGGGTGAGAGATAGGGGTTTAATTTCATTCTGTTGCATATGATTTTCCAGTGTTCCCAGCACCATTTGTTGAAGAGGCTATCTTTTCTCCACTGCATATTTTTGGCCCCTTTGTCTAGTATGGGAAAATTGTATTTATTTGGGTTTGTGTCCAAGTCCTCTATTCTGTACCATTGATCTACCTGTCTATTTTGGTACCAATACCATGCTGTTTTTGTTACTATTGCTTTGTAATAGAGTTGAAGATTTGGTATTGCGATACCCCCTGCTTCGCTCTTTCTACTGAGGATTGCTTTAGCTATTCTGGGTTTCTTATTCTTCCAGATGAATTTCATAATTGCTTGCTCTATTTCTGTAAGGTATGTCATTGGGATTTTAATTGGAATTGCATTGAATTTGTATAGCACTTTAGGTAGTATGGCCATTTTGACAATATTAATTCTGCCTATCCAAGAACATGGGAGATCTTTCCATGTTCTAAGGTTTTCCTTAATTTCTTTCTTTAGTGTTCTGTAGTTCTCTTTGTAGAGGTCTTTCACCTCTTTTGTGAAAGTATTTTATTTTTTTCGAGGCTATTGTGAATGGGGTAGTTTTCCTAATTTCTCTTTCTGAAGATTCATCACTTATGTATAAAAATGCGTTGGATTTATGAGCATTGATCTTGTAATCTGCTACTTTACTGAATTCACTTATGAGTTCTAAAAGTTTTGTGGTGGAATTTCCAGGTTCCTCTAAATATATAATCATGTCATCAGCGAACAGGGATAGTTTGAGTTCTTCTTTTCCAATTTGTATCCCTTTAATTTCTTTGGTTTGTCTAATTACTCTGGCTAGAGTCTCAAGAACGATTTGAATAAAAGTGGTGAAAGAGGGCATCCCTGCCTTGTTCCAGTTTTTAGGGGGAATGCTTTCAGTTATTCACCATTTAGAATGATATTGGCCATGGGCTTAGCGTAGATGGCCTTTACAATGTTAACGAATGTTTCCACTACCCCAATTTTCTCTAGTGTTTTGAGCATGAAGGGGTGCTGTATTTTATCAAATGCTTTTTCTGCATCTATTGAAATAATCATGTGATTCTTGACTTTAAGTCTATTAATATGGTGAATTACGTTTATTGATTTCCTGATGTTGAACCAACCTTGCATCCCTGGGATGAAACCCACTTGATCATGGTGCACTATCTTTTTAATATGTTTTTGTATGCGATTTGCTAAAATTTTGTTGAGAATTTTTGCGTCGATGTTCATTAAGGATATTGGTCTGAAATTTTCTTTCCTCGATGTGTCTCTGTCTGGTTTAGGTATCAGGGTGATATTGGCTTCATAGAATGAGTTTGGGAGGGTTCCCTCCTCTTCTATTTCATGGAATAATTTGAGGAGTATTGGAATGAGCTCTTCTTTAAAGGTTTTGTAGAACTCGGCTGAGAACTCATCTGGTCCCGGACTTTTCTTTGTTGGTAGGCTTTTGATGACCTCTTCTATTTCATTGCTTGAAATTGATTTATTTAAGTTGTGTATGACCTCCTCATTCAGTTTAGGTAATTCATGTCTCTAGAAACTTGTTGATGTCTTCAAGGTTTTCTGTTTTGTTGGAGTATAGATTTTCAAAATAGCTTCTAATTATGTTTTGTATTTCACTCGTGTCTGTTGTGATATTTCCTTGTTCATTCCGAATTTTAGTAATTTGAGTTTTCTCCATCTTTCTCTTTGTTAGTGTAGCCAAGGGTTTATCAATTTTGTTTAATTTTTCAAAGAACCAACTATTTATTTTGTTATTTTTCCGATTATTTCTTTTGTTTCAATTTCGTTGATTTCGGCTCTGATTTTAACTATTTCCTGTCTTCTACTACTTTTGGTGTTGGTCTGCTCTTCTTTTTCTAGGGCTTTGAGCAGTAGTGTTAAGTTGTTTGTTGATTTCTACTTCTTTTGTTGAAATAAATCTTCTTCTAAGTGCTGCTTTCATAGTGTCCCAGAGATTTTGATATGATGTGTCTTTGTTCTTGTTTACTTCTAAGAATTTTTTTATTTCCCTCCTGATGTCTTCTGTTATCCATTCATCATATAATAGTGTATTATTTAATCTCCAGGTATTGGAGAAGTTTCTGTTTTTTATTCTGTCATTTATTTCTAATTTCACTCCATTATGATCTGATAGAGTACAAGGTAGTATCTCTATCTTCTTATATTTGCTAACAGTAGCTTTGTGGCATAAGACATGGTCTATTTTAGAGAAGGATCCATGTGCTGCTGAGAAGAAAGTGTATTGTTCTTTGTTAGATGGTATATTCTATATAAGTCGGTTAAGTCTAAATTGTTGATTGTGTTATTGAGCTCTATGGTTTCTTTATTCAATTTGTGTTTGGAAGATCTATCCAGTGCTGAGAGAGGTGTGTTAAAATCGCCTAATATTATTGTGTTGTGGTCTATTTGATTTCTGGAATTGAGAATGATTTGTTTGACGTACATGGATGTGCCAGTGTTTGGGGCATAGATGTTTATGATTGTTATGTCTTGCTGATTTATGCTTCCCTTAAGTAGTATGTAATGTCCTTCTTTATCCCTTCTGGCTAGGTTTGGCTTGAAGCCCACATTATCTGAAATGAGGATGGATACTCCAGCTTTTTTGCTGTGTCTGCGTGTGTGGTATGTTTTTTCCCGTCCTTTCACCTTTAGTCTATGGATATCTCTTTCTATGAGATGAGTTTCTTGCAGGCAGCATATTGTTGGATTTTTCTTTTTAATCCAATCTGCCAGTCTATGTCTTTTGATTGATGAATTCAGGCCATTAACATTCAGGGTTATTATTGTGATATGATTTGTATTCCCAGTCATTTGACTCATCTTTGTTTTTTGACATGATTTGGTTTCTCCTTTATTTGGCTATTCCTTTAGGCTAGTTCCTCCCGTTGCTGATTTGCATCATTGTTTTTCATCTCTTCCTCATGGAATATTTTGCTGAGAATGTTCTGTAATGCCAGCTTTCTTTTTGTAAATTCCTTTAGCTTTTGTTTATCATGGAAGGATCTTATTTCATCATCAAATCTGAAAGTAAGTTTTGCTGGGTATAAGATTCTTGGTTGGCATCTGTTTTCTTTCAGGGCTTGGTAAATGTTGTTACAGGCCCTTCTAGCTTTAGGGTCTGGATTGAAAAATCTGCTGATATTCTTATTGGTTTCCCCCTGAATGTAATTTGATTCTTTTCTCTCACGGCCTTTAAAATTCTGTCTTTATTTTGTATGTTAGGTGTTTTCATAATAATGTGCCTTGGTGTGGGTCTGTTGTAATTTTGTATATCTGGTGTCCTATAAGCCTCTTGTACTTGGTTTTCCATTTCATTCTTCATATTTGGGAAATTTTCTGATATTATTTCATTGAATAGATTGTTCATTTCTTTGATTTGTTTCTCTAAGCCTTCCTCAATCCCAATTATTCTTAAATTTGGCCTTTTCATGATATCCCATGATTCTTGTAGATTCTGTTCATGATTTCTTACCATCTTCTCTGTTTGGTCAACTTTGTTTTCAAGATTAAATATTTTGTCTTCAATGTCTGAGGTTCTGTCTTCCAGGTGTTCTATCCTATTGGTTATGCTTTCTATGGAGTTTTTAACTTGGTTTATTGTTTCCTTCATTTCAAGGATTTCTGTTTTTTTTTTTTTCCTTTTCAGTATCTCTAACTCTTTATTGAAATGATCTTTTGCTTCCTGTATTTGCTCTTTTAACTGTTGATTGGTGCGATCATTTAATGCCTGCATTTGCTCTTTCATCTCCTCCTTCAATGCCTGCACTTACTCTTTCATCTCCTCATTTGCTTCTCTGATTGTTTTATTATGTACATTCTGAACTCTCTTTCTGACGTTTCTTCTGCTGTGCTGTAATTGGGTTTTATTGATATAGTATCTAGGTTTGTTTGGGACATTTTCTTCCCTTGTTTCCTCATATTGGTCAGATGTCAGTGGAACTCTGAGATATTGCAGATTTCTTCTATTGGCTTATAGTTTCCCTATAGATTTCCAGTGTATCACCTCCCAGCCTTCAGTAGCCTGAAGTCTTGGAGGAACTTGATAATGCAGTGCTTCTGATGAAAGCTGCCCCTAGCCCGCTACTGGTTCCAGGGCTTGAGGCTAGTTCTGTACAGAAAGGCTCTCACTGGGTGGCCTGCTCTAAGAAGCTGGTGGTGTGGGAGGAGCCCACTACCATAGTGAGCAGTGCTACCTGGGGGAGACTCTAGCTGCCCTGCCCTTCTCTGATAAGCTTCCCTAATCCGGGCCTGCCGCCCAGGCCGAGCTTCACCCGGTGGGGGAGACTCACTCCATGGCTCTATTTTAGTCCGAGTCTCTCAATGCCTCCCCTTCTTGAATCCTGGGTTCTGGAGTGACTGGAGATGCAGTCACCCTCTAGTCTGCCATCTTGGATCACCCCGTGGGAAGAGCCTGTGGCCGGAGGGGGCAGGGCCGCCTGGAGAATCTCTGGCTGTCCTACCCTGGTCCAAGAGGCTGCCTGTGCGTTGGAGCTCTCCGCTGGCTCCAGGACTTGTGGCTGGTTCTGTGTAGAAAGGCTCTCACTGGGCGGTCTGCTCCTAGGAGCTAGCTTTGAAAGGTGCCTCCCGCCGGAGGGAGGCGGGCTGCTTGGGGAAGTCTCTGGCTGCCCTGTCCTGGTCCCTGAAGCTGCCTGTGAGCTGGAGCTCACCCCTGGCAGGACTTGGAGCTGGTTCTGTGCAGAAAGGCTTTCACTGGGTGGCCTGCTCCGAGAAGCTGGCCGTGTGGGAGGAGCCCACCGCCGTAGTGAGCAGGGCTACCTGGGGAAGACTCTAGCCGCCCTGCCCTGCTCCGATAAGCCTCCCCTATCCAGGCCTGCCGCCCAGGCTGAGCTTCACCCAGTGGGGGAGACTCACCCTGTGGCTCTATTTTAGTCTGAGTCTCTCAATGCCTCCCCTTCTTGAATCCTGGGTTCTGGAGTGACTGGAGATGCAGTCACCCTCTAGTCCACCATCTTGGATCGCCCTCTATTTCCTTATTAAAGTGATCTGTTGTTACTTCTCATATTTTCTCTTTGATTTCACTCCTTATGTTGTCTTTTACCTCAAGGATCAGTTTAATTATGAACTTTCTAAATTCCTTCTCTGACATTCGTTCCACTGTGGTGTAAATGGATTCTGATATTGAAGTATTTTGGTTTGTTTGGGATGGTCTATTCCCTTGCTTTTTCATTTTTTGTGTCTACCCATCTAACAGTATGAATCTGAGGCAGTAGAGTTTCTGCCTTATGAACCTATAGTGTCCCTGAAGGTTTCCAGTACCTCACAGCTTCAGGATAGATAAATAATAACAACTAATGCAAACAATATGCAACATTAAACCAAACAGTTCCTACTGACATCTACAATATTAATTGTCATCAGAGACAGAAATGATCAGTACGGCTATTGCCAACAA
The DNA here is from genome assembly GCF_902686455.1 of Sciurus vulgaris. Lineage (NCBI taxonomy): Eukaryota > Metazoa > Chordata > Mammalia > Rodentia > Sciuridae > Sciurus > Sciurus vulgaris. The sequence goes on from NC_136465.1 coordinate 156,799,736, forward strand.
TGAAAAATGCATTTTTGCAAAGTGGTTTGCAATTTTGAAAGGTGATCAGGGAGAGTACAGAAGAGATGTGGGATGTAATGATTATGAGGGGAGGAGGACATAAAATTAAATTAAAAATTAAAGGAAGAGTGAAAGAGAGAATAATAGAGTTTGGCTGTTAGCAGAAGAAAGGAGAGAAAATAAGTCAAGGGAAACAGGCAAATGAAAAAAATCCAAAACTTAAAAAACCAAAATATAGTAATTAAACATCCACACCCTCAAAAGACTGAGCCATGAAAAATAATTACTTTCAAAATATGCTAGAAATGAGAACAAAGGGACGTATATGTATGTGTCCATGAAACATTCAGCTCACAATTAAGCAGAAAAAAAAGAGAAGAGAAAAATAGTTCTCAGTGCAAATGAAGGAATTGTTTTTGTTGCAGTCAAAAATTGTCAAAGAGAATATATATTTGTTGTCTACTCCCAAATATATTTCTTTCCATTTCTTTTTGAGGCATATAGTGTGCACAAGAGCAGTGGGTGCAGACTGTTATACTCTTCCCTGTTTGTGTTGTTCCTCAGGATGCCAATTGTAGTTTAAACATTCTCAGCTTCTTCCCTTCTTGGCAGTGTGTAGGGTGGACTGGAGAGTGATGTCTGCTGTGTGGTTGCTGTGGAGTTCTGTGAGAGGAGCTCCCACAGGCAGAGCTCCTGGAGGTGGGGTTTAGGTCTAGGTAGGCCCCAGGTGCTTGGTTGAGTGGTGATTAGTGTGCCTCCAGTACCCAGCAGCTGCTTTTCCATGCTGGTAGACTTCAGCCCAGTATCTCTCCTGAGTTCCACTTAACATGCTGGAGGAGCAAATCCTTCACCTCCTCGGTCACCTGTGGACCCTGCCTTTCCTGGTCTCCCGAGTTTTAGTCCCTAAACTCAGTTACACCAGCCCCCACCCATTTGAATTCCTGGCCAGGCTTGGTCTTCCCAGTGGGCCCTGCGAACCTCCAGACTCAAGGGGTAGGAGGGCCTTGGGTGGGTTTCCATGACCCGTATTACCCTACGTAAAACCCTTTCTGCGTCTGAATTTCTCCTGGTCTCCTAGGTATGCTGTATGATATGCAGCTGGCATCTGCCAGGCCTGTATTTGAACCCAGGACTCATCTCCCATAGCTGCTGGTCCCTGCAGTGCAGCTGCAAGATGGTACCTTCCTTGGCTCTCCACAGGCAGGGGGAGAGGCGTGCATCTTTCCCACGTGAGGATATTGTGCAGCACACCCTCTGGGTCAGGTTGGCGGTGTCTTTGATCACTGATCTCTCTGTACCAGGACACACCATTGGCCTCCTCAAAACTCAGGTTCCCTGTATTCCCTTATCCTTCCACTTCGCCTTCAGAGAATTAAGATTTCTTCTTTATTTTATTATGTCCAACCTCCTGAGTCCCTGAACTGCTTTGAATGTCCAGTATTAATTTCCCATAAAATTATTTTTCCCCACCCACCTTACTAAGAAGCTGCCTACCTACTTTCTAGTTTCAAGCCACAGAGCAACCTGGAAAGTAACTACTACTACTTTTGTCTCCTGATTCAGTTTCTTAACATCCTCAACAGTATGGTATGTGTGCAGAGTGTGTTGTCTTGATGTGTGTAGTGTGTGTGTGGTGTGCATGTGTATGGGTATGGAGTGTGTCATGCATATGTGTGTTGTGTGTGGCATGTGTGTAATGCATAGTTCATGTATGTGTTGTTTGTAAAGTGGCATCATTCTGTGTGTGGTTATATTTGAGTGGTGTGTTTGTACTGTCATTTGTGTGTGGTGTATGTATGTTGTGCATTGTGTGTGTGTGGTGTGGCAGGTGTGTTGCATGTGTAGTGTGTTTATGTTGTGTGGTTGTGTGTATGTGTGCTGTGTCTATGGTATGGCATGTGTGTGGTTGTATGTGTGTGGTGTGTGTGTGTGGTGTGTGTCTGTGCACTCATCTGAAGGCAGGGAGCGTCTGGTGCCAGTTAGGGCTCATCTCTTAACAAGAAAAATACAAGTTCTTGGTGAGAATTTCCTCGCCTCCCTTTGCTTAAACCCTAATGCCTCCATCTTCATCTTCATCTTCCTTTCCAAGGAAGGGAGTTTCCTCCTCCTCTTCCTCTTTGTCTGGAAATTGTATCCTTCTGGACAGTCACTTTATCTCGTGTCTCATTCAGTCTTCCTCCCTACATGTCTTCTCCTTGGTACAGTTAGGTTTATTGAAGGATTGGATATTTTCACTGTTCCAAATTCTTTCCTTGAAATTTATATGCCAGGAAAGCTTCTGTCCCCAACACTACCGAGTATGTCCTGGACATCCTTATTGCTTATTCCAGGGTCACTTTTCAGTGCTTTTCTTCTTCACTCTTGGTGGTTTTGTTACTGTAGTTGACTGCCCTACCATTTACTATGAGTGTGTAATGGTGATTCTACAAGCTATATATGCCAATTAAACATCTCTTTCTTGAGTTTCCAGTCAACACCTAGCTGCCCAGGTGGCTAGTCCACTATTGCTAATTTTGTTTGTGATTCTATACTCCTTCTGGGTAGACTTCCCCACCAAGACTGTGTTGGTTGCTCTTCCTGATTGTCTCTGCAGCAGCCTGTTTTTGCCCACTTAGGTTTCTTGTTTGTGCCTCTAGAGTGTAAACTCAGTGAACATAGGGATTATGTCCTTTTCTTTCCATTGTTTCCTAGTGCTTGGCTGTGTCTGATGTCTAATGTTTAGACAATATATCTTTGTACTGGTGCTTTTCAAACCTCTCTCTTTCCTTTTCTAGTGTCAAGTATTGCTCCAAGTGGAATGCTTGGTTTTCCCAACACCTCTCTTTTGGAACTTTTGATAGAAAGAGCAAATGTTATTTCTCTGGAAGCTGCTGTAAAATTTATAAAATTAGCATTTACTTATGAAGAATGGAGTTTATTTGAATCTTCAGCTATGCAGCTTATTTATTTTCTCCAGGTAATATATACAAAACCATCCATTTGTTTTTGTTTTGTTAAAATGACATTGGATTGCTGTTTAACCTGTGGGATGTTCTTCTCTAAGAGGCAGGATGATCCAGAATCAAAGAAAGCAGAGAAGGATTTAACTCTTCTGATTGCAATAGAACCACTAATCAACCTGAAGAGAAACAAAGGTCTGATAATCCCTTTGGACAATTATAAAGAAGGAGAGTCAACTCGAATTTATTTAAAGCAAATTGCTTCTCATGGTGAGTATTTGTATTTCTGAAAAATTTAGTTTTGTTGGATAAAATATGCCCTTTCTAGAAAATTCTCTCAAGGTAGAGGGAACAGGAGGTTCAAAGCCCCTGAGGGAAGAGTTTGTGGGGTGATACCATTCTGGTGACAGTTTTGAGGCAGTGAATGAGGCTGTTCTTAGCTTCTGACTTGCTGAAGTGAGAGGCCAGCAGGGATGTAAATCAAAGGGCAAAGGAACTGGGTCACTTTAGTAAGGGAAGGTTTATGGTCTCCCCTCTCTCCAGCTTGCAGTACTTCCCATTCTAGCACTTAAATAACTTAAAAAAAGTTATTGTTAATGTAATTGAAAATCTGGGCTACTGTTCAGACCAAGAGAATTATTTAATTTCATTGTTTATCTTCCCATGTTCTTAAGGCATTGCATGGTTGCTCAGTTGCAGTGAATCATTGGTATCCCCTTTTTTTTCTTCTAGTGGTTTCTGAATAGATACTTTGATTATTTTTCTTCAGCTGCCCATTTTATATGTATTGTAATATTGTAAGCCTCTTCAGTTTCTCTTTGGACATAGACGACATACATGGTGGTTTAATAGTAGTAATAGTTATTTGAATTGGATTAGATCTGCTTCAATTCATTTTGATATACAAGCATTTAAATTATCTTATTGACATGGTATTTGTCCAGATATCATTTAGGTCATTTTTTTTTTAAGAATTTCTGTGATTCTCTGTTTTTTCACATTTGAAGTTTTATGATTGACTTTTTTGTTTTCTTTGGTTTTTCGAATGCAGATTCTTATGTGAGGAATTATGGATTTTCAGAAGATATTTTTCACTTGGCAGCTATCCTGTACATCTGTGTCTGTAACTCTCCCCAGGTGAATCACCTCTTTGGAGTAACTTTTAATAATGTGAAACAAGGTTATGCCTAACCTAAGACCAGGTTTAAAATTTCATAGGATTTGCATCTAAAATTATATATTATCTAACCCTCAAGTTAGACTATGATTTGTAATTTTAAGTTTCTTTTTATTATTGAAAATGAAGAATTTGGGTGTTATTCTGTTCCTCATTGAGAAATCCCAAGGCCAGCCATGTTTCTAATGACGAAAGAAATAGGGCAGTGATTATAAGAAAGAGCTAATATGCTTGGTGAAAAGTGGCTCTTTTGTCCCTGACAAAGCCTGGTAATTGCTGGGAGTTGCTGTGCACCTAATGGTCTGCCTTTAGAAATGTCCTGTGCATGGGAATGAATGTGCAGGTACAACTACTACAGAACTGGTTTTCAGTCTGAATTCTGGGAATCCCCAGGGCTTCTCTGAAGTTCTCAGAAGTCCAAATTTGAGTAGTGGCACCCTAACCTGTTTTTATGTTTTGTTTATAATATTGGGATTCTGATGGAATTTTGTTTGAAAACTTGGTCTTATTGTTATAAAATTAAGTTTGAAACCCACAATTACAGAGCATTGTATTAAACTTTTGCCCAGGGAAGTGAAACATAGTAAGGGATGTGAGAAGTTCTGCTGTTAAAGTATTTCCCTTTTCTTCTGGTTTATTAGAATATGTTATAACATGTGACAAGTACTCAATTTTTGAAAGGAAAGTATTTGGCAGAAAATGTTATTATAGTGGAAGGACTAAACAAAAAAATAACAATAGAGGCTTAAAAGGGTAAGGAACTTCCATTTTTTTAAAAAAAAAATTATGTCTTAGTTCAGCTCAATTCAATTCAGTAAACATTTACTGATATTCTAACTCTTGCATTCCCAAGCATTGTACTGCAGTGTGATATATATCAAACAAAGTCCTAGAGCTGCCTCAAAGGAGCTCAGAGTTCGACACTTTTAAATCATAAACTTTCAAGTTTAGATATACCAAGTAACTTTGGTTTTCTTTTGAAAAGAACCCCGTAACTTTGATTTGCAAGGATCACCTATTGAAACCCAGTATGAAATTCTGTTCAGTTTTTCCTAGTCCTTGTCTATATCCTTTACCTCAACCCCTTTCTCTCTCAGATTACTAGTGTCCCCATTCTTTATTATTTGAATACAAGATTTTTTTTAACTTTTTTGTAATTATTATTTTTATTTAGATTTTAATTTTTTACAGTCTGAATTTTGACTCATTGTACACAAATGGGGTACATTATTTCATTTCTATGGTTGTGCACAATGTAGACTCATACCATTTGTATAATCATACACATACATAAGGTAATGATGTCTGTCTGATTCCACCATTTTTCATACCCCCGCCCTATCATTTCCCCTCTATGTAATCTAAAGTCCTCCATTCTTACCTCCCACCATTTTGTGTCATCAACTACTTATCAGGGAAAACATTTCAGTCTTTGATTTTTTGGGATTGGCTTATTTCACTTAGCATGATATTCTCCAACTCCATTCATTTATCTGCAAATGCCATAATATTATTCTTCTTTATGACTGAATAATATTCCATTGTATATATACCACAGTTTCTTTATCCATTCATCTGTTGAAGGGCATCTCAGTTGGTTCACTAATATAGCTATTGTGAATTGAGCAGCTATGAACATTGATGTGTCTGCATCATTGTAGTATGCTAATTTTAAGTCCTTTTGGTATAAACCAAAGAGTGGGATAACTGGGTCAAATGGTGGGTCCATTCCAAGTTTTCGGAGGAATCTCCATACTGCTTTCCAGAGTGGCTGCACCAATTTGTAAGTCCACCAGCAATGTAAAAGTGTGCCATTTTCCCCACATCCACGCCAACATCTACTATTGTTTGTGTTCCTGAAAATAGCCATTCTAATTGGAGTAAGATGAAATTTTAGAGTTGTTTTAATTTACATTTCTCTAATTACTAGAGATGTTGAACACTTTTTCATATATTTATTAATTGCCTGTATGTCTTCTTTTGTAAAGTGTCTGTCTAGTTCCTTGATCCATTTATTGATTGGGTCCTTTGTATTTTTGGTGTAAAGTTTTATAAGTTCTTTATAAATTTTGGAGATTAGTGCTCTATTTGAAGTGTTTGTGGAAAATATTTTCTCCCACTCCATAGGCTCTTTTTTTTTTTTTACATTATTGATTGTATCTTTTGCTGAGAAAAATCATTTTAGTTTGAGTTCATCCCATTTATTGATTCTTGCTTTGATTTCTTGTGCTTTGGGAGTCTTGTTTAGGAAGTCTGATCCTAAGCCAACATGATGATTTGGACCTACTTTGTATTCTATTTGTTCAGAGTCTCAGGTCTAATTCCTAGATCCTTGATCCATTTTGAGTTGAGTTTTGTGCAGGGTGAGAGATAGAGGCTTAATTTCATTTCACTGCATATGGATTTCCAGTTTTGCCAGCACCATTTGTTGAACAGGCTATCTTTTCTCCATTGTATGGTTTTGGCTCCTTTGTCAAGTATGAGATAACAGTATTTATGTGAGTTTGTCTCTGTGTCTTCTATTCTGTACCATTGGTCTGCATGTCTATTTTGGTGTCAATACCATGCCGTTTTTGTTACTATTGCTCTGTAGTATAGTTTAATGTCTGGTATTGTGATACCTCCTGCTTCACTTTTCCTGCTCAGGTGTTTTGGCTATTTGAAGTTTCTTAATCTTCCAGATGAAGTTCATGATTGATTTCTCTATTTCTATGAGGAATGTCATTGGGATTTTAATTGAAATTGCATTGAATCTGTATAGCGCCTTTGGTAGAATGGACATTTTGACAATATTAATTCTGCCTATCCAAGAACATGGGAGTTCTTTTCATCTTCTAAAGTTTTCTTCAATTTCTTTAGTGTTCTGTAGTTTTCATTGTAGAGGTCTTTCACCTCTTTTGTTAGATTGATTCCCAAGTATTTTATTTTATATTTTTGAGGCTATTGTGAATGGAGTGGTTTCCTAATTTCTCTTTCAGAGGATTCATCACTTATGAATAGAAATGCATTAGATTTCTGCATATTGATTTTATATCCTGCTACTTTGCTGAATTCATTTATTAGTTCTAGAAGTTTTCTAGTGGAATTTTGTGGATCCTGTAAATACAGAATCATGTCATCAGCAAATAGTGACAGCTTGAGTTCTTTTTTTCCTATTCATATCCCTTTAATTTCTTTGGTCTGTCTAATTGCTTTGGAAAGTGTTTCAAGGACGATGTTGAATAGAAGTGGTGAAAGAGGGCATCCCTGTCTTGTTCCAGTTTTTAGAGGGAATGCTTTCAGATTTTCTCCATTTAGAATGATGTTGGCTGTGGGCTTAGCATAGATAGCCTTTACAAAGTTGTGGTATGTTCCTACTATTCCTATTTTTTCTAGTATTTTGAACATGAATCGGTGCTGTATTTTATCAAATGCTTTCTTAGCATCTATTGAAACAATCTTATGATTCTTAACCTTAAATCTATTGATGTGATGGATTATATTTATTGATTTATGGATGTTAAACCTGGGATAAACCCCACTTGATCATGGTGCACTATCTTTTTAATATGTTTTTTGAATGCAATTTGCTGGAATTTTGTTAAGGATTTTTGCATCTATGTTCATCAGAGATATTGTTCTAAAGTTTTCTTTCCTTGATGTGTCTTTGTCTGGTTTTGGTATCAGAGTGATACTAGCTTCATAGAATGAGTTTGGAAGGGTTCCCTCCTTTTCTCTTTCCTGGAATACTTTGAGAAATATTGGTATTAATTCTTCTTTAAAGGTCTTGTAGAATTTGGCTGAGAATCCATCTGTTCCTGGACTTTTCTTGGTTGGTAGGCTTTTGATGGCTTCTTCTATTTTGGTGCTTGAAATTATCTATTTAAATTGTGTACATCTTCCTGATTCAGTTTGGGAGAATCTTAAGTCTCCAAAAATTTGTCAATGTCTTCAATACTTTCTATTTTGTTGGAGTATTGATTTTCAAAGTAGCTTCTAATTATGTATTTCAATAGTGTCTGTCATGATATTTCCTTTTTCTTCAGGAATCCTAGTAATTTGAATTTTCTCTCTCCTTCTGTTCGTTAGTGTGGCTAAGGTTTTATCTATTTTACTTACTTTTTCAAAGAACCAGCTTTTTGTTTTGTCAATTTTTTGAATTGTTTCTCTTATTTCAATTTTGATGATTTCAGCTCTAATTTTAATTATTTTCTGTCTTCTACTATTTTTGGTGTTGATCTGTTCTGGTTTTTCTAGAGCGTTGAGATGCAATTTTAGGTCATTGTTGATTTTTTATTTTTTTTTAAAGTACAAACTCGATGCAATGAACTTTCCTCTTAGTACTGCTTTCAGAGTGTCCCAGAGATTTTGATATGTTGTGTCATTGTTCTCGTTTCCCTCTAAGAATTTTTTTTACTTCTTCCCTGATGTCTTCTTCTATGCATGCATCATTCAATAGCACATTATTTAGTCTCCAGGTATAGTAGTAGTTTTTGTTTTATATTTTATCATTGATTTCTAATTGCAGTTCATTATGGTCTGACAGAATACAAGGTAGACTCTCTATTTTTTTGTATTTACTAATGGTTTCTTTGTGGCATAGCATATGGTCTATTTTGGAGAAGGATCTATGAGTTGCTGAGAAGAAAGTATATTTTCGCAATGATGTATGACATACTCTGTATATGTCCATTAAGTCTATATCATTGATTGTATTATTTAATTCTGTAGTTTCTTTGTTCAGTTTTTATTTGGAGGATCTATCCAGTGGTGAGAGCAGTGAGATAAAGCAACCACTATTATTGTGTTTTGGTCTATTTGATTCTTAAAATTGAGAAGGGTTTGTTTGATGTACATAGATGCTCCATTGTTTGGGGCATAAATATTCAAAATTGTTATGTCCTGCTGGTTTATGGTTCCCTGGAACAGTATGAAATGTCCTTCTTTATCCCTTCTGACTAACTTAGGTTTGAAGTTCACTTTATCTGATAGGAGGATGGAGACCCCTGCTTTTTTACTGAGTCCATGTGCATGGTACATTTTTCCCTATCCTTTCACTTTTATCCTGCAGATGTCTTTTTCCATGAGATGAGTCTATTGAAGGCAGCATATTGTTGTGTCTTTCTTTTTAATTCAATCTGCCAGTCTATATCTTTTGATTAATGAGTTTATGCCATTAACATTCAGGGTTATTATTGTGATATGATTTGTATTCTTGGTCATTTTGGCTTATTTTTGGGTTTTAACTTGACTTGGTTTCTCCTTTGATTGACTTTTCCTTTATGGTAGTTTCTCCCTTTGCTGACTTGTGTTGTTGTTTTTTACTTCCTCCTCATGAAATATTTTGCTGAGTGTGTTCTGTAGTGCAGGCTTTCTATTTGTAAATTCTTTTAACTTTTGTTTATCATGGAAAGATTTTATTTCATCCTCAAATCTGAAGGTTATTTTTGCGGGGTATAAGATTTTTGGTTGGCATCCATATTCTTTCAGAGCTTGAAATATGTTGTTCCAGGACTTTCTTGCTTTTAGTGTCTGCACTGAGAAATCTGCTGATATCTGTATTGGTTTCCCCTTATAAGTATCTGACACTTTTCTCTTACAGCCTTTACAATCCTATCTTTATTTTGTATGTGAGGTATTTTCATTATAATATGCTTTGGTGTGGGTCTGTTGTAATTTTGTGCACTTGATATTCTATAAACCTCTTGTATTTGATTTTTCATTTCATTTTTTAGGTTTGGGAAATTTTCTGATATTATTTCATTGAACAGGTTGTTCATTCCTTTGGTTTGTATCTCTGTGCCTTCCTCAATTCCAATAATTCTTAAGTTTGGTCTTTTCATGATATCCCACAATTCCTGGAGATTCTGTCCATGATTTCTTACCATCTTCTCAGTTTGGTCAACTTTCTTTTCAAGATTAAATATTTTGTCTTCATTGTCTGTGATTCTGTCTTCCATGATGTTTATTCTGTTTGTAATGCTTTCTGTTGAGTTTTTAATTTGGTTTATTGTTTCTTTCATTTCAAGTATTTCTGTTTTTTTTTTTCAGACTCTACATCTCTTTATTGAAGTGCTATTTGCTTCCTGCATTTGCTTTTTTAACTGTTTATTGGAGTGATCATGCATTGCCTGCATTTGTTCTCTTATCTCATCTTTTGCTTTGTGGATCATTTTAATTATTCAGATTCCAAACTCTTTTTATGTCATTTCTACTGCCATGCTGTCATTGGTTTCCATCAAAATAGCATCTTGGCTTGTTAGGAATACTTTCTTCCCCTGTTCTTTTGTATTGTTTCTGTATATTCCCTTCTAGCAGTGAAGATCTGAGGTACTGCAGTTTCCCCCCTGTAGGCTTCTTGTGATCCTGCAGGTTTCCTGTACTTCTCCTTTGAGAGGGAGATCAATATTAGCAGCACCCAATATAAACTATATGCACAAGATAGCCCGTATAGAGACTTTAACACTATTGTAATAAACAGGATAAGTTTGATTATTATCTACAGTGTTTCTAGTGGTGGATGAAAAGGATGGGGAGGGGTGTAGGATGTAAGTGAGTAAATAAAGGTACCTGATCAAGGGAAGAGTGAAAGTGGTTCAAAAGAAGTTGGTCTTTATCATGAGAAAAGGAAGAAAGAGACTCCAAGGGAATAGGTAAGTAAAAGGAAAATAGAGTGAGGAAAAAAAGAAGAAAATTAAAAATTAAAAACAAAACAAAAAAGAATCTATGTTTCACAGTTAACCACCATTCAAACCTCCCAGTCCTCAGTATCGCTATGCAAGTGTGGTACTTTTCAAAGGGCCTCCAGTCTCCTGTAGGTGTCTCAAGAAGGGAGCTGCCCCTCCAATGATGGTGGCCACACCCTCAGGGATAATTTAAAATATCTGCACCAGCCCCCAAAGAGTCTGGGGAGCTGCAGTGTGGGTGCCCTTGGTGCACCAAGATCCATCTGCGGGGGGCGGGGAAGGGGGCAAGATTCTTAAAATATAAATGTTTCAAAATGGGATGGAACTTACTGATTTACATTCTTGCCTAAAGTGTTTGGTACTTTTATTTTTAGAGAGACCGAAGTAGCATAAACCTTGGTTAAGAGCCAGGATTCATGGTAGACTAGTTGGGTTTGAGATCCTTTGATCTGCTTATTATTTCTGGTAATTTCGTTTTTGGAAAAATCACTTCATCTCCTTTTGTTTCAGTTTACTCATCTGTAAGGTGAGGGAGATAGTAATGACACTCAGTTTATTGGGTTGGTATGAGGTTAAATGAGTCAATACATAGATAAAACTCATGGAGTGTTACCTGGCCCTTGGTAATTTTGTATATATGGAACTTATTATCCTTATTCATTTACTTTATCACTTTTGCTTTCAGGATGTTAAGCCTGATAAAGAAATCGTTGTGGACATGATAATGTTCCTGTGGCAGAAATGCAAATTTGGAATTCAGAGGATCAGTACGTCCAGATATGACTATGCAAAATTCACCCAGAAAATCAGCAGTAATAAAGTATTCCTTTTTTGTTTCCCTTCAGATGTCTTTTTGTTATTGTTGAATCAAGTCACAATATATATTTCAAATCTAGAATTTCACTATTTTATGCCCCTGGTAACTACAATCATTTGCAGGTGAATGCATTAGGAAGATGTTCTTTGTAGTGATGAGTGAGCCTTTCCTTTAATGCGTGTTCCTGAACCCTCTGTCCCAGTTTTGGGGAGTGGGGGAGGTTTCAGTTTTTTTTTTTTTTTTGCAGTGCTGGGGATTGAACCCAGGGCCTTGTGCTTGCGAGGCAAGCACTCTACCAACTGAGCTATCTCCCCAGCCCTGGGAGGTTTTGGTTTTAAAGGGAGGAATAAATGTAGAATGTCTAAGGACACAGAAGATTGGACAAATTATTAAGAAGATTAATAATAGAAAATACAAATAGGAGTTTCATGTATTCTTCCTGAAATCCTATTTTTAGACTGTTTAAAAGAGCTGTTTATTTTATGGTAAGAATAAAGCTGAGCATTTGAATAGTATAAACTGGAAATTTAAGAGAAAATATTTTGGTAATAAATATTTTAGCTCTAGTGATTCTGAGCCTCCTAAGATTAGCTATGTTAAGATGCATAGATGTGTGTTTTTTTTTTTTAATTATCATGTGCTCTTTCAGGCAATGATGTAGGTTTATAAATATTGTTTTATCATTTTAGGTTCCAAAGAGTATGGTTGGTTTTGTATGCTAAGCTCTGGGGATATAGGCATGAAAGTCGATTTCTAAGGCATCTAGAGTAGAACCTGAAACACCTGCTTATCCCCCACTAATTCGAAGGACTTTGATCTTGATCACAAGGCTGGCTGCCTTGAAGGGAGAAAAAGAATTTTGAGGATATAGATAATATTTTGTGATATATAAAAATAACATCATAAATTTGCCATTATACCTATATATATGCAGACTGTACACAGTGAATCTTTATCAATTTATATGGGTTTATTATTAGATATTATGTTTTTAGGATCACTATATTATTTGTAATTAAGAAGTATTAATAAGGAGGTCTACATAATGTTTCTTTATACTTAGAAGATAGTGATTTCAAAGAAATACTAAGTTTTGAAAAATGTCTATTTCTACCATGTAATATATTTTAATAGGTTTTGCTGTATATTTTCTCTTTTTAGTGGTTTTATCTTCTGTGGCAGATAAATGAAGTGATTCACAACTATAAATTGGAAGACATTGACATTGTGGTGGTGGCAGAGGTCACATTACGATTAAGTGAAATATTAGAGTCTTTAGGAAACCCAAGGAGAAAATTTAAAAAATATCCAGGTAAAATACTGGATGGAAGATGAGGTTATTAATTTATACACATCCAAATATAAATATACAAGCAAAAATTAGAACTCAGGATAACTTCTGTTAGTGGAAACTAGGCATGTCAGTATTGTACTGCATTGATGATTTATAATCTGAGATAGGTAATGATGTAGATTTAATCAAGTGCATGTAAAGAAAAGGTTATGCTCTCTGGTTGAATGGCAGACAAAACCCTTCTGCCTTCTCCTCACTCATATCTTTCCCTTCTCCATTCCTAACTACCACCTACTTTTCTTCCATCTCATTCTTTTTTTATTTCTCTTTTCCCTTTTATCCCCTTTCTTGTTTTCTGTTCTCCCACTTCTCTAGAAAGCGAAGCTTCTTGAAGGGGGAGAGCATTGTTTGGTTGCCCCCGCCATGTTCCCTGAAGTGGGGAGTTAAATGAGTTCTGTATAATGAATCAATGTCCGTCTATATTCTATCTCCTTTTCTGTTCTCTCCTGTCCTAATTCCTGGTTGCTTCAGCCCCTGAAGGCTGACAAATAACTCCTCAGCTTCTCACTTCCCTTCTTCAGAACTGACAGTAAGCCCCAGCGGGAAAAGCAGCCCTCCTGCCCTTCTACACTGGGCTCCCGTCCAGGATCTTGGCCATCGCTCCCTTTCCAAGATCTCTGCTTCTATTTGTTTCCTGTCTTTGTAGTTTTTAGATAAAAAGTATTTTTTAGTTGTTGTTTTTCTTTTTCCCAGCAAGGAGAAGTTTTCTAGATTATTATTTGAAGTAAAAGGCCCAGTGATTAGGTTTTAAAAAATCCATTTCTTGGGCAGGATTTGTTGCTCAGTGGCAGAACACTTGCCTAGCATGTGTGAGGCACTGGGTTCGATCCTCAGCACCACATATAAATAAATAAATTAAATAAAGTTATTGTATCTGTCTGCAACTAAAGACTTTTTTTTTTTTTTTTTTTTTTTTTTTTTTTTTTTTGCGGTGCTGGGGATTAAACCCAGGGCCTCGTGCTTGCAAGGCAAGCATTCTACCAACTGAGCTATATCCCCAGCCCTAAAGAAATATTTTTAAAATCCCATTTCTTATTCAATTGTATTATTTTGTTTGCTAGTTACTTTTAGAAGACTATTATTTTATTCTGTGAGTTTTAAATGGGTAAAATACAATTTCAGGGTTTCTTTGTTAAAATGTTTCATATCTAAAGAACTAAAGAATTTTGGAGCATAAAATCCTTTTTATAAATTTGGGATCTAATATATTGATGTAATGTGGGGTTGTTCCTATTTAGATATATAAATTCTTGTAACTTTTCTAAGAATGTTAGTCTCATCACTTTATTGGTACATCAAACTTAAAGTACAAGTCATTCTTCTGTATTAGCTACAATAGTCAAGCTGTTTATAAGATTTTTAAGTAATTGTTTAGTTTGAGTTATTAAATACATCTTAGGTTATGAAGTTAACATTGCCATACAAATATTTATAATTTATATCCCTCTAATTCAAACTAGCCTTCTCTGATATTTGTCTAAATTTATACAGCTTCTATGCTAGTCTGAGTATTTTAAAGTAGACTTTATAGTAGATACAGGAAAACCAATTCCTACCATGATACTGTCTTGTTTTTAAACAAGATTCTTATTTGGTTTATTGTATTACAATATGCTTTTATTTCTTTTTGAGATGAGGTCTCACTGTGTTGCCCAGGCTGGGCTCCAGTCCCTGAACTTAAGCCATTCCTGCCTTAGACACCCCCCCGCCCACCACTGTCACCCGCCCCAGTGCTGGAATTATAGGGGCACCTGGCGCTGCACCTGGCTCTGCCAGAGGTTTTTAGATGGCTTCATATACAGAAAAAAAATGTAATCACATAAGAGAAACAATTCAGTATTCTTCCCTATTCTCAAGTGTTGAATCATTTTAAGATAATTATAATTAAAAAGATAAGCAATTAGTAGAATTTATTGTTATTATGATTTCTTGTTATATGTCCCTTTTTCTCTTTTTCCCTCTTCTCTCCTCTGGTCCTTCCTTCTTCCCCTTTGTTTGTTCTTCTCCTCTCTTACTCTCTCATCTTTCTTTTCTTACTTCCTTCCCTTTTTCTTTCCTCTTTCTTTTCTGTTTTCCCAGATGCACCTTTAAAAACAGAGATTAAGATATTCCCCGGGACTCCAAAAGGGATCCTGGAAGTTCTTCCAATGTTAAAGGTACTACAACACATTGTAGAGAATATAGTTAAGAACATGACTTTATTTTCAAATAAAATTGAATTTATAAATGTACAATGGTTTGTTGTAGAAATAATTTTGAATGTTTAAAACTTGAGAATTTAAGGTTTCTGTATGAATCGCGGGAGAATTTTTCTACCTTTTGCTTTTACTCTAGGAAAAAAGATCCAATTTTAAAAATAAACTGGATAAAACATCTTAAAAAAGATTTATAGTTGAATGTGTTGTGATTCATAGATTTATAGAGAGGGGATGGCCTACTCAGCATATGCCTTTGACAGATGGAATGAGTTCTTACCTGATTACAACACACTTAGAACAGGTGTGACCCTTGGGAAAGTTCTCAGTGAGCATTAACTTGAGAGGAGAAAGGGGTGGGGGTGGGGGATGAGTAGCTATTCCTCTTCTTTTTTTACAATATGTTTTTAGATATTGATGGACCTTATTTTATTCATTTATTTATATGCAGTGCTGAGAATCAAACCCAGTGCCTCACACATGCTAGGCAAGTGCTCTACCAATGAGCCACAACCCCAGCCCTATTCCTCTTCTTTATTATGCTGTTCTTAGAAAAGTTGAATTACTTCTGAATTACTTCTGTACATCACAAGTTGTGTTGTTCTGTATGTCCAAATGGGGTTCTGGGGAGCCAAAAGGTATCTACATCTATATTTATTTATGTATTTATTGGCAAAATCTGGAACAGCATTAGCAAACTATCTTGTGTGATGCTAGTTCTGTTCCTTAGAAAATGATACCATGGTCACACACCTTGAGTGACTTTGGATTAAACATAGTAGATGTTTTTGCTGTGAGATTTCTCAGAGGCAGTGATTTGTTTATAAGCAATGTGACTTTCCAAAGAAATATAATATACCATGGATTCCATTATTTGAGAATAAAACCCTCTTTCCTCACTGTGGAATATCTAGCTTAGGACATTAATGTTACATGGGCTGCTGCTGAGAAACACTTGGAGAGGAAGTCAGTATTTTGGTTTGCCTGATTGAAATCATAAACAAAAATTTAAAATTACAAAAGTAGCATTAGCATTGGAGAATGTTTCAAGATATAGAAAAAGGAAGAACAAAATCTGTAACTTTACTATATTGATCATTTTTCTGTATTCTCTTCTGGACTCTCACATTTTTTTAAACATAATAGTATTCTAGTACTTTTTCTTAATTTTATTTCATCAGTGCTTTCTGTATTGCTAAATATTAATCTTCATAATTGCTACAAGTTTTGGAAAAATCCACTTGAAATATATGACATAAAATTATAAAAAATATTATAATAAAGACTCATTTCTTTCCTACTTAAGAAACAAAATATTGCTAGTGCAGACATCCCTTAATATCCATGGTGGTTAGTTCCAGGACCCCACGACACTAAAATCTGTGAATGCTCAATCCCTCATATGACTGGTACAGCATTTGCATATAACCTATATATGTCCTCCTATGTACTTCAAATCATCTCTAGATTATTTGTAGTACCTAATACAATGTGTTATGTACATAGTTGTCATGCTGTATTGTTCAGGGAATAATGACAAGGAAAAAGTCTGAACATGTTCAGCACAGAGTTAAAACACCGTGGGCTGGGTGTAGCTCAATGGTAGAGCACTTGCCTAGCATGTGTGAGGCATTGGGTGGGAGTCTCAGCACTGCATAAAATAAGTAAACTATTTTTAAATTTTTATTTGTTTATATGCGGTGTTGAGAATTGAACCCAGTGCCTCACATATGTCAGGCAAGTGCTCTACCACTGAGCCACAACCCCAGCCCTAAAAAAATATTTTTAAAAAATGTTTCCTGTCTATGATTGACAGAATCAGGGATGCTGAATCCAGGGATATGGAGGGCCAGCTATATAGATGAAACCGACCTCGTCCACTCTCACCTGGTCATATGCCTTTCCCCCCACCTACCCCCACCTAGGGGTAACTGCTGTCCTAAATAATGGTGATTATAAATTTCAGGCACTTCACCCCTCTTATTATTTTGGGTCAGAATGGAGTATTATTTGCCTGTTTTAAAATTTATGTAGTGTCATACACCATGTGTATTCCTCTTCAGCTTGCTTTTTACTCAGCACTGTGTTTGTTGAGATTTACCCAAGTAGCTTCATGTGCTCGTGGTGTTCACTTTTGCTACATCCAGCTTGCTCAGTCACATAGTAAGTGGTTGGAGACTTGAACTTAAGCGTTTTGCCTTCATGGTGCAGGCATTTAACCCCTGTGCTGTGTTGCCTCTTGATTTAAAAAAAAAAAAGTCTTCAGGATATTTATGTGAAATATATTTTTCTAATGCATACATAACTTTAGGTGGTCTTTAATAATATACTACATGCTCCTGTCACCTTTATTTGTAGTGGCCCTTTGAAATATAAGAACAAGTGATGATTTAAAAAGGGTTATTTCATCTCTCCTTCTGCCATACTTGTTACAGTATATAAAGTCCTAAGGAATTAGGTGCTGATTCAATTATCATTATGAGCGCATAGGAAGACAAGGGGAGGGGTTCATTCTGAATTCACATTCTCAAATGAATGTTCCTCTTCTAAGTTTCAGTTCTTTATTCTGTATTATCTCTTGGACTTGAGAAATCTCAAATTGGGAAGAGACTGGCCTGATAACAGGTGGAGGAGGCTGAACAGATGTCTGACAGTGTTTTTAGGGATCATTTCCTGTGCTTGCCAAACATATGGCTTCAGCTTCCTGCTTCTTAATACAGACACATTCAACCAGAATTTTGGGCGTGGAGTTCTTAAGTTCCTCAGGTAGATTCTTAAGGACTCTAGAGCTTGAGAATCAGTGGCTTCATGGGCTGGCTCTTCTTTTCCGAGGTGCCCTAAGACAGAACAGGAATCCTAGTGGAAGGCATTAGTGCTAGATTTTGGCTTGAGATAGAAATATTCTGGCAGTTGAAGCCTCTAAACGAAGTGGGTTTCTTAGAACAAAGAAACTAAATACCATTTATGAGCAATTGCTATTGTTATTTAAATTAGAAATTTAATCTTCCCAAGATGATTCATTGCCATCTGCTAAGAAATTGTCCAAAAAAACATACAAGTCTGTGAGGACAGCAGTTTGAATGGTAGGCCCTGACGTTGTGCGGTGCATAGCCTGCTTAGCTGTACAGGGGCATGGTAGATGTGGTAGAAGTGATTCATTGGTGTAGTCTAAGAGTCCAGTGTTTGGTGTTAGACCTGGAGTTGAATCTTGACTGCCATACTGATTATATGATCTTGTATGAATGATTTAATCTGTTCATATATACTTATTTGTAAAATTATGAATAGTCCCTATTAATATTGGGTTATCTTGTTTAAATGAGATCTTAGTAACATTGTGGAAACCAGTACCTGTTATATGGGATCTACTTGTGGTTTCTTTTATGTTTCATGTGGTGCACTGAATCTCAACTTGGGGTTCTCAGACCCATGTAGAGGGAACCAAGGGGGGAAAAAGACTCAGTATTTATCATAAGGAGAGTCCAAAATCCATATGCTTACCTAGCAGAGTCTATAGATGGAATAAGTTATATATCTTGCATATATACAAGTTATAATTTGAAAAAATATGAGGTACTACTGGGATTACATGATATGAAACTATTTTATAGTTTTACTAAACACATAGCATTGTTTCTTCAATAAACGGATTATAAAATTATGATAACTGGAGTATGCATTTTATAGGGCTATAGCAATTTAAAGGATTAGCCCATTTAGTACCTGGAGTGCGTTTTAATTAAATTTTAACTGTGTCGATGATAATGATGACATGTAGGTGTGTGGTCTTTGAAACTTTTCAATTTTAAAAAGGAATCATTAGAGACTTCTGTTTCTGGTCAAACAGCAACCTAGATGACTTAAAAATCCTTCTGCTAGGGACTGGGGTTGTGGCTCAGTGGTAAAGTGCTTGCCTAGCATGTGTGAGGCACTGGGTTTGATCCTTAGCACCACATAAAAATAAATAAAAATATAAAAATATTGTGTCCATCCACAACTAAAAAAATATTTTAAGAAATCTTTCTGATAGAAAACACCTAGAATTTTGGATGGAATTGAACAAATATCCCTCAGGCACATTGCAGAGCTCACAAGAAAGTAAGATAAACACCAGGGGCTAAAATGGAAAGCTGAAATAGGGAACTGCAAACCAGAATGGTGGGATCGTAAGTGGTGCTGCAGTGGGTTGCTGGGCACAGTGCCAGGGAAGTCGAGGTGTTGGATGGCCGACCAGGGGCAGGAGCTGAGGCTTGGGCACAGGACAGAGGTGCTTGGCACTGAGACTCACAGAGTTAGAACCTACAAAAGACTGCATCTTAGGAAAAGGTATATTAGAGAAAAAAATCCATCTGTTTATAGAGGGAGTTCCTCAGTTTGAATCCTGAGAAGTTTATGGGAGAAAAATCTCTCTCCTTAATGATTTATAATCTTGTGTCTGTCCTCCAGTAGGTTTGCTATTTGGATTTATACTACTTGGATTGCTCAGGAACCTCCCTAAGCCTGCGATTCTTTAGTGGAGATATTTATATTGAATGGTTAAAAATAATCAAATTGTGTATATTCCAGGAATGCAAGGGTGACTTAACATGAGAAAATCTATAATGCAATATATCACATTACCAGATTAAAGGAAAGAAATATGATCACGTCACTAGGTGAAGAGGTGCAACTTCACTTGACAAAAGTAATTTTGAAAAAGGACTCTGAGCAGTTTGGAATAGAAGAAGGCTTTCCTATCCAATAAGGAGTGTCAGCCACAGACCTCAGTGAATGTTGTGCCTATGGTAAAAGACTAAAGGCAGTACCTTCTTTCTGACATAACCACATTAGGATATCTGTCATTTTTCTGTTCAACACGTCCTGGAAATTTTAGATGAATAAAAAAGAAAACAGAAAAAAAATACAGAGACTGTAAGGGAAGTATTAATTTTGTTTTTTTCCCCACAGTTACATACAATGCATTGAAGCCTATTTAAATGTCCTTCATCAGATAAGGGAATCAATTGTGGCATACTCTTCACAGTAACCAGTTCATTGGAACTGTAGGAATGAATGAGCTTGAACTAGAGTCAGCTTGGCATCATTGTGGTCCCCCTCTATAGTAACCTTTGAATTATGGGGTCGGGGGAAGCCTGAACTGTATTCCCAGCCTATCATTTCCATGTGGTTCTAGGTGGTTGGTCTTCCAATGAAGGCACTTGCATAAATTTGTAAGCAGAAGAGAAGAGTTCTCATTGTGCATTGGCAGATGGGAGATGTAAATTTACCAGCCACACCCAGCAAGCTCTTGGAATTTACTTGCTTCAGTGTAGTAGATGCTTGAGGTTGTTGTCAGCCATCTCCTACAGTCAAATTCACAGAGGCTTCTGAGGAACCCTTGAGGATTGCCATGAGGTCAGAATTGTCACTGGTAGGACGGGGGAGATAGCTCAGTTGGTAGAGTGCTTGCCTCCTAAGCACAAGGCCCTGGGTTCAATCCCCAGCACTGAAAAAAAAAAAAAAAAAAAGAATTGTCACTGGCATCTTTCTTGATCTTTCATCTCCCATGCCTTCCAATGGTGATGGAGTTAAATCCCTTTCTGTGAATTAAATCCCTTTCTGCTTAAAATACCTAGAGTGGTTGTTTGTTCATAACCAAACTGCCTGACCCACTGAGTTACACACACTGATTTGAGTAACTTTCAAGAACATAT
The DNA here is from genome assembly GCF_902686455.1 of Sciurus vulgaris. Taxonomy (NCBI): domain Eukaryota; kingdom Metazoa; phylum Chordata; class Mammalia; order Rodentia; family Sciuridae; genus Sciurus; species Sciurus vulgaris. The sequence continues at coordinate 156,820,576 of NC_136465.1, forward strand.
GGTTGAGCAAAAAGAGCAGTCTTCAGAATTTCATAAGGGAGAATTAAAAATTATGCACAGTGATATTGCATATTGTTAAGGACATAAACACATGAAGAAAGTTTAAAATTATGCATGAAGAATGGTAAAACCAAATTCACGGACAATGGCTACCTCTAGGGGCAGAAAAGAGGAATGGCATTGTGGACAGTTACACAGGGGGTTTCTATTTTATGCATGTATTTTTATGCTTTGTTTTCTTAAAAAATTCTGTAAAAAATGTGGAGAATTTGAAAACTCAGACAAAGTAGCTGTTCTTTATATTATTCTCTATATTTGTTTCTCTGTGAGAATAATTACATTTAAAAGGTATTTACTTTTAGACAATCATGGGTTAGATTTTGGGTTTGAGGGACTCTTACGTCTGAACTTCTAGTTCTGAGATTCTGAGATTTACAAAAACAATAATTTTTCAAAGAAAGTATGTGAAAGCAACAAAAATATGTGAGCTCTATCTTAAAATTTACCTGTATATTTTTGTACAGGTTTCAAAAACAACAAATCAGATTGAAAACAATAAATGAAGTTGTACATATTTGTGAAAAGTTTAATTTATGCTTGGAAAAATGATGAGAAATATATTTTTTTATTTTCATCTTCATTGGTACTACTTGACATTCAGTCCAAGATAAAGACATAAGGGATACAGCATTGTTGATGATAGACTAAGTTCTGTTAAATAAACTTCTATTGTTTGTTTTAGATTATTGTTAAAGAGTTTAGAAATTTTTCATATGATTTTTACTGATGTTTTCTTTTTCTTTTTTGTTTATAAAATTATTTTAGAAAAGTCCTGAGGAACAGTTGTTTTTTGCTTACGAACTTCTTGACAAAGTAATTGGTGCAATGAATTCTAATTGTGTTCTATCTACATTGCCAAGTGGATCACCAGTAATTGACCACTGCTATGTCAAGGTAGGAATGGAAAAATCTTATATTGGATTGAAGTTTTACTTAAGTTGGAAGAGGGCTGGCCTTACAAGTAGGTAAATAAGCATGTGGTAGCTTTCTGCTAATGGGACAGAAATATATACCTCTCTTCTCAGAAGAAATCAAGGAGAGCAAATCTTTGGATAAATCAATGAAGAGGACCTTGATGAATTCTAGGAGTATATTTAATGGCATGTAAGCCAATTGCAGAGGGTTAAGAAGTGAGCAGAATTTGATGGCAATGAGTAATGCAATAACTTGAGTGATAATAGGATATGGCTATTTTTAGGATGTTTTGGTAACTGTATTTCTTTTTATTTCTACTTCAACTTTATTGGACCAAAGTGTTCCCTTGACGTTGACGGAAACACTTATAAACCAGTTACAGCCAATAGTTTTCTAATGGATTTGCATCTTAAACTAATTCAAGCGCAGCACCGGATAGCCATTGTGCTTCTCGACAAATTGCAAGGTAGTAGTCATCAAAATAGACCGATACTGCATCAGTTTTAAGCGAAGTTCAATTATAGAGTCAGTTAAATGTGTAACTCTGTTCTTGTTTTCCAGATGAATTTGATTATATTTTCTTATTTATGTCATTTATATCAGTACTTTCCATTGCTTTATACTTTATCAAATCAGTTAACTTCTTAAAAAACTCTGATTATACTTGCTAGAGTTGTAGGAAATTATTAGCATTTTGTTAATTCAGTCAAGAAAACATTTATTTAGTGCCTACCAAGATCTGTTTTTTCATCCTTTAATTTTTTCTTCCCTTTACATCTTATTTTAAACATTTGTGTGGTTTTAAAAACTGTTTCCCATATGACCTGCTGGGTATGAAGAGACTCAAATAATGGTTAAATATCTCTATGTCATCATAAATAAATTGAAAACTTGATCATGTTTGTCGAATACATAAGTGAGTTTACATAACACTGGGCAGGAGATATAGCTCACTTGGTGGAGTGCTTGCCTCACATGCACAAGGACCTAGGTTCAATCCCCAGCATCAGAAACACACACACACACACACAAACAACAACAACAAAACAATAACCTTGAACATTCTTCAGGCTGAGAAAATTTAGTTCAGAAAAAATTTTTACTTAAAAATTTTTATTAAAGAAATTTTTTATTAAAAAAATTAATAAAAATTTAATTTTTATTAAAAAAATTTTTAGTTGTAGATGGACATGATATCTTTATTTTATTGATTTATTTTTATGTGGTGTTGAGGATCAAACCCAGTGCCTCATGTGTGCTAGGCAAGTGTTCTACCATTGAGCCACTACCCAGCCCAAGTTCAGAAATATATTTTAAAATGTGACTAAAATCATTGTGTCAACCAAAAAATAGAAGACAGGAAGTAATTAAAATCAGAGCTGAAATCAATGAAATAGAAACAAGAGAAACAATTAAAAAAATAGACAAAACAAAAAGTTGGTTCTTTGAAAACGTAAACAAAATTGATAAACTCCAGCCACAATAATGAGAAAACTCAAATTACTAGAATTAGTGATGAAAAAGGAAAGATCACAACAGATACCATTGAAATACATAACACAATTAGAAGCTACTTTGAAAATCTATACTCCAACAAAATAGAAAATATTGAAGACATTGACAATTTTTTAGAGACATATGATCCTCCCAAACTGAATCAGGAAGACGTACACAATTTAAACAGATAATTTCAAGCACCAAAATAAAAGAAGCCATCAAAAGTCTACCAACCAAGAAAAGCCAAATTCTATAAGACCTTTAAAGAAGAACTGATACCAATACTCCTCAAAGTATTCCAGGAAATAGAAAAGGAGGGAACCCTTCCAAATTCATTCTATGAGGCTAGTATCACTCTGATACCAAAACCAGACAAAGACACATCAAGGAAAGAAAACTTTAGAACAATATCCCTGATGAACATGGATGCAAACATCCTTAACAAAATTCTGGCAAATCACATACAAAAATATATTAAAAAGATAGTGCGCCGAGATCAAGTGGGGTTTATCCCAAGGATGCAAGGTTGGTTCAACATCCAGCAATCAATAAATGTAATTCATCACATCAATAGACTTAAAGTTAAGAATCACGTGATTATTTCAATAGATGCTGAGAAAACGTTTGATAAAATACAGCACCCCTTCATGCTTAAAACACTAGAAAAAGTAGGAATAGTAGGAACATACCTCAACATTATAAAGATTATGCTAAGCCCATGGACAATATCATTCTTTTTTTCTTTTTTTTTTTTTATTGTAAACAAATGGGATACATGTTGTTTCTCTGTTTGTACATGGCGTAGAGGCATTCCATTTGTGTAATCATAAATTTACATAGAGTAATGTTGTTTGATTCATTCTGTTATTTTTTCCCTTCCCCCCACCCCTCCCACCCCTCTTTACCCTCTATACAGTACTTCCTTCCTCCATACTTGCCACCCTCCCTAACCCTAACTCTAACCCTAACACTAACCCTTCCCTCCCCCCCATTATGTGTCATCCTCCACTTATTAGCGATATCATTCGTCCTTTGGCTTTTTGAGATTGGCTTATCTCACTTAGCATGATATTCTCCAATTTCATCCATTTGCCTGCAAATGCCATAATTTTATCATTCTTTATGGCTGAGTAATATTCCATTGTATATATATACCACAGTTTCTTTATCCACTCATCATTTGAAGGGCATCTAGGTTGGTTCCACAGTCTGGCTATTGTGAATTGAGCAGCTATGAACATTGATGTGGCTGTATCTCTGTAGTATGCTGATTTTAAGTCCTTTGGGTATAGGCCAAGGAGTGGGATAGCTGGGTCAAATGGAGGGTCCATTCCAAGTTTTCTAAGGAATCTCCACACTGCTTTCCAGAGTGGCTGCACTAATTTGCAGCCCCACCAGCAATGTATGAGTGTACCTTTCTCCCCACATCCTCGCCAACACCTGTTGTTACTCGTATTCTTGATAATCGCCATTCTAATTGGGGTGAGATGGAATCTTAGGGTGGTTTTGATTTGCATTTCTCTTATTACTAGAGATGTTGAACATTTTTCCATATGTTTGTTGATTGCTTGTAGATCTTCTTCTGTGAAGTGTCTATTCATTTCCTTAGCCCATTTGTCGACTGGATTATTTGAATTCTTGGAGTAGAGTTTTTTGAGTTCTTTATAGATTCTGGAGATTAGTGCTCTATCTGAAGTATGATTGGCAAAGATATTCTCCCACTCTGTAGGCTCTTTCTTCGCATTGCTGATAGTTTCCTTTGCTGAGAGAAAACTTTTTAGTTTGAATCTATCCCAGTGGTTGATTCTAGCTTTTATTTCTTGTGCTATGGGAGTCCTGTTAAGGAAATCTGATCCTAGACCAACAAGGTGAAGATTTGGACCTACTTTTTCTTCTATGATCTGCAGGGTCTCTGGTCTGATTCCGAGGTCCTTAATCCATTTTGAGTTTAGTTTCATGCATGGTGAGAGATATGGGTTTAGTTTCATTCTGTTGCATATGGATTTCCAATTCTCCCAGCACCATTTGTTGAAGAGGCTATCTTTTCTCCATTGCATATTTTTGGCCCCTTTGTCTAGTATGAGAAAATTGTATTTATTTGGGTTTGTGTCCATGTCCTCTATTCTGTACCATTGATCTACCTTTCTATTTTGGTACCAATATCATGCCGTTTTTGTTACTATTGCTTTGTAGTAGAGTTGAAGATCTGGTATTGCAATACCCCCTGTTTCACTCTTCCTGCTAAGGATTGCTTTAGCTATTCTGGGTTTCTTATTCTTCCAGATGAATTTCATAATTGCTTGCTCTATTTCTGTAAGGTATGTCATTGGGATTTTAATTGGAATTGCATTGAATTTGTATAGCACTTTAGGTAGTATGGCCATTTTGACAATATTAATTCTTCCTATCCAAGAACATGGAAGATCTTTCCATCTTCTAAGGTGTTCTTTAATTTCTTTCTTTAGTGTTGTATAGTTCTCATTGTAGAGGTCTTTCACCTCTTTTGTGAGATTGATTCCCAAGTATTTTATATTTTTCGAGGCTATTGTGAATGGGGTAGTTTTCCTAATTTCTCTTTCTGAAGATTCATCACTTATGTATAGAAATGCATTGGATTTATGGGCATTGATCTTGTAACCTGCTACTTTACTGAATTCACTTATGAGTTCTAAGAGTTTTCTGGTGGAATTTCCAGGTTCCTCTAAATATATAATCATGTCATCAGCGAACAGGGATAGTTTGAGTTCTTCTTTCCCAATTCGTATCCCTTTAATTTCTTTGGTTTGTCTAATTGCTCTGGCCAGAGTCTCAAGAACGATGTTGAATAGAAGTGGTGAAAGAGGGCATCCCTGCCTTGTTCCAGTTTTTAGGGGGAATGCTTTCAGTTTTTCACCATTTAGAATGATATTAGCCATGGGCTTAGCATAGATGGCCTTTACAATGTTAAGGAATGTTCCCACTATCCCTATTTTTTCTAGTGTTTTGAGCATGAAGGGGTGCTGTATTTTATCAAATGCTTTTTCTGCATCTATTGAAATAATCATGTGATTCTTGACTTTAAGTCTATTAATATGGTGAATTACGTTTATTGATTTCCTGATGTTGAACCAACCTTGCATCCCTGGGATGAAACCCACTTGGTCATGGTGCACTATCTTTTTAATATGTTTTTGTATGCGATTTGCTAAAATTTTGTTGAGAATTTTTGCGTCGATGTTCATTAAGGATATTGGTCTGAAATTTTCTTTCCTTGATGAGTCTCTGTCTGGTTTAGGTATCAGTGTGATATTGGCTTCATAGAATGAGTTTGGGAGGGTTCCCTCCTCTTCTATTTTATGGAATACTTTGAGAAGTATTGGAATGAGCTCTTCTTTAAAGGTTTTGTAGAACTCAGCTGAGAACCCATCTGGTCCCGGACTTTTCTTTGTGGGTAGGTTTTTGATGACTTCTTCTATTTCAGTACTTGAAATTGGTCTATTTAAATTGTTTATGTCCTCCTCGTTCAGTTTAGGCAATTCATATGTCTCTAGAAACCTGTTGATGTCTTCGAAATTTTCTATTTTGTTGGAGTATAGATTTTCAAAATAGCTTCTAATTATGTTTTGTATTTCAATCCTGTCTGTTGTGATATTTCCTTGTTCATTCCGAATTTTAGTGATTTGGGTTTTCTCGCGTCTTCTCCTTGTTAGTGTGGCTAAAGGTTTATCAATTTTGTTTATTTTTTCGAAGAATCAACTATTTATTTTGTCAATTTTTTGTATTGTTTCTTTTGTTTCAATTTCATTGATTTCAGCTCTGAGTTTAACTATTTCCTGTCTTCTACTACTTTTGGTGCTGTTCTGTTCTTCTTTTTCTAGGGCTTTGAGCTGTAGTGTTAGGTCGTTTATTTGTTGAGTTTTACTTCTTTTATTAAATGCGCTCCATGAAATAAATTTCCCTCTAAGTACTGCTTTCATAGTGTCCCAGAGATTTTGATATGATGTTTCTTTGTTCTCATTTACCTCTAAGAATTTTTTAATTTCCTTCCTAATATCTTCTGTTATCCATTCATCATATAATAGCATATTGTTTAATCTCCAGATGTTGGAATAGTTTCTGTGTTTTACTCTTTCATTTATTTCTAACTTCAATCCATTATGATCTGATAGAATACATGCTAGTGTCTCTATCTTCTTGTATTTGCTAACATTAGCTTTGTGGCATAATATATGGTCTATTTTAGAGAAGGATCCATGTGCTGCTGAGAAGAAAGTGTATTCGCTCTTGGTTGGATGGTATATTCTATAAATGTCCGTTAAGTCTAAATTATTGATTGTGTTATTGAGATCTATGGTTTCTTTGTTCAATTTTTGTCTGGAAGATCTGTCCAGTAGTGAGAGAGGCGTGTTAAAATCACCTAGTATTATTGTGTTATGGTCTATTTGGTTTCTGAAATTGAGAAGGATTTGTTTGACATACATGGATGAGCCACTGTTTGGGGCATAGATGTTTATGATTGTTATATCTTGCTGATTTATGCTTCCCTTAAGCAGTATGAAATGACCTTCTTTATCCCTTCTGACTAACTTTGACTTGAAGTCCACATTATCTGAAATGAGGATGGATACTCCAGCTTTTTTGCTGAGTCCATGTGCATGGTATGTTTTTCCCCATCCTTTCACCTTTAGTCTATGGGTATCTTTTTCTATGAGGTGAGTCTCTTGCAGGCAACATATTGTTGGATCTTTCTTTTTAATCCAATCTGCCAGTCTATGTCTTTTGATTGATGAATTCAGGCCATTAACATTCAGGGTTATTATAGAGATATGATTTGGTTTCCCGGTCATTTGGTTCATTTTTAAAATTTTATTTATCTATTTGTTTGACACAACTTGTTTCCTCCTTTATTTGACAATTCCTTTAGGATAATTCCTCCCTTTGCTGATTTGCTTCTTTGTTTTTCATCTCTTCCTCATGGAATATTTTGCTGAGAATGTTCTGTAATGCTGGCTTTCTTTTTGTAAATTCTTTTAGCTTTTGTTTATCATGGAAGGATTTTATTTCATCGTCAAATTTGAAGGTAAGTTTTGCTGGGTATAAGATTCTTGGTTGGCATCCATTTTCTTTCAGGGCTTGAAAAATGTTGTTCCAGGCCCTTCTAGCTTTTAGGGTCTGGATTGAAAAATCTGCTGATATCCGTATTGGTTTCCCCCTGAATGTAATTTGGTTCTTTTCTCTCACGTCCTTTAAAATTCTGTCTTTATTTTGTATGTTAGGTATTTTCATTATAATGTGCCTTGGTGTGGGGTCTGTTTTAATTTTGTGTATTTGGAGTCCTATAAGCCTCTTGAACTTCATTTTCCATTTCATTCTTCAGATTTGGGAAATTTTCTGATAATATTTCATTGAATAAATTGTTCATTCCTTTGGCTTGTTTCTCTAGGCCTTCCTCAATCCCAATAATTCTTAAATTTGGCCTTTTCATGATATCCCATAGTTCTTGTATATTCTGTTCATCATTTCTTACCATCTTCTCTGTTTGTTCAACTTTGCTTTCAAGGTTAAATATTTTGTCTTCAATGTCTGAGGTTCTGTCTTCCAGGTGTTCTATCCTACTGGATATGCTTTCTATGGAGTTCTTAATTTGGTTTATTGTTTCCTTCATGTCAAGGATTTCTGTTTGTTTTTTTTTCAATATCTCTAACTCTTTATTGAAATGATCTTTTGCTTCCTGTATTTGCTCTTTTAATTGTCGATTGGTGCGATCATTCAATGCTTGCATTTGCTCTTTCATCTCATCGTTTGCTTCTCTGATCATTTTAATTATGTACATTCTGAACTCCTTTTCTGTCATTTCTTCTGCCATGCTGTCATTGGGTTTTATTGATGTAACATCTAGATTTGTTTGGGGCATTTTCTTTCTTTGTTTTCTCATATCGTTCAGGTATCAGTGGACCGCTGAGATATTGCAGATTTCCTCTATTGACTAACAATGTCCCTGAAGATTTCTATATATATCCCCCCTTAGCCTTCAGTAGGCTGAAGTCTTAGAGGAAGTTGATAATGTGGTGCAACACAAGGAAGCTGCCTCTCTACGAGTGGTGGCCTTCAGGTGGGGTATAATCCCTGCTAGTGGGCAGAGGTGCCTCCACTTGTTAACCAATGGTCATCCAAAGGGGACCTAGGCTGCGGGCTGAGGCAAGGCCTGTTTGGGCCTGAGTCTCTGGTTTTACCGTCCTTGTGGGGAAATCTCACCCGGCAGGGAAGACTCACCCGGTGGGGAGGTCTCGCTGGTCAGTTCCCTCCTAGAGGTTCCCCTCAATTTACAGCTACCGCCTGGGCTGGGCTGCCTTCCTCTGCAAAGCTCCCAGGGGCCCGGCCCTACCTCCTGGGCCTGGGAGCCTCACCCTTCACAGATGAATCTCCTTAGGCTGCCCCTCCTCTGAGAATCTGCCCGCAGGTCTGGAACCTTGGCTCCGCCCTAAGCCTGCCTCTGTGCGGCTCTTCCACCCAGAAGCCTCCTAGATCCTGGGACCCTGCTCTGCACCTAATCGCCTGGCTATGCGGCCCCCCCTCTGAGCAGCCACCTGGGGCCCCGTACAATTGCTCTGAGTCCCAGAGACCCGCCACACGCCTCTTCCTCCAGACAGCCGCCCAGTATTCCGGTGCGGTCACTAGGAGTCCAAGAAACTCACTGCGTGCCTCCTCCTCCCACCAACCACCCGTAGCCCAGGGCAATCAATCACTCCAAGTCGAAGTGACCCTCCCCATTCCTCCTCCTTCTCCAGATAACCCCCCGGGTGTTCAGGAGTGGTCGCTCTGAGTGGCTCTGAATCCACGTGACCCGCTGCACGGGTCCTCTGGGCAACCGCCCGGAGCTCTGGTGCGGCCACTCAAGACCAAGCGACCCACCACGCTTCTCCTCCAGGCAGCCCCCCTGTGTTCAGGAGCTGTCACTTTAAGTCCAAACAACTCACCACTCGCCTTCTCCTCTGAGCAGCCGCCTGAAGCGCTAATGCAGTCAGTGCGAGTCCAAACGACCCGCCGCGCTCCTCCTCCTCCTCGTCCTACTCCTCCGGGCAGGCCCCGGTGTTCCGAAGTGGTCTGAGTCCAAAGAGCTCGCCACGCAGCCCTTCCTCTGGCAACTGCCTGTAGCTCTGGTGTAGTCACTCCGAATCCAAGCGGCCATGCTCCTCCTCCTCTTCGTCCTCAGGGCAGGCCCTGGTGTTCTGAGTCCACACAGCTCTCCTTGCCACTCCTCCCCTGGGCAGCTGCCAGAGCCCCAGTGGTGGCTCCGAGTCCCAGTGATGTGCTGAGCGGCCTCCTTTACGGTGCTCTCAGTTGTCCGAGTTCACTGCTCCAGTGGGGGGAGGGGCGTCTCGCCGGCAGCTCTACTTCACAAAGTTCCCTGTGTTCCGGGACCACCGTCCCATCTGGGACGCCTTCCCAATGGGTGAGAGTCACCCGGCTGCTTTGAGTTGGTCCCAAGTGTCTCAATATCTCCTCTTTTGAATCCTGAGTCCTGCAGCAACATGAAATGCAGCCACCCTCTAGGCTGCCATCTTGAAACCTCCGACAATATCATTCTTAATGGAGAAAAACTAGAAGCATCCCCTCTAAAAACTGGAACAAGACAGGGATGCCCTCTTTCATCACTTCTATTCAACATTGTCCTTATAATACTTGCCAGAGCAATTAGACAGACCAAAGAAATTAAAGGGATACAAATAGGAAAAGAAGAACTCAAGTTGTCACTATTTGCTGATGACCTGATCCCATATTTAGAAGATCCAAAAACTCCTCTAGAAAACTTCTAGCACTAATAAATGAATTCAGCAAAGTAGCAGGATATAAAATCAATATGCATAAATCTAATGCATTTCTATTCACAAGTGATGAATTCTCTGAAAGAGAAATTAGGAAAACCACTCCATTCACAGTAGCCAAAAAAAAAAAAAAATACTTGGGAATCAATCTAACAAAAGAGGTGAAAGACCTCTACAATGAAAATTACAGAACATTAAAGAAAGAAATTGAAGAAAACCCTCGAAGATGGAAAGATCTCCCATTTTCTTGGATAGGCAGAATTAATATTGTCAAAATGGTCATTCTACCAAAGGCACTATACAGATTCAATGTAATTTCAATTAAAATCCCAATGACATTCCTCATAGAAATAGAGAAATCAATCATGAACTTCATCTGGAAGAACAAGAGACCTCAAATAGCCAAAACAATCCTAAGTAGAAAAAGCAAAATGGGAGGTATCACAATACCAGACATTAAACTATACTACAGAGCAATAGTAACAAAAACAGCATGGTATTGGCACCAAAATAGACATGCAGACCAATGGTACAGAATAGAAGACACAGAGACAAAACCACATAAATACAGTCACCTCATACTAGACAAAGGAACCAAAAACATACAATGGAGAAAAGATAGCCTGTTCAACAAATGGTGCTGGCAAAACTGGAAATCCATATGCAGTGAAATGAAATTAAGCCTTTATCTCTCACCCTGCACAAAACTCAACTCAAAATGGATCAAGGACATAGGAGTTAGATCAGAGACTCTGCACCTAATAGAAGACAAATTAGGCTCAAATCTTCAGCATCTTGGATTAGGATCAGACTTCCTCAACAAGACTCCCAAAGCACAAGAAATCAAAGCAAGAATCAATAATTGGGATGGACTTAAACTAAAAAGCTTTTTCTCAGCAAAGAATACAATGAAGAATGTGAAGAGAGAGCCTACAGAGTGGGAGAAAATCTTTTTTACATGCATTTCAGATAGAGCACTTATCTCCAAAATTTATAAAGAACTTACAAAACTTTACACCAAAAATACAAAGAACCCAGTCAATAAATGGGCCAAGGAACTGGACAGACACTTTACAGAAGAAGACATACAGGCAATTAATAAATATATGAAAAAGTGTTCAACATCTCTAGTAATTAAAAAAAATGCAAATTAAAACAACTCTAAGATTTCATCTTACTCCGATTAGAATGGCTATTATCAAGAACACAAACAATAATAGATGTTGGCGTGGATGTGGGGAAAAAGACACACTTTTGCATTGCTGGTGGAGTTGCAAAGTGGTGAAGCCACTCTGGAAAGCAGTGTGGAGAATCCTCCGAAAACTTGGAACGGATCCACCTTTTGACCCAGTTATCCCACTCCTCGGTTTATACCAAAGGACTTAAAATCAGCATACTACAGTAACACAGCCACATCAATGTTTATAGCAGCTCAGTTCACAATAGCTAGATTGTGGAACCAACTGGATGTCCTTCAACAGATGAATGGATAAAGAAACTGTGGTTTATATACACAATGGAATATTATTCAGCTATAAAGAAGAATAATATCATGGCATTTGCAAATAAATGGATGGAATTTGGGGGTGGGGTGTGGGGAGGGAGAGAAGAAAGGGGGAACTTTAGATTATGTAGAAGGAAATGAGAGGGAGTGGGTATGAAAATGGTGGAATGAGACAGACATCATTACCCTATGTACATGTATGATTACATGAATGGTATGAATCTACATTGTGTACAACCATGAAAACGAAACTATGTACCCCCATTTGTGTACACTGAATCAAACTGCAGTCTGTAAAAAAATTAAAAGATAAATAAAAAAATCATTGTGTCAGGTTTCCTTTAAGAAACTAGCCACTGTTCTCATTTAGTAGCTGCATTATCTTTGTTAGTGCAAAAATTGGGTTTTATTTACTCATGGAGTTATAACTATAAACAGTTTATTCTCTGTCATCATAAGTCTTTGAAAGCCAAATCATTTTTTAAAACAATCAGAGACCACTTAAAGATATTGATGGTAGAGCTGAGTTAAATTATAAATGGAAATACTTATTCTTCCTTTGCAATATCTCAGGGTCGTCTTGAATTTTCCTCTGCTTTGTTGAACTACCACCCTAGCAAGATTATCACTTTGTTTCTCTTGTCTTTCTTCACTTGAGCGTGCTACTGCCAGATTAATGTTCCCTAAATTCTGTTTATGTCATTCTGATTCAAGAACTTCACAGTGGTTCCCTGTTGGTGACCGTGGTATTAAATATGACTCATCTGTGTCTGGCATTCAGTTTTTTTGAAATCCCATCCTTCTTATCTCCAATGATTATAATCAGGAGAGCTTAATTAGCATTTACAGAACCCTAGGTACTGAGAGAATGATGCATTACTTTCTGTTTTGCATTTCTGTCCCCATGTGAGTAAGTTCCCTTACCTTTTTCCATTAAAGAAACCTTATATCCTTTAATGCTGTCTTTTGCCATTTTTTCATCAATCACTACCCCATCGTGATGTGTATGAATTAGCACAAATAACTAAAACTCTATAAAAGGGAGTAATTATAAATTCACCATAGACACCCACAAATACCTTCCAAGGACAGAAACAAAATATTGCCAGGTCTCTTGAGAACAGGATATGAAAATCAAGAACCAGTCCAGCAGTTTCCATCTCCCTGGAACTGCATAGCTTCATCCTTTGTTCCCTCATCTGGTTTCCTTTCTTTTCTGGACCACCATGATGGTCAGTACTGACCATCAGAATTAACAAACAGGCAACCAATTGCATTTCAGTTGAGCAGGCTCTGATCTTCATGGGTACCCAGAGTTCTTACAGGGGCCAAGATGAAACAGTTTTTCTAAAAGGCTGATTGGTATCGTAACTTGCCTTCTATACTTTATGAAAAAGGCAAATGAACAAAAGTTCACTTTCTCCATGATTTAATTTAAGATGAAGTTAAAAAAAAAATCAAATACTTTTACGATTTGGAAATTCTATGTCTTGGGGTATACCGTGACAAATAAAAGATGATTTGCAATAAACTACATCATAGTAAGTTCATTTAAATTTTTATCTATTAATAAAAAAGATATAATAGAGGAAGCAATAATTTTATTTTCTGCTAAAATGAGTGATTTATTTCTCTTTCTTAAAAATAATTTGTTGCTCTTATATTCTATTATGAACTATATGTGGTCCATTCTGAACAGGGGGACTCTTTAATGTTTTATTTCATATCTTGGACACAAATCTGATTGTAATGAGAGTCTTCTTCAGTTTTGCAGGCTCCAACTGCTAGCAAAAACATTTCTGCCAAAGATTCAGAAAAGTTAAAACAATCTAGAAGTGATGGTTGTTTTACAGGTAATTAGGATTTGGATAACCTGTTTTTCCAAAAGAATTTGAATAATAGTTTTCATCTTTCCCTTTGGTAAAATGTTTGTTTTTGCAGAATTAAGTGTAATGAATAAAATAAAGAAGAACAAACTATCCAAAGCGATTTACTTCATGCAGAAAGCTCTTGTATTATTTGAGAAAGATGCAGACTGTATGACTTCACAGAACTTTTTGATGGTAATAATATTTCATTTCTGTTTTTACTACTGATGTACAATTTATGCTAAAATGAGTGATTTATTTCTCTTTCTTAAAAATAATTTGTTGCTCTTATATTCCATTATGAACTATATGTGGTCCATTCTGAACAGGGGGACTGTTCTATTCCTCTAGTCCTGTGCTTTCTTGAAAAAAGAGAGTTTCTCTCTGTAGGAAAAACCTGTGTGGGAAGCCAAATAAAATCAGAAGGAGTCACAGTGAGGGAAATTACAATGTTGGTATGACACTGTGCCAGCCTTGTGCATTTCTTACCTTGGAAATAAAATGCTTAAAGTCCTTTGGCTAAAGTACCTTCTCTCTTGGATACTGATTATTTATGTTTCAAGCCTCTCATTTAAAAATTTTTTTAGATATACATGACAATAGAATGGATTCTCTAATTTCTTATTAACAATGGGGTTTTTTGTTTGTTTAGTTTTTGGGGGATGCTGGCAATTGACAGGGCCTTGTGCATACTAAGCATGTAATTTACCACTAAGTTGTCTGTCTGGCCCTTTTTGATACCTTTAATTGGGTTTCACTCTGGCCTGGAAATTGTTCTGTCTTCTTACAGATTCATTATATGTTGATATTAGTTTAATTTCCTGATGACAATCACATTTCAAGTTATGAGATCTTCTTTACTTTTGCCTCTATATATGACCTGTAAAAGTTTGATTGTGCTGGCTGTGTTGCTTAGCTTTTTCATTGCTGTGACATAATGCCTGAGATAAACAACCTGAAAGGAAGAAAACTTTATTTTGGTTCGTGGTGTCAGAGGTTTCAGTCCTTGGTCATTTGGCCCTGTTGCATTTGGGCCTGTGGTGAGGCAGTGCAACATGGTGGAGGTGTATGGCAGAAGAAACCTGTTCACCTCATGGTGGCTGGGAAGCAAGAGAGAGGAGGGGCCCGGATCCCTTCAAGGGCAATGCCTGACTTCCCCTTACCAAACCCCATCTACTAAAGGTTCCACCACCTCCCGGTAGCACCATAAGCTGGGGACCAAGTCTTTAACATGTGAACCTTTGGGGGATATTTAAAACCCAAAGTATAGTATTGGCTAAGTGAAGGTCACATGAAGACAGAGAGTAATGCTGCAAATAACTTGATCATAAGGAAAGGAAAGAAGTAGGTCAAAGCTAGGAGGAGGATACAGAGTTGTGGGGTTTAAGAGAAAAAATTAGTATATTACTATGCTAATGATGAAAAGAACAAAGAGAGAAATTGAAGATTTGAGAGGTTAACATGTGAAGTGAATGTATGAGGTGAAGTCCTACAGAAGAAGTAAAAGGATGAGATTGAAAGCGCAGATAAAGGGAACCATTTTCAGCTGAGGGTGGGCTGCAGGGCAAACCCCTCATGCTTTCATAGAGCAGGGAAGGAGCAACTGACATATGGTAGGCATGAGGCAAGGGGTTGAGTTGATGCTTTCTTACCTCAATAATTTGATGAAGTAGGAGGCATAGGTATCTGTCAGAAATGGTGGTGGGGGAGCAGTTGGAATACGGAGGGGGAAGATGATTGGAGAGTGGGGAAAAATAGATGAGCTCCCTCCAAGAAAAAGGACTGGCCAGCATCATGAAGTTCTAGTGGAGGTTGGAGAACAAGAGCCGCATCCTCACAGTGATGTGGCATTATTCTAATGCAATACTCTGGGTAGAACTGAAGCAGAATGTTTGTGACAGCAGAGACTTCTGTAGGATTTTTTTTTTTTAATAAAGGTAGGGATTAAATTGTCATGGTATGAAAAAGAAATGAGTGCAGATTGAATGGGGAAGAAAGTATAACACCATCAGAGTGGCTGTGGACATATCAAAAGACTGAACATCTCTGTGAGAACAAATCAGGGGCCAGAAAGGAGGGAGTGAAAGAGTGGGAAGGATAAGTGCTTGAGGTTAACAAGTAGAATATTGGAATTTAAGATTTCTGTATGTAATACTTTCTGATCAACTGTCCATCAATTTATGCATCCAGTAAATAATTTTGAGTGCCTGTGATTTATTCAGCAAATATTTATTGAAAGTTCACTACGTGTCTGGTATTAGGGGAGTGCAGGGGATAAAAACAAACAAAAAATCATTTACTTATTCAACAAATATTGATGGACTGTCTTCTCTTTGTGGTCCTGCCTTTCTGGTCCCTGCCTGCTCTTTGTGGTCCTTGAAATTTATTCATAGATAAATCTAGTCTGTGGAAACATAGACAAGTAAATAGATAATTATGGGCCCTTTTTGTAGGTGCTTTAATTGCAAGAGTGCTAGGAGAATTCAGGGGAGTGCCTAACTCAACAGTGGGGGGTGATGAAGGAAACCTCCAGAGAGAGCTCACATGAAGTTCAAGTGAAAGACTGGTGACCCGAAGTGACTATTGAAAGACACACAGAATACAATTGAGGACTGAAAGAATACCAAATATCCAGAGAAAGAGGAGGACAAAGGGCAGAAAGGATATTCCAGGCAGAGAGAAAAGTATGTCCAAAGGTCCCAAAGGTACCAAGGGCTTAGGGCACTTTCATCCTGCGGGTCCTTCAGTGTAGCTGCTTAGCTGCAACAGGGGTAGAGAAGGGTGGAGAGAAATATATGAGACCAGAGAGAAAGTAGAGGTGAGTCTTAATAAGTCTTTTACATCAGGCTTTGGATGGTCAGATGCTGCCATTGTTTAAGGTGGGGAAGTCTGTCCTGACAGTATTAGGGAAGAGCTTCTTTAAATTTGAATTTCCAGCATGCAAAAAGATGGAGTTTTATGGCAGTGTTGGGTAGTCTGAAGTGTCAAGGCTAAGAGGACTCTGATCTTTGAAGACTTCTGGGGTGTGTTCCCAGCAATGTTTTTCAGCAGGTGCCTCTCTGGACACATGCTTGGGGGAGTGATACTTCAGTGCTATTTCTATGGAAAATAAACCTTCTCTTTCTTTTAGAAATTCTTCCAGGACCAATCCTGTGGGCTCTTGGATCCTGAAGGGAGTAAAACCTCTGGGATTTTCCCCTTGATTGTATCATGACTCAGTTTTGTTTTTATACTGCCGTAGTATGTTCCTTTCTCCCACTGAGTCTGGGGGAGTCCTGGAAAGATGGGAAATCTCAAGTTTCTAGTGCATATCTTTTCCTTCTGCTTCTTAAATGAAACTAGTTTAACTTAAGAAAAATTGTGAGTATTGTGTCTTATTAGGATAGACTCATGAGATGTGTTTAGAGGTTCTGCTTTTTATGAGGGATCCTCTGCAAGGATTTTCACCCAGTAGGAACATGCCGAATATTTATTTTGAAGTCCCGTAATCGTCTGTAGCCACCTCTGCTCCTCAGTGGTAGTTTTTATCCAAGTGTTAAGGCTTAATGATCAGTCCTCAGGGTACTCTCCTAAACAATGATGCTATGGCTCAAATAATTGCCAAACTTTCTTTCTTTAAAGAAGACAAATAAACTTCTTTCCCTTGGCAACCATTTTCTGCTGGGTATATTACAGAATGTTTTGCATTATCATGCTCTTGTAATAAAATTGTCCCCAAATCAGTAATTGATGTGTCACCTGATACCATAAAAAGGCATGAAAAGCTTGGGACTCTTCTGGACTCTTAAATAATTCATACCTTGTCTTAGTTTTCAAAACTTTTCTGTCCTTGTGGGTCCAGATAATCTCATCAGGTGTCTGTTTTATTTCAAATCAATTAAAAGTGGACCAACTTTTTACCATGAACGAGGGACAAATCTTTGGTAATAAACTGTTAACCTTCCAAATGAAATGACTGGCTTTTTTCTTGATATGAAGGTTTATTTTTCCTGTTTTTCTGTCTTAGTGGTTTGATGTCTAGAAGTCCATTTTGTCTTTTAATGCATTTTATACAGTCTGTTTACATAAAAGGACTGCACCAATCCTGGATACCCTTGGCCTTCTACTTGATCCTGTTGTTGTGCCTAGTCCACTCCAGAGTCCACCAGTGGGCTTTCAGCATCTTTACAGAAGAAATTTCTCAATGGAAAGAGAAAGAAATGTCCCTCAATTCAAGTGCTAAGGGTTTGCAGGCAGCATTTCATACTGTTGTTTTCTGTATTGCATCCATTTACTCTTTCAAATATTACCTTTTGAGGAATGTCTGTAATCAGGAACCCTAGTCCTCAAGAGGAAGACCAGTGATGCTAGTGAAGCAGGTTGATTGACCCCTCCTTGGAGTCTAGATCTTCAGTACGGGGATGAAAAGACTAAAACTTTAGTCTACGCACCCCAGTAGAAAATGATTACCAAGGAAAAGAAGCTTATTTGTCTTGTTTAGGGAAGGAAACTTTGTCAAGTCATTCCTTCTGGTATCCCTGTCCTGATCATACGATAACCATGTTCTATAGGTCCTCGACCAGTCAGGGATACTTTGGTCCAGACCTGGTTCTCAATTGTTTCTGCTACAAAAAACAAAACAAACAAACAAACAAACAAACAAACAAACAAAAAACCCCTCCACAAAAACCCAATTGTTGCATCCAGTTTTCTCCTGAAGCTATTTGTTGGAATCTAAATGAATCTGCAGTTGAGATGATTTTAACAGTTCCAGATTCTGGTAATACTACCGGTAATAGCAAAGGAGTATTATGCTTTAGCAGATTATTTTTTTGTAATTGATACAAAATACGATTGTGTAGTCCCATTTTGGAAACTGAACTAATGGTGAAGCTCAGAGTCAGTCAAAATTCTAATAACTTCTGGACTTAATATTTTCCAAATTTACTTGTTGGTATCCCTTAAATATCACTCTATTGACTATCCTAACAGTAATTGGATTTAATTGTTTTTTTTCTATTTTGTGGCATTTAAGTCAATTCTATTTGCTTCTTTTTTAAAAGGGGGGAAGGAGGAGTGTGTGTGTATATATATATATGATATATGTGTATATATATATGTATATGATTTCATATATCTTCTCACTTCTTAATTATTCCATGCTGAACTCTTCCTTATAAAGGAGCCAGCCATTTCTTATTGTGACCCCTCCCCTCCTATTGGGTCATATTTTGACCCCCAGGTTTCATACTACTGACAGAATATTTTAGCATATTTATGTATTAGCATATTTACATATTATTTAGCATATTATGCATTTTTGTTTTCCTTTCAAGTGTTTTAAAGGTTCTTCATGGAAAACTTCATCTAGGTTGCCTTTCCATATGTTTTTTTTTTTTTTTTTTTAACTTAGCTTTGTATTGAGACAAGATAGCACAGGGGTTAGGTTTAGGAATATAAAGGTCTTGGATTAGAGTTCTGCTTCAGCTGCGGATTAGCTGTGTGACCTAAGTCAAGTTATTTATACTCTGTGAGTTTTAATTTCTTCATCTGTAAAGTGGGATTCTTGGGAAGTTTCAATGAAATGATGTATTTAAATGCTTAGCTTTTGGTACAGAGTTGGTTGTCAATAAAAGTTAGCCTTTATTATTATTACTACTTTCACTTTAAGCACTCTGAAACATTCTTTTTGAACTATTTTCTGTTGCTTCAGATATTTCTCTTTATAAAACTACACATTTCTTTCTTTATTTTCTCTTAGATTTATCTTATGAATTGCCTATTTTAATCTCAGCAATATTCCCAGGGTTCTTGGGCATGACTTAATCTACTTTTCTTCTTCTGCCATGCACATCATCATGTTGAGAACCCACACTATACCTCAGGGAGGTCTGCTCAATAGGTAGTAAATGGGGCACTTTATCATTCCAGTCCTGTGATAGCTGTTTACATATGTCTTAATCATGCCCTCAAGATTGCATTACATCTTTCCATTAGTGTTTTGCTGCACTGTGGGTGTCAAGCTTGTGTCAAATGTATTTAACGTCAACCTGTCTTCATCAGCACTGGGTAGCTTGTGAAGAGAGGCAGGTCTTGTTTTCTCTAATGGAAGTTGTAGGCAGAGAAATTTAATCCAGATAAAGATGCTCTGGACCTGACTTGTTTTGCAGCACACTGTGGCACATAGCACCACTGAAAAAACAGTCAGAGCTTATTCCCCTTGTGAATTGGCATAAAAGTCCCTTCCTATTGAGGTTCCGTGGATGAACCTTTCTCTTGGATAGATAAAGGATTGTTTCTTCTTTCAAGGTTAGTGAGCCCTTGTAATTTCCCAATTCTGTGCTAGACAAGGGGAGGAAGTGAGGTTTTAGTTTTTTTCCATTGTGTGATAAGTCATATAAGTCATAGAAATCTACTTGATTTCTGATTAGGGAATGTTATTTAGATTTTTCCATTAAAATACTTTAGTTGTTGCAAATAACATTCATATTCTTATTGATGACACTGTCTCAAAATTGAGGGTAACTGGTTTCATGGGAATTGTTTTTTTTCTTGATTCCCACTCCCCATGCTATTTACTTGTTTCTAGTTAAAGAATCCCCTTAAGAAACCCTCAATCACTTTCTTATACATGAAACCTAATTGATAGATCAGTGTTTTGACTCAGTTTGAATTCTAATTTTTATCTGGCATTAGGGTTGGTCTTGAGTTCTATTATAGAATTTAATTTCCCAAAACCAAGGACTGTGTTTTCAACTTTTATTTCATGACCTTTTATTAAAAATTCAATACTTTTGCTAACCTGTTTCAAATTGGGCCATGGAATCTGAGTTGGAGGCCTAAGGTTAAAATTGATCAAGACTCAATCAGAACATTTAAATCATGCTAGTTTAAATACATTATAAAAAAGATCTTCTGTTTCCTCTTCCATCATAATTTAATATGTTTTTCATTCATAACACATCAGTTGAACCCAAAGAAGTAAATAAAGCACTGTCTCTTCCACTAAGACACTTGTTGTTTAGAGGCTGTGGATAGTCATGCACACAAGTAACATATTGTAAATATCTGCTAAAATAAAGACAGTGAAGAGCTTGGACTACCTAAGTGCATGGTGCTATCTTAGAGGTGTCAGATGATGCTCAGGTGGGTCTTGAAGCAGAGAAGTTGTAAGATCCTCTAGGAAGAGGGAATTTCTTGGGCATTGACTCAGAGGCATGAAAAAGCATAGTGTTCTCGGGATGAGTGAAGTCTTTTCTTTCGTAACTTCAGATGTTAGGTTGGATACAGAGATCAGTATGAGAGAGGGAAAGTATAGAAAAGAAGATAAGGCTAGAAAATAAATATGGTCATGACTGGAATGAAAGGCCAATAGAAAGGGTTGAGGAGTCATTGAAGGGCAAGAAGAGCAGGGGACTAGAGATGGAGAGAAGGGTAGATCTGCTCATTTAAATCAGTGGTTCCCAGTCCTTGCTATCCTTCAGATGTAGCGACGTATCCTTGGCATTTGTTAATAAGACAAATGGTCCAGTCCTACCCTGGGGATTCTAATTTTGGGTTGGGAACAAACCACCTTAAAATTTTAAATAAACTCCAGAAGTGATACTGATCAATAACCAGTCTGAGAAATGTCTGTGTGATAGCCCATGACAGAGAGCAGGCAGGTTTTAATCCTTTCTGGGCTCACAGGCATAGAGAGAAGGTGCTAGAGTCTAGCTGGAAGATGATCAAGTCCAGTTGGTTTACTGGAGCAGGAGCTACCTCACACAATTTTGGGATTACATGTGGGCAGCCCAGGGCAGGTGGCTAGTAAATTGAGATGGGGTCGAAGACAGGGTGCGCTAATATCAGGGCATGTGGGCCAGCACTGCAGGTTTAGTTTATAGGCTCCAAACATAATTCAGAGGAAGGATGTGTCTCCAGATTTTCAAGGTATTAGTCTCCTTCCCTATTGTTGCATAATTTTTCCTTAACCTGATTTTACCTGTTCTGATGTAATCTGAAGATCTTTATAACCTGTGATGCAAATGAAGATATATTAACAAAATGCTCAAAATAGAATATCTTTTGTTTCCCTTTGGTTCAACTTTGAAGCACACTCAAATCCTATTTCTAGTCTCAACCTTTCTTTTGAGTTTGAGGTCCAGATTTCCAAATGGAAAATTTTAGCTCTACATGTCTCCTGTAGGGAAAGCAGCACAGGTTTTTTATCAGAGTGAATATACTTGAAATTTGATAGACATATTGCCCTCTCATTTCCAGGTTCTTTTCTTTTGTGTTTGTTAAATTAGATACAATTTCCAGAATAAAATGGAATAGTTGCCTTTTGTCTCCTTCTGGATTTTATTAGTAATTCTTTTAGTGCTTCACTATTAGCACTAAGAGTGCTATATTTGGACTTTTATGATATTTTGGCATTAACTACAGGTAATATTTTAATGATGCTAGAGAAAGAACTTTCCTAGTTTATCAAATTTATAGAAAATCAGTAATTATTGTTAAAAATGTTCAAGTATGGGGGCTGGGGAGATAGCTCAGTCGGTAGAGTGCTTGCCTTGCAAGCACAAGGCCCTGGGTTCAATCCCTAGCACCCCCCCAAAAAAAATGTTCAAGTATCTTAGAAAAGTGAAAACTAGTGGAGCAAGCTTACCTAGGACTATCAAGACTAAAATATTATTCATTATAAATTATTTTAACTATTAGTTGAGCAGTTCTGATATGCTAATATTATTAGGAAATTTAATTATCATTGCTGAATTTATTTAGCCTTACTTTTGAAATATTATTTAGAGCTTATTTTATGTTCTCTTTGTTTTATATGTTATCTCTTTGTATAACCTTTGAAAAAAAGCAATTGCTTTTCTTTCAAGTTAACAGAATAAGTATTTTTGTCTATTTTTTTCATTTTTCTGACATCTCAGAAACTCTTAATGTTCATGTCACAAACTTCATTTCTCAATAATTTCATACCTGAAAGTCATACTTCAAGGTGCACTAATCAATATAAATGTATATGATTGTGCTATGAACTTCTTAAGGATAATGAAATATGATGGTGATATTCAGAGTTTAGTTTTAAAATAGAATGACTCATATTAACATATGATAATACATTAGACATATAAATATGCTATTGGTGATCATGTTTAACCTTATTTAGTATCCATTTTCTAATGCTGCATAATTATATATAGGTATATAAAATGATTGCATATAGAAAGATAATGTTTAACATAATCTGTCTTCTGCAAATATAAAGGAGGTTCAACCTATTGAAATGTGTTTTTCTGTTTCCACACTTCATTATAGGAAGCATATTCCTTAATTGTGAAAGTTGAAGCAGAACAAAATGCCCTATATTCATATCAGAAATATTTGGAAAGCTCAAAAAGAAAGAAGAACAGAATTCCTCCTCCACCTCTGCTGCTATCCCGAACTCATTGTTCTGTGACACTGAAACCTACTCCATTTATTTCCGATGTTAAGGTATGGTGCCCATTATGATCTCTGCCTCATGCAAAGCAACATAAATACTTTTATGATTATAATAATTCATACTTTTATTGCTTTTAGGACCCAATTAGTCTTACTTATAGGCACTAAACTCTGGATTAGTATGTCTTATCTATAGTATTTTTATGAAATTTCCCCTTTATTCCATTTATGCCATTGGTGATCATGCTTAGTCTTATTTAGTAGCCATTTTCTAATTCTGCAAAAATCATTCAATGATTGAGATATATATGCTTCCAAGGCTCATGTGTTCTATATAGCCATGCTGTCTCCAAACATATGGTAAGGAGAAACAATAAAGAAGGAATTCCCTCTAGGTATCTTTGTCACCGTGACACAGTTGTATGCTGACACCCTAGTGTGCTCAAGATGAAGTCCTTTCTTGAAGTGGAATCAGACATTTGAAGTAGAAGTGAAGTTATTTTCAGAGCCAGTAGTGGAGATGAGGCAGCAGAGTGCAGAAATTTCGAGATGGCGAATCTGTCCAAAGTTTTTCCAAGTAAATGTGAATTCATTTAATGTAAATAAGTGATAATTTCAACCATGTTTTATGATTTATGATTTCTAAATCACAAATCTTCCTGTATTTTTTAGTATGATCCTTTTCTCCCATCCTGGATGCCTTGGAACTTGGCCTAACTATAACTAAAATTTGAAATTTAGTTTTCTAATAAGAATTTGGTTCCACTTAATTTATATTTAAATTTTGCATTTTCTTCTTTTGGATGATCAACATGTTCTTTGATAATGTATACAAAAACAGAGCTTTATCTGATTCTTGTTACCATGTTTTGCATGCAAAAACTTTGAAGTTAAGTAGATTTAGATTTAAAATTCTGGCTTCCTTCCTTACTAGCAATATAACTTTAGGGAGGTGAAGTACATTTTCTGAAGATTTTTTTTTTTTTTGTTTGTAAAGTGTTTTCCATGAAAATAAAATGAGATTATGTAAAATGTTCTTGTCATATCACCTGATATCTCCTCACTACTTTTGTTAAACATATGTAATAAAGTTTATCAAAATAGTTAGTGGAGTTGTTAGACTGATTACACTAGTTTGTGGTAATCTTCATGACATGCTCTTCAAGAAGCATTGTTGATGCTATGCATTTGTCTAAAATCTATCAAGCTCTGTGTGAGGTAATTGAAGTATAAAGTTAAACATAGATGAAGTGCTATTCTGTTCTTAAGAAACTAGTGGGAGATAATAGTATTTTTGGATTGTGGGACTAAAAGTAGCACTCATAGTGATGTTTGATTGTAGGACTAAAAGTAACATTCGTTTTATATCCAACTGTGCTGTAATAAATGCACTATTTTTATTGCTAGCAGTTTTAAAGTTTAACTTGGATATTTTTGGTAATTTGTTGAAGAATAGAACTAAACTGATTTGGGAAAATTAGTACAGAATGAAGAATGGATGGTTTACTTTTTGTTTTCAAGTATCTTGGCTTATTTAACCAAAAATCTTATTTGTTGCATATTTCAATCTAGTGGCTTGTTTGTTTTAATAATGCTTGGAAGTAGGAAGATACAAGAGTCCTATATTTGGCCTGTAGTTCTTGTATTTGTCTGTTGGCACATTATGTGAAGTTGATGTAAATGACAGATCAGGAGGGATGTCCCTGGCAAGATCACCTACTATTGCCTACTCATCAGCACTAGGTGGTGCCATGGGTCTGGATAAGTTTTCTGGTTTGCAGATTCAGCCATCTTTTGTCTCATCCAAACCTCATGTTAAGACATTCATTTCATTAAAATCTGTTTTTATAGTTGAAAATGCTAATGCTATTTATATTATTTATGAAATCTTCCTTCCAAAGTTAGTGATTTGTTCATGATGTCTCTATTCTTATGTAGATTCTAATTACACATTGCTTCTTAGAGTTATACAAACTAAGATGTTTCCATCAGTGGAACAAAATAAAAACATAAAATCTGCTTGTAAAAATGCTTTTAAAGAGAGTTTTACCTTCCAAATTCTGTTTTACATGGCATAACTTAGAACAGTAACAGTCTAAGTCACATAACAGTCTTTCCTTTTTTTAAAGCCCTATTAAAAGTGATGCTCTTTTTGTATGGGAAATCAAGAGAAGTCTATTCCAATTTTCTGGTGAGATTCATCTGATTTCTTTCTCCTGACCTCCATCTTCCAGGTTCCTTCAGTGTACTTTCTTCCTTACAGTTCTCCTGCCTTTGAATGGTGCTCTTTAATTAGTTGTATATATCATAATCACCTGAGAAATTTCCATTAAAGCACAAGGGGCCAGACAATTATAACAAGCCAGGCAGACTTGTATAGCTGCAATTTAAAAAATGGTTGATTCTGTACAAACTATTTTTTAAAGCGATTCTGGTACTCAGAGTTGAGACCCACTGTATAGATTAGATAGCCCGCCCCTCCCCCCCAATTAGGATTTTTCTTTTGACTTGGAGGAAGGAGAAGCAGATATAGGGTGTCAAAGGCATTTGGTTTTTATAGAGGCAATTACATTTTCCCTTCTTTCCAGCTTCCCTATAGTTTAGGAGTTACTTCTGGGAAAAGGGACAGCCACGGTAGTGACCCCAATGACCTGCAGCAGTATGGCTTGTTCATAATACCACTCCCTCAGTGTTCCCTTTTTTCTCTACAGTGAGAACATAGTTCATTCCAATAATGTACCTCCATTATCTCAACATTTTGGCAGAAGGGTGGTTGTCTAACTATTTAATCAAGTTTAAGTTTAGTTGTTTCTGTGATTTGTATTTCATATTTGGTTTATGTCTGTATTTAAAAATGATCAAAGTAATGTCATGATTCAGAAAACTATAAAGTGAAGAAAAAACAACGAAAAAGTATGCATAAAAAAGAAAAAAGAAGAAGAAAACTCTAAACTGAAGAAAGAACTTACTTAAACTCCACCACTATCCTTATTTAGGAGCATTTTCTTCCAGGCTTTTTCGTACATATTTTTACATTTTATTTTAAATATTATAATTGGATAACTTGCTTTTTGTCATATATTATTACAGAAAATATACAAATCATTTCAGTGGTGATATTTTTTCCATCAGGTCATAACTCGAGTCCATCAAGATTAAGTTATCTTTGAAGTCACCTTCTGCTCTGGGGCAAAATTATTTAACATCTCTCCATTTTTATGGCAACAGTCATGCTATCTCATGGGGATGCTATGAATATTAGAAAGTATGTGTCAATTTTCTGGCGATATTTAACACAGGAATTGTGCAATTAATGGTAGTTAAAATAATTAATAATGAAAATATTTTAGTCTTTATTGCCCAGCTAAGCTAGTCCTGAATTTGTCTTTACTTTCATAAGACTGAACCTAAGCGTATTTGTAAATACATTTCATATTTTAAAAAAACTGGAAGAGTTACATTTTTATTTATAAAAGTACTCCTTTTGCTTACATTGAGATAAAGAAGTTAAATGTCTTTTAAACAGACTTAAATGATGGGCTCATCTCTCTCCTCGGCAGGTGTCCTGGTACTGCATTTTGGGTTGTAAAGCGGAAGGAAGTTATGGAAAAGTGAGGCTAAATAACAATCATCTCCCAAATTCAGGAGAAGCGGTATGTTGTATTAAATGTCAGGAAATCTTATCAAAGTCTCATTAATGACAATTGTTTTTTTCCCCACATAAAGTCATTATTTCAAATAATTTATTCTAATTTCAACTTGGATCATAACTAAAATCCAACTGTGGAAAAATGTTTTTGCTTTTTATTTATAAGTTTAGCCTAATTATAATTTAATAGTCACATTATTTTAATTTTCCATATGTAACTCAAAATATGTTTTTGTTAATAGATTCCAGCTGACGGTAAAAGTATTTTTGAAGTGAAAGGTTTAGAAACGAATGAAAAATACATATTTGCGGTTGCTGCTTATTCTTCTAATGGGAAGCTTGTTGGTGATGCTATTGGGGAGACAACTAAACCAATTCTGGTTTATCCACCTCTTTCTACTGTTACTACTCGGATGTACCTGACACAGGTAGAAGAGATTTCTGCTAAGTTTTTCCACTATCGTTTCACTGTTAAGCACATACTAAGTAATTTCTGATGGAAGAAAAATCACAGCAGATATTCTAAAGCTCCCCTAATACATATTTTCCATGATTGCAGGTTAGTCACATAAAATATGAATCATTCCTTCTCCTTTTAGTTAGTTTTCTTCTTTACAATAACATTTCCCCCTGGATTACAAGTGTAATACATAATAATTTTAGAAATGTTGGAAAATACTGAGATGCATATAGAGGAAAATAAATATTATCTGTTATCACCCAGAGTAGCAGCTCTTACCCTGGGGCAATTTTGTCAATGTCTGGAGACATTTTGGGTTGTCACAACCTAGTGGGATGCTACTGGCATCTAGTGAGAAGAGACTGGGGATACTCAGCAACCTACAATGCAGGAGACAGCCTTCTATAGCAGATTATCCAGATCAAATGTCAGTACTGCCAGGATTGAGAAACCCTGATCCAGAGACATCCTTTCATTTTTGTGTGTCTATTTACCTGTTTATCTATTTACAGATGTATAAATCCATATATGTACATGCATATGATTTTCTGTATAATCTGTAGTTTAAATCATAATATGCATGTTATTTTATAACCTAGTATTTTCATTTCATATATAATTGTCATTTTTTCATTCCTTGAGGGTGTTTTTCCAAAATATTTTTAAATAACTCCATGGTATTGAATCTCACAGATGTCTCATAGTTTATTTAGTAATTATGGCTGAACATTTAGATGTTTTCAGGTTTTTATTATTATCCAAAAGTTTTGATACATATCATTGAATATTAATCTTTGCTTGTATACATGATTACTTTCTAAATTCATAGAAGGAATTTTCTAAATCAATAGAGGCAGACAGACCTGAGTTCAAATAACAGATCCTCACAATAACCATGTGATACTAAGCAAGTAATTATTATCTGTGAAGTGGGAATAATTGTAGTACCTCCCAGAGGCATTATAAGTATTAAATGAAAGTATGCATATCATGTACGTCTCATATGTTTAACCATAGAACTTATCAAACAGTAAATACTGAATAAATTTTATTATTTTAAGTTATGGATATATTCATGAATTAATGTTTTTGCTGAAATAACTGTTGTCTGATGTTATGGTTTGGACATAAGGTGTCCCCCAATAAAGCTCATTTGTTAGGCAATGTAGAAATGTTCAGAGGTGAAATGATTAGATTATGAGGACTATAACCTCATTGTGGATTAATACATTTGATAGACTAATAATTTGAGTGGGCTGCTGGGTGGTAACTATAGGCAAGTGGTGGAGGCTGGAGGAAGTAGGTCAGTAGGGGCATGCCCTTGGGCTTTATATGTTGTCCCTGGCTCCTCTCTCCCTTTCTCTCTCTGTTTTTCTGTTTCCTGGCTGTCATGACCTGAGCAGTTTTCCTCTGTGACACTCTTCCACCATGATGTTCTGCCTTACCTCAGGCCTAAAGCAATAGAGTCAGAAGACCATGCATTGACACTGTGAGCCCAAAATAAACTTTTCCTCCTCTGTGTTGTTCTTGTCAGGTATTTTGGTCACAGCAACACAAACCCGACTTAAAACATGTCACCAGTGAAAAGAACACTAGAGTGACTCATTGACCTAGGTCTCAAGCATCTAATTTTAAGTCTATTGTTAGCTGTGGAGCTGATGGCTATTCTAAATTTTTGTCATATTCTATGGTGCTACTTTTTCTCTTAATAGTTGATTAGTGTGCTAAGCTTAGATCTTACTTGAATTTTATATTATCATATTTTTCACAGAAAATTAAATTGAAGGAATTGCTGGGATTTGTCTAGCATTAGTTTAGCATGTCATATTGGCTCATGGTTTTCTGGTATTTTGATTTCTTTGGAATTTAATATGTTCCCTAATTTGCAATGATGAAGTTATTGTGAGGAACTGAATATTTCATCAAGGCCTAATTTTTCTCCAGGGAGTGGTTTGACTCTTGGGCTCCGTTTGGCAGAACTCTCATTGAAAGTTAATAAAACTAAGTCCAAGCTATACTGCTGGGATAATGAGAAGTGTCATGAAGTAATGACCTGTGTTTCTTTATTGATACTATATTTGCAGTTCTATAGTTTATTGATGACAGTTTATGGTCATTCTCTCTCATAATGTTAAGTGGTTCAAGCAAAACTTCCTCACTTATTAAACCTCCTTAATTTTTAACTTAAGTTTAAGCTTTTAAATTCTGGCTTCACATGCCTTTCCTTTGGAAGTGGAATCTAATTTTCATTAAAGTGGTTAGTTTTTAGTTTCAGGACAGTTCTCTTCTTTAAAACATATTATCATAAATGTTTTAAAGTAAAATGCAGAGATATTTCACTAAATGCCTATGATTAATTTGACTTTTGAGATTTTAGGTTGTACTTTTATTCAACATTATCCTATAAACATTAATAAAGTCAGGTGAATCTTTAACAGGTTTTCCATTAATATAGAAGCTAGAATTTAGTCTACCTGGAATTTTTTTGTGTAGGATTTTTTTGAATTACATTCTTTGTGTAACTGTTTCTCTTCTTTTTGGCCTCATTTCTTTTTATTTTTCCTCTTTAAGTAGGGAAAATGACTAGGTAATGTGAATACTGTATTTTATGTTTAAAACTAGAAATCTGTGAAAAGTATTCTAGTCTTGACTTTAGAGATTATGATTTTAGGCAAGTTATTTCATCCTGTTTTTCCTGTCTGGGTATACTATTGAACTATAAAGCCAATAGTGAGGGGGCACAATGGATTTTTGAGATAAGGAAATGGGGAACATCATCTATTAAAAACCAACTGACATTTTAAAATTTTTTATTCCATTTGTTGTTGATGGACACTTAGGTGGATTACTTATCTTGGCTCTTGTGAACATGGGAATGCAGGCGTCTTTTTGGCATGCTGATTTTAGTTCCTTTGGGTATCTATTTAGTATTAGAATTGCTGAGTTAATTCTACTTTTAGTTTTCTGAGGAACCTCCATAGTGTTTTCCAAATGACTCTACTAATTTACAGTACCACAGTGTTATGAGGGTTTTCTTTTCTCCTTGCCAACACTCGCTATCTTTCATCTTTTTAAGTCAGTCTAACCAGGTGTGAGGTAATAGCTCATTGTGGTTTTAATTTGCATTTCTCTGATGATACATACAGAGTGTAAAACTGTTCATCCTTAAAAAACAGGAAATTCTGTGGATGAACCTAGAGGACTGTAAGTGAGATAAGCCATAAGTCAGTCATAGAAGGAAAAAAAATATGTAATCTCACTTATGTGTGAAATATAAAATATACTCTCACAGATGGAGAGAGTAGAATGATAGTTATGAGAGGCAAGGATTAGGAGTAGATAGAGGAAGGGGAGATACTGGTCAGCAAACATAGTTACAGTTAGAGAGGAGAAAGTCTTCCCATTGGTGATCTTGATTTTTATTATTTTTAATTTTTTTATTAGTGCATTATAGTTACACATAATTGTGGGGTTCATTTTGACAAACTCATAATTCACGTAACATAATTTGCCGCATTTCTATCCCCAGTACTCCCCACCTTCCCTCTTCTTCTTCCTTTTCCGAGTCCAGTTTCCCTACTCTATCAGTCTTCCTTCCATCGGTGCTATACATATAAGTTGAATGCGCTTGATATATTCATGTATGCACCTAGCATAATTTGGTCAGTTTCATTTGCATTTCCCTCCTTTTTCCATCCCCCTTCTCTCTACTGTTCTCCCTTCTATTTTCATGGGATCCTCGCTCCCTCTTTTTAAAAATTTCTTATTTTTCTCAAATAGGAATCAGTTTTATGTTCTATCCCCCGTCTCCTGTTTGGCCTCTTCCCCTCCCCCTACTCTCTGTACCTCTTTCCCTGTCATTTTTCTTTTATTCCGTGCTATCTGGGTTAGTGCTGGTTAGCAGGTCTACCTGATCAGTACTGTGAGAGTTTGAGGATGTGACATGAGGCTCTGTCAGCAGTCATGGTAGTGGCAGGAACGAGGGAAATGAAGTTCATACGTTTTCCCCACTTTATAGATGAATTTATTAGAACTCTTTGATTAACAAAGGTCTGCCTTTTGACTATGATTTTAAACTTGAAAATATTAGAATAATGGGTAAAAGATAATAATCCCCTCTTTAAGAAATTGAAGTTCTTCTTTTCCCTCTTAATCTCTAACTGAATATTAAAATTCTCTCTGCTCATCTATGTTGGTGAATAATTCAGTGTCTGGTTTGTGCCAGGTTCTATGCTAGATGTCATCTCTCCTTCCTGTGAAATGTGGTTTTTACCCATCTCTTTGTCACAACAGTAACTCTTGTTTAGAAAATTTTGACTTACGGTTTCAGCTAAGATCCTGATTATGTGTAAGGGAACCAGTCTTACCTGGGGTAATGCACTGAGTTGGTGGGAAGGCTTTGGGGTCCAGCCAGCTTGAACCTTATACCTTTGGTTCTTTCTCTCTATATGCATTCTATTACTCTTTCTGGGGGTTGACTCTCTTTAATTCTTCATCTTTGGAGGAAAAATGGAGGTTCCTGGTTTTTTGTATTTCCTTCAATTTCAGCTTCTGAGATCAGCTAGCTGGGTCCTATGATCTTAATTCCAAATTCCTGGGAAATAGTCTAATTGGTCCATCCATGTAATAAAGTATCTGGCCTCATTTTGGATGTTTACCCACGGGCTTGTTTTTAACTTCATCCCTCTTTTTTCCTTTAGTACTCCATCTGGGAAGTCTAAGAGGGCCTGTTATCTCTCACCTTCTCCTCTGGTGTCAGCAGGAAATTTAAACTACCAGCCAGCATGGTCTTCCCCAGTCCTAATCCCAACCCCTCTAAAGGCCTGACCACCCCCTCTGCTCTGCCCCAGTTAGTTAATACCTCCTAATGCCTATCCACCTCTCCCCAGGAGTCCCTTGTGTAAGTGGTAAACCTTCTCTCAAATTCACTTGGATGGTGGAGTATAACTGGCTTTGGTATCAGAACCAAACTTTGAGTGAGGGTCCACTTGGCCTTGCAGGGGCCTATGAGATGCCCATTTTGAGTCAGGCGCTCACCCTGGGCCAGACAACCATGTTAGTATGGTTGCTGGATGTCCTCCCCTGTGGGGAGATAGAAACTGTAAGGAAAGGATTTTAAAATTGATTTGTTTACAATAAAAAAAAAAAAAATTGATTGACCACAATATTTGTTGAATGTTTACTCTGTGCCAGACATGATTCCAGTTTAGTGATTCCAAGACTTGAGTGTTCAATAGAATGATTTGGAGTGTTGTTTAAACAGGTATCTGGGGCCCCACACCAGAGTTCATGATTCACTAGGTCTAGGATTAGGCCTGAGGATTTTGCATGTCTAACAAGATCCGAGGTGGTGTGCTGATGGTCAGAGATCAAATTTGAGTACTGCTGTCAGCAAGGTGAGCAAAATTTAGTGTTAGAAGATAGGTAGTAAATAATGAACACAGTCAATAAGAAATTTATCTAGTATATCAGAAGATGGCAAAAAAAGTAGAGTATGGTAGGGGAATTTGGAAATGTGAAGTGGAAGAATGGAAGGTAGGTTTTAGTATTAAATAGGGTGATCAAGGATGTTGAGAGTTGAGCAGAGACTTGGAAGGAGTGGCTGTACAGAAGGAATGGAGCAAAAGTCCTAAGATTTTCAGCAGCATGTACTGCTGTGTCCAATAACAGCAAGGAGGCCAGTATGGCTAGAGACTGATCAGAAAGATAAGAAGCAACATTATGACATTGGCTTTTACCTTGACTGAAATAGGCAGTCATTGAATGGTTTTGAGTAGTGGTATGACAAAATATGACTTCTTAAAGGTTCACTCTGACTTCTAAATTGGGAATAGACCATAAAGGGTAAAGGGGAAGCACACTCTTCCATTGCACTTCAAGAAGACATGTAGGTGGCTTGGCCAATGTGACAGTAGTCGATGGGTGAGAAGTGGTCAGATCCCGGGTATGTTTTGGAAAAGGGGTTAACCAGAGTTCCTGATGGAACTCCCCATTTCCCTCTACACAATCCAAAGTTCTTCCATTCTTCTCTTACCCTCCCCACCTGCCCATTATGTATCATCATCCACTTATCAGAGAAAACATTTGATCTTTGGTTTTTCTGTGATTGGCTTATTTCACTTAGCATGATATTCTCCAACTCCATCCATTTACCAGCAAATGGCATAATTTTATTCTTCTTTATGACTCAGTAGTAATCCATTGTGTATATATACCACAGTTTCTTTATCCATTCATCAATTGAAGAGCATCTCAGTTGGTTCCACAATCTAGCTATTGTGAATTGAGCAGCTATGAACATTGATGTGGCTGCATCACTGTAGAATGCTGATTTTAAGTCCTTGGGTATAAACCGAGGAGTGGGATAATCCAAGTTTTTTGAGGAATCTCCATACTGCTTTCCAGAGTGGTTGCACCAATTTGCAACTCCACCAGCAGTGTACTGAGTGTGCCTTTCTCCCCACATCCACGTCAACGTTAATTATTGCTTGTGTTCATGATAATAGCCATTCTAATTGGAGTTAGATGAAATCTTAGGGTGGTTTTGATTTGCATTTCTCTAATTACTAGGGATGAGCACTTTTTCATATATTTGTCGGTCACCTGGATATCTTCTTCTGTGAAGTGTCTGCCCAGTTGCTTAGCTCATTAATTGATTGGGTTTTTTGTATTTTTAGTGTAAAGTTTTATAAGTTCTTTATAAATTTTGGAGATTAATGCTCTGTCTGAAGTGTGTGTGGAAAAGTTTTTCTCCCACTCTGTTGGTTCTCTTTCCACAGTATTGTTTCCTTTGCTGAGGAAAAGCTTTTTAATTTGAATCCATCCGGTTTATTGATTCTTGTTTTTATTTCTTGTACATGGGAGTCTTATTAAGGGAGTCTGGTCCTAAGCCAACATGATGAAGATTTGGGCCTACTTTTTCTTCTGTTTGTGAAGGGTCTTGGGTCTAATTCCTAGATACTTGATCCATTGTGTGTTGAATTTTGTATAGGGTGAGAGATAGGGGTTTAATTTCATTTTACTGCATATGGATTTCCAGTTTTGCCAGCACCATTTGTTGAAGAGGCTATCTTTTCTCCATTGTATGTTTTTGGTCCTTTGTCTAGTATGAGATAACTGTACTTATGTGGTTTTGTCTCTGTGTCTTCTATTCTGTACCCTTGGTTTCCCTGTCTATTTTGGTGCTAATACCATGCTATTTTTGTTATTATTGCTCTATAGTAGAGTTCAAGGTCTGGTTTTGTGATACCTCATGCATCACTCTTCCTGCCCAGGATTGCTTTGGCTATCCTGGGTCTTTTGTTCTTCCAGATGAATTTATGACTCCTTTCTGTATTTGTGAGGAATGTCATTGGGATTTTAATTGGAATTGTGTTAAATCTGTATAGTGCCTTTGGAACTATAGCCATTTTGACTATATTAATTCTGCCTATCCAAGAACATGGGAGATCTTTCTATCTAATGTTAGGTCATTTTGTTGTTGACTTTTTATTCTTTTCTTGAATGTGTTCCATGCAATGAATTTCCCTCTTAGTACTGCTTTCATAGTGCCCCAGAGATTTTGATATGTTATACTGCCATTCTCATTTACCTCTAAGACCTATTTTTTCTCCTCCTTGAAGTCTTCAGTTATCCATGCTTCATTCAACAGCATATTATTTAGTCTCTAAGTGTTGGAGTAGTTTCTGTTTTTTATTTTATCATTGATTTCTAATTTCATTCCATTATTATCTGATAGTATATAAGGTAGTATCTCTATTTTTTTTTTTTTTTTGTATTTACTAAGGGCTGCTTTGTGGTACAACATATGGTCTATTTTAGAGAAGGATCCATGTGCTGCTGAGAAGAAAGTGTTTTCACTCATTGATAGATGGAATATTCTATACATGTCTGTTAAGTCTAAATTATTGGTTGTGTTATTGAGTTCTATGGTTTCTTTGTTCAGTTTTTGTTTAGAAGATCTATCCAGTGGTGAGAGCAGTGTGTTAAAGTCACCCAGAAGTATTGTGTTGTGGTCTATTTGGTTCCTGGAAATGAGAAGTATTTGTTTGATGTACATAGATGTGCTGTTGTTTGGGGCATAAATATTTATGATTATTATTTCTTCCTGATGTATGGGTGCCTAACCAATATGAAATGTCCTTCTTTATGCCTTATGACTAACTTTGGCTTGCAGTCCACTTTATCTAATATAAGGATGGAAACTCCTGCCTTTTAATTGAGTCTGTGTGCATGGTATGTTTTTTCCTATCCTTTCACCTTTAGTCTATGGATATCTTTTTCTATGAGATGAGTCTCTTGAAGGCAGCATATTTTTGGGTCTTTCTTTTTAATCTAATCTGCCAGTCTATGTCTTTTGATTGATGATTTTAGTCCATTAACATTCAGGGTTATAATTGAGTTATGATTTGTATTCCCAGACATTTTGGCTTATTTTTGGTTTTTAACTTGACTTGATTTCTCATTTGATTGGCTTTTCCTTTAGGGTAGTTCCTCCCTTTGCTGACTTACATTGTTGTAATTCATTCCCTCCTCATGAAATATTTTGCTGAGAATGTTTTTTTAGTGCAGGCTTTCTATCTGTAAATACTTTTAACATTTGTTTATCATGGAAGGATTATATTTCATCCTCAAATCTGAAGGTTGTTTTGGCTGGGTATAAGATTCTTGATTAGCACTCTTGTTCTTTCAGAACTTGAAATATGTTATTCCAAGCCCTTCTAGCTTTTAGGGTCTGGGCTGAAGAATCTGCTGATATCCATATTGGTTTTCCCCTACATATGATCTGATGCTTTTCTCTTGCAGTCTTTAAAATTCTATCTGTATTTTATATGTTAGGAATTTTCATTATAATGTGCCTTGGTGTGAATCTGTTGTAATTTTGTACATTTGGTGTTCTGTAAGCCTCTTGTATTTGATTTTCCATTTCACTTTTCAAGTTTGGAGAATTATCTAATATTATTTCATTGAATAGATAGTTCATTCCTTTGGTTTGAATCTCTGTGCCTTCCTCAATCCCAATAATTCTTAAGTCTGGTCTTTTCATGATATCCCACAGTTCTTGGAGGTTCCACTCACCATTACCATCTTCTCTGTTTGGTCAACTTTATTTTCAAGATTAAATATTTGTCTTCATTATCTGAAGTTCTGTCTTCCAAGTGATCTAATCTGTTGATGATGCTTTCTATTGAGTTTTTAATTTGGTTTATTGCTTACTTCATTTCAAGGATTTCTGTTTGTTTCTTTTCTCAGAATCTCTATCTCTTTACTGAAATGATCTTTTGCTTCCTGCAGTTGCTCTTTTAACTGTTTATTGGAATTATCATTCATTGCCTGCATTTGCTCTCTTATCTCATCCTTTGCTTTGCAGATCATTTTAATCATATGTTCTGAACTCCTTTTCTGACATTTCTTCTATCATGACATCATTGGATTTTATTCATATGAATCTTGGTTTGTTTGGAACACTTTTTTCCCTTGTTTTTTCATGTTGTTCATGTATGTTCTCCTCTAACAGTGCAAATCTGGGGTACTGCAGTTTCCCCCTTATAGGCTTATAGTGACCCTGCAGGTTTCCAAAACCTCTCCTTTAAGGGGGGGATCAATAATAGCAGCACCTGGTACAGACAATATGTAGTCCTACACCAAATAGCCTCTATGAAGACGTTGACAGTATTGTCATAATAACTAGAGAAGATGAGTTTGGTTATTGTCTATAGTATATCCAGTAGATTTGCAATGAGGTCTACAGTTTCTAATGGTAGACAAAGAGAATGGGGAGGGGTATAGGATATAACTGTTAATGGGATAAAAAAAGAGTATTTAGAGGTACTAGATTGTAGGAAGTGTTAAAGTGGAATCAAAAGAAGTTGGTTGTTAGCATGAGAAAAGGGAGAAAGAGACTCTGAGGAAACAGGCAAACAAGAAAATAGAATGAGAAAAATAAAGGAATAAAAAACTTAAAAATTTCAAAAAGGAGAAAAAAAGGCTATAGTATAACAGTCATATACTCTTCAAACCTCCCAGCCTTCAGTAGCCTGATGCATGAGAGGTACCTGACAATGAGCATCTAATCTTCAGCAGGAGTCTCAGGATGGGATTGGCCCCACATAAAGATGGCAGCTTCACCTTCCAGGATAATCCAAGATGGCTGCACTGGCTTCCAAAGTGTTGGCAAATGGGGAACCACAGCTTGGGTGCCGACTGGGTGCAGGTGTTGAGTCTGCTGGGGGTGTGGGAGGGCTGGGGGTCCTGAAGGCAGTGTGTGATTGGTTGGGCTGGGGGTCCTGCAGGTCCTGGCTATTGTCCCAAAATTGTGGCAGCCATGTGTAACCAAACCTGTGGGTACTGTGACAATGGACTTCCAGGCAACAGCAGGCAGCAGGTGATCTGCTGGCAGTCTGTGGGTGGTCTGCAGGCTAACAGCTGAGAGTCGGTAGGTGGACCTCGGGCAGTGGGTGATGGGTAGGCGAAAGGAAGGCAATGGGCAGGCCAGAGTCAGGCAGATGGGCAAATGGCAGATGATAGGTGGCAGTCAGTAAGCGTTGTGCACTCAAAAAGTAGGTGATGTGTTGGCAGACGGGGGTGATACAGTGGATGAATGGGGGTAAATAGCAGGGGATCAATGAGCAGCACAGACTGCCTCACAGAGAAACAGATTTTCCTCTGCTTGAATTCCGAGTTATGGGGTGACAAGGAATGTAGCCTCCCTCTAGTCTGCCATCTTGGATCTCTATAATTAATTATTTTATTACTCTGTGGTAGTGTTCTTTCTGTTTAATTTCATCCCACCCCCAGATTTATCCTGAACCTCACTACCAGGTTAACCATCTGTGAACATGCTTACGTCATGAAACTCTGCTAAAGCCCCACATAGCCTCCAGATTTTATAAACCTTAATTTGAATCATGGCATCTTTTGTGGTTTGGTAGTGCTCATTAATTGAACAAATAGTATTATTTTAAAAATGATATATTATAAAAAAGGGAGAAGAATTAATTATCATTTCAACAAACTTCCTACACATCTTCTATTCTTTTCCATGGTAAATCTTAGAATTAGATGGTATCTTAGTGACTGCTTAATCCAACTCTTATCTGGCAGATGCAACCTCAAGAAGTGACTCATTTGCCACTCCAAGACTTGGTTTCTCTGCTTTTACCAACTATCAGCCTTTGTACAAATATTCAACTTCTCAGTGTTTCAATTTCCTCATCCCCCAAATAGATATGGTAATAGAATTCAATTCATAGAGATCTAAGGAGAACTCAATGTAACAGTGCACGTATTTAGACTGGTACTTGACATTTGAGAATGTTCTGCTTTGTCTTCAAGGCCTTTTGGCAGAAATTGTGTCCTATTTTTAATTTCTCCATCATATTGCCCATTTTTTCTTCATGGTGTGATCCATCCCTCCAGTTTCTCCTAAATACTCTGTGGTCATGTCCACTACTGGTTCCTCCCAGATTCTGTCTAAGCCGTGACAGTCTAAATCTTATGCCTGCCTCCTCTTGGGAGTCTTCTGCTTTTCTAAAGCCTCAATAGTACTTATATCATTCTTTGTTGTCCTTCTGTGATTTCATGTGGTTAAAGCCTTTTACCTGATTCCAGTTACATAGAGTATGAGATCATTCCTGAGCTGTGAGGAATGTACTCATCCAGTGCTTAGTTCAGATAGAAACTTCATAAAAGCATATTGGTTGGTTGATTATGAGTAACCATTTGACAGATTGGAAAAGTTCTGGTCCTTGAGTGGAAAATATTCTAGTAATGTGTCATTTATATGCTTACTTCAATGAATTTCTTTTTACTTTGTCCCCTACTCATTTCTATAAAGGATTTGAAGCAGCACATAAATCATTTGGTAAGATTTTGTACTTTTACATATGCATTTAAGTAGAATACTTTGTAGAAATATCTTTAAAGAAATATATTCTACCAAAAGAAATAGGTAAGTTGATGATTGTCTTTTTTCTTCTGAGCCTCTAGGCTTTACCAGTAAAATAATTTATTTTCTCTAATGTTAAATTTGTTAAACTTAAAAGATATCATGACTTCTTGGAAAGCATTTCTATTTTATCCTTTACTCTTTTCAGTGGTGAACTCTTTGTGCACAAAAGCTCTGAAAGTGTCAGTCAGAAGCAGAAAAGAATGAAGTATATTTCATATATTGGGTTCGGGAAATCTGATTGTTTCTCTTGGAACAGATTGTTCATTATAACAGTATCTATAATAAATGGAGCACACTGCCGAGATAGATGAAAATGAAATTAATTTGGCTCAGAAGTGATCTTTGTTTTGCTTATGAGGATTCGAAACATCCTTACAGAGTTTCAAATTTCCATGCAATTTGAAAATAAAAGAGATTTCAAAATGTGTCTGTTTCTCCCTTGCCAGTGCCCACTATTCCCTCACTATGGCACTGCTGAACAGAACAGCAAATGTGAATAACTGCATGTGAAATTAGCATGCAGTAGGCACTTATGAGAAATTCTTGTCTAAAATATACGTTTCTCAAATAGAAATATTGCATGATAACAGTGTGCTTTGTGTTGTAGGTTGCCTATCAGATTGGTAACTACGAGTTGACTAAGAAGGTTTTTTCTCCAGTTTGGGATTATTTTGTTGCCTCACCGCTTCAGGATGAACAATCCACTATTTGTTTGAGCAATATAATGACTATTACACAGAGAAGGTAATTAGAAATATTATTTTAAGATATTAATTTGCTCACTGAAGCTTTGAATTAATTTATTTTCAATTTCTTGTTAAGATATTTCATGTAAAACTATTTCTAACAGAATTATAATAACTGTATACATTCCAGGATCTTGAGTCCTTTCTAGAAAGTTCCTCACTAGAGTCTCTCTTTCTCACAAATATACACACACAAAACAAACGATCAACCCTTCAAAGTATGTGGATGAAGGTTATGAAATCAAAATATCAAATACTAATCAAAGTATTGTCAGTTATGTCAGAAAACACAAATCCTCCCTGAAAATTTTCCTAACAGATCAAGGTCAGGTTGAGCTGAAGGTGAGGGTCTGATTGGTAGACTATTATAATCTGAAGGCTTTTCCTATGCTTGAAGAGGCTCCCAGGATTAGACCATCAACAAATATAAATAATCTGGTGGAAGCCATATAATATGGCAGGCTGTCTTTTGACTTGACTTTATTGTCATCGTTCCTTAAAGGAATAAAGTTTAAGAGCAGTCTCAGAAATAAGCATTAGTGTAATTTCAGGTTGTCTCACCAACAAACTAAAAACCAAGAATCTCTCTCATCTGTTTGTTAATGCCTGAGATTCCTTTAATAAGAAGACAAAATCTTTTGCTTCAATGAGCTCAAAAATGCAAATGGTGGTTGAAACAAGGTATTGACAATGCTTATTTACATTAAAATCATGATTCATTTCAATTACACAAATGTAGTCTCAGTACTTAACATGTACAAGGGTGCCATGAGGAAGGACTTGAGAAATATTTTAGAGGAGGAAGAGACAGGACTTAGGTTTTATATAACTGGGTTAATAGAGCAAGGAGTGAAAGTGACTAGGATTTTTAGTGTTTAAGGCACTGGGAAGTTTGTGACATTTACTAAGGGGATGAGAGAGGTAGAACAAGTGTTTGGAGGAACATAATGAATTTGGGGATATTTTGAGTTTGGTTTTCCAACAGGATGACTTTGTGAATATAAGATGCCAATAAATGTATTTATTTAGTGCTGACACTCAGGAGATAGTCAAGGCTAGAGGTAGAGATTTGGAAGTTGTCCATGGAGGTCATTGAAATCTTCTAAATGAGAAAATCTCCTAGGAATGACTGTTTAGCAGAAAAGATAGAAGGTGGGGCTCAAACCGTGGTCACTGCTTATATTTAAGGAGCAAAAGCAGGAAGTGGAATCAAGGGAGAATATTGAAAGGGAGCTGCCCATGGAATTAAAATTTAGGAAAACGTGTTGGCCAAGGGAAGTGAGAGTATCACCAGAGGAACTGACCAGTCATATCAGATGCTGATGCAAAGTCCAGCTCAATAAAATGGTTCAGAGAGGTTGAGTAGGATGAAAACCAAGAAGAGGCATTTAGAGTTGGCAATTAGGAGGCCATTGGTGGATTCAGGAGAGCCATGTTTGTGTCGTGATGGGCCAGAAACCATTTTGTAATTGGCTAAGGAATAAATTAAATTGGAGAATTACAACAAGAGAAGACTGCTTGAGTGGAGTTGGGTAGTGAAGAGAAGAGGGAAGCAGGCAGAAATTTGAGGGTAAAGACAGCCTTAAGGGAAGAATTTTGGAGGGTGGAGGGAGGGGAGCCCATAAAAAGGGAGAGAATGAAGATACAAATAAATGCAGGTGGTGATGCCATTGTAGGGGTAGAACCTGGAGGTTGGATGAGCTCCTGGGGTGGGAAACAGGGGGTGTAGAACATTTTCTCTGGAGAAAAAGAACAAAGAGACATCTGGAATAAATGGAAATGTTGCTAAGAAGTGCTAATGACTCAGCTGAAGTAATGTAACATGAATTTGTAATGAAGCCCAGCCCTTAATGATTAAGGGCCTGCTTGATTCATCTTTATACCCCAAGGCCTAGGACTGTGTCTTGTATATAGTAGGCTTTCAGAAAATGCTAATTTACATGAAAGAATGAGCAAAATAATTAACTGAACAAATAATTGACTTGTGGC
Source organism: Sciurus vulgaris (assembly GCF_902686455.1). Classification (NCBI taxonomy): domain Eukaryota; kingdom Metazoa; phylum Chordata; class Mammalia; order Rodentia; family Sciuridae; genus Sciurus; species Sciurus vulgaris. The sequence goes on from NC_136465.1 coordinate 156,862,433, forward strand.
AGGGATAGAAAGAGTGGGCAGTGACATCAGGCAAATTGATTATTGGATGAAATCAAGAGGTGGCTGAACTTAAGGTGCTAGAAAGTTCACTCTTGAAAAGACTGAGCAGAGTCTGAGCTGGAGAGGGAAGGAAATGGAGCCAGGAAGAGATAGGTAGGACCAGTTGCATGTGACAAGATGCTGAATTTCATCATGAGGATGATAAGGTTTAGTTTGAGTTGCAGGGACAGGGGAACTGAAGTGCTCCAGGCAAAGTTAAGTTCAGAGCTCAGCATGGTAGGGATTATCTTCACGTGTGAATTACTGATGTTGGATCCTTTCCTATTTTGAGGGGATTGGGGGTATAGGGAGTAGATGGACCCAAAGCTTAAGAGAAGAGTTTTGTTACCAACAAAGCCTAAGGTCAGTAGAAAGAATATTGAAAACACAGAAGAAAAACTGCAGATTTCAAAGCTTTGCCAGTGGTTGGCACTGTTGACTGAAATTTAGAAAGGCTAATTAGATATAAACTCAGTTATTAAGATTCTTGGTCTTTAACCATACTGAGTTTGCTATAAATGACCCTGTTTTCTTCCCTTGCCTACAGTGATTTTGTTATATTGATAGGAAAGAACTATATATGTAAAAGAATCAGAAAACTTTGCTACTAGTCATTTTTATGTATCTGTGGCATAATATTTCCATGGCGTAATTCTCTTAGTTGTGAACTTCTTGTTAAGGTAGTCTTTAACTTTAATTTAAGCAGCTGTAGAAGAATAGCTATTCCATACATTTTTGTTGCTGTTGGGATCACTGTGTAGATAAAGAGAACAAATGAATCTAAAAAGGTGAGTTCTTGTGCTAAATAGACCGTTTCATATTTCTACCTGTAACATCATTTATTTCTTCTGCAGGTTATATTCAGATATTTTGGCAGAGACTTCTTCAATCCTCTTATTTCTTTTTCTTAGAAATATCTTTGTAATAAGTGACATTAAAATTAAAGAAGAAAATCTTTTCTGTGATAATATCAAAGGCAATGATATTTTCCCTGCTCAGCAAGTAAGTGAGTTAAAGTGACTAAAAGCATGGGTATGAGATGCCATTGTATGGATGTGTTGCTTTATTTGATTTTCCATATAGGTTTTCATGAACCTGAATTCATGTTTTTCTCTTTTCAGTTTATCATGTTTTTTTCCTCTGTGTACAAGAGTAGTATGTACTTCAGAATTCAAAACTATATAATGTGTAAAGTGAAACCCATTGTAATTCTACCTCTTCTAAGAATACTGATTTCATTTCATGTGGTTTCTTGAATTTTTAAAAATATGCATAGAGCTGGGGTCGTGGCTCAGTGATGGAGCACTTGCCTAGCATGTGTGAGGCACTGGGTTCTCAGAACCACATATAAATAAATAAAATAAAGATCCATTGTCAACTAAAATTATATTTTTTAAAAAAGCATGGAGATAAAAATGTTTTAAAATATATGCACAGACAAACCTATTATTTACAAAAATGGGATCTCAATTTACTTGCCATTCTGCAACTTTTTTTCAGATAATTTTTATAATAAAACTTGGACATAATTTCATGCTGGTATATATCAATCAATGCTATATTCATTTTACTTATAATATTGCATTTCTGTGCAGACTCAGCATTTCAACTTATCTTCTATGATAGATTTTCGGGGGGGGGGTTACAAACATTGCTTTATACACATCTGCAACCCTCTAATGCTCTTACTTTTAATAATGATCCTACATTAATTTTTTAAATTCTAGCTTGAAGTTTTCTCTGTTATCTCCCTTTTCTTGTTTACCTACCTTAGATATAGATGTTTTTGCCATCTGTGTTGTTCGTTGATTTTTTTCAGTTTTTTTGTACCCATCCATTTCCTCGCTAATTAGTTAACTAGTAAACTATTACATGAGACTGTGCTGGTTTCTGGGGATGCCAGAGTTAAAAAAAAAAAATGACCTTTTGCTGAAGACAAATTCACTGTCCTGTAGAGCTCAATTACTCACCACTGTTAACCTGTTCTTACCACATTGCTTTCTGTTTCTTTTTTCATCATATCCAATCTGAAAATAAAGACAAATTTACAGTGCTTCAGTGAATTACAGAATGCTAAATTACCATTCTAGCAAAAACTAGTTGTGTGGAAATTTCTGGCTACCAATCATAGAGCTTCTTTTGTACATAATTTTTTATGTGTATGCAGAAAAATAATGAAATCTCTCCCCAGGAAAGGAAAGGAGAACAGATTCCTGTTCTTTTTAAGTTGCAATAATGTTAAAATACTAATTGCATAATTAACTATCATTTTAATTTAAGTAGCAAAACCATAAGTAGCAGAAGTATAATGAATATTAGTTTGCTTTACTAAAAATTTACCATTTTCTCACAAATCAAAAAGGGAAATTGGAATTTCTTAATCAAGTTGGGACAAGGTTATAGAGATATAATACTTAAATTATTATTTGCTATAATTTGTTTTTGAAAGCTAGATTTTTTCCTAACATATAGCTAAGATTTTATCTTACCAGTAGAAAATGATTGGTTCCTTTTTGTTGTTAGTGGTAATTGTATTGTTTTACAAAAAATTTCTGAAGTTTGAGCTAAGATTATACTATTTACATGTAGTGTTCTTAGAGAGTTAGGATTGTTTCTGAATTTAGATTTTCTTCATGCCTGTCATAAGCCACAGGATCACATTTCCTACCCTTTCTTCTCCTTAAAGACAATAGTTAAGCACCTCATGTTCAGTTTGAGTAACAATGCCTTTTTCTTTACAGATGGCTAGACTGATGGAATGTGAGAGGGTATTAGTGGCATTGGAACTTAGCATCTTTTTGAATGATTCCAGTTATGCCCTTCAAGCTGTGACTCAGTGTTATGGCCTTCTTGCTCCTATAATATATCACAATATTGTTTTGGTACCTGTTGTACAGGTAAGGGTATCCCAATCCTGTTTATGGGTAATTTTATAAAGGCAGTTCATTTTGGAAAAGAAAAGAAGTGTATCTATCTCCTATACATATAGGTCAAGAAAAAGTACTATGAAATTTCAGCGCTTAACTGAAAAACATTTTAATAAATTAACCCTGGGTCAACATAAATAAGGACATAAAATGTTTTTCTCTGAAAACATTCAACTTTGCTGCTATTTACAGTTAAATATTGGCAATAAACTTTTCTTGGTTTTTAAAGTGATTTCAATTTTCATGTTCTTGTAATTTTAGAAACAATAGTATATATTCAAAGCATATATTCAAAGTATATATTAAAGCCATTATCAAGTGGAAAATATTGTGAACAACCTAAGAAAACATATGTGGTAATGGAGGAGTTGGGATTTATGGATAAAGGATTGATGAGATCTGGCAAAGGGAATTATGTTAGCTGAATGAGCTTCTTAGCAAATTACCATCAACCTAGTGATTTAAAAGGACATCTATGTACTATCTCATTGTTTCTGTGGGCTGGGAGATTGGATACAGTTTAGCTGGATTTTATGTTTCTGATCTACCTCAGTGTAAAATTAAAGTGTTGACCCAGGCCTGTAATTTTATCTAAAGATGGAGGTCCTTTTGTGAGTTTACTAGTTAAGTTGGCATTCTTATCCAATGAAAAGAGAATGGACATTTTAATAAATGGCAATGAAACATCTGAATATTTATCTGAATAAAAATGGAGTTTGATAGCTGGGTCAAATGGTGGCAGAACCCCAACTATCCCACTCCTTGGTCTACACCCAAAGGACTTAAAATCAGCATAGTACAGTGATGCAGTCACATCAATGTTCATAGCTGCTCAATTCACAATAGCTAGATTGTGGAACCAACCTAGATGCCCTTCAATTGGTGAATGGATAAAGAAACTGTGGCATATATACACAATGGAATATTACTCAGCCATAAAGAAGAATAAAATTATGGCATTTGCAGGAAAAATGGATGGAATTGGAGAATATCATGCTAAGTGAGATAAACCAATCCCCAAAACCAAAGGCTGAATGATCTCTCTGATAAGTGGATGATGATACATAATTGGGGGTGGGAGGGAGGCAAGAATGGAGGAAGGATGGGTTGTATAGAGGAAAAAGAGGGATGGGAGGGGTGGGGGGAAGGAAAAATAACAGAATGAGACAAACATCATTATCTTATGTATATGTATGAAAACACAAATGGTGCGACTCTACTTCATGTACAACCAGAGAAAAAACAGTTGTACCCCATTTGTGTATAATGAATCGAAATAAATAAATTATAAAAAAATGGAGTTTGATCACTATTAGTGCCATTTTAAGAAAAGTCCAGATGTATTAAAGACTTATACGTAAAATAAAGCAAAAATATTATGGGGAAAAAATCCTAAGAAATTACGAGCAGCCTAGGGGTTGGGAGTCAGGGGGGCCTTTCTAAGACTGAACTTCTAGAGAAAACAAGAAACATATATGTGATAAGAGGGACCACTAAAATATTGTAGAAAACAATATGGATTTGGAAAACATATCTCTGAAGCTGATTAAGGGTAACTGATAATAACCTAATTAAAAATTGGGCATATGATATGAATAGGCAGTTCATAGGAGATCAAGTCCAAGTGGCTGAGAAACATGAAAAGAAGCTCAAACTGTGAATATTCATTGGAGTGCATATTAAATTAACAATATAATAAGATCTGTAACTCCTGGTGAAAACATATGATAGAGGCATTCTTCTTCATTGATGGGGGAAATGTGAATTATTATAAGCTTTTGGATTTTGATAAAGCAACTTAATTTTAATTAAATCAATTTTAAACAAAATTAAAAACAAATATACCTTACAGTAATTCTTCTACTAGTAATTTATCTCATAGAATAAAATTTTAATAAAATTAAAAATATATTTATCTGATGAAGCAATCCTACCATGTTAGTTTCCCCCCAGAATAAAATCCCTAGTTGGCAAAATACCGTGCCTTGTTCCATCCCAATTTTTAATTAGGTTATTATCAGTTACCCTTAATCAGCTTCAGAGATGTTTTCCAAATCCATATTGTTTTCTACATGTTCTGGATCAACATGTTCTACCTCCTGGGCACACAGTGCACACAGTGGTCGTTGGTTAGAGTATGCACTGTGTCCTGGAAGGTGGTGCTTTATCCTCAGTGGGTATCATCTCAAAGCTGGCATTTCAGTTGCTACTTAGAGTTGGCACCTGAGCAAGCATAAGGGTGTTTGCTGTGGTGTTGTTCTTGGTCATGGCAAGAAAGCAAGGGACAAAAACAAGTAACAAGTGCCAAATCTTAAACATCACCCATAAAAGTGTGCAGTGTGAGAGCCTGGAAAGGGCTGAATAAATGAAGCGATGCAGCATTAGTAGCAATGCCTTAGTATTGTCCCTGCAGACTTGATGTTCACACGACAGGGTTGGAGGAGACATGCAGAGCTCAGAGAAGTGTGTGTAAATCCCATTTTGTAAAATAACAACAACCTTCCTTCTGTGTATGTTTATGTGTAAGTGTATATGTGTATATGATTATATGGGCCATATGTATATGATTATTATATATAATGATTATATAAGCTGCCGGGAAAACCACTTGGGTGTTAGCATGATTTGGGGATATGGAGTGGTATGGTGGCAGAGGGTGATGGAGGGGAGGAATTAAAAAAGTTAAAAATACTTGCCATTGTACTGTTACAGTTAGAATGGTAGCTGAAAGCAATTAATATGCCTCAAAAGAACTGGTACCCTTGTATTAATTTGTCCTGTGGAATAATCTGAATGATGAATAGAGGGCTGCTATCTCAGCTCTACTTTTCTGATGCTAATATTGTTCAGAAGTATGTAGCACTATGGACAGCTAAACTTAATCATCTAGCTCTTGATCAAATTCAAGATTGTATAATTTGAAACAAGGAGAATAGGAAGTAAACACCAATATCAATTGATTTTGGGGGACATGTATGGTTTTAATTTTCAAGAAAACTGTATTTCAAGCTCCTGGAATTACTGTATAATATTTGATATGCCACATAATCCTCTGTGTGGTTTTTCAAGGTCCTTCTAAGCCTGGATGTGATTGTTAGTTTCTTATATACATGTGGCACTGGGCCTTTATCTTCTACAATGCTTGTCAAAATATGCTTTGTTTTATAGTTACTTGTATGCCTATTCTATACTCCCCACTAGCTTTCAAGTTATTTTAGATAATTGATTCATCTGAAAATCGAATAGTCAATTTTATCTATTCATATTCTTTTATATATAATAAATAATAAATAATTATTTGTAACAAAATTTTATGGCTTAGGACTCACGATTTGAATACAACATTGTGTAATGGGTAAGGATGATATTTTAACACAAAAATCATTGTGTTTCTATTTTTTAGATCTTGATAAAGTGCTTAGTGGTTTTGCAAGGGGTCCCAAATGTTGTCCACTCGAAGAAAAATATTTCGAGTTTTGAAAGTATACAGCACATGATAGCCTGTTGTTCCTTCTATGTAACAAAGGTATTTATCTCATTCTTTGTCCAGTGTTACAGAATTTAGGAGCAGTAATGATTTATAAAGTCAAACTACTTTTAATCACAATAATTAAAACACTTAAAAATAGCATCACCAAAGCATTTTTAGATCGAAAGCAAATTTCTGAACATTGCAGAAGGGTTGTCTGTTTTGAAGTTTTTGGCAAAATTGTGGCACTTCACAAACAAAAGCTTGATGTTACTGAAATAACTTTTGTATATTTTGTGGGCATCATATGTAGTCACACAGGACATGTTTCAGAACCCTAAAACAATACATACTTTATTATACTGCAGTCAGGCTGCACATCATCTTGTCAGCCTGTGATCTCAGAGGAACCTGCAGGCAGACCTATGGCATCTTAGCCCAGGAGTTGGGCTAGGGCACTGGGGCTCAGAACTTATTCCGAGATTTAGTAGCATGGTTTTGATTAATGAGGGGTCAGTCAGTCAATGAGGGGTATGATAATGTCATGAAGGAGACCTGAAGGAAAGGCAGACTAGGTGGAGTCTAAGGATGATTATGAGACTGATGTGCAGAACCCTGACCTGAAAGGAGGGCAGACTGTAGAGGTGAATTCAGACTATCAAGCAAGAGGGAGCTATCTGTCTGGAGATCTTAGCAGGAGAGAAGACACAGCAAAAGTGCGGTTGAAATATAAACTCATATTTCATCTTTATTTCATTCCTTCATTTCACAAATATATGACGTATGCCCAAAGAATTAGAGGAGAGCCTCATAATAGCTGAAGAAGAATAAATCATGGATGATACCAGAGTTTTAGCTTATATGATGAATGGTTGGTGGTGAACAGGAAGACTTAGTGAAAGATCACTAAGGGCTGGGACACCTAGGAAATGAGACTTAGACATGCTTTAAGCAAGAGTTACAAACTCAAATGCCTATTGAGACCATACTGGTATAAAACAAATTGTGATTTTGCTGGATATAAGGCTAGATTTGTTGGGTCCTAAGACAGACTTACCTGTAGGCATTGAAATTTATTAAAACAAAATCAAAAAACAACAAACCAAAGCTGTCTCCCAGAGCTTATAGTTTAGTGGGGGAGGCAGAAAACACGTACACATATAAAATATAATTCCTTGAAACTTTAAAACAGAAAAGCAGTTAAGGGAGAGAGGTTTATGGGGCTGGGCTACTTTAGATATGATTATTCTATGTAAGAGAAAGGGTAGAACTAAAACAGATGGCAGAGGAACAGCTTTGTCGATAGAGGGCAGGAAGAATTATGTGAGCAAATGGACATGGAGACTCAAGGTCAATTTAGCCTATAAATGAATAGTAGTTTAAATGGGGTAGACCAGTGGTAGAGCAATGGATTTCCAGCCTATTGACCTGAGAGCTTTTGAAAGAAGTCTGTACATTCATAGGAGTGCCTAGCACTGTTTGTATGCAGAATCAATATATTCTCACATATACATTTTGCTTTTTTTGCAAATAAGTGTGAAAACTGTTGAAATAGTTAACTATTTTTATTGTAGCTTCCAGTTAATGAGAAGAGTTATTAGAGAAACGTTACTGTAGCTTAAAAGCTTAGGGAAAGTTGTTTATTTATTTTAATATAAAGAAATGCAGGAATTCTGAGTAGATGGCAGCTTAAGCACAGATCCCTGACTTCTTTTGAATTTCTTTTTCAGGATATTAGAGCAGCCTTAGCAGGCCCTTTGGCGAAGTCTAAGGGGTGTCTTAGTTCTGGGGGAAGGGCATTTTATAGGACCTCATTTGCCTTGGAAATAAGAAAGAGATCAGAGGCAGGAAAGTAGACTTCTTTATCCTCATTGTTTGGCTCAAAGACCAGCATTGTGTGATTCCCTTAAAGTCTTACTGAGAATCCAGAGGATATCCTCAAAGAAGAGCCATCCACATCTGTCTGCTCATTTTATGTGGTTTTCATAGAACCCTTCTGATTTGTCCAGAGATTTGGAAGAACACTGCAGATGTGGGCTGATTTGGTCCAATGCTTTAAGTAGGACTTAAGTTTGCCTCTGTGGAGGTCTGCCACCAGACAGGCTTCTACCCTCTACCTCTGCAAAGAAGCCATTATTTGCTGACTGTTCATGGCCTGACTTCAAGAGCTGAAGATAATATTCCTTCCCTTGCCTACCAGTTTACTACTGTTGGAGAGATCTCCATGACCTGGTCTCTGCAGATGTTTAAGGGATGTAGCCATTAGCAGGGAGAGAAACATAAAGATTCGTTGAAGGAGACTCAGTACTCTGAAGGAGGAAGAGCAAGCCAAACTCCCAAATGATTGTATTATTTGCTCTTATCATGTTGGAAAAAGATTAGAGATGACTTGGGGATAAAAGAAAACTTTTAAGGAAAAGCAGTCAGATGGTCCAAAACCAACCAACCAACCAACCAACCAACCAACCAACCTATCAACCAACTAAACAACTCCCACTCCACAAAAAAAATGTAACTGAACAAATTTGATATATGATTGAAATATTAAACAGCTAAAGGTATGGCAATGATATTTCTTGAATCAACTCTGGAAGCTCAAGAAATACCTCACAATGTAAAGCAGAGTTACCTAAAGAGGGTAAATAAATTTAGAGGGTAGATTTAGAAGTCATAAATTGAAAATGTCAGGAATCTGGGAGTAGAAAAAGAAACAAATGGAGAGGTAATAGGCTTCCTGTATCCCAGGCAGAGAGAAGTTGTTTAAATTACTGAATTCAGAGATAAAGGACAAATCTTAATGTTTTGAGACCCAAAGAACAGGTTATTTGCAATGGAAAGAAAATCAATTGGCTTCAAACTTTTTATCAGCAACTCTTGAAGTTAAAACACCAAAACAACATTGGTAGAGTCCTAAGGCCCACTAAGGCCCCAAAATTAATAACCAGGAAAGATATCATTCATTTGTCAGGGCAAAAGTAAACATGTTCAGAAGTGCAAGCATTTGAAGTCTTCTGCCCTGGTACTTATCTGAGGTACTAGGGGAAATACTCTATCAAATGACAGTTGAATCAGAACAGAAATCCCAAGATAGGGAAAGACAAAAAGGACAGGAATAATGAGAGTAATGAATCTTGCAATATATGTATTATTAAAATTAAATAGGTAATAATGACATGACTAGGACTTTGTAATATAAATGCTAAGTAGGGATTCTTCAAAGAGTAGAGTCATCCTTGAAAGGAAAACTTATTTGTAAACTAGAACTAAAACTTGCATCCTGTTTAGGATGGGAGCATATGTCAGCAGGTGGATTTGTGGATCACAGTTGTGTGAACTTATTTTTACATAAAATACATATAACATAAAACTTATTTTCTTTGACAAAATATATATGTGTGTGTATACATGCATGCACACGCACACTTAAAGATTACGCAGGAACATGTCACCTTGAGCAGAACTTTAAAGCCCTGTAGGATTTCTTAATTGACAGAGAGAAAAAATGAACAGGGAGGAAGCAGAGAAAGGAAACAAGAACAGGAAAAAATGGGAGAGGAAAACTGGTTATTCAGTAAAAGTAAGAAAAGGGAAAAAGAGATAGTATTTAAGATGGAATCAATAAAAGTAAGCATATTATTCAGTTCAGTAAGTGTGAGGGGTCTTAGAAGACAGTGATTGCCAGTTGGACTAAAAATTCAGGCTCTAATGTTTGTCACTTGAAGGAACATGCATAAAACAAAGTGACAAAGGTTGATTAATAAACAAAGAAACTGAGCAAATGCAAACAAAAATAAAGGAGGAAAATGGCAATTTTCATATTAGAAAAGGTAGAGTTTAGGTGCCAAAACATATACCAGGACAAAGAAAGGCACTGGCTTGTGTCTCTCAAATCTGTCATGTACCCTTCCCTGCTCCTGGATGGCATCTTGTCTTTTACCAGTCTGAGGACTGTCTCACTGTCAAGTACAAAAGATCAAGTCTGGTCATAAGTTTGATTCCTAGCATTGAAAGGAAAAAAAAAAAAAAAAAAAAAGAAAAGAAAAATAAAATGACATCTGAATTAAAACAAATTCAAAATTTTTATAACAGCAAATTAAAGGAGCAGAACAATAAGATTATATGAAAAATGCCACAAAGGCATTTGACAATACTTAGCAACCTTTTCTAATAAAATTTCTAATAAGTTAGGAATGGAAGGAAGCTGTTGAATAATGATAAAGACATTTACCCAAATTTTATAGCAAATATCATACTAAATGGCAAATTTCTGAAGTCATTTCCCTAAAAATCAGGCACAGAAAAGAGATGCTGACTTTTAACAGTGAGATTCAGTATTTTCAGAGGTTCTTTCTTATGCAATAGATGAAAATATGATATCAGGAAGCAAAGCATAATTTATTTATAATTATGAAGGTCTTAAAAATCCAGGAGAAGCCAGCAAAAATGATTAGAACTATAAAGAGAATATGTTAAGTGATATATGTAAAACATTTATAAATTGATAGTTTTTTCCCTACTAGTAGTAGAAATGGAGAGGGTACAATATACCACTTATAATACATGATATTAGAAATTTAACAAAGTGTCAAAGAACCTAAAGAAAAGAACTGCGACATCTTATCAAAGGATATAAAATAAGATCTGAACATATGGCAGGCCACACCAAGTTCCTGAAGAGGAAGATTTACTGTCATAGAAATGTAAATCCTTCCTAAAGTAACATTTAAATTTAATGCAGCTCTAATCAAAATCCCAATAGGGTTTCCCTGGAACTGATTAGAATAATTTAAATGTTCTCAATAGATATTAAAATTTACCATAAGGCCACTTTAATAAAAAATATGGTGTTATCAGAATAGTGGGCAAATAGTTCAGTAGATGAGATTAGAGGGTACAGGAATAGCCCCAAGTCTACAGAAGAAATTAATATATGACAAAGTTAGCAATTTGATTCATTGAGGAAATAATAGTTTATTATAATAATTCATTTAATGGAAGGTATTGATGTATTTCTCTGAAAGTAAACAAAGCCAGAGCTCTGCCTCAGAACAAATAAAGTTCATTTGCACTCAAGAACATTTGTATGACCTTGGAATCAGGGAATAACTTCCTCAGCAAGGCACAAAATACACAGAAAAATACAGATAACTAATTACCGGATAGTTAAAACATTTTTATGGCAAGACACAGTGAGTGGAGCTTAAATTATGTGACAAATATAGGATTATATTTATATGTGTGTGTGTGTGTGTGTGTGTGTGTGTGTGTGTGTGTGTGTAGGTATATAGATATATAGAAAAATAAGTGACAGATACAGGATTATTAACATTGATTGCCTCAGGTGGTAATCAATGAAAAAATACAAAATAATATTACAATTTCTGAAAAGGAGAATCTGATTTATCTTTAGTCATATGATTAAATATTTGAGTTGCCTTACCAGGTACAGCAGATGAAGGGCCATTTTCTGAGGACAGGGGGGAGCCATTGAAGGGATTCAAACCTAGAAATGATGTAATGAGATTTGCATTTTAGAAAAAAAGGAATTGTAGTTGAACAATAGATACCAATTAGAGGGGATAAGACCAGTCATGGGATAAATTGGAAGATGAGAAATGAAAAATTAAACTAGTGTGGAAAAGTGGGAGGTAGAGAAAATGGAAAGGATTCAAGAGTTACTTAAGAAATAGGATTGAGAAGCTAGACACCTACCAGACATAGGGTATAAAGGAGGGAGAGGGAAAGGTCAACAATAATATCCAACTGCCTCCCTAAGCACCTACTTTTATTGTTGATCCTGAATGAGGAGTACTTTTGTGTGGTAAAGGGGGAGAAGATAATGATTTTTGGACAGACTGAATTTTTGAGGTCTACAGGATACCTAAAGAGATGTCCATGACATAATTGGCCCAGTGGGCCTGGAATGCTGGAGAGGACAAATGTGTATAAAGACAAGGGGTCATTAGCATATGGACTGCAATACAAATAGATGAAGTTACCTGGAGACAGTGTGTGGAATGTGAAGGGAAGAGAGTTTTTTAAGAACCTCAAGGGTGCATGTAATCCAAGGGGCCAATCCTGCTTCCAAACACTAGGCAGAGTGAAGACCTGGAGAGTTCGATTAGGCCCAACCTGTTCTGCCATTCCTATCCCCTTCCCAGCTTTGGCAATCTTCCTGCTCTGTCAGTTCTGTCATTGTCTGAAAGCACCCCTGAAAGCACCCCTCTCCTTTTCCATTGCCACAGTCACACATGCACATCAATTAGTGTTGTGCTGGGCCCAGAGCACTCCTTCCGGGGTTACTTTTCTTTAGAACATGCTCATCTGCTTGACCTTCCCTGCCAGACTCTTCCATAAAGGAAATGGGGGTGGGGTGGGATGTCTCATTCAAATAAAGGAAGGTCAGGTTGCACTCTCCTTCCGGGACACTGGACATGGCTAATCACCATACATTTATATAACTAACAGGGGCTACTGCATGTTTCTTGAAGAAAAGAGAAATTATTCCAAGGCGGCTTACCACTTGCCTATAGCACTTTTTCTGCTAAAAACCAACTAACCAACCAACTAGCCAGCCAACCAAAAGGCCAATTCTGCTTATCTGAGTACTCCAGAACATTTGAATGCTACTGGAGAGGAACAGGGAAAGGAAGCATTCACTTGTTGACAGTGAGGATGTGGAGACTAATTGTGAGTTCTAGAGATTTGAGGAGAAATGAAGGGATTGAACACCCCCTGCAGAGGGTGCCAACTTAGTGTAAATAGGATTCCAGCCAGTGTTTGGGGTGAAGGTTGAAATCTTTGAGTTCACATGCTGCCTCTCTCAGCCTTGGACAGATTTTAGCACAGAGGGGTGTTGGGAATGACCCTGTGCACATCCTACTTGCCATCCAGGCCCCCACCTGCTTCTTCCCTCACTTAAGGCTGAAATTCAAGTGATGTTATTAGGAAAGACCCTAAATGTGTTTTCAACATTAAAAAAAGAATTTATTAATGTCAGGGTATTGTTACTCAAACTGGTTTTGTCCTAAGGTGATATGTTGCATGTTGCCATTCTAAAGAAGCTCCTTTTCGCCTGGCTTGCAGTCCCAGAGTCCTGGCTTGGCCCTGAGACCTAGACTTCAGGTGTTCATTAGCTATTAACAATAGTAGATTTTCTCTTAGAGCTTGTGAAGGGCAGTTAGTCAAACAGTTTTGTTTCTTTTCGTTCTGCTGTTTAAAAAAATCGGTTATATTTTCTGGTGGCTCAATCCTTTTTCTTTAAACAGCAGTGTTTTTTTTTTTTTTTCTTCTAAAAATCACTAGAATTCCAAATAAAGAGCCATTTCTGAGATTCATCACTTAAATGTTTCATCGTTTTTGCATTGTCTTGAAGTTCCAGTTTTAAACATGTGGTATACTTTTTACTTCTGTCCATCATTTGGTATGCTGAATGGAATCATTCCTTTATAGTTCTTATGATTAGTAAAAGATTCCTTTTCATTTACTATTTTCTAGTAACATGAAAACAAGGGTTAAAAAGTTCTACAGTTTCTCTCTAGGTTCAGGATAAATATATCAGAAATTAAAATTAAGTAGAGTGGAGAACAAACTTCACTAGCTCTTTTTCTAGTAACAAAACTTATCTCCTCATACATGCTTTATAATGAGATTGAACCAATGTATCAAGCATTCAAGGCCCTGCAGGATCTAACTCCATCTAGCTTTTAAAAAATTATTTCACCTTTTTCCTTTTCACACTGTGTTCCACAGTCAGCATTAGTTTTGCACATTGTCCTGGTTCTGTAGAGATATTTCCACTTCTTAACAATAGGTAGGTCCTATCAGGTCTAGATGACCCCTCACTATTTTTTGACAGCTTTAGGTATCCCTTTTCCTCATAGGAAGTAACAGTTGTTACTTAAGTACTAACTTACTCAACTCAAGGGAATGTATCTGCACATAACAAGTTCATGCAAACTTATTTATACTCTCAGTTACCCTATGGGACTCATGATTCATGTGTTCCCTTCCTCTGACTCATGACCATAGCAGGATGTATACAAACCAGATTACTGGCCAGGGAAGCTTTCTTGGAATTGACACTAGAGCCAAGCTTTAATGAAAGGTGAGGGAAGGCATGAAGTCCTGAAATGTGGTGTCAGACATATACTTGGTTCAACATTTAGTAAGATTAAAACAAAAGGAGATAATAGAGGGAGAGAGCAGAGAAGGTCAGAGAATAACCACTGGAGCTAGGGAATGTGAATGAGGATGACAGCATAGGCTTTCCTCTGGTCACAGTGTATCCTTCCCCTAGTATCCTTGGAGGATCTGCCCAAACCAGCTTCTCTCTAGCCCAGTCCTCTACCAGATGTCTTAGAAATCATTGATTGACATAAATGCTCCTAAGATACCATGAGGTCAGTCATCTTGCTATTTCTAATAGAGAGCAATTCAAAATAAGAGGTGATGGTCATAGGTCTCCAAAACGTGTCAATACGTAGTTTTTTTAAAATTAAAAAAAAAAAATTTTAATAGTACTATGTCAAAGGGCATGTGGCTATCAGGCCTAGAGACATAAGGAATTCATTATCAATGAGATTCTGCTATAGTTCATTTAAAAAAATAGTGCACTTTGAATTCTAGGGAAATGGGATCTGGAGGTAAACTTCCAGGTTTCTTAACAAAAATAGGGAGGTTGCAAAAATAGGGAGGATCTTAGACCCCAAACTTATGGGGCTCCAAATTTATGGAAGATGATGCATTACACTTGAAAACAGATCAAAAGTATCCAACAGAGATAACTAATACTTACTTTTAATTAGATTCTACGTTCATGGAAGGAATATGATCTGGCAGTAATGATTATAAATTATGGAAAAAAGATGTTGGACATCACATCAGAGTGCAAGTCTCTCTTTGGTAAGAATGATCCAGAAGAAATGGCAGATGAGGTAATTGGTTCTTGTTTTTCATTTTTACACATATATTTAATTGGGTCTTTGGAGGGCTCTTTTAGTATCATTAAACAAATTAGAAAATTATCTAGTTTTGATTTCTCATATTTACATAGAAGAAAAGTAATATAGGTAGGAGTTTCTTTTTCTGTTGTTTGTTTTTGAATTGTGGTCAAGAAAATAAAGGGGGCATCTATGTTAGTGTGCTGAGTAGTCACTGTTATAATACTGACCATCACTTAGGGGATGACAGAGCTTCTACATCCAACTGGACATTGGACTAAAAGCACTTTGAATCTAAGATTATATTCTGAGTGGATTACCACATGTAGTAGTACACACCTGAGCTTTTTACCTTGGGTTCAAAGTAGATTTCTGAAACTCATTGCAATACCTGAATTCTCTTCTATATGGAACTGCTAATTTTTGAGACTAATTTTTTATATGTGCTTCCTAAGCATGATTCTTTTAAGAGATTATGCTGTATTGCCTTTATTTGAAACTATGTGGGTTAAATGTTTTTATAGAAGTGTTGCTTGGTTTGTTGGGTTGCTTTGGTGACTTGGGTTGGGAGACTCACCTCCAGTCCTGTTTCAGTGAGATTAGCCCCATTTCTATCTCTATTATATTTTGAGATAGAAAGCAAGGAAGCATTACCTGATTACTTTATTACTTTCCAAGTCAGCATTTGTTAGCCAAAAAAGCTCCATGAATCACTACTCCATTACTGGAAGACTTTAAATTCTAATGCGCTAATGTGGTGGTGGTGGTAGTTGTGGTGGGATTGTCTGGTGTAGAGAGAGTTTTGACTAAGCTGCAGGCAATTGGAGTTTTTCACCCAGTGTTTACTCAGAGAGTACACAGCCACTTCATGTGATCCAGGCTTTGACTTAAGACTCTCATTTTACATTACTGTGGGGCAGAGTGTTGTACCAGTCTCCTTAGAACCTTGAATTCCAGCAGAAGGTTGTGATGTTTCCCTCTGACTAGGGTTGTTGGGACAGTTGAAGGGAGTCTGAAATCATTGGAACCATTCAAGTTTCCTTTAAACCTAAGAAGGCTTGAAGTTGTTTGGGAACAGGAGAAAGACAGGTCAGTTCTCAGGCTCAGACAGAGAACACACAATGGGGAGTCTGAGTACAGACAGGCCAGTTCTTAATTCTCTAATTACCAATCCTGTTATATTTCAATGAAAGGCAAAGTAGCAAAGGCAATTAGCTTAGTTGTAAAGAAGCTACTTCTGGGAAAAAAAAAAACGAATAAAGGGATACATTTCCTAGGGCGGCCTAGGATGCGAAAGATAGTAGAATGAATCGGACATAATTTTCCTATGTTCACGTATGAATACACGGCCTGGGGATTTTCTTTTGAAGACTTTTAGAGACATAGCTTTAGCTACTTTAAGAAAAGAACATGTATCGGGGGGACAGGATGAAGGGGTAGAAGTTCCTGGGAGGAAGGGAGAGGAGAAAGAGTTTTGACTACTCTCCATGAAACTCTTGGAGTATCTGGCTTTTAGTTAGAACATAGTATCTGTTATTATTAATTACTAATTGGTATTGTTTAACCATGTAGATCATAGTTTTGCCTACCAAATATGAAAGTATGAAGGAAGAATTTGAACAAAGTTATTTGAGAATGACAGTTTTTATAGCATGTTAAAATATATTCTTTTTTTTCTGAATCTATGTAGTTTTTTCATTTTATTTGATTATTTATTCATTTATTTACAGACTGCATTTTCATTTGCATTCTGACATTTAATCAATATTTCTAGGGTTCTTCTAAGAAATCTTTAAAAACTAAGAAGCCACAGCAGGTATTTTTGCCTGAAAAATTAAATGAGCAACTGAACTTGTTGGAGACACACCTGCTCAGGATGATAAAACAATGTAATATTCTCTTTTGTATATGTCTATGCAGCATATTTCTTAAATTGAGAAAATATTTTGTTAAAGGGATTAAAATGAGATTAGCCTTAGGTAAACCCAATGAGGTTTACATGGTGCCTTTATATTATGTTGTTAATCCTAATAATGCCTTGTTAATATGGAATTGCTAACTGCCTTTTCAGATGTAGCTCATGAAGATTAAGTGATTTATTCAGGGTTACATAGCTGACTTGGACTTGAGCCCATGTCTTCTGACTCTATAACAGGTTTCCTAAACCTTGACACTATTGTCATTTTGGGCCAGTTGTTCTTCTTAGTGGGGGACTGTCCTAGGCATTTAGAGTGTTGGACAGTATTCTTGGCCTCTACTCATGGAAGCGTAGCACACCATACCCCTAATTGTGACAACCAACGGAGAGGCAAATGCCAAAAGCACTGGAGGTGGGGTGTGGGCACGGTGGCACAAAATGGAGAATCACTGAAGGCAAAGATGCAACTGGGAGAGGATGGGAGTGAGAGGTGGTGATGTGTAAGTGGCTTGAACCTTGGCCTACTAGAGTAGAAAGAGGGAAAGATTAGTTTTGGGTCTTTGTACTGTAGTAGTTTCATAATAGATTAATGCATTAATGCAACAGTTAGTATTTGGGAGTTTGCAGTTTGGAAATCTGCCTGGGAAACTGATTTAGTTTCTGATGTTGGTTAGTATGGTCACATTTTCTAAAGGCAAATAAGTTCTAAAGGAACAAGAGAGTACCCAAATTTCTCTCATGCATGAGGCTTCTTGTTTAGCCCCATGGTCTTTTGGGAATGGACTGTATCTGTAGAACTGCGTGTCCCTTTCTCTTACTGGGTGCCTTGGTTATATTTTGGTGGTCATACTGTTTCTGTATTCCCTGAATTGTCTCCCTTTCTCTTTCAGTATACTCCATGCCTGTTTCAAGCTGAATTTATGAATTGAACCCAATGGCCTATTATTTCTACAATTAGTAAAGCAAGTTTTGGAAAAACTAATTATCTTGTTACACATAAAAAGTATAATTCCTTAAAATACAAAATGTTTTAGAAATGTAAACTAATTTCTAGAAAACCAATAGAAACATTTAAATAAGAAACACAGGGCAATATTACTAAGTAAAAGTTCAATAACAACACCAATAATAAAGATAAGTTTTGTATAATGTTTTCTGTATACCGGCCACTATTTTAAGTATTTTTATCCAGGTTAAAACTCAGCCTATCCAATATACAACAACAATTTATGGAAGGCATTGTTATTATGCACATTTTAAAGATAAGGGAACTGAGGCAAAGAGAAACTAAATAACTTCCCGAGGTCTCACAATTCAAGTTGTCAGGGTTAGAGTTTGAGCCCAGTCTGGCTCTAGTGCCTATATTATACTTTACTGTCACTTAAAGATAATTTTATTACAATGGAATTAATATAATTGGTAGGTTTTGGTGCTGAATTTTTAACTTTTTGGAAAAAGTGATGAAATAATTGAAATCATTGGATTCTTTTCATCTCCAAAATATAGTTATAATTAATATTTAAGACACACAAGTTAGGAATGAATATTTGAGTGTTTTTTTATTTTTCCATCCCCTCCAAAGAATTTTTATGGTTGTTCATGTTAAACAGAATTACAACTTATTAATTTTTTTTTTTTTTTTACCTTAGATGTTGTGACTGAACTCTCAGGAGCAGAGGACCCTATATTTCTTTACCCTGTGGTTTTAAATTGGTCAGTGAAAGGTGCTGTGAAAGAAGGTAGGTGCCCTAATGTTTGTGTGCTGCTCACTTGACTTCTCACTGAAGGTTGTTATTCTGTAGATTTTGTGTCTGCTGTCTATGTAAAGACTTCATCTGTTCTAGGCAGAATTTTTTTGGTTCTTACTGTTTACAAATAATGCAAAATTTTGATTGCGAAGTAATGAAAAAGACTTAAATATGTACCTGATTTAAAGTCTAGAAAGACTATCTTCATGATGGCTTATTTTGGTAGCGAGCAGTTATTATGAAGCTTACAAAAATGAGGTTGTTGAAAAATGCATCAGTGATTTTTTTTAAGTTCATCTATGAAGAGAGAGCATTATTGCTTTACTTGGAGTGAAATATAATAAAAATTATGACAACTAGTTTTGACAATTATCAGTATTTTTCTGCAATTATTGATACATTAGAAGCAATTTTAATGAAATCTTTTTCAACACTGAGATTTTTGGAAAATAAATGAAACATAGACTCTAAAGGATTACTTGATCTTAGAAAAAACAATAACTTGAACCACTTTTACTCCTATATTTTTTGTTTTAAAGTGAGAAATCTAAAACACAGGTTAATCAGCTTGCCTGTTGGAACAAACTGACTGTTAGGACTGTAACCTTTCAGTGCCAATAAGTAAGTGTACTGGTAATGGTATATGAACTTCTTGTTTTTATAGTTATGAAATTTAAGCACAGACCTAGATTCCTGGAATTTTTCACACAAGTTATGCTTAAATGCATGAATGAAGAAAAATTTTCCCTTTTGGTGGAGATAACCATTCCTGTCTATGACTTCTTGAAAAGGTACTTGTAATATCAGTTTTATGCATGTTAACAATTTCCCAAAACTGAGCAGCATTGTCACTTTAAAATATATGGAGTAGATGAAAAAGGGTGTATGCAGTTACCACCTGGGAAACAGTGAAGATTTGTGTGAGTGTATTTAAATAATAACTAAACATAAAAATATTTATACAACTGAACGAAGAAATGAGACTAGACCATGTCTAGCAGAAAATAGATTGTCTTTTGCTATTGGGTCAGGATGGATAATAGCATCTGTTTATTCATATGCTCTCTTTCACACAAGGGTTAGAGTCCAGTTTTGATTGTTTATCATGTGCTTCTAATTCCTGTCTCATAATGAGCAGAGCCATTCTTTGGAGCTTCCATTTGTGTATGTGAATGAGAAGCTCCTCAATAGAAGTGGTGAGCCTTAAAGCTGTCCTTCTCATTCTCTAAGGCTAAATGAGTCTCTTTGTTCCCAAAGAAAATGATCAAGTCTCATGTCAATTATGAGAGATACCAAATAAATCCAATGAGTCTTCTGACAACTCACCAGTGAGCTTCTCTTTCACCACTGGGTATAGATCTGTCCATCCCATTTTAATTAATGTAAACATCACTGGGGATATAGCTCAATGGTAGAATTCCTACCTGGCATGTCCAGGGCCCTGTGTTTAATGCCCAGTACAACCAAAAAAAAAAACAAACCCCAAACCAAACCAAACCAAAACAAAACAAAAACACCACCACAACAAGAAAGTAAACATCAGTTACATGAGACCTATTTTGAAAATGGCAACCAAAGAGAAGAGAATCCTTCATTCAAAAACACACAGCAAGGACTGGGGTTGTGGCTCAGTGGTAGAGTGCTTGTCTAGCATGTGTGAGGCACTGGGTTCAATCCTCAGCAGCACCACATATAAATAAATAAATAAATAAGATAATAAAATGAAGGTCCATTAACAACTAAAAAAATTTAAAAAAACACATAGAGAAATATAATTAGAGCAAGAGATTAAAGAGAAAATTGCTTCTTGGAAAGGAGACAAGCCACAGTAATCAGAGAATTGGGCAGATTTGGAGTGTTCTATTCAGTTAAAAAAAGATGTAATCAAAATTAGGTGTTTAGAAGTTTCAAATAGTATTCTTGATACCACAGAAAATCCGAAGACACTTTCAATGTACAGGGAAATTTGGAAGGCTGACTGTGAAAGTTCCAACCTAAGAATTACAGATATTCTGAAAGGGAAAATAGACCAAGTGGCTTAGCAGCATTGGACAGTAGTATAATAAAAGACTTGAGGACGGAGATGGAGCAGTATAACTAACTTGAAAACAAAAGTAATGATTTCAATTGTCAGAGCTGAGCAGATGTTTTAGGATGTTTTCCACCAAGTCGGGGAATATAGGAAGAGGTGCAGATGCAACATCTTGATTTCTACATTGAATAGTAGTATGTATTTTCTATTTATATTCATATGTCTAACAAGTTTTAGTACACAGAAATTTTTCTCATATTTTTCAATATGAGAAAATATGCAACTTTATTTTCCCAATTTCAGATTTACATTCAATTTTTAAATATGTATAGAATTTATTTTGGTATGTAGACTTGAATTAACTTCAAACTTTCCCAGTTTATCAGTTATTCTGGTAATATTTAAAGAATAATCCCCTTAATTGGCATTTTTTTTGTGTGTATGTGGTGCTTGTGATTGAACCCAGGGTCTCATGAACGTTAGGCGAGCACTCTGCCATTGAGCTTCATCTCATTCCTTTTTATTTTATTTTGAGGTAGGATCTCTCTAAGGTGACTGGATTGGTTGACTTTGTGATCCACCAGCCCTTGTAGCACAAATAACTGGGATTACAGGCCTGTGCCACCAGGCATGATTCATCAGCTATTTTTAATGCCAGCTTTTCACTTTCAAAGTGAATAAGTCTACTAATAATTTTCATAAATCACAATGAAGATATTTCATGAATTTTCATGCTTTCCTAAACAAAAAGTCAACA
The DNA here is from genome assembly GCF_902686455.1 of Sciurus vulgaris. Taxonomy (NCBI): domain Eukaryota; kingdom Metazoa; phylum Chordata; class Mammalia; order Rodentia; family Sciuridae; genus Sciurus; species Sciurus vulgaris. The sequence continues at coordinate 156,884,265 of NC_136465.1, forward strand.
TATGGGAATAACTGCTGAAACAAAGTTGATTTCAAAAAGATATAATAAGAGAGTTTAAAATACCACTTTAAAGAGACTAAAGTAGGAAAGACATAGAAGATATACATAATATAATTAACAAGATTAATTTAATATGTTTATCCAGTGGAGACTAAACACTTTAAAGCATCCATGAAATGAGAAACCCTACATATCAAATGCACCCAAAGCGGCAGAGACAAATTCTCAGCTTTGGAGACATTTTAGTACAAAGCAAGAATAAAATTAAGTGCATTTTTATCAAACTCAAGACGTTAGAAGGGCTGGGATTGTAGCTAAAGTGGTATTACACTTGCCAGCTCATTTGTGTTTGATCCCAAACAAAAGAAATTAGAGATATAATAAAATAAATCTAAGAGAATAAAAAAGTATTGAAAGTTGAAATTAATTATAAATTGGTTTTAAGACAGTCCAGTGGATAATTGCTGAAGCAGTTTCTTTTAAGAATATGAATATATTAAGTAAATATCTGGACAGCATAAGAATAAGAGAAAAATGAGTAATACAAGGAGAAAATAATTATAAATTTGGAAGTGGCTAAACAAACACAGATAATAGTGTGCACAATTTAATAGTAATAAATTTAAAAATACAGTCAAAAGTGATGATTATTTGAAAAAAAATTATAAGAATTGAGTTAAACAGTAAAAATTTTTGGATACTGCAAAATCTTTTAGGGCAATTCTTCCATATTTTAAAGAAATGAATAATTTTATTCACATAAAGCTATTTCAAAACATGGATTTTACATTTTCTACTAAATTGAGTACAGTAGACTAATAACAGAGCTTTATTAAAGAGGATAGAAAATAGGGAACAATGGAACAATCTTACCTAGCCATATATAGAGGCAAAATCCAAAATAAAAGTTGAGCAATGAAAGATGTAGATTTTATTTGCAAATGTAATTATCACTGGTAGACAAGGAGACTTTAGGAAATGCCGAAAAGTAACATGGGGAAATTCAACAATGATACTTGGCAAATTAGGATTAGAAGAATATTTTCTGTTAAAATAAGCTTTATAACATGGAAATGTGTTATTCTTTCTGTCATTTGACACTGTTTTGAAAGTTCTTGCCAGTGCATTAAGAAATAGAAATTAAAATGAATACTTTCATGATTATCACATCACAGAGTGTAAAAAAAAGTTTGTAGATTGAATTCCACAGTGAAATTCTCTGAAAAGGGGGATGTTTGCAAATAATTATTTTTTTATCTTAAAGATAATTAAGGGAAAAACCATTAAAACTAATAATGGAATTAAATGGGATGTTTAGATGCAAAATCAACAGCTTTCCTATAACAAGTAGAAGGTGTAATAGAAAAATGATTTTATTTCTAAGGAGTACATGCTTAACTTTATCAGGAATTGTGGGGCACTTAAACACTAACATAAAGGAGACCAAACAATTTTACTAAGACATAATAATTATAAAAATTCTTGAATAACTGAAGAGAGAGTACATTACTTGATGGCAGACAGAATATTGTAAAGATTCCAGTTATCTTCCAATTAATTTGTTTGATGCAATTCCAATAAAATTCCAACCAGAATAATGTAGAGCTGGTTGCTAAGACTGTAGTCTAAAAGTATGCACCTTTAACCTCTTCTCTTTCCCATTTCTTTCTGAAATAACATAATAACCAGTGATGTGGGAGAGGGAGGACATAGAGAAGAGATAGGTGTGGTTGGTAAATGGCAGATAACCAGTATCAGAATGAAGTTGCAGAGAATGAGTCCCTAAATTCTCAGTAGTCATTGGTTCAAGCTTTCTAAAACCTTTGCCAGAACGGATGTCAACTAATTGAGAGATTCATGGGATTTCTGCATCTTTACTGGAGTTCCAGTCAATCACAGGATCCATCTTCATAAAAATTAAAGTTGAGAGGCCAGCTTCTACAGGACCAAGATGGAATTGGATCATACAGTATATTTCAACCCCTTGAACTAGCTATTCAAACCCACCTGGACATTTGATAACTTTGTACTGATGTGTCCCCACCTTTTGTTCAGTTTAAGTTTTTGGATCCCATTTATCTTGTGATAGCAGGATTCTATATCTGGCAAGTACTTACTAAAAGAAAGATAACTCCCATAAAATATATAAATTTCAGAAAGATTAGTGTCGATGGAAGGATAATGAGAGACTTAACAATATTTGGAGAAGGGGAGTCCACTGGAGAAAATAAACTTAAGAATTCCTATAGATTCTTGGGTTACGGGAGAAAGTTTAACAGGTGTCCGAAAAGCTTAACTTCTTTTGGAATCTAGAAGGTGAGAGTGGCTGGGAACTTGCACAGAATGGAACCAAAAATACTGAAATCTATTGGAACAATGATAGTTTGTCTATGGTCACTCTGATGTGGTTTTTGTCTCAGTTGTAAAGAGAAATGCCCATATTACTTTATTTTCAGTTCAATTCTGTTTCACCACATCATGCCTTGCACTCTTTCTTATAGCCACCTCAGGTCTCATTGCATGTATGATTCACATTTTCCTTTTTTGAGAGGTCAGTTATTCTTGATGTATAGAGATCACTGTCTAATTTATGCATGGGACACAGCAGTTTGGGATAACCTTCTTGAATAATTTCAGTAACAACATGCATTAAATATTTATTACTTTGGGGTAATTTTGCACATTTTTGCAGTTTCTTGACTGACTTTTTTTTTTTGTATTAGGAGGAATGAATCCCTAATTGGACAAAGAAAAATAAGATATAGGGACAATGTTGCTTATAAAAAGGCAAATATGTCTTCAAAGAAGTTTAAAGCTGTAGTAGTAGAGATTGGAAAAGTAAGTTTCCTATGAGTTGTGAATTTTAATTAATTGATGAAGTTAATTGAGATTATCTAAAGATGATTAATTATATTTTAATTTATTATAATATGAAACAGAAATATCAACAAGTATAATTTTATATTCCATAGTACATTGTAAATTATTCAGTTATCATTTAGATATTTTTATAATCAGATTTCTTTTGGAGTACTTTTGTTAATTTTGACAGTAATTTTAATTGAAAGGTATTAAGAAACCACCCTGTTTGAATGTCAAGAGATAATCATTAAAGTATGGGTAAATTATTCTTTGTGTTCAAAGTTTAAATTTAATTTGTAATGTCTTTGTTATTTCCCTAAGAATGTAGATACATCATCAAGGAAAAAGAACGTAAAAAGGGAAACTCTAAGAGATTTTTATGCCAAAAATCCATTTATTTTTGAAATCCCAGAAAATGAAAGGTATTAACTAATTAATTAATTCAACAAAAGTTTACTTAATGTTGTTCTGAGTTGGGCATGATTTTGGGTACGAAGGACACAATGGTGAACCAAACAGATAAAATCACTGTCCTCAAGGTACTTACTTTAATGAAAAATATATAGCAGTCAAGTGAACACACAAGTAAATAAGAAAGCTTAAAATTTTGCTAAATTTTATAAAGTAAGCGAAAAGGATGATATGCTATAGAGTAACTGGCTATGGAATAATTGGTGGCAGCAATGATTTAGATGGGGTGGTCAGGAGATCAAATTGTAAATTATTTTTAATTATCAGAGGACCCAAAAATCTTTCATTTTAAAAAATTTTAATTCATACATAAAATCCTATATATTTATGAGGTAACAGTACACTAATTCAAGACCAAATCAGTGTACCTGGCATTTACTTCTCAAACACTTATCATTTCTGTACTGGGAACCTTTAGTTATTTTGAAACAAAATAAATTATCATAGACTATTGTTACCCCATCATAGACTATAGCTATATAGAACACCTAATTCATTTTCTCCTATCTAGCTGTATTTTGGGATCTATTGTTCAACCCCTCTCTCTGTATTTCTCCTCTCATACTCTTCCTAGTATCTAGTAACTACTATTATACTCCTAAGAGATCAACTTTTTTTCCAGCTTCCTCAAATAAATGAGAACATACAGGCTTTGCCTTTCTGTACCTAGCTTATTAATTTACCATAATGTCCTCCAATTCCATCCATGCTATCACAAATGACAAGATTTCATTATTTTAAATGACCGAATAATATTCCACTGTATGTATATATATATATATATATCACATTTTCTTTATCTATTTGTCCATTGATGGATATGTAGGTTGATTCTGTATCTTGGTTATTATGAATAGTGCTGCAATAAAAATGAGAGTGCAGGTATATTTTGATATAATAACTTCACTTTGGATATATACTTAGTAGTGAGATTGCAAGGTCACATGTTAGTTAGCATTTTTGTTGCCAGGACCAAAATATTTGACACAAACAACTTAGAAGAGGAAAACTTTAGTTTTCCTCTGAAAATTATAAATATTTTAAAATGCACGTTATAATAAATAAGTCCATTATCAAACCATTGAAGAGGTATGGTCCATGGTTTGCTGACTCATGGCAGGAAAGCTGCTTGGCTCATGGCAGCCAGGGAGCGGGGTGGGAGGGAGAGAAACAGAGCAGGGCGGGGGAGAAGTGTGCCATAGACAGAGAAAGAGTAGGTGATGCTGCTTCTGGTGACCCCCCCTCCTGTAGCCATGCCCCATCTGCCTGCAGTTACCAGCTAGTGGTCCATTCAAACATCAATCCACCAATGGATTAATCCACTGATGAGACCACAGCTCTCATGATCCAATCATTTCACCTCTGATCATTCCTGCATTATCTAACACATGAGCTTTTTAGGGGACATTAAAGATTCAAACAACAATGTGGTTGTATTTTTTTTTTTTTTTAAGGAACCTCCATACAGTGTGGCTTTATGGCTAAATCCATGACCTAATGTTCTGATTATAAAACTTACCATGGCAAAATGTTCAACTTCTATTTCTATGAATACATATTTATGATTCTAATTCTTTATGTATTTCACCTTTACTATATAATGTCTTTACCTGTTTAGTGATTTTGACCTTAAGTTGCACCACATAGATTTTAATAGAGCCACATCTACTTTCCTTTTGTTTGCATTTGCCTATTATTTACTTGATTATTTCTTCATTTTCTTTATTTATATTATGGCATTTTAGATGGCAGTGTTTATCGACTAGTCTATTCTGTTGTCACTGTCAGCTTTACCCTTTAGCAAGTATTCATTTACATAGTTTGAAGCTCTCTTTTCCGTTCTGTTAGTCTGTTTATCTACTTTTAAATCAATATCACACCGTCATTATTACATTGGCTTTATAGAAAATCTTACTGACTGATGGAAAGTCTCTCTAGCTCGTTCTTTTCCTTCATGCAAATCTTGGGTAGTCTTTTACAAAATAGTTTGGAATAGCTTGTCAAATATTACAAAAATCTATTGTGATTTTGATAAGGATAGAATTGAACAGATACACTGGTTTTGGAAGTTTTTTTTTTTTTTATACAACATTGAGCCTATCTCAATATTGTATTTTTAGACTCAATCTCAATATTCAATCTATCTACTAATAAACCACTTTCTTAGGTATTATAATTCCTTTTAATAAATTTAAATTTCTGTGATTTTTTCCCTAAAGGTATTAAACATCTTTTGCCAGTTATATCAAGGAGTGTGTTTTGAAACCAGTGTACATAATGTTTTAAAATTATATTTTGAATTCTTCTATTCTTTGTAAAGGAATATAATAGAATTTTGATACGTACCCTCTAACAACTTGATAATTTATTCATAGATACAGGTTTTTGTGTGGACTGTCATGCTGTGAACAGATAATGAAAGTTTTGCTTCTTTCTCTCTACTGTTCAAGCCTCTTCTTTCTTTCTCTTGTCTTGCATGTAGACTAAGACCTCAAGATTAATCTTAAATGGTTTGATAATGGACTTATTTATTATATCATGCATTTAAAAATACTTATTATTTTCAGATAATTGTAGATTTGTACCCAGTTATTAAAAAATTTACCCCATGTCTCCTTCACTTAGTTTGTAAGGGTAACTACATAATCATACAGTGTTGCAACTAGGAAATTGACATTGGTATAATCTGATCACCTTAATGAGATTACAGTAGTTTTCATGCATGCGTGTGTGTGTGTGTGTGTGTGTGTGTGTGTGTGTGTGTAGTTTTATGCAATTTGTGGATCTTGTGTGACCATCCCCATAGTGGTCGACCTGATTGTTGGAGTCCCATATATGTTAAGAACTGTCAGGTGATAGAAGAAGACACACTCTGCACTCTCTGTGGGTTGACAGTTCCCTTCCAAGTTATCTAGAATCTGTCAGTTCTGTACCAAGATACCTTGAAGAAGCCTGTCTTCTCACCCATTCCCTGAACTAGCTCACCTTCAGTGGTGGGAAGACACAGTTGATTGTCTCAGCTCTTCTTAGGCTTTTGAGGAGAATTGGCCTCTTCACACAAATACAAGAGTAACTTTTATTTTGTAAATGATATTTTTAATTCTCACAATACTTATTAAAAAGATTCATCTGTGTTGGGAAACCAGTGAATATATCACTAAAAACAAGCAAATCACAACAAAAGCCCCTCTAGAAACCTGGAATTAAGAGCAAATGATCAACAGAATCCCAAACACTTAGAAGTGAAGGGTAATGTAAAGCATGCTTACCAAAAGGAAGCTTCCCTCCAGCTTTTCTCCATCACACGACTGCACCTCTGCTGCAAGGATGTCTGTCTGCCTGCCCTCCTTCCCTCTCTCCTCTGTATCTTCTGATTTCTTTTATCTTCAGATTCAGAATGATATGTTTAAGTGAGCAGGGTACTTGAACTTACCTGTTGGGATCTGTTTTTTTTTTTTTTTTCCCTTCTTCTCTCCCTTCTCTAATATAAATCAGGCAGAATGGTCCAGGCTAATGAGGGAGCAACTTCATCCATGGTGCCAAATAAATAAAGTTTTTTGAAGAAATGAGGTTATGCTCTGCAAACAAGTGTCCAATGCTGAAAAGTAATGAGACTACTTTGAGTTGTGATAGGAATTATTTTTAAAGAATTCCAAAATATATTATATGTAAAGTCTGAACTATTAGTTAAAATTTGAATATTATTTTTTTTCTGGAGCATATTGAATGTGCATATGTGAGGTTATTTAATCTATATTTGTCTGATATTGTATTTCATCTGAAAGTCTAATGTTAGACAAAAAATTTGCTTCATTGTTTTTCCCTTAAAGTCCAATACAGAGAAATGATTTCCTTTTGTTTAATATTGAAGTTAGTTGATGAATATGAACACTATATCATAATTTATTTGTCTTATCCCAGTGGACTTTTGGTTATTAAAACAAAACAAAAAAAAAACTCTGGGTTGAGCTGAAACATCAAGGAGAGCTGTAGGCACTCTGTGCTCTTTGTCCCTAGTGTTTATCTTTGTGCCTTCGTTGTACCGTTTCACATTTTTACTGCTGAGCAAACAATAAATAAACCAGAAACTTTTGCATAAGGGCAGTCAAGTGACTTCTTGATGTATTTTGTACAAATTGGAATCATCCTTCTTTATTAAGTGTTTGGAAGTTTCTGTGTAATTTCAAAGCCGCTTTCTCCCTTGGCAGAAATAAGAGACCCGATGTTAGAAAAGTAGCACATCGATACCTGATGAATCGCGTGAATCCTCTAATATTAGATTATGTTAAAAGAAAGAGGTTTCATCAAATATTTCTTGAGGAGATGCCCTGGAGAGCTCAGATGAACCTGTATTTGGCAATCACACACTACAACCTGCTTTTACAAAAGCTAGGGGAGCGCATGAAGATGAAATTTGGCGTTTCACACACGGTGGTCAGGTATAGTATGTGACCCGTGAACCATACTTTTTTAGTCTGGTGAACATGGATTGCGTTTCTATGTTTCAGGCTTCAAGATTGATAACAGTAAGGTTTACAGAATATCTTTATCTTGATACCGGCCATTGGTGCATTTCTTCTTCTTCTTTTTTTTAAATCTCAGAATCTTTTCTGTGAAACAGGTGCTGGATACAGTGCTTCTGAGGTGCTGATTTGCATATGTCTTTAATGTGTTTTTTGGTGCAGTTTTCAGTGCAAGGCTAATTCCAAGAGAAATTTAGCATGAATTGTATTTTAACTGTATGTATTAGTAGGCATTAAGCAGATCTTGATTTCATTTAGAGGTATATTTAAAACCTCTATAAAAAGAGAACTTATTTTCTCACATAAGGTAAATTTTCTATAGCTAATTCAACAGACAATTTTGAGCTCTTATTGAATGTCTTTGGCTAAGTGCTGTGGGAGATAAAAATTGAAGATAGATACATAACACAGAATGTTACCCAAGCCAGTAGAAAGGTGATAAAGAGTCAATCATTCATTAAAAAAGAAACCTTGTTGATTACCTATTAGCTACAAGGCACTGAGTAGGTGCAATGAATATTCAAAGATGAAGAGGATGTACAAGTTAGAGTTGGTAGAGTTATCTCAAATGTTCTCAATAATTGCAATCAATGATAGAAGGTCAAGTACCTATAAAGTCTTCTTTGTAACTAGACAAGCTTTTCTCTGGCTGGACCTAACAGCAAAGTTTTCATGGGAGGGACCAGCAGTCCTGGATCTTGATGGATAGGCAAGGTTAGAAGTGTACTGATGGTGGATAGTTGTGAAGATGTGCAGAGGTGACAGTTTGGAAAAGTGAAGATCAGAACCCAGGTAGGACACACAGGATGGGGCCCCCAAATGGTCTGATTAGAATCTAGGGCATATGACAGAATAGTGTACAGTAATTAGAAAAGTAAGTGGGTACCAGATCATGGAGAGTCTTGCATTTCTGTTAAATCTGAGCTTTATTTTACATATACTAAAAGAATCTTGAGGGTTTTTGAACAAGACCATCATAAGAAAATTTTTGGCGGCAATATATCAAATAGATTGAAGGGAGGAAAGACTGAAGACAGGGATATGAATTAAGAGGATATTTATTTCAATAATTCAATTAAGAAAAAATGTAAGTTGAAATTCACAGTGAACTTGGTTCTGTTGTCTGTTTCTTCAGAATTTTGGTTAAAATCACTGACAGACTAACTTTCACAGAAACATCTGTGGATAGATTCTTTTCCTGTGTTAACCAGATCTACATTCAGGGAGCAGTAACTTGGTAAAGTGACCCATTTATGGGGCCAGGACAGGGAAAAGATGGACTTCCTTACTACTTTGTGGACATGGAGAAGTCTTCTTGGAACTTCCAATCATGCATCACCATTTACCCATGATCCCTTGACAGCACAATAAGACAACAAATTTGTGTCAGAGTAACTTGCTAACTTTCACTTTATTAAAGCTATTAATGTACACTCAGTATTAATTAATTAGCTAATTGCGCATTTTATTTTTTAACAATACTTTTTATTTTTTCTTTTTAGATATACATGGTGATAGAGTGTATTTTGACATACACATATATGGAGTTTAATTTATTCTAACTAGAATTCCATTCTTTTTTTTTTTTTTTTTTTTGTGGTGCCGGGGATTTGAACCCAGGGCCTTGTGCTTGTGAGGCAAGCACTCTACCAACTGAGCCATATCCCTAGTCCTAGAATTCCATTCTTGTGGTTGTACATAATATGGCTTTCACTGGTGGTGTATTCAAGCATGAACATAGCAATTTTAATGGAAGATTGTTTACTGTTTAAATTTTACTTTTAAAAAGAAATAACAGTGATTATGGATACTTTTCTCTATATGGTAGGCATTTTCACTGAATTGTATTTAAATTAGGTGACTTTAAGGTGACAAATTATTGTTTCAGAACTCACAGAGTGAGTATAGATCTTTCATCTCCATTTTCAAGGGTACTTTTAGGGAAATAGATATAGATATTGGTGTTAAAATTCCTAAGATCAAGATTACATTGTATAATTTTAAAAATTAATGGTAAAATGTGTGACTTTTATTAAGTGTCAAAATATTTTATGACAAAATTTGAGAGCACTCAAAATATTTAAAAAGTAAAAATAGATTATATTTGACAGATATTATTCCAAGTTGCTTAAATTGTTTTTTAATGTGATTTTTTTCCCTTTGCAGTTTCCGATCATGTGATCCTAATATATTCTCACTGTATAATTCAGGAACAGTATTGCCAACAGCAAAACTGACTGTGGAAAATTATATAGCAATGCTTGATTTCCTTCTTACAGCTAAAAAAAGAAAGGCCTACTTACCATCAGGTAAAATAAATATACTAACTTACTATTAAATGATTCTACAGTTGTGTTTGCTAACATAAATCACACACACACACACACACACACACACACACACACATGAACACACATTTATACATACACAATAGAAGTGTACATGCCAGTTTCCCAAAACCCAGCAATTTAGTTCAGTTGTTGAATTTTTACATTTTATAGGACATTCTTGTTTGCCCTATTAAAAAATTCTATATTTTATCTTGGTGTGGTGGCACACACCTGTAATTCCAGTGGCTCAGAAAACTGAGGCATGAGGTTTATGAGTTCAAAGCCAGTCTCAGCAGGTTGGCGAGGCCCTAAGCAACTTAGTGAGACCCTGTCTCTAAATAAAATATAGAAAAGGTCTGGGGATGTGACTCAGTGGTTAAGTGGTTTGCACCAATCCCTGGTACAAAAAAAAAAAAAAAAAAGTAAAGAAAAAATTCTATATTTTATGGTATCACCATATATATCTGGACATATCTATTTTATGTTCCAACTAAAGCAGTTTGATATTCAATAAATGCAATGTTCTTTTTGTTAAACATTAGTAGCCTCTGTTGATTGAAGACAAATGAAGACTTGCTATCAGGTATATATTTTAGTGGAAATGACTTTCTAAACAAATTCCATCAGACACACTAATACAAGTAGACACAAAAATGGTCATAATAGCTGATTTTGTGCTCAGGATAATTAATGCTGCCCTAGGATCTCCCACTAGCACTTTCTGTGAAAGTTCACTGTGAGATGAATGTGACAATATTCTGATGGCAGGACCATGAAATGTTATCTACTCAGGTGTCAGAGGACTCTGAGATGAGACATGCTGGTGAACAGGTCTCTAGATCTGAGTGACTACTGTCTGCCAAATTTGACTGACATTTTTATCCCTTTCTTGTAAAGATGGTAGAGCAAGCCTAGACAGTATTCCTACCTAATAATATACCTTAAATACTAGTCATTTCATAAATAAAAGTTATTTCTTTTCTTTTTCTTTTCTTTTCTTTTCTTTTTTTTTGGTACCAGGGATTGAATCCAGGGTGCTTAACCACTGAGCAACATCCCCAGAACTTTTTATATTTGATTTTGAGACAGTCTCACTAAGTTGCTTAGAGCCATGCTAAGTTGTTGAGGCTGGCTTTGAACTAGTAATTCTCCTGCTTCAGCCTCCAGAGCCTCTGGTATTACAGATGTGCGATAGTGCTACAAGTTATTTCTAGTTTCTTTTTTTGCTATTATAAATCCACTTACATAGATTTTTCATAATGGCACTTCAAGTGCAATGCAACTTATTGCTGATCTGGGGTCTTTGGTATGCTAGTTAACTGCCCCAGTAGTGTGTATTCATGTTGAGGTACTTGGAGTGCTTTCTAGTTTCTTCTAGGCTATAACTTAGTTTTAACTGGTACCTCTACATGGAATGTGTATATTGAAATATTTGAAAGTAAATCCCATAATATAGAACATGATTTTTGTCTGTAGATTATAATATGTAGCTTCCTGAGTTTTTTTTTTTTTTTTTAACTGACTCCCTGTCTACAACCCACCATGAAATCATCAAGATATTCTGCTGTTGAGACATTACCTAGTGCAGATTGGAAGAGAAGGTTTGTAGCAGAATAAATGTTCCTTTTTGATGCTGAATCAGCAGGGGAATGTGTGAGCTGGGTTACTGCATTCCCAAACTCAGGGTGCTACTCACTTGCTAGTGTATGTGTCCTGGAGATGGCCTGCTTGGAAATTAACAAACAGTGGAATCCTGTCATTGCCCCTCCAAAGCATTGTTCATTTCTACCTCTGTATTATTCCCTTTACCTCATCTTTGCCTGAAGTATTGTTCTCTGTAGTTTTCCATATGGCCATCGCATCCCATTCTTTAAAACCTGAGGGCCTTCTGCTCTTTAAATTTCCCCTAGTTCTTTGTGTCCTGGGCAGTCCCATCCTTACTTCAAGTTTATCTAGCATTTATTTCCTGAATTACTCTTTTGATGTTTATTACTTACTGCCGTTTCTAGAACTTAAGTCTGTGTTTTAAATCATGTTATACTTTGTTTTTGCACTGTAGATGCTGAAGAATTTTCTGCATTTGTGAATTCCAAATCTAGTGAAGATAATATACCCAAGACAAGAACATTTTATGAATCAGACTTTCAATCAGGTCTTAGTGCCAGAGAAAAGGATCGAGCACATTTGGAACTGGATCATTTTATGAAAGTCTTTTTATATTGCAGGAGAGCAATGGTAATGTGATCCTTTTCATTTGCTAAGATAGTGGGTGTAAACTCAGGCAAGTAATATATGTTGTATTTATTCAATTTAGTATACATAATTTTAGGTTTGATGAGACATCTTCCTTCTGAGTGACTTTTGAGGTTTACTTGCCATGGTACTGAAGTCTTATGCACTGCTAAATTTCAGGAAGAGAAAGTATATTTGTTTAGTCATGTGTCATTCATCTACCCTCAGCCTAGGTGGACTTCACGAGGTTCCTGTGACTGCATACACCTCTCCACTGGTTTCATGCACATGTGGGATCCTTTTGTAAATGCCAGAGGCTTCTCTCTGGGGTCTTGATGACTCCTGGAGAATAACCTTCTTTCTTGTCTCTAGAACAAAGGAAGATCTTTCCAGGCTACAGAAAGTCTTGCCCCTACCCCAATATCCTTCTTCCATTCCCTTGTGTATTTTCTTCCTTTTAAATATTGTGTGATAAATTGTTAAACTCAGGATCAGAATTATTAGTTTTAAAGAAACAAGCTTCCTTTTCCTCAAAGCATGAAGAGTATATGCTTCAAACCTCCCAAGAGGTGAAGGGAACTCTTTCCTTTCTAGACAAGAAAAGAACACTCAAGCTTCCATATTCTCTATGGAGTGAAGGGTGATTTTACAAAATGCAAGTAAACCCAAATCATCTCCCTTTAATCATGAGCATCAAATATTATCTTCCTTTCCACCAACTTCAGGGCCTTGAAAGAGCTAAGCCCTGCTCACTTTGTATAACTCAGTTCTTCTTTCTTCTTCTCTTCTTCAGCATACTCCTGCCTCCATGGTCTTGAACAATGACATTAAACTTGTTCTTCCTCCAGTCCTTATTTTCAATCTCCATTCTGATGCTTGCTGCTTCCTGAACCTCAAATACTCTCCTCCTACCAATTAAATATCTACCATCACCATCTTGACATGACTTGTGACTTGTTCAACTTTGAAGTATCACTTCCTCAGAGAGGACCTCTTTCCTGACCACCTCCTCTAAAATAACGTGTCCTCTTGCATCTTGTCAGGTCCCTACCTACTTTTGCTTTATTTATTTTTTTTTTTATAAAGTACATTATTCCCTGAAATAACATTTTTGCCTACTTTTCTAGTGTTGGACTTCTCTAATAAATTTAGGAAGCATAAGGACAGATCAGTAGCCCTTCCTAACTTCTTTATACCCAGTACTTTGAACAATGGGATTTTTGAATTCATACCATTGATGTGCGAGTCCTCCTTTCACACTTAGTAGATTCGTGACCATAAGCAAGTAAGCCCCATGCTTCCATTTCCTCTTTGTGTAGGGTACTAGTGCAGACCTATTTCAGGAGTTGTGAGAACCAAAGGAGGTAATGCATATAAATATCTTAGAGTATCTAGCACATATGAGAGGCACATAACAAATGATGTTAGTTATTTTTATTATTGACATGTAAGGTTTGTAGAAAGGTAAAGTTTTCGAAGGCCTATAACTTTTGGAACTTTAGGGTTTTTTGGATATTGTGTTTGTCTTAGGTTCTTGCTCATCGTGGTGGCTACTGGACTCTGCTTCAGAACTGCTGTCGGACCTTTTGGAACTTTACTCAGGAGCTGCAAATACTTCTTAAACAGACAGTGGATCTTTATAAAACATTCCCTGTTAGCCAGGATACTTTTCTCTGTACCTCTGTTTTGCCATTCTATTTGGGAGCAGAATTACTTATTGACATGTTATTACATCTACAAAATATTGATTCTATTAAGGTAAGAGTATTTGGGCAATTTTTTAAATTGTATTTTCAATTTAAAATATCTTTTGCCATGCAGTTTTGGATATGTTGAAATTGATGTTTTTCTTGAGTTCCCATTGATTTGTCTATATTTCATTTCTTCTCAGTATTATTTTGTTCACGTACTTAACTTGAATTAATGTCAACGAAAAATATTTCAGCTTAAAAATTCTGTTTGGAGGGAAGGGAAAGTAACATTAACTGAGCTCCTACATAAACTGCTATTAATGTATTTAATCAACATATCAATCTTTTTGACAGATAATAAAGAAATGGATTCCATTAGTGATAACATTGTTTGTTAGTTGACCTTTTTTTTTTTATTTTTATTTTTTTTTATTTTTATTTTTTGTTAGTTGACCTTATTTCCACTACTTTATCTGTTTTTGTTTTGTTATTCTGGGTCTACCAGAATTTGCAGTTTTTAAAAATCTACCACTCTGTGTTTTAAATTATAGAAATAAAACAGAAACAATGCAAATGTAAAAGATAACCAAAATGTATTGAGAATTAGTAAGCACATAAACACATTGAGGCATGAGGTTTAATGAAAATATAACAATGATAGCACAAAAGACAGAGAGGGTAAATAAAATTAGTGTATTTAAATTTTGTATAATTCATATAGAATGGTATGATATTAAGCAAAATGTGATCAGTTAAGGATACATGTAATAATTTTCACAAGTAACTACCATGAAGAGATATAGCTAAAAAGCCAACAAAGTAAAAGGTAAGACTAAGCAATAATTAATGAACTTATAAGAAAGCAGGAAAGAAGGAGCCAAGGAACAAAAAACACATGCAACAAATGGAAAACAAATAGCAAATATTAAAACTAATTCAATCATATCAATAACTATATTAAATATAAATTGGCAAAACACCCAATTAAAAGGCAGAGATTATCTGACAAGATAAAAATGAAGACATGTATACTTGTCTATAGGTGAAGTACTCTGAATAGCAAGAAACAGATTGATTGAAAATAAATGTATGGAAAGAGATACACCATGAAAACAGCAAATGTGAAAATATAGAATGAAATGTAAGGAGAACTCTATGACATTGGAATAGGCAAGGATATTTTTATAAGACCCCTTAAAAGTATAAGAAATAAAAGCAAAAATAGAGAAATGGGCTTACTTCAAACTAAAAAACTTCTGCACAGCAAAGGAAACAAAAAGCAGAGTTAAAAGAACCTACAAAGTGGGAGAAAGTATTTGTAAACTGTATGTCTGATGAGGGGTTAATATCCTGAATATGTATGAAATTCAAGGAACTCAATAGTATAAACGATCCAATTAAAAATAGACATTAGACCTAGATAGATGCTTCTCAAAAGAAGACATACAAATGGCCAAACGGTATGTATAAAAAATATTTAATATCACCAATCATCAAGGAAATGCAAATAAAAACAATAACAACATTGTTGTCAATTCAAACAGCCATTATGGAAAGCAGTTGGAG
Organism: Sciurus vulgaris; assembly: GCF_902686455.1. Lineage (NCBI taxonomy): Eukaryota > Metazoa > Chordata > Mammalia > Rodentia > Sciuridae > Sciurus > Sciurus vulgaris. The sequence continues at coordinate 156,899,940 of NC_136465.1, forward strand.
TTTCCTTAAGAATTAGCCACCTGGACTGGGGTTGTGGCTCAGTGGTGGAGCACTTGCCTAGCATGTGTGAGGCACTGGGTTCGATCCTCAGCACCACATACAAATAGATGAATAAAATAAAGGTCCATCAACAACTTAAAAAAAAAAAAGAATTAGCCACCACGTGATCACCATGTGATCACCATGTGATCCAGCAGTCCCACTACTATATATATCCAAAGGAAATAAAATCAGTGTATCAAAGAGACATCTGTACTCCCATGTCTATTGTAGGACTATTCAAAAGTTTATTATAATTTCCAAGTTTTAACAAAAGATTAAAATGTACCATCACTGATTGCTATTGCTTCTGCATTTTTCTTTTCATTTTCTTCCTTTTTTTTGCAGTACTAGGGCTTAAACTCAGTGCCTCCCACATGATAGGCAAGCACTCTATCACTGGCCTACATTAATTTATTTGATTCAGGGTTTCTCTAAGTTACTCAGGCTGGCCCTGAACTTGGGATGCTTCTGCCTCAGCCTTCTATGTAGCTAGGGCTATAAATGTGCACCATTGCAACCAACTTACATTTTCAACTAACAAATTCTCTTCATTCTCTTATTTTTAGTATTTTGTTGTTAGTATATGGTAAAATTGACATAATTGATATTCTCATTCATACTGCAGCTCATTTTAATTTTTAGGATACAAATACAACTTAGAATTCAAAGTAAATAGCAACATATTCAACTTAATCCCATGATCTTGGATCTTGTCCATGAAAGTCATTAAGATAACAACAGGGTATGAAGATAACCGTATGATATTAGAAAACATAGCACAATATATTACTTTTGAGAAAATGCCTACTGATATGGACTTGAAACTTTGGATGAACTCATTCAGCATTTCTATACTGAAAGTATTTTTAATATTTTAGCATTATTCATAATAGGCAAGAAATGGAAGCAACCTAAGCTTTCATCAGCTGATAGATGGAGAAATGAAATGTGGTAGATATACACAATGGATTTAGCCATAAATAGATGAAGTTTAGTCATTTGTGGCAACACTGATGGAACTGAAACACATTATGTTAAGTGAAATAAGTCAGACACAGAAGAACAGAAACCACACATTCTCACTCATATGTGGAATCCAGAAAGTTGATTGTGTAGAAGTTGAGAGTAGAATTGGTTACAGAGGCTGGGGAGAGGAGGGAAAAGAAGCGTATGAGGGAAGGTTGGTCAATGGGTACCAAAAATTAGGAGAAATAATTTTTGTGCAATACTACTGGTATTGCACAGAAGGGTAACTATAGCACTCATATACTACATATTTCAAAAAAAAAACTAAAGCAAGGATTTTAATGTTTTCACCAGAAAGAAATAATAAATGTTTGAGGAGGTAGATACGTTCACCCTCATTTTAACATTGCACTAAGTATCCATGTGTCAAAGCATCATGTCTCCTTATAATTATGAATAATTTTTATATGTGTATTCAAAAAGCTGGTGCGATTGTATTAATAGTAGATAAAATCATTTTCAAACCACAGAGTATTATGAAAGATAGAGGGAACTTTCATAATAAAAAAGAGGAGGTTCAATTAATTAGGAAACATGCCAGTCATAAATACGTATGCACCTAACAAAATGTTTTATTTGCTGAAATATTTTTATAGGTTTTCTTTAACATTTCAAAAAATAATCTAAAATTGGTCTTACTACCAGGAAATTCAAAATTAAGATGTGGCAATTTTTAGTCCTGATATGGTAAATATCTCAGATTGTTATGGTAAAGGCTACATATACTGTGATGCCTAGTCTCATTGAAGTGCCTCCAGTTTTGAATTTGTCTTTGTTTTACTTTTTCTTTGGTTGAAATATTTATATAGTCTATCAGAAATCCTATTTTTTTTTCTTAAAGTAGGTCTGACAATATAGGAATAAGCAAACTCAATTAGTCACTGTCAATGAGTCAGTAAGAGCCCACACTCAGGCATTTATCACTGTTCAATTCTTCAGCATGCAGGTTTGCCTATTGAGGGTCAGAGGGCATCCTTCCAAATGGATGTCTTTTCACCTTGAAACTAACATCCACACCCCAAGAAGTTCTTTGTTGGTCAGTGGAGAGCCATTTGGTCCAAGTGTTGACAGAATCCAATTGTTGCTAACTCAGGCCCAGTGTTAGCCTAAGGGAAAAGAAGATCCCTGCTCATGAGTGTCCCCTCCTGAGTTCTCCAGGTAGCATGAATCGTTCCACACCCTTTCTGTCCCCTTATGGACCTCTTTTGGGCTCTGCTGTCCACATTAGAGTGTTTCTCTGACATCACCCAAGACATCATGAGCATTTCAGGTTTCAAGATAATTTTATGTCCTTTAGTCATAGAGATAGCAAGGTTTGGTTTTACAGGGCTAGATAGGAGAAATGTTCCTCAGTCAGACAAAATATACATTTACATGAAAAGTTGCAGAGGGCAAGGTATGTGGGAGAGGAGCCCTTTCTTGTTCTTGGCACATATTGGCACTGTATGTTCTGCTATCTAGAAATTCTTCTTCTTCTCCTCCTCCTCCTCCTCCTCCTCCTCCTCCTCCTCCCCTCCCCCCCCCCTTTCTTTTCTTGGGTGGTGCTGAGGATTGAACCCCGGGCCTTGTACATGCTAGGCAAGCACTCTACCAACTGAGCTATATCCCCAGCCCCCTGGAAATTCTTCTAATAACAGAAATTTAAAATACGTTCTTGACACCCAGAGCTTGAAGAGCTTCCTGGCAGCGGAACACGCTGATGCATCAGCAGGGTGGCATAGCCTGATTCCATGGGGAGAGTGCTTAGAAGCTCTGAATCTCAGACCCTCCCAGACCTTGCCTGTATGTCTCTTCATGTGACTGTTCATGAGTTGTGTCCTTTATGTCATCATAGTGTAGTGCTTTGAGTGAGCTCTGTGAGTGATTCTAGTGAGTTGTCAACCCCGAAGGTGTAATGGAATACCTGAATTTATAGCTGAGTTAGAAGAGCAGGAGACCTCAGATTCGTGACTGAACAGAAGGCAATCTTATGTTACTGATTCTGGGTGATGTCATAATTGAAGTGCACTATACCCAGGTGGAATGGAAACAGCACAGTGTCTCTGTATATTCATCAATTTGGACCATAAGTAGAGGCTGAAACAATAAGTTTTAATAAAAGCTAAAAGACTGAAATCTTAGTTGACCATTACAGAATTAAATTATAAGTAGATTGCCACACATAGAGGAAGAAAAAAATATTGGGAAATTAATACTGCAATTCTAAAATACCCAAAGAAAAAAGCACAAGGGAAATTAGAAAATATTTAAAACTGATGATAGTATATAAAAATTTGTAGGATTCAAATAAAACAGTGCCAAGGAGAAAATTATAGCTTTAGAGAAAAAAGAAAGCTATAACATCAGTTATCTAAGTGCCCATACATAAGAGCTAGAAAAAGCAGAGCAAATTAACTCCAAAGTAAGTAAAAAGAAGAAAGGATGTGGGAGAAAATTAAAATGATAAGAACAGAAAGCAATTAGATGTAAAGCAAAACAAAAAGAAACCCAGAAATAATTAATAAGATCAAAATGAATCATTTGAAATGGTTATCGAAAGTGTAATACTCCTAAGAACAAAAACAAGAAAGCACAAATTACTGATTAATTATTTTATTACTGATATCAGTAATAAAAGAGGAATATAACTATAGATACTATCTATGGATATTAAAAGAAAAATAATGGAATATTATGATCACTTTTTATTAATGAAGTTGATAACTTAAATGAACACATTTATTGGAAAGCACAACTTAACAAATCTCCCACAAGAAGAAATAGAAAATATGAACTACCCTAAATATATTAATAAGAAATTGAATTCATAATCAGAAACCTTCACATAGGAAAACTCCAGACTCAGGATATTTTCCTGGAGAAATTTTAATAAAATTACATAGAAGAAAAAATAAATCTTACACCAGATTTTATTCCATAGAAAGCCAAGTTAATCTTGATAATACATCAATAAGAAAAGAATGAATCATTATTCCTCATGAACAGGTAAAATAACTCCTTAATTAAATGTTAGCAAACCAATTCCAACAATATGTGAAGTGTGCAAATAATGATATGTACAAATATCAAAATATGCAAATGATGATAAAGTAGGGTGTATTCTGGAAATGTAGGGTTAATATTTAAACATAAATCAATGTACTTTACCATATTTTAACAAAATAAAGGAAAAATAATATGTCTATTGAAATAGGTGCAATGCAAGCATTTAGAAAGTTCAGTGTGCTTTGATGTCAAAAGCTCTCAGCAAATTAGGAGTAGAAAATATCTTTCTCAACCTGACAAAGAGTGTTTACAGATAATATCATGCTTAATGGTAAGATATTGCATGTTTCTCCCTAAGATTTTGAATTGAATGAGGATGTCTGCTTATTTCACTTTTATCAAACATCATGTTAGAGATCCTGGCCAGTGCAATAAGATAGAATAAAGAAACAAAAGGAGCATAGATTAGAAAGAAATGCATGAAAATGTTTTTATTTGTGGTCATGATACTTTTTTTTTAACGTAGAGAACTCTTAACTTCCCAGGACTTTACAAAGCAACTATTAGAACTAATAAACAAAGTAGTAGGATATAAGTTCAATATATAAAAATAAATTGTACTTCTATATACGAGCAGAAAACAACTTGAAAATAAAAATTTTAGAATAATGCCATTTATAATATCACCCAAAATTTCAAATATCTAAGAATATATCTAATGAAACTTGTACAAGATTTTTACTATCATTATTTACTTTTTGCTCCTTTTGCCGGGGTTCCTCTTAATGGTGTCGCTAGGACAGGAGCACCTAGGCTTGATTTACTCAACCATTTTGGGTTATTGCCTGGTCCTTAAATGGATATAAGAAGCTTTGTTTACTTTGCCTAAGGAATTTTCAGAGAAATATACAAATACATCAGGGGTTAATGGGAAATGAACCCAATATTGTAGTTAAAATAGCAGCTCCTTGTTTTAGACAAAATGAGTGCCTTCTAGAAGATTTCCTTTTCTATAGGTTTAACCTTTACATCAAGGAATTATATATAACATTTTGCAAATCAATGGATAAAACTTTATTATTTGTCTATACTAAAACTTTTTCTTCCTAGAGTTTTACCATATTGGTTTAATATCCTTAATTAAGTGGATGGTGACTGTATACCAAGAAGTGTAGACCTCAAACTATGTCATCTAACATAGTAAACATTAGCTATATGTGACTACTTAAATATAAGCTGTATATATATAAAATTAAATTTCAGTTGCACTAATCATGTTTCACTAGTTCAGTAGACATGTATCCAGTGACTATCTTGAACTATATATAGCACATATTTCATATTGCGCATATTGGATATTACCACCAATTCAAATTTTCAAGCTTTTATTTGCATAATAAGAACATTTAAAATTTTCTTTTCCTGTTACTGAAAGTAGATGTTTGGGAAAATGAATTTTAAAACTTAAAAAGTAATGTAACTCCCAAAAGGTTTTAAATCAAAAAGTCCTTTCAACATAGAAGCATCAATGTGAAACTTTAAGTTTCTAAAAAAATAAAATAAAAAAATCACTCTTTAGAAAAGAATATTAAAACAAATTATCTTTTAAGACACATAAACATTCTTAGAAAAACTTGTAGTTTCAAATATCATCTAAAAGAAACACAAACCAGTTCACTATCTTTACAACCTCTCAGACCAGTTGTCTAAAAACTTCAGAATATGTAATATCTCAACTGTCATAGTCAAAATGACATTTAGATTTCACATGTTAAGCAGCTCTAGTATAGCTTATAATGGCACAAATATACCTAATACATAAATACTACTTCATCCTTTAGATAGTCAAAAGTCAGAAGGAACTGCATAATTTTTAAGGTACTTTAATGTACGTGTAGTCATTAAAACCCAATAAGTAATTCAAGTATGGTCATGTAAAGGCAGTCAATGTTTAATGAGTTAATGGCAGGATAAACATTTGGGGTAGTGTTTTTATTAACCTATTTGTAAGTACTCGTAGAAATGTGTAGTTGACTAAAACTATATGTGTCTACAAAAAACACTTTTGTAGTTCAGAATATATAGGTTTTGTGTATAGTTAGCTTATTGCATTAAATTATTGACCTTAGCTTAAAATAAGGATTAAAATTGCATTTAAAGAGATCACTGAATGTTACTGTTTGTGAAACTGAATATTTTGATTCCATTTATAAACTATCTATAAATCAGTACCTGGGAAAATTTTACTTTCTTAACCTCTTGATACAAGGAATAAAGTATGAAAAATTAAACAGAAAAAAATTTTCTTTTCTATTTGGTTCTTTTCACATTATATTATCAATTTCATTTCGCAGAAAAAAATGTAGTAAAATCTGAAATTGCACATTTTTTTTTCAATGTGTTACTTGCAGTTCATTTTTTTCCACGTTAGTGGAGATTGAACCCAGGGGTGCTCTATTGCTGAGCTACATCCCTAACCCTTTTTATTTTTTCTTTATTATTATTATTGTTATTATTTTCTACTTATAGTTCATTGAAGACAAAGGAGAGTTCATTATTCCAAGCTGTTATGGGAATATTAAATATGATAATGGTGGCTCTAGCCTTTCTTTTGAGCATCCTTTGGATGATATAAATGTGGTTGACCTGAAATGGATCCATGACTTTGTATTAAAATCTCTGGAAGTTTTATATCAAGTGGAAAAATGGGAAACACTAGTGTCACTTGCCATTCATTTCAACATAATTTCACAGTAAGTACTGCTGTAGGGGCAATGAAAAGTAACAGAGTGCATTGGAGAAAAAGTGTTTTAACTAACATTTGCTTTTTAATGTATTTTTTACTTCTGTCTAGTGAGAGGTACACAGAGCAGGTGACACCACTTCTGGTATATGCACAGCGCCAGTTGCTTCAGAGAATACAAAGGTTCAAGGGCCCAGATATTACCCAGCAGTCTTGTGCAAGGTATGAGGCTGAATATGGAGAGAAGGTAAGTTATGCCATATTATTCCTGTAATTGTGATTTTTAAAATTAGTACCTACATAGAAGACAGAGATTTAGGAATCAGATAAGTTTTATTTTCACTTAGGCATTTATTATTCAAATCAATAGATATTATTGCAAACCAGGTATCAATATTTTCCAGGTAGAGGGTAAACAGAAATTAAGTCCATGTTCATGAGAAGCTTATATGCAGGTCATGGTTGATCTATCCATTAGGCACTATGGGACAGTGTCTAGAGCCCATGATATTTTTAGGGGCCCACTAAATGTTTTGATTTCTTTAAAAATAAGAAAAAAGTAACATTAAGATCAAGGAAAATGTTTTAATTTCTATTGTTAGTATTTTTGTATTTAAACCAACACAATCATAAAATATAATTTTTGGTTTTTTTTGGTTTGGTACCAGGGATTAAACCCAGGGATGCTTAACCACTGAACCACACCCCTGGCCCTTGTTTTTGCATTTTATTTAGAGACAGAGTCTCACTGAGTTGTTTAGGGCCTTGCTAAGTTGCTGAGGCTGGCTTTGAACTCATGATCCTTCTACCTCAGACTCCTGAGCCACCAGAATTACAGACTAAGTTTTAGTATTTTTTAAAATGGAGGAATGGGCACATGCAGGCAAAAATGTCCAAGGCCCATGGAAGTCATGTACAGTTGGAATCAGATGAAGGAAACATAAGTTGATTGTTTAACTAATTTAACAAATATGTATTGACTACCTAATCAGAACCACTGCATACAGGTGTACAGTGTGTGTCCTGCTGAGAGGCCCTGGCCTCCATGGGGCTGGAATCTTGTCTTTTATGTTCATACCTGTCCGTGGGCTTGTACTGTGTCCTTCCTCCAGCAAGGACTCCTTTTTCTGCTTCTCACAAAGTTTCCTTCTGTTCTGGCCCAGTAGGAACCTTGCCTCCTGCATAGTCGTTTTTTTTTTTTTTTTTTTTTTTTTTTTTTTTTTTTTTTAATTTCTTCTAATTTTACATGACAGTAGAATGAATTTTGACACATCATACATATATGGAGTATAACTTCTTATTCTTCTGGTTGTGCATGATACAGAATCACACAGGTCGTGTAGTCACATACGTGCATGGGGTAATAATGTCTGATTCATTCTACTGTCCTTCTTACCCCACACCCCTCTCCCCTCCCTTCATTCCCCTCTGCCTAATCCAAAGTGTCTCTGTTCTTCCCTCCCCCACCTTATTGTGAATAAGCATCTGTATATCAGATAAAACATTCGACCTTTGGTTTTTTGAGATTGGTTTATTTCACTTAGCATGATGTTCTCCAGCTCCATTCATTTACCTGCATATTCTATGTGGGGAGAATACCTGCTTCATGGAGTTCAATTTCTGAGGAGTAGAGATGAGGCCAGATATCAAACATGTAGGCAGCTAAACAGATCTGTGATCATTTTAAGTTCTCTGAAGAAAATAACACAGGTCAATAGAGAATGGTTGGAGTGGGAGGTGGAAACTTAAGCAAGGGAGATCAATAAGACCTCTATGAGATGGTGGCATTTAATGGGAAGAGGCCAGCCACACAATGATCTAGGGAAAGATCTTTGCAGCCCAGGGAAGAACAAGGGCAAGGGCCCTGAGAGGGGACAGAAGGAGACTTGCTGACTGGGAGGGAGCAGACAATAGACAGGGCCAAAGGAGGGGCCGCCCCTTCTGGATCTGCTTTGTTACCTCTGCCTCTTCTTTCCTATGTCTTGATGTAGTGTGCAGGAGACTCTGTTCCCAGACCTCCTGTCATCTCTATCCACACACTGTCCCTCAGGAAGTTAGTTCTGCCTGTGGCTTTTAAGTACATTTTTATGATGATGACTATTGAAATTACATTGCAACTCTAGACCTTTCTCCTGAATTTTATATTGATATGTCTAAGTGCCTCTATCAAAAGGTTCAACCAGAGAAGCAGAACTAATAAGAGAGATCTCTCTCTCTGGATTTATTATATGGGATTGGCTTATATGATTGTGGAGGCTGGCTAAGCAGGTCCAAAATCCATTGAGTAGGCCATCAGGATCCTGAACAGGAGGGAAACCCATAGGCACGGGCAGATGCTGTTATTCACAGACAGTCTGTGAAGAGAGAAGAGTTGTGGGTCCTGTTGCTATTTGGTGTTTTGAGTCCTGGTGACAGCTGGCATGTCAAGGGCTGATTGGATTAAGTCAGGCCCACCAAGATAATCTCCCTAAAGTCAGTTAACGAGATATTTTAGAGTCTGTAAAGTCCCTTCACAGAAGCACCTGGGTATTTGATTGAAGAACTGGGATGAAGTGTAGATATATACAGAAAGGATGCCTTCCTTTATTTCCCCTCATAGTTTATCTCTAACCAGTTGATCCACAATAAAACCATCGCACTGTGGCATTTGCAGGAAAATGGATGGAACTTGAGACCATTATGTTAATTGGAATAAGCCAAACTTAGAAGGTCAATGGTCATATGTTTTCTCTTACATGTGGGAACTAAAGAGGAAAAAGGAAAAGAAAAGTGTGTGTGTGGGGTCTCATGAAATTAGAAGGGAGATCAGTAGAACAGAGGAAAGGAACCTAGGGGGAGGCAGGAAAGGAGGGAAAGAGGAAATACTGGGGAGTGATTTTGACCAAATTATATTGTTATATTGTGTGCATGTATGGATATGTAACAACAAATCCCAGCATTATGTAAACTCTAATGCACTAATAAAAAACATGGAAAAAAATTTTAAAGTTCCGCCCAAACCCATCACACTACCTTAATATCAACAGCATCTCTTAGATGTTTAATACACATCTCAATCAAACCTGTTACCCGTTCTGCCAAGTCTTCTTCCATTGATGATAACCTGTCCTAGCTGCTCAGGTCAGATGCCTTGGAGGAGTCCCTGACTCCTCTCTTGCTTTCATATCCCACTGCAAATTGGTTTTCAACTCTTCTGTCCTCAAAATACAGTCAGAATCTGACTATTTACTACCTCTACTATTCCTACTCTGATCTAATTATTGTCATAGATATGGGATTAAATCCAGGGGTGCTTAACCACTGAGCCACATCCTCAGTCCTTTTTATTTTTATTTTGAGCCAGGGTCTCACTAAGTTGATTAGGGCCTAGCTAAATTGCTGAGACTGTCTTTGAACTTGGGATCCTCCTGCCTTGGCCTCCAGATCTGCTGAGATGACATGCAGTGCCACCATGCCTGGCTCATTGTTATATCTGCTTGGGTTAATGCAGTGACTTTCTCATTACTTTATAACCCTGCCTCTAGCCTATGGTCTACCCTGAATGCAGCAGACAGAATAACCTTTTAAAAACCCAAGTCAGACAGGTCACACGTTCTGCTTACTCTTCTATTGTGGCTTCCCATCTGACTCAGAGTAAGTGAAAATCTTACCATGGCCTTAATATAACTTGTCCTATATACCCCCCCCCCCCCCTTGATCTCTAGTAACTTATTTCCTATTATTCCCCAGCAAAATTTTAACGGCACTGCTCTTTAAGACATGCCTGCCTCAGGGTCTTTGCATTTACTGTTGCTCCTCTTGGAATACTTTTCTCTAGAAGTTCACATTGATTTCCCCTAACCATTTTCCAGTTTTTGCTGAATGTTCCCTTCTCTTTTGAGGCCTTTCCTTACCCCACTGTATTTAAAATTATGTGCTGCTTTTCTCCATTTCTCTCAATTGCAGTTATAACTCTTTAACCTGCTATACGATGTACTTCACTCTTTTGTTTATTTCCTCTTTTCCCACCAGGATAAGTTTCTTAGGACTAGTAATTTCTGTTCATTTTGTTCTCTGCTATATTATCCCTTCAGCTTGAAACAGTGTTTGGCACATAATAAGTGTTCAATAAAGATCTGTTTAATGAAGGTGGAGCGGGGTAGGGAGAACCAGGTCCTGTGTGTCCTTATTAGACTGTGGGGGGCCATTTGCATTTTATTAGACTGTTTGCATCTCAATATGGAAATACACACAAGGGACAATAAAGAAGAAACGTCTACATTAGACTGGGGTTAAAGGAGGGCTGTATTTTGAGTGATAGGTTAGATCACACAATGGGAGTGAAAAAACAGAAGAATAAATCCAAGATTCATTAAAAGAATTTCCTTCTGTCTAAGAATTACCTGTTTTCAGATATTTTTTAATTTGAGGACTCAAATATCTATCAGAAAATAAATTGTCAAAATAATACAGAGAAATTAATTTTGAAAAACTTCTGGGAAGTTAAAATTGCATTAATTATGAGTAGGCTAGAAAAATCTGCTACTGGAAAAGCAGCTGATATTTTAAATATATTTCAGCTTACATAATGGAAGATATATTTAGACTAGTAAATTCACAGAATATCATAAAACCATATTCTAATTGCTCTACATAATTTGCCTAATGTTCTACTCCAGCTGTGCTGTACAAAAGAAATATGAAAAATGACTTAGCCATATTTTCCCCTGAAGTTCTCTTGAATGAATGCTATTCTGTCAACTTTTCTTTGTAGCATTGTTTTGTGTCTTTTTATTTTGACAAGTGAAAACTGAGATAAACATTTCAAGTAAACCGCATTTTTAACTATGAGTACTTGATTAATTCATATTTATTTTGTTCTTCTTCTTAAAGATTACCTGCCGAAATTTCATTGGGAAGCAGCTCAAGATTGATCCTTCAATCAGTAAAACAATAGATACAGGGGACTGTACAGATTTCCTAAAAGTGCTTATCTCTTCAGGTCAGAATCAATTTTAGCTTGAACCTCTCTTTTCTTTAAATCAGGGTTTGCCATGTGTTCTCCATGTCAGATTTTCCATAATTAGGATGTCTGTAATAATCTCTTTTGCCAGTTTATTTGAAAAAAAAATCCATTTGATATTTACCATTTTATATTGCTATAAATGTCAGATAGGGGAATTAAAGCACATTTTTAAAGTTTAACCTTTTCTGTAAACTAAAGAAGTAAAAGAAAAGGGAGATTGATGGGGGAAAAAAAGAGATGGAGAAAGGCTATTTTGCACATTTTCTGCTGTTTTTGTCTCACTTGGGAACTCTTGCATTTGACCTTTTTCTATATTCTTTGTTCTGTCTTGGCTTCCATAATTTCCTTTGCCATGGTCAATATAGATTGTTCTGCTGGCTTAAATCTGTTAAGTTCCTGGTTTTTTAACTAGAGCACCGAAATGTGGGAACATCATGACTTGTTTGCATTTAGCTGATAAGCCTTTGCAGAATGTTTTTGGCAGTGAAACTTGAAGGAATGAGCCTACAGAATAAGGTGAAATGGAAATGATACCTGCTCTGTGTTGCATTTTTCATTTGTCTGTTTCTGGTTTGGGAAGAAAATGTAAGTCTTTGAAGTACTAGAAATCTTTCATTTATTTACCTCCTATTTTATGTATATACATGTGTATGTGTGTAGTCATTTATTCATTCATTTATTGAGTCAGTCAGCCAACCATTCAGTCATTTAGCCAATATTTACTGAGTATCTACTATGTGTTAAGTGCTGTACTAGGTACTGAAGATATGGAGATGAATGAGACTATGTATGTATTATCTAGGAGTTTTGAGTGTATTGAAGAAGATCAATAAATAAACCAGAGATTATATAGAGAGTGATAAGATCTGTAATATTATTCTTGCTGCTGCTACAGGCAATAATAGTGAACAGCTAGTGTCTGTTTTTGAGAGACTGCAAAAAGGGAGAAAGCTGAGGTTAGTAATGTTGGCAGGAATTAGGAGATAAAGTGTCTTAGCAGGATAAAGAGATGCAGCTTTGGAGAGCTGAGGGGAACTAGTTAAAAGGATTTAAAGAAGGAAAGTTCATATTCACATTCTTGAAAGCGTTGCAGTAACGTGGGAAATCAACTGATAAGCTACGTGGAAGTAGATTAGCCACACTTAACTTGTGTATTCAAGTGGACATGATGAAGGCCTGGAATTGGACAGAGTAGAAGGGAGAACAGAAGTGAAAGAAAGGGGGAGGAAGACCATAGGACTGTGCTCTGTACCGACTGGGTATTGGGGATGAGTCAAGAGGGAGGAGTTCCAGTTGTCTTGATCTCTGGCTTGGGTGACTAGCCTGAAGATGCCTTTGCTCAGAGAGGGAAACTGCAGGCAGAGGAAAAGCTACTTTGGAGCTACCCCTTTGCCTGGATGGTAACTGAGCAGAGCTCTCCAGGCTGTGGTTGGGTATACTAATGGGGCCCTTGGAAGAGACTGAGTTGGAGATCTGTATTTAAGTCATCAATATATTGGTGGTGATTGAAGCCAGGGGCTTTGATGAGTCACCCGGAGTGGGTTATGTGGAGTGTAGACCTGAGGATGGCCTCCTGAGCAACACTAACATTTAGGAAGCTGTGTTAGTCAAAATAGTCTGGGGCTATAGAGCCCTAACAAAGAGCCCCCAAGTCTCATAGCTTTTACACAAAGGAAAGACTGTCTTTGGCCCATGCAACTGTGTTCAGCAAGGCTGAGAACTGGGCGCTGCCCATGGTGATGGAATGTTCACCCTGACACAGCTTACACGAGTGTCCCAGTCAGGAAACAGAACTCGGACGCTGCTCTCGCGGGGGCTCCACCCAGAGACTGTGGTGAGGGGTTCCGGGCACAGCTCGCCCAGCCACATGCTTTATGCTAAGGGCTTTACATGGATTCTTTTGTTACTTATTATGACAATCCCAAGAAAGAATTATAATCTTGCACTGCACATCAGGTACTCTTACAAAGGCTTCATGAATATTAGCTTATAGCCAACTAATGAGCTAGGTGTATTGTTTCTGTTTTTCAGGCAAGAAAAAAAAATCATGCATTGGCTCTTAGAGCTGCTACTAGAAATCGACATATGTCATGTCTGCTGACATTTTATTGCCCAAAGTTGCATGACCACACTCCACCACAAAAGGGTAGGGAGGCATGTCCTGACTCTGTACTAAGAATGAAGAGGCAGAGGATATGTGAAGAGAATTAATGATGGTCATGGGGCAAACAGGAAGAGCAGTATGTGAAAGAGGTGGAGACATGATGAGAAGAGTGATACAAGCAAGGCCAAGGCAGCGAGGGCTTTAAGGAAGAGGAAGCAGTCAACAGGCAGAGAGGTTGTATAAGATGGGGACCGACAGTCTTACTGCATTGGGCAGGTGGGTGGTCACTGTCACTTGCCTTTGTGCTGTGACACCCGCACTTTGCTGTTTCCCCTTCCTGAATGCTCTCCCCACCACCCAGATATCTGACTATATGTAAACTCCTTGCATTCATCTCCTTTTTCAACGGGCTTAACCTGACCATTCTACTTGAAAGTTCACCCTTCCTACTTCCTGCCAATTGCCCTCATGCTATCCTTTCCTCTGCTGTAGCATCATGCTATATAATTCAGGATTTTTTGTTTTATTTATTGGTTTCTAGTCTGTTTCTCCTGTGAAGATGAAAGCTGTATGAGGGCAGGGATCATTGTTTTGGTCACTGGTATAGTCTGAATACCTTCTTCAGTGTCTCACGCATAGCAGGAACTCAGTCTCTTTTTCTAAATGAATGACTGTGACCTTAGAAATGATGTGGTGGTAGGTGGAAGTGTCCTGAGCTGTGGATGTGGCAGTGGCAGGCTGTACCTGCAGAGGTTCTTTGAGTCATTGAGGTTGTCTTCCAGGGAGCTTAACAGTGATAAGGGGAGGGACTAGAAAAAATGCAGAGCTCAGGGGGTCCAGGAGGCTGTGCGTTAGTATTTTTAATGGAGGAGAAGGAGCATATTTATATATTAAATGGAAAGAGCCAGTAGCCAGTAGAGAGGGCAAACTTAGGAAGGTTTTTGATAGAGCAAGGACCTCGAGGAGAAACAAGGCAAGATGTGGGATGCAGACGGAAGGGTGGGATGCTTCCATTAAGGCAGAAAGGAAGGATGAGAGAAGAACCTGAGCCAGAAGGCTTGTAGGTAGTAAGGGCAAAGGTCAAAGGTGTGCTCATGGGGGCTGAGGATTTTCTTAATGAAGCAGGAAGTTGAGAACATAGCCAAGGTTGCCAGGGTGGGAGGTTCTGAATGTGAAAAAGTAGACTGGCCACTGAGGGAAACAGAAGGGAAGAGAGAAGGATCAGAGAGCTACGTAGACAGTCCGGTTGAGTGCAGCTGGTGACCATAAGCTCGGTAGGTTGTACTGCCAGTGATCAATCACTTACCAATGGGAGGACTACCTTCTGTGGTCAGTCCTAGTTTTGATCAGAGTGTGGTGCTGCGTGTGTTATTGTTTTGATCTTGTCTATAAAAACCTGAGAGTTCCCCTGCTTTTGAATCCGAACTCAAATATAATACATAATTATTTTTATGCCTTCCATCCCCGGGAGGGTTGCTACTAATGTGAGAAAATGCATCAAAATTGTCGTTATCAAAATGGTGACTAGCAGCAAAGGAATAAGAGAAACATACCTAGCAAAAGTCTAGCCTTATGCACTAGTGACTTCTTTTTTTTTTTTTTTTAATTGATGATGAATGCCCTGTGTCAGAAAAGCTTTGCTTGCCTTTCATTAGAGCTACATCTGGTCAGGCAGGGTGCAGTGGTGGGACAGACCGCAATCAGTATGCAGTCATCCTTTGAGTTATTCTCAACTCTGGGGGAAGTATAGCCTGTGTGAGTTTTGATTAGAGTAGAAACATTTGAAGAGATAAGAATCTGAAATATTATAAGGGCAATTTAATATCAAGCTGGAACTATATTTAGATTCTTTAATTTTTACAGTCTTAGGAGGTAGGTATTATTTTGCTCATATTGCAGATGAGAGAAATAAACAGTAGGTCTGTGATTCAAACTCTGGTCTATCTAATTGCTTCACTCATGAGTGATCCTCTGATCACCAGAGTTACCAGGTCCATTTATCATTACTCCTTTCAAGTTAGAATCCTCTCTCAATGTGTAGCATTCAAGAAGTAATTTGCTGTATTTTCGTGGTCATATGGGGCAAACACTTTATTCTAACTTATTGTGATAGCATAGTAATGTTCAGATGACCCTGTGTACTAATTATACATTTTACACTGAACTTGGCTTCCAACTTACAGCTCTTTATAAGACTCTAGGACCTCTGTAACTGGAAACATCTTTTGGCCCGTGCTTTTGAGTTTATTTAGCAAATTATTAGAATGCTGAATTTTTCTCAGTATACTGAACTCAGACCATTAACATGTTTATAAGTGTGTTGGGTCTTATGTATGTCACCATGATGTGTTTGCAATTCTTTTAAAAGACTGACTGTACTCATGATGATTTCCACATTAGCTCGCTGCCTTAGAACCTCATAGATTTTCTTTTGTCATAACAGCATTTGGTGGTAATGCTTGATACATTCAATTCTTCACAACAGATATTGTAATGCCCCAGTGGCTAGGAACATTTGGTGTTCTCATTATTTAACAGCATTCTATTCTCCCTTCAACTATTTAATAATGCATATGTAATTTGGTATCCTCTCTGTAGGATTTGGAGAAGTGAGAGTACCACGTTTTATAGATTATTCCTGTATGGATGAGTAACTTGCCTGCTTGTTAAGCTCCACAGGGCAGATAAACCTGGATATGCTTTTTATTGTAACTGTTTTTGTATTCCACCTGGAGTCTCTTTCTTGAGTTTTGACCTAATCAGTATTTAAGTTCTCTGAAAGGATAATATGTTAAAATTTTCAACTTTTTGGCAGGTATGTTTATTAGCACCTTTGATCATTGAAGTGACCAAGTGTGTGGAAAGCAGCCCCAAATTTCAGGTCACTCCCTGGTTTCCTGCCCTGGTAGGCCCAGCCCTCAGAAATCATTGATATTTCAGCTTTTGTTTCTACATTGGTGAAAAACATAGTAATTCCATAGTAATGAAAAACATAGTGATTCCTTCCTTTTCCTCTTTGTCTTCATCCTTCTTACCTGTTTCAAACCATGGAGGTGCTACTGGTGCCTTTGGAATAGCTTGTTGAATTATCTATCTGTGGGCATTTTCAGAGAGAAGCTCTGAGCTCCTGATGCTTTATACCACTTGTCTTGTGTAGACAACATCCTGACCCCTGACAGAACCCTACTTAGACTTCAAGAGAAAAAGTGTGCTAGGATTTGAAAAAAGGGAAATACAGTTTAGGGAAAAAAGAGGAGTTATAGGCAGATATTTGATACAGAAGTATCTGGAGAATTTTCTTCAGACTATTTTATTATTAAAAATAACATTTCCAGGTTTTATTCTAAAATGTAAGCTTTGTGAGAGCAGGGGTCATGTCTGTTGTGTTTGCTTGTGTTTTCTCAGTGCCTGCTGTGGTGCCTAGTACTTGTAAGTGCTCAAAATATGGAGTCATGCATTGCTCAAAGGCAGGGAGAAATACGTCCCTGCATAACCTCATTGTTGAATGAACAGCAGAGTGCACTTACGTTAACTAAGAGCTATGAGTCAGTAGGTGATATAATCTTGTTGGGACCATCGTCACACATGTGAGCCATCAATGATTGAAATGTCATTATGTGGCACATGACTATATTTAAAAAATGTATGACTAGCAGTCACAACGTGAGCCTCCATCTTTTGAATGTTTTGTTCCATGGCAGACACTATGCTAGATGCTTCACATGTAGGTTAAAACAATATTTAAAGCTGGAGAAAGTAACTATCTCATTAACATGTGAGGTTTTCCAGTCTTCCTCCTTTCCTGTAGCTCCCTGCTCAAGGCTGAATGTCTGTGGCTCCTCAATTCATACAATCCTAACCAAAGTGATGTATTGTTAGGAGGCAGGACCTTAGGTGATGGTTAGGTCATGAGGGTGGAGTCCTCACAGATGGGATTGGTGCCCTTAAAAAAGAGCACAAGGGAGCTCTCTAGGCCCCTTTCTGCTATGTGAGAGGCACCATGGGAGGAGAACCAGCTGCAAGCAAGGGAGAGGGCCTTCACTGGAGCCCAGCCATGTTGGCACCTTGGTCTAAGATTTCCAGCCTCCAGATCTGTGAAAAGTAATTTTTGGTTGTTCTTAAACCACGTGGGTTATGGTAATGTATTACAGAAACCTGAACCAAGATACTGTTAAATTTCTTTTCTCTAAGGAAAAAAAAAGACAAAATTCCAATCTTGTGAATGCCTACAATTTGAAAAACAGAAAAACAGAGCAGAAATCTACAATTCTCAGGGTGTTGTGCAAAAGGGTAGGGTGCAAGGAGTAGGGGGATTGTGTGGGACTGGGCAGGGCTTAAAGGAGAGGGGAACTGAGGGAGGTCAGAAGATGAGATGATTAATAAAGCTTATTTCAGCCACTTAGCTTTGAAAACCTACAGTCATTCATTATTTAACAAATATTTATGGTTATAGGTACTGTTGTAGGTGCTGAGGATGTAGCAGTGGAAAAATGGGGAAAAATCCATTGGTCCTCGTGTACTTTTCAATCTGGCGTAGGAAAATGGCCAGCAAACAAGTAAAACACAGTGTGTCAGAAGATAATGAGTGCTTCCAAGATCAGAGGCATCAGGATGAAGGGGGACTACCACTTTTATAGGGTAATCAGAAATTAGCAATTAGGGGCTCAGTGGTAGAGTGCTCGCCTAGCAGGCATGAGGCCCTGAGTTTGATCCTCAGCACCACATAAAAGTAAAATAAAAGGTATTATGTCCACCTACAACTACAAAATATATATATATATTTTAAAGAAGATGTTAGCAGTTAGGTAATAACCTGAAGGAAGGAAGGAAAGCATCTGGGGGAAGAATGTTCTAAATCAAAGTGAACCACTGATGCCAAGACCATAGGGTGGAGTCGAGAGTGGAGTTTGTAAGAGATAGTGGGATTCTAGATATTTCTGAAGGAAGATTCTGTAGGATTTGGATTTGATTTGGGACATGAAAGGAGAAGTTAAGATGATTCTAATTTTTGGCTTGAGCAACTGGGAAGATGAAGCCATCTTTTAATGAGATGGGGAAAGACTCGGGAAGGAGCATGTTTGGTGGGGGGGGGGTTGGGGGAGATTAGGAAATCAGGAGCATGTTAGGATTGAGTAGTCTGCTGGACACACAGCAGAGTAGACAACAGGATAGTCTGGATTTCAGGGGAGTTGGGGCCAGACTTTGGGAACCACCAACTCATGAATGATATTTAAAACCATGAGACTAGGTAAGATCCTTAAGGGGGTGAGTGTAAATTAAGAAGAAAAGAAAGGCAGTCTAAGGACTGAGCCCTGGGGTCCCCATGTTAAGAAGTTAGGCTGATGAGGATGAACTAGCAAAGCTGATCAAGGAGTGATAGGTGAGGGTGGAGAAGAACCTTTTAGTCAGAGGGAGAGAGACCTGATTTGAGTGAGTTCAAGAGATGGTAAGTAACACTAAGCATAGACAGTGACTCGAGGAGTTTTGATGTAAAGAGGAACAGGGGAATAGAATGCTAACCTGAGGGGACACTAGAGTCAAGAGAGAGATTTTTTATTTTGTTTTGATTGTTTTTTTTTTTCTCCCCTCCACCCCCTTTTTTTTAAAAGATAGGAGAAATAACAGCAAATTGTGCTATAGGGAATGATTTATCAGAGAGGAAATTGATGGTTTGGTGGGGGGATGAGAATTGCCAGAGTGTGTCCTTGAGGAGCACGTGGGCAGGTGCAGGGCCTGGGCGGATTGGCCATGGGAACTGATGGACAAGCTCCTTGGATTCCTTCAATCCTTTCAGTGGGGTGGGTAAATCATTGGTCCTGAAAGGATAGGGGAAGAGGTGACTTCCCTGCTTCTTTCTTTACTACAAAGCCAGTTTACATTTCCTATTGCTTTGGCTGCTGGCATGTTCCCAGAACACCTCTCTTGTTTCCATTGCTGCCGACCTTGGTCCAGTTAAGTCACATGGTACCTGTGCTGTAGCTTAGTGTTTTTCGACCACCAGTGTCTTCTTTGGCCACCCAATGTTTTTGTGGCAGTTGGCCAACTCTTCCTAAAATACCCATCTCTGTCAGAGTTGTACTTTCCATTGAGAAGAATAAGGTCCACTTAGTGAGGGCATCAGGACTTGGGCAGACCCTGCTGCGTTCAGCAGGATTGGCCATGTCAACTCACTGTGCCCCCGTCTTCCCCGCTCCTCCTACTGCTCCTCCTATTCCTCTACTGGCACAGGCTAGTTCTGCACCATTGGAACATACCTACTTTCTCACAGTCTTTTTTCTTCAGTCTCTCTGGGCAATGCTGCTTTCTCTCTTCTATCTTTCCTTCATTTTACCATGTAGCCCGATATTCCCTGAAAATGTGACTTTAATACTCCAGTGCTGGAATGCCCCATCTCTTCAACTGCAATGTGAGCTTCTTGAGGACAAAGACTATGTCCCTCGACCTCCTATAGCTCTGTTACACAGTAAGTTCTGCCTGTCAAGACCTTAGGTTTTACCAGGCACCTTCCTCGTATTCTTTGTTATTCTAATCCTGAAACTGGTGATTCCTTTCTCTCCTGCTTTTTGGTGTATGCAGCAAACCTGGAGCCTAATTCCAGGACCACCCCTCACTCTCCAGAGACCACAAAGCAACTCTCTCCCCCATCTCCTCTTCCTGACACTTTGAGACTGCTGGTTGGTTCCAGACCCACCCACCACCCCCAGGCACCTGTCCTTTGCACCCTTATGTCTTAGGAACCTGACTTTCCTTCCCTTCAGAGAGCAGTTGCCTGTCTCTAGGATTCTTGTTTCCTCCTTTCGTCTCTTTCCCAAGGTACCTTTGCTTTGAAGAAGTTTGCTAAAAAGGAGTAGATTATTTCATTTTTTATGATCAGCAAAAGATAAAGTAGGAGGCTTCATAAGGAAACTGACAAGATCCAAAGTTATTTGCATTTCATAAGAATCAGAACTTTCCTAAGTTTCTTTTTTAAAAAAAGAATTTTCAAAGATACCAAAAGAAAAAAAAAAATGACCTGAATGTTGCAGATATGGGGACTTTGAATTTAGCGGCTTTGGGTTGGGACCAAGAAGTTAGAGCCTCATTTGCTTCTAGTTGGCTCTGTGTGGCATTTCATCCCCAGTGTTCCCTTCCCTGTCCTTCCAGAATACAGCAGAGCCAAACAGATTATCTGCGTGCCCGTGGATGTGACAGACACTTTGAGATGCTTTAGAGAGACCCTGGAAAAATCCAAATACCATAACAGATCAATCCGACACAGCAGAAAGTTGCTTTCATTATTTCTGGCACAGACACAAGGTAATTGGTTGTTTCATGTCCCCGGATCTGTTTGTGTAGGGCTACCATCCTGCAGACCCCTTCCCCACTGACCTGCCCACCCCGGCTGCCTTTCCCGTCTCCCTCTTGTCTAGTGGATCTTACCATCTTTCCTCCTACACTTCTTTCCTACTGTGGCAATTTCTCACTCACCTGCTTTATCCTTTTCTGTGAAACTATCCAACTCCCTGTGAAAATAATATTCATTAATCGTTTGATTCTGTACATTGATGTTCTCACAGTTATCTTTTCCATGTGAGACTGTGTTCATATCTGCTTGCATTGGGGGATGGGCTAGGCAGAGTGAATTAACTAGAACCTTTAACCAAGCACCACTTTACTAATTTCTAAGACATGGGTACATTTTAAAATAAGCATCTTCAAGACTTCTTATTAATCCTATAAATTTTGATCTTAGAGTTTTCTTTTAGCTTAGAACCAGATAGTCACTATTGTTGGTTATATTACATTTATTTGTTTTCTTCCTTATCAACATTTGTCAATTTGTAGATTCAATCAAGGCAGGGCTTTGAGTGGGTAAGCGGTAAACTCAAAGAACAGTGTCAAATTGAGGCTGAGAAAAAAATCCTGAATTATCTATACTTAGGTTATTTCAAGACTTTAAAAACTCTAACCTATATTTATGCTCTTTGCTGCTCAAATTTATCCAAGTATTGAGAATAAACTCACAGTAATTATATTCTGAAGTAATTAAAATAAATTTAATTTACACCCCTTAAATAAGATGCTAATTTCCACTGAACTTACCTTTTAGACATTTGGTCAGTTGTTTTTTTACAACCACATACAGAGTTTTATTTATTTACATTTTTGCTGATTTGTTTGTTATGTTGTTGGCCACCCCTTTGTCCCACAAAAGCACTTTCAATAAGTATGCCAAGTGTTTGGTTTTGTCTGTAGACTCACCTTATGTTAGACTAACTCTCTAGATTGCCGTTACCTCCTCTCAGTTACTCTATACATTAACAATGGGTAAGACATGGAGTAAAAAAGGAAATACATCCCTAACAATGATTCTGGTTAATTCACCCCGAATCTCACCTGGTACCAAAATATTCTCAGTAGTTTATCCCTAGTCCTCAGGCTGTGGACTTCAAAATCCATATTAGCTTCTCTCTCTGCTACTTTGACTATTTCCCTGGCATATTTTTTCTTTTCTTTTTCCCTGTGGTGCTTTCTAATCTTAAAGAGAGAGAGATTCTTTCCCTTTTTTTTTTTTTCTTTCTTTCTTAGGCCAGAACTATGTATGAGTTGACTCTATCCAGAGGTTTCTGCCCCAGGGGCAAACGAACATCTTACTGTCTGAAACTATTAAAAAAAGACAAACTCAAATGTGTAACTTCCCCAACTCCCCAAAGCATGATCTCAACATTAGCTTCCTGGCTGATTGGCCCTTTGTAGTGCCCTTTATGAAATAACAAGGGTGTAGGGCCCATCCCCACACAGGGGGCGGTCTTTAGAGATGATCCTGGATACCAAGTGTCCTTCAAACGGCAAATAATTCCCAGCTGTAGGCAAAATCTTTTCTTCCCTTTCTGTTTCCTCTTCCCTTTCCCTCCCCATCACTTTCCTTCCATTTAAAAATTTTATAAATTTTGTTTCCACAAATTTAGGAGATAAAGACGCAATCACCCAATTTAAGAATCATTTCTGGAAAGGTGGAATTTTGTCTGGGAGCAGAAGAGATGCACATGTCAACACCTCCTAATCTTTCTCAGGAGCACTTCAGAGTTTTTAGTTCAGTGGAGAAAAGCAAACTTTCCTATTCACAGCTAGGATTGGTCCATTTCTTCTTTTCACCAGACTATTGGTAAGGCTAACCCACTATGTATTTATCTTCCCTGGGAACCTTCTGAATTATCATTGAGATTGCATCTGGTCCTGAAATATTACCTTTTAGAATGACTCTCTGGAATGTGGAGGTCCATTTATCACACTATCGTATTAGGCCACATGACAGAACAGTCTGGATACAGAAGATACTTTTTAGTCTCCTCTTGTGACCCTACTTTCCCAGCCTGGTTGTCATACTTGTTGAGATTCTAGGCTGCCCTTTTGCCCATCCCTCTTCAACAGGAACTGTGAACCCCTTGTGGGGAGGGAATACTGATATGTGTTTTTGCTTGGTCCCAGCTGGTTTTATTTTCCCTTTTTAGCTTTTCTACAAATTCAGTGATATATTCTCAACCCATATTGTAGACCCAATTTGCCTTTTTTGGCAATTGGCATTTTATAATTCTCTCTCCTTATATTTTACTGAAGTAAAATTTATATTCATCACATTCTTTCAACATATGCATTTCTAATAACAACAACAAAAAACCCAAAAAAAACCCAAAAGACAGAACAAAAAAACTTTCATGGAGCTTTAAATATCACCAGTTAGGGGTTAGAGGAAGTCCCCCAAAAAGGAGAAAGAGGACCTCAGCTGAGCCCTGGCTGGCTCTTGACTAGGGCTGCAGAAAGGAATTTCAGGATGCGTCAAAAAGGCACCAACAAAGATTTATTCAGGAAAGCAATATTTATTCGGGAACACATCGATAAAGCAGGACACACACTGTCAAAGGAAGGAGTGCAGGTGCTGGAGAGTAAGAAATGCATTTGGGATCTTGGGCTCTTCTTTTTAACTCTGTGTTAAAAGACATTTTAATATATTCTTCCTGATTCTGATTATTAACCATCTTTTATACCCATAGTTTATACCACCTGCAGTATTTTCATGCAAGGTCTGATGGAACATCAACAACATGAGTGAAAAGGGCTTGGACAGATGAAATGTTGGATGGGGAAAATAAATTGGTTCTGAAGGGGAATAACCATAATTCAATGTTTAATGTTCAAGCATGGAATGATAACCATAATAACCATATGAGATCCCCTCTGAAAATGACAAGGGCTCAAGTCAAACTGAAAAAAACTTTGTAAATACTGATCATGAGAAGTATGTGGGGATAATGTCAGCCTGAGGAGCTCAGTTCTCTTAACCCTGGAGCACAGTGCGGGTCACAGTGGTCTGGTTCTTTTAGGATCTCTATGTTTGATGTCATTCAGTCAGCAGATAATGTATGGAATGTACTCCTAACATAAGAAGCTGCCTGCTTTTCTTCTATTTTTTATTTTTTTTGTAGGTACTGGGGCTTGAGACCAGAAATGCTTTTCTACAGAGCTATATATTCTAGATTTTAAATTTTTGAGAACAGGGTTTTGTAAAGTGCTGAGGCTGGCCTTGTGATCCTTCTACCTCAGCCTCCTGAGTAGCTGGGATTACAGGTGTGGTGCTTATGGAAAGGTTTTTTAGATTTTCAAGTTACAGTTGCTTTTCCCTTATTATTCTTTTCCATTATATTTCTTTATACCTATCCTTAATTCTTGCTTGTACCTCTCATAATATAACAGATAATTAAGCAAAATTGCTTTATAATAAAAGGAATCATGTGTGAGCATGTAAAATGTCAGGCATTGGACGGCATGAAGAGGTAGTCAGATACTTCTGTCCTCTATGTGCATTCACTATGATATGACAGCTACAGACATAAGCAGGGTTGTGTTGTATTGGTGACTTAAGTACTATCAGCATTATTAAGTTAGGGGACATGATTTTCTAAAGTGGCAAATAGATGTTGATAAAGTTCTGAACAAAACAAAGTACTACATTGGTTGCATTTCTGAAAAATTTAGGGTGTTTGAAATCACACAAAAATACCCTTTCTTGTGTAAAATGAAGTAGGTATTAGACTGAATTAGTTTGAAATATTTTTTGTACCTTTTTCTTTACTTCAGGGAAGTTTTCTGCACATTACTGACCATCAGAAATCTCTGATCCTCTACCTATAAATATCAGAAAATGCCCCAATGTGAGAACTAAACAAAACCCTTCCTTAAATTTCTAAAATGTCCTCCAAGATAGTACTGCCTGCATGAGGAACCAGTGCCACACTCAGTTGACCTCCTAACTTCCTGAATGCATGCATTTATTAAGAATAAACAAATTTGCATGATACTGAAGATGTATTTTCTGGATTTTAGGTAAAGGAAATTCTGCTTCACTATGATCTTGTGTCACGTCTTGCTCAAAGCAAATATTTGGGCCTCTTCGGTTGCTATCAGGCAGCCTCCACATTTTAGCACATGGCGTTCAGGGGCCCTCCCGAACCAGACCCTATCCCTCCTCAGGGCTCCCAGTTATCCTCTCAAGAAAACTGTCCAGTCATATCCATTCTATCCCATGCGTCTATACTTTCTCCCTTTTCACCATCTCTCCCTGTCTTGACTTCAGCCCTCCTTCACCATGGAGCTTCCCAATCTCCTGTTCCTTTGTGTTCAAATAAAGCATCGTTTGCTCTCTCTGGGTATATATATATAGTGTGACATTTGAAAGCACTATTAACTTGAAGCTTTCTATTGCAATCTACACGGGTGAAGGAATAATGCAGTTTAAAATATTCTTGCAAAATAAAAGCAAATATTTCTCTTGCAACTGACATTTATTCTTTTATTTGATTTAAAAATACAGATGTTCTCCAAGCCAGCAATCAAAGAAGTCTTTAAAGTTCAGGCATTGCATACACTTGGAAATGCTTCTTCATCTTTGCAGAAAAGAAAAGGGTAGCTTTTTAGGAGTCAGTATGACAAGGGCTAAACTTTTTGTTTATTTGCAAAAGATTTTGATAATTATGAAGAAATATCATCTTCCATAAAATTTTAGTTGTACAGTGATACTACATTGCTTCATTTGATTCATCAAAATGCTACTGAGAGAAATGTTATAAACAATAAATGGTAGGATTTATTTTCTAATGTCTTCGTTGAAAATTTTTTTCACCCTATTCACTTTCCTTTTGGAAGGTGGGCTTGATTAATCAGTCTTGGAAACACACCACTGATGCTGTTTTTTTTTTTTTTTTTTTTTTAGGGCTGCTTTTAAGTGATGGTGTGAAGCTCTTGTGACATATTCAGAAAACCAGATGTGTTACATAATGGAAAGAATTTTGTCCCCTCTCTACCAGTGCCCCCAACGGTTATTCATCTCCAGCATTCAAAGACTACGAGTGAGGAATTTTGTCAAAAGTTGGCATTTGGGGGTGTCTGCAAGGTGCCAGTCCAATCAGCCAAAGATGAGCACAGTGAGTATGAGGTTGGGAGGACACCACATCCTAGCCAACCTTTTGTGCCTTACCCACGTGTACCATGACCAGTGCCTGCCTCACACACACTGGGATCTTGGACAGTTATGTCCACGCCTTGCAGGGCGATACAGATACTCACTGGTAATGTTTACTTTGACCAGTCTTCTCCTGTGACATTTCCCAGCCCTAACTAGGAGCAGCACATGCACTTAGGGATCTGCTTTAGTCACTGTGTGAGGTATCCCACAATACTGGCATTCAGTGACTACCGTGAAGAAGTGAGTGAAGGAATAGTTGCCTCAGAGGGTAAGAATAATGCATGAAGTGTGGGCTGATGTGGGAAGGTTCAAGAATGTCATCATATCCTGTACCCTTGGCATATCACCTCATTCTCTCTCTGCCTCAGTGTCCTCTTCTGTAAATGGCTATGGTTGAAAATTACATGACATACACTGATAGTTGCGTGGCTGCCAACAGACTGGGCATAAGCAACAGAAATGCATCACCTCACGTTCTGGAGGTTGGGCGTCTGGATCACAGTGTTGTCTGATTGGTTTCCTCTGAGGCCTATCTCCTTGGTTTTTAAAGAGCCATTTTCTCGCTGTGTCTGCCTGTGGTCTTTCCTCTGTATTGGTCTGTGTCCTAATCTCTTTTTCTTATGCAGACACCAATCATATTAGATCAAGGTCCACTCATATGATATGCTTTTAACTTTAAGTACCTTTTGGAGACCCTGTCTCAAGTACAGTCACATTCTGAGGTTACTAGGGGTTAAGATGTCCATACACAAATTGTAATGGGATACTGTTTAGCCCATAATGCAGTAGGATTAATTTTCTGTTCCTGCTGTGACAAATTGCTACAAAGTTAGTGACTTAAATCAAAGTTTTTTGTTGTTTTGCAGTGCTGGGATGGAACTCAGGGCCTCACACAAGCTGGGCTAGCACTACTGCTGAGCTACACCCTCAGCACATACACAAATTTATTATCTTACAGTTATGAAGTTCAGAAGTATTAAAATCAAGGCATTGACAGGGATGTGTTTACTCTGGAGGATCCAGGGAAGAATCTGTTCCTGTCCTTTTTTTAGCTTTGGGGTCCTCCTGCATTCCACAAAGTCCTGTCTATCTTCAAGACCAGTAGCCCTCCCTCTTTCTCTTTCACTCTCACTCTCTTATTTTTTAGCTCTCTAGAACCTCCACTTCCACCCCCACATCTCCTTCTCTGACTCTGATCTACCTGACTAAAATCCAGGACAGGTGTCCCATCTCAAAAAGTCATTAATTCAATCACATCTGCAAAGTCTTTTTCTGGATGTAAGGTGACATATTCACAGGTTCCAGGGCATAGGACATGGATATTATTGAGGGTCATTGTTCAGGATGTCTCGCATAATGTATGTGAATGTCAGTCACAATGCTGAATAGTTACCACTCACATATACCTCGAATATTTGGCCAATGAGAGAATTGTAAAAATTAAAGAAGTAGTAGAAGTACACCTCTCCAGGTTCTTCTTTAGCTCACCTAGAAGGTGAGGTGGGCAAAAACCTACATTCTATTTTGAACCTGTATTACAGCAAACTGAAACAATAATCTCTCCAAGTTAGTTTTTCATATTTTCAAAAGAGTAGTATCTTTGGGCAGGGGAAATAGGAAATTGCCACTTTAAAAAAGCATTACCCATGAAAGATCTTTTAAACTTCAATCAAGTTTGATTTTTTTTTTTTTTTTGTGCTCCTGAAAAGGAACCTATCCTTAGGCAGATAGATGCACAGACAGAAAGATACACACACACACACACACACACACACACCCCACTTGTGACAGTAGAGCTTGGTGGTTGAGACTAGAAAAGCCAAAGGGAGGAAGGTCACAACTTGGAAAGGAACAGCTCTGGTTTTCTTGCCAGAGGCATCTCAGCTCTGTGTCTGAAGTTATCACCTAGTGATTTCAACCAGCAGAAAGTCATTTCCTGTTTACCCAGCTGGAGGTCTGACTTCCACAAACAGGAGTCCACAGGGGCTTGAGTTGTTCTCCCAGACTCTTGAGCAAACTAAACTCTTCTCACTGCAAAATACGACAGTCAAATATCTCTACAGAGAAATCAAGCTCAGATGGACAATGTCATTAATACAGTGAGACTGATGGGTTTTGTCTCAGTAAGATTCAGGATAAGGCAGTGTGGTTTACAGCTGCAAATGCATATTTCAAGACCCAGGTAAAGGAAACTCACAGTGTTCTTAGGGGCATCAAAAGGGACAATAGTAAATGGAAATATTATCTTCATTTTTGGTGGAGAGACTTAATGTGTGCTCCATAATAGATCACTGGTAAGAAAATACATTGTTGTAATATTTGGGGTTAAATAGCCATAATTTGTTATAACCATAATAAATATGATTATTTAACCATATTCATTAAAAGTCTTGTTACCTTGTTTTCTACCCCCAAATTCCACTTTGAAGGATTTATCTAGAGGAATTAGTAGGATACATGCTCAAAAATGTAGTTACAACAATATTCACCTTATCACTGGAGAAAACCAAATACGATTAATATTTTTATATTGTAGTACATGCATATAATAAAATATTAAAATTTAAAAAATAATGATGTAATCTGTTATGTCTATGAATGGAAAATTTGTGCTTATAGCACTGTATTTTATAATTTTAGTCTTAATATGCAGGCATTTATGTTTCCCTGTATATAGCCAATATAGAAAAATCTAGAAAGAAACTAAAATGTTACCAGAAATCATGTTTAGGTGATAAGATTATGATTAATTTTTCATTTTCTTCTTTGTATTTTTCTTACATTTTCTTGTGGCTTTTTTTTTTCCTTCTCTTTTCTGTGTCCTAGATACATGTCTAAAGACATATATTATATCAAAATATTTTGGAAAATTGTCTTCTAATTGTTTTTTCTTATTCTTGCTTAGGTTTATTAAGACCCTGAATGTTAACAAGAGAATCAACTGCTGTATTTTGTCTGCATTACTCTTTCAGGTAACACTTGATGTGTGTTTTCTATAGTAGCATGGCCATCCCAGGAAATAAAAATGTGCAGTTATTCATTATATTCATCAAGCTCACAGACAGGAAAATAGCATGAATGTGATTCAATATCACAAGCCCATTTCTGCTTGGCTGGCTAAGCCCTTTTCCCCTGGTGGCACATTCCCCAGTTTTTTCCTTTAACTGAAGGAGTCTTACAGATAGGGAAACTGAGTCTCCTATTGTTGGTAAGATCATATTACCAGCAGGTCTGTGTGCAGCCAGTCTTCAAATGGTCGCCTTAAGTTACCTTAACTTTAAATTAAGTTTTTCTGTTACATGATGTAAAATATTTCATCTAAAGAAGCAAGAAATAAGATGAAGCCTACAGAAGAGGAGTGCTTGTGTGTCCCAGGATTTTGGTTTGACTTCATTGAAGAAGAAAGGAGCTTTTATCTGAAATGCAAGACATTCTGAAATTCAGGGATGCAGCCAGGGGCCTTTGCAGTCTGCTAAAGGTTCTGTTTACTTTGGCAGATGGACAGATAATCCTTGTTATGTGTATCAGAGGAGGCTAAGAGCTTCCGAAATCTAGATAGATAAGTTCTTTGGAAAAACCTCTTTTGAGTGTAAGGACCGACTTTGCAGTCTTTTTTCTCATTTTCCAAATACTTCCTGCCTGTGCTTCAAAGGGAAGAGGGAAGGAGGCAAGAGTGGGAGGGGAATGAAGATCTTACCCTGACTCCTTATATCTTAATTTTACTTTCTCATACTTCTTGTTTTTGAAGAGAGTGCCGCTTATGTCCTAGCAAATATGTGATTTAAAAAAATGTTCAGTTTTTAGTTTAATGTGGACCTTAAAAATTGCTACAGTAGTAATGCTACACCTAAAATAAAAAGCAGCTGGTAGGATTAATTTTAAAAGTCTGCTCATTCTTTTTATGATTTTCAAAGCAAATTTGTGAAGTTAAAAATTTCAGCAACTACCTAATATTTTAGAATAAGATCCTTATAGTCCTAATAAACAATCTGATTAAAATTCTTTCCTGATAAATAAAACATTTTTATAGTGCATTTGTCATCGAGAAAAGAATTATTTAAGATAACCAAACAAATACTTCTGAGTGTAAAATTGGGTTTTAGTATTTGTTTTAGTCAGTATTTTTGCTGCTGTGACTAAATCATATGACCAGCACAAAATTGTAGAGGAGCAAAAGTTTATTTGGGGGCTCATGATTTCAAAAGTCTCAGTCCCCAGACAGCAGGCTCCATTCCTCAGGGCTGAAGGTGAGGCAGGACATCAGTGGCATAAAAGTGTGGTGGAGGGAAGCAGCTCACATGATGATCAGGAAGCAGAGAGACTTCATTCCCCAGATAAAAAATACTTACCCCAAAGTCACCCCCAATGCCCCACCTCCTCCAGCCACACCCCACCTGCCTTCAGTTACCACTGAATTAATCCCATCAAGTGATTAAGTCACTGATTACGTTAAGGCTCTTGTAACCCAATCGTTTCTTCTCTGAACTTCTTTGCATTATCTCACAAGTGAGCTTTTTGGGGACACCTCACATCTAAACCTTAATAGTATTCATCTTGTTTCCCCAGAATCTAGGACAATGTTGGTCATATAGCTACCCAAGAAATATTGTCCACATTAACCAGATCATCTTTTTATTTCCTGCAGTTGAAAGTTTGGAATTACCTCTCCTTGATTTAGACTTCAAGTTGTCATTTCCTCAATTTATAATCTTGGTATAGATTTTTGAGTTATATAGACATGACTTTGAATCTTTTTTCTGCCATCATTAGCTGTGTGACCCCAGATAAGTTAATTATTGTACCTCAATTACATAACTTTCAAGACAGTAATCATTCCCTCTAAGAGTGGGTTAGAGGAACATTAAGTGAAATAATGTTTATAAAAAAAATTAGTAGCAAAGCACAACACAAATTGACCCTCACCAAATACTTTATGTAATGACAGTTTCTTTGAAAATAATAAATATACAACTACCATGGAATTTTAAAAGCCCATCTTGCATGATAAAGGCAATAATGACAAATGTTACTGTTTATTATGGTATATAGTATGTTAGACATGCTGAGCACTTTAGGAAGTGATAATATATACTTATTTTTTTGTTTCATCATTACAAATGCAATTTTATAGCTTTTTATTTTACTGTATATCATTTTCAGGGTTTGCTCCGAACCACACTTCCACATCCCAAAGCCCAACGTAGTTATGCTCAGTATGAAATCACTCAGCTTCTCCCGGGCATTGAACTCTTCTCGGATAGAAACAGGGCTGACATCTGCTCGGTCATTGCAAGCCTGTATTACGTCATACGTGAACTGCACTATGCAAAGCAAAATCTAATGGTGAGTAATTTGTGAACTCAACAACTCTTCTTTTTTCCTATATTGAAAATTTATTAGGATATGCTCATATTATAGTGTTTTAGCATATTTAATTAAGCCCCCAAGTCCCCCTCAACCCTGCTTAGTAACCAAGTTTCTTTTTTTTGTTGTTGTTAAAATCTTTTATATTTTTACAGACTGTGTTTTGATTCATTGTACACAAATGGGGTACAACTCTTCATTTCCGTGACTGTACACAGTGTAGATTCACACCATTCATGTAATCATACGTATACATAGGGTAATACAGTCTGTTTCATTCTACTACCTTTCTGTTCCCTACCCCGTTTCACCCCATTTTCCCCTACACCATCCAAAGTTCCTTCATTTTTCTCTTCCCCCTGCCATTGGAAAATATCATGCTAAGTGAAATAGGCCAAGCCCAAAAAAACCAAAGGCTGAATGTTTTCTCTGATAAGCGAAATCAACAACTCTTAATTCACTCTGGCATTTTTCTCCGCTTACTTTCTACTTTCAAGTTTTACTAGTGTTCTCTTGGTCAATTCTTATTTAACTTTTAAATGTTATATATTTAGGATTCTTACCTATGTTTTATTAAAAATAACATACTAATAGTCTTTCTTTAATTTATTGTTTGCATTGTATTTTGTACTCAAAAGTAATGTCTGTTTGATTTTGTTCCCTTTTTTATTCTATTATTTCACTTCTTTTATTTTAAGATATTTGGTGAAATTGACTAGAATGTGTCGTTGATAGTTATGTCAAACATAGGAATGGAGCGCGCTAGTAATGCCCAGCATTAAGTTGTTCAGTTCTTGTCAATACCCATACTAAGAGTGTATTTCCATATTAAAATAAGTTTCTTTGTGTCTCTTGTCTTTTCTCTGTCAAGGGTACATCTAAGAGAACAACACATTCTAGCTGTGAGATTAAAAAGCAATGTCCTAATGTCCTAGGAAACCCCAAAGTCCAAATATAGCTCTCCTTTCCTTTGGGAAAAGAAATCACAGTATACAAGATAAAGTTGGCTGCATTTAAAAAAGATTTGCTTCACTCTCCTGATCCTCCTTGTATCTATTTTCCTTTTTTATGCTCTTTCCTCTCTTACTCTATGCTCTTATTTTTGTCTCTTTTCCCCCTACATTTGCTTCTTGACATCTTTTCTTTCTCCTTTTACTACTTTCCCTTTATTCCATAAATCTCATACTTATGCTCCTGTTTTTCATGTATTATTAGAAAATAATAATGTTGGCATATTGTTCTTCTAAATTTAACTCTCTTTATATTAAAAATATTTATTGCCCCTGATATGTGTTGTTAAATTATAAAACCAGGTATTAAAGTGAAGAATTTGATAAATGATTTTAACACTGGGCAGGTTTGGGAAGAAAATGTCTATTAAAAATAATAATAAAATGGTGCTCCTCTTCCTGGTACAGGTATTTATTTCTGGATTGAGAAAATGATCCTATTCCCTGGGTAACCTTTAGCTGCCTACGCATATTCATATATAATACATATCACTGCATTGGAAGAGAAATGAGACTTTTTTTCCCCTATAAAGCTTAAGAAATTGAGAATGTTTTTTTTTTTCTAAATAGTTGAGCAATTGTCAGCAATAAAATAGTGTGTTTTATTTCTCATTAAAGAAAAGAAACTAAATCTCAAAGGTAATCACAAACTCTTAATGTTTTGTGCTGTATTAATTGTAGAAAATGTTCTGTTGTTTGAATGTATAATTGTAGAAAAAATATTGCATTATGTTTGCAGACATTTAAGACGAATTCTAAGCCTTTTTAAAAAAGTTATTGCTGTTAGCAGCCACCATTTGACCTACCATTAGAGGTTTCCCAGCTGAACCTGTAAGAAGGAAACAGTTTGTACTTTGTGTTATATTAACCTTCTTCAGAAGCTAAGGAGACTTCTTTCAAATATGACATTTGCTATGGAACCCAGAGCTGCAGAACCATAGGAAATAACTTTGCTAAGCAATGGGATTCTCAATCCTTATTTCATCTCCCTTTGGTGGGTTAGGGCACAGCTGCAGGAATAGAACTTCAGATTTGAACTGAGATCAGGGGCTGTTCCAATGTCCCGGCAAAACTTTCTTATTTCTGGATGGATAGTGGCTCAGTTAATTGAAGCGTCCATTGTTTATTAGCCTGTACTTATAGCCATAAGACTGCAAAAACAATTGAACTTTGATTTAACTCTAGAGAAGTTAAAATACTATGTGAAGAGGAAGGTTGGGTTTTAATCAGTAGAATTCATGCTATGTAAAGACTGGAACTTGTTAGATTTTGTTCTCATTCAACAGCACCTAGTACATAATGGGCATGTTATAAATATGCTTTTGCCAATGGAAAAATTACTAATTGAAGTCACACGGTTGCTGATATTGAGATGAATAAGTAAGAACTAGTTAGGGGACATGAATGTGAGTTCCTTTGCTTTAAATTTTGCATTTATTTGATAGCTCATTTGCTAAACATTTTCTATAGGCTTCATTTATGTTAATTTTTTTCAAGGAAGATAATTAATTGGATTTTAATTTTTCCATGCTTAAAGAGATGTGAAGCCTAGGTTTGGGATATCAAATGGCATCTACTTGGAACTTTAAGTCCCTGATTTTTAAGGTACTTACTAGTCAGATTTCTTTACTTATGCCATATGGTTTAGTCTGCTAGCACGGAAACTCAATGAATACTTTGCATAACTTATCCTATATTTAATATTCTGCTAATTTTTATTTTTGTGATCCTGGAGATTGAACCCAGGGATGCTCTATATTGAGTCACATCTCCAGCCCTTTTTATTTTTTATTTGAGATGGAGTCTTGCTAAAATTATGAGGCTGCCTCCAACTTGCCACTCTGCTATCTGAATCTCCCAAATTGCTGGGATTACAGGCATGCACTATTATGCCTGGCTTAATGTTTGACAAAATTTGATTACTAGGTTATTAACTTGGTGAAATATATTTGAAACAGAGTGTTTTTCTCCTGGCAGGTTCTGCCTCTCCTTGCATTGTACCAATATTTTGTTTCTGGAATTTGCCAAGACCTTATTAGAAATCTAGAAGCAAGAATCCTCAAGGTATGTCATAAACTTTTAAGACATTTGATATCCTTTAACTATTATGAGTATTGCTATACACTGATTTGACTAATACTACTAATAATAATCTGACAATAATTTTGTGTTATATTTGTAAAAAAGAACTTACACATCATTGTAGTCAAGTATAAGAAATAGCCAGTTAAAAGGTCTTGATCATTTTATGCTTGGGCCACAGTGGAGTGAGGAACACCTACCTCTAGAAACAAGGCTTATCCAATACCAAGAGTTTGCAAATCACCACTTCTGCGAGACTGGCTTCCTGGTACAGAGTAAACGAGCCAGTGGTCTGGTTTCTGTTAATTTAATCCTAAGGACCTTTATGTATATCATGGTATATTAGAATTTTTCAATGCACAGGCAATTGAATTAACAAGGTCAGAGAATTAATTCTGTAACCCTGATGTCAGTGAAACTTCTCTGCCTTTGAGACTCATGTGCTGTCAGCTTGAACTCCATGTGGAGTGGAAACCTTAAGTATCTCATTCTCTGTACCCACTTTCCTGTAAGCTTCCACCTCTGTTTGTTTTGTATATGGATCACTCAACATCCAGCAGATTTGCTCCCTGTTCTGTACTTCAACTTTCTTTTTTAAAAAAATATTGTTATTGTATGTTTTATACCTTTATTTTAGTTATTTATTTACCTGTGGGCTAAGGATCAAACCTCATACATGCAAGGCAAGTGCTCCACCACTAAGCTACAGCCCCAGCCCCTTCCTCAACTCTTAAATGGAATTCAACCCTATTCCTTATTTTATACACACACACACACACACACACACACACACACACACACACACTCTTATATTCACACAAACACACACAATATATCCACCTAAGACCTTTGTTTCTATTGTGTACTTTATTGAACTTTGGGAAAACAGGGAAATTGAAGTTGAGACAGAATGAACAATTTAAAATAGAATATTTGACATTCTTGAGCTTAAAATACTTTTTGGCCATCATTTTATGCTTTTGCCTCTCTTCCTTGATTCACAGTGAGTTTTTTTTTTTAATAAGCTAATTTGTAGTTTTGAAGTTTTCTCTCATTTTGTGAACACACCCACTATGGACGTCTTCAAATTACCCACAAGGCATCACTGAAGATACATAATGGAAAAGAGGTATAAAAGCAGCTCTTGCATTTAGTAGTGAGTGGCCTCCAACACTCTACTCCAGCATACCTTTTTTAAAAATACCCTCTACTCTTTCCCTCTGTATGCCTCCTGTTTTCTAATGAGGGTAGCTTAGCTTTCCCCCTGGACTGCTATCTCTATCCAGACCCTTTGGGCCTCTGAGAAAAGTCCGTTGTCCTCTAATTATAAACAAAGAAATTCCTAAGAGGACTTTTGGTGCTATCGATATATTTTAACCTCAAGAATAAATAATTCATTGTTGACCATGAAAATTTCTGGATCACCTTCTCTGAGTTATTGATTCTTATGAACTCTCTTGCTTTTGAATTTCAACAACTTTTTTCTTAAAACTGCATATAACTTTCCCAGTCTCTCAACAGTAGTCTTTTCCAGATTGCAAAATTCTTAAGGTTAGGACCTGTGTCTTATTTATCTTTTAATTTCCTACACTGACTTAAGTAATAAATTCACATTCTTGATATTCAGTTGTTAATTATTGAATTGAATTTAAAATTTGCAGACATCTATAAAATGCCTACTGTTGCATTCTATTTAAGTATTTGTGGAGCTAACCTAGAAAATATTTAATAAATATTCATTGGTTTAATTCTAAAACAACCTTTACTGAGTACCTCCTATTTAAAAGCACCCATGTTAGTAACCTGAGTCCAAGAAATGTCACCCATGGTCCTTGCTTATAAGTGAGAACTGGGAAGAGAGATGGCACATATACACAAGTCACATATATATACCTGTCACTTTATCATTTGCAAACTAGTGTGATGAGCATTGTCTCCAGGAATTTAAAAGAGGGGGAAATGACTTTGAGCCTTCAGATTTCCTAAGAAGATAAGAATTTAGACTTGAAAAGAATACAGCTGAGTGGAAGAGAGGAGAAAGGGAATGTTCTTGGCAGAAAACAGTGTGGAAGATAAAGAGGTAAGAAAATATTGACTTGCTTAGGGAGCAGAGGTGGGTCAGTCATGCTGAAGTGGAGGTTCTGAGCAAGGAGTTTGCAGAAGGTAACATGAGAAACAGCAGAGGGTCACGATTTGGAGAAAACCAGGGACCCAACTTGAATTCCAAACTGTGACGAGACAATGTGGAGGTTGTGCAGTGAGAGAAATGAGGAAAATGTGGAGTCAGAATTTGATCACAGGTATATTTTAGTCTGTTATTAAGAGGAAGGAAGCACGGCGTGGTTGCAGTGTCCATGATAGCAACAGGAAGAGATCCGTGGGACTCCAAAAGTCAGAATTCAGAACAAACTTTTTGGTTAGAGGACTTTTGTTTATTGTCTTAGCCTTTTTTTTCTGTTGCTTCAACATTAAATCTGAAATTGTGCAGTTTATAAAGAAAATATATTTATTTCTTAGAGTTCTGAAAACTGGGAAGTCCAAGATCCAGGGACTGCATCTGGACAGGCCTTCTTGCTGCATGTATCATGTGGTGACAGAATGTATCATGTGGTGACAGATCAGCAGAGGCAGATTCAGATCTCTTTTCCTCTCCTTATAAGCAACTAATAAGATCATGGGGACTCCACCCACACGGCATCATCTAATCTTAATCACCTTCTAATGTCCCCACCCCAAATATCGATATGTGAATTCAGGGACTAAGTTTTAAACACATGAACAACTGGGGATCACATTCAAATCACAGCCATTTGTTAGCATGTGGAGCTGTTTTTGTGCAGGAATAGCTTAAAAGTCAGTGAAGAACTGTGGACTCTTCTCCAGCTTTGGGTTGGATGGGGAATTAATAGAACTTTGATCAGGAGAATGACATCATCAATCTGGTATCTGGTAATAGTGTTGGGAGCAGGGTGAGACAGAAGTAGATCTTACTGGTTTATTAGGATTGAAAAACTGAATTAGGGGTTTGACAGCTGCAGTGACAGATGCAATATAAAAGAGCAGCTGATAGATCTTACAGAAGAAGAAATAACAGCCCGTCTGAGCAAAGTTTGTCTGACCTTTCTGAAGTAAACTGGGGTCATTGAGTGGTAAGAAAGAAAGTCAATCAGGAAACAGCAAACAATGATGCTTTCTGACTATGTACACAGTAATTCATCTTGCTATTTAAAACTGTAAAGCTGTAAAACGGAAATCTGTAAAACTTCTTGATGATCAGCTAGTCTGGCTTCACTCTGGATCTGTCAACTTCATCCAAGATTTCTTCTTCTCAACATGTTAACATTCCTCGGAAGGGTGCTGATGGTTCTGTATTTGTGTGAGTGGAGGGTTGATTTATATAGCTAGTTCTTTTTACCATCTGGCTTGTTTGTGTTCACAGCATTGGTCACTTCTGAAAATATTATGTCTATTATTAAAAGCATTGCTTTTCCAAACAGTCAGGTTGGTATGATAAACTGAAATCAGAGATAGCCTTGACAGATGCAGTCTATGTACAGCAGTTTTACAACCAAGATCAGAAGAGACTAACCTACACACAGATCTTGGAAAGAGTTTTCTTACAGAAATAATGAGAAAAATGGCCATTTAGAAACCTGAAAGTGTTTCCGTGTCTCAGACACACTAAGTGTCTACTTTGGTGCTAGATGGCACTGAGGAGGTTGGAGATTAAGGTGTCTTAGGAAAGAACCACAGTTTACACTCAATAGACAAGCAACTCAACTTATTTCCCATTAAAAATGTTCTCCTGGCCTTTCAAGCTTTATTTTTATAACCAATTTCCCCTTACCTTTCCTTCATTTTATTTCCTTAAGGTTTATATACTCTTGAGATTCTTAAGCTAATAGTGAAAGGAAAATGGAAAGTAAGATGGATTGAAATGCTGAGGATAAACTGATTTTCTTCTTTTTTTGTTATATATATATATATATATACATATTTATATTTATCTTCATCTAATTTTGCATTTTATTCCCTGTGTGCACATTTTACCCCTTCTCTATTCTTTACGAATCACTGGATGTTTTTAAAATGCAAGTCAGGTTAGGGCTCTGTTCCAA
Organism: Sciurus vulgaris; assembly: GCF_902686455.1. NCBI lineage: Eukaryota > Metazoa > Chordata > Mammalia > Rodentia > Sciuridae > Sciurus > Sciurus vulgaris. The sequence goes on from NC_136465.1 coordinate 156,938,918, forward strand.
AGTCTCTACTAACTTCTTATCACATAGAAAAAAAAAAAAAGAAAGTTCCTAATGGAGTCTACAGGCTATATATGACCTTCCCTATCTAATGTCATATCCACCTTCCCACCCTCTTCCCTTCAGTCACTGAGCTTGTCACACAGGCTGTTCCTGGAACACTCCAAGACACAAAACTGCTCCAACCACATGACCTTTGTACTCAGCCCCGCCTCAGCACATTCTCACAAGACTTCCTCGCTTGCTTATGTCATTACCATCTCTTCTCTCCAAGGGCTCCTCCTCACAGTTGTTCCTCCTGATCCCAGTCTCAAAAGTAGTGCTTTGTTGGAACCTCCATGCCACCTCCACTTACATTTACCTAAATACGCATCCAAATATTGGTGTTTTGTTGGAATCTCCAAGAGGGCTTAGTGTGTAAGAAGTGCTCTATAAATATGTTGAATGCACAAATGAATTCGAGTTTGTTCATTTCTTTATGTCATTTCTTCATAGTCCTGCTGTTTTATATTCAAAATAAGCCATGTAAAATGTATAGTGATCAACTAATGTTAAGCACATGCCTTTAAAATTGACAGTGGCTACTAATTATGGATAAGAAAATTAATGGTTGTCTCCATATTGATGTATTGTGGAGTTATTCTCCTGGTTTGTTTGACTTTCCTCAGAGTGTTTGAGAACATCAGGAAAGTTTTTGCTTTGTTTTTCTTTTAAGCCACAATTTACCATGGGAACAGAAGTACTTTTCAAACTTTTCCATGGCTATGATATTTCTGTGTGTTTCCCTCTGATGAAGTAAGCAACCTCTGATAAATGCCCATTGTTTCCAAAACCTTCTTGCTACTGTTTGTTAGCCTCCTGGTTCATTGCGCATGTAAAATGGAGTGTGTACAGACACATGAAGCTCCATCCACTCCCTAGCTAGTAAACATTAATTCATAATACTTTTCTGTCACTAAGCAGAAACTTTGGATCTCAGAGTTGATTACTTTTCTCTAAAATTTTTACTTTATAAGCAAAACAAACTATTTAACTTAAAATCTTCTTTTCTCTCCTTTACAGATAGAAGTCCTTACAGATTTGCACTTCTTTTCTGAAGCCTTTTATGAGTTATCCCAGATATTTTATGGAAAAAATATGCCTTCCTCAGTCCCTTCTGGCTTTAAAGCTACTGGAAAAATTAAGGTAACTAATTTGATACAAAACCGTTCTTTGAAGGTTCTGTTTCTAAAAACCAGGGAACATTCCAACAAAAGTATATTTACATGTCTCTAGTATTCCACACCTCTTTATTGAACCTGGTTACAGTTATATCAGATTTTATGAGTTTTCATCTGTCTGGAATAGATTTTTGCAATGGAATTCTGACACAAGGACACTGCATATTGCTTTTTATTATAGTTATTGTAGGCCATTTCTTTAGACACATCACCCACATATTTTAGGTTTTTTAGTCTATTCCTATAATTCTGGTTAATGTTCTTACTCACAATAATCTTTCCTTATAACTTGTTTGGATCTTTTTGATTTATATGCATTACACCAAAGAGTTAAGAATGTTTTCTTTGGATTTCTTCTGATTTCTGTGGGGAATGAACATTCTTCTCTATTTTGCCCAGAATGTTTTGATTTTAGGAGACAGTTTTACCTGACTTGCTTAATTTATATTTATAAACTGGATAACTAAGCATCCTTGAAAACAAGTGTCAGAATTTATGGTGGAAGCAGAAATTAAATGAGTGAGTTATTATTTTCCTCTGCTTTGGTCTTTGTGGTGATCTTGGAGACAGATGCTTGGATCCATATGGACCATGAATAAAGGAAATGGGTGGGGGCAGGGTAGAAAGTCCTTTTGCCTGGGGGAGACCGCATGTACAAGGAGTGAGACTGACGGACAAAATACATTCTGGTCTGATTTGAATTTGGAGGACCTAAAAGAACCTGGGGGAATGAGATCTAAATCTTGGAAATCAGTTGCATAAGATGACAATATATTTTACATATTGTGTTCACTACTTCAGCATATTCCTTTAAAATATACTTCTTTTTATTCCATACAACTGCTACATTATAATTTATTATTATAGGGACAGGGGTGTGACTTAGTATTAGAGTCCTTGCCTAGCATGCATGAAGCCCTAGGTTCAATCCACAGCACTGAAAAAAAAAACAAAAACAAAAACAAAAACTATAATAATAATAAGTAAATAAATAAACATCTAAGTATCTATGTCTATATATAGAAAGCATATCTATGTGTTATATGCAGTATACACGATGTGTGTGTATCTGTGTTTGTCTATCTAACTACTACCTTCCTACCTATCAAGAGAGGAATAAGTTGTTTGTTTCCTTCATTTTTTGTGGTATAAATGAATTCATCTTCTTACCTGGATTAAGTTAGTAGTATTTTATTGCTTGCATCTCCATCAACAGTCTTTCCCTAATGTAAATGGTTTGTATTTTGCTATTAAAATTATATTTTAATTCATGTATGATGTTTCTTAAGTGCTTACTGAATATAGTCATTTTCCTAGGCTGGGGGTGGAGCAGTAAAATACAAATGGAGCTCATAGTCCAGGGAGGGAGACTAATAGTAAACATATTTAGCACATAAATATAAGTCAGGTGGAGTTATGAGGGTCAGTCCAGCTGAGGTGAGGGGAACCAGTAACCAGGGCAGCACAGATTGCTGTTTTATTCAGGCTGGTCTGGAAGGGTTATCTAATAAGCACATTTCAAGGGAAGTGAACCGTGGGAAGATCTGTGAAAACAGCCTCCCAAGGGGGAGGAATTGTAAGGACAAAGGCTCTGAGAAGGATGCTTGCAAGATGTGGTTGAGGGAAACCAACAAGGCCAAATGAGATTGCAGAAGGAGAAGAGGAGGTTAGAACCCAGGAACCAGGTTATATAAGACCTCATAGGGCTTGATAAGGACTGGCATTTACTCTCAACCCAATGGGAAACGTTACAGAGTTTTGAGCAGAGATGTGACATGATAGGAATTAAATATAAATCAACTACTTAGTTTGCTCTTTCTGAAATAAACTGTGATCAAGCAAATAGACCAATGAGAAGGCTGTTGCAAACAATTTGGTTGAGACATGATAATGGCTGGGTTAATAGCGGTGGAGGGAGTGAGCAATGGTTCCTGTTCTGGGTATATTGTGAAGATAGAGCTGACAGCATTTGCTGATGATGGTTTAGGTGTGGGATGAAAGAGACTAAGTCAAGGTGACTGCTGAGTGTTCAACATGAACAACTTGTAGGAAGAAGATTTCGTATACTGAGAAGGGAAATGCTGTTCCTGGCAGGAACTGAAGGTGATAAGTATGAGATCCATAGTAGACAACCAGGTGGATATGTAGCATATATAGGTGCAGAGAGAATATATATAGGCTGTAATTCAGGGGAGAGTTTGGGTTGCAGGTATAAGTTTGGGAGCACAGAGATTTAGAATCATAGAACTAGGTGCCATCAGCTGGGATCTGAGGCAAACAGAAATATGGAAAAGAGAAAACTGAACTTTAGGTCATACACATTTAGAAGATGAGAAGGAAAGAGAAACCAATTGGGTAGAATAATGAGAAATGAGAATTTTCAATGGCCACAGTTTTCACCAAAATAAACAACCAAAAAGTCTGAAACTAATTTTTTATATGTAAATTCCAGCCTTCATTTTTACCCACCAGCTTTCATAAGATAACTGTGTGGGGGAATTATCTCCCAATAGATTCTGACTTCAAGTTTTGTATTCTCAAAGTTAATTTGCAGCTTTCCAGCTTCAAGTGGGAATTTAAAAAGTGTAATTAAAAGAGGAAATGCTTTCAGGGTTTATAATTAAAATAGGTGCCAATGTTATTAGGCTGCAGGCCAATTATTTAAAGAAGGGATTAATAAATTAAATTTCACTCGTAAAGGAAGTAACTGAAAAAAATATTATGGATTACTATTGGATTTTTCATAACCCTTTAAAAAATCCTATATTTAACGTTATATTCATATCAAGATTCTGCTCTTATCACCAAATCTAAAGTTCCACTATCAACTCTCTTCAATTTATAGCACCACAGATACTACTATCACCATATTCAGTTACTAACTTTTCTATGTATTCTAGGCAGTAAAATGTATCTTCAAAAAAAGAATTTTTAAAATCACTAATACTTTCCTCCAATAAAAGCTAGAAATGATGTATTGGTTTGGGAGTTCCTCAAAAGCAAATCGTGAGACAGAGATTTGGAAGCAAATAGTGTACTGGAAGGCAATTCCAGGGTGCATGGTGAGTGGGAATGTCACACCAGGGAAGGTCCATCCAGAGAGCGTTGAGAAGAAAGTCCCTGCCATGGCAGCTGGGCTGGAACAAGTCTCTTGTTCCTCATTTGTAAGGGTTGCTCCCTATACTTCTAGCCACTCTTGAACTTTCTTATGACCACAGAATTATCTCAGGCAAAGAGGCAGCGCACCAACCATGTATGGCCAGACTCTCTGTGGAAGCTATTGGTGACTTCCTGGTGACCAAGCTGATATGCAAGGGATGTCAGTATTGGCTTCTATTAATGAACATCTTTTCCAAAGGGCCTTCTCTTCCAAGAGGGCCTTATTCTACTCCATGATACAATAATCTTTTGTGACAAATGATCATTTCCTTGGTGCACCATTAAATTTATAGCTAAATATATTAATAGATTATTCACAAAACAAGAAAAAGAACCAAAAAAAAACAGTCAGTTTTTACAGTAATTAGTAATACAATAATTAGTATTTACTAATTACTAAAACTGAATTACAAAGACTATTTTAAGTGATAATACTCAATGCTATTAGAATTCTGGAATTTTTATATAATATGTGTGGGAGTATAAATTGGGCCAGACAATTTCTATTTTCTCAATATAGTCCTATATTTTGATCCATAAATTCTGCTTCCAGGAATGTATACAGAGACAATAATCTGAAATACAGACAAAATGGGCATCAGTGTTGTTTAAGCTAAGGCTGATTTTTGGAGTGGTGGTGGGAAGCAGCCCATTAGATGTCTAACAGTGGGAAAGAGGTTATCATGCTCCATTCATAGGCAAGTATTTCCTGTCAGACTGAAGTTATAAATAATGGTATCAGAAAAAAAAATGTTATCATACTTAGTGAAAATGAAATACAAATATATATATAATTTTAAAAATGCATTAAAGTAAATTGGCAGGGAAGACATAAAAATATTAACACTGAACTCATAAAGGAGATTGACTCATGTATGATTTTTACTTTCTTCTTTATATTAATCTTTTATGACTAGAGCATTTATCACTTTTATAATAAAAATGATACTTAAAATCATTTTAGAACACATTAATAGTTTCATTTAAAAGAATACTCACATAATCTGGTTCCTACTGTTAATATTTTGTTCTTTGACAGATGTTTCCATCATTTGACTCAGGAAAACCTCTTACCAACAAAGAAAACGTACAGGTAAGAATAATAATATTTTCTAAACATTGGATATAGAGTGTGGATGATTCTTTTTAGTGTGGATAATTTTTGAGTCATTTCAACTCTTCGGTAAGTAAAATCTTTGGTCTGGGAAATCTACATAATATTTCTAATAGTGAGTTGTATCTCACAATCCTGAGACCAGAGGTAGGATTGGATCAAACTGTTCTAGCAAATAGCTGTTACTGCTCCTGTTTTTCATAAAGATGTGTATTCAGCTTACTCATCTAGCCATGATGATTATCTCTAGCTTTGATGTTTATCTCAGTTACCTAACAGTGGACTCTGAATATAAGAAAAGGGTTCTCTTTTGAAATGGCCCCCGGGTTCATTACTGATTTTACTCATATCCTTGGTTGCCAGTTCCTAGTCTGTCAGTCAGTGGTTGCCAGTGTTTTCATTTGGCATTTCCATTAAGCTGCTCCTCTGGTTTCCCCAATATTTTCCACAAAAAGAAAATGAGACTGCCCATTTAAATACATTTAGGATAGTCAATAATTGAATGACTGAATTTAAGTGTTTGATGTCCTAGTAGCATTGAAATATCTTCAAATAACCATTTAAAAAATTCTAGGGGTATTGGCAGTCCATCCCCTAGAAAATGCTGGGACAAAAATGTGATATCACAACCATGATTACAGGACATTAGAAATGGGGAAGGCATCCACAGTTAATGTGCACAGAGAGTACACATAGGTTCATTTAGTTTTTAAATGCTATGAAATGGCACCCTGTTTTAAACAAGGTATTTGTTTTTTATTAAATAACTTGAGAAGTATTTCCTTAACATTATTTTATTTTGTTTTCCATAATTTTAATAGAGATAGGTTCACCTTTTATTAAATGTAATCTTATTATTTTCCTATTGTTAATTTTATTTTGTAAAGTTTACTTTTAATTATGCTTCATATGATTCAATATTTTTGCCTAAAATTTAATTTTAATTTATAAGCAAGTGGCCTGAAATGAAAGAGCTAATATTAGGAAGATATAAATACATATTCATATCTTATTTTAGTGTTCTAAGACCTCAGGGAGTTTTAAGAGTATTTATGTCTTTTCAGTCATAAATGCTAGAATATCCTAAAAGCAGTTCCTTAAGGAGCAGTTTTTTGTATAAAAAGAATGTCTGTCTGATAGTTTCTTTTTTACAAAAAGAGACTGACAATATAATGGAAACCTGATTTCTAATAGCTAATTAATTAAAACAGTACTGTTGGCCCGCTTAAGACTCTTCAGATTACACTTTGTATTTTCTACATAGAGGAAGAGAAAGGAGTGTTAAATAGCATTACTAATTAATCTTCCTTTGATCCTCAAGTGTTTGTGTGTAATTGTCAAGGCTCATTAAATCACTGTTTGCTGTGGAAGGAACAGAGAAGAGAAATGTCCTCTCTCCTCACCCCTAGTCCATCTGAAGTTTCTCCTCTAGAAAGGGAGGGTCAATCATTTTCCTAGTGCAACAGCTGGGCAGAATATCAGACCCAATGGCTGTTCCATGTGCTGCTCTTCTGAATGCATTGATTTCAGCCCTTTAGAAAAGTTTCAGAAGGAAGAATAAACAATAGCAACAAACCTCCCCTCTGCCACTGTTGCTTCAAACCTTCCCAAGCAATGTTAATTATTTTATTTACATAAGGCAAATAATTTTCCTCTTCTCTAGAATAAATAGCTCTAGCATCTTTTATATTAACTCCAAAAAAATCTATTGAGAGCCTGTTGTATGCAAGGCACTGGTCTGATGCTGTCAATAAAATGCATCAATCAGCACTCCGGACAAACCTCAGACCTCTTGAATCTTATATTAATATACAGAAATAGGAATAAACATAATATATAAACAAGTAAAGTACCTATTTTGCAATAGGAGAACCTTGTTATAGGAAAAAATAAACTCAAAAGTAGGTGAAAGGGATTGGGAGCATGGGCTAGGGTGAAATTTTAATTTAATTTAATTTTATTTATTTTTTTATTGTAAACAAATGGGATACATGTTGTTTGTCTGTTTGTACATGGGTTAAAGGCACACCACTTGTATAATCATAAATTTACATATGGCAATGTTGTTTGATTCATTCTATTATTTTTTCCCTTCCCCCCCCACCCCTCCCATCCCTTTTCCCACTAAACAGTCCTTTCTTCCTCCATTCTTGCCCCCCTCCCTAACCCTAACCCTAACCCTAACCCTAACCCTAACACTAACTCCTCCCACCCTCCCCCTTATGTGTCATCATCCACTTATCAGCGAGATCATTCGTCCTTTAGTTTTTTGAGATTGGCTTATCTCACTTAGCATGATGGTCTCCAATTTCATCTATTTGCCTGCAAATGCCATAATTTTATCGTTCTTTATGGCAGAGTAATATTCCATTGTATATATATACCACAGTTTCTTTATCCACTCATCAATGGAAGGACATCTAGGTTGGTTCCTTAGAAAACTTGGAATGGAACCACCATTTGACCCAGCTCTCCCACTCCTTGGTCTATACCCAAAGGACTTAAAATCAGCATACTACAGAGATACAGCCACATCAATGTTCATAGCTGCTCAATTCACAATAGCCAGATTGTGAAATTTTAATTTTAAATAGGGTGATCAGTTGAGTCTTCACCATGATGACTTCTGTGAACAGACTTGAAACAGGTAAAGGTGTAAGTCATATGCAATCTAGAGAAAGAACAATCTAGAAGAGGGAATAGCAAGTGCAAAGGCCTTGAAGCAGGATTATTTATCTCGCTGAGAGACTTCTTGAGCAAAGTGTCTATAGCAGTGTGAATGATGGTGGGGAGCCATAAGACATAAAGTCAGAGAGGTCAAATTAAGAAGGGACTTATAAGGGACATTGTAACTTAGTCACTAGAGAGATTTGAGCAGAGGTGTGGACAACTTTGGTTAATCTGTTGAATCCACTGTTCTGATTCTCCCAATAGTTTAAATTCATCAGTCAATTAACGAGATAGACACATTCTCAGTCTTCATGAAGCTTGTGTGTAGGGGGTGGGGTGGGAGGGGATATGAGGAATATAGTTTTAGACGCATGGAATTTGAGATATGTCTTAGATATCTAAGTGGAGGAGATGTCAGTTTTTCATATTGTGAATTTTGAGTCCAGAAGAGAGATTGGAGCTAGATAGAAATGCTTGTGATTTCATTAGCCTTTAGATGAAGTAAAACCAAGAACCTGTTTAAGATCATCTAAGGGGAGAGAGTGAGGACTAGGTCCTGGGAGATTACAGTATTTAGAGGTACAGGATAAGAGAAGGAACCACCAAAGAAGAATGAAAAGCAGGGGCTAGTAGGATTTGAGGGAAACAAAAGGAGCATGATAGCCCAAAATCCAAGAGAAAAAAGCACTTTAGAAGGAGGGAGATGATCAATAGTATAAAATCAAGTATCATAAGTCACTCAGTCTTAAACATGATTTTTTCTCTTTTTAACATCTTTGAAATTAGAATGCAATTTACAGATGATGATGTGATGGTTTAATGTGCATATAAAGTAATGGTTAGAAGTAGCATGTATATGAGCATTGGAATTGAACATTGGATTTAACCAAGTGTAGGCATTGGTAATCTTGACCAAAGGGTTTGAATGTAGAGATGGAGTGAGTTTAAAAGCAAACAAAGTGATAGAAACTAGAATATTGACAATTCTTTTAAAAAATTTTTAATTTGTTCTTTTTTGGTTACATGACAGTAGAATGTGTTTTGACATATTATAACGTACATGGAGTGTAACTTCCCATTCTTGTGGCTGTACATGATGTGGAGTTACATTGGTTAAGAATATTGACAATTGTTAAGAGAGTTGCTGTGCCAGGTAGCAAAGCATTAGAGGAGTAACTCAAAAAGGAAATTAGGTTATAAAGGTTTTGGTTTTTAAGGTGAAGGAGATGACATGATGGCTATGTGCTGATAGGAATGTCTGTGTGGGAAACATTCGTGATGCAGGAGGGAATGACTGAGAAAATTAATGGGGACAGGAATGATGGCCTAAGTAGAGCAATAGCTTTAGGCAATGGGAAGAAAAGTGGAACTCTGGGGAGTAGATGCTTAGGTGGATGAGCTAGTTGGAGCAGTGAGGTCTGCATGCTTTACTTTGCTTCAGTTTTCTCAGTTTAATGGAGGAAGCAGAGGTCATTAGCTGGGAGAAGGAGAATGAGGAAACCATTAGAATTTAGGGGAGAGAAGGGCATTGAAATGATTGAATAGGAGATAAGGAGAGTGTATAGGCTGGCAAAATTTAGAGATTACTAGGCAGCACTGAGGTTCAGAGTGAGGACTTACAATAGGACCATTTGTGTGTTTGTGTGATCTTCTCCAGTCTTCTTCAATAGTGAACCCTAAGATGGCTTAAAGTTTGATTTCAGAGTTGTGCCTATGATTTTACCAAGGATGTATGTGTGCAAGAGAGCCAGGCAAGGGAATTAATGATATGTACAAGGAGGGGTATGATTGACCATGGATTCTAAGCTGGGTGGGGAGACTGCTTGTCTTTTCATTCTTTTCAAACTATTTCTAAGTGTCTTTAATTTACTCATGCTAAAACAGAGTGGTCTTTGTGCATGGATGATGACTTCTTGCTGTTTATTTAGATGAAGTATCCTTTCCCTCACTCTGAGGATCAAGTTCACTCTCATGTGGCAGGGCTAGCACATGAAACATAGGTCAGAAATTGGTGGGCAGTGACAGATCACTTAGGAAAGAATAAATCTCATTAAAAGAGTAGATAAGAAAATGAGAATTTTGATTGATTATTAGGAATAAATAAAAATGGCAAGAAGTAATAAACACCTCTCTATGATAAAGCCAAATGTAAATTGTCTCAATTCTATAATTCAGACACAGACTGGCAGATTGGATTAAAAAAGAAGACTCAGCTATATGTTGCCTGAAAGAAACACATGCCATAGGCAAAGACATCTGCAGGCTGAAAAGGAAAGAATGGAAAATTATATTCCATGCAAATGGAACTTCAAAGCAAGTAGGAATAGTTTCTCTCCAACAAAGCAGGGTTTAACCCAAAATTAGACAGAAGAGACAGAAAGGTTATTGCTTACTAGTAAAGGAAACAATCCAATGGGAAGGTACAATGATAATAATTGTTTGTGCCCCAAATGTTGGTGCACTTAATTACATAAAATAAAGGATACTTGACATAAAGCCCCAGATGTGTCCCAATACAACAATACTGAGTGATTTCAGTACATCTCTCTCACAAATAGATAGGTCGTCCATATATAAAATCAGCAAAGATACTATATCTGCAGACTTAAACAATATACTTTGGACTTAATAGACATCTACAAAAAGTAAAAGCGTTGTATTTTTTCTCTAATATGTAGAAGCTAAAGAGAAAAAAGGGATCTCATGAAAATCGAAGAGAAACTGTTAAGAAGATGAGGGCAAGTGGACATACCATGGAATGAAATTGATCAAATTATATTATGTACATGTATGAATATGACACAATCCAACTACTTTGTGTAATTATCATGCACCAATAAAAATAATATAAATGTTTGAAAAATTGAAAATCTTAACCATAATACCTGCCATTTATGGAACCTCCTGTCTTTTCCTGTATTCTTTCATCCATTACAAAATGGGGAATGCAATTGGAGAAAGAAGCTAATAATATCTTTTAAAATTTTTACTGATTTACTCCCCTCCCCATTTTTCCATTTTTTAGGCACTCGATGAATTAATAAATAGAGGCTTGCCTGTAGTTCTGGTTACAATTGGTCAACCACATCTTCTAAATAAATTTTATTTGGTTAAGGCATATTTTTTCACAAGTGTGGCTGCGACAATAAATTGTGTGCCAGAAAATTCACTGAAAATACTCTACCAGGGAGCAAGCCTTGGTGGCTCTGAGCGGAGCAAACCAACTGTCCCTAACTTGAAAGGTAATCATTTGTTTTATTTCTTGCTATTTCCCTTTTTCCTCCCTTTCCCCAACTATGCCCTACTTCACCCCTACTAATTCATATGAACAATTGAGAATATCATTCTTTCATATTTTACCCTAAGATATAATGACACATATATATGTATACATATGTCTAAGTATAACATGTCCATTCATATATATCCATGTTTTTATATAAATTTGTCATTTATAGAATAGTATATACCCAGTTTTCTGCATCTTGCATTCTACATGGAGAAAAACGTCCACTGAAGCCTCTCAGAGACAATTGATTTGGCTTTGGTCCACTGTAGTGGTTGTATAGTATTCTAGTCTGTGAGTATCACATGATTTATTCAATCATTGCCCTATTGATGCATTGCATTTTGTTTCTAGGAAAAGTACTGCATTGCAACATATCCGTATGACATAGTGTGTATTTCTTTGTGATAGATATCCATGGATAGGATTTATGGGCCATTTTTCAATTGTATTAGGGATAACCTTAAAAATGGATGTTTTTCGCCATTCAGTTTTATGTTAACTCTGGGTTTTTAAAATAGATATCCTTTATTGAACTGAGGAACTTTTCTTTTAGTTTGTTGAATGATTTTATCATAAGAGCATTGTATTTTATTAAGTGATTTATCTGCATCTGCTGAGATAATTATATATTTTTCAAAATTTTATCAATATGGTACATTGCATTAATTGATCTTGTATGTTTAATCAAGCTTGCATTCTTGAAATAAATCCTACTTGTGATTTAATTCTTTCTATAGACCCCAAAAGTCAAAATTTTTTGTTCTTGCTCATCATTGCTTTGACTATTTGGAGTTTTTTGTGGCTCCATGCAAATTTTAGAATTTTTTTTTTTTAATAATGTCATTGGAATTGTGATAGGATTGCATCGTATCTTCAGATTACTTACACTAGTATAGACATTTTAGCATTATTAGTTCCTCCAATAGGTGAATATGGAGTGTCTTTCCATTTATTTGTGTCTTCTCCAATTCCTTTCATTAATATTTTATAGTTTTCAGTGTATAAATCTTTTATTTTCTTAGTTTAATTTCTTTATTTCTTTCTTTATTTTTTATTTATTTATTTTTTATTAAAAATCATAAATTTACATAGAGCAATGTTGTTTGATTCATTATGATATTTTTCTTCCCTTTCCCCCATCCCTCCCACCCCTCTTTTCCCTCTATACAGTCCTTCCTTCCTCCATTCTTACCACCCTCCTTATCCCTAACCCTAAACCTAACACTAACCCTAACGCTAACCCCTCCTACCCCCCATTAAATGTCCTCATCCGCTTATCAGCGAGATCATTCGTCCTTTAGTTTTTTGAGATTGGCTTTTCTCACTTAGCATGATATCCTCCAATTTCATCCATTTGCCTGCAAATGCCATAATTTTATCATTCTTCATGGCAGAGTAATATTCCACTGTATGCCACAGTTTCTTTATCCATTCATCAACTGAAGGGCATCTAGGTTGGTTCCACATTCTGGCGATGGTGAATTGAGCAGCTATGAACATTGATGTGGCTGTATCTCTGTAGTATGCTGATTTTAAGTCCTTAGGGTATAGGCCAAAGAGTGGGATAGGTGGGTCAAATGGTGGTTCCATTCCAAGCTTTCTGAGGAATCTTCATACTGCTATCCAGAGTGGCTGCACTAATTTGCAACCCCACCAAAAATGTATGAGTGTACCTTTTTCCCCACATCCTCGCCAACACCTATTGTTGCTTGTGTTCTTGTTAATTGCCATTCTAATTGGGGTGAGATGAAATCTTAGGGTAGTTTTGATTTGCATTTCTCTTATTACTAGAGATGTTGAACATTTTTTCATATGTTTGTTGATTGCTTATACATCTTCTTCTGTGAAGTGTCTGTTCATTTCCTTAGCCCATTTGTTGATTGGGTTATTTGTATTCTTGGTGTAGAGATATTTGAGTTCTTTATAAATTCTGGAAATTAGCGCTCTATCTGAAGTATGAGTGGCAAAGATATTCTGCCACTCTGCAGGCTCTCTCTTCACATTACTGATAGTGTTCTTTGATGAGAGAAACCTTTTTAGTTTGAATCTATCACAGTTGTTGATTCTTGCTTTTATTTCTTGTGCTATGGGAGTCCTGTTAAGGAAGTCTGATACTAAGCCAACAAGTTGAAGGTTTGGACCTACTTTTTCTTCTATAAGATGCAGGGTCTCCGGTCTGATTCCGAGGTTCTTGATCCATTTTGAGTTGAGTTTTGTGCAGAGTGAGAGATAGGGGCTTAATTTCATTCTGTTGCATATGGTTTTCCAGTTTTCCCAGCACCATTTGTTGAAGAGGCTATCTTTTCTCCATTGCATATTTTTGGCACCTTTGTCTAGTATGAGAAAATTGTATTTATTTGGGTTTGTGTCCATGTCCTCTATTCTGTACCATTGATCTACCTGTCTATTTTGGTACCAATACTATGCCATTTTTGTTATTATTGCTTTGAAATAGAGTTAAAGATCTGGTATTGCGATACCCCCTGCTTCGCTCTTTCTACTGAGGATTGCTTTAGCTATTCTGGGTTTCTTATTCTTCCAGATGAATTTCATTATTGCTTGCTCTATTTCTGTAAGGTACGTCATTGGGATTTTAATTGGAATTGCATTGAATCTGTATAGCACTTTTGGTAGTATGGCCATTTTGGCAATATTAATTCTTCCTATCCAAGAACATGGGAGATCTTTCCATCTTCTAAGGTGTTCTTTAATTTCTTTCTTTAGTGTTCTGTAGTTCTCATTGTAGAGGTCTTTCACCTCTTTTGTGAGATTGATTCCCAAGTATTTTATTTTTTTCGAGGCTACTGTGAATGGGGTAGTTTTCCTAATTTCTCTTTCTGAAGATTCATCACTTATGTATAAAAATATGTTGGATTTATGAGCATTGATCTTGTAACCTGCTACTTTACTGAATTCACTTATGAGTTCTAAAAGTTTTCTGGTGGAATTTCCAGGTTCCTCTAAATATATAATCATGTCATCAGCGAACAGGGATAGTTTGAGTTCTTCTTTTCCAATTTGTATCCCTTTAATTTCTTTGGTTTGTCTAATTGCTCTGGCTGGAGTCTCAAGAACGATGTTGAATAGAAGTGGTGAAAGAGGGCATCCCTGCCTTATTCCAGTTTTTAGGGGGATTGCTTTCAGTTTTTCACCATTTAGAATGATATTGGCCATGGGCTTAGCATAGATGGCCTTTACAATGTTAAGGAATGTTTCCACTACCCTGATTTTTCCTAGTGTTTTGAGCATGAAGGGGTGCTGTATTTTATCAAGTGCTTTTTCTGCATCTATTGAAATAATCATGTGATTCTTAACTTTTAGTCTGTTGATATGGTGAATGACATTTATTGATTTCCGGATGAACCAATTGAACCAATCTTGCATCCCTGTGATAAAACCCACTTGATCGTGGTGCACTATCTTTTTAATATATTTTTGTATGTGATTGGCTAAAATTTTGTTGAGAATTTTTGCATCGATGTTCATTAAGGATATTGGTCTGAAATTTTCTTTCCTCGATGTGTCTCTGTCTGGTTTAGGTATCAGGGTGATATTGGCTTCATAGAATGAGTTTGGGAGGGTTTCCTCCTCTTCTATTTTATGGAATACTTCGAGAAGTATTGGAATGAGCTCTTCTTTAAAGGTTTTGTAGAACTCGGCTGAGAACCCATCTGGTCCTGGACTTTTCTTTGTTGGTAGGCTTTTGATGACCTCTTCTATTTCATTGCTTGAAATTGATTTATTTAAGTTGTGTATGTCCTCCTTGTTCAGTTTAGGCAATTCACATGTCTCTAGAAACTTGTTGATGTCTTCGAGGTTTTCTGTTTTGTTGGAGTATAGATTTTCAAAATAGCTTCTAATTATGTTTTGTATTTCACTCGTGTCTGTTGTGATATTTCCTTGTTCATTCTGAATTTTAGTAATTTGAGTTTTCTCCATCTTTCTCTTTGTTAGTGTGCCTAAGGGCTTATCAATTTTGTTTATTTTTTCAAAGAACCAACTATTTATTTTGTTAATATTTCTGATTGTTTCTTTTGTTTCAATTTCGTTGATTTCGGCTCTGATTTTAACTACTTCCTGTCTTCTACTACTTTTGGTGTTGGTCTGCTCTTCTTTTTCTAGGGCTTTGAGCTGTAGTGTTAAGTCGTTATTTGTTGATTTCTACTTCTTTTGTTGAATGTGCCCCATGAAATAAATCTTCCTCTCAGTACTGCTTTCATAGTGTCCCAGAGGTTTTGATAGGATGTGTCTTTGTTCTTGTTTTCTTCTAAGAATTTTTAAATTTCCTTCCTGATGTCTTCTGTTATCCATTCATCATATAATAGCGTATTATTTAATCTCCAAGTATTGGAGAATTTTCTGTGTTTTATTCTGTCATTTATTTCTAATTTCACTCCATTATGATCTGATAGAGTACAAGGTAGTATCTCTATCTTCTCGTATTTGCTGACAGTAGCTTTGTGGCATAAAACATGGTGTATTTTAGAGAAGGATCCATGTGCTTCTGAGAAGAAAGTGTATTTGTTCTTTGTTGAGTGGTATATTCTATATAAGTCGGTTAAGTCTAAATTGTTGATTTTGTTATTGAGATCTATGGTTTCTTTATTCAATTTTTGTTTGGACGATCTATCCAGCAGTGAGAGAGGTGTGTTAAAATCGCCTAGTATTATTGTGTGTGGTCTATTTGATTTCTGGAATTGAGAAGGATTTGTGTGACATACATGGATGAGCCAATGTTCGGGGCATAGATATTTATGATTGTTCTGTCTTGCTGATTTATGCTTTCCTTAAGCAGTATGTAATGTCCTTCTTTATCCCTTCTGACTAGTTTTTGCTTGAAGTCCACATTATCTGAAATGAGGATGGATACTCCAGCTTTTTTGCTGTGGCCGTGTGCATGGTATGTTTTTTCCCATCCTTTCA
This sequence comes from Sciurus vulgaris, assembly GCF_902686455.1. Classification (NCBI taxonomy): domain Eukaryota; kingdom Metazoa; phylum Chordata; class Mammalia; order Rodentia; family Sciuridae; genus Sciurus; species Sciurus vulgaris. The sequence goes on from NC_136465.1 coordinate 156,955,290, forward strand.
CCTTTAGTCTATGGGTATCTCTTTCTATGAATGAGTCTCTTGCAGGCAGCATATTGTTGATTTTTCTTTTTAATTCAATCTGCCAGTATGTCTTTTGATTGATGAGTTCAGGCCATTAACATTCAGGGTTATTATTGTGATATATTTGTATTCCCAGTCATTTGACTCATCTTTGTTTTTTGACATGATTTGGTTTCTCCTTTATTTGGCTATTCCTTTAGGCTAGTTCCTCCTGTTGCTGATTTGCATCATTGTTTTTCATCTCTTCCTCATGGAATATTTTGCTGAGAATGTTCTTTAATGCCAGCTTTCTTTTTGTAAATTCCTTTAGCTTTTGTTTATCATGGAAGGATCTTATTTCGTCGTCAAATCTGAAAGTAAGTTTTGCTGGGTATAAGATTCTTGGTTGGCATCCATGTTTTTTCAGGGCTTGGTAAATGTTGTTCCAGGCCCTTCTAGCTTTAGGGTCTGGATTGAAAAATCTGCTGATATTCTTATTGGTTTCCCCCTGAATGTAATTTGTTTCTTTTCTCTCGCGGCCTTTAAAATTCTGTCTTTATTTTGTATGTTAGGTGTTTTCATAATAATGTGCCTTGGTGTGGGTCTGTTGTAATTTTGTATATTTGGAGTCCTATAAGCCTCTTGTACTTGGTTTTCCATTTCATTCTTCATATTTGGGAAATTTTCTGATATTATTTCATTGAATAGATTGTTCATTCCTTTGGTTTGTTTCTCTAAGCCTTCCTCAATCCCAATAATTCTTAAATTTGGCCTTTTCATGATATCCCAAAATTCTTGTAGATTCTGTTCATGATTTCTTACCATCTTCTCTGTTTGGTCAACTTTGTTTTCAAGATTAAATATTTGGTCTTCAATGTCTGAGGTTCTGTCTTCCAGGTGTTCTATCCTATGGGTTATGTTTTCTATGGAGTTTTTAACTTGGTTTATTGTTTCCTTCATTTCAAGGATTTCTGTTTGTTTGTTTTTTTTCAGTATCTCTAACTCTTTATTGAAATGATCTTTGCTTCCTGTATTTGCTCTTTTAACTGTTGATTGGTGCGATCATTTAATGCCTGCATTTGCTCTTTCATCTCCTCCTTCAATGCCTGCATTTGCTCTTTCATCTCCTCATTTGCTTCCCTGATTGTTTTAATTATGTACATTCTGAACTCCCTTTCTGACATTTCTTCTGCTGTACTGTCATTGGGTTTTATTGATATAGTATCTAGGTTTGTTTGGGACATTGTCTTCCCTTGTTTTCTCATATTGGTCAGATGTCAGTGGGACTCTGAGATATTGCAGATTTCTTCTATTGGCTTATAGTTTCCCTGTAGATTTCCAGTGTATCACCTCCCAGCCTTTAGTAGCCTGAAGTCTTGGAGGAACTTGATAATGCAGTGCTTCCAAAGAAAGCTGCCCCTAGCCCGCTACTGGTTCAGGGCTTGAAGCTAGTTCTGTGCAGAAAGGCTCTCACTGGGTGGCCTGCTCCGAGAAGCTGGTGGTGTGGGAGGAGCCCACCACCAGAGTGAGCAGGGCTACCTGGGGGAGACTCTAGCTGCTCTGCCCTTCTCTGATAAGCCGTCCCTCTTCGGGCCTGCTGCCCAGGCCAAGCTTCACCCGGTAGGGGAGACTCACCTCGTGGCTCTATTTTAGTCCGAGTCTCTCAATGCCCCCGCTTCTTGAATCCTGGGTTCTGGAGCGACTGGAGATGCAGTCACCCTCTAGTCCGCCATCTTGGATCGCAGTTTAATTCATTTCTAAGTATTTTATTTTTGAAGGTATTTTAAATGGGATTGTTTTCTTGGTTTCTTTTTCAGAAAGTTGTTAGCATATAGAGATGTTACTGATTTTGTATGTTGATTTTGAATCCTTCAACTTTTCTGAATTCTTGTGTTAGTTCTATCTGGGCTTTTTCGTTTTTGTTTTTGTTTTTTGAGTCTTTAGGGATTTCTCTATGTAAGATCACAACATCTGCAATAACAGAATTTTTTATTTTTACCTCTTTCCTTTTCAATTTGGTGTTGAGTGTTCTTTTTTTTTTTTCTTTTCTTATCTAATTGCTCTGACTGTGACTTTCAGTACTGTGTTGAGTAAAAGTTGTGAATTTGGGCATTCTTGCTTGTCCTGTGTCTTAGAAATCTTTGACTTTCACCATTGAGTGTGGTGTTAGCTGTGGGCTTGTATATGGCTTTTACCATGTTAAGTGACATTCCTTCTATACCTAACTTGTTGAGAGTGTTTATCATGAAAGATGTTGAAATTCATCAGTTTCTTTCTCTGCATCAGTTGAAATGCTCATATGGTTTTTATCTTTCATTTCATTAGTGTAGTATATCATATTTATTAATGTATGCATGTTGAATCATCCTTGCATCCAAGTAATAAATCCTACTTGATCATGATGTATGACCATTTTAATGTGCTTTTGAATTTGGTCTGCTAGTATTTTGCTGAGATTATTTGCAGTTACGTTCATCAGGGATATTATATTGGCCTGTAGTTTTCTTGTCTGATAGTATCCTTTTCTGGATTTGGTATCAGGGTAATTCTGGTCTTATAAGATGAGTTTGGAAGTATTTCCTCTTCCATTTTTGGAAGACTTTGAGAAGGATTTGCATTAACTCTTTTTTTAAATGTTTGGTAAATTTCACCAGTAAAACATCAGTTCCTGGACTTTTCTTCAATGGGTTTTTTCTTTTTAAATCACTGATTTAATGCCCTTGTTCAATATTAATTTGTTCCGATTTTCTAGTGCTTAATGATTCAGTTTTGGTAAGCTGTATATTTCTAGGAACTCATCCATTTTATTCTGTTATCAATTTGCTGGCATATAGTTGTTCATGATCATTTCTTATCTTTCTTTGTAGTTCCAGGGTATTACTTGTAATGTATCCTCTGTCATTCATAAGTTTGAGTCTTCTCTTAGTTTTATTGATCTATTGATTTCTAGTTCCTATTTCATTTATTTCATCTCTGATCTCTGTAAAATATTCCCTTCCTTCTGCTAACCTTGAGGTTAGTTTGTTGTTTTTTCTACTTTCTTTAAGTGTAACTTTAGATTGTTTTTATGCTCTTTTTTTTCTTAACATAGGTGCTTATTACCATAAACTTTCCTCTTATAAACTGCTTTTGCTGCATTCTATATGTTTTGTTATGTTGTATTTCCATTGTTATTTGTCTTAAGATATTTTTCAATTTTCCTTTTGGCTTCTTATTTGACCCATTGGTTGTTCAGGAGCATGTTCTTTAATTTCCACGTTTGTAAGTTTTCCATGGCTTCTCCTGTTATTTATTTCTAATTTCATACTGTTATGATTTGAAAAGGTAGTTGATACAATTTCAGTCCTCTTAAATTTCTTAAGACTTGTTTTGTGGTCTAACATATTATCTATCATGATGAATGTTCTTTGTTCACTTAAGAAGAACATGTATTCTGCTACTGTTGAATATAGTATCCTGTATATTTCTGTTAGATCCATTTGGTTTATGATGTCATTTAAGTATATTTTTTTTTTACTGATTTTCTGCCTGAATTATCTTTCCATTTTTGAAAGTCAGATATTTAGGTCTCTTCTTTATTGTATTGCTTCTATATCTCCCTTTAATTATGTTATTATTTGCTTTATATATTTAAGAACTTCAAAGTTAGGTGCATATGTTTTACAAGTGTTATATCCTCTTGAGGTATTGACCCTCTATCATTTTATAATGACCTCTTCTATTGTGGCAGTTTTTGACTTAAAGTCTACTTTGTCTAATACAAGCATTGACATCTCTGTTCTCCTTTGGTTACCACTTGCATGGGATATCTTTTATTATTTATTCACTTTCAGTCTATGTGTTTTCAGAGTCAATAATATATTTTTACAATTATTAGTTTATATGATTTTATGACTTTTAAGGAATATGAAGATAGCACAACAAATATATGCTTATAATTTTTGTCACATTAATCATTGTTATCATTTCTGGTCCTCTTCATTTGTTCCTCTGGATTCATGTTTACCATCTGTAATCATTTCCTTAGTCCAGTCCAGCTTTGCTCCCATCCACTTGTTTGTGCTATTATTGGCAAATATATTACACACACACACACACACACACACACACACACACACGCATATATTATATACACACACACGCATGTATATACACAACAATACATATCATTTTATGCGAATTCCTTTAAATGCATTGTAGAGAAGAAGAAATATATATTTAGACTATTTTTCATAATATAATTACCATTATTGTTGTCCTTTGTTTTTTTCTCACATAGATTTGAATTATCACCTGTTTTCTTGCTATTACCCTGAAATCACATTTTGGTTTTTTTCTAAGGTGGTATGATAACAAACATTCTCAGTTTATTTTCACATGGGGTATTCAGTTTGCCTTCATTTTTGGAAGATAACTTTTCTGAGTATATGATTCTTGTTGGACAGTTTTCTGGGCACTTTGAATGTGTTATCCCATTGTCTTCTGGATCTCACTGTTTCTGGTGAGAAGTTAGAGATTCATCTTATTGGAGTTTGCTCAAAAGTGACAAGCCATTTTTATCTATTACTTCTTTTGAGATTTTTTCCTTATCTTTGACTTTTGAGAATGTTTAGTCTGATGGTCTATTTGTGGCTCATTTTGTGTTTATCCTACTTGAAGTTTGTTCAGCATCCTGGATATATGTTAATATTTTTAAAAATTAACATGATACATTTATTATTATTTCTTTAAATATCCCCCCTCCTTTTCTCCTCTCTCGGTACTCACATATGCATATTTGCTGTATTAATAGTGCTTCACAGTTCACATTTCATTGTGTTCATTTTTCTTCATTCTTTTTCTTTGATTTATCAAGTTCACTAATTGTTTCTTCTGTCAGCCAAATTTACTGTTGAACCCCTAACTGTTACTCCTTCAATTTCAGTTATTGTGCATTTTAACTGTCATTTCCAATTAGGTTTTTAAAAATTTCTCCTTAATCAATGTTTTTTATTTGAGGCAACATTGTCATCATGCCTTCCTTTACTAGTTAAATCATGGTTTCCTCTTGTTCTTTGAACTATTTCTAAGCTAAGCTGAAGTCTCAGTCTGCTAAATTCAATATCTGGTTGCTTTGCCAAAAAGGCTCAATTGCTTGCTTTTATTGGCATATGAATCATACTTTCCTGTCTCTTACCTTATTTTATAGTTTTTGTTGGAAGCTGGACATTTTATATAACATATTTTATCAATTTGAGATACTCTTCTCCCCATCTCCCTAGGGCTTGCTATTATAATGTGCTTCATTGTTTAGTGACTGACTAAGATTATTTTAGGGAAGTGTTATTTCCTCCCACATTGTTAAACCTCTGACAGTGCTCTGAGGGTGTGCAGACTTGGCCTCGCACGCAATCACCCTGGAATGAAAGTTTTGATAGGCACTCTAACTCTCCCAGGTGACATCCACTGTTTTTTTTTTATTTTTAATTTTTTTTGGTATACACATGACAGTAGAGTGTAATTTGACATATTACACATACATGGAATATAATGTTCCATTCTTGTGATTGTACATGATGTGGAATTACACTGGTCGTGTATTCATATATGAATATGGGAAAGTTATATCTGATTCACTCTACTGTTTCTGTTCCCACCCCCTCCCTTCCTTTCATCCCATTTGTCTAATCCAATAAACTTCAATACTTCCCTCCCTACCCCTTATTGTGTGTTAGCATCCACATATAAAAGAGAACATTCAACCTTTGATTTTGGAGGATTGGCTTATTTCACTCAGCATGATAGTTTCCAGTTTCATCCATTTACTGACAAATGCCATAATTTCATTCTTCTTTATCGCTGAGTAATATTCCATTGTGAATATATACCATATTTTCTTTATCCATTCATCTGTTGAGGGGCACCTACGTTGGTTCCATAGCTTAGCTATTGTGAATTGAGCTGCTATAAACATTGATGTGGCCATGTCACTGTAGTATACTGATTTTAAGTCCTTTGGATATAGACTGAGGATTGGGATAACTGGGTCAAATGGTAGTTCTATTCTAAGTTTTCTGAGGAATCTCCATACTGCTTTCCAGAGTGGGTATACCAATTTGCAGTCCCACCTGCAAAGTATGAGTGTTCCATTTCCCCCCATCCTCACCCATATTTATTGTGACATGTATTCTTGATAATTGCCATTCTGATTAGAGTGAGATGAAATCTCAGTATAGCTTTAATTTGCATTTTTCTAATTGCTAGAGATGTTGAACATTTTTTCTTATATTTGTTGACCGATCCTATTTTATCTTCTGTGAAGTACTTGTTCAATTTCTTTGTCCATTTATTGATTGAGTTATTTGATTTTTGGGGTGCTTTTTGAGTTCTTCATATATCCTGGAGATTAATGCTCTATCTGAGGTGCAGATGGCAAAGATTTTCTCCCATTCTGTAGGCTCTCTCTTCATGTTCTTGATTGTTTCCTTTGCTTTGAAGAAGTTTTTTAATTTGATAGCATTCATTTACTGATTCTTGATTTTATTTTTTGCCCTTTAGGAGGAATTTGGTTTCTAAGCTGACACAGTAGAGAGTTGGGTCTATTTTTTCTAGTAGGTGCAAGGTCTGTGGTCTAAGTCCTTGATCCACTTTGAGTTGAGTTTTGTACAGGGGGAGAGATAGTTGTTTAATTTTATTTTGCTACATATGGATTTCCAGTTTTCCCAGTACCATTTGTTGAAGAGGCTAGCTTTTCTCCAGTGTATGTTTATGGTGCCTTGTCTAGTATGAGATAACTGTATATATGTGGGTTTGTTTCTGTGTCTTATATTCTGTACCACTGGTCTTCATGTCTGTTTTAGTGCCAATAACATGTCCTTTTTTTTTTTTTTTTTTTACTATAACTCTGTACTATAATTTAAGTTCTGTTATTGTGATGCCTCCTGCTTCAGTTTTTTCACTAAGCATTGCTTTGGCTATTCTGGGCCTCTTATTTTTCCAAATGAATTTTGTGACCGCTTTTTCTATTTCTATGAAGAACATCATTGAAATTTTAATAGGAATTGCATTAAATCTGTATAGTGCTTTTGGTAGGATAACTATTTTGAAAATATTAATTCTGTCTACCCAAGAACATGGGAGATCTTTCCATCTTCTAAGGTCTTCTTCAATTTCTTTCTTTAGTGTTCCATAGTTTTAATTTTAGAGCTCTTTTACCTCTTTTGTTAGATTGATTCCTAAGTATTTTATTTTATTTTTTGAGGCTATTGTGAATGGGATAGTTTTCCTAATTTCTCTTTCAGTTGATTCATCACTGATGCATAGGATGCAATTGATTTATGGGTGTTAATTTTATATCATGCTACTTTGCTGAATTCATTTATGAGTTCTAGAAATTTTCTGCTGGAGATTTTAGGGTCTTCTAAATATAGAATCATAACAACAAATAGGGATAGGTAGTTTTTTTTCCCCAATTCATATCCCTTTAACTTCTTTCTTCTGTCTAATTGCTCTGGTTAAAGTTTTAAGTTCTGTGTTGAATAGACATGGTGAAACAGGGCATTCTTGTCTTCTTTTAGTTTTTAGAAGGAATTCTTTCAATTTTTTTTCCATGTAGAATGATTTTGGCCTTGGGTTTAACATATATAGGTTTTATACTGTTGAGGTATGTTCCTACTCTTCCTAGTTTTTCTAGTTTTTTGCACATGACAATATGCTATATTTTGTCAAATGCTTTTTCTGTATCTATTGAGAAAATCAAGGATTCTTCTTTTTAAGTCTGTTAATGTGATGAATTACATTTGTTGATTTCCATATGTTGAAACAACTTTGCATTCCTAGGATGAACCCCACTTGATTATGATACAATATCTTTTAAATATATTTTTGTATGTGATTTGACAGTATTTTATTAAGAATATTTGCATTTGTGTTCATCAGATTATTAGTCTGAAGTTTTCTTTCTCTGATGTCTTTATCTGGTTTTGTGTGCTGCTAGCTTCATTGAGTTTGGAAGGGTTCCCTCCTTTTCTACTTCATGGACTGATTTGAGGAGGATTGGTGTTAGTTTGTTTGAAGGACTGGTAGAATTCAGCTGAAAATCCTTCTGGTCCTTGGCTTCTCTTTGTTGGTATGCTTTTGATGGTGCCTTCTATTTCATTGCTTGAAAATGATCTGCTTAATTTTTCTATGTCTTCCTGATTCAATTTGGGTAAGTCATATGTCTCTAGAAATTTGTTGATGTCTTCAAGATTTTCTATTTTATTAGAGTATAAATTTCCAAAATAGTCTATGATTATTATCTGTATTTCAGTAGTGTCCATCGTGATATTTTCTTTTTCATCACAAATTTTAGTAATTTGAGTTTTCTCTCTCTCTTTGTTAGCTTGGCTAAGGGTTTATCAATTTTATTTATTTTTTCAAAGAAATAACTTTTTGGTTTGTCAACTCTTTGACTAGTTTTCTTTTGTTTCAACTTTACTTATTTCAGCTCTGATTTTAATTATTTCCTGTCTTCTACTGCTTTTAGTGTTGTTCTTCTTTTTCTAGGACTTTGAGAACTAATGGTAGGTTATTTTTTTGTTGACTTTTTAGTCTTTTATTGAATAAACTCAATGCAACAAATGCTCCTCTTAGCACTGCCTTCATAATGTCCCAGAGATTTTGTATGATGTATTGCTATACTCATTTACCTCTAAGTATTTTTTTTATTTCATTCCTGATTTCTTCTGCTATCCATTCATCATTTTATTTAGTCTCCAGGTATTTGAGTAGGCTCTAGTTTTTATTTTATCCTTGATTTCTACTTTCATTCTATTATGATCTGATCAAATTCAAGGTATTCTCTCTATTTTTTTTTTTTATTTGCTAAGAGTTGTTTTGTGGCTTAAAATGTGGTCTATTTTAGGAAAGGATCTGTGTGCTGCTGAGAAGAAAGTGCATTAAGTCATTGATGGATGAAACATTCTATATGTCTGTTGTCTAAATGATTAATTGTATTTTTTGGTTATATAGCTTCTTTATTTAGGATTTGTTTGGAGGATCTAACGTGGTGAGAGAGGCATGTTAGTGTCACCCAGTATTATTGTGTTGCGGTCTATTTGATTCTTTAAGTTGAGAAGGGTTTGTTTGATGTATGTAGATTCTCCATTGTTTGGGACATAAATAATTATGTTTTTATCTTGTAGATGTATAATTCCCTTAAGCAGCATTAATGTCCTTCTTTGTTCCTTCTGATTAACTTTGGCTTGAAGACCACTTTATCTGATATGAGGATAGAAACCCCTGTTTGTTTATGAGATCCATGTGAATGATAGGTTTTTTTCCCCATTCTTTTACCTTTAGCTGTGTATGTCTTTTCCTATGAGGTAAGTTTTTGTAGACAGCATTTGGAGACACATTTGCTGTCTGTGTCTTTTGATTGATGATTTATATTCAGTCTTATTGAAAAATGATTTTTATTCCCTGTTATTTTGATTTATTTCTGGTTTTAATTTGAGTTAGTTTCTCCTTTGATTGACTATCTTTTAATATAGTTTCTTCTTTACTGTTTTTCACTTTTATTTTTCGTTTCTTCATCAAATATTGAGAATGATATGTAGTGCATGCTTTCCAGTGTGCATTCTTTTAACTTTGATTTATCTTAGAAGGTCTTTATTTCATTGTCAATTATGAAGCTTAATTTTGCTGGGTATAGGATTGGCTGGCTTTCATTTTCATTCAGAGCTTGGTATATATTATTCCAAGGCCTCCTAACTTTGAGGGTTTTGGGGGGGGTTGTGAGAAACCCGCTGAGGTCTGGATTGGTTTCCCTCTAAATGTAACCTGTCATTTTTCTATTGCACCTTTAAAAATTCTATACTTATTCTATATGTTAGGCATTTTCATAATAATGTGCCTTGTTGTGGGTCTGTTGTAATTTCTTATATTTGGGGTCCTGTTAAGTCTCCTGTATTTAATTTTCCATTTCATTCTTTTGTTTGGAAAATTTCCTTATATTATTTCTTGAAAAGATTGTGAATTCCTGTGCTATTTATCTCCAAGCCTTTATCTATCCTGATAAATCTTAAATTTGGTCTTTTCAGGTTATCCCGTATTTCTTGGATGTCTGTTCATGGTCTCTGAACATCTTTTCTCCATGGTCAATTTTATTTTCAAGATTATATATTTTGTCATCTTTGCCTAAAACTCTGTCTTCCAAGTGGTCTAGTCTGTAGGTCATACTCTCCATTGAATTTTTAATTTTTGTTTATTGATTCCTTCATTTTGAGGATTTCTGCCTGATTTTTCCCCAGAATCTCTCTCTCTATTGAAGTGATCTTTCACTTCCTATATTTTCTTTCTGATTCCACTTCTTACATCATCCTTTACCTTGCAGATCAGTTTAACTATGTACATTTTAAACCCCTTCTCTGATATTTCTTCCACTGGTTTAGATGGATTTTGTTATTGAAGTATCTTGGTTTGTTTGGGGTAATTTGTTCCTTTGCTTTTTCTTGTTCTGTGTCTACCAATCTAACACTATGGGTCTTGGTCAGTGGAGTTTCTACCCTGTGAAATTAGAGTGTTCCTGAAGGTTTCTAGTACTTCACCATTTAGGGGGAGATAAATAATAACAACAACCAATGCAAACAATATACAGCATTAAACCAAGCGATAAACAGAATTTAATTTCCTGCTATGATGTCTACAATAAACAGAAATCTAATGATCATTGTGATTATTTTTGCATTAAATTTATGGATTAAATTTATGGAATTTAAAAATTCATCAACTAATATTTCAACTAACCATAGAGATCCTTAGTATTTCCAAAATATTATGTCTTTGTAGAGCTATATTTAAAGGATGATGGAGGTGGCTCATTGCATCAGCTTACAAAAGTTAAAGATGAATTCACTCTTAACATGCTAAAGGTAAGTCTGAAGTTTTTTTTCAAATCACAGGGAAGTGGTTATCAAAATGCATACATTTAGGCTTGAACAAAGTGGTACTTGCCCTTGAGAGATCCAGTATCTTTTCTTACATAAGGATAGCTGGAGGCCAGAGATAGTGTATACTACCTAGGAGAAAAATAGATGCCCAGAGGTGTCAGGCTTTGCTTTACCACCTTATTAAGATGATACAGAAAAACTGATTTATTGTTTTGGGGGATGTGAGTATTCCATACCCTGTTTCTCATTTCCTCCTCATAGAGATGACAACAGCAGCAGCAGCAGCTATCATTTATTCAGTGCTTACTATATGACAGGCATTTTGCATGGTTATTTAATTTTCATAACTCTATGATGTAGATATTAATCATTTTTTAACTATACTGTGATGAATCATGAGAAAACTAGAGACCTAGTTTATGAAATTCACTAATGTCATGCAAATAATAAAATATAGACCTGGGAGTAGGACCTATTTTTTTTTTTTTTTCATAAGAATCTATGTTCTTAACCAATGTATTAAATTGCCCTAGTATTATATATGTATTACCCTAGTATTATTATGTATTATTATATATGATATTTACTACTTGGTACCAACAAGATTTTAGAGACCTGTTGCTTGAAAGAGTGATTTTTAAAAATTTTCTTCTATGTCAGAATGATATTTACTATTGATTATCTACTGTACAATCTCATTATCTTCACATTACCACAGTTTAACTTGGAATATGGTCTGTCCACATTATTTATGGATCCTGTTTGTTAAATTGTCTATCTGCTAAACATTTTTGTAATCCCCAAATCAGTACTCTTGGCACTTTTTAAAATCATTTGTGGACATGCCCAGAGCATAGAAAAATTTAGAGTTGTCCAACAGACACATTCCCAGCTAAATTGAATAGGGTGATGCTCTGACTTTTCTTTGCAGTTCTCATATGATTAACAAGTATCCTTTTCTACACTTGCATAGATTTCACTGGATATCCCTAATCTGAAAATCCAAAATCTGAAATGCTCCAATGAGTGAAACATTTTGAGTGTCATGTCAGTGCTCAAAAAGTTTTGGATTTCAGAGCCTTTAAGACTTCAGATTTTTGTGTTAAGTACACTTAATTGTATCACATTTTTCATTTTTTTTAAAGTTAGTTGATAATTTTACTACTTAAAATGTACCCAAAGCATAGTGTTGAAATGCTGCCTAACATTTCTAAGTGCAAAAAAGTTGTGCAGTGCCTTACAGAGTAATACTTGTGTCAAGTAAGCTTTAGACCTGAGTTATATATATTTATTTATTCAGACCTGAGTTATAGTGCTATTTGTTGTGAGTTCATGGTTAATGAATCAACAATATGTGTCTATTAAATGTGTCCTTAACTATAAATACACATTCAAGTGACGATATCGATCAGTTGATGAAAGGGTTGTGCCCAGAGGCTTCTAGGGGTTCATCTCTGTACTTTCTCTGAGAGCAGTGGTTTAGTTTTTCATTAGTGTTTATGGCAACTTTCTAGAACTATTGTGAATATTGACCATTGGTCATCTATGCATTAAAGGATAACTATTTTCCTTACTCTTGCTATTACTTCTTGATTTTCTGTTGTCTTTTTCCTTTTTATTGAGTTCTCTTCTCTGATGATTATGTACAGATTTCCATTTAGTCTTCCATTCATTGTTACTTTTCAGACATAAAAATATTTGATAAGAATGAGACATCATTTATGAACATCTGTAATTTTGTGGTGTTTATTCTTTAGTCAGTTTTACTGACAGAAGCTGAAGAAAGGCTGAACTTCCTTGTATCCGAGATGGAGCATCCAGGCCACAAGGACCTGTCTCAGTGTTCTGCTGTTGAGTTGGAGATTGTGGTGGAGGCCCGGCTTCAGTTGGCTGCAGTTGCCCTGCAGAGACACCGGGCAGCACACAGGTGAGTCTCCCCATACACAGAAGAGGCACACATTTGAAGAGCAGCTTCCTCCTCTAGAACACCCAGATGCCTCCTTCTCTGGCATGGTGGGAAGTTATCCTAATTTATGCAAATTTTATGTTTTATAAATCCCAAGATCTATAGGATATACTTGCTTCTTATTATCCAGGGGTATTGTTACACCTAAAACTGCACTGCTCAACTAAGAAATTGCTTTAACACATAGTAACAAGGATGTTTTGTGTCATATAGAAAGAGCTAACTAACAGATGCTTTGGATTTAATTTTTTAAAAGACCAAATCTAAATTCCTTATAGATTTTTAAAGATAAAGCATTTGTAGTATTTTTTTCCCTGAAACACCAACTAAAAATATTAAACAAAAAACTGTTCTGAAAAAAGGAACATCCTCCAAACTATGCTGTGATGAACTATTTAAGAAGCTGGTATAGGTGGCTAAGTATGTAAATGTACTGTGATTGTTAGTGTCAGATCTTTTATTTAACTTGTTCATTGATTCTTTTATTCCCTTATTATCTCATCACTGTGTTCTGATATATGGGCACTGAGAATATAAAGATGAGTAGAATATTCATGTATACATCTGCTCATGGACACATACCATATTTAAGTAGAGGAGTAAAAAATAATACTATTATAATGTTTTTTTCATAATTAATACTATACAAATATACTTTCAAGAATTTTCTATACCATTTGTGATAAATACTTCTATCATGATGTCTTGTGACATGTTCAATAATGATTTATTTAAGAATGCATGTTTCCTATCATTCACTAATTTTTTAATTTATTGTGAGCACTTACCATATGCTGGGTAGTGTTCTGTGCTCTTGAGATATATCAGTGTCATGCTGCTCATATATATGATATAGACAAAATATATAACAGTACTGACACAAAATTCTTTCCTCATAAAGTTTATAGTCTATTAGATAATAAGCAGATGATAATAAAACTTTAAACATAATGAGCCAATTACATAGTGTAACCAAAAGTGATAAGTGCCATGGGGACTATTGGAAGTAGAAATGGGGGAGGAGGTGTTATTTTTCATTTAAAATTGTGTGGTTATAATAAAAAGGATGACTCTGCTTCCACATTCAATGACTGCCAGCTCTCAGGCTCTGCCCTACCTTTCTCTTGCAACTTTCTCTTTCTTATCTGGGCAAGCAGATAAGAAAACCCCTCTTTGGTGTTAGTGGGAAGCTCAAACCATGCAACTCCTGGCCCATGTGTGGGAAACCTTACCCCAGTGCCACCATGGAGTAACCACCATCAAACTCCAAGCCAGTCTCCTTTCCTTGTCCTCACAGGCCATTTTCAACCTTTATAGAGAGCCTAGCCTGCTCCCCATGAAACCTCATGATGTATTCTGTCAAGATTCTCATCCCCTCTTGATGTGTGTGGGGTATACAAGACTGAAGCCTTTTCCATGATCAACTACATCTAATCTGATTTTACACTAGAAACAGTATAGGTTTGGGGGAATTTATAATTTTTTATAGTTTCTAAGTAGAAGTGAAAATCCATAAACTGATCAGTGATTCTCAATATGTGTTCTGCAGATCTCTGGGGTTGTCTCTAAATCCTTTTTAGGTAGGGGGTTGGTGAGGTCAGAGGTACTTTTATAATGAAACCAAGACACCATATGCCTTCTTCAGTGTATCATTTGCACTGATGCTACAAAAAACAACAGTGGTAAAACTTCTGGTGCCTTACCATGAGTCAAAGCAGTGGCAAAAAATTATGCTAGTTGTCATTATAGTCTTTAACTCTACATACTTGCGATTTTGAAAAGCCAGATGCACTTAAGAAGGACCTTTAAGAAGCAGTAGAAATGATTGCACTTACAAAGGCCTGTCCTTGGATGTGTATGCTTCATATCTGGTGGGGATCTTAAGTGTGAAGCATGCCCAGGCATTTCTGCTCTGTACCAAAACTGATGGTAGTCTTGAGGAAGAACGTGATTGAGTTGAGAATTGAAGAAGAGGCTCTTTTCATGGAACACCATCTTTATTTGAAAAAACAATGAATGGACTGTGGTTAGTCAGACTTGAGTATTTGGCAGACATTTTCTTAAGAATGAGCAAAATGAGCAGAACTGATAGGGTTTGTTGCCAATGACAACATTTGAAATTTATAGGAAAATTAGAATTTTGGACAATTTGTGTTTGCCATTTTGAACTTTATAGTTTACCAGTGTTTATTTCTCTGACAAGAGTGGTAGTATTAACAAACTATTTTTTAATTGTGTAATGAAATATTTCTACATTTGTGTGTCTGCATAACTCAGGGAGCTAATATTTTCCAGAGAACCAGTATGCAATGACACAAATCCTAGTTAATAAGGTATACCACTAGATTTTAATGTAATTTAGGAAAAGTTCATCGATATGTGGTATTAGATTCTGTATAACCACAAACTTTTAAGAAACTGTTACTTGACACATTTTGGTATAGTATCAAAGGGAAATATTCACAGTTATTTTAAGAGACTCAAAATTCTCCTTCCATTTCCAACAACTATTTACGTGAGGCCTAATCTTCATATACTTAAAACAGTATATCACTGACCAAATGTATAATGGGATACATAAGTAGATTTTCTCTTGTTCATCCAGATATTAAAGAAAACAGTGGCATTCTTCTCACTAATTTTTTTTTGAAAAAATAGTTGCTTTGCACTAAAATGTATTATTTATATTAATATGTAAAAGGCTCATTATTCTTTTTTTAAAATGAATTAAATATTAAAGAAGTTAAAAATTTGTCATTTTAATTTCTGGTAGGAAAATGTTTATGGAGCTCTCTGGGGGTTCTTAGTAATTTTTAGGGGTGTAAAGGGATGCTGAGATAAAGCTGCAGACAAGCTGATTTACAGTATTGTCACATTTACAGCTATCTTTAAGGGTACAATGGTAGTTTATTGATGGTAAAATAGGCTTTAGCTATTATAAAACAAAATAATAATTTTCCCCACTGAAGTTTAAAGGTAGTTTTAGTATATGATTTCCTATAAAATTGTCTTTCTCCAAAGTATGTCTCAGTGCAACAGCAGTCTTAGTAAATATTTTTTTTTGTCATTTACCTTTATTCTTCCTGAAGCTCTCTGTGTATATTATACCCCTTTGATATGGAGGATCTGAGTGAGGTTTTTGTTGTTGTTGTTTTTTAAGGGAATAATAAGGAAATGAGAAACTAAAGTTTACAAAATGTCCACAGAAAGGAGTCATAATAGAACTTTAATTTGAAGACCACATAGATGTATGCAAATAATATGCTTGTATATCAGAATCACTCCTCTTTTAAATATATGAACCTGACCCTTGGGACAAAACCTGCAAAAACTTGGATATTATTGCCTTTTTGGAGCAGAGTTGTCATTTGGGGGAAACCTACTGTCAAGATGAATGAGTTTTTCTTGCGTGAACTTTACCCCCCATGAGCTTCTGTTTGGGCACTGCTGAGAGTCTTGGACAGTCCCTTTTCCAAATGATGGTTAGCTTGACATTTCCTGATACTTCTAATAAAATTATGTGTCAAGGAAATAGAAAGACACATTCCCTGGGGTGACAGGTAGAGTGAGCTGCATGGATTTTATGAGAACAAACTGACCGTTTTGTCATGAATGTTAATAAGAAATATATGAGATCAAAGTTATTCACACTATATTTCTATTTCTTTCTCTTTCAAAATCCCATTTTTTATTACTAAGTATTTCTTCCTATTTTTTGCATTTAATTTATTGCTGAATGGAAAACCACTTGAGCCTTTTAGTTTTGTCAGAATGAAACTTCCTCCCTTTGGGATTTTAGACTGTTGGTAGTGGGCAGTCCTTCTGTACTTTCTGTCTAGCAGAAGTGGAGAAAGCAGAAAATTTCCAGACCATAACAACTACTGCAGTTTGAATGTTTATCCCCCAGAATTTATGTTTGGAAATTTAATCCCCAAAGGTGTATGTTGATAGGATTTGGAGGTGGAGCCTTTTGGAAATAATTAGGATTAGATTGGGTCCTAATGATGACATTAATGCTTTATAAAAATAGAGAGACCAGAAAGAGCAAGCTTGTTCCATGTGATGCCCACTTCTATGTTATAATCAGCAAGAAGTCCTCACCAGATGATGGATCTATGCTCTTGGACTTCCCAGTCTCCAGAACTATAAACTAATAACACCTGTATTCTTTTTGTAAGTTACCTAGTCTCATGTATTCCATTATAGCAACAGAAAACAGACTAAGGCAGCAACTAAATAGTACTAGTTAGATTGCAACCTACTGGCATGTCCTATATTTATTCAAGTTGTGAGGTTAGCGAGATGCTGAACCTTATTCCTCATTTATCTTATTATCAGAAATTGAGCTTCAGAATCAGAAGAATGGAATAGACACAATTTTCTTCTTCCAGACGCCTCTAGTAGCCATTATGTGCTAGTCTGTGAAGCTACCCAGTAACAGGTGCCTTAAAAACATGTGTAGCCTTAGCAGAATAAGGGAGAGGAAATTTCCTATCTGTATGTACACAGAATCTGAGTTATATCTGTTGTCATTTTCTTGCTTGCTTGTCTCGTTTTATTTTAAAGTAAGGTTAGATCATCACAATATCTTAGAGAATATTCTACAAATATTATAAACCATTTTAATGATCTAGCCAAATATTGGGAGTTTAAAATTTGATAGTTGCTAGAAGGTTCAGTTTTTCTGGCTAACAACTTAGAAAGAAAAATCAGTATAATCTCCTCCCTCCTCCCCTGGCCAACTCAGTGCACGAGTTGTGACAGTACCAGCCAGGTGCAAGGCCGATTGTCCAGTGCTGCTGTTTGCTGAGCATACCCCACTCTCAGTACACGGTCAGCTCCATGGGGGCAGGGAATTTCATCTGTAGCTTTGTCCACTGTCCAAAGACTTCTTCCTGGCATAGAAAGAAGTACATTAAAAATATTTAATACATACTTTTGAACAAATGAGAAATGAAGACCTGATTTAATCCTTACAATCACTGGATTTTACAAAGTCTGCACTTCTGTCATGACCATTCCTATTTTGTAGACTAAAGGATTGATAATTGGAGTTTCCAACATCATATAGCTAATACATGGCAAAGGTAAGATTTGAACTCTCTACGTTTGGAGTCAAGGTCTTTAAAGATTGGATTATCCAAGAGGAATTTAAAAGTTTTTTCCTTAGAAGCAGAAAAAAAAAAATATAATGAAATAATTGAATCTCTAGAACTGACTCTAGTTTTAAAAACTAGAACTGACTCTAAAGTGTCAACTGATTTGTCTGTAAAACATTTTAATTTTTATAAATTTAACTAAAATATTTATAACTGTAATATGTAGGAAAAAGACCCATACCTGTGGTAATATGACAAATTGTTCCTATTATTTTTGTGTGTGGTTGTTAGGGTAAGATTGATAAAAAGACACTATTGATAAGTGGTCAAATACTATAAATCCTTCATCCAAAACAGGAATTATAACTAGTACATAAACACATGGAAAGATGTTCATTATCTTACAAAGTAAAGATAAAGCAATTAACAAATCTAAGATACCAAATATTTCCTGATTGTTTTGTCTTGCAAATTCCCATTGAAATACAGGAGGATCCATCAAGACAGAAGGGTCCACTATCCAAAAACCTGGCCCAGTGCCCTGACACAGTAGGGGGACTTAAAGAAGTACTCCAGCCAATGAAAGAGATATATCTCATAATTCAGAACTTGGGAATTTGTTCCATAAAAATGACTAGTGATGGGCATTTCAAATGAATTTGTGCTGTCTAGATGATGCTTGCATATAACTAAGTGCAAGGGTCAAAATTGATTTCCCCCAAAGCTGAAAGAATATAAAGATAATAATAATGACCTGGGGTAATACATCAGATTGTAGTAACTACAAAATGTGGAAGAGATAGGTAATGAAAGAGTACTAAATTATTCACCTTACATTTTGAAGATCAAAATATTTTGTTTCATTTTATTCTTTGTAAATAGAGAAATGGATTTTTAAAAATGAATTGAGAAGTATAATTTTGAAAGTCCTAAAAATACTGATGTTAGAATCTAAACCAGAATATATATTTTCCACATCAGTGTGGAAAATAAAAGCAAGATTATCATATAGCAAAAGACAAAAAGTAAAGGGAAAAACAAAAGAAGAATAAACATAGAGTATAAAAATAATAGAATAAAACAAGGCATATTAATTATAGCAATAAATATAAAATTACTAAAATTCCCTGTGCTAGAATTTTTTGGTTGCAAGTGACATAATCCCAACTTGAACCAAGCTTCTGATTCAGGTGATGAGAGCAGGGAGGGACAGAAATAAGGCCTAGGTCAAGGGCTTGGTGAAATTGGAGGCCTGAATGCTCCTGGAATTCTCTCATTCCATCTCTTTTCAGCCCTTTGTGTTGATGAGCGGCACGGTCAGCAGTGACTATTAACAATCATAAATATGGCACCAAGTAACACTCTAGCACTATCAGCCAAGTCAGATTTGTTAGAACTGTGGAGAGGCAAAGACTGCAACATGGCCTAATAACTAAGGTGTAGGGGACAGATCCTGGCTTCTCTCTGTATAGCTGTGTGACTTTGGGCGAGTTACTCAACATTTCTGTATCTCCATTTCCTAAACTAGAAAATAGAGATGATGATAATAATATCTACCTGAGAGATTTGTGGTAGGGAAGAAGTGAATTAATTCATTGGAAACAATACAGCACCTGACAGGTGATAAATACTAGTTATCTTATTGAAAAATAAGGATTGTGGAAAGAAAGGAGAAATTTTTCTGTGGTTAGTATGAGCACTTTTTTTTGTACCAAGGATTGAACCCAGGGATGCTCAACCACTGAGTGTCATCCCCAACCTGTTTTCTATTTTTATTTTGAGACAGGATCTCATTCGTTAAGTTGCTTAGAGCCTCACTAAATTTCTGAGGTTGGCTTTGAACTTGTAGCACTACATTTTAAGTTTTTAATATCACATGTTGACCAGAAAAGGAAAAGGCTTAAACGATAAAATTTGAAAACTGAGCATAAATGCATACTCTGAGAATCTAAGACCTGGATTGTACCTTCTTCGTCATCCATGGATGCTGACAAAGCTGATCATGTGCTAGACCAGAAACCTCAATAACTGACCCAAGAGAGGAGGCATACTGACCACAGTCCAGAAATGAGGAAGGCATCTGGAATGAGTAAATCTGATTTCCACCCTGAGGAGATCACTGTGGCTGCTCTCTGGAGCCCAGGAACTACAGCAGGGGGCTGGTTAGGAGGCTACTGCAGACACCAGTCTGGAGACAATGGGGGCTTGGACGAGTACGCATGGAGCTCCTGGGTGGCCGCCATGTTGCGATGGTGGAGCTAACAACTTGCTGAAGGATGCAACACGAAGTGGGAGGAGAAGCACGCCGTGTGGTGATCACTGAGAACGTGGATGAGGAGTGATGTTGGGTGGAGGAGGCAGAAGCAGGGGGTCTGCTTTTAACCTGGGCTTAGTAGACTCCCTGGGCTGCCCTAGTAAGGTACCAAATACTGAGTGGCTTAAAATTCCAACACTTTATTTTTTCACAGTTTGGGAGGCTAACAGTCTGAAATCAAGGTGACAGCAGGGCCATGCTGTCTGTGATAACCCTAGAGAGAATCCCTGCTCCCTCTTCTAGCTTCTGGTGTTTACCAGCAGTTCACCATGTCCTGGGCTTGTAGGTACACCCATCCTGTCACATGGCTGTTCTCTCTCTGTCTTCACATCCTCTTTTCTCTGTGCATATCTGCTTTTATCCAACATTCCCTTTCTTATCCAATCATATTGGACTAGAACCCTAAAGATTTCATTTTAATTAGATTTCCCTTGTAAAGAACTTACTTCCAAATAAGTTCACATTTTGAGGTACTGAGAGTCAGGACTTCAGCATACTTTTTTGGAGGGATAGAATTCACCTGTTAAATGAGACTGTCTGGTAACCATTCAAGTGGAGATACCAAGGGGGGAATCATGGATATTTTGTCCATTTGGTTTTTTACCCAATTTTTTTTTGTGTTACAAATAATACTGCAATGAACTTCTTCAAATACACATATTGTTCTGTATTTTGAGTTTTATTTTGGAATCGATTTTTAAAAGAAGGCAGCTCAATATTTATCATTAAGATATTTTGAAAAAATGTGATGTAAATTTTTAAGTTTGTCATTCTACAGGGGAGGAGGATATAGTGGTTTAAGGTACCAATTTGTATATGAAGCAACAGGAAGTAAAAAATCCCTATCTCTTGGCATCGATTAAGTTAGTTCATTTAATTTCTGGCACTGCTAATCATTGATCAGGCAATATTTTAATTTAAGAGTTTCCAACTCTATAAAATTGAGAAAATCTGGAGAACTACATTCTAATGTATATAAAATATCTTGTTGATTTTTTAATAAAAATTGTCAATAAATTTTGCTTTAGATACTCAAAGCATGTATTTACTCATTTTTCATTAAAAAACATGTTTAGTATGAATATATAAAACAAATCCAGCCAGTATGAACAACTATAATACACCAATAAGAATATGGGGAAAAACCCTATTTTAGTTTTCTAGTATGTCCCCAGTCACTGTATTAGATGACAGATTTCCAAAGAAAATGAGAAAAAGTAGCTGTAGAGACTATGTCCAGATGATTAAATGTGTGATAAAAAGCACCATATGAGGAAACCAAGGTGCTAAAAAGATATGTAGAAGAGGTACGTGATTTCCTTTTGAGGGTGGGTAGGGTGACGATTTGGTTTGGTTTTGTTTGTAGGAAGAAACTTAAGAAATAACATCCAAATGCTATAATTTATTCTAATCACATTTAAATATATTCTCTGTTTAGTGCTGCAATAATATATTCCACACTTAAACTTCTCCAAGATTCAAAACTTTTAAAAAGAAGGTAGTGCAAGGATGATGCAGAAACCCCCCCTTTCTCCAGGAACTTCGTATGTATGAATATTACACTTGTCCTTATAATACTTATCTTTTGGCATGCTAGGATATTATCTACTTATTTGGGGTAAAGCAAAGTGGTTAAAGTGCCACTCAGAATAAAATTACCTGTTTTTTCAGTCACATTATTGTACTTATTGACAGGAATACCTTGAAAAAAATCTCTTAAACTTAAAAAAAATGGTAATTTCATTTGCAATGATGGAATTGGATATAATAATCACTAAAGTTCCATCAAGATGTATCATTGTAATGTTCTAGATATGATCTTAATAGTTGTCTCACGAGACTTTCTCTCTGTTCTGATTTTAGTTTTATATCTGGGCATGACCAGAAAGATACTGTATTTTGGATTCCTCATAGAGTCCTCCATATTTAAGATTTCAAATGTATTGACAACTGGTCACAAATTCTATGATTAGACTTTTTTTTTTTTTTTGAGCATTGTTTTTTTTAATGTAAACAAATGGGATACATGTTGTTTCTCTGTACATGGCGTAAGGCATACCATTTGTGTAATCATAAATTTACATACAGTAATGTTGATTGATTCATTCTGTTATTTTTTCCCCTTCCCCCCACCCCTCCCACCCCTCTTTACCCTCTATACAGTACTTCCTTCCTCCATACTTGCCCCCCTCCCTAACCCTAACTCTAACCCTAACACTAACCCTTCCCTCCCCCCCAGTATGTGTCATCCTCCACTTATTAGCGATATCATTCGTCCTTTGGCTTTTTGAGATTGGCTTATCTCACTTAGCATGATATCTCCAATTTCATCCATTTGCCTGCAAATGCCATAATTTTGTCATTCTTTATGGCTGAGTAATATTCCATTGTATATATATACCACAGTTTCTTTATCCACTCATCAATTGAAGGGCATCTAGGTTGGTTCCATAGTCTGGCTATTGTGAATTGAGCAGCTATGAACATTGATGTGGCTGTATCTCTGTAGTATGCTGATTTTAAGTCCTTTGGGTATAGGTCAAGGAGTGGGATAGCTGGGTCAAATGGCGGGTCCATTCCAAGTTTTCTAAGGAATCTCCATACTGCTTTCCAGAGTGGCTGCACTAATTTGCAGCCCCACCAGCAATGTATGAGTGTACCTTTCTCCCCACATCCTTGCCAACACCTGTTGCTTGTATTTTTGATAATCGCCATTCTAATTGGGGTGAGATGGACTCTTAGGGTGGTTTTGATTTGCATTTCTCTTATTACTGGAGATGTTGAACATTTTTTTTCATATGTTTATTGATTGCTTTGTACCATCTTCTTCTGTGAAGTGTCTGTTCATTTCCTTAGCCCATTGTCGACCTGGATTATTTGAATTCTTGGAGTAGAGTTTTTTGAGTTCTTATAGATTCTGGAGATTAGTGCTCTATCTGAAGTATGATTGGCAAAGATATTCTCCCACTCTGTAGGCTCTTTCTTCGCATTACTGATAGTTTCCTTTGCTGAGAGAAAGCTTTTTAGTTTGAATTTATCTTCTGTTGCATATGGATTTCCAATTCTCCCAGCACCATTTGTTGAAGAGGCTATCTTTTCTCCATTGCATATTTTTGGCGCCTTTGTCTAGTATTAGAAAGTTGTATTTATTTGGGTTTGTGTCCGTGTTCTCTATTCTGTACCATTGATCTACCTGTCTATTTTGGTAAGAATAAGAAACCCAGAATAGCTAAAGCAATCCTTCGCAGGAAAAATGAAGCAGGGGGTATCGCAATACCCGAACTTCAACTTTATTACAAAGCAATAGTAACAAAGACGGCATGGTACTGGTACCAAAATAGACAGGTAGATCAATGGTACAGAATAGAGGACACGGACACAAACCCAAATAAATACAACTTTCTAATACTAGACAAAGGCGCCAAAAATATGCAATGGAGAAAAGATAGCCTCTTCAACAAATGGTGCTGGGAGAATTGGAAATCCATATGCAACAGAATGAAACTAAACCCATATCTCTCACCCTGCACAAAACTCAACTCAAAATGGATTAAGGACCTTGGAATCAGACCAGAGACTCTGCAGATTATAGAAGAAAAAGTAGGTCCCGATCTTCAACATGTCGGCCTAGGACCAGACTTCCTCAACAGGACTCCTATAGCACAAGAAATAAAAGAAAGAATCAATAACTGGGATAAATTCAAACTATGATTAGACTTTGATAAGACCATATAATTTAACAATATAGGGTTGATTAGGATTAAAATATTAAGATTCATTACACGGAATTCTTGCTCATTATTTCAAGCATTACTAATAAAATTGCTAATATCCAGCATCATTACAAATTAGCACAGCTAATTATACTAAATAGAGACTCATTTCTAACTATATTAAAAGCACTAACCATACTATAAAGCAATGTAATTCTAAAAATTGTCTTAGAACAATGGTTATCAACTGGAGGTGGTTTTACATCCCAGGGGAGATTTGGCAGTGTGTGGAGACCTTTCAGTTGTCACAACTAGAGGGGGTGCTATGGGCATCAATTGGGTAGAGGCCAGACATGCTGCTAAACATCTCATAATGTACAGGAGAGCTCCCCCCCCTCCCCCGATCCCCAACAAATATCAAAGCATCAAGGCCTCAAATATCAAAGCATCAAGGTTGAAAAACCTGATTAAGTTGAATTGAGAATCAACTTTTCGTTTGGAAATGTAAGAACTGCTAGATTGTTTTATTGATGAACATTGTTTTCTGTATTTATCATCTAAATATTAGACTCCTTGAATATATGGCCCACGCTAATCACCACCCTACCTGTGAGGCCTCTGTTCACTGCTTACTCTTGTTCTCAGGAATAACTTACCTTTCTTTTCCTGTATGTCCCACCTGTCTGTCAACATTCTAGTCCCCTTCAAGGCCCATTAGCAGCTTCTGGATAGCAGGTGGTGCCAACTGGTTGGACATGATGAGCTACCACATACCTGGCAGGAAATTCTAGAACAAAGGTGGGGGGTTGTTAAAGTTCCCTGAGGGTCTACGATTGAATTCCCCAAGAGCAAGCTTCCTCTGCACTTCCCTCCCAGTAGCTATGGGCACTTACCACCCCTTTTAAAGTATAATAACAAGGATGGTGAGTCAGTTATAATGCATTTTTAGAAGGGGAACCACACAAAGCAATGTAACACAGAGGGTTCAGACTGTGGACTTGAAACCCAGGAAGACATAGGGCTGAGTCCCACCTGGGTTAAGCAGGTTAGTTAATCTTTTTTTTTTTCAGCCATGCTGGGGACTGAAACCAGGGCTTTGCTCAGCTACATCCCCAGCCCTAGTTAGTTAATCTTTCTAACTCTCAGTTCTGTCTACTGTAAAACAGAAATAACAATAACCCCTCTTTGGCTGTAAGAAAAATTAAATGAGATATTGTGTATAAAGCATGTAACACCGTGCCCGACACATAATAAGTGCTCAATAAATATCAGTGAATGTCATCTATTATTTTTCAGCCCTTAAAATGGTGTTTACAAAAACTTTTCATGACATGGAAACTGCTGACAATATAATTTTTACATTTTATAGAATATACAAAGTAATTTCTAGATTTAAAAACTTAATGCTATAAAATGATGTTGGATGCTTCTCTTAGCTTACATTTGGCTTTAGGATAGAACTTAAACATTATGAAATCGGAAGATAACCATTATTTTAATATTGTTTAGGTCTCGGACAATAAAGATGATGAGTTTTTAGACCCTATTTCCCTGAATGCTCGAGAATATTTCAACATTCATCTGTGGTTGAGGTGCTGCTTAGCACTGGTGACGGCGTTTGTCTCACAAATTCGTGGTATTGGAATTGTGAAAGGTACAAATGTCCTATTTTCTTGATCAATGTTTGCACAAAATTTAATTTTATATAGGTGAAGGGGTAGTAATATTTTGGGATATCTTTTGCTATAAGGTTCACATTTGTGTGTGTGTGTGTGTGTGTGTGTGTGTGTGTGTGTGTGTGTACCAGGAATTTGAACCTGGGAGCACTTAACCCCTGAGCCATATCCCTAGTCCTTTATATTTTGAGTCAGGGACTTGCTGAATTTTGCTCAGAGCCTTGCTAAATTGTGGAGGCTGGCCTGGAACTTTTGATCCTTCTGCCTCAGCCTCTGGAGTCAATAGGATTATAGGCATGTGCCACCACGCCTAGATATAATGTTCATAACATTCACATTTTTAACTTTCTAGCTTGATCTC
This sequence comes from Sciurus vulgaris, assembly GCF_902686455.1. Classification (NCBI taxonomy): domain Eukaryota; kingdom Metazoa; phylum Chordata; class Mammalia; order Rodentia; family Sciuridae; genus Sciurus; species Sciurus vulgaris. The sequence goes on from NC_136465.1 coordinate 156,981,329, forward strand.
TTTCCAGAATTTAAAAATCTGGTATTAAATAAAAATAATATTTTCCAACATCATGGCATATTTACTACCAGTGCAAAACAGCAGGTGATTTGTCATCTTGGGAAGGGGCTAAGCACAGGGGTGAGGAGCACCAATCTTGAAGTCATCAAATTTGGCTTCAAATACTGGATCCACCACTTCCTCACCAAGTCTTTCTCGGCCAGCTCTCTCATTCCTTGTGTGCCTCAGTGTCTTGCTCTGCAAAATGAAGATAATTATCCCACTTCATAGGAGTGTCAGAATTAAATGGGCTAAATTTAATCTTAGACTATATAGCTTGGCACATATAAATGGTATTATTTGCAGTGATTAATAATTATTTAGTTGTATACCTGGCTATTTACTCATGTCTCTCTCCCAAATTAAGCTATTTCATGTAATATTTTTGTTACTTTACAGCACTGGAATATCCTAAAGTACTTTGCCCTGAATTACAACAATTTTTTTTCTGCATTTCCTGTACAGTTTTCCATCTTCATATCCTCTTGTTCTTTGACCGTATGCAATATTACTGTGATGAGCATTGCAGATGTTATACATATATACTTCCTTATTTTCTCACTGCATTTTAAATAGCCACACTTGTTTATCTTAGAGAACGATATGACAGATTGTTTGAACCTCATCCGTGAAGTATGTGTGGAAGCAAAAAGTGCAGAGGACTTGGAGCTACAGGCTGAATTCTTGATGCAAGCTGTAATCCTTGGCCTGCAAGAAAAGCATTTAAAGGCAGACATCATCAGAAACCTTCAGGTAAGAAGGAAACCTTGTTCATATTTATATTTAGGAAGGATTCCAGTTAGAATAAAAGGAGAGGATTTGAAATTCCATTAGGTACTGAATGCATAACAAGCAACATAACCAGCTCTTGTTTCAGTGAATTGGAAAAGGTTCAAGCAGATGGAATATTTTTGTTTTAATAGGACATAATACATTTGCTTGAAGGAAAAGAATTTATTTCTCCTCGATCTTGGTTAACTCTGGCGAGAAGCCTTGTTCTACTGGACGACTTAACAAAAGCTGAGAAATTCAAAGAATCTCCCTCTTCAAAAACAGAAAAGTTGAAGTTTTTGACTCAGGCTCACAACATTCTTATTGAACAGGTGAGAACGCTTTTGTGTCCCACAAGATGTAGAAGTTTACTTTTCTGTCTTTTTTCTTATTCCAGAATACATTAACTAATGGTTCATTACAATGTTTCTTTCATAGATGCTAACTTTTGGAGAAACAATTGAATTGTATTTATCAAACACTGAATATGCAAATCTATTACAGCCTTTGAAAAATATCTATCTTCCTCATGTTATGTTATTGGCCAAAGTAAAAATGAGAATTGGTAAGAACATTTAAACATATATTGCATATGTTTCAATCTGAATGTTTGTGAGTATGGTGTGTAATGGATATAACATTTCAAGTTATTTTCAGGCAAGCTAGAGTAACAGATATAACATTTTCAGTTATTTTCAGACAAGCTATCGTATGAGTGCATTTAAAAGAGGTACTATTTATGAACACTCTGGCTTCATTTATTTAACAGTTTTTGATCACTTACCACGTGTCAGACTCGGTGATGTGTTTAATCTATGTGTATGATTAAAGTATGAAGGTGATTATAGTAATTATAACATGCCTAACTACTTGCTTTGGACTATTGCTTTTTATCTAGTTAATCAATCATTTGGATTGAAATTATACCCATGTAATCTACTTTAGAATTATTATGTATTTCAGCATTTTTATTTTTAAAAATCATACCCAGCTATCCCACTCCTTGGCCTATACCCAAAGGATCTAAAATCAGCATACTACAGAGATACAGCCACATCAATGTTCATAGCTGCTCAATTCACAATAGCCAGACTATGGAACCAACCTAGATGCCCTTCAATTGACGAGTGGATAAAGAAACTGTGGTATATATACACAATGGAATATTACTCAGCCATAAAGAATGACAAAATTATGGCATTTGCAGGCAAATGGATGAAATTGGAGAATATCATGCTAAGTGAGATAAGCCAATCTCAAAAAGCCAAAGGACGAATGATATCGCTAATAAGTGGAGGATGACACATAATGGGGGGGAGGGAAGGGTTAGTGTTAGGGTTAGAGTTAGGGTTAGGGAGGGGGGCAAGTATGGAGGAAGAAAGTACTGTATAGAGGGTAAAGAGGGGTGGGAGGGGTGGGGGGAAGGGGAAAAAAATAACAATGAATCAAACAACATTACTTTATGTGGATTTATGATTACACAAATGGTATGCCTTTGCGCCATGTACAAACAGAGAGGCAACATGTATCCCATTTGTTTACAATAAAAAAAAAAATCATACAAATACAAAATACCAAGCATATTTCTTAATAACACTATTTTTGTCCACTAAATCACACCGATTTCTTTACATTTGTGATAAATTGGTAAAGAAGATTTTGGGGGGAAATATTGTCTTTTAGGTTATAATTGATGGTTTTCAGTAGCCATATCTTTAAAAATGCTTAACTAGTGTCAATGAACTAAGAAAACGGCTTAAAAATATATTAACAAAGGTGACATTCATCTTCTCTGAGCCCTAATAACTTGTTTATAAAATTTTAGGAAATAAACTCATACCTTACAAATGTGGAAATTGTCAAAAGTCTTCGTATTTTTCTGAAACAAGGTGTCTCGGAGGCACAGCATCTATGTCTCTTCATAATACATTAGTTGGTACCTTAAATAGTGGATTTGCTGATAACAGCATTCTCAATGCCAGCTGAATGGTGTGGTTTTCAGGCCATGGAAATGCTGTGTCTTGGCCTTATTGCCCTCTGCATGCTGAGCCCTTTGGGAGACCCCTCTGATCAGTGTGGTCACAGCTCCGGCCTCCTCCTGCCTTATTCCTGTGCCAGGGGAGCAGCTTCCCCTTCTCAAAGCACAGGCTCCTGGCTTTGCTCTAGCTCCCCAGCACCTCTGTCCTTCCAGGGGTCACTCTCTTTACTCACTGCATCCTTTTCCTCACTCTCTCAGTTTATAAATATGTTCAATTCTTACATAAAAAAAGGAAACAACAAATACAGTAACAGTAACAAATCTACCCTAAACCTTTCCCTTCTTCCAACATCTGCTGTCAGCTGGACTCCTTAAGAGTGGATTTGTTTCCTTCTTCCCCTTTCCTCACCTCCCATTTGCTCCTTCATTCTCAGTCTGGACCAGAAAACCCACACTTGATGAGACCACCAAAGAGTTAAATAAATTATAATTCCAAGGTATGATTTTCTGACCTTGCCTGTATGGACCCCGTGTAGCATTTGACGCTGCCTGCCGACATTGGTCACAACTTCCTGAAACTCTGCTTTCCTAACCATGAGGCACTGCATTGTCCCAGTTTTCTTCCTCTCTCTCTGATCTCTGAATTATCTTTGTATGTTCTATTTTCATAGTTTCTCCCTTAAATAAAACACTCTCCATTTACTTTTGTTTAAAAGTCTTCTTATGATGTGGTCCTGGCCTTCCTGTTCACCTTCTCTTTAACCCTCCAGGCACATGGAACCACTCAAGGCATATGCGTGCTTTAGACCTTTGCACTTGCTGTTGTCTCCATTTGGAACAGTCTTTCCTAGAAACTCCACTCTCATCGTATTCTTCTGTGGCCTCTCCTCCTACATGCATACAGATGCCCGTCATTTAACTCTGTTTATCCTTCAGACCTCCTCTAAGCAATGCATCCTCTGGAAAGCTTTTTCTGACCCTTAGGACTGGGCAGGTGTCTCATTCTCCCGCTAATTGGCTATTTTTATTGTAGCACTCATCAGATTGGTTATTAAGTACAGTTTACTTGCTTGAAGATTCTATTTATATTGTAAATTTGTGTTAGTCAGCTTTACATTGTTGTGACCAAAGTACCTGACAAGAAGAGGAGGAAAATTTTATTTTAGGATCATGGTTTCAGAGGTTCAGTCCATGGTCAGCCAGGTTTCATTGCTGTGGACCTCAGGTGAGGCAGAGCATCATAACAGAAGGGCACGGTGGAAGAAAGCTACTCAGCTCATGGTGGCCAAGGAGCAGAGAGAGAAGGAGAGAGGGAAAGGGAAAGGGGCATCTGGGCAGATGAACCCTTCCAGGGCATCTCCCCAGTGACCTACTTCCTCCAGCCATGCTCCAACTGCCTATCGTTACCACCCAATTAGTCAGTTCAAACTAGGAAGAACTGATTAGGTTATAGCTCTCATAATCTAATCATTCACCTCTGAATATTCCCACATTGACACAGGAGCTTTGGGGGACAACTAATATCCAAACCATAATAAGACTTATTAAGGTAACAGTTTTGTTTTGTCCTCTTGATATCCCAGGCACCCAGCACAGTGCCTGAAATCAATCAATAAATAACAGTGCTTTGGGACTTCATTCATCTAGTAGGCTGCTACATATCCACTAATAATAATGTTGCAGAAATTTTTATACATGAAAGATGTTCACTACATTGGAAAAATGTACAAAAGCAAAAGTACAATATACTTTTCATGTCATAATACCATAGGAAAATAAAGACAAGAAGGATTTATACCAAAGTGCTCACGAACCCTTTCCTCAGCTTGTGTGGTTATAGATGATGTTCATTTTCTTCTTTTTGCTTAGCTCTCCTCTTTAAATCTTCTACAATGAACACACATAAGTTCTGTGACAAAAGAGATTATTCAGGAGGTATTCATTGGTGAAGATAAAAACCTAATGAAAATTAAACCCTTAGCACCTGGCACCACGTTTCACACATAGTAGAATATTAGAGGCTTTTCAAATATTTGAAGAAAATAAATAAATGAACAGTGCTGCAGAAATAATGACACATAGGTTAACAGAAACAGGAAATCACAGGTGAAGAGTACAGAGCCATTTGGTTAGATGAGGGTTTGGGATCTGGAGGGCCTCCCTTGGATTTTGGCATTACTCCTTAGTTGTATGATATCGGAGCTTATTTAAGCTCTTGGACACCAGTACCTTACCTGTGAATTGGGGACAGAGCCATTTACCCTACATATTTGAAATAAATGAGACAAAGTATTATAAACAGTGCCTGATACAGAGCAGTCATACCATAAAAGGTATCACTGTGGTTATTATTCTTTACATCTTACTTTATTTTTTCTTTATCTGTCAATTTGAATAAGTGGTTTTCATTATTGCCTTTCTTTCTATTATTACTTTAGACATCTTTTGTGCTTTTCTTTTCCCAGTCTTCAGACTCAAGCCTGTGGGTCTCTTCTACAGTACCCAGCTCCAGCTGCCTCCTCCCACTGGGGACTCTTGCCTGCTTCTCTCCAGGCCCATCCCCAACTGGATGACATCTTTAGGTGAATGCTAGCTTCCTACTTTAATCTCACCTTAGAGAAGATCACTAGAATTTTTTTCTACTTTCTTCCTACTCTCTCCAACTCCTAGATCTTACTGAAATAATTTAGTACCTTTTGATGTCAATAATTTTAGGGTTTTTTTTTAATGGTTTCCTTTCTTTTTTATGATAATATCCAACGTTAGTCATTCTACCATTGGGCAAGTGCTACTGCTTCTTCTTCCACCTCCTCTTCATTCATCTTCTCTTGCAGTCTGTATTCTGCTTCACAGATTGTTGATCTACTCTTTCTATTCTCTAATGCTTTCCCCCAGTGGGATACCCAGCTGCTATTCTCTCTGAATTCTTGTTCTCTGCAAAGACCTTCCTGTGCTCTGACAGGTAAATGATGTGCTGTCTCAGCTCTGTCAGAATCTTAGATTATGGTCTTTTCTTCAGGTTTTATAGATATTATTCCACCATTTCTAGCTTCAAATGTTGCAAATGAGAACTGCAGCATCTGTCTAATTTTTCTTTTCTTTTGTTAAGAATTTTGTTCTTTCTGACAGAAAACTTGTAAGATTTTCCCTTTCTCATATTCTGGAAATTTACTAGTACATGTCTAGTTATATGTATCTTTGTTCTCTGCCCTAGAACACAATAAACTCTTTCAATCTGCAGGAAAGTCTCTTTCCAGCTCTGGGAAATTTTCTACTTGCTTAATCACTGCACAGTCACTTTCTCTGTTCTTTCCTCTTCAGCTACTATTAAGAGCTAGATTCAGCCTGCTTAGATAATAATCTCAAGCATGTGATTTCTTAGCCCTTAGTCTTCTCATTTTAAAAATGGGAATGTCTTGGTCAGTTCAAGCTGCTGTAAGAAAATACCCTAGACTGGGAAATTTATAAATAATAGAAAATTTTGCTCACAAAAAAAATTCTGGATGTTGGAAGTGTAAGATCAAGAATTGGTGAGGGCTTTCTCTGCTTCATAAAAGGTGCCTTTTATTGGTCCTTATATTGTAAAAGGGGCAGACAGCCTTCCTGAAGCCTCTTATATAAGGGCATTAATTCCATTCATGAGGGTCCCTCTTTTATGACTTAACTACCTGCTGAAGTTCTGACTTAATACCATCATTGTGGGAGTTAGATTTCAACATATGAATGGGGGACACAAACACTCAGATCATAGCAAAACAATAATGGCCCTATCTCTTAGGTGACTAAATGAGAAAGATGCCTACACCAGTACCTGGACCATAGTAAGCACTATTGAGTGTTGAATATTAATATTTGTATGTCAAGTTTGGCTCTGTCTTCCAAGTCTATTATCTTTTCTCTTAGAATTTCTGTTTATTTATACCATCATGGTATTAGCTACTTCTATTTCTATGTGACCTTCCTGATCATTAACTGAAATTTCATCATTGATTGTCTTCTCAGAATTGTCTGATAACTTTATATCTCTTTATAGGCTGTATTTTTTTTTCTTACTTTAAATTCTCATCCTACCCTCAACCAGTTTTATTTCACTAATACCACCTTTTCTGGGGGTTATATTGGTTCTTCCTCTTGCTGGTTGCTTGATCTTCTTTGCTTGGATGTTTTACTTTGTCTACTTAATTGTGGTTGAGGTCCAGCAGTGGTAATGCTGCAAATCATCATCAAAATAGCTAGTTCTGCCTCTTCCAGCCTTCAAGAGTTCATTTCCCTCCCGAGGCACCAGAATAAGTGAAAAAGGCTAGCATTCTTTAGCTCAGGAGTGGAAAGCACCTTGGCCATTGTCAGGCCCCTCACAGCTCCTGGGAAGCCTAACCCCAGAACTGGCCTTCTCTGGAGCTCACAGATATTGTTTCAAGCTCTTTCCAAGATACTGTCTCTGATCTGTGACCCAAACTGTCCTGTCTGTTTCTCAGCTCTTGTCCAGTCCAGAGTGCAGAAGAGTGGGCACAGCTCTTCCTGTGCTCACCCATCACCTTCTAGGACCCACCTGCCTCCTGCACCAGCAGCTGCTTGGTCAGGAGAGGTCAATGGATGGTTGGACTGGATAGTGAAAGGGAAGCTATGAGGGCACACTCACGCAATCATCTGTCTAAAACCTTCCCCTCATCTCCCTTCTCCCTTCCCTTTCATTTTTAATATTGACCATTGTTATTATGATGATTATCAGATATGAATTTATTTAACACAGATTACTTAATTTTGATAAAATTCTTCATTTATGGAGTTAGCATGATTTAGTTGGTTTCTCAAATTCCAGTTCACAGATCTCGTGGGAGCTATTTTTATGCCTTTTTAATCTGTAAATTTGTCATATTATCAGGACATTTGATTTCTACATGAGCTTAAAGTACAGATTGTGTAAAGTCAAATATATTCTCTGCTTTTCTGACTTACTAATCTTGAAGATGTGTCACCACTCAATGACAATACTGTTGCTGCTTTTTAGACTCATTTGAAGCTGAACAGCTTGCTTTCTGGTAGATGATATTAAATACAGACTTTAAAAACAAAACCAAAAGCAGACTTTCTGTCAAAACAATGTTAGTTTCACAACTTCTTTTTCACAGAGTTGATGTTTACTAGAAAAAGGAACACTTCAATATTATGAAGCACAAAATCATCTGTGACTTGCTTTCTTGACAGTTTTTCTTTATAGTATAGATTGCATCACAAGAATAGAACCTCTTAAAGTTTTTTTTTTTTTTTTCCTTTCTGAAAGCCACTAATAGAAGATAGCATTTTGAGGTTATTTTTAGAAAATAAAATAAGCATCATGATTATTTAAGATTATTTTCCCATTAATTACCTTAACTTGAGCTTTCTTACTAGATGAAAAAGTGAATTACTAGTTGTAAGTAGCAAATAAAAGTCATTTAATTTTTTTTGTTTCAATCCTTCAACATTTGCTGAGGACCACTTATGTGCAAGAATGATGTTGGGGAGTGGCAATGTAATGTCCAGTTGCCATCTCTGCTTTCAAAGAGCCTATTATCTAGTTGGTGAGGAGAGAGAAAATCAATAATTTCTGTAACAATTCTAATTTTAACAAAAATCTAGAAGAGAATTAAAGTATTATTATATATCAGTACTCTGCACCATCCTGCCTGGTCCAGAATAAGGGTTTAGTAACTTCTCTCTGTGGGTATAGAGAAGGGCTTTCTCTTTCATCTTGCCTTCATATAGCATGTTCCTGAGCTAAAAATTTACTTTAATTTTTTTTGAAAAAAGAACCTTTTAGCTTCTTGGAAGTAAAAATATTCAGAACCCAACAGGACTACAGATATTTTCTAGTTCTGCTGTCTCACTGTTTCTGAGGAAGACACTTAAGACCAGAGGCGCAGGGGGTTCAAAACCTCAAATGACATGATAGCTCCAGTGACTGGCCAGGACCCAGCACTTCAGCTGGAATCAAGCATCTGTATTGTACAGTCCTATACTACATTTCTATTTATATTCCTTTCTTGTATTTATTCAACCATCCTTCAATGTAGTGCCCCTCAACCCCAGTTTTCTTCTATTCTTTTCCCCAACCTCCTTTCTACTTTAAAATTACCAAAAGCAAGGTGCTTATCAGCCATTGGCCTGGACAGCCTTCCCTAGGTCTGGGTCAGGGCTCCCTAATCTTCCACCACAGTACCACAGTGTACAACCAGCCACACATTATTTCGATTATCTGTCTAGCTATTCATTTTCTCCATTAATCACCAAACTCCATGACTTCACTCTTAAGAGGTCATACAGAATTGTACTTTAGGAGCCAGACTGCTTAAATACTAATTATCACCTGGCTGTTTACTAGTCATGTGACTGTAGGCAAGTTATTTAAATATCTTTGAGCCACTGCTGTGTCCTCTGTAGTGAGCATGATAGTGGTCCTCACTCAGAGCTTCAAGGATCACAGGGAAAATGCATGATAAGTGCATGAGATAGTACCTGGCATGTAAGAAGCAATTAATAAATCTTAACCCTATTATTCATTTCTATCACTTTATCTAGTGCTTAAAAATCCAGAAAATATTTGCTGATTAAATGTCTGTCTGACTTTGAGGCCACATAGATTAAGAAAAACGCTTCTTCCATCCACCAATCCTTTATTATGTTAAGTGATGATGGATCCATATAAGTATAGTGGGAGCCCTTGTCCATAATGGGTTTGCTATCTAGTTGGGATGACAATACATACATACATACATACATACCATAGTAAGCAACCACTATAGTATTTAATAGAAAACTACTATCTAGTAATATATGCTAATTTTATTGGGAGCAACATAAAACTCCCAGATGTTTCCCTATTAAAGACCTCATCTTAGGAAAATAAAAGTTGTTTTGTAGAGCATGATGAAATTTTAGAACTGAAAAAGACTTGAGATATCATCTTTCATTTTAAAAACAAAATAACCAGTTGGAGATTTATGAAAGATGGAGTTATGACCATTCATTGAAATATTGGGTTTTGTTTTTCTTTAAACTATTTCTTGGACCCTAAAAACTGTGAAGATTACCACATTTGTTAACAAATACCATTACTGTGAGAGAAGAATGGTAACTTGGAGGCTTGCATGAACACTGTGTATTTTAATGGTCTGCCCCCACCCAATTGTTTTCCTTTTAGGACATACATTAGCCAAACAGGTATATTACAGCAATAAAAAGAAGGACTCCTCAAAGTGGTTACCTGCTCTTCATCTTTTTGATATTGCATTGAGGCTTTGTAGGATAACGGCTATGGAGGAACATGAGGTGGAAGCTGAAATCCTCTTTCAGAAAGGTAAGATATACTTGGGTTAGAACAACATAAAGTTTGTAAAATACTTTTCTTCACTAACAATCGGATTCTTGACTATAAAAGTCACAGATTTTACTAAGGGCTTGGTGATGACAAAAGCATCTTGACACCTCTGCCAAACTCAGTTTTAAAAGAACACCACTTGTTTTATATCTAGATAGAAAGAATTTCTCTTTGGTTTCTTGTGTAATTATAATTGACCCTCCTTATTGACGTTTCCTAAGAAATGTCAGCACCCGCTATTTGGCCATAGATAATGCTACCTAAATGATACTTAGAAAATATTTTTTCTACATTATTTAATTATACAGCTAAACATTTTGGTTAATTTCTATAAGTAAGATATACATATTCATTGAAATTAAATAGCTATCCATACCTATACTTACAACTTATATACAGTGCTTATTTATGTAAAATGCATATAACTTTATTGTGGCCACTTAAGGAGAAAAACAAAGGGTGATGATTGCTATAATTTACTGAACATCTACTAGATGCATCTAGTAGTATTGTCAGTGTTTCATACTTGTGTTGCTAATTCTTACAACCTCTATAAGGTAGGCATGTCTGATCCTGGCTGACAAATAAGGAAAACAAGGTATAGTTTGGTTAAGTAACTTTCCAAAAGTCAGCAGCTACTAAATTATAGTGCCCAGATGTGAATTCAGTGCTGGACAGCTCTGTGCCTTTTCCACTTGAAAAGTGTGAATCTTGCTGATAGTGATTATAAGATATCCCTGTCTTGCCCTTTTAGCTCCAGAGGTGCTCACTTGGGGCCTACACTTGAATAATAGAGCTCACCATGAGGGCCGTGAGGACTAGAATCATAGAGGATTTTCAAGCATTTGACTTTTAGGATTTTTTTTCATTAGGTTTGTGATTATTTAAAAAATTTGTAAAATTTATTTTAGATTGACAGAAATATGTATTTTTGGGTATATATATATATATATATATATATATATATAAAATGAATGATTAAATCAAGTAGTTAACATACTCAGTACCTCATATACTTATTTTAATTATGGTCAGCAGGCTCTACAGTAGGCTTGCAGAACTTACTCATCCTGACTGAAACTTTGATCAACATCTCTCTCCTCTCCATTTCCCCATACTTTGGCAACCTCTATTCTACTTTCTACTTCTGCAAGTTCAACTTTCTTTGATTCCACATACATGCAGTATGTGTCTTCCTGTGCCTGGCTTCTTCCAGTTGGTACAGTGTCCCAGGTTCACCTGAGCTATTGCAGATGACAAAATGTCGTCCTTTTCTGATGGTGAATAGCATTCCGTTGTGTGTATGCACCTCAGTTTCTCCATCCCCTTATCCATTCAATGAAGACTCAGGTTTATCCCATGTATTAGCTACTGTGAATAATGCTGCAGTGAAAAAGAGTGCAGCTTTTTTCCCCGTTTTCTATTATATCTTTGAAGTACAGGAAAGAGGAAAGCAGATAGAAAATGGAAATGTGAGATATAGGAGAAGGGAGAAAACAAAGTAAGGGAATAGAGAAAAGTAAAATGATAAGACCAGTCATGTTAAGGAAGCCAAAGGCATCTTGAATCAATGTTGCTGATTGAAGATTCTGGAAGCCTGAGACTCCTGGAGAAAGAAACAGCAGGTCTTTCACTGCTGGCTTGTCATTCAGCAAAAAGCAACAGACAAAAGAATAGCATATCCAGTTTTGTGAATTTCTAGAACAAAATGTTTGTCTTTAAGTTCAAAATGATAAAAAAGGGGGAAAAATCATCATTGTATATAATTTTCTTCTTCCAGGCAAAATAGAACGTCAAATACTGATGGAAGAGAAATCTCCAACTATGCAACTTGAGAGTTTATTTGAAGCTGTACAACTCAGCTTGAGAAATGATCAAAACTCAGGGTAAAAACATAGCTTTCCATTGTTGTAGCAATGTTTGTGTTTGGTGTGAGCTCCGTGTTCCAGTGGGACATTGGATATTCAGAGTGGGAATGAATGAGTGGAGTGGCCTCTTCATGGTAGGGCTGGTGCAGTGGGACCCATCTGTCCAACAGGTTTACTGACATGATTTTCAAGCATTTTGCCCTTGGCTTTGACCCAAGGCCTCATTTACACTAACAGTAGATGGTGCCCATTGTCGCAGAGGCCCTGTGAACCATTTAATCATTTCTAGCCAATACCCAACTCTCCTGTCAGTCTTGGGATTGTGGGGGAAGAAGGAAGTTCCTCTGGATTATTGATTTCCAGCCAGAATATCCTCCCTGGATGTGAAATTGTATCTAGAAGGGATTTGTGTGGATATTCACTCTGGTCATCAGCACTAGGGCTGGTCAACTTAATCCTGTATAAAAATCACCACAATATTGAGGTTAACCACCATTACTAGAACAGCACTGATCTTTGTGACCCCACTGACAGACTTAATCCATACTGTATCACTGCTTTTGGCATAACTCTCCAGGCTTTCAATTTTAATTAGTTAAGGGGAGGAGGCAGATTTTCAAGGCAGGTAATCATATCCTGACCTTCCCTTCTTTAGTACCTTATATGCTGGAATATTCCAGAGAGGTCTTGATGCTGGGCTTCAGAGCAGTCAAAGCATGGAGTGTTGCCATCACTGGTCAAGGCAGAATGCTCAGCTCTCTTCAAGGGCTTTTAATATCAGGAACGAAGATTCTAGTATCTGTGGCCAAATCTATGAAAAGAAGGTGTGAGTTTGGGACAGATGCTATTTTTGCCAATATATACTTTTAATAGGCACAGACAATGGTAGCAAATTGATGAAAAGAGATTATCAATGGTAAAGATGTTTAATAAGTACAATGCTGTATCATTTTAGATTGATAAGAGATTCCTACCTAGAACTGGCCTTGTGGTATCTGCATCTGAAGAAGCCAAAGAGAAAGAATTCAGCAACACCATTAACACTTAAGGTAATAGTTGATTGTATTAGAAATTACAAACTAATTGCCTTTGATCTTGCTATTTTAGTAACACTGTGCTGTTGAAATAATGAGGCATTTTCCTATGTGACTTGGAGGAATTTATTCATTACTTTATAGGCATGCTTGTATTTAGATGTCTCTTTGGACATTTTATGTAGGGTTCTGGAAATTGGTTTCATTCAGATGTTTTTACTTGTGAAAATGTTATACCCGTAAATCCTCTAAAGCAGCAAGTCATTAGTAAGGATCAGAATATTGCAGGAAATGATGTATTGCCTAAATGAAAGGACAAGTTAGATTTTCAGTACTGACATGGCCTGTAAGCAGCTGACCTCTAGAGTTATTCATTCATTCACTCATCAGGTATCTATGAGCACGTACTGTGGCCCCAGCACTATGCCAGAGGAAGGTGACAAAGCAATGCTCTAAATGAGCCCAGTCCCTCCCCTCATGGACCTTGCCTTTCAGTGGGGGGAATAGACAGAGTCAGTGAAGGAAGAAAGGCGGAGAAGGGAGGCTGGGAGGGAACAAGGAAGAAAGAGGGAGAAGGGAAGTGATGTAGGGATTGAATTTAGGATTAGGGAATAACTTGAGTTTGTGAGATTGTAAATAAATATGGCCAGAAGATATATCCCAGGTGGGATTTGATGGATGAGGAGGGAGCCTTGCAAAGAGTTGCTGAGGAATGTATGACCCAGAGCAGTGTTCTTCCAAACTAAAGTCCGGAAACATCTTTGGAAATCTTATGAAAATGCAGATCCTGATTCAGAAAGTTGGGGGTGGGGCCTGAAGTTTGGTGTTTCTAACAAACTCCCTGGTAATGCTGATGCTGGGAGTCTTGGGCTACACTTGAGTATTGGGTAGAGGCAGGAGTAGGCTAGGTGGCTTTGAGGTGTCTGAGCTCAGTCATTTTACTTTTTAAAATTTGATAGATGTTCATCCTTACTGAATAATCATTTGACTCCCCAAAGAGATCTTTACAGAAAAATGTTGGTATCAGATCTCTAATTTTTGAGACAGCATAAACATGATTTAAAACCTTTAGGCAGATAGACTCTCAGTCAGTTGAATTATTCATATGGTAGTTGCCTTAGGCGGATTGCACCTATTTTTTTTAATCGAAATAATTACGGACTAGAAAAAGTTACTTTTTGTGGTGCGATAAACATGTTTATTTCCAGTAAGAGAAAAAATACTTTGTTTCCATAGCAAGTAGCAATACAAATTAATATGATGGTATGATAATAACATATCACTTTTTGTCCTATATTAGAGATGTGTTTATAATTAAGAGCATAAAGAAGTTAGGATTTGAATAAAAAGAGTAGTAATTCCATATAATATGATTATTATTTTCTGTGTATATTGACACAGAATAAATATTTTAGCAAGCCTCAAGAAGCACAGAAGATGGCCAAAAAACAAATAAAAACATTTCATTCAGACACATGAAGACCATTAAAATATAGCATTTGAAATTTGTCCAGATAAAAAACAACACTATTAACTCATAAGAAACATTGTTGTTTCACTTTTGTGAACTGTTCATATTGTACAGTTTGGGGTTTGAATCCCAGCCTCCTGACATACAGCCATGTGATTGGGGCCTTACACGCCTCATTTCCTCACCTCTGAAATAGAGATGGTAGATGACATGTGCCTTTTAGAGTGGTCAGGAGAATAAACAAGGCTATTACCTGTTGTTACAAAACTTTAGCCAAACATCTACATTCTTTCTAAAGTATTTTTTACATAGTAGGTGTTCAATAATTATTTGTTAGTTAGGTTGAATTTACTAGTTCTTCAATATTCATTTATTCATTCATTAACCAAATACTTATTGAGGTCTTAATGTGTCAGACACATTACTATCTTTCCCCAAGGAGCTCAGAGTCTGGCACGGGAGAGGCATAATTGTATTGCAATGTGATAAGGACTGTAAACACAATATGTCAAGGTGGAGAAGTCGGGCAAAGTAATTCTGCTCTGGGGGAACGCTGAAGAAGGCTTCACAGATGAGATGAATTTTTGAAGAATGAGTGGAATTTTCCAAATAGTTAAGTGGGAGAAAAATAGTTCAGAGAGATCAGCATGCATACTTTAAAAAAAGGACTTATTGACGTTACAATTTCCATCCATGAAACTAACCTATTTTAAGACTCCATTTTACAGAGTTGTTCAGCTGTCACCCCCATCTAGTTTTAGAACATTTCCATCACTCCAAAAATGATCCCTTGTGCCCATTTGCAGTCCGTCCTTCTCCCACTGCAGCCCCATACAACCACAAAACTGTTTTCCTTTCCCAGATGTTTACTATAAATGGAATCCTACAAGGCATAATGTTTTGTGCCTGCCTATTTCACCTCATGTAATGTTTTTGAGGTTCACCCATGTATAGCATATAACCAGCTTATTCCTTTTTACTGTCAATAGTATTCCATTATATAGATAGACTGTTTTCTTATCCATTGGACAGTTGATGGACAGTTGAATTGTTTCTTCTTTTTGGCTGTTAGGTTTAATGCTACTTCAAACTTTATCTTCAAGTTTCAGGACATATGCTTTCTATTCTCTCAGTATATATCTAAGAGTGGAATTTCTAGGTCACATGGAAGCTCTAGGTTTAGCCTTTTCATGATTTTTCAGATCATTTTCCAAAGTGACTGCCCCATTTGACTTTCCATCCAGCAGAACATAAGCGCTCCCATTTCTCCATACCCCTGGAAACACTTTTTATCCATCTTTGTGATGGTGCCATCCTAGTGGGTATGAGGTGGTATCTCTATGGTTTTGATTTGTATGTTCCCGATGGCTAATGATGTTGAGATTCTTTTATGTGATTATTGTCAATTTGTTTTCTTCTTTGAGGAAGTGTCTGTTACAGATCCTTTGCTCGTTTTTACATTTGGATCTTTTGTCTTTTTTATCACTGAGTTGTGAAAGGTATATCTTTTTTCTAAATACAAGTCCTTTATCAGATGTATGATTTGCAAATATTTTCTACCAGATGGTAGCTCATATTTTCCTATGGTTAATAGTGGTTTTGAAGACATAAAAGTTTTTAGTTTCAGTGAGGTTAAATTTGTCTTTCTTTTTGCTTTAACTGATTGTGCTTTTGGTGGCACATTTAAGATCTCTAAGTCTACCTTAGAATTTCATTGATCTGCCTTCATGGGGATATTCACTGTCTTTGTTACTTTAGCTTTTAGTAAGTTTTGAAATTGGAGAGTGCATATCCTTCAACTAATTGCGTTTTTCCCTTTCAAAATTGTTTTAGTTAATTTGAGTCCTGTGCATTTTCATATACATTTTAGATCTGCTTGTCAATTTCTGCAACAAAACTAATGGGATCTTTGGGATCTTTGTGGGATCGTGTTGAGTCTGTGGAACTATTTGGGGACAGTTACCATCTTAACAATATTAAGTTTTCTAATTCATGAACATGAATTGTGTCTTCATTTATTTAGATCTTAGTGTCTCCAAACAATGGTTTTACTTTTCAGCATACAAGTCTTATACATGTTTATTAAGTTACTTTTATTGTGAATGGACTTTTTATTATTTTCATTTTCAGATTGTTTATTGCTAGTATATAGAACATATAACTATAGTTGGCTTGTGTGTGTTGTTGTATTTCATATCATGTGACCTTGCTAAACACTTTTATTGATTCTATTTTTATGTGTATGTACTAGAATTTTCTAAGACAGGAACGTGTCTTTTGCAAAAACACTTCTACTTCATTTCCAAGCTACTCGCTTTTTTCTTTTTCTGTTCTGTTTATGTGAGCTGACACCCATCCATCTTTAAAAATGCCCACCATGTTCTTTCCCAGTCCAAATATTTCCGGCCTGAGCTCAAGCCCAATCTCCTTAATAAAGCCTTCCTCTCAAGTAAAAAAGGGCTTTTCCCTTTTCGAATGTCTGGGTCCCTAATTGTCCTCACATTAGTTATTTAGTGTTGTTCTGTATTCTTCATTTCATGCCCATTAGTCTTGTTTCCAGAATTAAGTAGGCAAATTGCTCAAGTTTATATAGCCAGTAAGCTGGCAATTGCTACCCTGGAGTGTAAGTAGTTCCACTCAGCTAGTGTTTAGGGTCTTCTTGTCTTGGAACAGGGCTGTATTGCTTGATCCCCTACAGACAGATCTCTCTGGTACCTTCCCCCTCTAAGCCCATTAGCACATTGTACTCACTGTTTAGAGCCACAGTAGCCATTGCCTTCCTTTTTCCCTGGGAATCTTCTAGACAGGAGTAAAATGAAGATTTGTTGTTATTGTTGTTATTGTTTGTACTGTTCTGTAGTTTTCTTAGATTAAGTAGTCGAACAAGATTTGCTCATCAAAAGATTAGAATATAGGGGACTGATTTGCTAGCTATTTCTATTTGGATTATTTAAATCTCAAGAAATGACTGTTGCCAGGCATGGTAATGTACACCTGTAATCCCAGCTACCTGGGAGGCTGAGGCAGGAGGATTGAGAGTTCAAACCCAGCCTCAGCAACTTAAATAAAATACAAAATAAAAAACAAAAAGGACTGGAGATGTGGCTCAGTGCTTAAGTGCCCCTATGTTCAATCCCCAGTAACAACAACGAAAAAAGAAAGAAAGGAAAGAAGGAAGAAAAAAAGAGGAAAAAAAAAAAAAAAGAGAGAGAGAGAGAAATGACTGTTAAACTGGGCCTGGTGGTGTACACTAATAATCCCAGCCACTCAGGGAGGCTGAGGTAGGAGAATGGCAAGTTCAAAGTCAGCCTCAGCAATTTAGATAAACCCTGTCTTAGAAAAGAGAAACAACTATTAGTATTTACTTTAATTAACTTTGAAAATGTAGAACAGTTACTGTGTTACTGGTGGAGTTTCTGTTCACTTCTGTAACACTGACTTTCTTATGCTCCTGAAAGAGTGTGTATGTGTGGATGGACAGTTATATAAGTATATACCCATAGTAAAAAAATGTTCCCATTCATTGTTTCTTTTTTGATATTCAACGGAACTTTATAATAGTGCCCCTTTAACATTTTCCTGGTTAGAAAAATTTTAGCACATACTTACCAAAAACCTTTGAGTAATATTCCCATTTCTGGCATATTTACCCACAATGTACTCAATCTACAGATCCTCTGTTAAAATGGCAGTTGGCTTTACTTAAAATGACATTTTTATTAGTTCATTACACAAACCATGCAAGCTCATTATAGAAAATTACAAAAATTATAAAAATAATTTAATCATGCTTAAAATTCAGAATAATCAGTGTTAATTTTCTTGGCTTATATATACAGGGAATTGTGTGTGTGTGTGTGTGTGTGTGTGTGTGTGTGTGTACGTGTGCAAAACATGGGATGATACTTTGTATATAATTTTGTAACTTTTTTCTTTCCTTAATGTATTGTAGACATCGTTTATAGATACATTACTATTCTTAATGGCTATATAGTATTCAACCAAAATGTCATCTTCAGATGATGATAAGATTTATCAAGAAACTTTATGATGAATTTATATTTCATAAAACATTTTTAATGTTTTTAGCCTCTTTTCAGAAGGCAAAGTTCTATTAAGGAATCAGCCATAGATAAATTAGAAATATACAATTCATTGGCCTGGATCGCAATAAGAGCTGCAGCACAGGTTGGTGTGATTCTTGTTTAATGTTTCTTATTACTATCATATCAATATTCACCTATTAGCTGTTAAGGCAGCACAATGTATATTT
The DNA here is from genome assembly GCF_902686455.1 of Sciurus vulgaris. NCBI lineage: Eukaryota > Metazoa > Chordata > Mammalia > Rodentia > Sciuridae > Sciurus > Sciurus vulgaris. The sequence continues at coordinate 157,000,120 of NC_136465.1, forward strand.
CTAAGAGAAAAGAAATTTTCACATCCTTTGAGATTTGTGTCTATTATGCTTGTTTGGAAAGATTAGAAATACTCTGTATGTATAGTGTTTTTAATTTCTGTTCCAGTTTTTCTTTAATGAAAATATTGGTGGATACACGTGTATCATACTGACATGTTGGCAAATATCTGTCATAGGTAGGTAAGGTATCTTGCATAAAGTGACTTATACATTACTTAAATTGTCAAAAATAAGTGATTTATTTGACTGTGATATCTTTTACATGTCCGAGAGCCCATATTTTTTCATGTTGTCATTATTTTTTCTTCCAATGTATGTTGAATATTACTTTATGAATTTAGTTTTTCACATTACTCACTGTGTTAGTCTGCTTTGTGCTACTATAACTGAATAGCACAGACTAATTTACAATAAACAGAAATTTACTGACTCATAGTTCTGAAAGCAGGGAAGCCCCAGATCAAGGGATCAGCATCTCCCAAGGGCCTTCTTGTTGCATCATCCCATGATGAAAAGTGGAAGGGCAAGAGAAAGAGGTTAAAAGGGGGCTGATTTGTCATATTATAATGACTGCATTGATCCATTTGTGAGGGCAGAACTCTCATGGTCTAATCACCTCTTAAAGGTCCCACCTGCTAACCCTGCCACACTGGGGATCTAGTTTCCAATGCACATGAACTTAGGGGGACACATTCAAACCATAGCATTTACCTAATGGATGACATATGAATCAGAAAGCTTGAATTCTAATTTATGTATTAATTGCAGGTCAGCGAAGCTGTGCTAGCAATAAACCTACTTATTGGAAAGAAGAATGCTAGAACTGATAAAGTTAGTCAAATCATATTACCAAATATACCAGAATTTGCCACCGTGGACCTTTTGTCTTCCTACACAGATTATTTGCTTGGTATGTTTGAATGTCTACATATTGTACAAAAACCTGATATATTTAATATATAAACAAGTTCTGAAGACTTAAAAGTGTTTTGTTGGCTTTTAGCTTAGAGGGGATAATGGTTTGGGGAACCTCCCAGGCTAAATAGGGGTCCTAGGACCAGCTGCCAAAAGAGAGAACTGTTTGCTCACTGCACATGTACACGTCACTCAACTTGGAAGGCTCTGTGAAAAAGTAATTTTTTTTTGCAGGGTTCAGGGGGGACTACCAGGGATCAAACTCAGGGACACTTGACCACTGAGCCATATCCCCAGCCCTATTCTGTATTTCATTTAGAGAGAGGGTCTCACTGAATTGCTTAGTGCCTCGCTTTTGCTGAGGCTGGCTTTGAACTTGTAATCCTCCCGTCTCAGCCTCCCAAGCCTCTGGGATTACAGGAGTGCACCACTTTCTTAATATTTGTTTATTATTTTACAATTCACATGTCAAAGGGGACCTTTGGGGAATGTTTGCTTGAAGGGAGTTCCCTGATCCTCTATTTAAAATGCATATTCACACTCACTCTTGTGTGACTTGTTTTTTTCATTTTCTTATGTATTTCACATTTACATATACATTCAAGGGTGTGTTTAATCTCTTTCTTTCATTAAAGTATCACCAACTTCCTGATGTTCAGTTACTATCTACGACCAACTACACAGTTGCTTGCACATAGCAGGTATTCAGTATTAATATTAGTTAAATGAATTATTGAATAAGAGTTTAGCGGAATTTAAACTTGACCTTCCTACTATTTATATTTTTGCTTCTTTATGACTCCCTTGTTATTTAGTAAACTGTGATATAAATCTCTAAGTTAGATCAGCAATAACATAAATATTTATCATTTATACATGTGTTTGTCCACTCACTCCTTCAAAAAATATTTATTAAGGGCTTCTTGTGTGCTAAGCACTAGGATAAGTGCTAAGAACTAAGGTGCTAAAGTCTGGCATTGAGACTGACTTTCCTGTAACATTGATATCTGATTTTTTTTTTTTTTTTCCACAAGCTGAGCATTGAACCAAAGGAGATGAAGATTTTTCCCTTTAACCTGAGGGGGCAGCAGTGGTCTTCCCAAATCCTCTGGAATATCATATCTGTAGGCAGCAGTTTACTTGGCCAAAGGGTCAACCTCCACTGATGAGTTAACATCTGAAATTTCCCCCTTCCCAAACTCTTATCTGAAGAACAGGTGACTTGGACTATTTTCCAACCTAAGAATTACCTGAGGTCAAATCATTGGACAGACTTTTTATATTACGGTTTTCTTTTTTTGTTTGTTTGTTTGTTTTTTAATTTGTGTTTCCTTCATGCCTGGTAGCATTTTGTTTCATCAGGCTTCTGGGCCCTGATATAAACTTTGGATGGGGTGTGCGCACTTCCTTAGAATTGCCACAGATGGGTTCTCTAGAGATGAAGTCATTGACCTGGTACAGAGCAGCCCAGCAGCCAGGAAGAACTGGTCCCCACCTCTTTTGCTTGACACTGCCTGGCAGCTCTATTCTCCCTGACTCACAATGCATCTGTTAGAATCACACATTATTGTTTTGTTACAAAAGGAATGCAGTATTAATAATCAAGAGTTCTCAATTGGAATTCTTATTCTGACAAATCTTTTAATTTCTTGCAGCCTTCTTGGGAGACTGGGCAATTTTAACCAAAAATTGAAGCATTCTAAGCCAATGACTCAAAGCTTCCTCCACAGCTATTTCTTTTCACAACAGCTCCTTATTAATCCTTGGAAGATGCATCTACTGTGTCCCAGTCATTTTTTTGCACTGTACTATTTTTTAGGGCAGAGATAACAAATAAGTTTCATCTAAGATGGACCCTTAAACTCAGTGGCTGTCAACAAGAATTGATTCTTACACTCAAGTATTCTGCGACAGCCTGCAGTTGGGCTCTGGTGTACCTCATGTACATTAGTTGTGAGGCCCAAGCTAAAGAGATGGTGGCTTCCTGGAGCATGCTCTTTTCATGGTGGATGCCAAGGCCAAAGAGCCACAAACCAAATCCCTCAGGCACATGCTAGTCCTATGCTTTTTTATTGGTATAATAAGTCATATGACCAAATCCGATATGAAAGAGGTAGGGAAATATACTCTGCTGTAAAGCAGGGACAGGGGTGTGACTATTTACTAAATGATAATCTAACTACCAAACATGACAAGTTCAGTCTATGACTAGTGGCTGCCTGAGCAGAAGTCTGAACCTCTGTATTGAAAGACATGGAAAAGGTGATGCCATGATCAATTAATGATGTCATCCCCGGGCACACCCAGAGAATGACATCCTTTAAACCAGATGCTACTAGTTGATTCAGCAGAGTAGTCTTCATCTCAATTTAATACTAGAACTTACACTTTCTTGTTTCGTTCCAGTGACTTTCCTAGCATATCCCATTTTTTTCAGTTTCCATTTTGTACCATTACCACTGCTTTACTATTTTAACTATGAAATTATGAAATTTTAAAGTCCAGTCTGTTTTGCATTTTGCCTTGCCTAAAGAATAATAATTTTGCCCTCCAGTCTTTTCCTGGCAGGCTGATAATTAATGCATGTCGATGGCTTCCCTCACTTCCGTGTTTGGGTTGGATGGAGGTTCTGAATTCCCATCTGATGGCCACAGATTCATAGATGTCAGTGGAGTTCATATCATAATGAATTGCTAGTGGGAAAAAAAATCTCTTAACAACAACAACAAATAAAACTTGTTTAATTTTCTTGGTATTAACATAAATTAGCATCCAGAAGAAACCTTCTTATGAATCTTAGCTTTAAACAATATTAGCATTGATCTACCCATGAGGTGGTGAACAATTTCACTGTTTCTCTGTACAAAGCACTGTACCTACTGGATAAGATATTTTTTTCTTTTTTTCTTGCTTGCTTTTTTCTTTATCTTTTTTGTTTGCTTTTTGGTGCGGAGGATTGAACTCAGGGACCTGTGCTTACCACGCATGTACTGTCCTGCTAAGCCATATATATTCCCAGCTCTGTACTAGATGCTTTGGTCCAGAGGGAAGAAGTCAGAGAACACATCAAGGGGGCAGGGTCTTGCCTTCCATGAGCCTTCTGATCATGGACAATCAGAACATGGGTATACACTGAAGTCATAAACTCAACTTTTAAGAGGACCATGTCAATGAAGGCAGAATTAATATATGCCTTTTAAGGGGACCTGAACACAGGCAGGATGGCACGAGAGAGTTCCTTAGAAACATTATTTTCTGGGAGAAGTGCATTGTGGGGCAGATGTAAATTGACATGGAGTACCAGAAATGAGGTGTTTTGGTCAGGTTTTTCATTGCTGTGACCAAAAGACCTGATGAGAACAATTTTAGAGGAGGAAAAGCTTATTTGGGGTTCACAGTTTCAGAGGCTAACTCCTTTGCTCTGTATTGAGGTGAGGCAGAACATCATGGCAGAAAGGTGTAACAGAGAAAAGCAGCTCAGGACATGACAGGAAGAAGAGAGAGAGACTCCCCTCAACACAGACAATATATAAACCCTAAAGGCACACCCTCAGTGATCCATCTTTTCCAGCCACAGCCTACCTGCCTACAGTTACCACCCAGTTAATCTCTATCAGTGGAAAAATGCACTGATTAGGTTAAGGCTTTCACAGCCTAATCATTTCATCTCTGAACCTTCTCGCATTGTCTCACACATGAGGTTTTGAGGGATACCACATATCTAAACCATAACAGCAGGAAAAGCAAATGTTTTCAGCAGAGAAATTCATGACCAGAAACATGATAACAGGATAGACTAGTCATACGTGGAGGATGGACTGTATATCATCTAGCCAGAACCTGAAAGTAATCTGTGGAACAATAAGAGAATCCAGTGATGCACTGGTCCAACTTATTGAGGTATTTTTTACATTGTCTTATAAGAATGGAGACTGCGAAATGATCTCTGGCAGTGTGGGACCATATTTAGATTTGATGCAAAAAATGCAAAAAATATTTATTAGATGCCTACTTTGTAGTTATGGTAGAGTATAAAGAATCCTTTTGTCTTGGTTTTCTTGTAGCCTTAATTCAACTGGGATAAAAATTATTAAATTTTGCAAGACACATTGAATTAAAAGTAACATTTAGGATTAAAGGTCTCAGATGCAGCCTTTCACAACTAAATACACATGATGCACAGAAAAATATAAGTGTATGTCATGCTAAAAATTAATGTCGGTGAACCTATTGTCAGACTACAAACAGATTTATGGAGCAGAGCCGAGAATCACTATTGATCCTTAATATGTTTTGTCTCTTAAAATAGAGCAAATCCAACCTTAAAAATATGGTTTGTTCCTCCTTTACCACTTGCCCCAGATTCAGAGACATGGACTCAGTGCCTCTAATATCTCCCATTTTCCTATTCGCCTGAGGTACAGTTCCCAATAGTAACAGGTAACTAGAGTGATAAGTTAATCAAATCCCATATAATTATATCGCTTATAAGTGGGAATGAAGGGAAATCACCTGTGCTAGCAGTGATGGTGTTAATGGTGTATGCGTGTGTGTGTGTGTGTGTGTGTATGGTGAGTTCTTGCTGAACCAACCTCAGCAAGACAGAGCTTCCCGATCCAATGTCTGCACAAGTCCTAGAAATGCCACTCAGAGATATCCACATTGGTCCCTTGAATCCGAGAAGGGATAGTGCAGTGACCAAGAGAAGAACACACTAATTTCCTGGCACTAAGTATGAAGCAACTTTTCTTGATTCTAGACAGAGGCAGCAATGGAAAGTAAGAAGCAACAATGACACTTGTGAGAAAACATTTCCAAATGAGGACAATGGAATGCCATTCTGAAGATGAACAGGAAGATTTTCTCTTTGAGGAATAAAGGGAAACATCAGGATTTTTGGTCCCTTAGGAGGGCCCCAGCAGTCAATGACTGACACACAGCAGAAAGTCGGAATACAGGAAGTACCAGATAATGGGACAAATGGCATCTAGTGCTCTGAGGATGCTTCTTGCTTGATTTCATTTATTCTTTAGGAACATCCTCTAAGAGTGTCATAATGCACAGCTATAAAGGAAGCAAGGGCTCAGAGAGGCTATGTAACTTGAGCAATATTTCATTGCCAATCTAAACCTTCATCTACTAATTCTGAAGACTGTGACATTAATCACTATGTTGGGTGTGATAAGAAAATATAAGGAATTCAAAATGAAGAATTGATGCTCCTTGTCAGCCTGTTGGATGGATTGTATTGAGTTGACATGGAAGATGCTTCTGTCCATTCCAACCCAAATACACAGCCATGCTAGATAAAAGAGAACAAAAATTGTTTAATTTGTAGCTGAGCCTAAAACCAGAATAGGGAAATTCCAAGTTACCCAAGTAAAATGGTGGATTCGTAAGCAGGTGCTGCACCTGAGGCTCTCAATGAAGAAGAATCTGAATTAGGCCTTGATGATGGGGGTTGAGACTTTAATGCCTGGCCGTAGGAGATGCAGATGGAGAAAGTCAGAACCTAGCTGGCTGCATAGAAATACTCTGCCCACTAGCCTGAGTAGATGCAGGGAGACATATCAAGTGCCTACCATCAGGGATGAAAAGAAGTCACTTGGAAGAAGTTGGAAACTCACTTTAGGTTAAAAGGCTAGAATTCACACCACCTGAATGGTGCAGGGAAATTAGCATAAATACCAGCTCAGAACTGGGGAGACCCTGGGAGCTCTGGATGAGACTGAAAGGAAACTATGCATACTCACTCCTCAGTGCAGGTCACCAGGGACTTTCCCTCTACCATCCCCAGTTCTTCTGAAGATGATTATTGCTCAAATTGTATCTGGAGATATTCTGGCAACACCTTTGGTTCATAAAGAAAAAGAAAATAATTGTAATCATGCAGTTAGAAAAAGCACATTTTGTACAAGGAACCCAAAGTGAGCTGCTCTTAAGTTTTGGGGCATTAAAGACCGGATGGCATTCATTCCCAAGAATCAAAACTCAAAAGAGATAAAGGGTGTGGAGAGATTTCCCTCCACCTCCTCTGTAACTGACTTGGTTCTCCTCAGAATCAGTATTACCTGTGCGTCAGTTTCCTCTTCCTGCGGTGACAAACCACAACAAATTCATGCCTTAGAATGACACAAATGTATTATAATTTTGGAAGTCACATGTCCACAATGAGCCCATGAGTCGAAGTGTGCTCAGGGCTACTTTCCCGGCAGGCAGTAGGGGAGAAGCTTGTTTCCTTGCCTTTTTCGACTTCTAGAGGCCACCTGAAATCTTAGGCTCTTGAGCTTTTCCCCCATCTTTCAAGCCAGACAGAATCTCCAAATCTCTGACATCCTCACTCTCCTGCTTCCAGCTTCTACACAGAAGAACTCTGATGACTTTGGGCCCACCTAGATAACCCAGGATACTCTCATCTCAATGACAGTTGATAGGCAGCCTTAATATGATCTGGCAACTTTAATTCTCCTTTGTCCTATAACCTAATGGATTAACAGAGTCTGGGAACTGGGAAGAGAACCTCTTTAGGGGGCCTTGTCTGCCTTCCACAATCAGTTCCTTGTGTTCCTGGCCACCAATATTTCATGCTTATCTGAACTGTCAGGGTTCCGGTGTAGAGGGCAGAATCCTCTCCAGTTCATTCAAATAGAGAGTTATTAAAGGACTTTCAAGTCACTGGGAAGGCTAAAGAAACATTTGAAGCTAGGAGTCCAGAAGTGACTAAGCCACCAATGGAGCTGTTATTATGTTTTATAAAGGAAGTTGTAGAATCAGGAGTTTGCCTACAAAATAGGAAGCCTCTGCTCTAGCTGAAGGTTTAAGAATCACATCACGTATGCCAGAGATGCGTTGACTCTTCTCTCTCTTGTCATTTAACCCAGTTCCAAATTCAATTCTTTTCTGAATGCTCTGAATTCGTAAAATCTTGGAAATGTGATTTTTTTAATGATTTCTTCAGTTTAGGAAAGTACATTTGGAGATTAGATGTTGAGTAAATCAGTCTGGTATGTATGTGAATACATTGATGATTTTTTTTCCTTTGAAGTACAAATAGTGGTATAACTGTAAACAATATTGCTTCTTGTTCCTTTTTTCCTTTAACTTAATATGAATGTACCTTAGCATTTTTCTTATCAATACATAAAGAGATTTTTATGGCTGTATAACATTCCTTGATGGAGATGCAGCATAGTCTCCTTTGGACAGATATTTAATTATCATTCCTCTACTCTTACATATACATATTACATGTATATATCACATTTATATATGATATATATGTGTATATACATGTACACTATATATATATACACACACACACACAAACACACACACACATACATATGTCATTTTATACATATATTAGTGCATCTACTGGGTCAATTTCCATAAGTGAAATTTCTAGTTCAAAGGGTCATTTCATCAGTAAATTTCACAATTTTTACCAAACGTTGGCTAAAAATATTATGACAGTTTGTATTCCTGTCAGCAATTAATAGGAGGTGTTTTGTTTCTCCACACCCTGACTGACATAGGAACATTGTAGACATTTTTAAAACATTTTTTTTATATGGGGAGAGAAAAAAAGGTTTAGTTTTAATTATACATCTCTTACTAGGATGAAGATTGAGCCTCTTTTCTGTGAACTCTCTCCTCATAATTTTTGTCCATCTTGAGGCCCTTTATTTGGAAATCAAGTTGTTAACTTGATGCTATTTTCAAATATATTTTTCTAATTTTCAGTTGTTATTTAACCTTCTTAATGATACTTCTGTCCCATGAAGAAACTTTTTATTTCTACGTAACAGAAAATTATATTTTCTTTGATAGCTTCTGGATTTGTCAGTTAAAAGATCCTTCCAACTCAGATTCTTTCAATAATTTATGGAAGTCTATTTGGAATATGGAAAGTATGTCAAATGGATACAAATTTAGTATTTCCAGATGAATACCCTATTTCTGTACTTTTCTTTTGGTTCCTATTAATGTGTCTGTTCAGGCTTCAATACTATGTTCTTTCAATTATTATCGTTTTGTAATAATAAATTTAATATGGATTAGGGTAAAGTCCCTACTGTATTATTTTTTCCAAAATTGTCTTTTATGGTTTTTTCTTTAAGTCTGGGAGCAACTTGTATATTTAAAAAACAAATCTTCTTGTATTTTTATTGGAGTTGTATTACATTTAGATATTAATTATTTAGATATTATATTGTATTATATTTAGATATTACATTTAGATAATAGCATATTTTTATTTTATTGAATTATCTTAAAGTATTTTGCACCCATTGTATTTTTTAATTCAGATTTTTAGGAGTATTTTAACATTTTCTTAAAATAGATCTTATAGTTTTCATGTTAGGTTTGTTTTCAGATATTTTATCTTTTTGTTGGTGGTGCCAATTTTTTTCATTTTATTTCTATTAGTTATAATTTTAATGTACAAAGGTTATGTCACTGTATTTATTTGATTATCCTTAAATGATTTTGTTCACTTGGTCTTTCTAAGTCAGAAGCTGTTTTCTGTAAAGGATCAGGTGGTAACTTAGTATTTTGTTCTTTGTTGCAAATGTTGAGCTCTATGTAGCCTGAGAGGAGTCCCAGATAAAACGTTAATGAATGAGCATGGCTATGTTTCATTAATACTTGACTTGTGGACATGGGCACCTGAATTTCATGTAACTCTCATGTATTGCCTAATATTATTATTTTTCTGATATTTTCCAACCATTAAAAAAATGTGAACTATTCTTAACTCCTGGGTCATACAAGAACATGTTTGACATCCTCTATAGAAAGTAAAGTTCTACTGTGAACGTGATTCTGTCTTTTCCTATAGCTCTGATTTAGTTTTCTTATTGTTGATACTCTATTGCATGAGATATAAACATTCTTGAGTTATATCTTTATTGTGAATTGAACCTGGTAGCATTAAAACGTCCTACTTTCATTTTACTTTTGAGGTAGAATTTAACTTTGATAACTAGGTTCATAAATACTGCTTTCTTTTGGCTTACATTTTTCTACTACACAATTTCCCTTTCTTTTATTTCCAACTTTCTAAATAATTTTAGTTTAAATATATTTATTTTATAGAACATAGAGTTGAATTTTGTTTTGTTATAAACCCAACAGTATTTTTCTTATAATAGGTAATCTCAATTTTAATTTATTAATGTGGGAGGAATGTTTGATGTTATTATTTTGTATCATTTTACTACATATATATGTATGCATATATGTTTTATATATATTTTTAAAGAGTGGGAGAGTAGGAAAACAAAACTAAAAAAATGTAATTTGGGGGGAAAACCTATCAAAACATCAGTCAACTGTTTTAGTTTGGATGTGAGATGTCCCCCAAAAGCTCATGTGTGAGACAATGCAAGAAGGTTTGGAGGATAAATGATTGGGTTATAGCCTTAACATAATCTGTGATAAATGAAATGGTAGGGTGTGACTGGAGGAGGTGGGAATTGGGGCGTGGTTTTGGGGTATATATTTGTATCTGGCAAGTGGAATCTCTCTGCTCTCTGATCATGATGTGACCTGCTTCCCTCTGCCACACTCTTCCACCATGATGTTCAGCCTCACCTGAAGCCCTGAGGAATGGAGCTGGTCTTATATGGACTAAGGCCTCTAACACTGTGAGCCCTCAAACTTTTTCTCCTCTATAACAATGTTCGTCAGGTTCCTTTTAGTCACAGCAGTGAAAAAGCTGACTAAAACATCAACTATTTCAGGGAAATTATTTATAGTAAAAAATCCCTCGCAAATGATAAATGTTAAGAAAGTAATCTCTGATATTGAGACATTAAAATATTAGAGATTTTTGCTCAACTCCAAGCAAGTAAATTAGAAAAGCTCTATAAAATTTATAATTTTCTGGAAAATATAGTTTATTAAGTAATAGTAAAAAAAATTTAGACAGATCTATTACTGTAGAACAGATAGTTATATTAGAAATTAAAACTGAAAACAAAAGTTTAGTTAAAAAGAATTATAATAAATCCATTACAAGTTAGCATAAATAGCACATTACAAATCTCTGTAATACCTGACTAAATAAAAGATAGTTGACTCCCATACCTACTTCTGTAGTCACTCTGTTGCCATATAATATTTTGGTTGAAATAAGTAAAGCAAATTCATCTGCACACAGTATGTGGTTAGAACTGAGAAGCATATCAAGAGCCTCTTCACACGATGATGGATATTCTTCTTTGAGACCATATTAGACCTCTATCAGAGGTAGTTTCTTAAATGTGAGCGCAGACTCTGAAACCATATCAGTGAAGTTTTTGTACTCTCTTACTTTAAAATACATTAGTCTATCTTGCAGTTTGAGTGGATCTTTTACTCATACATAATTTTGTTACATTATATATTGGACATTTGGAAATTTTTGGTTCCTTGAGTTATGTGGAACTTCTTAGTGTCAGTACTTTTTCTTGGGTAATTTTTAAAAATCAAAATATTTAAATATCATCATCATTCCTATCAGAAAAGCCTAGGTATTGGAAAATTCATGGTAGTAAATATAAGTTTTCCAAAATTCAAACTTTCCACTTGAAAACTTGAACTTTATCACCTGGAGCAAACACTCTGTTATTTTCTTTTAAGTCATGCTTGCTTCTTTCATTTTTGAGAAAATATTTGCCCCCTGCCTAAGTCTTGTCAGTTGTTCTTTCAAATCAAAATAGTATTTTGTGAGTACATTCAGATTTCACCTCCAACAGTCACTAAGTGCTTTTCCTGGAGACAGACTTTATACTTCAGTATGCAGTAGAAGTGCTCTGTATGCACTTCCCGTTTGTCACAAATAATATCAGAAGTGTGGATGGTTAATGACATTCATAACTTTTACTGCTTCATCAGTGGTATTCTTAAGTGGAACTGGAATTTTAATTGATTTATTCATTTTACATGAAGAATGCAAGGACCATTGGTACAATTAGGTGCCACCACCTTCCCAGGTTCCTGCCAAGGTACCAGCATTACTCATGGCTGCCTTTTGCCATCAGTGCAAATGGCAGCACAGTTGTTCCAGACTAAACCACTAAATTCAAAAAAGCTCCTCATCATGTTGAGTATTTTGTTGCATTATTGCCAATCATTCACATAAAAGGAGATCCTCTTGGAATAGTCAGTGCTAATACCTTTAGACAAATATAAGAAAAACTCCAAGTCTAGCCACATCTGTAAATTTGGGCCATTTAGAAGGCAAAAGGATAATTCTGCTGATGAATTATGAACTGAGTCATTGTGTTTGCAACTACATTTTTAATCCAGGTTATTTTATTACTGAAAAGTGCTATGTTTTCATTGAATTTTGACCTGGTGGTGATTATTGCAAACAGGACATATAGGTCTTAGATCTCAGGATGTACATTTGGCAACACCACCAGTCTAACACTTTATTAATATCTAGATTTTTGAGTGAGTTTCTCTAGCCAGTGCAATATGCTAACTTCCTCTATATGATACTTCAATGGCTTTTCCATTATTTGAAAATCTGTGACAAGTAAATTTTTGGTTCATTACATGTTACATTTCTAAAGTTTATTTCCTTTGTCTTTAAACTATGAACAATTGGTTCCAATTTATTGGCCACATAATGATTTTCCAAAATGTGCAGTTCATCATCAAGTACACTTTGTTATTTCTATCTGAGATGAACACCTCAGTATTGTCATTTACCGCCTCCGTTTTACTGTCTACTCAGTGACAACTGCTCTGGGCATGGCTCCATTTTGTGGTTTGAGGTTTTAGCTCTTCCCTGATTTTTTGAAAGTAAAATTTGTGTTTCTGTTACTTGTTTTCTTTGTTGTTTAGGGGTGATTTCCAGGAGGAAAAGAGGCTGTGCCAATATTACATGAACATTTTCAAACTAGAAATCACCACAAACTAGTGTTTTTTTAAAGAAACGTTTAATATAATTTCTATATTTAATATCAATATAGAAAGGAACACAAATCATGTGAGTAACAATGTAATGAACTGTTGCCAAAGAAACACCCATATAACCATCCCTGAGTCAAGAAGCAGAACAAGACCAACATCAAGGAAGTCTACACCATGTCCCTCTCTGGCCTCTATCAACCTTGCTTGCTTCTGATTTCTGACAGACAGATTAGTTTATCCCACTTTTGAATTTTGTATAAATGAAATAGTACAGTCCATATTCTGTTGTCTGGCTGCTTTTGTTCAGTGTTTTGTTTGTAAGATTATCCTTTTTGTGGATGTAATAGCACAGTGTATTATCCATCCTACTATTGCTACACATTAGGGGCTGTCATGAATAATGCCTCTATGAATATACTCATACAGGACATGTTAAACACAGATGTGTACATTTATATGTACATTCCCAGGAGAGGAATCCTTGGTCATAGGGCATACATATCTTAGTATGTAGCCTAGAAGTTCTCCAAGGTGTTTTTCTTTTTTTTTTTTTAACCCAGAACCATATATCAAATCAAACACCCTTCATCAGAACACTAAAGGATCACACCTGTCATAAATCAAGTGCCCACTTATGTAGGATCAGAAAGGTGGGGGGTTAGGGAGGGAGGGGAAAAGACTGAGAGAGACTCAATAAAGATGTTTCAACTTTAACTAAGACATTCATGATATAAGTAAGGAAGAAGTTAGACAGGAAGGAATCATTGCAGAACTAAATTAAAAATATTTTGCCAGGACTGAAGGGAGAGATGATTCTTCAGGTTGAAAGGTCCTACCATTTTCAAAGCTGCATGAATAAGAAAGGTCCTAGACCTGGACCCAAAATGGAATATTAAATCACCACAAATAATGAAGAGTTGATGGAAAATATTCCAGAGGGGAGAAATGAAGGTCAACTGGAAAGGAATGAGCATTTGCTGGTATCAGGCTTCTTTCCATCAATGATTGATGCTAGAAAACAGGAGAGCAAAGTCCTTAAAGTTTCAGGGAAAGATGAACTTCTACTGAAATCATATATTTAACTAAAAAATGAATCAAGTAGGAGGGCTTTGTAAGAACTGAAATGGTTTATTTTCTTGCACATTTCTTCTAAGATGCTACTTGAGAATGCACCCCAGTGTACAAGGTCGCACATGAAGGAAGGAAGAAAGGAAGTGTTGGAAAGGAGGGAGGGAGGGGAAGGCAGGGCCTCAGTGTTGCCAACTGTGCAGCAAACTGGAAATACTTCAGCACAAAGTAGATTGGCAAGTTTGTGATATCAAGAATGTCTTGAAGCAGCATGGATTCTAGGCAGCAGATAAAATATCTAAACAGTTAGATGATATTAGGAATATGATAAAGAATACAATATTACTTCCCTCCACAAGGGGAAAAAAAAGACATCCAGAAATTATAGTGGAAATTTTTCTTTAAGAATTTGTGGCCCAAAGTCCAGAACAGGGGTACACGCCTATAATTTTGGTGACTTGGGAGGCTGAGGCAGGAGGACCTCAAGTTCAAAGCCAGCCTCAGCAAAAACAAAACACTAAGCAACTCAGTGAGACCCTTTCTCTAAATAAAGCACAAAATAAGGCTGGGGGTGTGACTCAGTGGTGGAGTGTCCCTGAGTTTAATCCCCAGTATTCCCCAAGCCCCCCAAAAGAATTCATGACCCAAATATGAAGTGAATTAGAATATGACATGATTTTGAGACTGGTCTGAGTAAAAACAATCCATTTGATCTTTGTGCTAAGGAATTTATTCTTCGTGGGTCATAAGATTATGACATTTACCCTTTGTGAAAGATATTTGGTCTTAAGGAAGTGAACAATCCGTATGCAGTTATAATAATTTAGGTATTATTTATTGATTTTCAACTTAGAGATAAAATAAGGAAGGACACTATGGAGACAGAACAGAACTTAAATGTTATCAACTTTGAAAACAGACTGGCAAAGAAAAAGAAGGGAGTAGACACTTTTAGATCTGAAAGTATGACATCAAGAGACTTTATATTTGGTGAACTAGAAAGAAAGGTTTTAGAACATTGGTGATATATAAAAATAGGGGCACTAAAGATGTAACTATAAAAATTTTGAAGTCAAAGGAGTGTTTGTGCAAGTAATACCTTATAGGTTACAGAAGAAAGTCAATGAGTTTTCTGAAACTGATAATTTAGGAAAAGGTGCTATAAGGGAATTATTTTAGGAGCTGGTACTAAACACTAGAACTAAAATACAATTGGTTAAAAATACTTTGCCTCTGGAGAGATTTTTATTTTTTATAATATAAATGTATGGAGAAAATAAGCATCTCATTAAAAGATACAACATGTTAAATTGGATTATTTTCATAAATGTAAATATAATTCAACATTAGAAGATCTATTAAACTAAATTACTATGTTAACTGATTAGAAGAGAAAAACATTCATCCTCTTGAATAAATGCAGAAAAATTCAATAAAATTCAACCACTCATGAGTCTAAAACTAAGAATTAAAGGAAATTTCCTTAATTGGAAAAAGTGAGGAAAAAGCCTACTGCACTTATACTCAGTATTCAAATGCTACGCTGTCCCCTTTAAAAGCAGAAGCAAAAATGTTGTCACCACTTTGGTTCAAAATTGTTCTGGAATTCCTGCCTTGCACAGTATTATAGGGAAAATAATTTTTTAAAAAAATTTATTTTTATTGTAAACAAATGGGATACATGTCGTTTCTGTTTGTACATGGAGTAACATCATAACATTTGCATAAACATACATTTACATAGGGTAATGATGTTTAATTCATTCTGTTATTTTTTCCTCTCCCCCACCCCTCCCACTCCTCTTTTCCCTCTATACAGTCCCTCCTTCCTCCATTCTTGCCCCCCTCCTACCCTCCATTATGTGTCATCATCCGCTTCTCAGTGAGATCATTTGCCTTTTGGATTTTTGAGATTGGCTTATCTCACTTAGCATGATATTCTCCAATTTCATCCATTTGCCTGCAAATGTCATAATTTTATTATTCTCTATAGCTGAGTAATATTCCATTTCTTTATCCATTCATCAATTGAAGGACATCTAGGTTGGTTCCACAGTCTGGCTATTGTGAATTGAGTAGCTATGAACATTGATGTGGCTGTATCTCTGTAGTATGCTGATTTTAAGTCCTTTGGGTATAGGCTGAGGAGTGGGATAGCTGCGTCAAATGGTGGTTCCATTCCAAGTTTTCTAAAGAACCTCCACACTGCTTTCCAGAGTGGCTGCACTAATTTGCAGCCCCACCAGCAATGTATGAGTGTAACTTTTTCCCCACATCCTCTCCAACACCTATTGTTGCTTGTATTCTTCATAATCACCATTCGAATTGGGGTGAGATGGAATCTTAGGGTAGTTTTGATTTGCATTTCTCTTATTACTAAAGATGTTGAACATTTTTTCATATATTTGTTGATTGCTTGTAGATCTTCTTCTGTGAAGTGTCTGTTCATATCCTTAGCCCATTTGTTGATTGGGTTATTTGTATTCTTTGTGTAGAGTTTTTTGAGTTCTTTATATATTCTGGAAATTAGTGCTCTATCTGAGTATGAGTGGCAAAGATTTTCTCCCACTCTGTAGGCTCTCTCTTCGCATTGCTGATTGTTTCCTTTGCTGAGAGAAAGGTATTTAGTTTGAATCTATCCCAGTTATTGATTCTGGCTTTTATTTCTTGTGCTATGGGGGTCCTGTTAAGGAAGTCTGATCCTAAGCCAACAAGGTGAAGATTTGGACCTACTTTTTCTTCTATAAGATGCAAGGTCTCTGGTCTGATTTCGAGGTCCTTGATCCACTGTGAGTTGATTTTTGTGCAGGGTGAGAGATAGGGGTTTAGTTTCATTCTGTTGCATGGATTTCCAGTTTTGCCAGCACCATTTGTTGAAGAGGCTATCTTTTCTCCATTGCATATTTTTGGCCCCTTTGTCTAGTATGAGAAAATTGTATTTATTTGGGTTTGTGTCTGTGCCCTCTATTCTGTACCATTGATCTACATGTCTATTTTGGTGCCATTACCATGCCATTTTTGTTACTATTGCTTTGTAGTATTGTTGAAGTTCTGGTATTGCGATACCCCCTGCTTCATTCTTCCTGCTAAGGATTGTTTTAGCTATTCTGGGTTTCTTATTCTTCCAGATGAATTTCACGATTGCTTGCTCTATTTCTGTAAGGTACATCATTGGGATTTTAATTGGAATTGCATTGAATCTGTATAGCATTTTGGGTAGTATGGCCATTTTGGCAATATTAATTCTGCCTATCCAAGAACATGGGAAATCTTTCCATCTTCTAAGGTCTTCCTCAATTTCTTTCTTCAATGTTTTGTAGTTTTCATTGTAGAGAACTTTTACCTCTTTGGTTAGATTGATGCCCAAGTATTTTATTTTTTTTGAGGCTATTGCAAATGGAGTTGTCTTCCTCATTTCCCTTTCAGCTGTTTTGTCCCTTGTGTATAAAAATGCTTTAGATTTATGTGTGTTGATTTTATAGCCTGCTATTTCTCTGAATTCATTGATGAGGTCTAGAAGTTTTCTGGAGGAGTTTTTTGGATCCTCTAAATAAAGAATCATGTCATCAGCAAATAGTGACAGCTTAAGTTCCTCTTTTCCTATTTGTATCCCTTTAATTTCTTTAGTGTGCCTAATTGCTTTGGCTAGAGTTTCAAGGGCAGTGTTGAATAGAAGTGGTGAAAGAGGACATTCCTGTCTTGTTCCAGTTTCTAAAGGGAATGGTTTCAGTTTTTCTCCATTAAGAATGATGTTGGCCATGGGCTTAGCATAAATAGCCTTTACAATGTTCAGGTATGTTCCTACTATCCCTATTTTTTCTAGTGTTTTGAGCATGAAGGGGAGTTGTATTTTGTCAAATACTTTTTCTGCGTCAATTGAAATAACCATATAATTCTTATCCTTAAGTCTATTGACATGATGGATTACATTTATTGATTTACAGATGTTAAACCATCCTTGCATTCCAGGGATGAACCCCACTTGATCGTGGTGCACGATTTTCTTAATATGCTTTTGGATATGGTTGCCAATATTTTGTTAAGAACCTTTCCATCTATATTCATCAAGGATATTGGCCTAAAATTTTCTTTCCTTGATTTGTCTTTGCCTGGTTTGGGTATGAGGGTGATATTAGCTTCATAGAATGAGTTTGGTAGGGTACCCTCTTTTTCTATTTCCTGGAATACTTTGAGAAGTATTGGAATAAGATCTTCTTTGAAGGTCTTGTAGAACTCTGCTGAGAATCTGTCTGGTCGTGGGCTTTTCTTGGATGGCTGGTTTTTAATGGCTTCTTCTATTTCATTGCTTGAGATTGATCTGTTTAAATTGTGTATGTCCTCCTGGTTCAGTTTGGGAGGAGCATATGTCTCTAGAAATTTGTCAATGTCTTCGGTAGATTCTATTTTGTTGGAATACAGATTTTCAAAGTAGCTTCTAATTATGTATCTCAGTCGTGTCTGTTGTGATATTTCCTTTTTCATCATGAATTTTAGTAATTTGAGTTTTCTCTCTCTTTCTCTTTGTTAGTGTGGCTAAGGGTTTGTCTATTTTGTCTATTTTGCTTACTTTCTCAAAGAACCAACTTTTAGTTTTGTCAATTTTTTGAATTGTTTCTTTTGTTTCAATTTCATTGATTTCAGCTCTGATTTTACTGATTTCCTGCCTTCTACTACTTTTGCTATTATTCTGTTCTTTTTCTAGGGCTTTGAGCTGTAATGTTAGGCCATTTAGTTGTTGACTTTTCATTCTTTTCTGGAATGTGCTCCATGCAATGAATTTTCCTCTTAGTACCGCTTTCATAGTGTCCCAGAGATTTTGATATGTTGTATCGTCATTCTCATTGACCTCTAAGAATTTTTTTATCTCCTCCCTGATGTTTTCTGTTATCCATGTTTCATTCAATAGCATATTATTTAGTATCCAGGTGTTGGAGTAATTTCTGTTTTTTATTTTGTCCTTGATTTCTACTCTCAGTCCATTATGATCTAATAGAACACAAGGCAGTATCTCTATTTTTTTGCATTTCCTAAGGGCTGCTTTGTGGCATAACATATGGTCTATTTTCGAGAAGGTTCCATGTGCTGCTGAGAAGAAAGTGAATCCTCTCATTGATGGATGGACTATTCTATATATGTCTATTAAGTCTAGGTTATTGATTGTGTTATTGAGTTCTATGGTTTCTTTGTTTAGTTTTTGTTTGGAAGTTCTATCCAGTGGTGACAGCAGTGTGTTAAAGTCACCCAGAATTATTGTGTTGTGGTCTATGTGATTCCTGAAATTGAGAAGGAATTTTTTGATGTACAGGGATGCACCATTGTTTGGGGCATAAATATTTACTATCGTTATGTCTTCCTGATTTATGGTTCCCTTGAGCAGTATGAAATGTCCTTCTTTATCCCTTCTGACTAATTTTGGCTTGAAGTCTACTTTATCTGGTACAAGGATGGAAACCCCCACTTTTTAGTGAGTCCATATGCGTAGTAGGTTTTTCCCCATTCTTTTACCTTTAGTCTGTAGATGTCTTTTTCTATGAGATGAGTCTCTTGCAGGCAGCATATTGTTGGGTCTTTCTTTTTAATCCATTCTGCCAGTCTATGTCTTTTGATTGATGAGTTTAGGCCATTATGTTTAGGGTTATTGTTGAGATATGATTTGTATTCCCAGTCACTTGGCTTATTTTTGGTTTTTGATTTGGCTTGGTTTCTCCTTTGAGTGGTTTTTCTCTAAGGTAGTTCCTCCCTTTGCTGACCTACATTGTTGTTTTTCATTTCCTCCTCATGGAATATTTTGTTGAGAACATTCTGTAGTGCAGGCTTTCTATTTGTAAATTCTTTTAACTTTTTTTTATCATGAAAGGAATTTATTTCATCTTCAAATCTGAAGGTTATTTTTGCTGGGTATAGGATTCTTGGTTGGCAACCATGTTCTTTCAGAGCTTGAAATATGTCCTTCCAGGTCCTTCTAGCTTTTAGAGTCTGGGTTGAGAACTCGGCTGCTATCCGTATTGGTCTTCCCCTATATGTAATCTGATGCTTTTCTCTAGCAGCCTTCAAAATCCTATCTTTATTTTGAATGGTAGGCATTTTCATTATAATGTGCCTTGGTGTGTATCTGTTGTGATTTTGCACATTTGGTGTTCTGTAAGCCTCTTGTATTTGATTTTCCATTTAATTCTTCAGGCTTGGGAAGTTTTCTGATATTATTTCATTGAATAGGTTGTTCATTCTTTTGGTTTGTATATCTGTGCCTTCCTCAATCCCAATAATTCTTAAATTTGGCCTTTTCATGATGTCCCATAGTTCTTGGAGAGTCTGTTCATGATTTCTTACCATCTTCTCTGTTTTGGCAACTTTATTTTCAAGATTAAATATTTTGTCTTCATTGTCTGAGGGTCTGTCTTCCAAGTGGTCTAGTCTTTTGGTGATGCTTTCCATTGAGTTTTTAATTCGGTTTATTGTTTTTTTCATTTCAAGGATTTCCATTTTTTTTTTTTTTTTTTTTTTGAGGATCTCTATCTCTTTGTTGAAATGATCTTTTGCTTCCTGCAGGTGCTCTTTCAGCTTATTGGTATTATCATTCATGGCCTGCATTTGCTCTCTTATTTCATCCTTTGCTTCACGAATCATCTTAATCATGTATGATCTGAAGTCCTTTTCTGATATTTCTTCTAACATACTGTCATTGGATTCTATTACTATAGAATCTAGATTTGTTTGGATCATTTTCTTCCCTTGTTTTTTCATGTTTTTCATGTATCTTCCCCTCTAGCAGTGCAGATCTGGGGTATTGCAGATTTCCCCCTATAGGCTTATAGTGGCCCTATAGGTTTCCAAAACCCTTTCTTTAAGGGGAGATCAACATTAGCAGTGCCCAATTCAGACACTATGCAATCCTAGACCAAATAGCCCCTATGAGGACAATAACAAAATTGTCATAATAAACAAAATGAGTTAAAATATTATCTTCAGTAAAACAAACAGATTTACAATAAGGTCTGCAGTTTCTAATGGAGGACAAAGAGGATGCAGAGGGATGTAGAATGTGGCTGTTAATGTGATAAGAAAAGATTATACAGAAGTTCTAGATAATAGAAAGGGTGAAAGTGTAATCAAAAGAAATCGGATGTTAGCATGCAAAAAAGGGAGAAAGAGACTCTGAGGGAACAGGTAAACAAAAGGAAAAGAGAGCAAGAAAAGTAAAGAAATAAAAACTCAAATTTTTTCTATGAGGAGAAAAAAGAAAATCTACAGTATAACTGTCATATAGTAATGAAACCTCCCAGTGTTCAGTAGCCTGATGCATGAGAGGTGGGAAAAGAAATTTTTAAAAATAAGGATTACAGGAATAGGCAAGAAAATAATCTGTCATTAATTATGGCTTATTCACATATCTAATTCCCCAAAACTATACATAGTAAGAACTGATGGGTATAAGATTTTATTTCTGTGTTAAACACAATACATTTAAAAAATATTATGTTTAGCTATAAAGTATGTAAAACATCAAGGGATTAATCTATCAAAAGTTACAAAACAAAAAATTACTAAGTTTTATTGAAAAAAACAGGAAACAGAGGTAGATAAGAATGCTCAGTATTGGTAAGATGCCAGGAAGATTTTCTAAACATGATTTATAAACAATGTAGTTTTGGGACTGGGTTGTGGCTCAGTGGCAGACCCCTTGCCTGGCCACGTGTGAGACACTGGGTTAGATTATTTGCACCACACAAAAATTAATAAATAAAATAAAGGTATTATGTCCATCTACAACTAGAAAATACTTTTTAAAAAAATGTACTTTCAGTAACAATTCATCAGGTTTTATTTTATAGAATTTAACAAGCTGATGCTAAACTTTATATAGAAAAACAAAAGCCAAAATTGGTTAAAAAAAACACCTGAAAAAGAACTACCTCATAATTCCACTTAAAGTTAATTTAGGTACTAAATATTCCTAGCAGCCTTATTCATAACAGCAAAGACAAAAATAAATTTAGAAATAAAACAAATAAATTAAAACAAATTGAGAAAGAACCCCCCATGAATATCAACAATAGAATAGATAAATTACAGTATATTCATTTAAAGGAATAACATGTGATAATGAAAAATCAATGAATTATAGCTATATTTATGATCCTGAATAAAGTTTAAAGCATAATGTTTAATGGGAAAAAATAAATATATGTAATTTCTCTCCTAGAGAAATCCTCAAAAGATAAAATTAACAACACATTATTTATTATATGATATATAATATCCGCATTTAAAAGGTAAAGGACAGCTATGGTAAAATTAACACAAAATTTTGGATAGTGGTTATTTCTAGGAGATGGATTCAGACGGAGAGGGAAATTTGGATTAGAAGATTTACAAAGTACTCCAAAAGTACACAGTACTCCAAAAGAATATTTTGTTGGATGTTCAGTACATGTAAATTCATTTTATTATTCAAGAAAACATGCATAGGCCACTACCTATAGAAGATCCTATTAGTCTCTATTATTTTCCTCCCTAGAGACAACTTCTATTGTAATCAAATAAATTTATATATAACATATTAAATATATGTAATATATATTACATATATAAGTCATATATATATAACATATATATGTATATATATGACAGAGAAATAGAAAACCTTCAAATTTATAAAAATGCTATCATAGTCCACATGTATCTGGAACCTGGTTTCTTAACTCTGTGTATGTCTTCAAGATTTCTCTATAACCAGTTGTAATGTGCCCATTTTAAAGAAGCGACTCAGAAAATCAAAAGCCCAGAGAGCCCCAAGGCACAGAGAGATTCAAGTTCATACAATGCAGGGTGGTACTGCTGTAATTTGAAATGAAGCTCTACCCTTTTATTTTCTTCCTCATAGATCTAATTCATTCCTTATAAATGAAATCAAACGAATTGGTCTTGTTAATTTTCAAAGTTTCCTTCTCTTGAAACTATAAAACTACCATAATCATTTTTGAGTGAGACTTTGTACACATATGAGTTTTTAGTTTTATGAGAGCCTACAACATTGCTTTTCCAAAAAGCTGCAAACACAAATAGAATATGAATATTCTAGTTTCTTTAAATTATAACTAGTTCTTACTATTTTCAGATTTTAGTGTCTGTGTGAAATGCATTTCATCACAATTTGCATGACCCTGATTTTTAGTAAGGCTACATTTTTTTTTTTTTTTGTCATTTGTCTTTACTTTTCTCTGAATTGCCTGTTGCATTTGTGTGTGTGTGTGTGTGTGTGTGTGTGTGTGTGACTAGCCTACTGACATTTGATTACTTAACACTTTCTTAGTAGTTGGTTCAAGGTATTTTGATATATTAGAGAAAAAATAATTCATATGTGCTCTTAATATCTTTTCTCAGTCTGTGGTTTGTCAGTAGACATTGTGTTTGAAATCTCTGAAATCTTTTAAAATTAAAAGATTTTTAATTGAACATATGCTTATGTGTCAGTCTGTCCCTTCTAAGTTCTGCATTTTTTTCTGATGTGGTTGTTTTTCAAGAAAAGCATAACACTGTATTATTTTTAAAAACCCTGTTTTTTACTTTCAGATAACTACCAAGTTGACTTTCAGAATTTCTGTACAGCTTTGTACCAAAATGATGACATCTATGACAACAAAGATGCTAGAACAAAGATTCAGACCAAAGTAGATATCACATGGATCCTTCTCCTGCGCTACTACATACACCTGCAAAGAATCAATAACTTGAGCAAATTGCTAGGTATTGTTTCAATGTGTTAAAAAAAAAAAAAAAAAAAAAAAAAAAAAAAAAAAAGAACACATTCCTTTCTGGTTCCTGTTTAGGTCATGTTTGTTATTTAGAACTATAAAATTCCTCTTCCCTCCCTCCCTCCCTACTTCCTTCCTTCCTTCTTTTCTGCCCAGGCTGGCCTTGAACTTGTGATCCTCCCACCTCAGCCTTCCCTCCTGAGTAGCTGAGATTATAGGCATGTACCATCATGCCTAGCTACCTGGCGTGAGTGAACTCTTATCAGAAGATAAAAACTTCAGGGATACTTAACCTGGAATTCATGGACCTTTAGACAGAAAGTATTACAATGTAATTGGTTTCCTTAGAAATTCTATATATTTTATTTCACCGTGATATAGAAACATCCTGAGGCTTCCCAAGAATGCCAGAATGGTCCATGGCTCAAGATGGTTTGGAAACAAAGATCACAGTGTGAGAGTTGATGAAGGTTTGGCTTTAGGGAGAGAGTATGCCAATATCCAGTATGCAAAAAGGAAGAAATGCATAGCTTACAATGTGGGATTTAACTCTAGAACCTTGCTGTTCTTGTTCAATTTTCTTTTTGAATCACTGTTTACAGAATATCTAGAAAAACTGGTAAAATCTGCTTCACATCAGTCCCTCTTGTGCTTTTGTAACAATGTGTCTCATCTCTGCCCATGATGTTAGTCCTACAGTGTTGCTGAGCACAAACAGATAGGACAGTTTGACCCATGCCAAGGCCCAGCAGTGGGGAAGTCAGCAGGGAAGATAATTTGAATTACAGAGTGACTGAACACATTTATCAGGAGTTAGTGCTCAGAAAGGTGACAGGGCTAAAAGTTTCATCGTGATGGGGCCTAGAGCAATGTAAGTGCAGAGAGGAAAGATGGGACAGCAGGCAGTGCAGCCAGCCCTGGTTGGCGCCCTGCCCCATAGCAGCC
This sequence comes from Sciurus vulgaris, assembly GCF_902686455.1. Lineage (NCBI taxonomy): Eukaryota > Metazoa > Chordata > Mammalia > Rodentia > Sciuridae > Sciurus > Sciurus vulgaris. The sequence continues at coordinate 157,024,710 of NC_136465.1, forward strand.
TAGCTCACTGAGTTCACCTGTGGACACTTCCCAAATCAAACACCCACATTTTGCCACTTTTCTGCTCTGGGCTTTCTTGGAAGCTCCAGGACAGCCTGGGGTGTCAGATATTCCACATACCCAGGAGGAACTTTCAACTAATGAGGTCAGGAATGGCTAGACAAACTATTTGAGCTTCTGTCTCCCATTGGGACTATTCCTCTTGGTTTTTCAGGAGGCCTCAGGAGGACCGAATCCTCACTGCCCATAGCTGTAACCCATTAATTTATCATTCATTTATTCACCTTTATTAGCTCCATCTCCCCCTGTCCCAGTTGGCCCATTTCCCCACTTGAGTTCTTTAAGATCATTTTTCAAATAAACCACCTACAAACAAATTCTTCCTGTAGGCTCTGTTTGAGAAGAACACGCCCCCCACCAAAAAAAAAAAAAAAAAAAAAAAAAAACAGAGAGAATAAATGGCACTATTGTTATTACTTAGCACTGGAAGCAATATCCACATATGCTTCTGAAATTTTCTTTCCTTAGGTGATTGGCAGCCTCTAGCTGGTGGGGGGATGTCGGAGAGGGGAGCTTCTTACTTGGCAACAGTAGAAATGGAACCAAGCCCAGTGAGTGTGAACAAGCAGGCCAGACTTTAGCTGGGGTGGGGGTTCACCTGGAGGAGAAAGGGAACAGCACTACTTGAGAGAGGAATCAGACTGGCCCCTCAACAGAAGAAGCAGGACAAGCTTGTATTCTTGTGTGGGGTTGCAGGGTGGGCTATAGCCTGGGAATTTCTCCACTGATCGTGGGCACAGTTTCAGAAGATGTTCTTCTTCTTGTGCAAACATCCTGGCTTTGGGCTGTTGCAGCTGCTGAGGGGGCACATGTGTGGGGGTGGATGAGAACGCATACTGTGCTTTGAATCAGTAGCAGGTAAAGGGCCCAAGAGGTTGTACAACTTCTATCCTTCTGGGTTTCCAACAGCTTCATTCTCACATCTGGTCTATTCTTGGAGACATTATGGCAAAGGCAACCTGGCTTTTATGATGCACCTGGTCTCTATGGTGGATAGATTGTTTGGGAGAGAGGGTGGGGGTTGGGGGGAACACACATTGCACTTTTAATGGGTAATGATTATGAGTTAGGCCTCAGGAATGCATCTGCCTTTGTCACCATGATGGTTCCTGACCACGTCAGGGATATATAGAACAGTGGTCAGCAAACAAACCAACACTATCAAGACCATTCTGTTTCCTAACATGAGCCTAATTTAAGTATTTTTCTTCCTTAAGCATCTGCAAAACCAGTATCTGGAATTTCCTTGCCAGATGATACGCTTCTCACATCCGTTTACAACTCTGAACTGATTTTACGCCAAAAAGAAATGCATTTTTTTCTTAAAAAGTACTTACAGCTATATTCTTCTTCTTGTATTGATGAATTCCCCAAAGAACTTTTTCTAGGATTGGAAAACCCACTTCTTTCAGAGAAAGTCTTATATGACACGTCAGCCAAGGTAAGGTTTTAAAACGTTAGATATCTGTGATATTTCAGACTTATTAGAGTTATCCTCACATCTGGAAGAAGCACATTAACCCCTGTCTTTGCACAGAGATCTCCGTTTCCCTCAGAGTTTTAGGGAACATTCATTTTTGTTTCACTATTTAGATAGGCCAAACATATAGCCTGGATTTTCAGGATAGTTCACATTTCAAATGTTCTGTCTTCTTGTTCCCATAAACCTTGATATTTTCTCAGACTTTTCTACATTCCTGCACAAAACATCTCTCAGGCAGCCATTTTGCAGAAGTAACACAAATTTCAAAATTGTCACTCTGTAGTCAGAGTTTCTAAATTTATACTTAATTTCTGAACCTTTGTTTTAAATGTATAATAAAAACAATTCAGGATATGTACTCTTTACAGTTGTGAATGTGAATAGATAATAGAGGTAGAAATTTTAAATAAAAGTTAGAAGATTTTTTTATTTGGGGAAGTTATTATTAAATTAGTTCAGCGGTAGAGCACCTGCCTAGTACGCATGAGGCCCTGGGTTCAATCTCCAGTACCACAAAAGCAAAATAAAAGCAAGTAAACTGTTGAAAAGATATAAAAAGGGGAATAAGAATGAAGCAGTTTTTGAACTTAGGATCACACCTAGGATCTTAAATAGTAGTAATTTGAATATTTGACCAAGCAATCAAAATGGATGAATTACCAGATATTAAAAAGGAGTTTTGTTTAAAAATAGGACTATGTGCCTAAAATTTAGTATTCAACAAACAATACAATACACTAGAGCAACTCTTAGTTGGTAAAGGCAGAAAGGATGGAGAAGACGTGGTTCCTGTACATAGTCTTGGTATGGGAGTAAAGAAACAGACATAAAATTAGACCAAAAGAAAATTAAACTATTTCAGAGATGCTTTTTAGGAAAAAAGTGTCAGAAAGAATGTGAAACCTGAAACATGTTAGTATATAGGGTTGATTGGACAAGAACAGAGGAAAAGGAGTTATCTGAGAGAGAGAAGATAGAGCAGTGGTAACAAGGGGAAGGAGAAGATAGCTGTAGAAGATAATTGTTTCAGTGAAGTTGAAAACAACAACAACAACAACAACAACAATTTGATGATCCTTTGGAGATGGAAAGCAAAGAAGATGGACTGGCAGAGCCTATTCTGCCACTGGAACCTCTGCTCACTGGAGCATGGTAACACCATCAGTAGCTCTAAGGGAGGCAGGAGGACCATCACCTCCGTGGAGGAAGCTGGTGCTTTCTGCTTCGTAGACTCATCTGAGATTCTAGCAGAAAAACCCAAGTGGACACAGCATGTCCATTATATATTTGTGAAACTAACAAATTGATTTACTTGTACAGAGTTCTTTCAAAACCAGAAAAATTCTCCTTTATTTTGAATTCTCTCTACTTCAATTTTTGCCACCTAGCTCTTTATTTTTACAGTTATAGACTTTTCTATATCAGACACATCCATGTTTCTGTGGCTAACTATCCTAGAGCAGTGATCTGAAAATGTGGCTCATTCCAGAGTGAGAACCCTCGCACATCTTATTCTACTAGAATGTAGCAACTGTATGTTTTGGGTAGATAATAATATTTTTTTAAATCACCCTTTTGGACATTCTTGCCCTTCTACTCAAGAGAGTCAGATGATTTATTTAATAAATTATGAGTTGAAGAAAATTGTGGTAAAACTCATTAAGGAATTTTTAAGACTTCAGTTAAAGAAATGATTCCCAATTGGGATTATGGAGTTGTCTCCAGGGCAATGTCTTAGAATCACATGGAAAGATTTCCCAAATAACTTTCCCTCCCTTCCTGTATTCTGAACTTTTGTGGCATGCTTGGTACTCAGCACCCACATTTCTGCCCAGATTCTCAATCATTTAAAAATAAGAGAAAAGAATAAGATGGATCAGGACTTAAAAATACCTGCCTTATGGTCATGAAGTTAACATTGTAGGGTGAAGTTTATATACACTACTGAATTCATTACTTTCAAATAATGAATACCAAAGTAGGAAGATTTATCAATCCAGTCCTATATTATCGGGTCATTATAGGCCCCTATAGAAACTGTGCCCTGTGGGCACAGGCCCCTTAAAAATCTGTTGCATGAAGAAACACAGAGAATGTTCACTCCCTGTAAAAATTCACTTTTCCTAAATTTACCCATCAAATAACTATCCACTAGGGAGAGGAGTGAGTAAGGAAGCAGACAGGTCAGGAATCTAGGTTAATGTCTCACCCCCTCCCAAGGAAGGAATTAGTCGATGTGGGATGAAATCCTTTCCATCTATTTAAACACCAGATTCCCATTCTACCCCCCCCCCCCCACCCCACCCCACTTCCCCAGGAACTGAGATTCTCTTTGAGTTTTGCCACCTTATTTCCTGGATACCTCTGCTGTTTTAAAGTAAGGGACAAGGGACTGGAAAGGCTGAGAAAGTAGTTTTAATGGATCCATTCTTGTGGTTATTGAAAAAGACTTTGGAAACTAATATGTGTGACTTCTTAAATACTGTTCTGAAAGGAGCTCTGTGAGGTGTTCTAGCATTAAGGGCAACCTATTATTACCCATCTCCTAAGGATGATGCTCCAAAGGTACAACTTTGCATATCTTGTAAATACATGAGACATTTCTAATGGCAACAGTGTTATCAAAGAGTTGTTTCACCCTGTTTGCTCTTTTTTGATATAATTAGTGTAACACTCTCCCAGGATAATCAGCTCTGGAGATCACTGTCACTCGCCTGACAGGTGCGAGCTACCTAATCATGTGTTCGTTTCAGTGGGGTAGACAGCTAACGAGCATAAAGCCTTTTTGGATTTTTTTTAATATAAACGCTAAGCTTGGATGATTTTTATAATAACATTTTTGAGGCTTTAATCACTCAGGAGGCTATTTCAATCAAACTCTTTCCATAATTTGATACTTCAACATGCTTTTCCTCCACAAAGAATAGATGCCTTTTCCAGAACAATCATTGCTACGGTTGTGTTCATCATTTGTATGAATTTTCATATTGTGAAGTCCATTGGAGCTTTGTGAGGGGAAAACAAAGCCAAGCCAATTTCATTGAAACTTCCATAGAAAAGACATGTTTAAAACTGTACATGGTGCTGAGCTACTTGTGCTTATACTTCATGTGCCTGCAACAGTCTGTGCAAGGTCAACTATTTCACTAGTGCTAGGTGGTTTGTTGTTTATAGGACTATTGCAACCTGGGGTTCACTGGGTAGATCTGTCCTTTTATTCCTTTCAAGGAATGGAGAAAGCATATAAAAAGTACTTAGTGTATAACTCTTCAGTTAGCTTATGTAATTAATCACATTAGCAACTAGATATTACAGTACTTCAAAGATAATGGAAAACTAAATACCTGTTTTGATATTGACTTCCATTACAATTTACTATTATTAGCCCATCCTGCTACAAGATACTGCATATATAGAAATAAAGGTGTTTGGTTTTTATTCTTTTTTACTTAGCTAGTGATTAAATATGAATTCTTTACTCAAATTATTGTCAGAATCTCTGAAAGTTACTCATATATGAAAAAATAGGAGGAATTATTTTTTTGAATTATTTACCTGATTTTTTTTTCTTTTTTTTTTTTTTTGTGAATTGCCTGACACGGAATTAGTCTTAATTAAGCACTCTTGAGGGTCTATTTAACCCTAACAATCTTGCTTATTTTGCATTTTGGTCACGCTTCAAGTATCATAGTGCAAACAAATGAGGATTCTGGCTTGTGGTATGCTTTTATGATAGCCTGTAGACATTTTTGAAAAGTTTTTCACACTTATATTACCTTGCAGTCAAAACATCTTTTTTCTTTTATCAGTAGACAACTTGAAAGGTCACTCTCTCTCTCTTTTTATTTTATTTTGAAGACTTGCATTGTGTCTTGAATAGGTTAAGAAATAATGGGAGGGACAAAACCTTATAGAAACACTAAGGATTTCTTTCTGGAACTGACATGTTCACCTCAGTCAGCAAACCTTTGATGTCAGAAACAGGGCAATAGAGGAACTGCTTCTCAGCTACTGCTCTGTGATCTTGGGAATGACATGAAGTTGATCTTGAAAATAGTTTTCACTCCATTGTCGGTCCTTTTTATATTTAAGATATTTTGAGCTCTATTATTGTCTCTATGGCTAGCCTGTTGTTTTGTTGATAAATAGCTGCCATGCTTTGTCTTCTTGCTACCTTAGACAACTAATTAAATAATTTATGAAATTGCCAATTGCATTCCACACATTTGTGTTTCTTGAAGACTCTTTATGCAGTGACCAAGTTCTGTAAAAGAAGTTGGACCCAGAGTCACCAAAGACTTGAATTACAAATCAGCCACATTCATTTAAAGAGGGAATGAGAGCAATGAATTTTCACTTTTCAGAGCAAAAACTATGTCTTGTTTTGCATATGGCACTGTTATTGGAAAATAGATAATAAATTATGACCATGTCCTTGGTGTATTCACCAGTGAATAAACCAAAGACAACATAGAAGATGTTTCTTAGAAACAGTGATGACCTTGAGGAGGAAATGGGGGCATGGGTATTTTCCCCTCCAGATCATCCCCCTCAAAATTCACTGAAGTGGAAATTTGTCAAGTTTGCTGGATTTTAAAGCATATTTTTGTGATAGGTGAATCTATGGTGATCTAAAGACACTTTTAAGATCTACTTTTGTAAAACAAGGTGAGAAAATTCTCAGAATTTTGCAATATAATCAAGTAATTTGCTTTAAATATCGAATGAGTTCATTATTAGCAGTTAAACTAACATGAATTTTGTTGTTGTTGTTGTTCCTCAGGTGTATCATGACAGTTCCCAACAGTCCGTTTTTTCTTTAAAGCTTTATTCCAGTCCATCCCTGACAGACATAACATCATCAGAAATGGCAATGCAAACTTTAAACAAAGAACTTTGTTTTCAATGGTACATTCCTCCCCTGGACAGACCTCCGAAGGACGGAGAACCTATGGTATGTAATATAATGATAAAGCTAAGTCTTCTGCTTAGACATAAAGTCTAGCTGGACCATTTCAACTTAAACAGTGTCAGGTGTCAGTCCCTGAACTATTGGCTATTGGATAGTGGTTAAGATCCTAGGAGATTTCTTGAAAATGGGTCAAGCTTTTAAAAATGGAACAGTTGGTCAATATAGCCTTTTGCCGAGGAAGCTTCCACAGTAGAGTTCCTTTGATTGCTGTTTTTTCTAAGAAGAGCCTCAGGCTTTTTCCCATAAGATGTTTGCCATATAGATTTCCCTTGTTCAGCATTTTTATTTGCTTTTTGTCTTCTGTATTGGTCTACTATTGCACTTCCCAGAGCATGAGTGTTGTCCCCTCTAGCTGTGCCTCTGGTAGCTCCTGCAGCTCCTGACTCTTGTGACCCCTGTCAAATCCTGAAGCCTCCTGGGCCTCTGTCTCGTCTCACACTGGCCCCTTCATCCTGCTTCCTTAGGCTGGAAACCTGCTACTAACTCTCAGCCAATTATATGTCTCTTTTTAGTTGGATAAAAAGAGAAACTTTAAAGTATCACTTCCCATATTTATTAATAGTTATTTTCTACTTTTTAAAATATAGTCATCCCTTGGTATCTTCTGGGGATTGGTTCTAGGATTCCCCAAGGATATCAAAATCTGTGAATGTGCAAGTCTCTTATAAAATTGTGTTGCATTTGCATATAACCTATTTACATTCTTCCCTGTATTTTTGATCATCCCTAGTTTACTTATATTACCTAATACAATGTAAGTGCTATAAAAATAGTTGTTTAGGGAATATTGACGAGAAAAATGAGATCTGTGAAGTTCAGTTTGGATGCAATTTTGTTTTTCAAATATTTTCAACCTGTGAATATAGAAGTGGATGTGGAGAATAGTATGAACTGCCCACCCCTTTCCAGTCTAGTCCTGGCAGGATATTATATATATGTTTTAAAAATAAGAATCTATAACACCTTTTAGGGGAATTTACTAGAGTTGTTTCAAAATTGTGGTTCCAAAAATACTAATAGCTCAGGGAATCAATATAGTGGTCCATGAGTAGCATTTTTTAAAAAAAGAATATGAAACACAAGAAAAAATGTGTCACTGACGGCAGGTAAAAAATGTTGTATTCTGAATATTTTGTTTTCATGGACTATGTTGTAAAACTAAAACTTCATCTAAGTCAGAATTTATTTACTTGCTGTCAAGAAAGCCAGTAAAGTTACCTAGAAGGGTTACCTAGTTGGGAAACAGAAGGTTTACCTAAGCAACAGGTTTAAAAGAATAAGGAATAGAGTATGAAGTCCATTCACAAGGTCATAGAAAAATCACATTCATCTCAAGCAAGGGCAGGATGGGCTATGATGTCCACATGCTGCTATCAGAAAACAGTGTCAAAGAGTCAAATGTAAAGACGACATCTGCATATAATTAAATAAACATGGTTTGCCCTAAACAATCAAGTTTGACAATTAGCAAGAGCTCACAAACTGGTATCAGACATAGATGAGAAGCCGCGTTCCAACAAATTCTAGTTTAAACATAGTGATTTTTTTCAAGCCACAAGGAAAGATGCAGAACATTCTGTGCTTCCATTTCTTAGTTTGGATACATTTTCCTTTGCTTAACAGTAAATATGTATATATGTATTCCTCATAATGGAAGATATAGTTGCTGCCATAAAACTCAGTGAAAAATTGAGAATTGTTGACTTAGATGAACTAGATCTTCTCAGATCCCAAAACCTATCTTTTTGGAGGATAAAGCTGAATGAAATTTGTTGGATGATGTAAATATAGGTGTATTTGTCCTTTCGTCTACTCATTATTTTAGGATTTCAGTATAGAGTTCGATGTTGGATAACTGGTTGAAGCTCATGAAGCCCACAAAATGATAATACTAGTAAGATCTTGAACAGAATTTACTGTTCCAGACACTTCACTTACCTGAACTTCAAAGCAACTCTGTGACATACGTGACATCATGCAGCATTTGTCTTTCTCTGTCCTCCTTTGTTTCACTTAACATTATGTCCTCCAGGTTCAGCCATGTTGCCACAAATGATAGGATTTCATTCTTTTTTTTAATTACTGAATTGTATTCTCTTATAAACATATTTCTTTACCCATTTGTCTGTTGATGGACTCTTGGTTGAGGCCCTGTCTTAGCTATTGTGAACAGTGCTATGCTAAGCATTAGAGTGCAGATATCTCTTTGACATTATTGCCTTTGGAAATATGCCCAGCAGTGGGATCAGATGTCTTTATATATGACTCTGGAAGTTCTGGGCTCTTTCTTCTATTCCCTGTGTATTGGAATTCCACAATGTGCCTTGGTGTAGATCTTTCATCCATTGTGCTGGATGCTTACGATGCCCTTTTCAATCTGGAAAGTACTGTACTTCAGTTCATAGAGATTTTTTCTTTGACAGTTTCCTGCCTCTGATTATCTTGGTGTCTTCTTGAATATTGAACCTATTGGACCAAGTATTTAGTTTGCTAATCTTTTCTCCCCTATTTTCTATGAATTTTAGATTTAGGTTTAATTTTTGAAGAGATGAGATTCAAGTTTATGTTTCATATCTTTTACTGATTAGTTGTTTTGTAAAGTCTTTTTTTAATTTTTAGAGTGCTTTCTTGTTTCCCCAGTGGTTCTATTTTAATAACATGTGTTCCTACTTCATGGAGGCAGTGTTGTCCTTTTACTAATTATGGTTTCATGGAAGCTTTCTTCTGCTCTCTGTGTTGTATCTGATTCTTCCAGACCCTTTCTTCTGTTGGTTTTGGCATCTGCCTTTCATTTTCTGCTCTGAACTCTTAACTGTTGGTGTTTGAAGTGAGGCACTGAGAAGCAGGTGGGGTCAGGCTTCCTGATTTATGGGCCTCGTTGGAGGTCTGCAGAAGGAGCCAGCAGTTTCATTTGAGGTTGTGGAAATGTCAGCATCTGTGGGTCTTTTCTCTTTAACTTGTCAATTTCCCCACAGAGGATTTTCTTAGACACCTACTCTGCTACCTACATTCTGGGAAGGGGCTGTGGTGGAGTAAGGGGATATGGAGGATTCAGAATACATTAATTCCAACATTTTCACTTCAACACTTAACCCCTGCCCCAATGTCCCTGAGTATAGATCCTCTATGACTTAATATCAGCAGAGAGCAAAATGGAAGAAGTTCATCCAAGCAAGGGATGGGAGATCTCTGGCTGTGTGGTCTCAGAGAAGGGCTGGGAAGCATTCGCCCAACACTCCTGTTTGCAATCCTACCCAGTCCTGCTTTCTAAGGTGCCTACACTCCAGTCCTATAGCCTTTTCAGTTTTAGGTTATGCTTCCTGTTGACAATCCCTCTTAAGTCACTTGAGACACAGCTCTTCCTCTCTGTTGAGTTTTCCAAGTTTTTTCAGAATGTTGTTAACGTCGTCTGTTTCACCTCCTCTCTTCTTCTTTTTATCCTTGGTGCTTTAAAAAAAAAAAAATCCCTTTACTCTGATTTTAGTTTGATTCTTCAAGGAAGCAGAATTGTTTGGCCCTGGGCTTTAACTTTGTTATATCTAAAATGAGGAATTTTGACCAGATCATCTCTAAGGTTCTGCCAATCTCAAATTCTATGACTCCATGCCCATAAATAGGTGCTCTATTATATGGGCCTGACTCTAAGAATTATCAGAATGCAAGCAATGGAGAAATTACTAGAATGTGAGTAATCAAGAGAAGTCTCATCTTAGAGGCGGGACCTGCAAAGTTGTGACTGGGTTGAATGAATAGAGAGGAGAGGAGGGGAACATCATCAGTGAACAGGGAGCAGGGAGGCCCCTGGCAGGGAGGATTCACACTGAGGAGTAAAGAGAAATCAAGCTGGAGATTCACCAATGCATGGGTAGTACTTTCTACAAAGAGTCTTCGGATGCAGAAATTAATGTCACATTTCAAAAATAATTTACTATTACCAAATAGTATTCATCTTCATCTTATGACCTTTCACACAGTTTTTGTTCATATCATTTCTCTTTAAAGTGAATTTGGGGAAAAACCCCTCTTTTTGCTTTTCTAAAGAAAAACTTTGTAAAGTGCTATTATGCTGAATTTTTTTGAGGCAAAGTATAACTTTGATGTTACTTTTAATGTCACTGTATTCTATTATTTTTCTTACAGGTTTTATTATTGTGTGCATATAATACAAAGCTCATGAAGAGTTCAGATGTTAGACTTTCTAATTGTAGCAACATATTTGTTGACTCTTTCTGGATTCCATTGAATAGGCAAGTAAACATGGATAATGTTCAATTCTCTTAATCCTCTTTGCTGATATTTCCCTCAGTAATGTACAATGCAAAGCAAGGTATTTTTGGAAGAATCTTCCTTTCATTTTGAGGAGTACTATATTGCAGTGATTAAGAACATAGACTATGGGTCCGGAGGGTTTTAGTTTAAATGCCACTTGTACCCCTCACTGCCAGCACGATCCTAAGCAGCTTACCTAACCTCTTTGGGCCTCAGTTTTCTCACTGGAAAAATGAAAAAAAAAAAATACTAACACCTTGGGCAACTGGAGGAGCAGTTCACGACACTTCAGAGATGGTCAAGTACAAGGACATTGTCTGTACTACACTTTGCCTGTAACTTCGGTGTGTTTAAAAAGTAACATGGCTCCTTAATGTGATGCAAAATTAAGCCCCAAACCCACCAGCTCCCTGGTCTCACCTTTCCCTTTGTACTCATTCCTGTTTTATATTGTTTCCAGAGTCGAAATCTCTGCTTCAGCCTCCTGAATTCTTTCCTCTTCATCAAATAGGACTGGTCTCTGATATTTTTTCATGCTTACTTTCTCTCTTTTTCTATTCCATTTTAACACAATTTTGTTCCTTAATTCTTTAAAAGGTTTTTATTAGTTTATTTCCAACTCTGTTATTCATGACTCTGGTGACCTCAGCCTCCGTACCTCCATTTTAAGCCAATGCTCTGTCTCCCTTTTGAGTTATTGATAGGATCAAGCCAGATGAAGGATGATCATGCTTTGGGGAGCTGAGAACGCTAGTATCCATGTCTGCCAATGTTAGCTCTCTACCCTACCAGGCATCAAGCCAGAGCTTGGTGAATGGAGAATTGTTGCTTCTCTGTCCTTCCCTGGAGAGTCCTGTTCCTACTCCATGATTTTATTTTGAAGGCCCTCTAGTCTCTTCATGAAAGAGAATAAAACAAGAGCTGGTATAAGAACTGCCAGATTTTCAATTATTCAGTTAATTTCCTCCCTCCCTCCCTCCTTTCCCTCCTCCTTCCTTCCTTCCTTCCTTCCTTCCTTCCTTCCTTCCTTCCTTCCTTCCTTCCTTCCTTCCTTCCTTCCTTCCTTCCTTCCTTCCTCTCTCCCTCCCTCCCTCCCTCCCTTCCTTCCTTTTGCAGAATGGCAGAAAACCTAGGCACAGCTCATATACCAGCATAGCTAAGCATCAAAATTAGGAAATTTTGCACTTGGTATAAGTCCAAGAACATTGCAGGATTTTTTTAAGATCCACATGATGGGGTCTGTAGTTTGGCTCAGTGGTAGAGCATGTGTGAAACACTGGGTTCAATCTTCAGCACTGCATAAAATAAATAAAATAAAGGTATTGTGTCCATCTACAACTAAAAAACATATTAGAAAAAAAGAAAACAACCATACTTTTCCAGTGCAGCCACCATAGATTTTAAAAAAAAAAGATCCACATGATGAAAGTAATTATGATTTCTGCAGAGGAGAAAGTCATCAAACTGATAAGCGACTTTTTATTTGTCCTAAAAATTTCTCAGTCTCAGTGTGTTTGTGCTCAACAGTAGAGTTGCTAAAATAGGAACATTTTATGTCACTGAGGCCATCACACAGGATGGTGCCTGATGACCTTTCATGTAACCTACCCTTCGGTGGCACTATGAAAATGGTCTACTCTTCTCTCTGAGGCTAGCATTCCTTGTGTTCTGATGAGGGTCAAGATAGGACTTGTTCATCCTTTATAAGGCAAAGTAGCAGTTAATTGGGCTAGAAAAAATGGGCCAGAGAAGATTCTCCTTTTATTGTCCACCTGCTCATCTCCTATTTAAGTTCTCATGAAGGAAAAAAAAATTAATTTGTGGTGTTTTTGTTACAACAACAAAGAAAAATAGTGTTTTTAATAAACTCACATAAAGGTTGCTATGTAGTTCTCAATGATAGTAATGCTGTTATGACCAAGATCAAGTTCTCTGTGCACTCTCTCTGCCTTTAAACTTCCTGCCATCCATCTTTCTACTTCCTGCTGGGTCCTGCTGTCCAGGCCACAACCGACTAGGTGAGAGTGTTCCCAGGTGTCAGGGAGAGCAGAGACAGTGGGGAGTTAGTTCAGTCCAGCTGGGATAGTCTATTCAACATGGGAAGTCAAAGACCTGGACGAGGCATTGATCTAGAGGGGACAGGTGGGAAGAGGACAGTGAGGAGCATAGTCAGGCCAGAGAACGGAGGAATGGGCAAGGTGTTGGGTAGGTAAGGTCATGAGGATTAGGCCCAAGACTCAGGGTCACTTACTATTTTTTTCTTTCTCTTTTTGCTTTAAACAAAATAGAAAACCTAGCTAGATTTCATGTACCAACCTGGCTTAGCAACAAAATTAGGAAGTTTGACTCAGACTTTTTTTTTCCCTCAGTGCTGGAGATCAAACCCAGCATGACAGGAAAGCACTAGCATTGAGTTATGCCCAGTCTTATGCTCTTTTTGGAAGAGAAATAAGAATTTTTTCTCTATGTATTAGAATGAAGAATGGTGTTTTAGAATATTATCTTTCCTTTATGTAGTTTTTATGGTTAAGAATACATATAGTTACTTATTTTCTCTTTACAAAAGCCCTATGAGTTCGATGAAGTAGATTTTATTATTTTCATTTTGCAGTAGACAGAATTTCAGGGTCACAGAGGTTAAATGCTTGAGGTTCACAGGACCTGCTTGAGGTCCTGTGGCTGGTGTGTGATGGAACCAAGTGTGACTCACCAAGTCCCAGAAGTCCTCATTTTGTTCCCTTTCCAGTGTACAAGGCAGCTTTTCCAACATTATTAGAGATGACCCTTTTTTTTATGGGAAATTTTTCCAAACTGTTAACAACAGAGCATTACATTTTAATTCTTGCCTTTCTAATAGAAAAGTTTATAAAACACACTATATAAATTAAAATTCTATATATAATTAAAGGTACTTTAAAAACCCTTTTTACTGTTGAGAAGCCTCATTAGGGTAATCTAGTATCACACCATCCTGCAGATGAGAATGCTGTGGGAAACTGGAGAACTGACATTCTTGTATATACTCCTTGCTTTCTGGATTATTTACTTATTTTCTATAATAATTAGTCTGCTTTCTCGGCTGCACACACATATGCATGCACATTCTTGCGTGTGTGTAGTGTAGAGGACACTGAGGGCCATGCTGGTCACTGCCTCATTAAACTGCAAGCCTACTTCCTTCAGCCTCCCTCCACTGGTCCATCTTTGCTGTCACAGCATCCTCTGTTCACTGCCCCAGGGCCCCTGAAGTTTTCCATATTCAGCAGCATAGCCACTGTGTCCTCTGCCTCCTCTTTGGTTCTCGCTTTTCCTTCTTTCTTTATTTTTCTCCCTATCTCTGCCAAGACTCTCTCTCTTCCCCGCATGCACACACGCACACACACACAGTATGCACACTACTCTGAAAAATCATGGGCTTATCGATTGGTCTTTTCAAGTCATTGCCAACTTGTCATAATCTTATACCTTCAGGTCAGCCAAACTAACATAGCATGGCTTCAAGATTTATTTAGGAATAAGTCTTTTGCTTATTGCCTAGAGTTATCTTGCCCCTATAGAGATCTATTTTCTTTATTTTCACCTTCAAGAATGATTCGGGTATGTACCTTTCTGTCATTGTGCCCTTGCCAGTTTGTAATATGTAGCAACTTGAGTATGTAGGTAGATCCTAAACATGATGAGAGTTCGGGAGTGTCTCTCTGTCCATGTTGCTTGAATAAAGGAGTGACGGAATGATGTCTGGGGATGTCAGAAATCTACTGTTAAATAAATGAGGCCCTCCTGTATATATCTTATGGGTCTAAAAAAACTAAAAATGCCTTTCTTAACTTTTCACATAAAATACATATTTGTTATTTTTAGGGTTATTTCAGTTCATGAGAAACTATCTAATCTTGCACAAATAGCTGAACTATCATTGCCAGCAATTCCTGAAATTGCTTCAAATGAGGATGCATATAAAATGGAAGAAACAGAAGAGAAACCGATTGATAAAGATATGGAAGTAAGTTATTAAATCATGGAAAGTAGTATTTTTATTGCAGGATTGGTGCCATTACACATAATTATTTAAACTATTTTTATTTTGTCAGAACATAACTATGTAATTAAACTTGAACTTCAAGATTCCTCTGCCCTGTTTTCTTTACTGCTAGTACCAGATATGACCCAACTTTTTGCTACTGTGTTTCCTTCAGAGTTCTTCCAGGCATACTGATTACAAGAATCTGACAGCAAATGGAAAGAAGCCAATCTAGAGACTGTTCAGATATGACTGAATCCCAAGAGACAATGCTATCTAACTTTTTTCACTCTGTTATTTAAATAATTGTATTCCCAGGTGTGTGAATAAGAACTAGAAAGTGCAGATAAGCATATATGCTTTCAGACATTTTTTATGCATATGTATTATTTTCATCAAAGAAGAAGGGGAGGGGTAATATTCTGATATTCTGAGTGTTTTTTGTGCTTACCAACATTTTTTTTTGAGGAGAGGATCATTTCTTCTCTACCCCTCTGGAGTTCTGAACCCATGAGAAATGGGGCACAGGAGATGGATATATGGGGATTCAAAATAGCAGTGTTGGGGCTGAGGATGTAGCTCAGTTGGTAGAATGCTTGCCTCCAAAATAGCAGTGTCATTACTGATAAAGCTGATTAGTAGACATGGCTTTCAAACTGTGGCCAAAAGAACATATCAATATTTCACTACCAAATTATCCAGACTTTCCCACCTATGCATAGTCATCTAGCACATATATGTGACCACAGGGTGTCCTTCCTCCCCTGTCAGCTCCCTTCCAAGCTTACTGTACTTGGGAATAGAAATTAATAGTCTTGCACGTAGGGTGCTCCAAAAATATGAACAAAGATTGCCCAGAAGGGGCTGAGTCTAGCATACTCTGTTGCTCTTCCCATACCTCACCCATCAGTTAAATCACTCCTCGCTCCTGAGGAAAATTAGTAATGGACCCCAAAACAATGAAAGTATCCCTTCTTCTTTCAGAGTGGGGTGAAAATCCTTTACTCTCTATGCAAATTTTCATTTGCATATTAATTTAATTTCTTAAGATAAAAACTCTGTAGTTAATGTGGACATTTTTTTAAAGAAGACAAAATAGATCCAAAGGACCCAAAACAAAAAGGAGTGGTCTCCTACCCATCTTTTCCTTGCTTCACCGTCCTGCTCTGCAAAGCCAACTTTCAACTCCTTGAACTGTCTCTTTTATTTGTTTCTACATCTATAAATAATATGCAGTGTCACTAATGAGAGGTGAGTTGCCTGCTCCATGTCTCCTCATGCCAGCATCCAGGCTGGTAACATACCCATCATGTGCAACATGGCAGTAATTGTGACACGAGGGAGAAAGGGAGAAAGTCATATTGGCTCTTAAAGTTTCCGTCATGTCTTTTCCACTAACATTTTGTTTACCAAATAAGTCACATGTGATACCAACAATCTGTCTACCAGCATGGAAGTCTGAAAGTCAGAAATACTGATGAATAGCGCTAATAACAAACACGAAAATAGTTTTTTCTTTGGGTGTCAATGTTTAGATAAAATCTATTGATTTTCTGTTATGCATGGATTTAGCTAACCGTGTTCTCCCAACTTTTCCTTTTCCCTTCCCATGTAAATATTATCAAATCACAAAATTCAGCTAAATTGACATTTAGTGTTGATTATGATTCTGTAATGTTCACAGCTGAGTAAGATAGCATATGGTGGTTATTTTCCTTTCTTGACTTGTCTTTTATTCTTAATTTACATGAGTTCTCAAATGTTCATCCACAGATTTTTCTCAAGGGTTCATACTGATCACATGATGTCCCAATCCCATTTTCTTCCTGGAACCTTCCCTCCTCCCTCTCCAGTTGAAGGCTGGCTGCTCTCAGTGCTGGCTCTGTGACTCTGATTCTGGGCCTGTCTTTGCTGCTTTCCTGGTTGAGTTCCAACTACTTGGATCTTATCCCTCTTTTCTTTTTTTTAAATTTTATCTGAAAGCTTTTAGGATTTTCCATTTGTTTTTGGTCTGGTAGGACTTTTCTTAAGTAATTTTTGACTGGGTTAATATTTAACTGGTTACTAGTAACAAAATATTTTCATTCTTAAAGAATAATCTTGATGTGGCCCTTTATTTTCTTATTTATCTATCCATGCACTTTTATTATGTGAAGGCTTAAAAATTGGCAACTTGCCCAATTTTCAGAGTGTACTTGTTGTCATTTTCAGGTTTGATTTACCACAGAGTAGATGAATATGATTTTCAATATCACAAAGGCAACCAGTCCAGATGTAAAAGAATCTGTTGGGCAAGTAGAGTTAGCCTTTGCAAAATGTCACCTCCCAGCATTTGTGTCTTTTGTGCTCTGTGCCTGGATTTATCATAGAGCAGATGTCTTAGAATTTTGATTGTATATCCTTTTCAGTATCCTCAAATGTTCCGATATGAATTAAGATGCTTACTGATATACTGAGTCCCTAAAATAAGTCCTCCAATAGATCAGCTAGCTCAAACTATCTCAAACTCAGGAGATTTTGTACATATAGATTTGTTTATAAAGCGTGTTTTGTTTTTCATGTCCACATTCAAGAGTTCAGCTTTTAATTTTCACAATTCTTTGTAGAATACTGATGATCTGTTTTTTCAGCTACAGAAAAACCTATCAGATTGCATCTTTGAGCAATAGTCTAGAATATTCTCTGCTGCAAATGTTGCTAAATTCACCCCTTTATAGTTTTAACCTAAACTTGTCTGTCTTTTCAACTTAATTGACTGAGACAGGAGAGTGAGTAAGGATCCTAGAATGTGCTCTATCACTCAGTTTTACTACCTAAGGTCCATCTAGTTACCTTTCCAGGATGAATTTCCCCCTCATCTCTAAAATAAATGATCTTTTTTACCCAAATACTGCTGTGAGGTGGAAAGACAAGGCCTTTGAGTGGAATGAAAGTCACCAGAATGTCCATGGTGGTCGGATGTAGGTTTTGAATTCATCACAAAGAGCCCAATATTCAAGTTAAGAGGTTGACTGTACTGGGCAGACACTTCCCAGAAGATATATAGGTGATCAACAAATACATGAAAAAGTGTTCAACATCTCTAGTAATTAGAGAAATGCAAATCAAAATCATCCCAAGATTTTT
The DNA here is from genome assembly GCF_902686455.1 of Sciurus vulgaris. Lineage (NCBI taxonomy): Eukaryota > Metazoa > Chordata > Mammalia > Rodentia > Sciuridae > Sciurus > Sciurus vulgaris. Next base: position 157,042,641 of record NC_136465.1, read on the forward strand.
ATCTCACCCCAATTAGAATGACTGTTATCAAGAACACAAGCAATAATAGGTGTTGGCAAGGATGTGGGGGAAAAGGCACACTTGTACATTGCTGGTGGTGTTGCAAATTGGTGCAGCCACTCTGGAAAGCAGAATGGAGATTCCTCAGAAAACCTGGAATAGACCTACCATTTGACCCAGTTATCCCTCTCCTTGGTTTATACCCCAAAGACTTAAAATCAGCATACTATAGTAAGGCAGCTACATCAATGTTTATAGTAGCTTAATTCACAGTAGCTAGATTGTGGAACCAATCTAGATTCCCTTCAACAGATGAATGAATAAAAAAACTGTGGTATATATACACAGTGGAATATTATTCAGCTATGAGGAAGAATAAAATTATGGCATTTGTAGGTAAATGGATAAAGTTGGAGAATATCATGCTAAGTGAAATAAGCCAATCCCAAAAATCCAAAGGCCGAATGTTTTCTTTGATAAGTGGATGATGATACATAACAGGGATGGGGAGGTGGGGGACTAAGAGAAAAATGGAGGAACTTTGGATGGTGTAGAGGGAAATGAGTGGGAGAAGGAAAGATAGTGGGATTAGACAGACATCATGACCCTATGTTCATGTATGATAACGTGACTACTGTGACTCTACTTCATGTATAACCATAGAAAAGAAAAGTTGTACCCCATTTGTATACAATGAATCAAAATGTAGTCTGTAAAAATAAAAAATAAAAAAAAAAGAGGTTGACTGTTAATATAAACAAATCAGGAATAAACAGGGATGAGGGGCGAGTGGGGAATGCTGTTTGAAGGTAAATGCAAGCAGGAATCCAGAAGACCTGCCTTGACTTAGTGAAGGCTCTGGCTTGCTTTCATTTCCTGGACTGAACAGTATGTACCCGTGTGTCAAGCCTGGAGTAGAATAAATATCTTTCAAATTTGATGTTCTCTTCTGTATTTTTAAACTTGTTTTATGCACTTAGAAAGTGTCTCCTTATCTTTAAAATAGGGCATTTTAGGTATGTTCCAGTTCTTGTTAGTCTGTATATGAAAGAACATCAGATGAAAGAAACACTAATATTTGTTTGGGTGATCTGGCAAGCAAATTACCTCACAGCATTTAAAAGTTGAGAAAAGGAAGTAAAACCTAACTTTTTTTCTTTTTTTCCCATAATACCAACACCAGGGGCGGGGGAGCTAGATTCTGGGTTATAGCAAATAAATCTCATTGACTAAATTTGGTCATTCATCGTCATGACAACCTTCACTTGGAGCTAATTAGAAGTTAACTAGGACACTTGAAGAGATGGTTTCTGGTCGGGAATTGGATAGGCTTTCATAACTTCTATAATCTGATATATTTATTTCTATTACAATGTATATTGTTGGTGGGTTATGGACTATAAGAGTCCAAAAATATGATACGTGGGATAGTGAATCTCATTCTTTCTCACTTGCCTCCTTTTTTCTTTTCCAAGGGTTCAAAATAAGCCAAGAACTTTAGAACATAGATATTAATTTAAGTTGAATTGGGAGAGCTACAGAACAGGTCTTCTAATCACTTCTGGCTTGAAAACCTGTGTACCCTTCTAAAATGAACAACACTGGCTCAGAATGATTGAGTTATTTGAATCTGTCTTTCAGAGAGTTCAAGGGCATGTTCAGAGCATACCAGGCTTTTAAAAGCATATGAAAGATGCAAACCCTTATTTGGAATGATAGTATACTGATACGGGAAACTGAGTACAAGTTTTCCAGATCACCTATGATTAATTCAGCAAATACTCAAGGCATGCCTGGATGGTACAAGGCAATTAAAATTAGTATATAGTTAACATATTCAAAATATCAAAGTACTATGAAAGCATATAGAAAAATATAAGTGGACATTAGTATAATTATAAAATTCTTTCTGAAAAACCATTATGTGAAAAAGTTTTCTAGGCCAGGGGATGTGAAGATATTCAGGAATGAATACAGATGGGTCCCTGTCATGGAGAAGCTGAATCATTTTATGAATGTGGCCGTATACAGTAGTCAGAGGTCATTCATAATGATTCCAACCACCTGGTAGCCCTCTCAGCAAAGTGTGGCATTCAAAGTCTGATGTTGAAAATCACTGGAAACAACCAATATCTTTAGGGATTTTCTCATAGGAACACTTAGGGGTATTATAGTTTAGATATGAGGTACCCCTCAAAAGCTCATTGTGAGATAATACAAGAAGGTTTAGAGATGAAATGATTGGGTTATGAGATCTTTAACACAATTGGCGAAGTAATTCCCTGTAGGGATTAACTGAGCAGTAACTAAAGGCAGGTAGGGTATGGCTGGAAGAGGCAGGTCTTTGGCGGTGTGCTCTTGGGTTACATATTTGGTGAGCTGAGCTTAGTCTCTGCTTTCTGGTGTTATTTCTTGAGTTGCTTCCCTCCACCACACCCTTCCACCATGATATTCTGCCTTGTCTCGGGCCCTGAAGATTAGAGCTGGCTGTTTATGGACTGAGACCTCTAAAACCGTGAACCCCTAAATAAACTTTTCCTCTTCTACGTCGCTAATGCTGGTGTATGAAGGCAAAACAAGGGAAGCAAGAGTTTGAAGGCTGGAAAACAATTTGGGAAGTTTTTTTCATATTATATGTGAAAAATTATGAGGATTTCAACTAAGCCCAAGAACTGGGTGTCATATGTCCAAGTCACTCAGAAGGCCATCCCCCATAGAATGAATAAGCATTCCTTTTAAAGGAGAAATGGATGTGTTAGTTACCTTTCCATTATGTCAAATGGCAAAATGCCTGACAGAAATCAACCTAAAAGGTGGAAGAATTTATTTTGGTTAAACAATTTCAGAAATTTCAGTCCATAGATGCTTGACCCCATTGCTGTGAGCTTGTGATGAGAAAACATGGTCAAGAGTGCATGGAGAGCAAATGTGCTCACTCAGGGGAAGGAGAGAGAGAGAGAGAGAGAGAGAGAGAGAGAGAGAGAGAGAGAGAGAGAGAGAGAGCGCAAGAGTGCCAAGGGGCCTAGAGAAAATAAATCCCTTCAAAAGCACTCCCCCAATGACTTTAGGCCCCACCTCCTAAAGTTTCCACCACTTCCCAATAGTGCCACCATGAAGGACAGAGTCTTGAAAACCTGAGCCTGTGGGGGACATTCCACATCCAAACAGTGTAGAGGACTGAGCAAGGGTCAGCCTGCACCCTCCCCCACCCCTCACCAACCACAAGATGCCTCAGCTGCTTTCTGATTAGGGTTGAGTTCTGTGCTTTCCCTGTCTTCACGGCTGTGGCCGTGAGGTCATGGGAGGTACCCACAGTCCAACCTCAAACCAGCCAATTTCACAGCGTGTGTATGTGGTGGACTTCAAATAATGCCAGAGTAATAGAATATTGTAGAGACAAAATTTCTGTTTGATAAATGTTGAGACAGGCAGTGGAAGGCATTTATCAGGTAATACTGCTATCTTCATCTATTATGTGAAATAATGACTAATGATATAGACAGTGTCATTTTGCTTGATAGCTCTTGACAAAATCATGACAATAACCCATCAGGACTGTTATTGAAATTTTTATATAGAGAGGAAACACACTTTAACCAATCCTAAGAACTCAATTAGAGAAATAGAAATATAGATAAATTGGAGGAGCAAAGGAGTGAGTGTACGTTCCCCTCTGTCTGGTAAAGTGGACTGTCTTGAAGCCTCATCATCCTTGTGACCTTGATTAAGGCTGGGCCTCCTGCCAGCTCTCCATCTTTTAACCCCACAGAGCTGGCCTCTTTTCACTCACAATCACTTCCTGCCCAGATGGTCTGAATAGCTTTGTAGCTGATTTCTCTTTCCCTTGTCTTCTTTAAGGCCAGTTTACCTTTAAACTGTAGTCTGAATTACATTTTTTAAGGCAATCTCTAACACTGTTACCTTAGTTCACTTCCTTCCCAGTTTTCCTCACTTCTGTGTGACCTGCTATAAACTGACCTCTCCAGTTATTTGTCACCAAGTTTACTGACCTGCTTCCTATACAGGACTGCAGAAAGGACCATTTCTTCTTTCCTTTCTTTTAATTAGTTAATTTGTTTTTTGGTACTGGGGATTGAACCCAGTGGTGCTTAACTACTGAGCCACATCCCCAGTCCATTTTATTTATTTATTTATTTATTTATTTATTTATTTATTTATTTATTTATTTAGAGATAGGGTCTCACTAAGTTGCTTAGGGCCTCATTGAATTACTAAGGCTGACTTTGAACTTGCAATTCTCCTGCCTTAGTTGAATCTCTGCTGCGATCCCAGGCATGCACCACCACACCCTGCTAGAAAGAACCTTTTCTGATTCCTATACTACTTGAATTCCTACTGCACATTGCATACATGTCTCTTTCCCTGTGGGGTACCCTTGATCCCATGTGAAACTTCCTACAGGGCTCAGTTCCTATGAACCTCTTCCAGGAAGTCTTCCTTGTTCATCATAGTAAGAATTACTCTTGCCTACCTTTCTGTCCTACAACATGTCACAACAGATATGCTCTGATCATATTTGACTTGATATTTAACTTGAATATGCATAAATCTATTTTTTAGTAATCGTAAATTTATATGAGAGTAGGTTCTCTTTCTTCATCTTTGTGTCCCACAGCACTTACTATAATGTCTTGAATTGAATTATAGCTTTTTATTTTAAAATTGGATCTTTTCCATATGTGTGCATTTATTAAAGCTTACATATAAGATGGTTCTGGGCTGTAAGGTCTGTTGCTGTTTGGTTCTTTATGTTAAGGTTTTAGCCAGCATTGCCCAGTTATAATTTAAAAAGTAAAGTACTTTTAGCATTGTACGATTCTAAAGGCTAGTACATGCATGTATATGAATTCTATCATAAGAATAGCTTGTTGCTTCCGTCAGACTAAACATTGTGGGTAGGCATTTCTTATCTCTGACAATTTGTAGTCACGATTCCTTTAGTTGTGCATAAGGAAAATGACATTAGCTCAAGCAAAACAGGCTGGGAGGGAGGAGGCACAAACTTGTCAGTGTGCAGTAAGAAAGCCCGTGCGTAGCCAGTGACTGGAAACGGTGCAGAGGGCCTCACAGAACATGGAGCTGGAGAGTCAGGAGCCAAGGCTGCACTTGGGCCCTCAGGCCACAAAAGTTCTCTCTCATGTCTGTTTCCTCCTCTGGACAAACCATGTCACCTCTGGCCCAGTGGCTGCCTGTTGTGTCCATGCAGTAGGCCATGGCGGTGTCGTCAGTAGGCAGTGTAGGCATGCCATTGGCTCTTCCTTCCCTTCCATTTTCTCTTCCCATTTCTTTCCCAATCCCAGTCATTCTTCTCTGCTGAAATCCCTTCAGTCCAGGACTCTGCTCAGAAGAAAAGTGATTTTCTAAAATCGTATTTTGGTGTACGTTATTTGCTTGTTATTACACTGTGACATGAATCTTAACTGTGAATGTACAGGGAAAGAATCCGATCAGTTGCAGATCTTATATTTTGTGAACATGCTGTATCCTTTCAAATAGCCCTGAGGACTTCAGAAACTGGATTCTGATCCTCTTTGTCTCATCTTGGGAACTAGGGTTAGGAGTGGCAAAATGAGACATATAAAACCAATAGTTTATCATTAAATGTGCAGTATTTTACCAATAATAACAACCTCACTATATTGCCTTCTTCCTATTTCTAGAACATGATTATCGAATGCTGCTCTGAAATACTAGCTCTGTTTTTGAATGACAGAGAGCCAACACCACTAACTGAGGTATGTATCGCTCCTTTCAAATTGTATCTGGTTATTCACAAGTAGTGGTCTTGCTATGAAAATGAAAGCACAAAAACATCTAATTCCAAGTACTAAGGGTCTCACCCTCTTTAGTTGATTGGAAAAAGTGATAAATATGAGTTCATATGCTGTATTACTTTGGCTAAAAATATTCTTTGTGATAAAAAGTTTAGTTAGTACAGAAAATTAAGTAGCAGATCATTTTAAAATCATTTCGACTCTGCCATTCAGACCATAATCCCTATTAGCACTTGGGAAATATCTAGAATTTTCTCCCTGCATAGATGAACTTTAGAATCTTTCTGTCAATGAGATCATGCTTTCTGTAACTTACTTTATTCATTGAACATTAATACCATGCATGTATTTTTATGTGAAAAATATGCCTTGTCATACTTAATGCCTGTGTAAGAGTCTCTATTATATATTTGTTGTGCCAAATACTGTTACTGATAGATAAAGAGATTTTTGGATTCTAGTACATACATATTTGTCCCTTCTATGTTATCTCCTCAGAGATCATTTTAAGGAATTGAATTTTAGAGTAAAAACATATGTATACATATTTATTTTAAAATATACATATAAAATAATTTTAACCATTTTAAAGCATACAGTTCAGTGGCATCAAGAATATTCACAAGGTTATATAACCATTACCATCACTGTTTCCAGAATTTTTTCATCGTCCCATACAGAAACTTAGTACACATTAAACCATTAACTCCCATTGTTTACCACCACCCCTCCCAGCTCCTAGTAACCTCTATTCTACTTACCTTCTCTCTGAATTTGCCTGCTCTAGATACCACATATAAATGGAGTCATACAAATACGTGAATTTTGCATCTGGCTTACTTTGTGTAGCATAATGTTTTCAAAGTTACCCATGTTATAACATGTATCAGTATTTAATTGCTTTTTAAGCCTGAATAATATTTTTCTATATCTATATACAACATTTGTCTATCCATTCATCCATTAATGGATATTTGGGTTATTTTCACATGTTAGCTATTGTATATAATGTTTCTATGATCATGGGTGTGCAAGTATCTATTTGAGTCCCAGTTTTCAATTCTTTGGGGTGTATGACTAGGAGTGGAATCGCTGGATCCCATGGTAATTCTGTTTAATTTTTTGAGGAATTCCCAAATGGTTTCCCATAGCAGCTATACAGGTTTACACTTCTGTTGACAATGCACAAAAGTTTCAATTTCTCCATACTCTTACCAAGCATCGCTCTTTTCTTTAATAAAAGTTATCCTAATGGATGTGAAGTCGTATCTTGTGATTTCGATTTGCATTTCTTTAGTGACTAATGATGTTGAGAATCTTTACAGTGTGATTCTTAGTCATTTGTATGTCTTTTCTAGGGAAATATCTGTTCGAACCTTTGCCCATTTTTGAATTGGCATATACATTTTGGTATGTAATTGCAAATGGCCCTCCAGAAATGTTGCCCCAATTTCCTCTGCTATCTGTAGTAGATGAGAGGACCAGTTTATGCACGTGCTCGTTTACACTAGACCTTACCTCCCTCTTCTCCTCCTCTATATGGTTGTTAATTCTGACAAATGAAAAGTAGCATGTCATTATTTTGTTCTTATTTTTAATAAGGCCAAATACATTTTATATGTTTTTTGGAAATCCGTGTCTCTTATTTGTGAAATTGGTATACATTCATTAACCTAGACAACAAATATTTAGAGCAAACTGTCTCCATGCCAGGAAATCCTTCATATTCACTGGAAAGCCAGCGGTGATAAGCAATAAGACCCTGCTCTCAAGGAGCTGCCATTTTTTGAGGAGGGAAATACTGAGCAATTTATATGTAGGATAATTTCAGATTTTGTTAACTGCTAAAAAGGAAAAAAAATAAAACAATATGTGAGAGTAGGGACTGGCAACTATAGCCTGTGACTGCATCTGGGCCACTGTTTATTTTTTAAATAATGTTTTACTGGAATAATCTTGCTTGTTTTTCACTTGTGGTAGCTAGCCAGTTTCTTAGTACAACAGTAGGGAGGGGTTGTGATAGAGGCCATCCATGAATTAATCAGCTTTTCATCACTGTGACCAAAATACCTGGCATGAACTGCTTAGAGGAAAAGAAGCTTAATTTGGACTCACGGTTTCAGCCTCAGTCCATGGTTGGCTGAGGTCTCAGTCCATGGTCGGCTGACTCCATCACTCTGGAGTGTAAGTTGAGGCAAAACATCATGGCAGAATGTTGTAGTTGAGGGAAGCTGCTCAGGTCATAGCAGCTGGAAAACAGAGAGACAGGCACCAAGGGACAAAATATAAATTCCAAAGGTCTACTTCCTCCAGCCACACCCTGCTTGCCTACAGTTACCACCACGTAAAGTAGTCCTTTCAAATGATTAACCCATCAAATGGATTCATCCAGCGATGAGGTTATACCTTCTATAATCTAACCATTTCACCATTCTGAACCAAATTTAACCATTTCTGAACATTCTTCCTACATTGTTTCACACATGAGCTTTCAGGGAATATCTCATATCCAAACCATACCAGAGTGTGTGGCCTACAAAGCCTAAATTATTTATTTTCTGGGACTTTATAGAGAGAGTGTTTAGGCCTTTCTGATAAAGAGTAGGAAGGAATGGGGTCACAGCTTAGATAGGGTGTTCAGGAAGACCTCTCTAAAAAGGGACATTTGAAGTAAGACCTGTCAATAAGCTGTGCCCTTTTTACTGTTAGACTTTTAGCTTTGGGAGACAGTGATGCTGCTCCTCCCATCCCGGAGCCCTCATGGTGCCTTGAGCACCAACCCACTGCTATTGTTTCTTGAGTCATATTGAGTTACCTGAGTTTTAAATATCTGTAATTTAATCTTTATTTTTAAAAAATTCAATTGACTATTCATGTCCCTTTCCCATGTTTTAAATGGGGTGTTTCATTTTTATTGTGGAACTATTTTATTATGGAACTCAGTCAGACCTAGTAAAACCAGGCCTAAATCTAATTTTAGACAAACCATGGTTAGCCATAGTCACAAAACAATTGTTATCCTAAGATCCATGATGACTGATGTCAGTGGATTTGGCTTCTAACACTTGGGTTGAAAACCCAGACTTGAGTCTCATTAGTGGTATGACCTTGGGCAAATTATTTAATTTCTCTAAGCTTCAGTTTTTTTTTTTTTTTCATATGTAAAATGAGGTCAAAATATGAAGCTCTCACAATCATGGGAACTAAATTGGATAATATAGTTAAATATTTGTCACAGGGCTTAGTACAACGAAATGTTTAGGAAATATCAGCAGTGTAAGCATCACTGTCATCGTCATCATCTCCACCATGACTTTACCTTCCCCGTGTGCTTCATCCCCATCAACTATTTTCAATCAGATTTTTAGTATCCAAATTTGTTTTGAAAAATGTTAACGGTAGAATAAAAAGCAGAAATTATTTTCTTTTCCCATAATGTAAAATTATTATTGAACCTTAGGAATGAGGTCAGTGTGCAGGATCCCAACATGGGATCCCAGTGGTGAAAGATCCACCCATCCAAGAGAGGGTACCTCCCACTTCAACCTCATCCTGTGTTCCTTCAGAGAGCAAGACTTACCTAACAGTGCTGGGACAGGCCATGAGCATTCATGAGTGTGTCCCAAGAAGTAAATTGTTAGGCAAAATCACATGCTCTAGTGGGGCCCTTTTTGTCACCAGTATGAGATCTTGCTGTGCAATTTGGTTCCTTCCTGAACATACCTATTACAAATTACCTTTGCTTGTATTACCTCTTCCTAATTAAAATAAATATTGCTATGCATGACTTGTGACATAAAGAGACTGAGAATAGCAAGGATATGAAGGAAGGGAATGAATATCCCATACTAACCATCTTAGTGATTAATCACAGCGTATTAGTGACCATTAGGTATGATTTCTGGTCAAGCAGCAATAAAAAGCATTCCTTTAATTGCCTGCGTAGGTTTGAATTACTGCATTTCCCAAGATGTCAGGAAGGATTCAAACATGATGCTAAAAATATTCTCTGTTCTTACTGTGATTAAGTCCTTTAAACAACTACCTGTCCATCATAATTACTGACTCTGTGCTGCATATACAGAACATTGGTATAGATACTTTTGTAGCTACAAAGGAAACACAGATTAAAGTTTCTATTGACAGCTAAATTATTTTCATTAGTACACAGGATACAAATAAATTTGCCTCATCAGTTACACACATGTGTGAAAGTATGTATAAATTGAACAGATTAATGATTAATTTATGAATGTATATAATTTGAATAGACTGGAATCATACAGAATCAGTATAGAGAAGAGGTTCCTAAGAGTAAGTCCTGCTTTTTTTTTAAATATTTTTTTCTTGTTGTCGATGGACCTTTATTTAATTAATTAATTTATATGCGGTGCTGAGAATCGAACCCAGGGCCTCACACATGCTAGGCAAGCGCTCTACCACTGAGCCACAACCCCAGCCCCAGGTCCTGCTTTAAACATGGAAAAGTTATCTTAAGGTCAGGAGATCAAAGAGATCATATACAGAAATTGCAAAGCAGTTTTTCTTGGTTGCCCAGGTTTAGTGGGATTATTTGTTTTTAGTTCAGGATTTTTAGATTGACCTAGTATGGTATCTGACAATATGATAATAGTCATTGAAATGCAAAAGCTACTACTAATAGTAATGATAGTAATAAATATTTATTGAGCACATGGCAAGTGCAGAGGTTGTTAAATGTTTTGTATACATTATATCACTTAATATCACAAGAACCCTTTGAAGTGGATTACTATTACTATCCGTATTGTGGAGATGAGAAACTGATGCACAGGAAAATTAAGCAGTATGGTCAGGTGTTACAACTTATATGTGGAAGAGGCAGAAGTCATATCTGGGTCCACTGTTATCTTTTTGTGTGTGTGGAACGGGGTGGGGATCAAACTCAGGACCTTGCACATGTGAGGCTAGTAGCACTCTACTACTGAGCTTCACCCATCCCTAGATCTGCATTTGTAACTAGCATACATCCAAGGAATGTCTTATTATAATAGTAGAAGCAGCTGAGTGTGGTGGTACACGCCTGTGGATGTCGCTCAGTGGTAGAGCACCCCCGGGTTCAATCCCCAGTACCAAAAAAAAAAAAAAAAGTGACAAGGCAACACCTGAAAGAATAGTAGCAGCAGGTGCTATAGGGACTCAAGGAGGGAGAGGTGAGACTGTGAGATGAGAAAGTAAAAGTCACCAGAGTAGACTGATCTTTAGGATTCAAAAACAAAATGAGGAATGTAGGGAAACAGCTAGAAGGAGTCACAGATTTGAGGGGCAGAGGTGGTTGGGAAAAGAATTAGGAGGAGTAGAGGATGCCTGTAAGGACACAGAATGAAGCAGAGCCATAGGGGAGATGGCAGCGAACAGAAGGATCTGTACAGTACAAGTGAGGTAATGCTTGAAGCAAAAAAAAAAAAAAAACTTCTTCCTCTACACCTTTCTTTAGGTCGCATATCAAGGTGGGAATGGATGCAGGTAAGTGTGTAAGAAAAGAATGAGAGAAGTTGGGGCAGTCACCCAGTGATTTTAATTCTCCCAATTCAGTAGTGGGACAGGAGGCTGGAGAGCATGGTCTTCTAAGAGAAAGCGGAAGGTCTTAAATATCATCATCAGTCAGTGCCATGGGGGAGGAAGCTGTCCCAGGACAAATAAAAGGACTAAGGCCACTTCAAGATTTAAATGTCATGTTTGTTAGGACACTAGGCTTCTTGGTTTGTGGTTTTTCTCTAGCAGCACTTGGTTTCTTTGATATAGGAATGAAAACTGCCTATAGAAGCATATTATTTTATTAGGTAAATGCAAGAAGGAAACAGAGGTACCTGGAAGGTCAGAGTTCTAGTGAGACAGTCAATGGCATGCAGGAGGCTGAGGTGAATTGGAACAGCCATGAACTTATCTCATAATAAATAAAAACGCCTCAAGTCTCAGAAAACATTTCAGCCTGATGTCTGCCATTATTTCTGTAGCTCCTATTGAACATAAATTAGTTTGTGCAATGTTTCTTTAAAATATGTAAATTTAACCTAAAAATCCATAATAATAGTTAAATTCTAGTGGCATGCATATTAGTATGTGCATTATTAATGTACATTCCTTTTTACATGGCTGAATTTAGTGTGCCCATAATTTATTCATTTATATATGGTGCTGTGGATTATACCCAGGGCCTCACACATGCTAGATAAGTGCTCTACCGCTGAGCCACATCCCCATCCCTAGATCTGCATTTTTAACTAACATACATCCAGGGAATGTCTTACTATAATAGTGGAAGTTGATGATAGGATATTGGCATTAATCATATGCTAGTGAGTAAATTATCATTCCACCATGTTAACATCCCTCAGTTTATTAAGTTATTCGCATCTTCAAGACTATGGCTAATGTATCGATTCCATCTCGAGACTGCCTACACCTTATGTTCTCTTCTGACCTTTTGTGACTTCTGCATGTTAGCTGAAGCCGTTGCCTCACAATGCCAGCCTCTTATATTGTGCTGGGTGTCATGTAAAAATCGGCAGTAGCGCATCTCACCTGTGCTAACCTAACTCAGATCGCCACTTTTTCATCACTTCTCTCTTAAACCCTTGGCTTATTTATATCTATGCACTCATCATTATTAATCAAAATGTGTTATACGATATACTTCCACTTTTCTCTCCACTACGAGGGCTGATTGGATCTCATATAAGATTGGGTCATATTATGTTTTTATTCTCAATGCTTTGTCCCGGGTCTGGCCCCCAACAGATGTTCAAAAAATGTTAAATGAATGAATAGCTCATGATCCATCTTCCAGACATAGCTCTGGATTGCTATTCTAGTTCTACCATTATTAGTGACTTTGGGGCTGTCACTTTCAGTAAACATTTGTGAAGTGCCTCCTCTGTACCTGTTACTGTGTGAGGCTTTGGAATACAAAAGTAAAAGCCATTCTCTGCCTTCAGGAGAGCTGCAATTTAGTGCAGGAGACAGGCAGTCACGGAAGCAATTACAGTACAGAGTGGGGAAAGAGGCCTGAGGACTGAGCATCACTCTTGGGCTTCCCTAACAGTCTCTCCATAGTTCTGAAGGTGATGAACTTCAGTATCTTTTTAGCAGGATTCACTAATTCCCGCTGTGAAATTAAGCTAGTGACCCATGGTTAAAAGTTTTAATTGCTTTGACAAATGACTGCAAAATGACAAGAGTATCCTTAAGAAAATACAAACATGACCAAGGACACTCATGCAGTTATTTTCCTCTGATTAGAAAGACTTTTGAAAGAAGAGATCAAAAATAAAAGTCTCAGCTCTGGCAGCTGGCTCAGTGGTGAAGGTGTGATTTTTGGTTTTGTTCACAAGCATGGAGAGAATGGAAAAAATCCCAGAAGCCCTAAATGCAAAGAAAAATAAAGCAAAAAATTTTTAAAGGAAAGAAACAAACAAAAACCTCAGCTCCACTTACAAGCTGCAGCTGAGTGCAAGGCTCTGTGTGGGACTCGCTGGAGGAACTGGTGATGGCAAAGACAGAGTGCTTGCCTGGCAGAGCTGATGGTCCAGAAAGAGGACTTGGGGCTGATGCTTACATACTGAGGAGGCATGAGGTTTTAAAACGGATGATGGTTTTGCATGGAGATGGAGGGTGAATATGGTCAGAGTATTTAAAAGACCTGCCCAGGGTCACAGAGCTGGTAACTGTCACGGTCAAAAGTGACCAACTCCAGAGCCTGCTTTTGACCACTGTCATTATCCTGAAGCCAGTCCTGTCCAGACTTTTCAGTATGGGGCCTCTTGGCCTTGCAGGTGGGGGACTAGATTTACAATGTGTTCCCACAGGAGAGTTAGAGTCAGGGTTTATGGTGTGGTGGGTGTGGTAGTTAATGGACAGGCAGAGGGACATATTGCCTGCTTCCAAATCCAAGCCCAGCTCTGCTGTTTTTTGAGTTGTATAACTTCAGGCAAGTTGTTTAACCCAAGCACATAGGTTTCCCTATTCTAAAATGGAACAAAAATAATACTTACCTCATAGATGTCAACTAAATAACAAACGAAAATTCTCCGAGGCTCAATAAGTTTATTCAGGAATGAATATTTTGCTGAGAATATATATGGGCATATCAAGGAGTTTTGCCACGAGGGGAAATTTTTAAAGGCAAAATCAGTTTGTTTTCAAACAATTATCCTTGGTTCCAGGGATCATTAACAAGAGTAGTGTTGGCCCAAGGTTGACCAGGCTGTTGCTGGACAAACTTCCTCGCAGATGTATTTTCTGTGTAGTTATGGTAGCCTTTGTATCAGGTTATGGTTCTGACAGAGGCTTTCGTAACAGTTCTGGTTGTCAGGGATATGCGCATGAGCTTCCCTCCTTCACAACCTTCCTGGTTCTACTATTTTGTTAGAGTTTGACATGAGTGACTCCATTTTGATTCTGATCACTTTCACATGGGGTCATGGTGTGGATTAAGTGAGTTAACTCACATAAAATTCTCAGAATAGTGCCTGGCACAGACTAAGCAAGATAGTTACCATTAGTGTCATCTAAAAACTACTCGAGTTCACTTGGAATGAGACCTTGTAAGTAGACTTGGTTCCCTAGTAAGTGACTGTAGCAGAAGAACATAATGCCTATGACAAAGCCTCTGAGTATATCACAGAAGAGGCTGGAGTAATACAAGTGCTAGGAATGGCTGTATGCATCACTTCTAATCACATGTGTTCTGTGGTCTTCTGTTCCAACTGCTAACCTTACATAACGAAGCACCCAAAATTTAGTGGCATAAAATGACTACAGCTGAGTTAGACTCTACTATTTTGTGGGTCACATACTGGAATGAGCATAGTAGGACAGTTTGTCTCTGCTCCATGGTATCTGGGGTATTGGCTGGGAAGACTTGAAGGCTGGGATACTTAAAAGCCTGGCGACTGGCATCACTGAAGGCTCATTTGGATGGTACTTGATGTTGGCTGTCCGTTGGGTGCTGGGAACACAGTGTGGCTGTGGGCCAGAACAGAACATGAGCACTCTCTCTGTGGTTGTTGGGGCCTCTTCACAACATGGTGGCTGAGTTTTCAAGAATGAGCCTCCCAAGAGAACCAGCTAAGTTTCCATCATGTTTTAGCCTTAACCTTGAAAATTCTATAATGACTTCCCTACTTGTCTCAAGTCCACCCAGATTCAAGGTTGGACATAGACTCTATTCTTTGGGGCAGAAAATATCAAAGTCAAATTGTTAGAAGGGAGTATGGGAAGGGAATTGCTGTTGCAGCCGTTTGGGAGAAATTCAGTCTGCCATAGCACCCAATACAAGTCCTAATTTCTGGGACTATTTCTCCTCTGAACAGGGGCTTCTCCTAAGGGACCTACTTAAGCCATTTTTTAAATTAGTAATCTTTCCTAAATATACTGGGTTATAGCCATGGAGTTGCTGAGTGTGTTTATGCTCACAGGGTAGAGGATAAACTAGGTGGATTCTCAAAGGATACTTTGAAATAACCTGTGAAGTCTTTCTGGGTGTTGAATGGGGTTGCACATGCCCTTATTTATACAGGACAGCTTCCTTCTTTTTTTTTTTTTTTTAAAGGATGCTAAATCTAGAGGGTCACGCTAATTTATTTAACTTCCTTTGGCTAATTTTATTTTCTCACTGTATGCCTTTTGGTTTCTTTTTAACAAAACCTCACAAATAGTAGTGCTGACAACCTCTAAACTATTATTTACAGCCCAGAGTACAAGGTTCCATGTATTTCATAGCAGGGATTTATTAAGTATTAAAAATAATGTGTACTAATGTAACTTATTTAGTTAGGAGTTGCAGATTTTCTTTCTTTCTTTTCCTTTTTTTTTTTTTACCAACTAAGAGCTGTCTGAATAGATTTTATGGGCATCTAGAATTACATCTTTCTTCTGTGAGACATTATCATTCCGTCCTCAAGTGAAGAGTATCCTTTGTATGTAAGTTCATGAGCCATTCACTTAATATTCTTATATTCTTTTGAAGACAATGCCAGATGACATCAGTTCCACACTGCTTCTAAAACACAGCGCTGACTTTGATTCCATCCACTCACTGTTCACTTCTAACTGTCAAATTTGGCTAAGGGAAAAAGAAAACCCTTAAGAAAAGGCCAGGCTATTAATGTGCTCTTCAAAATGCTAAGAAAAGGCTAAGCTGTTTATAGCATTTCCAAAATGCTCATCTCTCTGAGATTTGCCTGCAACAGTGTCAGGGTGAAATACAGTCTTGTTCATCAAGGAACCGAGAGCCTTTGTGTTATCTGGACTGGAAGTACCAGTCCCACTTTCATCAGATGTACATTTGGGGGTAGAGTGATAAATTATATCCAATCAGATATAATTTAAAACAAGATATCTTGATATTATGTATTTGCTATAAAAGCAATGAGAAGTGTGTGTGCTCCTTGATTAACCAAGCCCAGCATCATCTTGGATACAACTGCACAGCAGTCTAGAAAGGAGTTTCCTGGAGGTTAGTCACTTCGTAGAATTCAGAAGGAGGCGAGAGACAGGGGTATCGTTAGCAAATCTGTTCATTCTTCTCTATTTTGCTAAAATGTGGGTTAAATGCTCAGTTTCATTTCTTTCTTTCACTTTGCTAAATTATTTGCCTTGATTAAGAAAACCAAACCTTAACAGTGGAATTGTATTATCATTTTAGGAAAGCATTTGATTTTTGCATCATAGAGCTGAATCAGTTGGAAAACCCTTGAGAATTCTCTTGACAAATGTTGTTTACCTTTAAGTAAATACACAAAGCAGGAGCAGGTATAAATTCATATCATTTGCCTTGTTTACTGTGGACACTAGCAATTTGAGATTTTTGCAGTTATTCTGTCTATATCCGTAGGTGCTAATGCCATCATGTTTCTTCCTCAAGCCCACGTGGTAGCATAGAGTGGTGGGAAGACACCTGGCACAAGTTCAAGTTCTGCTTCTAGTTCTAGTTCTGCCCTTGTGAACTAGTTACGAATCCTTAAAGCCTTCAGGTCAATTAGACGCTATGAAAGGTCTCGAAAACAATGTATCTGGTGAATAAAAACATAGTTGGATTTTTGGTTCTACCACTTGTTGGTTGTGAGACCATGAACAAGTTACTCTATTTCTCTAGGCTTCGGTTCCTTATCTGTAAATTGGTGATAGCTACTCCCATGTGGGACTACATTAGAAACTATGTTTAACACATTTGGTACAGCAGCACAGTGCCTGTGGTAGGCATTCCTTACATCCTGGTCATCTTTATTTCTCCCAGCCTTAAAATAGTGTGAGATGAATCATCTGTTCACTTGACCATTAGCAACTCCCTTCATTAGTGGCTTTTAGCCTACTTAAATGTTTGCTAATTCAAAGAGTAAATGGCCATTTAATAGATGTATCTTTAATGTTGTTTTTGACCATGCTTTTTAAATTAACAGTAGATTCACAATGCAGTTATTAAAAACTAATCCAGAGAGAGTTGGAGATGTCGCTGAGTGGAAGAGGGCTTCCCAGAAGGCGTGCGGCTCTGGCTTCTATGCCTGGCACAGCAAAGGAGGGAGGGAGAGAGGGAAAAACAGAGGGATCAAGCATGCCCTTTACCGTTTTCCTCTATGGCAACATCTTGCAGAACTATGGTACATCAGCACACAGTGGATTCACAGTGATACAGCAAGACAGCAAACTGGTTCACCACCCCAAGGGTCCCTGTTGCCCTTATAGCCACACTCACTCCCCTCCCCGCAACTCCTCACCACTAGCAACTGCCTATTTTCCAATTCTGTAGTTTCTTCATTTTAAGAGCATTATATAAAAGAAATAATACTATATGTAACCTTTTGGGGATTGGACTTTTTTAAAAAATCAGCACTATTCATAAGGAGCCATTAAACTATCCCTTTGATGAACAAAAATCTCTCTATGAAAACAGACACATGTTCTTTTCACAACAGAATTATCATTTGCCACGTTTGATGCAGTGTTCAGTGACTCCACTAGTCTTCCTACCCACCTAGGCTTTCCTTCTTCCTCTTCCTCTCCTCTCCTTCCTACTCCTCTTTTCTTGCCCTTTTCTTCTCCACATCCCTGTATCAACTGACAAAGGCTAATTGTTCAAGTTAGAGATAATAAAAAGAGTGAAATAGATAAACGTGTGTGAAATGCCTTTGAGAACTGCAGACTCTCTTAGACTTTTCTATGAGAAACTGCCAGCGCTGGCTGCCTTACAAGAGGGGTTTGCAGCTGCTGTGGTGTGTACTGACGTGAATAAAGAAGTCAGCGTGAGCAGGTTTTCTTTCCACACTGTGCACATAAGGTCTGCCCTCAGGTTTGCTGCTGCAGTAGGAGCTGCTAGCTAACAAAGCCCAGCATGCTTTGATTCTAGGCAGCAAAGTCCCCGGAACAAAACGCAAACTTCAGTTCTTTATGAAGCCTTTGCTCTAAAATAGAGCCTCCAGTTCCTAGTTGCTAGAAGTTAAGCCCAGTGAGCTCTCTCACAAAAAATCATCAAGAAATACCAAGTATTGTTAGAACTCTGGAATTTTCATTTTTGTGTCCCAGGTCAAAAGCCCACAGGCAGAGCCACAGAGCCCCCCCAGGAGAGAACCCAGCCACAGAGTACCCAGCTACAGCATTTCTTCCTTTAACTTTGCTGCTGAGCAGAGCCCTGACCTTTAAGTGCAGTTAGACTCTTACTCTGATAGAATTTCCCCCTTTTCAGAAATACAGTGAGGCCAAGCTTACCAGAGTGGAGAGCATTAGTCAGGATAGAGCAGGCTGTGCTTGCTAAAACAACAAGCCCCGAATCTCAGTGGCAGTACAGATTTCTTTCTGTCTCATGTATAGTCTAATGAGGATTCGGCATCTCTCCTCCGAGTCATAACTGTGCCATCTGCACTGCATAAGGAAACCCCTGCAGAAGAGAGGGCCACAGGATTTCCCTACACATTTCTATGTAGGGTGACCCTATTTTCTGGTATGTTTTCACAGTCACAGTTTACATATGTGAATTTAGAATAATGGTTCACATACTCTCCTTTCACTCTGACGTGTGTCCCAGTTCCATGAATTCTGGTGTGATCATTGTAATTTCTGCTTATATCCTGCTGGTCAGCCTAATAGGCAAGGATGTGGTAGGGAACATTGTAGAAGAGCAAGTATATATTTCAGTGACTGCTACTGATTTTTGGCACAGTAGGCCTTTGCAGGAATGCCATGAATTTTTAAACAGAAATAATACAATAACTTGAATACAAAAGCTCTGTTGAACTGATAGTATATGATATTGGTATTGACTAAGCATCCCATTCACACATTGTGATAGGCTGAGTAATAGCCTTCCCTGGGAGTTCTGTTACCTTGCATGACCAAAGATGCTATGCAGATGTGATTACATTAAGAATATTGTGATGTGGGGATTATCCTGGATTATTCAGCTGATCCCTAAATGGAATCACAAAGTCCTTCTAAAAGGAATCTAGGGGGAGATTTGACAAGATAAGCAGAGAAGAGAATGCGATAATGGAATCAGAGATTGGAGTGATGAGCTTTTAAGATGGAGAAAGGGGCTGTGAGAAAAAAATACAGGCAGCCTCTCCCCTCAGAGTTTAACCCAGTTAAACTGATTTAAGATTTCTAACTATAAGACAATAAGTCTATGTTGTTGTAAACTACTAAGTTTGTGGTAAAATTTGTTACAGCAGCAGTAAGAAAATAATATACAAGTACATTCTAAAGTAAAGCATGTGGCTTCAGATTCCCATTTCTAGTTAAGATAGATTCTGTTATTGTCCATTTTTACATGTTAGAAATTGAGGCCTGAAGACCTTAAGTGACTTGCCCAAGGTCCCTCAGCTAGTCAGCGTCAGGGTCAGGATCTATGTCCAGGTACACTGGCCCCTCAGAACACGTCCCTAACCACTCTGCTGCTCTGCTTCTCCCCTGGCACCCAGCTGCCCTCTGAGATCACTCCCACCATGTTTGTCAACCACTGGCAGGTCCAAAGCTCCCCATGAAATCCCCTGCTGCATGCAGCTTCTCCCCCACTCCCACCTGACTTCCATCTCCTGCTTCTCCCTTAGGTTCAGCACCCTGGACACCCACACTTTTCCAGCTCCTTCCTTTGGTAATTTTACAGAGGGTTCTAAGGCTTCTGAAGGGAATTCTCAAGTAAAGCTAGAATAAATATGAAATTATTGAATTTGTTTCAAATTTAAGTTTACAGGAAGATAATACCCCCTGGGAGACATTATTTCTGTATCTTCTTTCTACTCTTCTTTAATCTCTAATTCTCCTCCTCACACTCTAGGGGAAAGGGGATGTTCCTAAGGGCAATCAAATATAGTGATTAATAGAAGTGATACTGAAAATATATTAGTTTGTTTTACTAAGACTCACAAAAAAGCATCTAGAAATTTGTCATAAAAATTAAATTATTACCTCAAATCTCCTTTGACTGCATGTTGCCATATTGCCACTGAATGGTTCTGTAGTCATCCACTGAATTAAAAATCCTTGTGGCCTCCACTGAGCCATCCACATCCCCTTTTCAAGACTGAAGAACTTATTTTCCCAATTCTGGCAATGTGCTGGCTCATAGCCCTCAAGCTTTCAACTCTCCAGAAATTTCTTTCATCTAAAGTTTATGACCCCTTCTTACATCAAATTACTGGTTGAAATGGGGGTACAAAGAGCTGACCCCCACAACCACCACAATTCAAGATAACTCTGAAGGGCCATCCCAGCTTCAAAGCACCCCACCTTGAACTGGGCCCTTTGCTGTGATTGCATTTCAGTGTATCTTCTCCTTCAGCCTCGTCTTGCTTCCTTTCCTTTCCCCACAGGTATTAATCCCAGAGGTATTCCCTAATCCTAATCAACTTCTTGAAAGCTAAATTACATCTTAGAATCTGCTTCCCAAGTGTTTTTGTCAGCTTTCCATCACTATAACAAATACATGAGAAAACAAACTTATAAAGTGAAAAGGTTATTTTGGCTCACAGTTTGGGAGGATCTAGTTCATGATTGATTGACCACATTACTTCTGGGTCTGTGGTAAGAGGCAATACAACATGATGGGAGCATATAGCAGAACAAAACCACTCACCTCATTGTGAGTCAGGGAGAAAAAAAAGAGGAAGAGGCTGTGGTCCTACTATCCCCTTTGAGGACACACCCCCAATACCTAATACATCCCACTGGGTTCCACCTCCTGAAGGCTCCACCACCTCCCAGTAGCACCACTGTGAAGACCAAGCCTTTACCACATGAACCTTTGGGATGGGAGGGCAGGAATTAAGATCCAAACTATAATAACAGGAAACTAAACTACAACCATGACTGAAAAAATTAAAAACTGAAGACTAGTGATAAATACTTCTGAGCACACAATTAATCCTTAATTATTGGAATTAGAGGAATCTAAGGGAACGATGAAACATACTTTCTGGCTTAAAGTCTAATTTTTAAAACAGAAGTAGGAGGAAAACATCATACATATATCACCCACACAAGACTAAAAATACTTAATATAGTGTGACCCATAGTTCAATTCCATTTTTATTTTGACCTACCCTATAACAGTTAATTTACAAATGAAAAAAAAAAAAAAACCTTTAAAACAAAGACACCAGCCTATATTCAGTTCAAATATATTCAGTTCAATAAATGTAGTTCTTCCTTTCTCAGGAAATACTATCATTCCACAGTACAGAAATGTTTATCAACCATTAGCAAGCCCAAGGTTCTCCATGAAATACAAAGCTTTAAAGTCATTCTCTGGGGCTGGAGAGATAGCTCAGTCGGTAGAGTGCTTGCCTTGCAAGCACAAAGCCCTGGGTTCAATCCCCAGCACCACAAAAAAAAAAAAAAAAAGAAAAAAAAGTCATTCTCTGAAAATAAAGGTAATAATGTAAAATGAAATGTAATCACATTTAAGTATTATATTAGAATATATATCTCCACATCTCCACAGAGAATGAGAAATAGATGTTCAGTTTGACAAACTATCAAATAGAAGCATTTCTGTTAACTTCTCTATCTATGGGAACCTTTTCCTTTAACTCTTCCTTTTAACCCTTGATTATAAAAGCCCTGAACTTGCCTCTAATTCAGTCTCTTTGGAAAATGCCTTCCTAGTGAGAGAAAGCAGCTGTTCTTTCTACACAGTGCAGCATCAGACTTCAAAGGTGCATTTTTCTGGGCCTCAGTCTTAAGCACTCAGAATCAGCCAGGATATGTACAGCCTGAACTTTTGCTATTCTCTTAAAGTCTCTTCTGGTCTTCTAGGATTTTATCCTTAAATAGTTCTCTATGAAAAACATATACCTTTATCAACTCAATCACTTTGCATTAAGTAGAGTGCTTTGACTGGGTTCGCGTGGGGTGGGAATGGTAATGTGTGCAGAATAGGTGCCAAGGAGGAAAAGACCAAGACCCCTGAGACTTTGTCTAACTGAGCTCTGCCTTAGTTTGAATAATACTAGGTATAACTGCTATGTGGATTTTCCTAATACTTTGGACATTGATTATTGCTGGCATGGAAATGTTCATAATTGTGTTAAGTACAGTACCCCATTGGTGTCCAAAGTATTTGATCCAATTCTTTTTTTTAATTTTTTTTATTTTTACAGGTTGCATTTTGATTCATTGCACACAAATGGGGTACATCTTTTCATTTCTATGGTTGTGCATGATGTAGATTCATACTTTGTGCAATCATACATGTACATAGGGTAATGATGTCTGTCTCATTCTGCCATTTTCCATACCCCCTCATTTCCCTCTATATAATCTAAAGTCTCTCCGTTCTCTCTCACCTCCCCCTCCTCCAAGCCCCATTATTTATCATCATCCACTTATCAGGGAAAACATTTAGCTTTTGGTTTTTTGGGATTGGCTTTTTTCACTTAGCATGATATTCTCTAATTCCATCCATTTCTGATATTTACTATCCATAATTAGTTATGGAACCCACAAGTTAAGGGCTCAGTTCCACAAGATGGCCTTCACTTCAGGTGTCAGATGCAAATAGATGTAGCAAAGAGGGTGTCCAGGCTCCTCACATTTCCCCCTAGTCATCTACAAACTTGGGCCCTCCCTTCAGGTTCAGTAAATTAATAGACAACTCATAGAACTCAGGAAAACACTTTATTTCTGATTATGAGTTTGCTATAAGGGATACAACTCAGGAATACCAGATGGGAGAGATGCATAGGGCAAGGGTGAGGACCTGCCAAGCCCTCTCTGGGTAGGTTTACCCTTCCAGCACCTCCAGGCCTTCACCACCCTGCAAACATTCGGAACAGAGATTTTATGGGGTTTCATTTATAGGCATGATTAATTACATCATTGGCTATGATTAAACTTAATTGCTTCTCCTATCCTTAGCATATAAAAGACAGCAAATTCCGTGTGTTTTAAGAGCTCTGGGTCAGGAACTCAGGACAAAGACGAATACGTACTTTTTATTATGCCACAACTCTAAGCAATGAACATAATGTAAAATTGAGTTCTAAGCATATATTCCGCTGACCATGGTCTCCCACAACAACACTTCTCTGTGGAGGTCCTCTTCATGTATCCCAATAAGCAGACCATTGTTGGAAACATCCAGGTTGAGGTGAAAAGAGAGACAGGGACCCTCATGTTTTGGGTTTGACTGAAACATTTTGGGTCTGACTGACATTTGTTTTTTTGCACACATGAGATGATGTGTCTGAGCAAAAGCTGTCCTTTATTAAAAGGTGAACTCTGACCTTTATTAAAAGGAAACTCCATGCACAGCAGAGCCCAGTCCTTGTCAAGCGAGGGTGGCAATGCTAGTAGTGATAGTGGTGATTTAAGAAGGGTCTATTTTCCTACTAGACAATGTGCCACCTGAACCAATTCCCTGCACAAATGCTTCGTCCACTATGTCTTGTCTTTAATTTCCAATTTTCTTGTTCTCTGTAAAATGCTTTCTATAATATTATTTCTTTAAAATTTAATATTAAAAGATTTCTACCATCTCACCAATATGACTGTTTGATTTCCTATTATGTAAAAAAGCCTTTTCTGCCACATGTAGAGTTTTATTAACACAAAAATTAGAGTGATGAAAGATAATTTTATTCTCAGAAAAGTGTGAAATTTCCTGTGGTCTCGTAGAGTTGTATAAAAGCCCTTTCACCCTCCTGAGCTTGAGAGCCGTTTCTGTTAGAGTAGGGAGAGTAGTATCGATTATTGCTGGCACGGGGATGTTCGTAATTGTGTAAAGTACAATGAAACCAAATATATCTAGTTCTCCCTCATGTGAAACTTCTATTAGATGGGTCACCAGTCATTCATGACATCAGTTCTTAGTAATCTAGTATCATATTATCCTTTCTCCTTGAAATGTGTGTTTTTCCTCAGTCTAGGAAGAAATCCAATAAATCATTAGCTTCAGAGAAAGACGATATATTAAGAAGAGAGAGAAAACATGATAGAGAAACTCATATGTAAGAATGCTGGATGGAAAAACTATATGATTTCTTACCCTGAAGGCATTCAAAAGATTTTCCCCCTTGTCTCTTGCTCTGTGTTTTAAGGTTTTCAAAGGGCGACTGAGTGAAATTCATCCATATCACAAAACTCAGAGCTGTTCAATCTCCTGCTTCCTTGTCACAGTATAAGAATAAGCAAACCTAAATGATTTGTGGAAATTTGTTCTGCCTCCTCCCTGTTTTTGGTCATTTAACACTTAAAAATCAGTGAAAAGGCAACTGACACTCCTGAGAGGAGTAGGAAGGAGCAGGAAGAAGTTTCAGAGTAGGTGCTCAATAAAAACCCATTGGGTTGAGAAGAATCATAGCTATTTTGAAGACAATATAATTTTCCTTTCAATTGAGGTGAAAAATTGGAACAACAGAAGACAAGTTATAAAATCTTCATGACAACAGAATCTAGTTTTCATGAAGAAACTCATATAAAATATAGCATTGGCAAATATAGCACTAGAGAGAGCATTAAGCTCTAATGGCTTTCAAAATCCCCAAATAAGTTCAAATACAGGCCAGATTTTATTAACCTGTTTTTAGTGCACCACACACACACACACACACACACACACACACACACTCCCATTAACCTCCATTCCCTTCTTTTTACTATTTTGGTCATGAGAGGGCAAAATCATCATTTCTTTAATATTGCTCCGTAAAGTATAGTAAAGGAACTTAGTTACTTGCCAAACTGTGTTCCTCCTTTCCCTCCCTGGAGACTTTTCTAACCTAGGGGGGAAAAAAAAAAAAACAATAACACAAAACAGAATTCCTTAGTACCTTATGCTGGACAATTTGGATTCAAGACTAATTTTAAAAACCAAAATAAAACAAAGATTGAAGACTACATTATTCAACTGCCAATATTTTCTTTATTAAATGGCCAGGAAGTTCAGTAATTTCACCTGAAGTTTAAATTTATGTGAAATTCCCTATGGAAGAAAATCCTAAACTTCCCATAAAATTTATTTCCAAAAGCAGAAGCTGGAAATGTCGTTGTCCAGGGTACACGCTGAGCCTGTGGGAGGAAGGATTTGGTTAGGAGTGGAAGAGAGGCTGCATGAAGCAAGAGAGTCTTGGACCTGACCATAGTGGACAGGCAGGGTGGGAAGGACCTTAGAGAGTAGCTGGGTCCTGGGGGACCCAGTGCAGCAGAGTGATTAGGAATCTGTTCTAAGGAGTCAGTGTGCCCAGGCATTGATCCTGACCTTAATCTTGACTGGCTAAATAATCCTGGGAAAGTCATTCAAAGTCTCCAGGACTGGTGGGGATGTTCACTTTGTAAAAAATTATGTGGGCTCACTTTAAATGAACAATTGGGTTCTCTTGATATTTATAACATTGATGTACTTTGTGAGACAAATTTAGTGTTTTCACCTAAGCTAACACGTGAAAAGCTGGCCTTAATGATTTTGAGGACAGTGACTTTTCATTTTAATGTTTAATAAAATGTTTATTTCATCAATTACCCTAACCATGTTTAGGTGATTTCCTAATTTGAGTAAAAATAATTTAAAATGAAAAAAAATTTAAACTTCATTTGTGATAGTGGCAAAATTACTAAAAGCCTAGGTAAATATAACAAATATAATACAGGATATTTAAATAAAGATAAGGATGCAGCTAGTTTTAGTCAGTTGTTTCGCTGCTATGACTAAAGTATCTGACCAGAACAATTTAAAGGAGGAAAAGTTTATTTGAGGGCTCACAGTTTCAGAGGTCTTAGTCCATAGAAGGCCTGTTCCATTCCTCAGGGCTCCTGGTGAAGCAGGACATCATGGTGAAAGAATGTGGCAGAGGGAAGCAGCTCACATGTTGATCAGGAAGCACAGAGAGACTCTACTTGCCAGATACAGATATATATCCAAACCCACACCCCAGTTCCTGCCTCCTCCAGCAACACCATTTACCACTTAGTTAATCCCAATCAGGGGATTAAATCACTGATTGTATTTAAAACTCTTACAACCCAATCATTTCACCTCTGAACCTTTTTGCATTGTTTCACACTTGAGCTTTTGGGGGACATCTCACATCCAAACCATAACACAACTGTAGTTGCAATTTTATGATACCACTCATTAAGTAAACTTTCCTCTTTCCCCTAAATTGAAAAGTCAGTCAATTATATGTAAATATCTATCATCACTTCTAATGAAAGTTCTTAGCCAGAGAAATGGAAGAATTTTAAAAAGGTACAGGTGTTTGCTTTGTTAAAGATACAGGTGGAAGAATGGAAGAATTAAAACTGTCATTATTCACAGACAGAAAATCCAAAGTGTTTTAGATAAACTCTTAGGATAAATAAATTCAAGGAAGTTGCTATATGTACAATCAATACAAATGTATTTTTATTTATATATAGCATAAGCAATAACAATAAGTGAAATTTTTAAAAAGCTATCATTTATAGAAGTATCAGTAATTTACATGAATGTACAAAGGACTTAGATTAAACAAAATCCAGAACAAGACAAAACTGATGGACTTAAACTTCTATCAAATCTTATTAAAGAAACACAACAACACAGAATGAAACTGGAGTAAGTATAGATAAATAGTATAGAGTCCAGTGTCTAGAAAGAGAGAACCTCTATTCTACAAACATATAAATAGAATAGAGAGTCCAGAAAGAGATCTGTACAGATGCAGTGATTCTTCAGTACAGTGCAGAAGGGAAAATATTTTCAATAAATGAGTCTAGGCCAGATGAATATCTATATGGAAAAGCAACACACCTCAATCCTTACCTTACAGAATGTACAAAGTCAATTCCAAATTGATCAGAGGAGCAAATGCAGAAGATAAAATAAAGCTTCCAGAGGAATTCATAAGGAATTTTATCTTCATTACCCAGGTGGTGGCAAGGATTTCATAAATAGGATCCACATAAAAAATTACTAGTCATAGAAGAAAGATTGTAAGTTGGACTGTATTTAAGATTTCATTAACTAGGTGAAAAGACAAGCCACAGAGTGGAAGTAAAAATGTGTGTGTGTGTGTGTGTGTGTGTGTGTGAGAGTGAGAGAGATAGAGAGAGAGAGAGAGAGAGAGAGAGAGAGAGAGAGAGAGAGCGCAAAAACACAAAGGACTTCTTCGTAGAATATATTAAGAATTCCTATATATATCCATGAGAAAACAACTATTCAGTATTAATTGGGAAAAGATCTGCACTTCATGAAGAGACCTATACCCAAAGTATAGTGTTAATAGTTGTCAAGGGCATGACATTAAAAACATAAAGAGTTTCGTGACAGATATGAAATACCAGAATGGCCAAAATCTTAAACTGAAATTATCAAAGTCTGTAAAAATATGGAATAAGCAGAGCTGTCATACATTGCTGATAGAGAGTGTAAGCTTGAAAACTGTGGTCAAATTGGCCTAAAGGTAAACACATGCATACTCAGTAACCTGGAAAACCCCTCTTCTGTATGTTTCTCTAATTCTTGATCTGGGTGATGGTTTCATGAATATGTTCTTTTTGAAAAAGAGTATATATATATATATATATATTTCAATCATCAATTTACCTTAAAATTGTGTGCATCAATATAAAAATATAGAATACTATGTTTTAGCACAGATATAAACACATGAAGTACTTGACTTCCCTACCAAAGGGCTTAAAACACTTGGGTGTATAGAAAGGTAGGGGTAAAAACACAAGGGTGGGTCCTGACATTTTAGAGTAATTTCTGTTCTCCTGAGGACAATTAGTGATTTCTGGGTGACAACTCCTTTTATCTTTCTAATGTGAAACTTTCACCTGTGACCTCCATAAGTGAACTCACCATTTAATCTTCATGCTTTGACAAATGATGACTTGTTCATGAAGGTTCAATGACAAGGGTCAGAAGTCAGAATGCTCCATTTGTATCTAGTAAATATATTATGTCATGAAGATAACTCTAATATTAAATAAAACTAACATGGTCACATTGTTTTGTTAAAACCATTTCTATGTAATGGAAAGGGTTTTGCAACAAAAGAGAATTTAAAAAAACCAAATATTTTTAATGCCAATTATTATTTTCTTGTGTACTTCTTTGAAAGCCATCTACTAAAAGTGATTGAACATGAGAAGTTTCCTCACTATAAAATAGATCAAATGTTCAGTGCAATTAAATAGCAATGAGATACAACCAAAATAAGCATGGTAAATACATATAGTTCCAATGTATTAATATAGCAGTTAGAATCAATTGCCAAAACTGTTCCCTTTTTGCTGAATAAAAGTGATAATGAAATAGCAAAAGTAACAACAAAAATGAAGGTTTTTGACATTCCATAACATGCTACCTGGGGTTTGAGGAAATTCTCACTTATTTCTGGTCAAAGTGTTAATTGCTTCAGCTTATTTGGAAAGTAATTCTGGAAATAAATGTTAAAATGCAAAAGGTAAATACCTTTTGACTAAACAAAACAACTTCAAGGAATCACTAATACAGAAATCAAAAGCAGTTTACCCAGGGATATCTATAAATAGGCAAGCGTGTACAAAAAGTAGAAGCAACTTCTACAGAGAATGATGGAATAAATCAGGAGCGGGCCAGCACAGTGGTTGTGTACCCATAAAAAGGATGGATTCAGTAATAACAATATTATGTAGTTTTTATCGAGTGGTCATTGTATGCTATGCGTCTTTCTAAACATCTTATTTGTATAAACTCAATTCAATCCTTGTAACAACAATATGATATAGGAACTACTATCATTTCTATTTCATGGATGATGAAATTAAGATTTGGGCAGATCAAATACTTTACCCCCTCACAGAACTGGGGTGTAAGTCTGAATTTGAACTAGACTGTCTTACTCTAGAAAGCACACTCTTAATTTCCATGTATTTACTCTACCCTGAATCAATGAAGGAGGAATTTTTCTTATATATCATTAATCAAATAAACAAATAATGGTAATGTGGTCATCCTTTTTAAAAAAGAAAAGCAAAAGCCATATGGAAACATTGATTATATCAGAATTGATAAAGGAAAGGGGAAATCTCATTAAACTTTTTAATGCCTCTTTATTGTATGAAGTTCTAGAAAACATTGGAATACCTTAATGTTTAAGTGAATAAAAAGTTATCAAAATCAGCCTCACTTTTTTCAAGTTCATCATGCTCTTTTGAGAAAAGAAGGAATGAATGGTTCATTTAATAAGTAGTCAAGAAATGAATAAAACTTGTCCTCTAATTTCTTACCGTGATTCAGATCCACATCTCTAATTGTGTTCATTCTATGTAGCATGTGCTCGTTCATGAAGAAAAAGTACTTATCTAGATTGGTACAAAGTGGTTCCTGGTAAACATCATTTCCTTTCCATCAGTTTTGTCTTCTTGTTCCCGTCCTACCCCCAATCAAATAACCAACACTATCACCACAGAAGCAGTCTTTTATTCTGTTTTTCAGCCTGCTTAGGATGAGTTTGGCTGTACTTAACCTTCAGTCATGCCAACCCAGTGCCTCTTTCACATAGGGTGATCTCCACACATAATTTACTTGTGTTTCCCCCTTGACTGTAGTGTGACTTACACTCAAAATGAAGGAGGGAGATGTGTCAACAGCCAGTCTGTTAGGAAAGAAAGCATTTCAGTAAGAACAGGATCAAGAGTCCTATGCTTAGAACCATGAGCAAGTTTATATAAATAGTCCACATTTTGGAAGGACCTGATAATTTGAAGGCTAACCTATAAATCCTAATAGGATATAGAGTGACATTGTGACTTTTCTGCACTATAACAGAGATAGGAAGCTTTGGGCCTTACCTTAAGCAACAAAGTTAACTAACTTGCATATAAAATTATTATATGAAATTTGTGTCTGGGTATTTTGAGACTATAGTGAACAGTTTGAAAGAGTGTACTTCACAAACATTTTTATGCTTTTTTTCAGGTCCCATTTGATATTTCGCTGCCTTCTATATTCAATCTTGAGAGACTCTTTGATCTTGCTAATGGCTGTATTATATCAGGAGGAAGCCTTTTCAACTGGATAGTGTCCATTATTTCATGACCATCCTTTACAGGGTAATTTTACAAAGAATCTAATTGGTATTTTTCTTAGTTTGAAATAAGTTTCTGGAACTGTTCTCTTACAACTATAAAAATTATTTTCTTATGCAAGCTAGAGTTCTTTAAACTCTATAGTGTCAAGGAATGCTTTAGATAGCATTTGAATTAAATGACAATGCCATTACTAATTCAAACTATCTTGCAGAGGTAGCTAAAGAAAATGGAACAACTATTCTAATGTTTGTAGTAGTTTATATGAAGATGTGTTTAGACATGTCCATCCAGAAAAATCAGATTAAACCAATAGTTCCCACCTGAGAGCAGTTTTCTGCTTCAAGGTCATTTGACGGTGTCTAGAGACATTCTGGGTTGTTATAATTGGGGAAAGAATGGTATTGGCCTTTAGTGGGTAAAGGATATGGGTGCTGCTAAACATCCTACAATATATAAGATAGGCTCCCACAACCCATCCCAAGATGTCAGCGGTGCCAGTGTTGAGAAACCATGTATTAACTTCAATGTGTAGTAAATTCAACTCCAGAAGTTTGTCTATGGGTTTGGGAAGAACATTGAAGCAAATTAGACCTTCCAGATTTTATACTTCTGAGAAGTCCCATCTTAGTACTCTGACTCTGCAATTGCATATACCTGAGTTTGGATAGTAACTTCATCACTTGCTAGCTTTGCTACTTTAAAGAATTAACTGAGACTTTTAGGTCTTTGTTTCCTCATCTATAGAATGGAAACATTAGTGTCTTTCTCACAGGACTGTTGTATGTATCAAAGTAAGTGATTTGGTGCAATGAGGTGCTTAGCACAGTGTGTGATGTAGCAATATTCAAGAGTACTGGGAGTGCCTTTTCCCTGCCAGACTGGAGGAAGACCATGCATTTTTGACTCTGTCTAGCATCTAGAATGCTAAGCATAAATGCTTACCAGATGCTGGCCCATAAATTATTACTTGTGGCTAAATAAACTAAGTAAGTAAATGTGTTTTTCTATAGCTAAATGGGATTCATGTATTGTTCTTTATTCCCAGATTATGAATTTTCAACTTTCATACAGTGTTAAAAAGACCTTTTGAAATTTTTTTCAATTATTTATTTATTTATTTGGTACTGAGAATTGAACTCAGTGGTGCTTAACCTCTGAACTACATCCCCACTCCTTAAAAATGCCTTTCTCTTATGAAGCACTATAATAGTTCTAGTAACGAGTATTTTAAAGTGGTCTCACTTATTAATAAAAGGTGAAAAAAGGATCAATCTTATGTTGGTCCCTAATTTTTTAAGTGTAGAAATCCACGGAATTTCAAAATTTGTAAATAACCTAACTAGACTTGTCCTACAGTACTACATTAAGTCTTTCTGGCAAGGCATGTAAGGATCAAAAGGATTTGGGCAGTTGAAAAATTGCTGTAGACCTTTGCTAGAAGCAGGGATGCTATAGGAAAACAGAGGCATCCACGTGGAAATGCATTTGGTGCATTTGCAGAGTTCTTGCCTACTACCTAGCTGGTGTGTGCAGTTAGCATGGAAAAGGAGATGAGCTGTAAGGATGGTCTAGAACAGAGACTTGGGGCTGACCCAGTAATTGATGGGGTGCCATTACAGATGGCTAAGGAGAGGAAAGACAAGTATATGGCACTAGTCGACATCTGTAAAAGGAGGTGAGTGAAAGGAATAGCCTCCAGGGAGGATAAGCATGGAGAAGAAAAGGAAAAGTTCTTAGGGAGAGAGAGAGAGACAGAGAGAGAGAGAGAGAGAGAGAGAGAGAGAGAGAGAGAGAGAGAGAGAGAGAGAGAGATCACTTGCTTCTAGGTGGTGAAGGCTTCTAAGTCCTTTGGTCTGGGGCTAGGATTTATAAATATCTCTGCTGAGTAGAGAACACTTTGAAGATTTGCATTTCTCAGTAGAGGAAGTTACTTTTTTTATGCAAAGTTTGGCCACCAAGGGCGAGAAAGATGCAGTAGATTACCTACACATTTAATACAGGTGTGGAAATACCACATGACTAATAACCAAGGCCATTCACTTCAACCTAAAGTTAGCATCCTGAGTTCATCTTCCATTATTCATCACTATTAAGTTTTTACTACTTGGATGCTTATCAGTTTTTGTTATTTTAATTTTATATATTTGTTTATTTTTGTGGTGCTGGGAATTTAATCCAGGAGCACATTTCCATTGAGCTATATTCCCAAGCTGTTTATTTTTATTTTATGTTGAGATACTTTGAGTCTCACTAAGTTGCTGAGAGTCTTGCTAAGTTACTGGAGCTGGCCTTAAATGTGGCCATCCTCCTGCACAGCCTCCTAAATCACTGAGATTATAGGGTACCACCCTGACTGGTACATTTTTTCTTATTTATTAGGATGCGTGTACTGTTTTCTAGAAGCCTAGAAGGATGCCTGGCACTTCACAGAGATCTATGATTTTATATAATACTTGTTAGATGAATGGATGAATGAATGGATGGATGAAGGAAGGAAGTGACCAAGGCAATATAACAACATGGAGTCTAAAAAAAGCAGGAGGTAAAGTTATCACAACAACCTCCACTGTCATTACTACTACCACTTTGCCCACTCTTTCTGGAGCAGTTACATCATGCAAAGCACTGTTTTAGTAAGCACTTCACATGTATATCTCTCTGTGTTTTCCCAAAAATTATGACCATGGTGCACATAGCAGTACTGAGGTCATGTTACAGAGGGTGAAACAGAAGTGTAAAGCAGTAACTTGCCCAGTGATCGAGGTCAGCTGAAGATGGAGCCAGGATTTAAATCCCGACTGGAGAATCTGAGCTCTCCATTGCTAAACTGACTTCCCCAGCCATTGCACTCATTCCGTGGCTCTGGAAAATTTGTAAGTCAAGGGAGAATAAGACATAGCTGAGCTTCAGTTAAAATTGGAACACCTATTATCTGTCCTAGAAGGAGACTTATAAAACGACTTGCAGACCTGAATGTATGCCGCAAGAAATGTGATGGTGTGGGGGGAGGCCATGTTATCTAAACCAATATACTGTTTTTCTTGGGAAAGGCAGGTCCCTTCCAACCATTATAGATGATATAACATTTCAGTGTAGTTTTTACTTTTTCTCCAGTGTCAGTTATTCATAGATGCTGTTATTATTGGGTGTTGTTTTTGTCTCAGAAGAATACTGTCTAAAACTGCAACAGTTCCTGCAGTCACAATTTTCCCATTTTAACATCATTCTACAAAGTCCCCATCTCTTCTAAAATAGGAGCGGCACTCACTAGTTAAAGCTGGAACTTTCTGTGCCAGGTGCTGTGGAAATGATGAACTGGGCTAAAGTACAAACAAAAAGAAAATTCAAAATCTACCAGATGAAAGATGTGTTTATTTTCAGAAATGTCTTTCAGGGATTTTCTTTTTTCTTTAAGACCAAATAACAAGTTTGCAGCTGCTTTTTTCTTTTTTTTTTTTTTTCATGCAATGTACAGTATCTGCGAGTGCTTTATAGCATGCTCACACCTGCAATGCTTTCTATTTGTTCTAATCAGAGCAGAGAATAGCAGAAGACAAACTGAAAAGGGGAGGGAAAGGAAAGAAAAAAAATGGGGGAGGGACGGAAGGAAGACAGGGAAGAGGGCAGCTAAGCTAAGTGATAGGTAATAAAACCCAAGTGCTTCCCACACCTTGCTCCTTATCAATCTCCAAGCAATTGCTTTAGAAATTGACCACCTGCCAGCTATTCAGAGGCTTAAATGCAATGGTCTCGGTTCACTTCATGTGGGCAGCTTTAGACATTCCCCAGCCCAGCGGACTTGTTCTCCTTCACTGAATTGCAGGGGAGAAAATGGTTCACTTTACAAGAAACTTGGTTTTTGCCTCTAGTTTACTTGTTGTTCCTTTCTTCTTCCAGACAATATCATGCAAATGCCTCCATTCCACTTCCTGTGACTGGGCAGGAGGTGGTCATCTTCCTCACCACCTAGGGCACTTCCGGATGCTCTACTCATTTAACCTCTAATGGTACCCTTTAGCATAGTTTTGAACTATTGTATTTTTCATAGCCAGCTTTCTACCCTTAGCTCAAGGGTGTCATAAATGTGAGTCTTCCCTATATTTCTTTGAGTTTAATTCAAATCGAGGCCAGGTATATCATTTTTTTCTAATTTATCTTAGAGTTTCCATAAAATCTGGGAACTTAAGTGAAATATACAGCAAGGATAGTTTCAATCTACAATATATACAGATGTTGTTTATTTATTTATTAATATTATCTGTGTGCATAAGATCAGACAACTGTGATTTAGGAGAGCAAGCAATGGGCTCAAAATTTTACTGCATAACTACTTTGCCTTTCTCAGGTTTGAAATGCTGTGGACCCCCTCATGTGTAAAAATGTTTACTGATGCATTGATTATCACAGCAAAACTAAAATTTAAAAACCTACTAAATATCCCTCAGATGGAGACTAGATAAACAAACCACAGTACAGTCATACAGGAAAATATTATACTGAAGTTATAAATGAATGAGTGATAGAACACTAAGCATCTGCAAGTGAAGTAAAGAGACGTGTCTCAATCTGGATTCTCTTCAAAAGCAGGTTGAACAAAAGAACAAAATTAAGTGTTGGAAAAGGACGTATAGGAAGATAGCATTTACGTAAAATTTAAAGCAGGTAAAATGCCACAATATATTATTTATGGATGTGTGCACATATACTAACAATATATTTTAAACACAAGTTAATATTTGACACCAAATTCAGGTTGTGATCACCTGTCGCATGAAGAAGGGAAACGAGCTCTTGGAAGAATGCCCAAGATGTTTCATTTGTATTTGAAACATTCTCTTTCTTAAGTTGGATATTTTTTCTGTTTTGTCTGCTTTTTTGCTTTTTTTAATGGTATATTTCATAAATTAAAAACAAACATTATTTTCCTTCCTCGCCTTGTTGACTTTGTACAGTTTTTGGCTCACCAATCAGTAAACATTTCAAGTGAGAGATATGATTCAGTTCTCATTATGTGACTGCAACTGAATGGTTCACATCTGGTTCCATTATTTTGGGTTATAATGACAACTAATAATCATTTTGAAACTAATGTCAAACTATATACATATTACCAATTTTAGAAAACTCCATCTATGAGTGTATTGATTTTTAATATAAGATGGTACAGCCTTACTAAATGTTAATTAAATTGAGGCAGATTCCCAATACAATTCCTATCAATGGTAACTTTTCTCGTTGAACTTAATAAATTATTTGATCTTCCCAAATTATACACATGCAGATTGTTTTATAAGATTGCCAGTTATGCAAAATGAGGTTTACATGTAAAATCCATCTACCATCTATAATTTCAACATTTAAAAATTATATTAATAAGTTTCTCTTTATCAAAGATTCTTGTCCTATTTTTGCTTTCCACTTCAGTGGAGCCTTGTAGAGTTGCAACTTTGACACTAAAATTTCCATGGCAACAGATATTTTTTGTCATAAACACAGCCATGATTAAGAAGAAGGCTTTAGTGACAGCAGTTTTCTTCATAATTAAATTCATTAGTTAAAAAGCTGGGTTAAGAGGCATAGGAATTTCATTACAAGAAGTATGTTTTCAACTGGAACTTTGGAAACAATACAAAATTTAATTGCAAGTGAAATTGCATTTGCTCCTGTTTGATAATTAAGATAACATTTATACATTTTGTGTTAGACAGGTTAGAATGAAACTAATCTAAAACCAGATTCTGCCCAAGTCCAGACACCTTGAACCCTCCCTTTAAATTGTCCATGATATGAAAACTCAGTCGATTTCTAAGTAATTGAGAGATTTCTAAGTAGTTTCATAACTTTCCTAATTTAATTCTCTCCCACAAGATTCACAAGAATTTCTTGGGCTGATTTCTCATCATTATAAAAGCAATTTGGAATTAATGTAGAGAATTTATAAAGTATAGAAAGGTACAAAGTAGAAAATTTACCCAGAAGTCCACCACTGTGAAATAAGCAATGTTAACATTAAAATATATTTCCAATAGCATGTCTAATTATCTTCCCCATTAGCCAGGAAAAAAACCAAACAAACAATGTTCAAACAATGTTCAGACTCAAGATTTGAGGCAACTACCCACATTTCCTGAGTGTATCATAGAAGCTTATTGGCTGGGAAAATGCTCCAGTTGGGAGTGTTTAGACCTGGTGGTTTGGATGAAATGCAGTTAGAATAATCAGGATGTAATTAGAACCAAAGGAATTGTCCAGAGTTCTTCCTGGTAATAAAGTATACGGTAATGATCCATAGAAGGAGGAAAAAATCAAATCTCCATTTTGTCCTTTGGAGACGAGGCCTTTAATCTCTGTTTCATAGATACATTAGTGTCTCCCTGACAAACTAAGCTCATTCATTCAAGCCTACATTCATTTGATACACTTTTTTCATTTAATAGATTTTATTCGTTACTCTGCCTTTCCTTCCTGGTGAAAATGTCCCTTCTCTCTCTCTTTTTATTTAAAAGAATATATTTCAAATGCCCACTCAGTGCTAGGGACTGCATACGTGAGGGGTACTGCTTAGGCAGTCCCTTCCTTTGAGGGCTTGTGTCCTATCCAGAATTCCCACTCCTGACCATATGAATCACTGTTTGATATATCAATATCTGTGCTCCCATGTTTGAGATATCTGTGCTCCCATGTTCATTGCAACATTGTTCATCACAGCCAGGATGTGGACTCCACCTAAATGCATCAGCTGATGAGTAAAGAAAGAGAAATGAGGTATATATCGACAATGGAATGCTATTCAGCCCTTAAAAAGCAGAAACTTCTGTCACATGTGTCAACTGGGTAATGCTGAAGGACATTGTTAAGTGAAATAAGCCAGGAATAGACAGACAGATACTACACAGTCTTACTTATATGCAGAATCTAAAAAAATTGAATGCATAGAAGTGAGTAGAATGTTGGTACTAGGATCAGGGTATGGGGGGTGGTTGGAGATACTTTGGTGAAAGCATACAAAGT
The DNA here is from genome assembly GCF_902686455.1 of Sciurus vulgaris. Lineage (NCBI taxonomy): Eukaryota > Metazoa > Chordata > Mammalia > Rodentia > Sciuridae > Sciurus > Sciurus vulgaris. The sequence continues at coordinate 157,079,978 of NC_136465.1, forward strand.
TTCAGTTAGACTGGAAGAATAAGTCCAAGAGAGCTATTGTGTTCTAGCACTATGGTGGCCACAGTTAATCACGATGTATTGTAGTTTGAAAATTGCTGAGTAGATTTTAAGTGTTTTCACCACTAAAACAAAGAATAATACATATATTAGTTAGCTTAAATTTGCCATTCCACAATGTATACATATTTCAAAACACCAGGTCATACATGGTATAATTTTTATTCCTATAATTTTTTAATTAAAAAACTTTTTTTGAAAAGCTCATATCTAATGATCCCAGTTCTTCATTTCTCACTCAAACCAGGCATCTCCTCTGCCTCAGAGCCTGTCTGCACCATTTCTTCTCTGGTGCCTCCATGAAACACTCATGCTTTCCCATGCTTATTGTATGTCTGTCCCCTCCCTGAGGTCAGGCAACAAGGTAGGCAGATTTCACAAGGAAATTAAAAAAAAAAAAAACCTTTTTCCTATTTTGTACAGAAGTTCCTCATTAAATTTAGTTTTTCCTTTTTTTACTACTAAAATTGAACAATTTTCAGATTTTTTATTGGACCATTGCATTTTTTTTTCTATTTTTATTCCTTTTCAGGACCTGTACTCAATTTTTTTATTTGTATGTTCATCTTTTTCTTATCGATTCCCAAGACCCACTGATAGCAATGATATTAACCCTTTTTACATATTCTCCGAATTTCAGATTCTCATTTGCTTCTTGGTCTTTGTTTACTGTTTAGTAGTTCTTGTTATCAAAATTGTGGTAGTCAAATCTGGACCATTTATTTATATTCAAATTTGTTCAAAAAGAGATTTAAGGTAGCTTAGAAGAATGTATTCAATGCAAGGACAAGAGTATTAAATGCAGATAAGAAAAATCAGGCAAAGAAAACAAATAAAGATAGGAAAGTAATATGGGGCCAGGAGTTGCCTCAATTGTTTTTAAAAAAGATGCCATTGCGTGCTTTGCATTCATTAAAGGTTACCCTCAGATGTGGCCGACTGCTCTCCCATAGCACACGTTGACAAGCAAATCAAATGCACAAGATCAATGGTGTTGCAAGGGAAAAACTGGGACATACTCAGAAGGTGCAATGGTATTCCTAATCCTGATGCTAATCCCTACCTCTCTACCCATCCCCAAAAAGGTTTTCCTGCAAATCCTTATGAGAACACACTTTATAAACAAACCGTATCTTTAACAGCAGCCTACAGGTCATCTCACAGGTCAAGAATTACATTTCAAGAATTACAGACTCACATTTCAAGAATTACAGACTAATTTTTCAAGGATTTGTTCTTTGTTTTAATTTTGCGAAACAATATCCATTTCTAATTAATTAGTTTAAAATAACCTGGGAGGCATGCAACAAGGGAAGGATGTCAAGGAAAAGAATATTTTTTATTGATCTTAAAAACAGTTTTATTTTTGTATGAGGGGAAAATGCTCCAATATGACCTTTTACTTAGAGCAATTTCACTGGTCAAAAATACTTTTCAGGTATGTTTGGGGTAGCGTGGAGAAACACAACAAACATATTTGTCAAGATTTCAAAGGCTGATGCTTTGAACTGCTCAAAGTAAATTGGTCGGTCAGTCCTGACACTGCATTCAGAATGAACACAATGTACGACTAGTGTTGCTACAACCCAGGTAACCACAGAGTTCTGCTCCAGGTGCCAGAAGTCAAATTCAAAGCCGAGGGAAGAGATGCTTCTGCAGGAGCTGAGCATAATGGGAAATACTGGTACATTTTCTGGATTTCTGATTGAAGGGAAAATAATTTTTTTAACATGACATGACAATATTTTTTAGCTGATTTGGGATTATAATTTTTAGAGGGTAATAGATTCATAAATTTAAAGGGTCCGTGTAATTTATTCAGTTCATTTCTCTACTATCAGTTTAAATCCCCTGTAAATTGTCTCCCTAAGAAACAACCAGGTTAGGGTTGTAGCTTAGTGATAGAACACTTGCCTAGCACATGTGAGGCAAATGTAAAATTTGTGTCTTTGGAATTTCCTTCCAAGCATTTGAAAATTATAAAACCATTCTTTGCTCAAGGTCTGATCAGAATCAAGTGGCAGACTAGATTTGACCCACAAGCCATAGTTTGCTGACCCCTGACTTAAAAGACTGTCTGACCAGAGTTTTAAAAAGAAAAACAGAACTCTCTCTCTCTCTCTCTCCTGGCATATATTCTCTTTTCTCTTCTCTACACTCTCATGACAACCCATCTTGTAGCACCACTTATATGCCAAAATCCTCCAAATTTTTATCTCCAACCCAGACTGCTCCCCTATCACCAGACTCCTGTGGCCACCTGCCTACTTGACATCTCCATTTCCAGGTATAATAGCTTTTTGAACTTAATACAATCCTAACCTTCCAGGAATTCTGGCTTCCTTAAAAATGGGTCCAACTTCCAGCAGCAGGCAGAGGCATATTGGCATTCCCATGGAATTGACCCCAATGTCGCAAATGGTATTTCAGTGTTGGGCTTACATTTCTAACCTGTGTGTGGTGAGATGAGGAAATATTCTTCTTTTTTTCCTCTTCTAGGGATCTATAAAACTGAGAAATCAATCAAAAGTGTGTCATCAGATTGAAGAATTTTTCAACAGTATCTATCAGCCTTTGGAAATGTGGTGAGAAGAAATAGTGATGATTCAATATACTGCTTCCACTGAAAGTTCCAGTTCGGATTTGGATCTTGCTCCATCTGATTACTTATGATGGATGCAGATACTCCAAACATAATTTGAGTTTTTTGCTGTTATTTACACTTCTGTACATTTCTTTAGTTTGCTTTTATTTTGTCCAGCTAATCTATTTTCTTAGTTGCTTTCAACTTCCCCATTCTCTTCTGTGTTTTGAAAAGAATAAACATTTGACTAAATTAAAACTACCTTCTGATAAACATGAGTACACATGAGTATAGTCCTTCGTTTACTCACTACACGCTTTTTAAGCATCGTTATACAGTCCACATCATTCTAGGCTCTGAAGACACAAAGATCCATATGCCGTGGCCCAACGCTTAAGATGCTCACAGTACGTGAAGGACAACAGAAAATGTAAACTTACAATTCACAATACAACAGTGTAGATGTTAGAATGAAATGTTTTAGAAAGAGAGGGAAATATCAAGGGTTCACAGAGGAGTCCTTGCAGTTTTTACATTAGTAAAAGAAAAAGGTGAAAGAGGGAAGAAGGTGAAAAGGAGAATCCCTAGTCCAAAATATGGGTAGTTGAGTGGCAAGACAATTACTTCCGTAAAGAAGTATTGAGAAGATGTATTGGGTAGATGAAATGCCTAATGAGACCATAAATGAGGAGAATTGCTTCTTATAGTGTATGAGAAGATAATTTTTATCAGATAATGAAATTGTTTTCAGTCTTCGGAATGAAAATGAATCCCTTGCTAATGCAGATCTTGCTAATAAAGGGAGCGAGAGAGAATGTCGGAATTACACTTGGCTCGTGGTAGGCAGAAGCCAACCTAAATAGTCTAGGGGAAAAATGAAAGATAATGAAGTAATCAAAATAATTGCTTAATAGGGAATGTGAAAGATCTGCAGTGTTAAATTATAAATGTACATTTTCAAGAAAAATGAGGTGACCTTAAGGAACAGATTAGAAACCCAAACTCGTGCCGGGTAGAAGCAATGCTTTTCATTAGCAAAGCTGAAGATTAATTAAATCTGGGGAAGCTCTTTGAAATCCACAAGTGCGAATTACATTAGGATACAATACAACTGGTATATTGGTATCATAATTAATGATTAAAATAGAGCTCTTTATTAAATGTGTTCTGGCACAGTTTATGTGACAGATGTGAAATGAAGAGGACAAAAGGGTGTTACTTAAAATCAAAATTGACTTTAGCAGCACCTGCTTTCAAAAGTTTGTGTGTGGGGAGGTTGTTTAGTAGAAAAATACGTGGTGTTTGCTTCCCCCTTTGAGGCTGCCTAGAGACCCATCCCAGGTGTGATGGGGGCGCTGTGCCCTATCACCAACCTGTCTGGGGAGCTAGGGAGGCCGGTGGAGTGAGCAGCTTCTCCTTTATCCCATTTATCTCTGAGTCTTTTGTTTCAGCTGAATGATTTCAGAGACTGGGAGCAGAGACAGGAGAGAAAGGCTGAAATTCCACAGCTTCTTACAGTGTTTAGTGCCACTCAAGGGTGATGCGTTGGAGAAAATGGTCCATTGTTGACAGAGCACATTAAGTACAGGTAAATGGAAGCTGTGAGAAAGCAGGAGATGAGGGCCTGACCATTTTACAGTCACGGGAAAAGGAAAATTAATTTCTTGGAGAGACCATGAAAAGGGGAAGTGGGAAAAGGAAGAACATAGAGGGGGAAAGGGTGAGAAGCAACAGATATAAAAACCCCTTCCTCTGCCATACATGTGTGTCCTCTGTGAGCAACAGACATAAGTGGGGGAAATCAAGGAAAGGCGTCCACATAGGGTGAGTCAGAGAAGAGCCTGAGTCAGAAAAGATGAGGCCTCACCTGAACTGATTCAGAACACGGGAGCTCTGAATATAAAAATGCTAACCACCTTCCAGTCCCAGATGTCAGAGTTACACAGGGCATGTGGTCAGCAGGAACCAACTGGCACCGTCTGGCAGGGAGGGCAGGTAACAGGAACTGCCATTCCAGATGAAATTACAGCCATGTTTACTCTCTACTGAGCTTATAACTCACCACTACTGCATACCAAAATATGTTTTTTAATTTTAGCTTGGCTGTTACTTTGAGTTTGACATGATGGTTTTAAATTTGAGTTTGGTTTATGCCGTACCAACCTCAGATCATTTAGAAATGCTGCTTTCAGACAGATTTTAAACATACCTGTGAATTCCACAGAACAAGGGCCTTACATTGCCTTACAGAAATACAACTTTGAAAGATCCAATTCCAACAATTCTTGCAGAAAACAGGAATAGCCACATATATAATTTTTAAATTTGGTTTTTTTTTTTTGAATGAAACAAAAAGTTATATTCTGACAAGGGGGGGATAGAAGTTGGACAGCAATTTCGTTTGTTTAAATTATTTTTCTCATTATTGCCCTGTCCCTTGAATCCTCCAAAAGATGTGGTTTATAACCTGGTGTTTCACTCTTAGCTGCTTCCTTTGGACAAGCTGTGTTGAATCTCCCTTTCGCACTGTGGGTATTTTCTTACCAGGATCCTCATACTGTCTTCCAGTCACATTCCGTATATGAACAAATCCCATTTGGGGAGTTGAGATTCACTTTCAAGTATTCTAAAACCCTATCTAGTATAAATCAAATTTTAAAACTTATATCCAACTCAAATCTTTCTCTTGTCTTCCAAAGAAGCCTATACCCTGCAAAAAGGAAAAAGGCAGGCCTGTTTTCTCAGTTTATTTCACTCTGCCGCTTCTAGATGCTTCTGACTTTTTCTGTTGTGGTTTAGATCTGGTGTCCCTCCAAAAATTCATGAGTGAGACAATGCAAGAAGGTTTGGAGGAGAAATGACTGGGCTATCGCCTTAATCTAAACAGTGAACTAATTCCTGATGGGATTCGCTGAGTGGTCATGGAAGCAGGGGCGTGCCTGGAGGAAGTGGTTCATTGGGGGCATGGCTATTGGGTATGCATTTTGTATCTGGAGAGTGGAGTTTCTCTCTGCTTCCTGATCAACATGTGAGCTGCTTCCCTCTACCATACTCTTCCCCATAATGTTCTGCCTTTCCTGGAGCCCGGAGGAATGGAGCCAGCCTTCTGTGGACTAATACCTCTGACAACGTGAGTCCTCAAATACACTTTTCCTCCTTTACAGCTGTTCTAGTCAGGTCCTTTAGCCTCAACAGTGGAAAGGCTAACTAAAGCACTCTGACTTGTATTTGCAAGGCTCAGGAGAAAGATTGATGAGAAAAGGGTAGAAATCTCCTGTACCTCATGTCCTTATAACTTGCCTATGTTCTCTGAGCGTCAGATCCAAGAATGTGGATCCTTCAAATGCCTTCACACTCACCTCTACCATATTGTCTGGTACCCACAGACCAGTGGGAAACAAGAGCTAGGTAGGATCAGGGCAATTAGATTCCACTTTTCTATTCATCCCATTCTGAAGCACTGATTATCTATACAGTCACCCTGAGAAGTTCTAAGTACCCAGCATTTTCTGAGAAAATTCTTTGAGGCACATCATAAGGCAGTGGACAGTGTGGTAATACATTTGACATTCCTTCTTGCTCCATTCAGTTTTTTTTTTTTTTTCTTTCACACTTGCTTGCCCTTGGATTATATATGCCTGCCCCTTCCATGAAGAATCAACACTGATTTCTTGCCTTAGGCTTTGTTGTCTAGGAAACCTGGGCTAAGACAACTTTTTTAAACTAATACTGGATAGAGAAATAAGAAATTGCCTGGCAAGGATGGAGGATAATATTCTAGATTTAAAGAATTGTATACTTGGAGACCTAAGGCAAAATTGGAATTTGTCTTTTAATCTTAGTCTGTTTAGATTGCTATAACAAAATGCCATAAACTGGATGTCTTATAAATAACAGAAATTTATAAATTCACAGTCCTGGAGGTTGGGAAGTCCAAGATCAAGGCACTTGCAAATTCAACATCTGGTAAAGGCCTACTTCCTGATTTTAGCTGTGTGGAAGGTACTTACCAGCTCTCTGGTTCCTTTTTTAAGGATACTAATTCCAATCATGTGGTTTTATCCTCAATACTGAATCACTTTCCAAGAGTACCACTTCTTATTACCATCTCTTAGTATTTCAACATAAGCACCTCGGACAGAGATAATCACTGAGTCCATTGCACTGGACTTTTCAAGACATGGCTCAGTGGGGGAAGGAGCCTGGACTGGTTTGTTGTAGTGCTGATGTAGGGGTTGTGAACAAAGAGTCTAGACAGGTGCATCTTTTCACTATAGTGCAATAGGCTTCGGTAAGGAAGGGTGTAAAACCACAGTAGAATTTGAAGCCAAGGAGTGACCAGGACAGATATGCATTTCAGATTGCTCTGTCTGCAATAGGGAGCTGGATTGAAAGTGAGCAGATAAAATGGAATAATCTTTGCACATGTTCACTAGGGTGTGGTATTGACACACATAGCCTATCATATATCATCAATATATTATATTGAAGTACCCTTATTAAAATTGGCATTTTAATTAAATAGTCCAATAATTTCTTATTACAACACAAGTATACTAATTCTCTTTAAAGTTACTATAGGAAAGCCACAATGAAGGAATCATTTTGATGTATTAAGGAAAAATTATTGGATGCTTCTGGAGATTAGTTCAGTATAGAGCAGTTACGTGCCTAACTTGTGTGAGGTCCTGGATTCAATCCACAGTACAAGAAAGAAGGAAGGAAGGAAGGAAGGAAGGAAGGAAGGAAAGAAGGAAGGGGGGTAGGGAGGGAGGAAGGAAAGAAGAGAAATGAAATTATTCAGTTATAGGGACCGTTGTTCTGAACTAAGCTCTTACCCTAGACCCTCTCAGACCAGACTAAAAATCAAAATGGAGTCATTTAGGCTAAAGTTACCAAATCAGAGAAATGAGAGATAATATCCAAATTTCCTATATAGGTTAGTTTCTGTCAGCACAATAATGAAGTTCACTCTGGTTTAATTCTTTCACAAAAGAAGTGACCTAAAGCTGGCTCCCTGTCGCTTTCTTACAAGAAAAATCACTTTGAAATGACCAAACTGATCTTTGGTCTTTGTTTCTCCTTTTTTTTTCAATTCCTTTTCAATCTACAAAACCAAGCTCTTCGCTCCTCCTTTCTGAATACTTATCTATTTTATGGAATGAGGTATTCTCTGATTCTAGAATAAAAATAAAGTCATAAGATTTTTTTAAATTGCTGATGAGCCTTTATTTTATTCATTTATTTATATGTGGTGCTGAGAGTTGAACCTGGTGCCTCACACATGCTAGGCAAGTGCTCTACCACTGAGCCACAACTCCAGCCCCAAATAAGATTCTTAAATTGTTTTAATTATTGTCCTTTGACAGGTATTAATATATAAATGGAATTTATTGGAAGCCTTTCTAACTCTATTATCCAAAACTTGGAAATCGGCAAAGTGGATTACTGGGTTTATTGATGGCTTACTTGCAGGTTATTAGTGGGCATTATCTATCTTGCCTAAGTGGGGGGCATGTTAGTCAAAGTTCTCCAGAGAAATAGAATGAACAGAATGCGTGTGTTGGCAGTCTGGAGACCCAGGGAAGAGATGACATTGCAGCTCAAATTTTCCAGCAGCCTGGAGGCAAAATTTCCTCTTCCTCTGGGGAACCTTGTTTTTTTTTCTCTTAAGACCTTCGACTTTAGATTATGTAGAAGGAAATGAGAGCGAGGGAGGGTATGAAAAAAGGTGAAATGAGACAGACATCATTACCCTATGTACATGTATGATTACACAGATGGTATGAATCTACATGGTGCACAACCATAGAAATGGAATGATGTACCCCGTTTTTGTACAATGAATCAAAATGCAGTCTGTAAAAAATAAAATAAATAATTAACGATTTACTATAAATAAATAAATAATTTTTAAAAGAAGAACTTCAACTAATTGGACAAAACCCACTTTATCATGGAGGGTAATCTGCTTTACTCAAAGTCTCTTACTTTAAGTCTTCTAACTAATACTTTCACATCAATATCTAGACTGGTGATTTACCAAGTCAGTATCATGGCCTAGTTAGGTTGACACATAAAAATTGTCATCACAGGGGCTTGGTCTAATTCTGTAACAACCTTTGCTTGGCGTTCTGTTCACTCTTGATTGGGAAGTCTTATATCTCTTTAAGAATAAAGGTTACCTTGTAAAAAACTGATAATATTAATAAAAATGGTCTTGTTCCATAATAATATGACAAAAATTGCCCAAAAGAATGTAAGTGAAGAGACTCTAACTTAAAGGTTTTCACTTATTGTCTGATAGGATGTCAACCAGTTTTATGTCTAACCTACTAATCTTATTTTAACACTAAAAACTTCTCTTTCAAGAAATCTTAGCATCTTATAGGTTTCTTCTTTAATTAATGAATTAAATAAAACCTTTGACCCATATTCATTTTATATTTTTAAAAGCCTCATGCTTTCTACTTTTGAAAATTATACTTTGACAGGGAATAAATACATAGTATGCAATACAGAAAAGAATGACAATAATATTCAATGTGTGGTGCGTTTATTTACTTTAATCATGTTACAAATGGGAGTCAAAAGAACAATATTTTTGTTTCTTCATTGGTCTCTGATGAACATGGATTTAGGACTTGTACAATAAATTTCCCAACTCTAGCTTCTCTCTCATTCACTCATCTCCTTTTGAGGGAGCTTCTTACCACACATGTTTTAGAGCTTCTCCTTTATTCCATTCTTTTCTTGATTCCATTCTTAATCTTTTCTGTCCTTTCCTCCCCTCCAGGATGCATGGTGTAAAGTGTCTTCACGTTTATCATTTTGTTTGGTAATTTTCATTTTAACTCTGTCAATACTGCTGTTTAACCCACCCATGGAAATTTAAATTTCAAAGGTTATATTTTTAATTTCTACTTGCTTCTTATTAAAGCTTCCTATTCTTTTCTCATAGTGTCTAATTTTATGATACTGATTATTTTATGTTGCTAATTATTTTAAGCATGTGTATTTTCCTTTGTCATATTTTGGTACTATCAGGCACAATCGGGGTATTGATCCTGCTTATTTATGTTATGTCTGATCAATTTGTTTTATGCTGGATTCATTCATTCTCTCTGTCTCTCTCTCTCTCTGTCATGTGTGTGTGTGTGTGTGTGTGTGTGTGTGTGTGTATTTGGATTTCGATTGTCATTTTGAACATGGTTATATCAGAATTTTGCCTGTAAATCCTAAGTGGCCTAGGCTGAGGTTGGGTCTTTCCAGAGGGGATTTTACATTTGCCAGGAACGTCTCCCTGGGATCAATTATTTTGATAATTTTTCAGTTTGGTAGAACCAGACCCTGCAAGGGATAAAGGGCAGAGCCATGGTGACACATTCTCAAGGGAGACTTTTTACCTAGAGCCCCAGGGCGATTAGGAAAGAGTCCTTCTTTTTAACCTGTGCTAATGAGCAGTTTTCTTTCAGTCTAATATTTTATGAAGGATTAAATCTATATTAGTTTTCTATTGCTGTTGTAATAAATTATCAGAAACCATTGGAGATTGAATCAATTCTAGTTTAAGGAAAGGAAGGGGACATGGAAAGGGAAGGAAAGGGAAGGGAAGAAGAAGGAAGCCAGGAAGCAAGCAGGGCGGTCGGAAAGGGAGGAAGGAGGAAGGAGGAAGAAAGACCAACCCACAGAGAAAAGGAAAAGCGAAACAACACGACTGTATTTTCGTAGTTCTGTAAGTCAGAATTCTGAAACATGTCCCACTGGGCTAAAATCGAGGTATGTATAGGACTGGTTCCTTCCAGCGGCTCTAGTGGAGAAACCATTTCCTGACCTTTCCTGGCTTCCAGAGGCTCCATGTTCCTTCACAGGTGGCCCACATCCACCTTCAAAACCAGCAGCGCTTTTTGAAGTCTCTCTCACATCTCTGACCTCTTCTGCCTTCCTCTTCCATTTTAGGAGGACCTCGTGATGACATGGAACCACAGGAATAACCTATGATAACCTTATTCTTTGGTCAGCTGATTAGCAACAGTCAGCTGTAACCTTATTTCCTGCTTGCCATGTGTGACAACACAGTCACAGATTCCAGGAATGAGAATGTGGATATCCTCAGGGAACCATTGTTCTGCCCACCACACAGTCTTTTGAGGGCCTCAGTTTTATGAAAGGAACTCATAACTCCTCATTGTAGACCTCTGCAGCTCCAGGCCTCCAGGCCTGAAAATCTGTGCCCTTAGGTTGACAAAACCAAAAGCTTCATCCAGCCAAGTTGCAGTACCAGCTCGTATTCTCTTTTCCTTGAATTCTTTTCTTCATTGCATTATTCTCTCTTACAAACTCAGCTATAATTTAAAGGTTCTTCAAGATCATATGTTAAAAGTATAGGCAGTGTGACCTTTGGGAGGTGATTGGGTCATTAGGGTCTTCCCTTATGAATGCATTAACCCTTTCATAGATTCTTGGGATATCATAGGAATGATTCTTTTAAATAAAGCAACACAAAATTAGATGAACACAACCATGTCATCCTACAGGACTGCAGTTACTCTACTTGTTAAAAATAAGGAGAGACCTTACTTCTCCTAACATTTATGTAGCAATTCTGAGGAGTAGGCTGGCTTGGCTGGATTGTATTTAATATTTATTAGAATTATGGGAGTCAAACTGCCTCTAAAATCTGGCCAATGGTTAAGATATTTATGAACATAATTCTATTTTACAATGTAGAGAATATTAATTTAACTTAGTCCTATTTTAAATCATCTGTTCCTAATTTCTTAAATTTTGTTATTTATTCATTCTTTTTCTCACTCATTCATTTGATATATATTTATGAAGTATCTTTTATGTGCTAGTTCCAATAGAGTGTACAGCTAAATAAGACATTTGACCTGCCAGCAAGGAATTTGGAGTTTAATAAAGAAGAAACTGAATTTATAGTCTAACAGAATGGAGTTTTGAGAAAATAAACCCTTTGACCGAATGGAAAGTTTGTGTGTTTGTATGTACATGTTTGTACATGTCTGTTCATCAACCAGGTGGGGAGGGGATGTTGCAGTTATTTGTTAAACTTAGTGAAGTTTAACACACACACAGAAAATTTCATAAATCCAAAGTGTAGAGCTTAATGAATTTGCTGAAGTTGAATCTGCCTGGTAACCAGCACTCAGATAAAAAACAGAATTTTACTAACAACTGAGAAGCCCATTCCTGGTCTATACTTTTGTAGGGGAAGGGAAGAATGTCAAACAACTTTTCTCCCTGTTTTGCAATCTCCTTAATACAGACCTTCCTACATCATGAGTCACCCTCAGACCATTATTAGTCAGTTTTCAAAAATGGTTTCTCTGAGACAGCTTTCCTATCTTCATAAGCTGAAATCAGTGATGAAAGTCTCGGTAACTCAGAGCAAAAAAATTCCAGCCATCAAATTAACAGTCAGAAAGCATTTTGTTCTTCATAAAAGGTGCATCTACATTCATGGAAATTAAAAGGAAAGAAAAATCCATTAGGTCATGAGGTGACAGATTGTCCCTTCTCATATAGTTCCCAGGTTTTTCTCTAGTTTAAAATGAGATCAGCTGTTTTTATTCAAATACACCCTTTATTACAGGAAGTATGCCCTGAACCAGCTAGACACCATAACCCCACAGTGTTGCATCAAAGCTGAGGCAAGTTATTAGAAAAGAAGCGATAGAGAGCATCTTTCACTCTGTGTTCAGAAAGCACAGGATAGCTGTCTGACCCAAAGGTGCACCTAGATACAAGCGAAGCTTTCTCCATCAAGGCATTGGTACAGAGATATGGGGTTTAAGTCTCCTTAAGTGCTAATAGCAATCAGAAGCTACAAGAAATGCAAAAAGTCACTTTTGGGGTGAAATCTTCCTTTAATCTTTTGAAAAGCTTCATCACCGTTCCAAAAAAGAAAGAAAAGAAAAGAGCAAAAGCAAAAGCAAGAGTATATCTGCAGTAGACAAAGAATTCAGATTGGGACTTCTTAGGTCATCTATTTGATGTTGTTTCTATAGAATTAGAAAGGGTGAAGTTTGCCTGAATCACAGTCTTTGCATTGCAAATTTCAATAAAGTCTCCTTGCTTCATGACTTTTCTCAAAGAACTTGAAAACTATTTTCAAATAAACAAAGCTAGTAGCTCTTTTAGGCAGAAACCATGTTATTGTCTTGTTTCCCACAAGGATAGCAGCACTTAGGACATAGTAAGTGTTTCATATTTATTAACTGAATGAATGACTGTATGAAATCTTACCCTAAAAATTATGAGGGGCCACTGACACGTGTTTAGAAGAGGGGGGACATGGTGACATTTCATTTTTATAGAGAGATCTGTCTGGAATATTATGGGTTAGATATGAAGTGTTCCCCCAGAATGCCAGTGTTAATGCAGAACTGTTCAGAGTTGAAATGATTGGATTATGAGAGCTGTAATCTAATCAGTCCATCCTAGTTTGAGTGGACCCACTGGGTGATCACTGTAGGCAGGTGGAAGATGACTGAAGTGGGTGGATCCCTGGGGGTGTGACCTGGAAGGGTGCTTCTTTCCTGCAGCCCCTTCTCTCTGGCTCTGCTTCCTGGCCACCAAGAGGTGAGCAGCTGCCACATCCTTCTGCCATGATTTTCTACCTCACTTGGCCTCAGAGCAATGGAGTCAACCATCTGTGAACTGAGACCTCTGATACCATGAGCACCAAATAAGCTTCTTTGCTAAGTTGTTCTTGTCAGGTATTTTGATCACATAGATGCAAAAGTTAACTAAAACACAATAGTATGGAGCATATATTAGAAAGGGACAGACATGGAGGGGAGATGATTCACCGGAAGAAACAGTAATACCCTCGACTAGAATAAAGGATAGAATAAATGAGCTAAGGGAAGGCATATTAGGGAAGAAGGTAGGAATTAATTTGAAGGACACTTGGAAAGTAAAACCTATATGATCTAGTAATTGATGGAATATGGAGGGAGAGAAGGTAGGAGAGGAGGCCCCTGACAATAATTCTTGGAATTCTGGTTTGATCTTTTGGATGAGTGATGGATCAACTGGTTGCTACACAGAATATAGTAAGGTGCAGTAGGAGGAGTAGATTTGGTGTTAAAAACAGTGTTTACTATAACCCTTTTGGACTTGAGGTGCCCACGGGATGTCTGATTTAGAACCAGTAGAGTGGAAATAGTTATTAAAGCCATAGGTTTTAATGATTTTTTTTCCATAGGAAGAAAGGCATTATTATGAAAATCCAGAGGGCTGAGGGCGGAACAACCAGGACAATAGATATTTAGAGGTCAAGCAGAGAGCAAGGAGACCGTTACACAGGAACAGAGTTGATCCCAAAATGGCTCTTGGTATTTATTCTAGAATACCTGACAGTCAAGATAGCTAAGGTCAGGGACCTTTGCACCCATGCTCCCAAAGGGAGACATGAAACCAAGTTTTTCTTCACTCAACAGGAGGAAATATAGCATCCAGAGGCCCTAAGTTTTCCAGATTCTGAGTTGGTGGCCTGCCCCTTTTCATCAAATATGTAGATTAAGGGATATATATTCCCTAAAAACTGCTCATAAGATAGAATTTCTTTTCCTTAATGACAATTTAGCTTTGTTTTGGGTGTGAGATAAGCTTATAGAGAAAACTGATTACAAAATTAAATAAAAACAGAACACAGTGTTCACTCTGGAAAGCTGTGTATTTATCCCAGCAGAGATGCTACTGAACAAGACTTTCTTAAAATTTCTTTTTTGAAATTGCCTCAGAGTTTGAAAGGGTGAAAACCCATATCTTTTAAGAATACATATGAGTTTTCAAAACAAACCAGTTGTCATTTGGAGTAAAGCTTGGTTATAAAGGTGAGTAATAGGAATAGTAATTATCTCATTATGAACTATTTTGCATTGAGTACTTGTTGAAATGACATTTGGGACATAATGTTAAATATATTTTAAAAAATTATTTTCACCTGTTTCTTTTACCTTTTTAATGTGGCTGTAGAAAACGTAAAATGCATTTGTTGTTCATATTATGTTACTATTGAACAGTGTTAGCATATATGGTTCTACTTACATATATGAAAATTATTTAGGTATAAGAATATCTGGAAAATAACTTCAATATTCACCACTAGAACCTTTACAAAATAAACCATATTTATTTACAAAGCAGAATATTATGTGCTCAAAAGGAGGAATGAGTCCAATATGTACTAAGATGGGGAGTACTGGACTATATATTGTTCAGAGAGAAAAATAGAGCAGGGAACAGATGCAGAGTAGTGAATATTTGTGTTCAGTGTATAAGGAGCAGACTTTGAATGCATTATGTAAAATTGTACTTATATACAGAGTATTCCTGGAAGGAGTCACAAGAAATTATGCTTAGCTATTGTCCCAGAGAGAGGAAATCATGGATCACTGCCAGGGATGGGCAAAGATTTATTTTTAACTTGACCTTTTTGTACTGATTACATGTTTTGCAACATGTATTCATAATCTATTCAGGAAAAGAATGTTACTTACAGATTTTTATTATTTGAAAAGAAAACAGCCTTCAAAAAGAATTTTCCAGGGTAAGTTATGAGACTATCATAGTTTGTTTCTTTTTTTTTTTTTTTTTTTTTGAAGTTGAGGTGGGGGGCAGATGTATGTAAACCATGGTGACCTATGTATGCATAGTAGGTTTCTAGGAAATAGCTGTTCCTTTTCTGCTAATAGCTCAGATGTCATAATGGCATCTTTCCATGTCATAGGGGTCACTATCATGTTATGGCTTTAGAGACAGCAAATGTAAATAGGATGAACCTGCATGGATCCTGTGACTTACCCTGGAAGTCAGTTATTTCCCACCAATAAATCCTAGAAACCTACTTGTTTATGTTTCTATCTTTTTATCAAAATGGGAGATAGTTTGCATAATACATAACTTCCTAGTCAGTATAATATTTATAGACTGTCTTCAATTTTTATTATTTCATTAGAGACTAAAGCAAAGTTTTCCAGTTATTGTGTCCTCTGTGCTGAAATCTTCACTCTCCTGTCAGTCTCTTGATTCTTTGGCAGTTAAAACTCTCTTTTATTTCTATATCAGAAACTCTGCATGCCTCCCTAACCTCTTTGTCTACTTCTATCACCTCCTCTCACTTTCATGAAGTTTGTTGATTGATTGCTTCTTACGGGGTATGTCTGACTTTGTAGCCCTTTGTCTAAATTTAAAACACTACAGCCATCCTTCAGAAAATACACAGTGCTCAATCAATTGCATTTGCTCATAAAATCTCTTTTGTTTTTTGGAACAAAAGTCTCTTGATTCAGACTCCTTATTTCCATTCCCAATGCCTCTGCCTTAGTCCAGCCCCTCTTCATCTTGTCTGGAATATGTCAATTAGCTCTTAACCAGTCTGCATGTTTTCAGACTCCCCACTGGCAATCCATTTTCCACTTTACAGCTAAATTCTAAAAACAGATTCTAAAGAACAGATTCATGCATGCATTCATTCATTCATCAAGTGTTCATTAAATGTCTCCCTTGTGTCAGACATCATGCTGGGAACTAGGGACACAAAGTCTTTTTTTTTTTTTTTTTTTTCATAGGCAGACTCTATGTTCCCGTAACCTGATGTCCAGTGCAGGAGGCCAGTGAGTAGACACACACGTGACTTCAAATCCATGAGGATGGACCTAGAATGGTGTGGCAGCACTCAGCATGGAGGGGAAGTTTCTCAGATTCTCACTCTGATCAATTGGAGAGAACCAGGTAAAGAGGCAGGGGAAGATGTAAGGAGAGGCAATGGAAAAGGCAAAGACTAGACAGCATGGCGCATGGCATCTATGGTCAGGAAGGCTGGCCTAGTGTTCAGAGAAGATTTGGAAAAGTCAGCACGAGGTTGGTGGTGCTGGGCCTCAGGACCATGCAAAGGAGTTTGGACTTGATTCTGAGGGCACAGGCTTTAAGAAGAGCTGTCCTGTGATCAGATTTTCATTTTGTGAAGAATATCATTAGGAGTTTGGAGGATAATAGCGGGAATGGAAACTGGAAACTTGTAAAGAAAATTAGGAGAAGGCTGTTTTCAACAATCTAGTGAAGAGTAGAGGATGCTCCAAATCAGCAGAACACCAGCAGCAATCCGGAGAAGTGGACTGTTTGGAGATAATCAGCAATAGAATGGATGGGTTGTGTGTGGGAAGGAAGGGGGAAGTTCAAGAACTGACTTGCAAATATCCCATTTGAGTCCTCGGAATGCCTTGAGTAGCTACGGAAGGGGGAATGTTTGGGCATAGAGAAGTTGCATTCAGATGAGAGATGTGGACTGGAGAAATTCACTTATTTGTTTACTCATTCAACAAATAGATATTGAGTGTCTGCTGTATGACAGGCACTGTTCTAAGCACTGGTGATACAGTGGAAAACAAATAGAAGATGAAACAGAAATGACTATTTTCATGGCACTTTCATTTCAGTGAAGAAACTAAGCAAATACTACAAGAAAATTAATGTAGAATGTCAAGCAGGTGTGCGTTTTGAAGATAAAGTGAGGTGAAGAGACAGTGTGATGGAATACAGTGGACATTTTAGATATGGTAGTCCAGGAAAAGTTATCTTGGAAGAGGTGGTATTTCAGCACAAACTTGAATGAAGTGCCAGAGGGAACCACAGGACAGTTCATGGGAAAAGCATGCAAGGAAGAACTCTAGGGAACAGCAGGCTGCCTAAGTAATGGGTTGGTAGAAGCTGTAAGGAAGAGGGAAGGGAGAAAGGGATGCAGATGTGCACTTAAGAGGACCTCTGATGCTATCTGTATACTTTCACGGAAGACCCTGTTATCCATATTTTCATTTTCCACACTTTCAGTTACCTGTGATAAACTGTGGTCTGAAAATATTAAGTGGAAAATTCTAGAAATAAACATGCCTTAAATTTTGTGTCATTTTGAGTAGCATGATGAAATGTTGTTTTGTACTGCTCCATCCTGGCCCGGGGCATGAGTTATCCTTTCATTCAGTGTATCCACACTGTATATGCTACCCACCAGTTAGTCACTTAGTAGCTGTTTCAGTTACCAGATTGCATGTTACAGTATCACAGCATTTGTGTTCAAGCAACCCTTATTTTACTTAGCAATTGTCCCTATGCCCAATGGTACTGATGCTAGCAATTTGAATATGCCAAAGAAAAGCTGTTCTTAAAGTGATTTAAGAGTCATCTCAAAGTATCACAAGATGGGTGAGTATAATACAGTAAAATATTTTGCGAAAGGAAAAGACTACATTCACATAACTTTTATTACAGTATGTTGTTATAATTGTTCTATTTTATTACTGTTATTCATCTTTTATTCTGTACCATTGGTTACCTGTCTACTTTGGTGCCAATATCATGCTGTTTTTGTTACTATTGCTCTGTAGTATAGTTTAAGGTCTGGTATTGCATGGCAATCTTTACTGTTTAATTTGCTCTTCCTTTTTCTGGATTCCTTAGCACCCAGAACAAATCAATGATCTTGGAACTTGCTTTTGTTCCATAATAAAAACATTTAAACTTATTATTTCTTTCTTAAGCACTGCTATAGCTTTAATATATTTTTTTCTTTTTATATCTTTCTCTACCTAAATTTTTATATGTTTCACTTTTTTGTGCAATTTGATTTCTTCTTTGACCCAGGTCTGTTTATTTTTAGATGTTTGGAACTTTTCTAGATGCTTTATTCTTTTCTATTTATGTTAAACATTATTATGATCAGAAAACATGTTCTGTGATCACTCTTTTAAAATCTATTGAGATTATATAGTTTATCTTCATAAACATTCCATATGTATTTGAAAAAATGTTTATCTTGTAATAGTTGGGAGTACAGTGTTTTTTCTGAATGCCAGTTAAAATGGTTGATAGTGTCCAAATTTTCCACATCTTTAGTGATTTTTTTTTTTTACCTTATCTGGATTTTCTGTCAATTACTGAGAGAATTCTGTTACTGTTTCCAACAATGATTATGGATATGCTTTTTCCCTTTAGTTCTGATACTTTTTTCCTCATACATTTCCCAATTCTGTTATTATTCACATGGACACTTACAATTGATATAGCATCTGGTGTTATTTACCATTTTATCGTTATGAAATATTCCTCTTTGTCTCCAGGAATAGTTCTCATCTTGATGTCTCCTTTTGGAAAGTTGTATGTTTATGTGATTTATAGATTGCTTGTATTCTTTATTACACAAGACTGAGGAAACAATATTTTAACTGACATTTGTAGAACAATGTATTCCCAACTTTTACAAGATAAAAATTCTTTTGAAATACACATGGAACATTTATAGAGATAAATCATATAGTCTCAAAAGATTTTGCAAGAATAAATCTCACAAAGCAAGTTCTCTGATCACAGTAATATTGAATATCAAGAGAAAACAAATGGGCACAGAGGTGGTGACAAGAACAATAGGACTGTTCTAGGACCAGTGTGTAAGATATGATGAGACTATAGCACCAGCTGAAAGGGAGGAGTGGAAGTTATCACTTAGCCCTTTATCCTGATTTGACTTTTGACTACATGGTGTAATGGTTTGGAGCATAGGCTTCATAGTCTTATGGTCCTGGGCTTACCTTCTGTCTCTACTACTTACTGTGTAATCTTGGGCAAGTTAACCTAACTTCTGTTTCATCATAAGTACATAATAGTACGTACTTCATGTGTTTTTAGAAAGATGAAATTATACATGTGAATATTACATACATCTATACTTTGTATAATACCTACACCCATACATAGTGCTTAGCAAAGTACCCAATAAATATCTATATAATCTGTTATTATATTTTATTATATCATGCAACTTTTTCATATAGTCTAGTCTCAATTTTTCTGCTGGTTTCAATTTTCAGAGATTTAATTGTCATTTCTTTTCCCTATTTGCCCCAATTCTCCGTATTCTAGCTCCATTATTCTACTGTCTCAGTTCCCAATATTTTGTGCCTGTCCCTGACAAAATTAGATTTAATAATCTCAAGAATTATAGTCTATACAATTAAGGTAGTCCCTGCTTGCTATCTTGATCTTTTTCTTCTCCTCAATCTCCAGAATGTGACTAGGACTCCAGTTTCTCCCGAGGGGTGCGAGAATGGACTTTCAAAGAATGTTTCCAGTTACTTGCAATATGAATGCAAGTAACTGGGGTTTTTGTACCTAGGCTAGGAATCAGGTCCCTTGTGATGAAAGAGTAACACTTTGCAGAAGAAATGTCTTATAAGTACTCTCAGCAAAAATTGTCAGTAGAGCTAAAGGGACATTTGAAAATTCAGTTCAGCAACCCCCTCGTCCAGACTGAGAGGCATTCCCTTCAAAGGAATTTCCAACCAGATGCTGTTTGATATTTCTGACCTCACAGCATGATGGAAGAGATCATGGGTTTTGAAGTTGGGTGAGTTCAGACTCTTTTTAACTTTTTTCGTTACTTCTTAGCAAATTTCATGTGGTATTATCTGTTCCATGTAGTTTCCTCTTTAAAGAATCTTTCTTCAGCCCACATCCATATTAATTTCCCTTATTATGGGCGCTTGTACTCTGGTGTCTTCTTGGTAGCAACTGTCACTGTTTACCCTTTTCATTACGTCTGTAATTACTCATTAATGTCAGCGGTCTGTACTGGACTGTGAGCTCCACCAGGCCGGGGACCAGAGTGTTCTTTGTACTCTTGTCCACCCCAGGCTAAACCCAACACTGTGGCCCGAGTCAGCTAACACAGTGCCTGCCACACAGTAGGAGGTCAGTGAACAAATGAATGACAGAAGCAGCGCTCGGCCGGCCATCGCTGGGGCGTGGAGGTAGTCGTCCCGAGCCCAGATTCCCGCCCCACGTCTGGGATGACTTAGATTGCAGCCGCCCAGGGCTCAGCCCCTGCCGGGCTCCTGCCCTGCACACGCGAGCGCCGCTGGGGGCTGCGCCTCACTCCGTGACGTAGTCCGGGGCGGGACTTCCGGCCGCCGAAGTTTAACTAGTCCAGGCGGGAGCCGGAAGCCGAGTGCCGAGCGGGCTGCGCCGGGGCCCCCTGTTGTGCCGCCGCGGAGAGGTGAGGTCCCGGAGTACCCGGAGTCAGCCGGTGGCCGCCGGTCTGGTCCAAGCACTCTCCAGACGCCTGGCTGCCCCTCAGCCACTTCAGGGGACGGGCCGGAGGCGCCTGGGCTCCGCACACCCGGGCCGGCCCTGAGCGCCGGGCGGTTGCCCCGCAGGGGCGCGGCGGCCGGGGAAGTGCCCCGGGAGTCGCGGGCCGGGGTCACGCACCTCCGTCCGCGACTGCTCCGCCTGGTCCCGAGGGGCAGACCGGGCCCGCCAGGGTAGGTTGGCGGCGGCTGTAGGGGGTTGCGCTGCCTCCGGAAAGTTTGCCTCTTCCCCGCAAGTCCGTCTCCCTTTTTTGTAAACCTCCTTACGGTTCGTTTGGCGGGCACTCGAATGCATTTTACAGGGTAACTCCAGCTGAGCCGTTCTCTGGCGACTAGAGTGCGTCCTGGTGGAGGAAAGTTGGAGAAGTTTTGTTCAGCTGAGTGTCGTTGGATTGTTGCGGGCAGCTACCATCCCTAAACCGTAATGGCGTGGTGCCCGGTTTATTCTTAGTGCCCTAGCAGATCTGTTTGGATGGGACCCCCCCTTTCAAGAGCTGATGTAATGCTTCTCCCGTAAATGTGCACAGATCTCAGAAGATGGGTGGTAGGTAGGTAGATGGTCCTCTTTCCCGCTTAGAGAAGAAAACATTTAATAATTGACAAGGTTACCATCACCTAAGTTAGGGCAGCCCTTTGAATCCAGCTTTTCTGAACTTTGACTTAAGTGATGTGCCCACTACACCACACTGACCAGTGGAAACCAGGTACGATTATGGTAGCCACATCTTGCAGTTGTGTTTTCTAGAGATCACCTTTCCAGTATCTCATTGTTAACTTGAGTAGGGAAACAAGAGGGCATAGGTTACATGTTTAAAACACCAAATCGAAACATTGTATATCTACATTTCAACAGGTGCCTTTTTAATGACTTTTAGCACTGTATATTTGATGAAAGGAGCATAATAAAACGTGTGTGAGTTTTCTGGCTAAGAGTGTTAGCTTTTTAATATTTAAAATTTTTTTGTCTCTTGAGAATGAAAGGTTGCTATAATATGCCTTTAATTTGCCCTCTCAACTGGAGTATATTGGACATAAATGTGATGCTTTCCTGATGACTTGGGGACCTGTATGACATGGCTATTGATCTGCAATACTCTTTCACTGTCCCTACCAGGAAGGTGTTGGGAGTGTACTTTGCAGTTTTCTTTCACATGTACTTTTGAGCATTTTTTCCCCTTACCTATCATTCATACTACTTGCTGCTCTTTAAAGTATTTTCCTAGAGCACCGTCCTTGCCTCATGTCTTCTAGACTGCCTTTGGTTGTGAGATTACCTTGTTAGAATTATGTAGTGCCTTTACATAGTGCATACTGTAAATAAATGATGAAAGTGAGGGCATCATAGATCAAGAATTGGTATGGGATAAAGTGGCATCTCTTTTGATGGTATTGCTAATTTTAGTTATTTGGAAAACTTGGGATGACAGGGTTCAGACTCTCAAGAACACCAGTTTAGGGTACATTTTTAAGAGATTAGAGAGTTATTTTTAACACTTAGGTATTGAGTACCTACTGTGTGCCAGGAATGTTTCAAGATTCTCGTATGGGAAGGCAGACATTATTTTGAGAACAAATAGGAATTTCAGATAGTAGTAAATGCCATGAAAAAGAAATGAAATTGGACAGTAGAATACAGAGTAACTGGTAAAGGACCACTTTAGCCGCAATGGTCAGGGAAGACCTTTCTGAAGCAGAGACACTTGAGCTGAGACCTGAATGATGAGAAGTTGACCATGGGGCAGCAAATGAAAAGACACTAAGGTGAGAATGACCTTGTCCTGTCCTATGAGACAGAAGGCCACTGTGTCCAGAGTCTGGTGGCCCTTGGGGAAAAGAGTTACACAGTAGCCCGGTCATGTAAGGTAGGGTAAGGAAGTTGGATTTTATCATAATTGCTGTTAGAGAACTATTGGAAGGGTCATCCAAGAGTATGTGATGTATATTTCAGAAAGGTCACTTCTACTTTGTGGTGAGTGCACTAGAGTAAAAAAGGACAAAGCTGTTTATTTTAGATTAGATGTTTCATTTCAGCAGGGTTTTTTTTTTTTTTTTCTTTCCCATCCTTGTTTAAATATATTCTAAATTTTTTTTGTAGGCAGCCATGCAGGAAAACCTCAGATTTGCTTCATCAGGAGATGATGTTAAAATATGGGATGCTTCATCTATGACACTGGTGGATAAATTTAACCCCCACACATCACCACATGGAATCAGTTCAATGTGTTGGAGCAGCAATAGTATCCTTTTTTTTTTTTAAGTAACCACCTTATTAGGCTTAACCAGTATGAATGAAACTTTTGCATATTACACATAATGAAAAATATATTTAATATGGCTACCATAGATTAAAAAAGTTTTAAAAAACAATACATATAAATGTACTTTGATTTTGTCTTTTAAAGTTTTAGTTGCAGCCCGCTTCATCAAAAAAACTCTATTTAAAAAACTATTAGTCTCTATATAGAACATAGAATTAATTGTGTTGTCAGTAGTTTGGAATGAGTTTTGTATCTACATTTGACTATTTTGAATCTGATTTGGAAATTAATGACAATTTGAAGGCAGAAGCAAAATGAGAGGAGATAAATTGTTGAGTATCCCCATCTTACTGATGTTCTACTTGTATTTCTCTTCCTTTTTGTGATGAAAGTAACATTGTTTCCTAAACAGAAATAGTAAAATTATCTAGCTTGACTTCTTTCTTGATGAGCACCTAAATGTGGATAAAATAAATGAAGGAATGAAACCTGTAAAAAGGTTTCTCAACCTCACACTATTGACATTTTGGGCCTTCCTATACATTGTAGGATGTCATGTCGTGCGTACTTTCTATGTATTGTAGGATGTTGAGCCGCTTTTCTGGCCTTTACCCACTATGTGCCAGTAGCAACAGTGGTGACAACCAAAAATGTCTCCAGAATTGCCAGTCACCTCCAGTTGAGAATCACTGCTATAAACTCTTACCACCCTTTGTATGAGAATATACAGTTGGTATGCTAGGAACTATTTTGTAAAATGCCTACACTGTTTGTAAACAGTAAGTTTTATTTGTTGTGTGATCTTAGCAATACCAAAGTATTAATGTTCTGCTTCCAAATGAAAAATATTAAAACTTTAAAATATGACTGATCCAACAAAAATATTAGAACTTTTTAGGTCCAAGGCTTATTCTTACAAATACATAACAAAAATTACAAATTTTCTTAGTGATTTAAATATACCTCTTCATCATTTCTTGATTTTGTATTAAAGTAATAAAATTTACTTTGATGCCCTATTAATCAAATTCATGGTGAAGTGACTACATTTCTTGAAGAATTCTCCAATGTATAGTAGGGAAAATGTTTTAAAGAGGGAGGCAACTGTGTGAAGTTGTTGCCCTCTATTTTTAGATTTTCATTATTTTCAGAGAATTTTTTCTGTAAGAGAAAAGGAGCAGTTCTTAATAAGATTTATTATTCATTATTTTTGTTCTAAGGAATTTTACTGGGAGCTAGTGTTTGCTGATATTTTTCTAAATTATATACCAACAAGCTGATGTGGCCATGAAGTTGTGTTGGGTGACTTTTGGAAACTGGTTTTATTTCAGTATAGTTTTCTTGTATGCATGAATGTGCATTGAAAGCCTTCATATATTCGTATTCCTAATGAGGTTTTGA
This sequence comes from Sciurus vulgaris, assembly GCF_902686455.1. Taxonomy (NCBI): domain Eukaryota; kingdom Metazoa; phylum Chordata; class Mammalia; order Rodentia; family Sciuridae; genus Sciurus; species Sciurus vulgaris. The sequence goes on from NC_136465.1 coordinate 157,104,445, forward strand.
TTCCTTCCATGGAGGTTAGTTATTGAAGAACAAAGAGTGGTTGAACTCAGCAACTTTTGGGTTCCCATAGCATAAGTTGCAAGAATGGGATTAGTGTGAGGGAGGTTAGTTTTCTCTTGTTCTTTTGGTTCTTTAGTAATGTTCTTCATTTTCTCATGACTTCTATAAGAGAAATTTGAAAAGTAACTAGCTTACCCTCTTACAATATCTTGTTTCAGTTCTTTTTTATATTCTAAGGAATAATGGTGGTAAACAGAGGAAGAAGCCAAGGAAAGAGAAGTGATTTTTTTTTTCTCAGTTTTGTAGTATCTATGTATAAATTATTTTGTTTGAGTCATATAATAAAATTTTAATACATGGTCTAGAAAAAAAATCTGGATGTTATGCAGATTTTCTAAAAGTAATAGTTAGGATTATCTACTTAGCCTTTCTACACTGATGCTCTGCATAAACTTTGCTTGTTAAAGAGCATAGATTTAATCTACTGATATTTTAATGTGTTTTAACTAAAAATCTAACTCTTATTCATTATATGAGTATGTTCAAAAATTTTAGTTACCTTGTTTTGTGTTTACTTATTACTCATTTATGTAAAATAAATATAATTTTAAATTAAAATTAATTTAGATTATATTTAATTTAAAATAGTTATAATTCTTCCATTATATTACTAGTTGATATTTAACCACACTCACTTCTATTTGACATAGTTACTGTAATAGTCATTTTTAATGCATTTCAGATTGAAATATTCTATCAAAAGAATTCCAGTCCCGAGAAAATAATCAGTATTCATTTTTTTTGTAAAATTAGGAGAGTCATGTGGGTACTTATTTTGTGGCTTAAATTCTTACCAGACACAGTTTAATAAATAAGCATCTTAAGTACTTTTTATGGATAGAAAGGTTTACTGTTATTTGCTGATGTTGCCTTTGTCATGTTCTTATTCTTGAAGGATAAAATTAGTCCTTCTGGCCTACCCTGAAAATGGAATAGAATTTCACATGGGTTAAGTAGCTTTCAAGTGGTAACAGAGCCAGAAGGGGCAGATCTTCCTTGCAGTAGTAGTAAAGAGTCTTATTAATTAGTAACCTGAGACAGATTTGAAAGCTACAGTATAAGCTATAGTTATGTGCTTATCTTAGTGTTTGCTTGTGTGATTGCATTCTTAAATAATAATCCAGTGCCGTAGATGCTTATGGATTGTTTGATGCTCCTTAACTCTTCATTTAGATAACTTTCTTGTAACAGCATCTTCCAGTGGTGACAAAATAGTTGTTTCAAGTTGCAAATGTAAGCCTGTTCCACTTTTGGAGCTTGCTGAAGGGGTAAGTTTTCGTTTTGAAACTCTTTGTTTGGAATCATAGTTCTACTTGTATAACAGTTGCTTATTTACTGTGGTACTTGCAACTAAAGAGGAAAGTGGTTTAAAGCATTATTTTTAGTCTAAACTCAGTACAGTAACACTTAAAGGTGCAGTAGATATGCTTACTGAAATATCTTTAGGTAAAATAATATTGGATCCCACAAGAGCGATTGAGGGCTTGAATTTTATTAATTGGGCATTCGGTTTCTCTATTTTTGCTCTGTAAATGGGATCTTGATGCCTGATTTAGGCCTATGTCCCACTTTAGTCACTAAGTTGACCTGGCCCTGTGAACCCTAATGATATAACTACTCTTATTGGCCTTGGGTTCAGGACCATCAGCTAAAGACTTACATCTGATGGTAGCCCTCTGCTTCAGATTGAGTTGACCTCGTGGAGGAGGGTGCTGCCTGAGCTTCCCTCAAGCTCTCCTTGAAAGGATGACTTTGTCAAAATGAGCTTCAGTCCCACAGTACATGAAATGAAGCACTCACTGCATATTATTTCCATATCCTGTTGTTTTATAAGTTAATCCCCTGGTTCAAAATAATATTGGCTTCCTCATTTTTATTCATAAACACTCCTTGAAAGCTGTTTCTTTTTAAAATAATATAAAGTCTTAAAAAAAAAGGACAGGTAGTTGACAACTATGTTTAAAAAAAAGTTTCAAGGTTTTCATAGCAGACCTTAAATCATTATAAACGATCATAATTTTTACATACTGGGATAGGTAAGGTAGCCCACTTAGGAAAAAAAAAATCAAAACAAAAGATAAAAACTCAGCTAATTTAAAGAGGACTTAAGATTTTTAACAAGTTTATAAAAATTATTTTTATTGGTATATTGTAGCTATACATATTTATGGAGTAAACTGATATTTCACTTACACAATATGCATTCATCGGCATCAGGTAAGTTGGCATATCCATCACCTCAGAAATGTATTATTTCTTTGTGTTGGGAACATTAAAAATTCTCTGCTAGCTATTTTGAGATATACAGTTATTGTGTTCAACTTAGTTACCCTACTATGGGATGGAACATTAGAATTTTATCAATCCTCTCTTATAGGTTTCTGGTGGGATTGGCCTGAAGCTCACTTCCAACCCACAACTGGAGTCTTGGGCAGAGATAATGTCTGCTAAGGATAGAAAAGGGGTTTGATGTACTCTACCTATTCAAATAGAATTAAATTATATCCTGTCATCCTATATATAGATCCCTGTTAAGAACCTATGAAATGTTAAAAAGACACCTATAAAATTGCTCAGTTTAAGCTTTTATAGGTGTTTTATACATAGGATGATGAGACATAATGGGTTAAGTAAAATAGGCAGAGAATGTCCCTGGTCAGTCAGCAGACTGCAGTCTTGTCTTCAAGAGTAGTTAAAAACCATCTTTGGATCTTTGGAATCTCTCAAAGGTGGTCAGCTTCCTCTACTTTTATTTACACACACACTTTAATGTATTATGTCTTAAAATCAGGGAATCAGTGTCTGTGTTTGGGATCTGTTTTTTTTTCCTGAGCATAAACTTAACAGATGATATTAACAAATGTGGCATAGTTCTAAGGATTTTGTGAATATTTTAAATTAGTTGCTGTAATTCTTATCTGCCTTTCCCACATTTAAGAAGTCACATAATGCAAGTAGATAAAAGTGAGATCCTTATAGTTCTAATTTTGAATCTACTTAATTTACTTGTAAAATGCTTGGCAAACATCAATTTTATAGTCTTTCTTAGGAATTTCTTGTAAAGTATTAGTGTGTTGATAACTTCTGTTTTTGTGGGACCCGAGTCCTGTTACTCATGTGCTTTTTAAAATCTTACATCTTTTCTGCTTGGAAAAATAAGATTCCATTCTACTTATTTAAAAATTACTTTTAGATAGAACTTTAAATTCTTTTCTTTTTATATATTCTTTAAAGTAGACAGACTGTTGTTAATAAAATTATAATGGACATAATAGGCTACTAAATAATCTGTAAATTTGACCAGCTGTTATTTTTAGATTTTTAAAAATTGTGTTGTTGTTGCCTTGTGTCTTGGGGTTACAGGATTCCCGTAATAACCACACAATTTCTACTAATTATTTAAATTATTTAAGTTTATTTATTACATTAATAACACATTAACATAAAAAGATCACCTATTAAGAGGGTAAGCAAACTATAAGTGTAGAGTTTATTCTGAACCCTTAGGAATAAATGTAATTTGGCAACCTAATATATCAGTCTTGCTGGACATCATCCTTATCTATTTTCTTTAAAAAAAAAAAAATTCTTTTTAGTTGTAGGTGAATACAATACCTTTATTTTATTTATTTTATTTTTATGTGATGCTGAGGATTGAACCTTGTGCCCCACACATGCTAGACAAGCGTTCTACTACTGAGCTACAACCCAAGCTCCTTTGTCTGTTTTATTTAGTTTTTAACAAACTATCCTGGTTTGCAGTGACAACCAGATTCTAAATCTTATTAGTCTCTTTAGACCAAAGTCAATACTTAGAATAGTACCTACAAGAGAATTATAGCAACTGTACTAAAACACTAATGTGATGTGCATCCTGCTACGTTATTATGTTAGTTGATACTCTTGGTCAAAAGCTAGCAATATGAATCCTTGAGGCAAATACAGAATTGCTGTGAATTTAAGAAATAAAAGGTCACTATGGCTGGAGAATTAGTAGATAAGGAAGAAAATGGTAGGACATGAAGTAGACAGGACCCATATGAATAGGGCTCTGGAAGCTAGGTTAATGGGTTTGGAGTTTATTCTAGGTGTGATTGAAAGCTATTGAAGATTTTTAAACAAGTAGGCATGCTTTGATTTGCATTTTTTAAAGTTCTGTCTACTTAGGGAGTTTGGTGTATATGGAGGCAGGAGTGGAAATAGTGAAACTAGGATATTGCTGTTTTGGTTTGGCAAGGTTTGGATTAATGCTAGTAGTGGCTAAGTTTGGATTAGTGCTAGTAGTAGCTAAAGGTGGTTGGGAGTTTCTAGGACTTACTGATTGATCAGAGGAAGAACAAGGAGTCAAGAATTGTTTAGAATTTTTATTCTGAGAAACAGAATGGATGGTATCCTTATAGAGATGAGGAAGAATGTGAAGTCAGGTTTATTTTTTATTTTTTTGCCATGCTGGGAATTTAATCCAGGTCCTCATGCGTGCTAGGCAAGTACTCTACCACTGAGCTACATCTCCAGCCCCTGAGGTCGGGTTTTGATGATGTGTTTCAAACTTGAGCTCCTTACAATGAGATTTTCTAGGAGACTTAGGGCTCATATCTCAATCTGTTTAAAAACTCTCCATTTGTAATTTGGTTTCTAGTGTAAACTAGAAAATTCTTTAAAAACCTCACTTTTTGCTATTTTCTGATCTGGGGATTGATTCTTATTTAAGATATTCTGTGGAGATGAGAGAATAGGTTTTAACAAGGAGAAATATTAAGGGCAAGTAAGCCTTAGTTGGAGGCCTGGATTTCTTGTTTCCTAAGCTTCCCCTGCTGTCATTCTTCAGTGGAAGAGGCTGCTAACCTGATTTCCTTGAAGTCTTCTAGAAATTTGGATCCATATGAAAGATGATAAGAGGAGAATCCTTAGTGTAACTGTTACCATGGAATGCTGACTAAGTACTGGTAGCTGTGGGCTCTGTTAAATTAACTTTTTTTTTTTTTTTTTTAAATAGCAAAAGCAGACATGTGTCGATCTGAATTCCACATCTATGTATTTGGTAAGCGGAGGCCTAAATAGCACTGTTAATATTTGGGATTTAAAATCAAAAAGAGTTCATCGATCTCTCAAGGTAAGCAATTTTTTTTTTTTTAATCTTTACAGAAGGGTTATCTCTCAGTGTGTTTAAATACCCAAACTTTTAATTTTGAGGATAAAATTAAGATGCTTCAGAATTGAAGGGAGGTTTGTTAGGGGAAGTAAAGGTGCTGTTTAGCCAAAAACCTTATCCTTTTTGCCTCTGTGTATATTATTAGGGCAATATTGCTAGCATTTGAAACTTTTTCCTAATTTTTCTACTTAGTTCTCTTCTTGTTTGAGCTGCTTCCTTTTTTATTTTTTCTTCTCCTGAAGCATGGTTTGTTGCCTTCAGGGATTTTTTTTTTTCTTTTTTTTTTGAGGAATTTTGGAAAAATAAAAGTGGTTGTAGGATGATAGCAATCGATTTAGTCATCAGAGTTTGGAATTTAGCTTTTTAGTTCTGTAGTATATTTGGATGCTGGCTCTTTGTGTTGTTTTTGCATATGTATTTTCAACTTGGTAATGAAATACTTCTTTAAAATATCTTAACATTTAAAATTATTACTTAAATTTTTGCACTTTCAGAAAATGAAAGTATTCATCTCAAAGTATGGTTATGATGACTTTTGGAATAATACTTTTCACAGTTTGTCTTTTTGCTCTTTAGAAGTTGATTTTTAAAGTTTAATAAAGTTTTGATGTGAAAAATTTTAAATATATATGTGTACACACATGTGTACTCACAGAAAGAACTTCCTTTAAACCATCAATCATGTACTTGTCATCTGACATCAACTCTTATTCAAGAGTATTTCATCTTTATCTTCACTGACTCTCTCATCTTGCTACCTTCAGGTTATTTTGTAGCAAATACCAGTCATTTTTGTATATGTTATAATGTCATTGAGTTAATTCTTACCAGAGAAGTCATAATATTGAAGAATGTTGTTCTCTTAGCTAAGTTGAAATATAATCCTATAACTGCTGTTTAAATATTGCCATTAGGAGTTGGGTCTTTGAAGAGATAAACTAACCAAAAGAAAAAGGGAGAAAACCAAATTAATAAAATTAGAGATGAAAAAGAAGTAATTACCACAGACATCTCAGAAATCCAGCAGATCATTAGGGACTATTTTGAAAACTTATACTCCAATAAAATTGGAAAACCTAGACGAAATGGATATATTTCCAGACAAATGCAACATACTGACGCTGAATAAAGAGGACATAGAAAATCAATAACTTCTAATGAGATACTAGCAGTAATAAAATGAGATACAAGTAGTAATAAAAAGCCTCTAACAAAGAAAAACCCAGGACCAGATGGATTCTTAGCTGACCTACCAAACCTTTAAAGAAGAACTAATATCAGTACTCCTCAAACTATTCTGTGAGAGAAAGAGGAACAGAACACTTCCAAATTTATTCTATGAATAAATCACACTCATACCAAAACCAAATAAGGACACATCAAGGAAAGAAAACTAAGGACCAATATTGATAAATTTAGATGCAAAAATACTTAATAAAATATCAGCAAATTGTTTTCAACTATATATTAAGAAAATTGCACACCACGGCCAAGTTGGTTTTATTCCAGAGATGCAAAGATGGTTTAATATACATGAAGCAATAAATATAACTCATCACACTGACAGAATTAAGTACAAAATCACTTAGTAATCTCAATATATGTGAAGAAGGCTTTTGACAAAATTCAGCACCCATTTATGATAAAAACACTGAAAAAACTAGGGATGGAAGAAATTTAACATCATAAAGGCTATATATGAAAAATTCAAAGCCATCCTCATTATAAATGTGGAAAAACTGAAAGCATTTCCTTTAAAATCTGGGACAAAACAGGGATGTCCACTCTCACCTCTCCTGTTTAATAATATAGTGCTAGACATCCTATCCAGAGCAATTAGGCTAGAGAAGGAAATAAAAGGGACAAAAATAGAAAGGAAGAAGTCAAATTATCACCGAAGATGACATGATCCTATACCTGGAAGAGCAAAAAAAATTCTACCCAAAACTAGTAGAGCTAATAAATATGGCAGAGTAGCAGGTTACAAAATCATTATGCAAAAATTAATAGATTTCCTGTATGCCAATAACAAATCTATTGAGAAAGAAATCAAGAAAGCAATTCCATTCACAATAGCTTGAAAATAAACAAAAATCTAGGAATAAATCTAACCAAGAAGGTGAAAGACCGCTACAATGAAAACCATAGAACACTGAAGAAAGAAATTGAAAAAGACCTCAGAAGATGAAAGATCTCCCATGTTCATTGGTGAGCAGAATCATCCTTAAAATGGCCATATTAACAAAAGCAGCATACATATTCAGTGAAATTTGCATCAAAATGCCAATAACATTGTTCACAGAACTAGGAAAAACAATCCTAAAATTCATTTGGAAGACTAAAAGACCCAGAATAACAAAAGGAATTTTAAGCCAAAGAAAGCAAGGCTGGAGGCATCCCAATACCTGACTTCAGATTATACTACAGAGCTATTGTAGCAACAACTACATGGTAAAACTGGCATAAAAACAGACACACAAACCAATGGAACAGAATGGAAGACACAAACAAACCCACACTCAATCATGTGATCCTTGACAAAAGTGCCTTTTTAACAAATGGTGCTGGGACAACTGGTTATCTGTATTTGGAATGAAACTACATCCTTATCTCTCATTCTGAAAAAAAATCAACTCAAAATGGATTAAAGACCTCAGAATTCGACCAGAAACAATGCAACTCCCAGAAAAAAACATAGAGAGAATACTCTGGCTTTTAGGCACAGGCAACAACTTTCTCAATAGGACCCCTATTGCTCAGAAATAATGCTGAGTTAATAAATGAGACCGTATCAAATTAAAAAGCTTTCACACAGCAAAGGAAACAATTAGGAATGTGGATAACCCACCAAATGGAAGGAAATCTTTGCTAGCTACTTTTGGAAAGGGGATTAATATATAGAACATAAAAAGAGATAAATTTATACCAAAAAAATAACCCAATTAATAAATGGGCAAATGAATTAAACACATACTTCTCAAAAGAAGAAATATATATGGCCAACAAATATATGAAAAAATGTTCAACATCATAGCAGTTAGGGAAATTTAAATCAAAACTACACTGAGGTTTCATCTCACACCAGTCAGAATGGCAGTCATCAAGAATACAAACAACAATATATGCTGGAGAGGGTGTGAAGAAAAAGGAACACACTCACACTATTGGTGGGACTGCAAATTTTATAGCCACTATGGATATCAGTATGGAAACTTCCCAAAAGTCTAGGCATGTAATCACCATATGACCCAGCTATACCACTTCTCAGTATTTATCCTGAAGAATTAAAGTCATCTTACTGTAGTGCATATCCATGTTTATAGGAGCACAATTCATAATTCACTTATAGGTGCCAAACTGTGGAACTATCCATCAACAGATGAATGGATAAAGAAAATGTATTATATATTTCAGCCATAGAGAAAAATGAAATTATGGTAGTTGTAGGAAAATGAATGGAACTAGAGACCATTATATTAATTGAAATAAGTCAAACTCAGAACGTCAAGGATTACATGTTTTCTTTGAGATGGGTAAGCTAGAGAGGAAAAAGGAAAACAAAGGTGGAGGTAGATCTCTTAAAAATCCAAGGGAGCTCAATAGTGGAAAGGGACCACGGGGTTGTGAGGCATGGAGGTAGAGGAGAAGTGCTGGGGGGTGATATTGGCCTAATTACATTGTTATGTTCTGTGCATGTACAAATATGTAATAACAAATCCCATCAGTAAATGCAACTGCAATGTACCAAAAAGATGTGAAGAAAAAATAAGTACTGCTGAGTGTGGTGACACCTGCCTGTAATCTTAGTAGCTTGAGAGGCCGGTGATCCCGGTGATTCAGGGCAGGAGGATCACGGGTTCAAAGCCAGCCTCAGCAACTTAGCAAGGCCATATTTCACAATTAAAAAAAGGGTTGGGGATGTGGCTCAGTGGTTAAGTACTCCTGGGTTCAATCCCTGGTATCAAAAATCAAAAGCAAAACAATAAACACTGCAAAGCAAGTAGTGTTTTTCCTGTGTATGGATGGAGAAACAGGAAAGTTAAAGAACTTTTTCTCTGCTAAATAGCAATGGCAAAAATGCTTCTAGCAAAAGCAGATATTACTATTTATTACATAATCTTTTAAATTATGGAATATTTGAGTTAAAACTTCTTAGGGGAACGTATCTTCTTTGTATAGGGAACGTTTACAAAATTGAAAAGATTGAAAGTCTATGGCCAATTTTGTCACACATCATAACTTTTTAGAAATTTCACTTACTCCATCCTGCACGGCAAAATTCTCTTCATTTTTCCATCCTTGCCTTTCCCATTTACTCCAGATAGCTTTTTCTTTTCTTATTGTTTGAAATTCTTGGAGTAACTTGTTTCTTCATTCATTAAGTAGTATTTGAATGACCACTGGTGAGAGTGTGAAATCTTATCTTCCACCTTTGGATCCCTCACCTACAGTCCTTTTCCTGATGGTATAATGGTATCTGGCACTTGGTTAGTGCTTAGTAAATATTAACTGAATGACTTATTTTTCACAGCTGAAATTAGGGAGATACCTGCCCCTTGACAAAGTCATAGAAATTTATTGAATCCCACATTCTTAATTCACCAAATGGCAACAGTGCACAAAATGTTTATAATTCCTTTTTTTCTTCTTGTCAGACATTTCTTTCCCCCACAGGCAATCGTTTCTTTGATTTAGAAAAGTAATAAAATGTAAATTTCTGAAAAAGTTATAAGTGGGATGTCATAGCTACTCTTGATATGACATTAATTATTAAATACCACACTTAGTTTTTCTTATGATATGGCACTAGACTGTTTAAAAACTACTCTGCTAACTTTGATAGCTTTTCCATTTTCCTGTTAAACATCTTTAATTTGATATTGGGAAGCAGTCCTTGTGAACTCAGTTTGTTTAAGACCCAACACTTTTATTTCATCAAAGTGGATTCCCATTTGGATTTGAGAGGGAGTCTGTTATAGTAGGAGGAATATAGGCTTTGGAGTTTGACCTGGAATTGAATCTGGTTCTGTCATTTAGCTGTTATATGAGCTTGCATGGATTTATTAACCTTTCTTGCCTCATGTACTTCATCTGTAAATGGGTGAAGTGACCTGCCTTTTGGGATTTTCTAAAGATTAAATAGTAGCATATGAAGCTCCCAGCACGGGTAGGTACTCAGCAAATATAAGCAGCTGCTGTGCCATGTCTCAGAATGTGCCTTGCTCGTTTGTTTTTTCCTGTCTTCCATTTTGTAATATCTGGTTCCTTTCCTCTTCCTCATCTCTTATCCTTTGTATTCTTTGTGTGTATGCAGTAGGGGTGGGGAATGGAAATTTAACCCAGCAGTGTTCTACCACTGTTCGATATCCCTAGCCCTTTATATTTTTTGTTGAGACAGGACCTCACTAAAGTTGCTTAAGCTGGCCTTGAACCTTGTGATTCTCCTCTTGGAATAGCTGGGATTACAGGTGTGCACCATGACTTAGGCTCTCCTATCCCTTCTTTGACTATGAACTCAAGTTTTATGTCTTCTGTCAACCAGTTCAGAGTAATAGTCTATTCTCTACCACTCAGCATTTGCTCTGTCATTTCCATGTTAATATAAATGTTTCATCTTCTCAGTTGGATGGTAATACCAAGAGTCAACTTGCAATAAATGCTATTCGTCAGTGAGAATGAATTCTTTAAGTAGGCATTTAACAAATTACTTTTCCATACTATCTCTTGTTTCAAAGTGCTTAGACCATTAATATGTTTATGAAAAATGAATACTGTTTCCTGAGAAGATTTGGTGTTGATTATATAATTTCTTAAACATCTGAGCAATTTTTAAAAAATTATTTGAGGAAAATGTTAAAACAGCATTATAACAAACATAATATTTGGTGTTTACAAACTATGAAGATGGGCTGGGTGACGGTATGAAGCATTGTGCTTACTTGGATTTCTCTCTTTCAGGATCATAAAGATGAAGTAACTTGTGTAACATACAACTGGAATGATTGCTATATTGCTTCTGGATCTCTTAGTGGTGAAATTATTTTGCACAGTGTAACCACTAATATATCTAGTACTCCTTTTGGCCATGGTAGTAACCAGGTACAGTATGGCAGTGTGGGTTTATTCAAAATGAAGTATATAACATAGATTTTAAATTATTTTACATAGGACAATGAATTTAAAACATTTTTATATGTCTTAAATTTATTTACCTTGCTTAAAACATTTCTAGTTTTTGATGGTGATGTTTAAAAATGTTAAAATTATTTAATACCACTGGATTAGGGAGCTTAACCAAATTTGATTATGTAATTAAATATGCATATGTATATATATATACACACACTACTAGAATATAACTATACTTAACAAAATGCAACTAGTTGTTAGTAGATTAAGCCTAAAATATGGATTTTAATCTTTTTTTGTTTTGTGGTACTTTTTTGGTACCAGGGATTGAACTCAGGGGTACTCTACCACTGAACCACATCCCCAGGCCTATTTTGTATTTTACTTAGAAATGGTCTCACTGAGTTGCATAATGTCTCGCTTTTGCTGAGGCTGGCTTTGAACTCAAGATTCTCCTTCCTCAGCCTCCCAAGCAGCTGGGGTTATAGGTGTGCACCACTGCACCGGGCAGATTTTAAGCTTTCTATGGCATATCTGTCATAGAAGTATTGCATATTTCAGGCTTTCAGCTACAAGGTAGATATTTATGTTCATAAATACTGTAGATGTGTTAGTCAGCTTTTTCATTGCTGTGACCACAATATCTGACAAGAACAACTTAGAGGAGGAAAAGTTTATTTAGGCTCATGGTTTGAGAGATCTCAGTCCACAGTCAGGTGATAACATTGCTTGCTTCAGGCCTGAGGTGAGGTAGAACATCATGGCAGAAGGATATGGTGGAGGAAAGTGGTTCAGTTCATGGCTGCCAGGAAGCAGAGAGAGAATGAGAGCGAGTGAGCAAGAGCCAGGGATGAACCAGGAACAAAATATAATTCCCAAGGTCATGCTCCAGGTGAACTACTTCCACTAGCCACATCTCTCACCACAGCTCTCATAATCTCATCATTGCACCTCGGAATACGCCTGCATTGCCACGTGAGCTTTTCAGGGGACATCTCACATCCAAACCATAACAGTGGTTAGGCAAAGGGTAATGGAGTTTTATGTTTCTATTTTTTAAAATGTGTTAAGGAATCAAAACTTACAAGAGATCTTCACTGTTGGAAAGCAGTAGTTTTTTTAAAATTATTTGAATAATATTTAGTACTTAAGGGAAATTTATTGATATGTATACAGGAAAAAGATTTTTCAAGTTTCATATATATTAGAAATAAAGGAGTTATAAGCATAAATGGTATTATGAGGTGTTGATATACAATAATCTTGGATTCAGAACAGGTGAGAGAAAGCTTTCTGGGAATAAAATGGGGAAAATTGAAAGAGGGAGCATTCCAGCTGGGTTAATTTTTTGGTTTTGCTGTGGCAGTATAATGTGTCCTCTTGGCAGATTTTCGATGCTAACTTACCTCTTCACATGTCCACATTACGATTGGAACCATGACTTGTTTTTTTGTTGTTATTTTGTTGTCCAACTTCATACTTTACATGGAAAAGATGCTGGATATAATATGTGAATGAATATATGAATACATTTAGAGATGAAAAATTGTATTAGGCTAATATAGAACTTTGGGAAAGGAATATTTTACATGGAGAAAATGACAGCAAGGAGAACTTTTATATGGGACTAGTATGGGAAAAGAAGAGTATTGACATTAAGATTTGAATGCCAGACGCAAGATTTGGCTTTCGTTTTGGAAAGCATTTAGGTGAGCTAATCAGTGTTTAACTGAAAGTCAGAATTATAGAATATCTGAACTAGAAAGAAGCTTTTAGAGATAATCTCACTTCCTGCATTTTGTGGTTGAGGATGTGATTTTTTTCACAGACATGTTTCTTATGATGTTAATGTTTTATTGTCAGAAAAAATTGTGTTTTGTTTTTGTATTTTCTTTTTTGTATGCATTTTGATAGTGACAGAGTCTAAGTTTAAAAACTTTGGAACTTCTGTGAAAAAAATTAATATCCAGTGACCAAATGTCATAGGAAATAGACTAATTTTCTTTCTCTTTTGTATTAGAAGCATGACAGTTATAAAATTTGGACTGGCTCTTTAGTAGCATAAAATTAGATCAGATACTACCATGCGTATTCTTACGCTTCAGTTTTCATTGTATCCTGCTGTAGTTTTCTTATTAAAACAAAGGAATACTCCTAAAAATACTAGGCTTGTTTATAGCTTTTGGCCTAATTATGTGTGGAAGATTTAAGTTTTTTTTAAATTGAGATATAATATACATGTAGTAAAGTATGTATATACAGCTTTATGAACTTGTAACTACAAGATACAGACTGTTTCCAGCACACCAAAGACTCCCTATGTTTTCCAGTCACTGTATCTTATTTCATAAAAGAAATCATGTGCCTAGTTTCTTTTAGTCATGTTTGCTTTGTTGCATGAGTTAGTAGTTCACAGTTTAATACTGTTCAGTGTTTCATTACATGAATGGGCATTCATTTATTTATGCATTGCAAGGTGGATGAGTGTGTAAGTTGCTTCCACTTTTACTTATCAAAAAGTTACTGTTGATATTCTTGTACAAGTCTTGTTTTAGACATGTCTTCATTTCTCTTAAGTAAATACCTGGAAGTGGAATTGCTAGGTTGTAGAGTAGGAATGTAGTTTTATTTTATTAAAAACTACCAAAAATTTTTCTGAAGAGCTTGTACTGTTTTACACTTCTACCAACAGTGCATATGAGATTTAGTTGTTCCACAGTTTTGTTGATACTTTGTGTTGTCTATCTTAATTTTTGCCACTTTGATGGTTGTGTGGTATCTAATGTGGCTTTCATTTGCATTTCTCTATTTTGAATGATATTGAACTCATTTTCATGTACATTCCTTTGTGAACTGACTGTTGAAGACTTGTCCACTTTTGCATTGGATTATTCGTTTTTATGCATTTATTTTTTACATATTCCAGATAGAGTCAATTTTTGGGTGTACATATTGCATGTACTTTAGTCATTGCCTACTAATTTTTATTGGCTTATATTAATTATATAGAGTGGTGAGTTTTGTTGTGGCATATTCATACATGCATATAATATAATTAGATCAGTTTCACTCCCTAGTATCTCCTCTTACCCTCCTCTCCTCTTTCCCACTTTTCCCCTTTCTTGACCCCAGTGGTCTCCCTTTTACTTTCATGACATCCATTTTTTTTTCCCTTTTTTCTCCCTTCTAGCTGCCACATGAGAGAAGATATATAACACATATTTGTCCAAATCTGGCTTATTTCGCTTGACATGATCCTCTATAGATTGATCCATTTTCCTGCAAATGACATAATTTCAGTCTTCTCGATGACTGAATAAAGCTCTGTTGTGTACATATACCACATTTTCTTTATCCTTTCATCTGTTGGCAGATACCTAGGCTGGTTCTATAATTGGCTGTTGTGAATTGTGCTGTGATAAACAGGCATACTCTTTAATTTTTTTGGATAAATACTCAGGAGTGATATGGCTAGGTCATGATTCAGTGCTGTATTAATTTACATTCCCAGCAATAGTGTAGTAAGAGTTCCTTTTCCCCCTGTATTCTTTTTATTTTAAATATTATTTTTGTTGTTGTTGTTGTAGGAGGACACAATACCTTAAGAAAAAAAAACATTTTTTAGCTGTAGATGGACACAATACCTTTATTTTATTTATTTTTATGTGGTGCTGAGAATGGAACCAGTGCCTCGCACATGCTAGGCAAGTGCTCTATCACTGAATCACAACCCCAGCCCCACAATACCTTTTTTATTTATTTTATTTTTATGTGGTGCTGAGGATCAAACCCAGTGCCTTTCAGGTGCTAGGCGATTGCTCTACCACTGAGCTGCAACCCCAGCCCCACCCCTTGTATTCTTGGCTTCACTTATTTTTCACTTGTGTTCTCAATGCTTGTCATTCTGACTGCAGTGAAATGGAATCTCAGTGTAGTGTTTACATTTCCCTCATGGCCAAAGAATTTAGACTTTTTCACATAATTTTTAGTTATTTGTACTTGTTCTTCTGTGAAGAGTTTAGTTTTTTTTGCCAAATTTATTAAATGGGTTATTTGTTTTTTTGCTGTTGAGTTTTTTTTTTTTTAGTTGTCTATTCTGTACGTTAATCATCTGTTAGAAGAGTAACTTGCAAATTTTTTCTCCCATTCTATGGGGTGTCTCTTCACTCTGTTGTTTTCTTGGTTGTACAGAAGCTTTTTAAGTTGATAGCACCCCATTTACTGATTCTTCATTTTATTTCTTGAACTACAGAAATTGTATTCAGGAAGTTGTTGCCTATGGTTTTATTTTGAAGTCTTGACCCTACATTTTACTTCCAGCAGTTGCAAAGTTTCTGGTCTTATACCTAGGTATTTCATCCATTTTGAGTTCACCTTTGTGTAAGGTCAACACAAGATAGGGATCTAGTTTCATTCTTATACATGTGAATATCCAATTTTTCCAGTACCATTTGTTAAAAAGGTTGTCTTCTGCAATGTGTGTTTTTGGCACCTTTGTCAAGAATTAGATGACTGTTGCTTTGTAGGTTTGTCTCTTCATCTTCTGTTCTGTTCCATTGATCTATATGTGTTCATGCCAGTACCATGCTGTTTTTGTAACTGTGGCTCTGTAGTTAATTTGAAATCAGGTACTGTGATGCTTCCAGCATTGCTCATTTTGCTCAGAATTGTTTTGGCTATTCTAGGTCTTTTGTTCTTCCATATGAATTTTAGGATTTTTTTTCTAGTTCTGTGAAGGATGTCATCGGAATTTTGATGGGGATTGCATTGAATCAGTAGATCACTTTAGGTAATATGGCCATTTTAATATTAATTCTTCCTACTTGTGAACATGGGTTGTCTTTCTGCCTTCTCATGTCTTTTCAATTTCTTTCTTTCAACTGTGGTTTACCTTTTTACTCTCATAATTTCATTTCCCCCCATAATGGACAGAAGTTGTTAAATTTAATTGAGTCTAGTTTATCATTCTTGTCTTTTATGGTTGCTGTTTTTTGTGTCCTCTTGAAGAATCTTACCTGCCCCACCTTTGGAAGATACTATTTTAACAATGTTGAGAGGTGGGACCTTTAAGAGGAGATTAAGTCTAAAGACTCTGACCTTATGAATGGATTAAGGCCATTATTAGGAGAGTGACTTTCTATCAAAAGGATGAGTTTGACCCCCTTCCCTTCTCGTTTTCTCCCTTTTGCACCCCCTTGTGCAAGTTTTGTTGCCGTTCCACCATAGGATGATAAAGAAGGTCCTCACCTAATGCTATTCCCTTGTTCTTGAACTTCCCAGCCTCTAGAACTGTGAATAATGTTTCTTTGCTTTATAAATTACTTAATCCCTGGTATTGTTATAGCAGCACAAAATAGACTAAGACACTATCCTTTGTTTTCTTTTAGAAGCTTTATTGTGTTAGGTTTCTCATTTTTATCTGTTACCCATTTCAAGTTGTATATGGGGTAAGATAGGTTTCTATTTCACTGTAGATATCTAATTGCATCAGAATTATTTTTTGCTAAGACAGGCTTATTGACAGTGAATTACAGTAATGCCTTCTAACAAAACTAGTAACTAGTTGTTACTTTCTAGACAGTCTATTTGTTCTGTTGATCCTAATTGACTGACTGTTACTAATACAGAATCACATTGTTTTGGTTATTGTAGCTCTGTGGTAAGTCTTGATACTTCTAGCTTCACTTAACTATTTCTAGGTCCTTTGCAATTCTATCTGAATTTTAGATTCAGTATGCCTGTTTCTATCTAAAAATATGTTAATTTTCCTAAGCAGTGTTTTGTTTTTACTGTAGAAGTCTTAGCTTGGTAGATTTTTCTATGTATTTGATTTTTTGATGGTATAGTATAATTGTTTTTACTATTAAATTTTATTGTCCACTTCTTTGTGGCAGAGATACAGAAATGCAGTTAGTATTCTTATATTGCCCTTTTATCGAGGAATCCTACTAAATTCACTTAGTAGTTTGACAGTTTTATTTTAATTTTGTTTGCATTTTGCAGTTTATATACTCTCATCTCCTGTGAATAACGATTATTTTCTTACTTCCCTATCTTTATGCATTTTTTTCTTTTTTGTTATTACATTAACTAGAATTTCCAATACAGTGTTGAATAGACTTTGATAGTGGTTGTTCTTGTTTCACTGCCAAATTCAGGAAGAAATATTCACATTTCACTACTAAGGATGATTTGAATTGTAAGATTTCTTTGCAGAAGTATTTTTTATCTTACTTGGGTGGTATACATTGTTCTTGGCTTATGTGGGCAAAATTTGCTATTTATTTTGGACATTTTAAGCCATTCAATCAAATCATTCACAATCTTTTATTTCTGTAACCAATGAATATACTAGCTAAAACTCACTTTATCTTTTTCTGCTTTTATTCTTGTTCTTACCTTTTAGAGTGTTGTAATGAAACACTTTGTGTCATTTATGTTACTTTTTATTACCTTTTACATTTAAATGAAATGATGAAATTTTAAAAACTATACACATGGCTTTTTTCATTGATTCATATAATTTAACACTTTGCTGATTATGTTGTAAGTACTGGGGAATATGACTTTGAATATGACATAGTTTAGTAGTAGCGTAAGTGGATAGTTAACCAGATAATACAAGTGTTATAAAAATAGTAAATTGCAGAGTTCACAGGGACCCTGTCCCTTTTGGGAAGAAGTCAAAAAAAACATTTTAAAGAAAATGATGTCTCAGTGGCATCCTGAGAAAAGTCCAAGTTACCTGGGGTGGGAAAGGGAAAGGGCTAAGTGGCAGGAGAGTTTAGAAACCACTTTATGTGGAGATTATCACCTGCAAAGAATACCTAATATCATCTACTGTGATCATTGATTTGTATTACATTTTTCTATTTAATCTTTGCTACTAGTTTGTGGAGATTATACTACTCTTATTTTATAGTCGAGAAAATAAGATTCCAGGATTTTCAGATCACGACTCTTTAAAAAATTTTTAAAAAGTTTTATTGGTGCATAGGAATTATGCAGATAGTGGGTTTCATTATGGCATGTTTGTACATGCGTGTAACATAATTTGATCAGTTTCACTCCAGATGCCTCCTTTTACCCTCCCCTCTTGCCTCCCCTGTTCCCCTTTCTCTGTACCAATGATCTCCCTTCTACATTCCTAATGTCCCTTTTCTTTTTCCTTCCCCTGACTTCCACATATGAGAGAAAACGTACAATACTTATCTTTCTGAATCTGGATTATTTTACTTAATACGATGATCTACAGTTCCACTCTCAGATCAATAACTCTTTTGACTGTTTTGAAGATCAAGTCTTCCAAGAGTAGTAGTATTGTTTCCTTTTAGATCTTTTTTTAGCTCAGAAATAGCTGTAAATGTGTAAGAATTTGAGAATCCAGATCTTCTGGGAACTTTGTATCAGTCTCTTGTCACCCTATGCAGGAGTCTACTGTTTACTGTTCTCTCTTTCTCAAGTTAAATGAACTATCTTCAAAAATTCTAGATGATGGGTTGCTCTTTTGTTGATTGTCAGTTTTCATTGATTATTTTATGTAGGAAAACCTAATTAAATTTATTTTCTAGTTTAGGAAAACAGTAATGCTCAAAGTTTATCTTTTGTCCTAGGTAAGATAAACCAGAACTTGTGATCATTATGTCTGTGCTGCCTCCTGCTTGGGCACTCTGCAGCTCAGTAGGACCTTTTGGTATAGCTTTTCATGGTAGATTACACCTTTATTTCAAGAGCACTAAGGGTAAAGCACTTAGCTAGCTGAGTGAACTTGTGCATGTCACTTAACTCTCAGACCTCCTTTTCTTTATCCATAAAGTGAAATGATGCACTTTCAGCAGTTTTTTTTTAATACAATTAAATAAAATGTTGAAATTTATCACTGTGCCTGACAATAAAAGATCAATGAGTGATAATATTGTGAGCTTTTAATGAATAATTATAAACCCATTAAAATAGTTTTGTGATTTACTTCTCCAAACTGGTTTGAATATCTTTGGGTGTGATGTGTTCCCCTTAAACCCCTGTTAATTTACCAGGTGTAATTTGATCCTGGTAATCATATTTTGTGTTTGTATAAAATTAAAGACAGTGAAGAAATTAAACTGTAGCACATATTTTTCTTCTTTTCCCTGGGATGAATGGTAATATGTTTTTCATTTATTTCATTTCTTCTGTTAAGCTACATTAAAACAGAATACATAGACTGGGAAATAGGAATTGGTCTTTTTATATGTAAGGATGCAGTCCCTGTTTTCTTAGTGAGGAGAGTCAAAGGCTCCTTAATTCCTTATTCTTTTACATAATTGAAATGTTTGTTTTTTTTTAAATTAGTTTGTTTTCTAAAAACAGTTTAGTTGCACCTTATCTATTGTTTACCAGAAGCATAGAATTTTTACTTGAGCATTCATTTTCAAAGTATTTACTAAGATTTCTCAAAATTCATTCAAAATTTCGAATACAGTAAATATCAATGTTTTAAATTTAAGCAATGTTTATAAAAATTGTTTGTCAAAAATTGGCTTTTTAAATTTCAAATATACTATTATTCAGCCCGACTTTTATATTGGTCAGTTTTATTATAGATGGGATCTGAGTTTTTGGGAAAAAAATAGTAGGACATGTCTGTGAGTAAATTGAAATTTTTTCATATTTTTATTTTTTGTTTCTTTGAACAATCAAGGATTTGAAATCTTTGATAATTATCAAATTGGTTTCTTGGTAAACGTGACAAATCCTTGGGGTTTCATTGAATCTACATCAGACTGAATTTCATATCAGAATAAGATTGCCTGAATATATTTAGAATCCTACTTTGAAATGTCTGAACTGAATTGAAGCTATTAGTTTTATATGGATCACAATGTCTTTCTGCAAGTTAAAATGAACCTTGCTGCTCCTACGGAAATGCTGGGGCTGACAGACTTCTTAGACCATAATTGCATGTCAGTGTTTGGCAAGTTCAGCAGCTTAGGCTTGCAAATAGGTTAATCTGTGTTGCTTTTCTTAAATAGTTGCCTTTTCCAAAGCAGTTAAAAATGTAGAACTATGTTATTGTTTCTTTGGATTTAAAAAGAAAAAAAAAACATTAAAAAAAACAAAAACAAAACTTAAGATATAACAGATGAGATTCTGTAAGATTTTAAATATATTGGTATATATTAAATCCATTTACTTCTTGTAAGTGAAAGTTTTGCTTTTTAATGTATAGATAGCCTATTTGAATACACTCTGTTAAATGCAAATAATTACTAATTACATTTTTAAAATAATTATTATTTTTATCATGGGTAAATTTAGGGTTGGGCATGTAGCTTAGTAATAAAGCACTTGCCTAGTATATATACAAGGCCCTGGCTTTGATCCACAGCACTGTCAAAGAAAAAAAAAAACCAGGTAATTCTAATTTGATTTATTTGATTGATTGTTATGTTTATACCTGAATTGTTTATACTCAAAATATGGACTGATTACAAAGCTTTATATTTAATAGTGGTCCTCTTTAAATTATATAGGACATAAGTATAATTTACATTGGGATAAAAGTGTTTACATAACATGTCTTTGAATCTCTTATTGTATTTCCTTAGTATTTGTATGTACTTGCCTGGCCTATATGTTATGTTCTCGAACAATTTATAGTTGACATGTGGGCAGTTAGGGTCTTGCAGTCCTCCTGCCTCAGCCTCCCAAGATGCTGGAATTATAGGTATGTGCCACTGTGCCATGTTTTTCTCTTAATTACTGATTTTATTCCATTTTTCTCTTCCAGACTTTCTTTTATGTTGTTTTTCTTCCATAGTCATTCTCTGTCTAGTCTTGTTCTCTGCCTTTTTCTCATTAGTGTTCTATCACAGGAATGCTCATATTAGTCTTTATAACTGATTTGTAATGATTATACATTTTTTATTGTTTAGTGTCACAGTTTACGTAAACATTCCTCTGTTGTGTTAGGTATTTTCCAAATTTTTATAATCAGAACAGGCACCATATGTTAATATTGCTTCCCTAAGTACATCTCTCCTGCTTCAAATGTTTTCTTTCAGGGTGCTAATTCTTTGAATGTAATTGATTTTCTTTCCATGAGGAGCTTAAGTGTGTTATTCTCTTATATTTAATCTCAAATGTCTGATGATTTATTTTTTTCCTTAATCATTTTTTCCCTCTGTGTGAGAATTTTTTTTCCCTTTGAAGTCCACAAATTTTACTATAATATGTGCTAGTGCTGATCATTCTGTACTGCTATTCTTAGGCATACAGTATGTTCATTTACTGTGTAGTTTCATATTTTAAAAAAAATTTAGGAAAGTTTTCTTCAGTTATAGCTTTTGTAATTGTTCTTTTCCCTATCTTTGTCATACTATTGTTGTTTTCAGTTATCTTTGCTTATTTTTCAGTTGTTTATTCCTTTTCCCCATGTTCTTTTTAAGTTTTTCTTATCTTTGATTTTTAAAAATTTCTTGTTACCTCCTTGAGGTATTCTCCATTATGTTTATTCATTCTTGTATTTTTTCTAAATTTTAGCCTTCATTTTTGAAGAGAATTTTAAAAATTCTTATTCTTTTTCAAGTTCTGAAATCTAATTTTTGAGTTTTCTAATTTTAGCATGTTGATTTTAAATGTATCATTTTATTGTCCTTTGGGCCATCAATTGAGGAAACCTTCTTATTTTCTTCTTATAGTAATTGTGGAGTATATCTCTGAAATTAGTTTCCTTGAACTTTTAGAGAGAGATGGGGTTCAGCATATCTAATTTCATAGAGCTCCCTCTTGTTTTAAGGTAGTTAGCTTGCTTTCTGAGGTTCTCTGTCTTTATTCTATTTCTCCAGCTGAATGTGAACCTTTGTTTTCTCCAGTTCTGCTGCTCCAGCTTGCTCAGGTTCTCTTCTGCTCCCAGCCGTCTCCTCATGGCAGTGAGGCACTTTGGCTGATAGTTTTGGGGATCCACGAGGTCTAACTGTTGAAGCCTTTCAGACTGTACAGACCTGGTCATGCAATGAGTATTCCTGGTTAGAGTTGAAATTTGGCACCATGCTTTTCTTTAAATACTCTTTGGCTCTTTCGGGCTTCTGTTTTCAGATCTGTTTCAGACTTTCTATTATTTCTCTCTGCTTCTTTTACACAGACACTGATACCATGAAGGACTCCTCATGGCTGTTAATTGTTTGACCTGCCAGCATGTTTTGGCGGGGGAAATAATGTAGATATCTGATTGTCTAGTTTTGTTGTAAATATCCATGGGATTTTAGTTCTGCTAGTTAGTTTACTCTCTGTTAAGCACAGGCACATGCACATACCCCTTACTCACATACTGTATGGGGGGAGGTCCTCCAAGACTAGATTAGGAGAACTCTCAAGACTCAATGTATAGTCACACAACTATGATTTATTATAATGAAAGGATATAAAGCAAAATCAGTAAAGAGAAAATGCACATGGGTAAAGTCCATGGGAAACTAAGTGTGAGCTTCCAAGAGTCATCTCCCTGAGGACATGTAGGAGTGAAGGAAATGTTGCCATACAAAGCCTTGGTCTGCAGGTGGCACAGTGGAAGCCAGTTAGTCCTAGTAGTTACCATCATCTGCCTAGTTGATTGGAAGATGACTGTATTATTAACATTGTCCTAGGGAACATCTTAGCTAATACCTGCAAGTTAAGGGCTTATATTGGAAATTTAAGGAAGTGTATCTTCAACCACAGATGGGTGGCACCAGAATAATCACTGATCCTATGGTGGTCCATTTTCTAATGTTATCTGACGGTCACCAGATGTTTTGGGTTGTATAAATCTGTAGAAAGATTATTGATTAGAAGTTCTTAGGACAATATTTCCCTTGTTCCTTTTTCCTGAACTAACTTACTGGAGCTTTTAATGTCTTAATTATTTAGAATTTAAAATGCTGGGGAAAGAACACAAAAAGCAAGTTTACGAAGGACAGTTTGCAGAGGACAAGTTAACATGCTAGGTAGCTTCACTTTCTGCCCTCTGAAGTTTCAGTAAATTGAATCTACTGAAATAAACTAAACATTTAATAACACAAGGAGAGAAAAGAATGAAAGCCGAGAACCCAATAACTGAGTAATAGTTAGGAGCTTATATACTCTTCTTCAAATGGGAGAAGTGGGAACCATAGCCCTAACTGGAAAAACAAATGAATTGTGGGGAGATAAATTGGTTCAAAGAACAAATGGTAGCCTAGGAGAGTTCCTCCGGGTTCTGGGGGAGGTGAAGACAAGTTATGGGAAGTTGAGAATTATGCTGTGAACAAAGGTTGCCTCTCAGGTGACAGCCGCAGAAGGTATGGGAAGTCTGTCCAGCACATGTAGTGATGATTAGTTTATTCTGTGATGAATCTTTCCTGGTTAATGAGATTTTAGGCAGGGAATCCAAGATGATGGTATTTCTTCTGGATGAACTCCTTAGTCAGAAAAGGGAACTTAGAGAAAGCCATTCCCTGTAATTCCAGAAAGAGTGTCCAGTGACTGGTAGGAGGATTTGGAGTAGGTATTGGTAAGTCAGAGAATCCTGAGACTCTAGTTCAGAATACCAAGCATGTAAGCCATGACATTTTCTAAGTGTCAACAGAGATAATGTGCTTATTTCTTCCAGCATAAAATTGTGACAACCTATGAAATATTGTCTACCAGGAGAAGCTTGCTAGCAGGTTTTTATTGGAAGCAGTTTACCTACACAGCGTCTGTGGCTATTCATATATGCCAAAATTTCCAGAGTCCTAGAAGGAAAGCAGGTGTTCATCCATAAACCTTATCTTTTGCGCAGTTTTAGGCACAGTGAACCCCTCCTAACAGGATAATGGGAACCTCCCAAAATCCAAGTTCCCAGGTGCCAGCCAAGGACCAACCTTAAAAGCTGAACTTGCTAAGAAGTCTCAGGTCTGCTTTTCTACACACATACATATGAATAGGGGAATTTAAGATTTAAAAAAAATGCCACCATTGTTACCACTATATTCCTGAAATACTCCAATTAAGATTTCTTTCTAAACAGAAGAGAAATCTGTTCAGATTTCCATTTTGAAGATGATATTGCTACAGTATTATGAAGGATGGCTAGGAAACCATTGAGTGGAAATAGTTAACCATGCAGTAGTTCAGGCAATAGATCATCTGTTAGTGCTTTGAAAGAAGACCTGGAATCAAGGAAAGGGAAGGAGTTAAAAGGGATACTGCATATATGTAGTATGCATATGGGTACATATGTCCACATGCAATATGTATACTACACACAAGGCTATTAAGAAAATATGAATGTGTTTTCTTAACTGTTTCTAAGTATAGAAACAAAGTCACAAAGGGAGACAAGTTGAATAAATTTTCGATATTTAAAAATTTAAAACCTCTGACAGAAAGCAAGAAAAAATAACAGTAAAACAAAGAAGAAATGGGGAAAATATTTACAACCTATCATAGTGTTTATGCTGTTATACTAAAAATTGTAAGTTAGAATATTGTTTAAATCTTAATCTAGTAAAAAATAGGCAAAGTAGATTAATAGGCAGTTCACAAAAGGAGAAAGATAATCATTATATTTTTCAACCAAGAACTTTTAAAGCAAGAACAATGAAATACAAATTCTTTCACAAATTAGCTGCCTTTTAAGAAAATGTAGTAGTCAGGTACTTAGAAATTGAAAGTAACTTAAATATCCAGTATTGTATTATTGATATCCATTGATTTTTGTAGTACATTCTTTTATCTTGAAAATAGTTCATAATCTGTAACAAAACAAATTCTTAACAAGTTAAGACCACTGATACCAAAATCAATATTTTTATCCAGGACAATTTTGAAAGTGTAAGGAAATGGTGATATAATAGATGTAGAAAGTTCAGAAATGATATCCTGTTAATACTAAGGGGATCAAAGTATAGACATTTAAAGAAGTCAGTGTGCTTACTTATAAACAAATGGGATACATGTTGTTTCTCTGTACATGGCATAAAGGCATACCATTTGTGTAATCATAAATTTACATAGAGTAATGTTGTTTGATTCATTCTGTTATTTTTTCCCTTCCCCCCACCCCTCCCACCCCTCTTTTACTTCTATACAGAGCTTCCTTCCTCCATACTTGCCCCCTTCCCTAACCCTAACTCTAACCCTAACACTAACCCTTCCCTCCCCCCATTATGTGTCATCATCCACTTATTATTGATATCATTCGTCCTTTGGCTTTTCGAGATTGGCTTATCTCACTTAGCATGATATTCTCCAATTTCATCCATTTGCCTGCAAATGCCATAATTTTATCATTCTTTATGGCTGAGTAATATTCCATTGTATATATATACCACAGCTTCTTTATCCACTCATCAATTGAAGGGCATCTAGGTTGATTCCACAGTCTGGGTATTGTGAATTGAGCAGCTATGAACATTGATGTGGCTATATCTCTGTAGTATGCTGATTTTAAGTCCTTTGGGTATAGGCCAAGGAGTGGAATAGCTGGGTCAAATGGCGGGTCCATTCCAAGTTTTCTAAGGAATCTCCACACTGCTTTCCAGAGTGGCTGCACTAATTTGCAGTCCCACCAACAATGTATGAGTGTACCTTTCTCCCCACATCCTCGCCAACACCTGTTGTTGCTCGTATTCTTGATAATCGCCATTCTAATTGGGGTGAGATGGAATCTTAGGGTGGTTTTGATTTGCATTTCTCTTATTACTAGAGATGTTGAGCATTTTTCCATATGTTTGTTGATTGCTTGTAGATCTTCTGTGAAGTGTCTATTCATTTCCTTAGCCCATTTGTCGACTGGATTATTTGAATTCTTGAAGTAGTTTTTTGAGTTCTTTGTAGATTCTGGAGATTAGTGCTCTATCTGAAGTATGATTGGCAAAGATATTCTCCCACTCTGTAGGCTCTTTCTTCGCATTACTCATAGTTTCCTTTGCTGAGAGAAAGCTTTTTAGTTTGAATCTATCCCAGTTATTGATTCTTGCTTTTATTTCTTGTGCTATGGGAGTCCTGTTAAGGAAGTCTGGTCCTAAGCCGACATGTTGAAGATCTGGACCTACTTTTTCTTCTGTAATCTGCAGGGTCTCTGGTCTGATTCCGAGGTCCTTAATCGATTTTGAGTTTAGTTTCGTGCATGGTGAGAGATATGGGTTAGTTTCATTCTGTTGCATATGGATTTCCAATTCTCCCAGCACCATTTGTTGAAGAGGCTATCTTTCTCCATTGCATATTTTTGGCACCTTTGTCTAGTATGAGAAAATTGTGTTTATTTGGGTTTGTGTTCGTGTCCTCTATTCTGTACCATTGATCTACCTTTCTATTTTGGTACCAATACCATGCCGTTTTTGTTACTATTGCTTTGTAGTAGAGTTGAAGATCTGGTATTGCAATACCCCCTGTTTCACTCTTCTTGCTAAGGATTGCTTTAGCTATTCTGGGTTTCTTATTCTTCCAGATGAATTTCATAATTGCTTGCTCTATTTCTGTAAGATACGTCATTGGGATTTTAATTGGAATTGCATTGAATTTGTATAGCACTTTAGGTAGTATGGCCATTTTGACAATATTAATTCTTCCTATCCAAGAACATGGAAGATCTTTCCATCTTCTAAGGTGTTCTTTAATTTCTTTCTTTAGTGTTGTATAGTTCTCATTGTAGAGGTCTTTCACCTCTTTTGTGAGATTGATTCCCAAGTATTTTATTTTTTTCGATGCTATTGTAAATGGGATAGTTTTCCTAATTTCTCTTTCTGAAGATTCATCACTTATGTATAAAAATGCATTGGATTTATGAGCATTGATCTTGTAACCTGCTACTTTACTGAATTCACTTATGAGTTCTAAGAGTTTTCTGGTGGAATTTCCAGGTTCCTCTAAATATATAATCATGTCATCAGCGAACAGGGATAGTTTGAGTTCTTCTTTTCCAATTCGTATCCCTTTAATTTCTTTGGTTTGTCTAATTGCTCTGGCTAGATTCTCAAGAACGATGTTGAATAGAAGTGGTGAAAGAGGGCATCCCTGCCTTGTTCCATTTTTTAGGGGGAATGCTTTCAGTTTTTCACCATTTAGAATGATATTAGCCATGGGCTTAGCATAAATGGCCTTTACAATGTTAAGGAATGTTCCCACTATCCCTATTTTTTCTAGTGTTTTGAGCATGAAGGGGTGCTGTATTTTATCAAATGCTTTTTCTGCATCTATTGAAATAATCATGTGATTCTTGACTTTAAGTCTATTGATATGGTGAATTACGTTTATCAATTTCCTGATGTTGAATCAACCTTGCATCCCTGGGATGAAACCCTCTTGATCATGGTGCACTATCTTTTTAATATGTTTTTGTATGCGATTTGCTAAAATTTTGTTGAGAATTTTTGTGTCGATGTTCATTAAGGATATTGGTCTGAAATTTTCTTTCCTCGATGAGTCTCTGTCTGGTTTAGGTATCAGTGTGATATTGGCTTCATAGAATGAGTTTGGGAGGGTTCCCTCCTCTTCTATTTTATGGAATACTTTGAGAAGTATTGGAATGAGCTCTTCTTTAAAGGTTTTGTAGAACTCGGCTGAGAACCCATCTGGTCCTGGACTTTTCTTTGTTGGTAGGCTTTTGATGACTTCTTCTATTTCAGTACTTGAAATTGGTCTATTTAAATTGTTTATGTCCTCCTCGTTCAGTTTAGGCAATTCATATGTCTCTAGAAACCTGTTGATGTCTTCGAGGTTTTCTGTTTTGTTGGAGTATAGATTTTCAAAATAGCTTCTAATTATGTTTTGTATTTCAATCCTGTCTGTTGTGATATTTCCTTGTTCATTCCGAATTTTAGTGATTTGGGTTTTCTCTCGTCTTCTCTTTGTTAGTGTGGCTAAAGGTTTATCAATTTTGTTTATTTTTTCGAAGAACCAGCTATTTATTTTGTCAATTTTTGTATTGTTTCTTTTGTTTCAATTTCATTGATTTCAGCTCTGAGTTTAACTATTTCCTGTCTTCTACTACTTTTGGTGCTGTTCTGTTCTTCTTTTTCTAGGGCTTTGAGCTGTAGTGTTAGGTCGTTTATTTTTTGAGTTTTACTTCTTTCATTAAATGCGCTCCATGAAATAAATTTCCCTCTAAGTACTGCTTTCATAGTGTTCCAGAGATTTTGATATGATGTTTCTTTGTTCTCATTTACCTCTAAGAATTTTTAAATTTCCTTCCTAATATCTTCTGTTATCCATTCATCATATAATAGCATATTGTTTAATCTCCAGATGTTGGAATAGTTTCTGTGTTTTACTCTTTCATTTATTTCTAACTTCAATCCATTATGATCCAATAGAATACATGGTAGTGTCTCTATCTTCTTGTATTTGCTAACATTAGCTTTGTGGCATAATATATGGTCTATTTTAGAGAAGGATCCATGTGCTGCTGAAAAGAAAGTGTGTTTACTCTTGGTTGGATGGTATATTCTATAAATGTCCGTTAAGTCTAAATTATTGATTGTGTTATTGAGATCTGTGGTTTCTTTGTTCAATTTTTGTCTGGAAGATCTGTCCAGTGGTGAGAGAGGCGTGTTAAAATCACCTAGTATTATTATGTTATGGTCTATTTGATTTCTGAAATTGAGAAGGATTTGTTTGACATACATGGATGAGCCACTGTTTGGGGCATAGATGTTTATGATTGTTATATCTTGCTGATTTATGCTTCCCTTAAGCAGTATGAAATGACTTTCTTTATCCCTTCTGACTAACTTTGGCTTGAAGTCCACATTATCTGAAATGAGGATGGATACTCCAGCTTTTTTGCTGAGTCCATGTGCATGGTATGTTTTTCCCCATCCTTTCACCTTTAGTCTATGGGTATGTTTTTCTATGAGGTGAGTCTCTTGCAGACAACATATTGTTGGATCTTTCTTTTTAATCCAGTCTGCCAGTCTATGTCTTTTGATTGATGAATTCAGGCCATTAACATTCAGGGTTATTATTGAGATATGATTTGGTTTCCCGGTCATTTGGTTCATTTTTTAAATTTTATTTATTTATTTATTTGACACAACTTGGCTCCTCCTTTATTTGACAATTCCTTTAGGATAATTCCTCTGTTTGCTGATTTGCTTCTTTGTTTTTCATCTCTTCCTCATGGAATATTTTGCTGAGAATGTTCTGTAATGCTGGCTTTCTTTTTGTAAATTCTTTTAGCTTTTGTTTATCATGGAAGGATTTTATTTCATCGTCAAATTTGAAGGTAAGTTTTGCTGGGTATAAGATTCTTGGTTGGCATCCATTTTCTTTCAGGGCTTGAAAAATGTTGTTCCAGGCCCTTCTAGCTTTTAGGGTCTGGATTGAAAAATCTGCTGATATCCATATTGGTTTCCCCCTGAATGTAATTTGGTTCTTTTCTCTCACAGCCTTTAAATTTCTGTCTTTATTTTGTATGTTAGGCATTTTCATTATAATGTGCCTTGGTGTGGGTCTGTTGTAATTTTGTGTATTTGGAGTCCTATAAGCCTCTTGAACTTGATTTTCCATTTCATTCTTCAGATTTGGGAAATTTTCTGATATTATTTCATTGAATAGATTGTTCATTCCTTTGGTTTGTTTCTCTAAGCCTTCCTCAATCCCAATAATTCTTAAATTTGGCCTTTTCATGATATCCCATAGTTCTTGTATATTCTGTTCATGATTTCTTACCATCTTCTCTGTTTGTTCAACTTTGTTTTCAAGGTTAAATATTTTGTCTTCAATGTCTGAGGTTCTGTCTCCCAGGTGTTCTATCCTATTGTATATGCTTTCTATGGAGTTCTTAATTTGGTTTATTGTTTCCTTCATGTCAAGGATTTCTGTTTGGTTTTTTTTAATATCTCTAACTCTTTATTGAAATGATCTTTTGCTTCCTGTATTTGCTCTTTTAACTGTCGATTGGTGCGATCCTTCAATGCCTGCATTTGCTCTTTCATCTCATTGTTTGCTTCCCTGATCATTTTAATTATGTACAGTCTGAACTCCTTTTCTGTCATTTCTTCTGCCATGCTGTCATTGGGTTTTATTGATGTAACATCTAGATTTGTTTGCAGCATTTTCTTTCCTTGTTTTCTCATATTGTTCAGGTATCAGTGGACCACTGAGATATTGCAGATTTCCTTTATTGACTTACAATGTCCCTGAAGATTTCTATATATATCCCCCCTTAGCCTTCAGTAGGCTGAAGTCTTGTAGGAAGTTGATAATGCGGTGCTCCACAAGGAATCTGCCTTTCTAGGAGTGGTGGCCTTCAGGTGGGGTATATTCCCTGCTAGTGGGCAGAGGTGCCTCCACTTGTTGACCAATGTTCATCCAAAGGGGACCTAGGCTGCGGGCTGAGGCAAGGCCTGTTTGGGCCTGTGTCTCTGGTTTACCGTCCTTGTGGGGAAACCTCACCCGGCAGGGAGGACTCACCCGGTGGGGAGGTCTTGCTGGTCAGTTCCCTCCTAGAGGTTCCCCTCAATTTACAGCTACCGCCTGAGCTGGGCTGCCTTCCTCTGCAAAGTTCCCAGGGGCCCGGCCCTACTTCCTGGGCCTGGGAGCCTCACCCTTCGCAGATGAATCTCCTTAGGCTGCCCCTCCTCAGAGAATATGCCCGCAGTCCTGGAACCTTTGCTCTGCCCCTAAGCCTGTCTCTGTGCGGCTCTTCCACCAAGAAGCCTCCTAGATCCTGGGACCCTGCTCTGCACCTAATCGCCTGGCTTTGCGGCCCCTCCTCTGAGCAGCCACCTGGCGCCCCGTACAATCGCTCTGAGTCCCAGAGACCCGCCACATGCCTCTTCCTCCAGACAGCCGCCCAGTATTCTGGTGCGGTCTCTAGGAGTCCAAGCAACTCACTGCGTGCCTCCTCCTCCCACCGACCACCCATAGCCCAGGGCAATCAATCACTCCGAGTCGAAATGACCCTCCCTGTTCCTCCTCCTCCTCCAGGTAACCCCCCAGGTGTTCAGGAGCGGTCACTCTGAGTGGCTCTGAATCCACATGACCCGCTGCACGTGTCCTCTGGGCAGCCGCCCGGAGCTCTGGTGCGGCTACTGGAGACCAAGCGACCCACCGCGCTTTTCCTCCAGGCAGCCCCCCTGTGTTCAGGAGCGGTTGCTTTAAGTCCAAAAAACTCACCACTCGCCTCCTCCTCTGAGCAGCTGCCTGGAGCTCCAATGTAGTCACTGCGAGTCCAAACGCCCTGCCGCGCTCCTCCTCCTCCTCCTCCTACTCCTCCGGGCAGACCCTGGTGTTCAGAAGTGGTCTGAGTCCAAACAGCTTGCCACGCAGCCCCTCCTCTGGCAACCGCCTGTAGCTCTGGTGCAGTCACTCCGAATCCAAGCAGCCCCACTCCTCCTCCTCCTCGTCCTCAGGGCAGGCCCCGGTGTCCTGAGTCCACACAGCTCTCCTCGCTGCTCCTCCCCTAGGCAGCCTCCAGAGCCCCAGTGGTGGCTCCAAGTCCCAGCGCTGTGCTGAGCGGCCTCCTCTACGACGCTCCCAGTTGTCTGAGTTCACTGCTCCAGCCACTTAGGGTATTTTTAAAAGGTCTTTGTAGGAGCTGGGTGTGGTGGTGCATGCCTATGATCCCAGGTACTCAGGAGGCTGAAACAGGAGGATGATTGCAAGTGTGAGGCCAGCCTGGGCAACTTAGCCAGAACCTATCTCAAAATATAAAGAGAGAAGAAAGAAAGGGGGGGGGGGGGAGGAGGAAAGAAGGGGAGGTAGACTTTTTCTCAATAAAAATGAAAAATATATAAACCAACATTTTCTTTTTTTGTACTTTAGCTGCATGAAAAAAAAAAAAAGAGCCAAATTTAACAGGTGAACATAGTAATTATCTTACCCTAGATGTTTAGTAGCAAATACTTTGTTTCCTTAGTTAGAGTTTGTTTTATGTTACTCCTAAACATTTTTTTGCTGTTGGAGGTAAAATGCCTATTATTTTAAAATAACTTAGAATTATACAGATTATAAGTTTGCAGGGAAAAATAGCTTAAATGTAAAGTACTTAATTCTTATAATAAATTATAATGCCAGTTCAAGTTTCAGAGTCTTATTTTAGTAAAAATAGGTAAAATTCAACCAGTTGTAATGTAAGACCTGTTTACCCACCCTGGATCTTTGTTTATTCTGGTGCATTAGAAACTAGAAATGGAGAATGTTTTCACTGCCCCAGGGATTAGTGTTTAGAGAATGGCCAGCATTGCCCTTAGGCAGATACTTTGGAAAGAGTGGATATAATTTATCCCCAGTCTGTAGTGTTGCCAATTCCTCCTTTTTGATTTAATGTGCTTTTATGCTTCAGGTGTTAAGTTGCCAGTTTATCACATTCTCAAACTTATCCAGATACCTAAAAGTATAAATAGAAAACAAATGTGAAATATTATTGCTTATTCTCTCCCAGTGTTCCTTTATACTAGTTGGATTTGTCTCTGATCAGGTCAATATTTATGGTGAATGTTTTAACCCTGATGGATTACTGTAGGCAATCTCTATATATTATAGTTTTCCCCTGAAAGGGGTGGGGAAAGGAAGCTATATTCTGAGAAAAAATGACAAGTATTTGAAAACAGAATATTTGCCTGTTTCAGATTGATCTCATACCCCCAAAATAACAGTATGGTTGTTATGGTAGAAATCTGTCACTCTCAAAACTAGAGAATTCATAAACCCTATGTGAAATGTGTAGTTGGCCATTATTTATAGTTTATATAAAATGTCCTTATGAATGTTCACAATTATGTAAAACTTATTCTTTTATTTTTATAGTCTGTTCGGCACTTGAAGTACTCCTTGTTTAAGAAATCGCTATTGGGCAGTGTTTCAGATAATGGAATAGTAACTCTCTGGGATGTGAATAGTCAGAGTTCATACCATAACTTTGATAGTACGCATAAAGCTCCAGCTTCAGGCATCTGTTTTTCTCCTGTCAATGAGTTGCTGTTTGTAACCATAGGCTTGGATAAAAGAATCATCCTTTATGACACTTCTAGTAAGAAGTAAGTATGATGTGCTCATGTCTTAATTTAGTAAAAAAATAGTTATTTTATTGACAAATGATTTTGTGTCTCTTATTGACTACTGGTTAATGTCCAGGGGATCTAATGTTTTTATACTTGATATATATAGCTAGTAAAATAGAGTTCTTTTTCTTTTCATGCAGAAAAAATGGACAGGGGTATGGATATTACTTACGGTACTTTTGGAATATAAATATTGAGGGAAAGCATCTTAAGGATTTCACCTCTTTGTTTTAGCATATTTAGTATTCTTTTTTGAAGTGTAGCTAAATATATATTTTAAAGCATTATGATTAATTTGCTTTAAAATTAATTTATTATCTAGATCAAAGTTCCTAAACTGTTGACATTGTGGACTGGATAATTCTTTTTTGTGGGGGTCTGTTCCAGATATTGTAGGATATTTAGCAGTATCCCTGACCACCTCTACCTACTAAATCCCAGTATCATCGCCACAGTCATGACAGCCTAAACTTTCTCCAAATGTTGCCAAATATTCATGGGGGATTATGGCCCCACAGATGAGTAGTACTTGATCTTCCAAACACTTAGGCCCATTTTGCTTCTTTCTTCAGTTATACGTATTCTTGAACAGCTACACAAACAAAAACCAGCTGCTAGAGTGCTAGAGCTGTATTCAGGATGCCTAATGGAAAGTTGCCACTTTCAGGCCTTCTTTGGATGCTAGAGTTTTTACTGTTACTTTTTTCATTCTCTTTTTTGAGTCAGCAAGCCATTCTTCTCACACCAGACACACCAGCAAAAGCACCAACTTCAGCAGATTAGTGTCCATATTTCTGTGTTAGCTTCTTGAGGATCAAGCTACATGGACTCTTGTTCCTTTTAGCTTTTTGGTCAAGAGATGCACAACTGAGAACAAAGTGGCAGCTGCTCCCCTATGAAAGGTCATGGTCCTCTTGAGACCTAAGCAGTTCAGTAAATGGAAAGTGGTTACTTAGAGTTTCATCAACCCTGAGGCTTGAAACCCTGTTTGTGGAGTAGCACATAGGAATTGTGTCACATTCACTGCCAAGACAATAATTACTCAGAGAAACAGGTGCTATTTTCTATATTCAGGAAGATATAGATTTTACTTACTGAAAGGGAATAAAAAAATAGGATGTGACATTTAGCAGTTACTGCATGTCATTTTATCAGAAATGTTTCTTAAGACAGATTCTAAAACTCAGCTTTAAACAAGCATTTGGGATTTATGTGCTGTTTACCCAATTCTAATTTGGTTGGTGAACATGTATGTCATATAAGCTAATACACTTGCATAAACTAATATATCTGCATATACTTTGTTCCCTTTTCCGAAGGGTAGTGAAAACTTTGGTGGCCGACACTCCTCTGACTGCAGTCGATTTTATGCCAGATGGAGCCACTTTGGCTATTGGATCTTCCCGAGGGAAAATATATCAATATGATTTAAGGATGTTGAAATCACCAGTTAAAACCATTAGTGCTCACAAGACATCTGTGCAGTGTATAGCATTTCAGTACTCCACTACTCTTACTAAGGTGAGTTATTTTCAACATTTTTTATTTTACTAAAAAAATTCTAGCTCAAAATATGAAAATTTTATTTTCACTTAAATGCAATGTATTGCTTCATAATCATTATATGATAGCATTCTAAATAATTTTAGTACAAAGTTTCTGATACTTAGTTTTAAAAGTGCTTAGGGTACTTGATTTTCTCTGTCTTCAAAAATATTTTAAAAGGCTTTTTTGGTTTAGAAGAAAACTCATATCTACCACCAAGCTTAAGATACGTAAGGGAAGAAAATGTTTTTAATCTAACAGAGAATTTATAAAACATTAATGTACAGTAGGAAATATTAGTAACCTGAGCTTTTAAATGTTTCATTACATTTCAGTCAAGTTTAAATAAAGGCTGTTCAAATAAGGCCACAGCAGTGAATAAACGAGCCCTTAATGCGAGCACTGCTGGTGGAGGAATTCAGAATTCTGGAATTGTCAGAGAGGCAGCCACCACTTCCATTGCCACAGTTCTCCCGCAACCCATGACAACAACTGTGGGGAAAGCAACAGTTGCTGTTCAGGACAAAGCAGGTAAATGTTAAGTATGTAGTATTTGGGTTTTTTTTCTTCCCCAAATATATTTAATTAGCTCTTTCTTCAAGAATGTTGAACTCAAATTCATTTGAGCATTTAGGTAAAATTGTTAGCAGATATCATTGAAGTAATGAAAAATTTAATTTTGGATATAAGTTTTTTTAAAGTTCATGAAAAGCACTTATTCTATTCATTTGAACGTCTATTGTAGGCAATAGTGATTATCTTAAAAAATGAAATCATGCCAACTTAGAAATCATGCATCTCCAGTGTCACCAAAAGACTGGGTGACTTTCCATTGTGTTATCAATAGAGAATATAAAACTTTGATGCTGTCATTATGATTTGACCCTATATTTTAAAAAAAGCTATTAGTGACTCTTGATTTCATATTTCAGAATGAAAAGTAAGGTGCTGTAATGAATATTTTTAAGTGCTGAATAGTACCCGACACATATTAAGCAATACATTAGCAGTTTGTTAAGTAAAAATAAATGAATATGTTTGTTTATCAGTGATTTCTTCTATTCTGATAATCATTGATGAAACAGTTCTGAAACAAAGAGTTCCAATAGAATTTGGGAAATTGTAATAAGCTTCATCATACTTAATACAGAAAACATTTTTTATTTACAGTAAAGATCATATTGCTGAAAACCTTTTTGTAAGAAGTTATGCTGCACCATCAATTTGCAGTACTTTTAAAAGTCTTAATGGCATACCAGTCTTGAAATATGCTCAATATAAATTTATGTATCCATTTATTTTTAAGTTTTTAAGATAAGTACTTTGGCAAAATTATTCGTTGGTATCTTCTGAGTAAGAGTTTAATATTTCCAAGTAGCAGCAAACATTATTTGTTGAATAGTATAGAATAGTTTTGTTTTTTTTTTCCCCCCACTATTCCTGTGAATATCTGTGTCATCCTTTTAGAGTAGTCACTATGTATAGAAAATAGGTTCTTATTTAAGGACTCTTGGAGACAAATACCATTGCCATTTACCTAAAAGAAGAAGTCCTTTTTGAAAAATGACTTTGAGTAATGTCTGCCAATTTGTTGAATTAACTATATTATGAAAATTGCCAATATTTTCAAAAATTCTTTTAAAACTTTATTAATTTGATTCATACTTTTTTAAAATTAAAGTTCTCTCATTTACTCTAAACTCTCAAGTCTCATTATTATGTATCTAGTTTTTAATAAGGAGTCTCTTATTTAAGGATGACAGTATTAATTAAGAATGAAAGACTTGGGTCTGCTGGGTCATTGATAAATGATAATTCTAGGCAAATTCCCAAAATCGTTGGCAAAATGAGCATTTGCTCTGTCCCCACGGTTAGAGATTTTTATTTATTAACTTTATTTTGAAGAATTGCTAATTTACAGAAAGTGTTTAGAATTACACAAAGAACTCCTGAGCTTTACCCATTAGCAAATTTACTACTTTGTAAGTTTTGCTACATTTGCTTTCTCATTCTTTCTTTCAAACACATGTTTGGGCACACACACCATTTTTACACACACACACACACACACACACACACACACGCGTGCGCGCACACACACTCATTTTTACCCCCTGGAAGCATTGAGAGTAATTGTGCTTAAATTTCAGATCTATTACTTCCTATCCTGGACAGCTTTAGACCTCTTTCTTAACATACCAGACTTTGATTTGTTCCCCCCACACACTGAGATAATATTTAGCTTTGAGTATTTTTGTGAAAATCGGAGGAAGGTATCACAAGTGTCTGGCACATGGCAGACACTCAATGAATGATGGTATTGCTGATATCATTGTTACTTCATGATCACCACCATTACTCTTATTGTTTTAAGCTTTGTGTAATTCTTGTTACTTCTACTAAAGTTGTCCTGATTTAGATACTGAAAAGAACCTCTCAAGACTTGTTTCTAGTGATCATTTTTAGCACAAAACATTGATTTAAGAAGTGAAAACTAAGGCTTTAGCACTATTTTTATGATACCAAACTTGTGTTTTTTAAATTCCAGAGATTGTCACTGTGCATGTTAAAGTTTGCATATTATTAGAGGCTGGAATTAGACGTAGTAAAAAAGGAGAGATGTCTTTATAACAGTTGGGGTAAACACTTTTCAGTGGTTGTGATATTCAAATGATTTGGTTATGTTTAGCTTTCTAGCAGTTGTTATTAGAAAAGTTTATTCTGTTAGCTAGGCCTGGGCATTTTGGGACATACAATAGTCCATTCTTTGTTTTTATCCCAGGCTTTTCAGTTTTCGTGTGAAACTGAAATGCTAAATAAAACACTTTAAAACATAGCACAGTAATGTGCTGCCATTCCAGAAACCAGGTTTTCATCCAACTTCTCAAATCTCAAGAATTCATTCCTTAACCCAGAAATGAGCTTGAAGCTACTGATCCTACAGAGTTCCTATTACAAAGCCCCTGTAGGCATGCATTATATATTGCCAGAATAAACTGCTGCAGCCTTTTTAATGTTGTCTGCTGTAGTATTCGTTGAGTGTGATATTCTGGTGTCCCACTTCTACTAATCTACAGAAGTTGGTAAAGTCATTTAAGATCAATAATGCTGAGGGCAATGTTAAGCTTCCTTTGTGGGTGAAAGCAACAACCAAAAAGGGGGAAGTGAAAGGAAATCCATTCTCTACAAGTTGGGAACTAGCGTTAATTGAATCTTGTTTGTTAGGCAATGCACTGCATACCTGCCAGATTTTTTCCCTCCTTCATCTGTAGATGAACCCAAGGGTTCATAACAAAAGTAAGTTGTGTTTCAGAGGGCAGTGAAGTATATAAATAATTGCAGAAAATTTCCATCAAAATGGCTAAAAAAAAAAAAAAAAAAGGCTAAAATAAGGTGTTGCTGTATGAACAAATAAACTATTTGCTTTTGAGGAAGACTTCAGTCCATGAAAGTGCTGATGGGCTTACTGGTGGTCATATTCTGCTTTTTTCACTGATGCTCACAGTTGTAAAATTCTAAAAAGTAGATAATGTGTTAATTTTTACAACTTAGCTTCTGATGATAAAGTTTATTTAGATGTAGTAACACTTTTTTTTTTTTTTTTTTTTTTTCAAATCTAAATCACCTAAGGTTTGCCTCGAAGCATAAATACAGATATTTTATCTAAGGAAACTGACGGTGGAAAAAGTCAGGATTTCTCCAGCTTTGATGATACTGGGAAAAGTAGTTTAGGGGACATGTTCTCACCTATCAGAGATGGTAAGTGTGTTCAGACCGGTGGATCATTACATTCTCATTCTAAGACGTGGGTAATATCTTCCATATACTCAATTTAATGCAGTTGGCTTATTTTCTCTTGTCCTGGGCAATATATCTTCCTTTTTTCTGATATTGCAGATAATATAATTCTAAAGTAGATGCTGATAATTTTCACATGGTAACTATGCAGATAGCTCTAAAATTAGTGTTTTAATTTCCACAGAATTTCTTTCTTTCTTTACTCTGGTGTTGAGGATCAAACCCAGGGCTTTATGAATGCTAGACTAGTGCTATACCATTGAACTATCCCCCTACCCACCCAAAAAGTTTCTCAAAGGAAGTTTTACCTTTATAGGCAGTCTTTTACTTGTATCTATTTCAAAATAAATATCCCTAAAATTTGAATGTTTTGTTATGGCAAAAAATATCCTCCTAATTTAAAAAATTTAAGATTGTTAGTGTCTAATTGGTATTTATTAAATGTTTTCACAGAGTATATGGCTGTGTGATAGAATGTCTCATTTATCCTATGTATAAAAGTACCATATATTTGTGTTTGTGTGTATGCATAATATATATTAAAAAATACATATGCTATCTACCCCTTTCTGAATATTGCCATTAAAAAAGTCTTTGCCAGCTTGATAAATGGGAACTAAGACAATAATTAGCTGTGCTTTTTAGGTGCTAATGTTCATACTGTTTTCTTTAATGGGATCAACTTACTAATAGTAATGTAAGCAGTAATATGGGTAAATATCTAGAGGGTAATTTGGAAGAGTTAAATTATTCATATTTTTTGGCCTGCTAATTCCATGTCTACAGATTTACCTCAGAAAATATTCTGAGAGGCCCACAAAGATTTGTGGGTTTACAGTTTTATTTATAATAGCGAAAAACTTAGAGAGGCTCTTAAGTGTCAACAGTAGCAGGTTCTTGAAATTGTTACATCCACTTATGATTTTTTAAAAATATTTTTAGTTGTAAATGGACACAGTACCTAATACCTTTATTTTATTTATTTATTATGTGGTGCTGAGGATCGGACTTGGTGCCTCATGCATGTGAGGCAAGCGCTCTACTGCTGAGCCACCACCATAGCCCTCCACTTAGGATTTTTACAATTTCATTTTTACTTTAAAGTTGTGTTTCCCTAGTTCTCATACTCAAAAGGAATGAACATATGTATTAGTATAGAATTATTGGTTATCTTCTGCCTTACCCCAGTCATAAAATAACCTCTTAAATTTCTGAGTCAAAATCTCCTATCTTTCACCTAATGAAAAAGGAAGGATTCTTTTAGTACGAAGAGAAAGTCAAAATATGTAGTGAAAAAGTAAAGAAAGGAAGGAGTGGCTGGAGTTGAGGAAGGTTTCTAGGATCAGCACTGAGTTGGGTAACTTGGCTTCTAAACCTGCTTGGAGCACCTTCTGCATTGAAAAATGTAGGAAAGGGCTTTTTGCAAGTATTAGAGTTATAAATTAAATCCTTTTAATGAGTTTTAAGAGAAATGATTAAGCTAATTTTTCCCTTAATTACTTGTACTGTATTTTTTAAATGTGATGAGAATTTGAGCCATTTCTCCTCCATTCTTTAGGGTTTTGTTATTAATATGGAAAAACATGGTTACTAAATATAATGCTGAGAGTTTAAGAGGAAATTAATAATTTATAAGATTGTGTGTATGTGCATTTGTCTCTTAATGGGCATAGTATGCAATTACTAGGCCTGAAACACTCATACGATAACCATGATCATTGGTCATTTGAATTTCTGGTCAATTTGTTAATGACTTTTGTCCATTTTTCTATTAATCTGTTAAAATTGAGTTAAATAGTTTTTGCTATGAATTGAATAATATTACAGTATTGAAATAATCTTACACATACTCTACATTAAAATAAATATTAATAAAACCTTATGTTTTATAACATTGTAGTACTGCACAATATTTAGATATTATTTTAGTTGAACCCCAAAACAAAATGATCAAGGCATTATCCCATTGTAGAGATGCAGAAACTGAAGCTTAATTGCATTGTAGGCTTGCCCAAACTCACAAAGCTATGAAATGAATTAGGCAAATAGGATTATAGATACCTAGAACTGACTTCAGGGTTTATTCTTTTCTTTGCTGTCTCATTAAATTATACTAGCTCATAAATTCTATACCATAGAATTATCTTTTCATATTTGCTACTATGCATGAAGCTAGAAGAATGAAAAGGGAAGTTTAAATGAGTACTAACTTTAAACTTTAACCTCATTACTCCTTAAGATTGATTGTCTCTGAACTCTTGGGGAAAGAATTGTAAGTCTTAACTTGCTGTGGCTTATTTTTCACTACTCTTAAAGTTTGATTTTCTTATTGTAGATGCTGTAGTTAACAAGGGAGGTGATGAGTCTGTAGGCAAAGGAGATGGTAAGAACTTTAGAAGTATTTTCATTAAAATTAAAAATGCTATTGGATTGTCTTTTCTGTGTGACAAGTCACCCCAACGTTTCGAGGCTTAATAGAACATCATTTTATTACTTCTGTGGATTGACAGCCTGGGCATAACTTGATTAGATGATTTTGCCTTCAGATCTCTCTTGATGCTTCAATTAGGGTATGAGCCAGAGCTACAGCTCAACTGGGCAAAGATCTGCTTCCAAGCTCATTCATATGGCTTTTGGCTGGAGACATCAGTTCCTTGCCAGTTGAGCATCTGTCTGGGAAAGTTGACAAAAGAGCAGCTATTTTCACTCAGGTAAGCGAAAAAGTGAGAAGGCATCCGAGATAGAAGCCACAGTATGTTTGTAACCTTATCTTAGAAGTGACATCCTAGTACTTTTGCCATATTCTCCTTGTTAGAAGGACAATTCTAGCTGTAACCCATATTCAAAGGGAGAGGAATACACAAGGGCATGGATGTCAGAAGACATGTCAAAAGCCATCTTAGAGGCTGCCTACCAAGATATATGCCACAGGTACATACCCAATTAACTTTCTTCAGTAATCAAAAAAATAATAAAACATTCATTGTGTTTTCAAAGTATTTTCACATATAATATTTTTTAAGCCTCACTACTCTAAAGAGATAGATATCATCATTCACATTTACAGATTAGGAAATAGATTTAAGATTTTTAAAGATGTGCCTAAGAGTATACATCAATTAAGGGGAATAGCTGAGAAACTAGTCTTCTGAATCCAGTCCCTATGTGTTTTATCATGTTATTCTGACTCTCTGTTAACTGCTTACTTTAAGTATCCAAGATTGTGGGATATCATTGCAATTTTTTTCCTCCTTTTCTTTAGGCTTTGACTTTCTACCACAATTGAACTCAGTGTTTCCCCCAAGAAAAAATCCAGTAACTTTAAATACTTCAGCACTGAATTCTAGTCCTCTTAATGTTTTTATGGGATCTCCAGGGAAAGAGGAAAATGAAAATCATGATCTGATAGCTGAGTCTAAGAAAACATATCTAGGAAAACAGGATCCTAAAGATTCCTTCAAACAGGTATGTGCCTGAAAATGATACTAATATCCTATTTATTGAAAATGCTGTGCACTTACTAGGTAGAGGAATTCTCTTAAATCTTGATATCACTTTTTAACAATGAATATTTTTGAAATCTGTCTTTGGCTATGTTGAAGGTAACAGCAGATATAAACGTACTATTTTTTCTTAAGATGAAATATTTGCTATATCTGTCTATGCAAGAACACTTGTTACATGAATTATTTAATAATATATTTCCATTGCAGTATAAAACATCAAGTTCGTGGTTAAGACATTTACTCTAAATTTTAGAGCAAATTTGATGGTGCTAAGAATGGAATTCATTATTATTACATTCTACTTAAAAATACAGTATCCAATATAGAATTAATTTCTTGTGTAAGGTTTCAAAATAATTTGTTACAGGCAGACCAGATCGGTTAAATATGTGGAATATGTTTATTTGTTTTCACATTTATTTTTTAGAATAATATTAAAAGATAATCATGCAGAGAGTAAAAAATCTTTGATTTGTTTTTTAATATTTGTGTAGTTACCACATGAGAGTGGGTTTTCTTTTTTTTTTTAATTTTGACCAATGATTTTCATTTTAAATTATGTTTAGCAGATGCTTAATAAAATTAGTTTTTTCCTCATGATGTTATTGTGGAGATTGTTTTTGATCAGTAAAATTAATTTATTTTGCTGCTAGTCCCAGAATCTTATTTTCTTTTTGTTTTCTTCCTATTCTTCCTTCATTTCCCTGACCCTGTCTTCTGTTTAATAAAAGGGGTGCAGGGTTAGGGAAAGTAGGTAAAAAATGTGTGAGTAATATGGGCAAAACAATAAATTATTGATTAAAAAATTATTTTGTTTTAAATATAAAGTTTGCAAAGTTGATCTCTTCTGGTACTGAAACTGGAAATCTAAATACCTCTCCATCATCTAACCAATCAAGAAATCTTGAGAAATTTGAAAAGCCAGAGAAAGAATTTGAAGCCCAGTTCATTTATGAACCACCAGTTAATGGATCTTCAACTCCAAGTAAGTACATAAAACTTTCTGATGTTTGAAATGTTAGGTTGAAAAATTCTCCAGTTGTTTAACTTGAAAAGGATAATCATAGACTAAAAAAAGTTCAAGGAATTTAAAGTTTATTGGCTTGTCTAATGTCTAGAAAACAATGACGTATATGAATGGTTAAGTTCAGCAATATTGATTTCATCCTCTTTTTGTGTGAATTTCATTTTCAATCTAATATGTAAGGTTTTATTTAATATCGTGTAGATAGAATTATAATTTAGAACCCTTTGAAAAGGGATTGTTAACTACCTAAAATTATATGTTTTATTCTTCATATTGAAATCTTTCTCTTAGAATTTGTCTCAGACTTATCAATCAAGTGATTGCATTTAAGAGTTTT
Source organism: Sciurus vulgaris (assembly GCF_902686455.1). Lineage (NCBI taxonomy): Eukaryota > Metazoa > Chordata > Mammalia > Rodentia > Sciuridae > Sciurus > Sciurus vulgaris. The sequence continues at coordinate 157,147,985 of NC_136465.1, forward strand.
AAGTTCACCTGTAAGAATAGTCTATAAAGGAACTCTGTATATAGAAACAACTGTGTTTTACTTGAAGGTTTCTGTGGATATATTGCATTAGATGAAACTCCAAGACTTTGCCTGTAGCACCACTATTCTCCTACCCTCCTTCTGCTTGTTTTTAATAGTCTTGGTTTATCTGGTTTGTGGTATAGCTTGTCTCATTTGTCTTTTAAGAAGAAATGGTTTAGAGATTCTTCAAGATTAATTTCTCTGTCATATGTTACTACATTAGACAGTTGGCAGTTTATAGATACATGACTATTAGAAATAATGTCATATAAAATTTTTAAAGTTTGTATTCTAGACAGTGAATTTTTCTAAATGTCACAGGAACACTGTTCTTTGCCAGTTTTTCAAGTTCCCTCATACCAAATCTTATTTAGAAATGTTCGATATCTTTTAGTCCAAGTTGACTGTTAATATTTATCGATTCTTTATTTTAGATCCAAAGATAGCATCATCTTCCGTTACTGCTGGAGTTGCCAGTTCACTCTCAGAAAAAATAGTTGATACCATTGGGAACAATCGGCCAAATGCACCACTGACATCTGTTCAAATCCGTTTTATTCAGAATATGATACAGGAAACACTGGATGACTTTAGGTAGTAATTGAGAAGTTACTCTTTCTATCTAAACTTTTCACGTTATTTGTTTATTTTTATTAGTGTAAAACCAGAACTATAATGGCTACTACTTTTTATCTGGATTCTTGTGAACATAAAATCATAGAAAACATGAGGGGTTTTGTTGATCTTGTTATATTATATTTATTGACTGTCAGCCAGGAAAAGGCACATTTAACCAGATAGCTTGACAGAGAAGTCTAGTATGCAGACTGCTATTGTGGATTTTTTTAATCATCAAAATGTGAACAAATTCTTGTAACTCATGTGCAGTTCTTACATCAGTACTTACAGATCACCTGCTAAGTTTTATTTTTAAAAAATGCTAAATATTTTATATAGAATGTGTCAGAATGTAATATAAAATATTTAATATAAAAAAATTCCTTAACCTATTCTTGCCTTTCTCATCCTTTGAATGTGTTCTAGAATTTTGCTTCCTTTTACTTATTTCAATATTTTGGAAACAATTTTCAATTATTAGGATCTTTTGTGGGGTTTCTTCCCCACCCCTCTTTCTAGCCTATAGTTACTTGGATTATCATGAGTAAGAATATGTAGATGTGTAGTTTTTGTTTGTGCAGGCTTTTTTATGTTTAAAATATTTTTAAAATATATTTTTGAATATCAGAAAAGTTTATTTTAAAGAAAAAGTTTATTTTAATAAAAAAGTTTATTTTAAAGGCCTGCACAAAAAGGCCTTGTAGTTTATTTGTGATACATATAGTGTATCCTTCTGTAAACGTTTAATATGAATTAGTTCTTTTGTGATTGGTAAATAGGGCAGTGTTGTCAAAATGACGGGGAAATTTTGTTTTTATAACAAAACAAAAGTGCATGTAAACACAGATGAATGAAGCCTTTGTCAATGTCCATCTCCTCTTACTTTCTCTTAACTTGGTGTTGACTCTATACTCTGCACTTATTTTGTGGTTATTCCCCATTTTGCTGTTGTCCCTATAACTTGGCAACCCCAATCCTTCTGTATTCTGTTCTCTTCCTCAAGTAACCATCACTTTTTTCAGGTAAAGTGTCTTCTTCAATATCTATTAGACCATGCCTTTATAACTATGCTAGTATTTTTATTAGGATTTGTTTTTGTTAGTGCTCTGTTAAAAAATTGCATAAGTTTTCCGTGGTGGACCTCAATCCTTTTTTCCTAAGTTCTATTATTTTCAATACACATTTTTCAAAGAGTATGAAGTTTTTCAGGAATACATAAATATTTCTGGCATAGTAGCAGAACTGTCTGGAAACAGCTGACCATAATGTGAACAAAATCATGTTGGAAACACAGAAAGGGAAGAATTTGCTGGGGCAAATTCAGAGAAGTATGACCGAAGAGATTTTATTTTATGCTTAAGTGTGTGGGAACAGCATGAGCAGAGAAACATTTGTAAATTTTAGGAATACTTGCAGAGAGAGAAAGTACTGTGGCAAGAGATGAGGCCACAAAGGTAGTTAGAAAAGCCTTAACATGTAGGAATAGAGAGGGTCAGCAAAGTTTTTAAGCACAGAAGTAATGTGCTATTTATTTTCTGTTCATTCAACAAGCATTTTAGTGTTGGTTCACCTCTGGTTTCAGATGATTTAAGGGCAGTGGGCTTAGGACTTTTCCTTCAACAGACCTGGGGATCTGAGCACGGGGGTGACCGAACTCTCTGTGCTTTACACCCTGACTGCCAACTCTCTGTGGCTAGGGGTTGATTCTTCTTTCACTTCTGGTCTGATCCTGGCTTAGTACCCAGAGTGGCTCAGGATTTCAGTTAATTGTTCTGCTTTCAACCTTCAGTACTTATATTCAGCTATACCAGTCATTGAGAGCACAGAGGGAACAGTATTGAGGGACTCACTCTCAGCCAATCTCTCTTGTCTGTGGTCTGTTGCCATCTTGTAGTGCTTCAGAAGGGTTATTCTGAGTTCTCTCCCACCCTAAGACTTCACAGGTGCTTTGCATTTGTGCCTTAGGGAGTCTCTCCGCTCTGGTTTTTGATTATCCCTACCTTTTTACATAAGCATATGGGGGAAAGTTAGTGAATAAATGCAGGCTTTTTAGTTGGGGTTCCTTGGAATTCTAAACTCTCGTGCCAGGCTTCAATTGGTCTTTTAAAATGTATAAAAATTTCAGCTGGTTCTCTTACCCTTTCATAGGCAGCTTTCTCCTGCCACTGTTGATACTGAAAACAATCCTGGGTCTTTTTCCCTTTAGGAAGGATTTATCATTTCTTGGCTGTTTATTTATATATTTTTTGCATTCTAAACTCTGGTCAAATTTAAGAATGTATGATTTTATAGGTTATCAGGTTTATTTTCATCAGAATTGAGAGTTTACATATAAGTGGAAGTCTGTTCAGCTGCTTTTATTGTCTTTCAAAAAGGTATGTTTATTTTGGCAAGCTGGTCACCTTGATCTTGTAGCTACTTTTTAGGTTTTCTTAGAACTAGTTTCCAGTTTGCCTTTATACCTCGTCTTTGCCACTAATACATCTGCTGAATGTCTGGAGTATTCACCCTGTCATTTCAGGTGGATCTTAAACTTTAACCCATTTCACGAGCATCATAAGGCTTCTCTACATTTCAACTGTGATGTCGTTTGGCTTACTGACATATAATGCAGTATAGGCATTGTTTAGGAGGCAACAGATATCTGAAGGGGAAATTGGGTGATTTTGGACTTGCTCTTTTGAAAGCCTTCCTGCTTCAAATTCTTGGCTTTTAAACATTGGCTTCCTTGGTAGTCCCAAACTCAAATACTCCAACACTGGTGACACTGTCTCAAGCTTCAGAAGTTTGCTGCAGCTGAGCCTTTTTCCACATTGTGGGATCAGCACATATTCCAGAGAGAAAAGGAGAGGTAAATGTGGGTCTTACCTAGTAGACTTCTCTTCTTTGCAAGAATGTGACCCTTTACAGCCCTGGCTATGCTGGTTCTCTTATACCATTGATTAATTTATCAATTGATTGAGATACTGGGGGTGCTATCCAAGGCCCCATGCTTGCTAGGCAAGCATTTCACTACACCTGATATCTTCAATATTTAATACAACTTTCATCATAACTGAAAGCAGAAATATAAATTGTTTTAAATACCATGTAATTGCAACAGAAAAATTAAGGTACTTGGGCATAAACCTGAAAAAGATGGTGAAGATTTTTTAAGAAAGAAGAATTTTTAAAGCGTATTACAAAGCATTAACAGATAAATGGAAAGATTTTTATGAAGATGATATTTCATCTAAATTGGTCTATGGATGGAATGCAGTTTCAACTTGGTTTATTTAGAAGATGATGAAATGATTTCAAAATGTATATGGAAGAAGAAAGATCCAAGAATACCAAGATAATCCAATGAAAAATAAGGTCAAAGGGGCCTTGTTTGACAAACAGATAAGCTTAGTTTTTCAAATAAAATAAGATAGTAGTATAACATTGACACGGCATGGACAAATTGGTGAAAAAAGCAAATAGAAAGAAACCTATGTGATTATGGAAACTTGAGAAGTGACAGTGTTAACATTGCAGATATATGTTTAAAATATGGCATGGAATAATCAGTAGATTGTAATGTTTGGTTATAAAAGAATAAATATGCTAATTAAAGAATCAATTCTATATAGAATAAAAGTTTAAATGTGAAAGGCAAAATTTTAGATGTTCCAAGAGATTTTTAGAACTTCAGGATAGGAAAATTGTTGAAAATAAAGAAATGCACTACCTATAAAATTTGTAGTGTTGAGTAAATTTGAGTGTATAAATAAGAACTAATTATGAGATATCACTGATAAGAGGGATGAGCATCTGGAATACTCATATCACCAAAAAAGGGTCAGATTATATGTAGGACTCCTAAAACTGAATAATAAAGTGCAAGAAAGTTAAATCAAGAATCAATAAAGGGGATGGATTCAAACTGAAAAACCTCTTCTCAGCAAAAGAAACAATCAATAATGTAAAGAGGGAGTCTGTGGAATGGGAGAATATCTTTACCACATTCTCCTCAGATAGAACACTAATCTCTAGGATATATAAAAAATTCAAAAAACACCAATAAAACAAATTACCCAATCAATAAATGGGCTAAGGAAATGAACAGACTCTTCACAGAAGAAATACAGTTGATAACAAACATGAAAAAATGTTCATCATCTTAAGCAATTAGAGAAATGCAAATCAAAACTACTCTTAAGATTTCATCTCACTCCAGTCATAATGGCTATTATCAAGAATACAAGCAGTGTTGGCAAAGATGTGGGGAAAAAGGTACACTCATCCATTGCTGGTGGGAATGCAAAATGGTGCAACCATTATAGAAAGCAGTATGGAGATTCCTCAGAAAACTTGGAATGGAACCACCATTTGATCTAACTATCCCACTCCTTGGTTTATACCCAAAGGACTTAAAATCAGTATACTACAGTGACACAGCCACATTAGTGTTTATAGCAGCTCAATTCACAATAACTAAACTATGCATTCAAGAATTATTTGACAGGAAAATAGACATAACCAGTTTAAACCAGGGAATTACAAATACTGTGAACCTAGGTGTCCTTCAACAGATAAATGGATAAAGAAAATGTGAGATATATATATACACAAACACATGTACGTGTACACACACACAATGGAGTATTACTCAGCTTTAAAGAAGAATGCAATTATGGCATTTGCTGGTAAATGGATGAAGTTGGAGAATTTCATGCTAAGAGGAATAAGCCAAACCCAAAATAAACAAAGACTGAATGTTTTCTCTAATACATAGATGCTAATTCACAATAAAGAGAGGGTGGTGCTAGGGAAGAATAAAGTTACTTTATATTAGGTAGAGAGGAGTGAAGAAAAGGGATGGGGGTAGAAAGAATAGTAGAGTGAAACAGACATTATTACATCATGTATGTATATTACTGCATGACCGATGTGATCCTACAATATGTACAATCAGAAAAATGAGAAATTACACTCCATTTATGTATGATTTATCAAAATGTATAAATGCATTTTACTGTCATGTACAACTGATTAGAACAAATTTTTAAAAATGAATAATAAGATTTGAACATGAGGGAAAATGTTCATACCCACAGTTAGTAAACAGAAAATGCAATGAGATACTATTTCACACCCATTAAATGGTAGAATATTGTAAAAATTCAGTTATTACAAATCTTGAAAATTAGAGCAAGAGGAACTCTGTTACACTGATGATGAAGATATCCATTGATAGTACCACTTTGAAAAACAGATTGCATGATTTTTTAAAACTGAACAGATATATACCTAGCTTTATACCTGTACATAACCATCTGTGGATATTGGTGCATGTGGATTGAGAGGTGTATACATATATGATTGTTTATAACAATACAATAATAATAAAAACTTGAAAACAATTCAAGAATTATTTGACAGGAAAATAGACATAACCAGTTTAAACCAGTGAATTACAAATACTGTGAACCTAGAAAATAATATTTCTTAAATATGAGCTTCTCAAGACTGTACAGATATGGTATCCTTTTTGTTAACACTCAAAACCAATCACTATGAAAACAAACTACAGATTGTATATAATACTAATGTTAATTTTTTTCAAATTTTTTAATTGGTGCTATATATATGTAAAGTGAAATTCACTGTGGCATTTTCATATATTTGCGTAGTATAATTTGGTCAGTTTTACTCCTCAGTTCCTCTTTCCTGTCCCTCTTCTTTGCCCCTCTGTTTCTTTCCTCTACTTCACTTATTTCCCTTCTGTTTTCTTGGAATTCCTGCCCCCCTCAATTTTTTTTTCTTTATTTTGCTCTAGCTTTCACATGATAGAAGACATTTGACCTTGACTTTCTGAGTCTGCCTTGATTCACCTGTCATGATATTCTTCAGTTCTGTTCCTCCTCATATCCTCGATCTCATTCTTCTTTATGGCTAAAACTCCATTGTGTATATATACACTACATTTTCCTTATACATTTCATTTGTTGAAGGACACCTGGGCTGCTTGGCTATTGTGAATTGTGCTGCTGCAAACATTGATGTGCGTGTGTCCCTATAATATGCTGATTTTAGTTCCTCTGGATAAATACCAAGGAGCTGGGTTTTTCGGTGGTTCCATTCCAAGTTTTTTCAGAATCTCCATGCTGCTTTCCAGATTGGTTGTACTGATTCGCAGTCTACCAACAATGTATTGGTGTACCTTTTTCCCCACATCCGTGCCAGCATTTATTATTATTTGTATTCTTGATGATTGCCATTCTGACTGGAGTAAGATGAAATCTCAGTGTAGTTTTGATTTGCATTTCTCTTATTGCTAGGAATGTTGAACATTTTTTTCATATATTTGTTGGCCATTTCTATTTTTTATTTTGAGAAATAGGTTTAGTTCTTTTGCCTATTTAGTGATTGAGTTTTCATTTTTAGTGTTTTTTGAGTTCTTTATATATTCTGGATGTTAATCCCTTGTTGGAGGAGTAACTGACAAAGATCTTCTGTAGACTCTCTCTTCATGCTCTTAATTGTTTCCTTTGCTTTGCAGAAGCTTTTTAATTTGATGCTGTCCCATGTGGTGATTCTTCATTTTTATTTCTTGAGTGTTAGAGGTCTTTTTGAGGAAGTCATTGCCTGTGCCCATGTGTCATAGTGTTGAGCCTCTGTTTTCTTTAGCAGTTATAAAATTTCTGGTCTAATTCCTAGGTCTTGGATCAGTTTGGGTTGGCTTTTGTGCAAGGTGAAATAGGGATCTAATTTCATTCTAAATATGGATATCGGGTTTTCCCAGCACCATTTGGTAAAAAGACTGTCTTTTCTCCAATGTATGTTTTGGGAACCTTTGTTAAGTATCAAATGACCAGACCTGTGTGAGTTTCTCTCTGAGTTTCCTATTCCATTGGTCTTTGTATCTGGTTTTGATGCCAATACCATATGGTTTTTACTACTATAACTGTAGCATAATTTGAGATTAGGTATTGTGACGCCTCCAGCATAACTGCTTGCTCAGGACTGCTTTGGATATTCTGAGTCTTTTATTTTTCCAAATGAATTTTATTACGATTTTTTTCTAGTTCTGAGAAGAATATCATTGGCATTTTGATATGGATTGCAATTAATCTGTATAATGCTTTTGGTCGTGTGGCCATTTTGACAATATTAATTCTGCCTGTCCAAGCACATGGGAGGTCTTTTTCTCTTTTAAGGTCAAAGGTTATCTCCAGTCTTCTGTGTTCTCTAGTTTCATTAGAGGTCTTTCACCTCATTGTTTAGATTTATTTCCTTTATTCCCAAGTTTTTTTTTTTTTTTTTTAAGGTTATTGAGAATGGGATAGTTTTTCCAATTTCTTTCTCAACAGATTCATTGTTGGAGGGTGGTTTTGTTTTGGTACCAGGGATTGAACCCAGGGCACTTAACCACTGAGCCACATCCCCGGCTCTGTCTTATTTTTAATTTCGAAACAGGATCTCACTGAGTTGTTTAGAACAATGCTAAGTTGCTGAGGCTGGTAAACTTGCAGTCTTTCTGCCTCAGCCTCTGGAACCGCTGGAATTAAAGGTATACAGCACTGTGCCCTGACAGTATTGGAGTTTTTAAGAAAAGTCTTTGCACAACAAAATTCAGGAATATGACTTCTTCTTGGGATTTCCCCTGAGTTAAGTGATAACATCAGATAGGAACACCCACTCTGTTTCCACGATTTGATAGTATTCTAGTTTTTTAAGTTGTATGGTGGGTGACTGAGTGTTCCTTTTATCATTATACTTGCTGATTTTCATGTATTCTTTTGGAGGCAAGAATTAATTGCATCTTACTGAGTTGACCACTTTTAATCCATCAAAATAGCCTTTCTACTAGAAATGTTTTTTAGTAGCTAAGTCATTGATAATCTCATGATTTGTAGTCTAGTGAATTTTCTGTATTTCTTGTATTATAAATCTGTGTCTTTCCTTAATGATTATTTATGTATCAAGGAATGTAATGCAGTGTGGGATCTAGAGTAGGCAGCCTGGGTTTACATTCTGCTCTACTATTTGCTGGTTGTATGATTTTTGAACAGGTATAATTGGTCTTTGGCTCACTTACTTTGTTAGTAAAGTGGAGGAAATAATTTCTCCTAATTGTGAAGATTAAACAAGCTCTTATAAAATTTAAGAAAGAGTGCCTAGTTCATATTAAATAAATATTGGTAGTTTTATTATTGTAATAATTATTAATATTCAATAATTTGAAACAATGAAAAAGTTTAGCCAGTTTCTTAAATGAACTAAATTGGTTAAACTGTTAAAATTCTAATGTATTTTACATTCTTCCCTAGAGAAGCATGCCATAGGGACATTGTGAATTTGCAAGTGGAAATGATAAAACAGTTTCATATGCAGCTGGTATGTATGGCAAACTGTGTTTCAAATGAATTGGGACTTGCATGAATCTAAAAAAATCTATTAAAGGGCAATGCACTTTTACTTACTTGCCATGTCTAGTCACTAAGATAAATAGGGAGTTTCAGATATTTAATAAGTGTAATATTTTAACTGCTCACCTCCTTTTAACCTGTGGTAGTAAAGTCTACTTTTTCAGCATTTTTTTTCTTTTAATGAGCATAAAACCTCCCAAATGTGAAATATGAATCTTCCAAACATATTCATTTCACCAGTGATCTTTGTGGTTAAGTACAAGAAATATCATTCTTAACCGAACATGAGAGAACTGATAGCTGAAAGTATATAAAACGTAGCTTGCCAAGTAACTGTGAAACACCAATAATCTAAACAGCATTTTCCCCTTTTTCTAGAATGAAATGCACTCTTTGCTGGAAAGATACTCAGTGAATGAAGGTTTAGTGGCTGAAATTGAAAGACTACGAGAAGAAAACAAAAGACTACGGGCCCACTTTTGAAATTTCAGTGAATGTTTTATAATTTGGGGAGTTTCTGGCAACATAGAACTACATAGAAACAGTACTGTTTTCATGGGCTTTAGGGGAAGAAACTTTTTTCCAAGTTAAAGGATGTTGGATTTTTATACCCACTCTTTTCTGTCCAAAATATTTATATTTTTATATTTAAACTGTACAATGTATCATTTGCCTAATAGGAAAGTCAACAGGATCTTTATTTTCTGAAAACTTTAGCTATACACTAAGTGCCCTTTTTCATAAGAGAAGAAAATTGTGCATAAAAATAGGTTATGTATGTTTTTAATCACCTTTTTTTAACATATATTTTTGATTTACAAATTGCCTTCCAATTTTTTTGGGTAGTTGAGATTTAAAAAGTTTGATATACCTTCTATTTTTATGGAGAAAATAATTTTAAAATGGCAATTGGTTTTTTAAGCCTTTGACTAATAAAATACAGAGTTGGCTAGTACTTATTTTGTTAATGACATCAAGTATGACTATTATTTATTACTTGTAAATGTGATAATTTTTGAAATTTTGAATTGTACAGATACATTTTATCTTTTGCATTTATGTTGTTATACTTCTGCTAGCTTTCCACTTCTGGTTGATATTTTTTTTAGCTAACTTTGCCCATGAAAAAAATTTTAAGGGTGTGTAAGACTCAGCAAGAACTATATAGCTACTGATTGTCTCATGAATTATTAACATGCAAATTTATAAAGTTTCACTCACCATTATTCAACATAATTAGTGGAAATTTTGTTTTAGATACTAAATATTACAGTATTGTTACCATCTTTTCCTCTGAAGAGAGAAGTGTGAATTATTTTTTCTGTGGTTTGTATCATTAACTTTTTCTAATTTTCTGTGATGTGAATAATATGTTTATGTTATTTGCCTTACCATAAAATTATTTATAAAGGTTCATTGTGAAAAGAAATCACACCCTTTTGGCAGTAGTTGGATATTTGCATCTACCTGCTGTGATCTCCATTTTTAGTGGTATAAGATTAGAAGGGCTACTTATTTGTCTTCTTATCTCTTGCCCAAAGAATTACACTGTGTACCTTGTATATAGCTCTACTACATTTTGGCTTCTGGGATAAAGATATATACTAAAATTTTTTAAAAATCTAGTTCAGCTTACTGTTCCAAAACAATGGAAAAGTAAGTGTAAATATGCTAATTATTGCTTCCTAAAGTGAACACAGGAATATTACTTTTTCCCAGTATGACTCAGCAAATACATTTGTATTGACACATATAGATGTGTTATGTTATCTTTTTCTGGCAGTTTATGAATGCATTATGACTTGTAACAAGTTTCCTTATATGTCACCATCAAACAGGTTTAGAAGACATAAATGTTAGTGTGTTTTGCCTATATGCAGTATTTAAATCCTATAATATTTTCCTATTGCCTTTTTATATAGGTACACATAAGTATATTAAAAGAGGTGGAATAAATAAAACAATTTTAGTAATTTTATGTGTATAGATGAAACATTTTTGTCATGGATTTAAAAACTAAGTACAAAAAAATAAAGTTTTTGTATTAAAAAATATAGAAAATCTGAAATTGGACTTTGCCTCTGACCAGAATGGTATAATAGGGATTGGACTTGCCTTTCCAATGGAAATTAAAACAAAAAGACAAAATGTCTAAAATAGGTTAGATATTGGACCTTAGGTAACACCAGACAGTGGTTTTTGAGAGAGGGAAACAAATGAGACCCAAAAAGCTCAGTGAAACAGAAACACAAGAAATAAAAAACTACAATAAATTTCTTAAAACCAGCAAGTAGGGTGAAATTCTTAAAAGAAGCTAAAGATAAAGAAGAACAAAGATAATCAGACTGTCACAGTGGAGCATCATCTCTAAAGTACTGAAAGAAAAAGCTCAATTTGGAATTCTGTATTTAGAGAAAATACTTTTCAAAGAGAAAAATGAATTGACCTAGAAAAACTGGAGGGTTTTTCACAAGCAGAATGAACTACAGGAAATGTTAAAGAACGCCTGTAGTTAGGGGAAAATGATACCACGTAGAAATCTAAATCTGCAACTACAAGGAATGAAAGACACCAAAAAGTAGTAAATACGTGAACAAACACGTATTTTTCCCTCATTTTAAATTCCATTTCAGAGATAATATTTAAGTTAAAAAAAAATCAGGTATTGTGTTTCACCTATGTAAAGTTAACTTGTACCATGATCATCAAGGTTGGGAGGATGGGAAAGAAAGTACAGTATGCTAAGGTTCTTCCACTAAGTGAAACAGGAATGACCTGAAATATTACCTGAAATTAGACTGTGATAAGGATGTAAACTATAAACCCTAAAGCAACCACAAAAAGAAAAACAGTTAATAAATAAACCACCAAAGATGATAAATTGTGGCCACACACACACAAAATCCAAAAGGAGACATAAAAGAAGGGGAACAAAAATTCTATGAGAAACAATGGAAAATAAAAAGGAAGATGGTAGATTTAAACAGCCTATCCATAATTACTTTAAATGTGAACTGTCAGTTACTCTTATTAGACTGAATCTTTTTTAAAAACCCAACTACATACTGAATACAACAAATCCAGTTTAAATATGACGAATGTGAAAAAGAGATGAAATGCTAATATATTGAACCAAATGCAAATGAAAACAAGATACCAAATTTTGGGGAATCAGCTAGAGCAATTCTTGCAGGGGAATTTATAGCAACATTAAACATATATATTAGAAGAGATCTCTAATCAATGACCTCAGCTTCTACCTTAACCTAGAAAAATATGTGAACCCCAGAATAAAAGGAAGAACTCGGTATAATAGAAAATCAAGTTGAGCCGGGCACAGTGGTACACACCTATAATTCCAGTGACTCCAGAGGCTGAAGCAGGAGGATTGCAAGTTCAAAGTCAGCCTTAGCAACTTATCCAGGCCCTATCTCTGTGGCTCAGTGGTTAAGCATCCCCAGTATCCCCCACCAAAACAATAGAAGACAAGGTTGAGAGAATCTGAAATAAAAAGCTCATTCTTAGAGAATAAAACTGATAAATCTAGTCACTATGATGAGAAAAAAAAGTCAAAGTTGCCAATATCAGGAATAAGAGAAATAATAGAACATAGTACAGATACTTCTCACCAAGAAACTGCCAAATGTGAAAGGCTACAATGATGAGTTCTTTCAAACATTTAAAGAAAACATCTCAATTCTCAACAAACACTTGCAGGAATTCAAAGGGAATAATTTCCATCTCATGAAGACCAGCATTACCTTGATACCTAAATAAGGCATCATCGTGACAAAATTACACACTAATATTTACTATGAACACAGATGCAGAGGTTGTACACCAAGTTGTAGTAGTTTGAATCCTCTGATGGGTAAAAAAGATAATACATCTAACCAAGTGTGATCTCTCAAGAATGCAAATTTGGACCAGCTCTAGAAAATTAATTGTAATTCACTGTATTAGGCTATCCTGGGGAAAACATATCATCATAATAGTTTCAGAGAGAGCATTTGACAAACCCCATCATTTTTTCCTAATTAAAAACTGCAAAATAGGAGTAAATACATTTATCTTCAACTTACAAAGGGCATTGAAGAAAAAGCAGCTGGGCTCAAATGTCTTGGTGAAAAGGGGAATGCTTTTGCCTAAGTTCAGAGAGAAAGCAAGGATATCTAATGTCTCCTATTAAACATTGGTGTGGAGTTTCTGGCCAAGGCAGTTAGGTAAGAAAATGAAATGAAAGACATCCAGATTACAAAGGAAGAAGTAAAAATTTATTCACAGATGACGTATTGACTCTAGAAAATACTATGGAATGTAGAAAAAAATCTAAAGTGAATTTAATGATGCTATACATATACAAAAGTCAATTGCATTTCTATATGCAAGGAACAATCAGGAATAAAAAATACCGTTTACAGGAACATTAAAATGTGACACAAGTATAAATTTGATACAAGATATGCAAGACTTGTACACTAAATTCTGTGAAACAGCTGAAAGTAAACTGAACAGACATACATGTGAATGGATTGAAAGGCTCGATATTGTTAAATGTCTTCTTTCCACATTGATATTTAGCAGAATCACATTAAGAATTTTAGCAGGACTTTTTGTTAAGCTTTTTGTATTTGTTAAGCTGCTTCTAAATTTTGGAAATATTAGTTTAAAATGACCAAAATAACCTTGGAAAAATTTAAAAAACAATAGAGGGCTACAAGCTGTAGCTAATCAAGACAGTGAAAGACCATGAATACAATGACATACATTAATGCAGCATATTAAAAAAGGGAAAAAATCCAGAAATACACCTGTATATAATCAATTGATTTTTAACAAACATGTAAAGGTAATTCAATAGAAAAAGACTTCCAAAAAAGATTTTGTGGTAATACATGAATACTTATGTGCAAAACAGAAACCCTGATTCATACTTTGCATTATGTACAAAAATTAACTAAAAATGAATCAGAACAAAATATAAAACAAAACTTTTATGACTTGGAGTCGATTTCTTATGTGCAACACCCCACCCCCCAAAAAAAAAAAAAATCTTCAAAAATGAAAATTGGTAAATTGAACTTGAGCAAAATTAAGATATGGTTTTCAAAAGCTCTTAAGAGAATTAAAAGTCAAAGCGCTTACTATAAGAAAATGTTGTCTAATCATATCTGATAAAGATCTTGTATCCTGAATATGTAAAGGAATTGTAAGACAATAAGAAAACCTTTTTTGGAATGGATACATAATTTAGATGGACACTTCTCTGAAGAAACTATAAAGGCTGCAAATATTTGCATGAAAAGATGCTTGTAATCACTGTGTTTAGGGAAATGCAGACTACTCCACCATGAGATACTACTACACTTATTAAATTAGTTAAAACTTTAAAAACTGACCATACCATGTGTTGGTGTGGATATGGAGCAACCAGAAGTTTTGTACTCTAGGAATATAAAATGAGAAAATCATTTTAAAGTAACATTTTGACAGTTTCTTAAACCATAACATACAACTGTAATTTACTCCAAATATTTAAGAGAAATGAAAGTATACACATAAGACTTGTACATGAATGGGCAAAACAGTTCCAGTTGCAGTAGCTGAAATCTGGAAATAAGTGAAATGTTGTGGCAGGGGAACAGATAAATGACTCATAGTATTACAACAAAATCCCACCCATCTGTATAAAAGGAATAAACTATAATATGTACAGTAACATAGATGAATCACAAAATAGTTACACTGAGTAGCAGAAGCTAGTACCATGTGGTTCCAGTTATGTACAATTCTAGAAAATGCTAACTTAACTATGGTGGCAGAAAGCAATCAGCATTTACCTGGCAACAATGGGGAAAGGATAAGAAGACTTGTGTGTGATGACTACATTCATATACTGATCGTTATGATGCCAGTATCCATGCCAATATTTTCCAAATTATGTATTTTAAAGGAAGTGTGATTTATGTTGATTATACCTCAGTCTACTTTGTTTGTTCATTTGTTGTTTTGGTACTGGTGATTGAGCCCAAAAGCTACATCTCCAGCCCTTTAAAAAAAAAAAAAAATTTTTTTTTTTTTTTTTTTTTTTTTTTTTTGTGAGATAGAGTCTCAATAAGTTGTTGAGGCTTGTCTCAAACTTGTGATCCTCCTGCCTCAGTCTCCCAAGTCACTTGGGTTACAGGCATGCTCCATCAAGCCCAGAAAAAGGACCACTTTTTTTTGTTTGTTTGTTTGTTTTTTGTACCAGGGATTGAACCCAGGGGCATTTAACCACTGCACCACATCCCCAGTCTTTTTTTTTTTTTTTTTTTTTTTTTTTTTGAGACAGGGTCTCACTAAGTTGCTGAGGCTGGCTTTGAACTTGTGATTCTCCTACCTCAGCCTCCTGAGCCACCATGCCTGGCTAAAGGGACCATTTTTAATGTGACATTATTAGTATGTTGAAATGATTTTCCTACCTGTACTTAATTTTCCTACATATACTTAATATTTTTTCAAAATCTAAAATACATATAATGAAAGAATAATTTGGGTTTCAACTCAGCATTCAGTGTGCTTTATTTATAGCTGTTAATGTGTGAGAAGAGAGTCATCAACATTGACTCTATAAGGATTATGTTCAGATCATGTCCTCTCTTAAAACCTAAGAAGATGGAATGTGTAAACAAATTTATTAAACATTTCCAAATCATTT
The DNA here is from genome assembly GCF_902686455.1 of Sciurus vulgaris. NCBI lineage: Eukaryota > Metazoa > Chordata > Mammalia > Rodentia > Sciuridae > Sciurus > Sciurus vulgaris. Next base: position 157,163,738 of record NC_136465.1, read on the forward strand.
TAGAGTAAATAAAAAAGCAGTGGGTTATGATCTAGAAATATGAAGCTTAATCATGAAAAAGTATTTTTCCTGGTTTCTAAAAGTTTGAATAGATTTTATGTTTGAGACCTATACTCATTTGAAATTTTATTTTACAATTTTTATCTAATTGAATAATTTCTATGGTTAATTTTTAACCATTTCAAATTGTCTTTCACTCACCTAGTATGCATTTGTAAATAAACGTTTATTGATGAGCTGAATATTTGAATGTAGAAAATTGCAAAGTTCTGTAGGGAGCTGATGGCTAACATTTATAAATGTGCAAAATTTTCATTACTAAGAAAAAAATGAAACCATCACATAGAGTTTTACTTTCTCAAAAGGTAAAATGTAGGTGTGGTTTGGCAAAATTGTCAGGGAAATAAAGGCAAAAAACTAGTGCTTTACTCAAGTTTATTTTTTTTATTTGTTGAATGGTATTACAGATAATGATATTGGTTAAAGAATGATAAGAGGATCTGATTTCATAGAGGTTATACTTATTAAGTTTTTATATTCAGCAAATTGTGATCTTCACCATTTTTTACCATTCCATATCTAGTTTAACTGAAAAAAAATTAGACCTTAATTTTAATTAACTGAAAAAATGCTAGACCTTAATTTGGTCTTGATTTCATGGTTTCATCTAACAATTTAAGAAAAAATAGTGACTGTAAAAGCTGTAAAAAGTTAACTATGTTATTACTAATTGTATACTTTGATCCATTATTGAACTAGCTTATTTATATACTGGGAAACTGAATATTCACATACCAAACTAGGAAGTTTGAGCCCTGTACAAAATTAACTCAATATAGGTTATCCATGTCTTGAGATTTTGTGTGAGGTTAAGTTTAAAGATGATGGACTAATTAATATGCTGGAGGAAATTTCAAGACAGCACAACATTTCATCAGTGCCATACATATTGCAGGCAGCTTTTAGCTAGGTTTATTATGATAACAGGGAGAAGAAAACAGAGCTAAGGAATTTGAAAACATGCAGTTTGGCCAGAAAAGTACATGTAAAGCTAGGGCTCTGAAAGGTATGCTTTTTGGAGAGATTGTAGTCCCTAAAGAGATGCTAGGTACTTTGCATAAAGCTAATAGGTAAAATGCCTTGAGGTCATCTCAGGAATTTGCAAGACCACATCCACTGCAGGCTCAAGGATGTGAAAGGGAAAATTCCTTTGAGAAGAGATCATCTGAGTCCCCTGCTTGCACTGGAATCTAGGAAGTTGTTTCACTATGCTGAGCAACTCAGGCACTCAGAAGTACCAGAGGGCCCAGTACTATGTGAGCTGGCATCAGATGTGGTGCTAGTTCTGGAGGAATTCAAGATGCTGGAGTCCAGAGTCATGGAGACTTCCATTGAGATTTCAGAGGAAAATTGGGAATGCAGGCCAAGTTTAGCAGGGTTGCAGTCCCTGTTGGCAGTCCCTGAGAAGGTGATATATAAAGAATGAAGGTGAACCAAGGCTGGAATTGAGACCCAAGGAATTAAGAGTTATCAGTAATGTGGACTGTCAACTGAGAAAAGTTGCTAGATGTGGAAAGAGCCTGACCAAAGGAGAACTCATACTCACTGCAACTGGCAAAACCAAAGGGGCTGGGCTGCCCAAGTACTTTGGAGATAACCCTTTACAGTTATGTGTTCTGTGTTATGTGCAGAGGTCTGGAATCTGTCCAACTGATTTTCTGTTTTTCTTTGGTCACATCTCTTCTTCCTATGCCCCATTCCTCCTTTTGAAAGGGAATGTTTATGCCACTGCATATTGGTTATATAGAACTTGCATTTTATTTATTTTTATTTGTTTATTTTTGTTATTTCATTTTTATTGTAAACAAATGGGATACATCTTGTTTCTCTGCACATGAAGTAGAGGCATACCATTTATGTAATCATACATTTACCTAGGGTAATAGTTTTTGATTCATTGTTATTTTTTCTCTCCCCCATCCCTCCCACCCCTCTTATCCTTCTATAGAGTCCCTCCTTCCTCCATTCTTGCCCCCTTCCCACTCCCTATATGTGTCATCATCCGCTTATCAGTGAGATCATTTGTCCTTTGGTTTTTTGAGATTGGCTTATCTCACTTAGCATGATATTCTCCAACTGCATCCATTTGCCTGCAAATGCCATAATTTTATTATTCTTTATGGCTGAGTAATATTCCATGGTATATATATATATCACAGTTTCTTTATCCATTCATCAATTGAGGGGCATCTAGATTGGTTCCACAATCTGGCTATTGTGAATTGAGCAGCTATGAACATTGTTGTGGCTATATCTCTGTAGTATGCTGATTTTTAGTCCTTTGGGTATAGGCTGAGGAGTGGGATAGCTGGGTCAAATGGTGGTTCCATTCCAAGTTTTCTAAGGAATCTCCACACTGCTTTCCAGAGTGGCTGCACTAATTTGCAGCCCCAAGAGCAATGTATGAGTGTACCTTTTTCCCCACATCCTCTCCAACACCTATTGTTGCTTTTATTCTTGATAATCGCCATTCTAATTGGGGTGAGATGGAATCTTAGGATAGTTTTGATTTTCATTTCTTTATTACTAAAGATGTTGAACATTTTTTTATATGTTGATTGCTTGTAGATCTTCTGTGAAGTGTCTGTTCATATCCTTAGCCCATTTGTTGATTGGGTTCTTTGTATTCTTCGTGTAGAGTTTTTTGAGTTCTTTATATATTCTGGAAATTAGTGCTGTATCTGAAGTATGAATGGCAAAGATTTTCTCCCACTCTGTAGGCTCTCTCTTCGCATTACTGATAGTTTCCTTTACTGAGAAACAGCTCTTTAGTTTGAATCTATCTCAGTTATTGATTCTTGTTTTTATTTCTTGTGCTATGGGAGTGCTGTTAAGGAAGTCTGATCCTAAGCCAACAGGTTGAAGGTTTGGACCTACTTTTTCTTCTATAAGATGCAGGGTCTCTGGTCTGATTCTGAGGTCCTTGATCCATTGTGAGTTGATTTTTGTGCAGGGTGAGAGATAGGGGTTTAGTTTTATTCTGTTGCATATGTTTTTCCAGTTTTGCCAGCACCATTTGTTGAAGAGGCTATCTTTTCTCCATTGCATATTTTTGGCACCTTTGTCTAGTATGAAAAAATTGTATTTATTTGGGTTTGTGTCTGTGTCCTCTATTCTGTACCATTGATGTACCTATCTATTTTGGTGCCAATACCATGCTGTTTTTGTTACTATTGCTTTGTAGTAGAGTTGAAGGTCTGGTATTATGATACCCCCTGCTTCACTCTTCCTGCTAAGGATTGCTTTAGCTATTCTGGGTTTCTTATTCTTCCAGATGAATTTCAAAATTGCTTGCTCTATTTCTGTAAGGTACATCATTGGGATTTTAATTGGAATTGCATTGAATCTGTATAGCACTTTTGGTAGTATGGCCATTTTGACAATATTAATTCTTCCTATCCAAGAACATGGGAGATCTTTCCATCTTCTAAGGTTTTCTTTAATTTCTTTCTTTAGTGTTCTGTAGTTCTCATTGTAGAGGTCTTTCACCTCTTTTGTGAGATTGATTCCCAAGTATTTTATTTTTTTCGAGGCTATTGTGAATGGGGTAGTTTTCCTAACTTCTCTTTCTGAAGATTCATCGCTTATGTATAAAAACACATTAGGTTTATGAATATTGGTCTTATAACTTGCTACTTTACTGAATTCACTTATAAGTTCTAAAAGCTTTCTGGTGGAATTTTCCGGTTCCTCTAAATATATAATCATGTCATCACCAAATAGGGATAGTTTGAGTTCTTCTTTTCCCATTTATATCCCTTTAATTTCTTTGGTCTGTCTAATTGCTCTGGCTAGAGTTTCAAGGATAATGTTGAATAGAAGTGGTGAAAGAGGGTATCCCTGCCTTGTTCCAGTTTTTAGGGGGAATGCTTTCAGTTTTTCACCATTTAGAGTGATATTGGCCCTGGGCTTAGCATAGATGGCCTTTACAATATTAAGGAATGTTCCCACTATCCCTATTTTTTCTAATGTTTCGAGCATGAAGGGATGCTGTATTTTATCGAATGCTTTTTCTGCATCTATTGAAATTATCAAGTGATTCTTGACTTTAAGTCTGTTGATATGGTGAATTACATTTATTGATTTCTGGATGTTGAACCAACCTTGCATCCCTGGGATAAAACTCACTTGATTGTGGTGCACTATCTTTTTAATATATTTTTGTATGTGATTTGCTAAAATTTTGTTGAGAATTTTTGCATCAATGTTCATTAAGTATATTGGTCTGAAATTTTCTTTCCTTGATGTGTCTCTGGTTTAGGTATCAGGGTGATATTGGCTTCATAGAACGAGTTTGGGAGGGTTCCCTCCTCTTCTATTTCATGGAATACTTTGAGAAGTATTGGAATGAGCTCTTCTTAAACGTTTTGTAGAACTCGGCTGAGAACCCATCTGGTCCTGGACTTTTCTTTGTTGGTAGGCTTTGGATGACCTCTTCTATTTAATTACTTGAAATTGATCTATTTTAATTGTGTAATGTCCTCCTGGTTCAGTTTAGGTAATTCATATGTCTCTAGAATTCATATGTCTTTGAGATTTTCTGTTTTGTTGGAGTATAGATTTTCAAAATAGCCTCTAATTATGTTTTGTATTTCAGTTGTGTCTGTTGTGATATTTCCTTGTTCATTTCGAATTTTAGTAATTTGAGTTTTCTCTTTCTTTCTCTTTGTTAGTGTGGCTAAGGGTTTATCAATTTTGTTTATTTTTTCAAAGAACCAACTATTTATTTGTCAATTTTTTCTATTGTTTCTTTTGGTTCAATTTCATTGATTTCAGCTCTGATTTAACTATTTCCTGTTTTCTACTACTTTTAGTGTTGCTCTGTTCTTCTTTTTCTAGGGCTTTGAGCCATAGTGTTAGGTCGTTTATTTGTTGATTTTTTCTTCTTTTATTAAATGCACTCCATGAAATAAATTTTCCTCTAAGTACTGCTTTCATAGTGTCCCAGAGATTTTGATATGTTGTTTCTTTGTTCTCATTTACCTCTAAGAATTTTTAAATTTTCTTCCTGATGTCTTCTGTTATCCATTCATCATATAATAGCATATTGTTTAATCTCCAGATGTTGGAATAGTTTCTGTGTTTTACTCTTTCATTTATTTCTAACTTCAATCCATTATGATCTGATAGAATACATGCTAGTGTCTCTATCTTCTTGTATTTGCTAACATTAGCTTTGTGGCATAATATATGGTCTATTTTAGAGAAGGATCCATGTGCTGCTGAGAAGAAAGTGTATTCGCTCTTGGTTGGATGGTATATTCTATAAATGTCCGTTGAGTCTAAATTATTGATTGTGTTATTGAGATCTCTGGTTTCTTTGTTCAATTTTTGTTTGGAGGATCTGTCCAGTGGTGAGAGAGGTGTGTTAAAACACCTAGTATTATTGTGTTGTGGTCTATTTAATTTCTGGAATTGAGAAGGATTTGTTTGATGTACATGGATGAGCCACTGTTTGGGGCATAGATATTTATATTGTTCTGTCTTGCTGATTTATGCTTCCCTTAAGCAGTATGAAATGTCCTTCTTTATCCCTTCTGACTAACTTTGGCTTGAAGTACACATTATCTGATATGAGATGGATTCTTCGGCTTTTTTGCTGTGTTCATGTGCATGGTATGTTTTCCCCTATCTTTTCACCTTTAGTCTGTGGGTATCTCTTTCTATGAGATGAGTCTATTGCAGGCAGCAAATTGTTGGATCTTTCTTTATAATCCAATCTGCCAGTCTATGTCTTTTTATTGATGAGTTCAGGCCATTCTGAACTCCCTTTTTGACATTTCTTCTGCCATGCTGTCATTGGATTTTATCGCTATACCATCTAGGTTTATTTGGGACATTTTCTTCCCTTGTTTTCTCATATTGTTCAGGTATCTACTCCTCTAATAGTGAAACTCTGGATATTGCAGATTTCCTCTATTGACTAATATTGTCTCTGTAGTTTTCCAATAACTCACCTCTTAGCCTTCAGTAACCTGAAGTCTTGGAGGAACTTGATAATGCAGTGCTCCACTAGGAAGCTGGCCTTCTAGGGGTGGTGGGCTTCAGGTGGGGTATATTCCCTGGTGGCTCTGAATTGGTCCCATGTCTCTCAATACTGCCTCTTCTTGGCTCCTGGTTCTTGTCAAAGGTCCTCTAGCCTCCTGTAGGTGTCTCAGAAAGGGAGTTGCCCTTCCAATGATAATGGCCATGCCCTCAGGAGTAATTCAAAATGCCTGCACCAGCCTATAAAGAAGCTTCTGGCTAAGTCTGTGATGGTGACAAACCTCAGCGTGGTGGTCCTGGTCGGGCAGGGTTGTTCAATGATGGCATCTGTCTTTGGCCTGGTGATTGGGCAGGTTGCTCCGCAAAGCAGGCGCGTTGGGTGGGTGCCTACCTGCTACCTCCGCGATGCAAGACGCAATCGCCCTGACTTGCCCGCCAGCTCGCTCTGCGACAGTGACCAACCAGTAATCCACAAAACTGTCCAGTTGAAGAATCCCAACTTCAGGCAAGGGACAAGCACAGTGCAGGTATTATCTGGATACTGCTTGACACTGCCTTTACAGACTGTTCTCAATGGATTTCCTTTCTTTGCTGAGTTTCAAAGCTTCCAAGATCTTGGCAGCTGGGTATGAAAGAGGAGCGCGGGGCTGGAGCGCCACCTGAGCGCCACCTGAGCGCCACCTGAGCGTATGCCCACTGGGGTAGCCTCCTGAGGGACTTGGGGTCTGAGGGCACAAATTCCCTCAGAGGGACAAAGTGAGGCTGGGTCTCTGCATTTTATTTTTATAGGGGTTCACAGTCAAGAATTTGCCTTCGGTCTCAGAGGAGAATTTGAACTTGAACTTTTATGTTGAAACTTTAAAAACTATGGGACTTTTGGAGATGGACTAAATGCAATTTTCATTGTGAGATGGACATGAGTTTTCAGGGTCCAGGGGTGGAATGTTGTGGTTTGAATGTGAGATGTCCCCCTGAAGCTTCTGTGTTCATTCATGGATATTTGGGTGTAAAGGGGTTAAATTATGAGAGCTATAGTTTGAGTAGTATCACTAGGTGATTACTGTAGGAAGGGTATGACCTAGAAGGGTATATCTTTTCCTTCATCTTTTCATATCCTTTCTTTCCCCCTCCTCTTCCCTCATCTCTCCTCTCTTCTCCCCTTTCTGACCCTGACATTAGCTGAGAAGCTTTTCCACACTGAGCCCTTCTGCCATGATGTGCTGTCTCATTTGGGGCCTAGAGCAATGAGTTGGCATGTATGGAATGAGATCTTTGAAACTGTGAGCCCCAAACAAACTTTTCCTCCTCTAAGATGTTCTTGTCAAGTATTTTGGTCCCCAAAACAAAAAACTGACTAAAACAAAGACTCAACTCTCTGGGAAGACATAAAAATTCTAGTATTCCATGTATCTAACATCATAGCATTGAATATATAAAGCAAATTTTATAGAGATTAAGAAAGAACAGAGTTCACAATTTTTATCGGAGATTTTAACACACTTCTAAATTGATAGAAGAAAGACACTAAATATTCAGTTCTGTTTCTAGTTTGCTAAGAGTTTTTTTTTTTTAATCATTAATGGATGCTAAGTTTTATCAATTGCTTTTGCCGCATCTATTGAGATACAGTTTTCTTGTATGAATGTAGTGATTCGTGTTGATTGTTAAATGTTAAATCATTCTTGAACCCTTAATAAACCTTATTTTTTGTGAATCTGTATGATTGTTCATGAGAAAGATAAGTTGTTAATATTCTTTTTTTAAGAGTATACTTGTCAAGTCTGGGTATCAAGGTTAAGCTTCTACTAGAAACAAAGTTTAATATGCATAATAAAATTAGAGGCTCCTGATGCTCTAGGCAGACCGATCACCTCAATCTAACCAGGGAATAAGGTGAATCAAGTTTAGGTTGTGGTTTGGCTGAGGCTCCTTCTGCCTCTGGCTCCCTGTTTCTCTGTAGCTATCTCAGGACAGCCATGGGAGCTCAGTGTGTTCTCTGGGCCCCTCCACCTTTTGGTCCCAAATGCCCTGCTAGACTTTGTTTCTCAGCATCATCAATTGCAGAAACGTCTTCTGCTTTCAGGACATTTTCCACCTAAATTTTTATCTTCAAATCCATTTTGTCTTGAGGAAAAACCAGACATTCATAAGCGGTTCCTTGAGTCTTCAGTTTTGTCTGTTGTTGAGAAATGCTAAAAACTCCAATTTCTTCTGTTATTTAGGTAAAATGTTCTTTGGTCAGAATTAGAAAATTTCCTAGGGAAAAGGTATCTTGTAGGTCAGTGGTTCTTCAAGATTCCCTTCTCCAGAATCACATGTCCTCTAGTCCTCCTTGGTTATGGATCAATAAGCAAACAATATTTTAATTTGATTTTTCTGTTCTTAGCTGAACATTGGTCTACTACAAATCATTTGGTCCTTTTCGAAACCAGAAATTCTTGTCTCTTCTGGATCCTTTTGTTCTTTACTTTTTAGAGATTAAGTATTTTTATTATTTCATCCCTCTTGCCTCTCCCTATTCTCTGCATATGTAAATATATATATATATGTATATGGAATATATTTTTTCAATATTTTTATGAAATATTATAGAAACACATTGGTCTCTAGATGCTATTAACTTCCCCTGGAGAAGATACTATGGTTTGAATGTTTGTCTCCTCTGAAGCTTGTATTGGAATTTAATCCCCATTGTGAGGGATTAAGGGTATAGAAACTTAATCTGTGTTATTTAGAAATAGGGTCTTTGGGAGGTATTAGGATTAGATAAAATTCTCAAGGTAGAGCCCCTATGATTAAATTCTGGTGTCTTTATAAAAAAAGACTGGTCTTATGATTTAAATATGAAGTGGCTCCCAAAAGTTCTTGTGTGAGACAATGCAAGAAGGTTTAGAGGTAAAATGTTTGGGTTATGAAAGCCTTAACCCAATCAGTGCATTAGACCCCTGATAGGGATTAACTGAATGATAATTGAAAGTAGGTAGGGTGTGGCTAGAGGAGGTGGGTCACTGGGGGCATGTCTTTGGAGTATATATTTTGTCTGTTGTGAGGGAGTCTCTCTCTCTCTCTCCCCACCCCTTCCTGATCATCATGTCCTGAGCCACTTTCTTCTGCCACATTTTCCCACCATGATGTTTAGCCTCACCTCATGCCCCAAGGAATGGAGCTGGCTGTCTATGAACTGAGACCTCTGAAACCATGAGCCCCAAATAAGCTTTTCCTTTTCTAATTATTCTTGTCAGGTCCTTTTGTTTCAGAAGTGAAAAGGCTGACTAAAACAACTGGAGACATACATACATATGTGTTCCCTGTATCTTGCCACATTATGTCTTGTGCTACCTTGGGACTCTGCCAGAAAATATGTGGGTCCTGGAACCTCCAGAACTATGAGCTGAATACACCTCTTTGGTTTGTGATTGATGTGCTCTGTGATACCGTAACAGAAAATGAACTAAGACAAAATTGGTACTGGAGCAGGTTATTACCATGCCTGAAAACATGGAGGTGACTTTGGAACTAGATTATGGGCCCAGGTTGGAAGAGTTTTGAGAACAAGCTAGAAAAAGCCTGGAATGCTGTAAGCAGGGCATTGGTGGGCAATTCTGCTGAGGGCTCAGAAGATAAGGAGGCCAGACACCTAGTTTCAGATGGGGCTGAAGATTCTATTGGAAATTGTACTAAATAGTCACAACTAACTTCTCTGCATTGTGTCCAAGCCCCAAGACTTGGGAAAGACTGAAATGCATAATGATTTGAGGTTCCAGCTAACTCCTTGGGGTTCAGTCAGAGTCATACTACTTGGTAAGTCATATACTGCAATTTTTGTCCCTAAAACTCTATAGATCTTTTCAATTTTATGTTTCTTACCTCCTTGATGTTTAGATATATTATTTTATAGTTGTAGGTAACAGAATTCCAAGTAAGTTGGTACTGTAGGTAATCACTGTTTCTGATTTATTTCTGAGACAGGGTATATGTGTACAGAATTTACTATAAAATGAATGTTGAAAAATTCATGGATACAGTGGCATCATAAAATAGTCTCAGTAAAGAATTATTTTATGGCTGGGCATGGTGGTACATGCCTGTGATCCCAGTAGCTTGGTAGACTGAGGTAGGATGATTACAAATTCTAAGGCAGTCTCTGCAACTTAGTGAGACCTTGTATTAAAAAAAAAGGAAAAGACTAGGAAAGATCAGTAGTAAAGTGACATTGGGTTCTATGCCCAGTACAAAAAAAGAAAAAAGAATTATTCATGTATTACCAAGTTTCACATACTTGTCTTAGATGCATGAAACTTCTAAAGATTACAAAGAAATAAAATAACGAGATAATATATTAAGATCTATGTTATTATTGTAAATATCAAGGAAATACTTACAAAACTATTTTTAGAACCTCTGAAAGGAAGAGAGATAGACCAATGGTTCACAAAATATACCTTGGTGAGCCACGAGAACATCCATGATCCTTTGGGAGCCTGTGAGACCAAATTATTGTTATAATAATACTAACACTTTTCTTTTTCACTCTTATTTTCTCATGAGTGTAGAGTAGAGTTTTAACAGGTTACATGACATGACTACATCATTGCCCTGGTGTCTAATGGAATGTGCACTTGTGTATTCTTGTGCTTTCTAGAATTTTCTAAGGTAAGCTCTAAAGTCCTCAGTGATTTTTAATCGTCTAAAACAGACAAAAGAAAAAAAAAAAGAACCCACAGCAGATCTTCTCAGCTGGTAAAAAGGACACTTTGGAAGGTAAAGGGCATGGTCTCAAATTAGTCTAATATACCCTTGTTACCAGCCATTAACTCTAGAACAGAGTTGTAGTATGATGTTTGGCTTTTGGTATGTGGAATCAAATACACAAAAACAAAGTGTTTTAGAGAATCAAATGAGCAAAATCACTGCCATCTGAGACTTTAAGAGATGGAGGCTTTTTGAAAATGAAAACAAAATACTCTCTTCCTGCAACTTCCTAAGGCAGGAAGCAGGCTGAAGAAGTTTCTTGGGTACCAAGTATGTCATATTTTCCAAGGTCCTTTTAAAAAATAATTGAGGAGGAGGATTAAAAAATGAAGACTACCTCAAAGAAAAGAGTCAAAGGCAATAGAGAAGAATGGGCTTGGCAGGCTCTTCCAGTGAGCAGAACCCAGGCCCAATCAAGAAATTTCCATTCACCATTTGCCAGTGGGATTTCAGAACTGCTGTGGGCCAGTGTCTGCTACGAACCTCCTATTCTTCAATGGAAGTTTTTGCTGCACTCTTCCTCCCCCTACTGCACCATTATATGTGAGCTGTGTGTGAGTGTGAGAGAGAGAGTGTGTGTGGGGTCAGAGAGCCCATTCTTTTGTTCACTGTTCTCTGAACAAAGAGCAGTCTTTTTTCCCACTACAATGAGAAACTTCTGTACCTAATAAGGTTCACAAGATTCTAAACTTTGAGTCTGATGCTGTGAATAGATGCGGCTTTTGTCTATTCTTGGATGGAGTGGGCCTATCTATATTGCACATGGAAGGAATATGAATAATTGTAGCCCTGAGGGCAGACAGTGTGATAGATCACATTATTGTCTCCAGTCTTTCCTCTGCCATCTGACTTTACAGTTCCTACCACTATGGAGGCAGCTGAACTATGACTTTGGGTTTGATAATGTGGCTTGCTTTAGGCACGAGAGCAAAAATGATGGTATTCCAGTTCTAAGCCTAAGGTTTAGGAGATCTTGTCTTTTTCAGTTGTCTTTGTGCTTTTGACATGGACATTAAACACACACACACACACACACACACACACACACACACGTGCACACACACCCTCCCTGGGCTAGCTGCTGGTTCCAAGGGAAGATGAGAAATTGAGAAATAAGTGAGTAGAGACGTCTCTGCCCAAGTGTTCAGTCAAAGCCGACCTAATACAGCTCGACTGAGAATAAATGTTTACCATTGTTAAGGCTCAGTGGGCTCCCGTGCTCCCCATCAGAAGAACCAGAGTCAGATAAAGGCACAACTGTGACAGGAACAAGACTCTTTATTGGGACTTTTCACTGGAGCAAAAGGGAGACACAGCACTAACCAAGAGAGTGTTGAGCTGGCTCCCTGAACAAAGAAGGGAGTCACTTCATTCATGTGCCCGGGTGGTAGCGGGTGAGCTAGAGGCTGCGAATGTTCATTGGCTTTAGGTGCACTCCGAAAGGTGGTTATCTGGGCAGAGCACTTTAACCTTGAGGGAGGGTAGTTGGCCAGTCATTCAGGTGCCAAAGGTCAGACCTGTCATATTGACGCTGCTTCCTCCATAGCTGTCTTTCCTCTGGGCTGAGGATGAGCTGCTGGAGCTGTTGAGAGAACACATTGTTGGGGGTGGAAGAAAACATATGTCAGGTGAGCGACGAGTTAAGGGTCTGTGGATTTGCTCCTTTGTTGACTCAACGGTTTTATCCTTTATGTCGTCTGTCCTTGAGAGTCATGGCCACAGGATCCTGGCTGGAGATGCACCTGGTTTCAGTAAGGCCAGTTAAGACTGAGAGTGAGCATGTGAGACGGGAGGGAAGGCACATGTCCTGCTCTCAACAGCTCTGGAGCCAGGAGTGAAGGTGGGCGGCCTGGAAGCTCGTGCCCTGCTCTTGATGGCTGGCAAGCTGTGATTCACGGCCCCAGGAGTGCGCTGGCCCTTTGCAGGGGCTGCCTCCTGTCTCATTCCTCCTCAGAATTTTTACTGCCTTAATCTCAAGGGGTGCTGCTTTCCAAGGGGGTCTCTGACAGTCTCACAATTAGATGCCACTGACATTTTTACTGGTTGTTTATTGTGCAGCAACAGGGGAATTTGACTCACTTCTCTCTGAGCTGCCATGGTTTAGAGCTCCAAGATGCTTTACTGAGATTTTTGAAGGAGCCTCCTAGCTAGCTCTCTCTCTCCTCACCCTCGATTCCTTCTTGTCCACTGTGTACACCTCTATGAGTGTTATCTTCACCAAAAGGCAAATGGTCCACAGGAAAGGGCCATGAGCCTTGGCATAGTGTCTGGGTCCTTCCTCGCAGACGTGTTTCCTACTGCACACACCCTGCCCTGGATGTTCCAGAGATTGCTGTGCCTTTCCACACTCTGGGCCTCCCCTTCACTGTTTCCTCTGCCTGTCAAACTCCACAAAACCTTCAGGATCCTTCTTATGCATCTCCTATTTTTGTGACCTTTTTCCCTGACATATAGGCAAACAGGCTTCTCTTCTGTGCAGCAACAAAATTCCTTTCCTACCATTTTTACACTGTGTATAGAATCACGATGATTTGTCTCTCCAGGTCTGTCTGCCCACCATTTATCTCAGGCTGTCTCTGAATCCTCTGTTACATGCACTGTACTGTATGAAGATTTGGCCTCTCTAGAGGTTCAGTATCATCTCGTATGTGTATCTAACTCTATGAATTGTTGAGGCACTATGAATACATGTTGGGTTTGTTATAGATTACTCTGTCCTGTGTGGTATATATGACATTCAAAATAAACTTGAAATTTGATTAACCATAATCCTTTCTCCTTCACACATGTCAAATAGTAGCTTTTATAATAGTAGGATTAATTTATGAACATGGAAAAATGACAATAATGGTTGAAGAGAGCCTATCCTTGATGCAGATACTGTGGGTCTTATTCAAGTGAAATCTGACAATCAGCTCACTTAAAATTAACATGTCAAACATCAATTATGCTTCATTTTGCATTCAGACAAATTGAACTTTTCAAAATTTATCTGAAGTACGTCGTATGTCAAAAGATACCCACTCTATTATTTGAATATCAGTGAAAGGAGAAAACATTTTATTTCTCATTTTAAAAATGAACATCGCACTATTATTTGCCAAATGAAACTGAAGAACATCTAGATGTCTAAATATTGCTGTAGTTATTGAGCTTTCTTTAAATAACAAAATTATTGACTTCTACTAAGAATGAAGTCGGCTCCATGTATTAGCAGGGAACTGCTGGGACAGGAGCCACAGAAGGAGCTTAGCGGAGAGCACGGTGAGGGGTGGAGGGATCTGGGGGGCTGTGACCCGGGGTTAGGGTTCGGACTTCATCCTGTAAGCAGAGGGCTGTTTGCTAGTACGCTGCAGAATGAGGAGAATGGCTGTCTGTCCCCACCCTCCTTGTCAGAAGGTACCGGGCTCTGATATGCAGCCACCCTCTTCAGCTTTGTAAGGTGAGTGTGGCTGACGTTCACTCCGCGCATCAGGCCCAGGTTTCTAAATTCGGAAGGAGAAGAGCACGTCCTAGGTTGTGGATATGAGATGATCTGGTGGGTGTGTGGGATGTCCTGGATCTGGAAGGTCCACTTTTGCTGGGGGCCGGGTTCTCCCCAGATCAGTGGTAGGTTGTATTCTAAGGCACCATCCCCTGGTTCCGGCAATGTCTGCAGAAGATTCCTCTCCAGCCTGTGCTTCAGAAGACGTGCTCCATCTGAAAAGACTCACAGCCAACCCTTTGCCTTCTTCTCAGCCACTCAGTGAACAGGAGTCGGCTCCTCTGTGCCGTAAGCACTAGGATCACATGGAAGAGCTCACTCCTGGGATTCTGTTCAGTTCCATATGCCAAGTGCCTGAACCATCAGGAGATTGGTGCACTCGACATTGGTAAAAAAAAAAAAAAAAACAGAATTTAAACAGGAATGCACTACCTGATAAACATTATGTGGGCTATTTATTTGAAAAGACTGACATTTAATAATTATCCCACTAACCCCAGTTTTCAGAGTTATGAGAGTTAATGGCATGTACAGGAACATCAGTTTCCAGCATCTACTGAGCTTTTCTTTATTAACCCATAAGTGTGAACTGTGATAATTTGTTTTTGAATATGGATGCATCTTTTAATTTTGGTCAGAGGTGGTTAGCTTTTTCATGTGCTGTTGCAGCTTTTCTCTAATGTTTTATTTCAGTTTTAATTCATTTTTTCATAAGTAATGTAGGTTTCTAATTATCTTTACTGGGTTTTGTATAGAAGCTTCTTAAAAGTTATATGATATATGCTTGTCAGGTTTAGCATATTAGATGAAAAAAGTGTTATAAAGTTAAATGTTTTATCATCTGTGTTTATTGTGCTACTTATGAATTTATTTTGTAATCAAGATGAAGAGTATAACTTGAAGCATAATGTTTTTACTTTCAATTATCATAAAGGCTCTTGATTCCTTTTTTATCATATATAAATTCATATCAGTTATAACAGTGACTTATTTGATGCTGGGTCATCAACTCCCTATTACAAAATTTTTCAAAGATACCGACCCAAAGAGCAGAAGTGAGGAACACAGTATGGCACAAACAGGCTGATGTGCAAGTGCATGTTGTGCAGTAAGCATGACTCTTAATGGCTGTGTTTTGATCCTCAAAGCTGATATGTTTCTGCATGTGTTTTTTTTTTTCCTTCATCTGAGAGCAACTCGTTCATCGTGAGCTGAAGAAACTGCTAAGACTAAGAATCTGAGCAACAACAACAACAACAACAAAATACAACAAAAAGTTACGTCTCCTGTGAAGCAGAGCATGTCAAGTTGGAGCATTCTGTTGTCACTTTGCTTTATTGGTGAATTGGCTAGAAACATTTCCATTTTGTTCTAACTAGTGTATTTTGTCAGCCAAATATTTAAAGGGTTAGATAAGCATTTGGGCAAATACATTAAAAAAAACACATGATAGCAACAGCAACAATAATAAACATCTTGTCTAGCATCAAGATGATATTCATTTCCTGTTGCTGCATAACCAGTTACCAAAAACTTAGCAGCATCAACTCACATTTATTATTATGGTTTCTTTAGCCCAAGAGTATAGGATGGCTTACCTGAGTCCTCTGCTCAGGGTCTCCCAGGGCAACGATCCAGGTGTTGGTCTGGGCTGGATTCACACCTGGAGGCTTGACTGGGGAAGAGTTAATGTCCAAGATAGTTCAGGAGGTTGGCAGAATTCTTCTGTGACTGCATCATGGCAGAAGTTACGTCATCAACCTTGTGAGAAGAGTTTTTTGTTTCAGGGAGGGTCCTTGTTGCCTATTTCAGATTAAGTCACCTTCCCTCTACATACTCTGTGTTTTAATTTGTCAAAGTCAGCTGATTTAGGACCTTAATCACATCAGCAAAATCCCTTTGCTTTTGTCATCTTGATATGTGTTCTACCCAAACTCAAGGGAAGGCATGAACACCAGGGCCCGGGATTCATAGGAGCCACTGAGGATCTCCCCGCTACAGAGTTTTATGCTACGACACATTTCCATTGTTCTGTCTTAGGGTACATTAGTATCTCGTTGGAAAGTTATACTCGTCCTTCTGGTGTGAGGGAGAAGGACAGTTGATCAAAGTAGGACCTGTCAGTTGAATCCAAGAGATAATGACATCCCTCCTTTCAGTCTCACCTGCTGCCCATGTCTGTGTGCCTGACACTTGGGACCACTTGCTCTCCTGACAGGTTCAGAGACATGTTTCATTGTGATTTACCATTGTGCAAATGCGTATGCCTGTAAATCTCACCTTTCCCATTCTTTTTTTAACTTATTTTTTGGTCCCAGGGGTTCTTAACCACTAAGCCACATCCCCAGCCCTTTTAAAAAATATTTAGAGACAGTTCTCGTTGAGTTGCTAAGTCCCTCGCTAAGTTGCTGAGGCTGGCTTTGAACTTGTGATCCTCCTGCCTCAGCCTCCCAAGTCACTGGGATTACAGGCATGTGCCACCATGCTCAGCCCCTTTCCCATTCTTATTCATTTTCCAAGACCTTGTTAAAAGGACACATCTTATATTAGAGCTCTGCTGACATTACTGGGTTTCTCTGTTCTCAGACTAATTTGTACAAGTCATTTTCATATCAACTTTGATCTGGGCTTGTGGGTATTTGTTTATAGACCTATTTCCATATTTCCTTTGTATCTGAAATCAAGGTTTACTGTGTTCTGTAGCTCCAGTACCCTGTACTCCCAGTACATAGTAGG
The DNA here is from genome assembly GCF_902686455.1 of Sciurus vulgaris. Classification (NCBI taxonomy): domain Eukaryota; kingdom Metazoa; phylum Chordata; class Mammalia; order Rodentia; family Sciuridae; genus Sciurus; species Sciurus vulgaris. Next base: position 157,180,755 of record NC_136465.1, read on the forward strand.
TCCTCTATAAATTAAATCTAAATGATGAATGAAGAATGAGAGTGATAACAATATCTATAGAAAAATAGAGTAAGATGAAACAGGTAAACAATGATGTCAACAGAATCAGGGACAAGGATGGGAATGTGAAGGAAAATAGTTGTGGATGAGAATAGAAGGGAACTGGGTATGGGGTGTATTCCTGTTATCCTTGCTACTCAGGAAGATCACAAGTTTGTGGCCAGCCTCAGCAACTTGGTGAGACCTTCAGCAACTTAGGGAGACCCCGCCTTAAAATAAGAAATAAAAAGGGCTGGGGATATAGCTCAGGGGGAAGCACCCCTGGCTTCAATCCTACTACCAAACACAAAAAGATTAGAAAGGTTACATCATTGAGGGTCTAGAATATTTTAGGATAAAATTTAAAGATCTTGAGATTTGAATCTAGAGGGCAACAGACATTGATAATCCCACAGAGGTGTACTTTGAAATTATGAAGAGTTCAGTCAAGAAGTGTACCCTGGATGTAAGTGGGATGGATTCAAACTAAAAGGATACAATCAATAATGTGAAAAGAGAACCTACAGAAGTGGAGAAAATCTTTTCCACACGCACTTCAGATGGAGAACCTACAGAAGTGGAGAAAATCTTTTCCACACGCACTTCAGATGGAGCACTAAACTCCAAAATTTATGAAAACTTATAAAACTTTACACCAAAAATTCAAAGAACCCAACCAATAAATGGACCAAGGAACTAGACACTTTACAGAAGAAGATATACAGGTGGTTAATATATGTTTATTTCACTTAGCATGATATTCTCCAATTCCGTCCATTTATCTGCAAATGCCATAACATTATTATTTTTTATGGCTGAATAATATTCCATTGTGTATATATACCAACATCTCTGGTAATTAGAGAAATGCAAATTAAAATAACTCTAAGATTTCATCTTACTCCAATTAGAATGGTTGTTATTAAGAACACAAGAAATAATAGATGTTGGCGTGGATGTGGGGAAAAAGGCACACTCATATATTGCTGGTGGGATTGCAAATTGGTACAGCCACTCTGGAAAGCAGTATGAAGATTCCTCAGAAAACTTGGAATGGACCCACTTTTGACCCAGTTATCCCCTCCTAGGTTTATATCCAAAGGACTTAAAATTAGCATACTACAGTAACACAGTCACATCAATGTTTATAGCAACTCAATTCACAATAGCTAGATTGTGGAACCAACCTAGATACCCTTCAACAGATGAATGGATAAAGAAACTGTGGCATATATATACAAAGGAATATTATTCAGCCACAAAGAAGAATAATATTATGGCATTTGCAGATAAATGGATGGAATTGGAGAATATAATGCTAAGTGAAATAAGCCAAACCCAAAAAACCAAAGGCTGAATGTTTTCTCTGGATGATGATACATAATGGGGGAGGAGAATGGGGGTAAGAGAAGAATGGAGGAACTTTAGATAACATAGAGGAAAATGAGAGGGAGGAGTGGGGTATGAAAGATGGTGGAATGAGATAGACATCATTACCCTGTGTACTTTTGACCCACGATCACACAAATGGTGTGAATCTGCATTATGTACAACCAGAGAAATGAAAATTTGTACCCCATTTGTGTACGATGAATCAAAATGCAGTCTGTAAAAATAAAAAAACAAATATTTTAAAAAATGGACAATGAACAGAAAAAGACATTTTTCAATAGAAGATATACAGTTGGCTATCAAGCGTACACAAAGATGCTTGGTCATTAAGCTGTGCACATCAAAGACACACTGAACTACCACTTCACATGTACCAGGACAGCCAGAATTTAACAAGCAGAAGAGAACAAGTGTTGACAAGGAGATGAAGAAAGTGGAATGCTCATACATTGCTGGTGGAAATGTAAAATGGTTGTTTTCATTGCCCATTGTGGACAGTAATGTGGCAGTTCTTCTATAAGTTAAATATAGAAATACTTTTAAGACCCAGTAATTTGTCTCATAAGATATATGCCTCAAAGAATTAAAAAAACGTGTTGAAGCCAAAACTCGGACACCAATATTCACAGCAGCAGCATTCACACTAGATCACAGGTGAAAACCATCCAAATGGTCGTCAACAGACGAATGAGTAAGTAAAATGTGGTCATCCATACAATGGAGCATCATCCAGTCAGATAAAGAACGAAATGCATCCAACATAGATGGTCCTTGAAAACATGATGCTTAAGTGAAAAATGCCAGACCTGAACGAGTACTTAGAAGCTCCCGTCCATCCGGAATATCCGCGACAGGAAGTCCACAGAGACAGAGCAGGGGAGTGGTTAAGGAGGGCTTTGTAATGGGGTCATCTAAAAGGATGGTGTCGAAAACAAGAGGGGCTATGATTGAAGTTTAAGGAATTCCAACCTTTTAAAGGACAGGCAGAGAACAGTGCTTCCGTTTTGAAAGCTGAAAAGGGGTGGCTGACGAGGTGCGAGAGGTAATAGGAAAATGTGGTATCATTTCACTGAAGGTAGTGAAATGCTGCTCAAGGATATGGGGTCTCTCGGAGGTTTGAGGCAGAGTGCTGGGATCCATGCTTTTCCTTCAGAAAACTAATCTGGCAATTGTGTGCAAGGGAGATGGAAGGAGAAACTGGAGTGGGGAGCAGTTAAGAACGATTACCGTGGAAAAGACAGGTTAGATTTGAGCAATGTCATGGAAAAAAAATCGAACATTTTGGCAATGTGCTGGGTTTGGCTAGGGAGAGAGGAGAGCTTAAAGCCAGCTGGGTTCTTATAGCTTGGTGCTTTGGACATGGGAGATCTTCTTAAGAGGGAGACAAGGATTCAATATTTCTCAGACTTTTCAGTATAGATGAAGGAGATACTTATCATATGTATGGTGTGTGTGTGTGTGTGTGTGTTTGTGTGTTCCTCTTTAAATTTTAGGAATTATTTCATGCTCTACTAGCTAGTGTTTTAAGTAATTCACAAACTTCTATCTGCACCCTTTTAGGTTTTCTCTTCTTTGTATGCAGAAAAATCATGTCGTCATGGGGCTGGAAGGCGTCTTGGGAATTACTGATCTAAATTTGGTTACAACTGATGATGGGCCCATGGAGAATCTTTCTGCATCCATGGGGTCATCGCCTCTGGGGTTTTCTTCTTTCTTCAGTTTTTCTCTCCCCTCTGTCAATTGTCCCATTGGCAACTTGTCTGTGCTGTCAGAAGGTAGAAGTGTCAGAATGTAGTATTTATTTCACTTGTTCATAAAGCACATATGAAATACATATGGTGTACTAGCTACTGTTTTAGGCAAGGGATAGAAGAAGAAAATAGATGAGTCATGACTCAAAAGTAGCAAACTTTTGATGTCTAATTAGTTTCCAGCACTCATTCATCAAATATTGCATAGCATGACAGTTTTCTTTGGTATAGAGCTAATTTTTCTTTAAAAAATGTGTACATGTGTATGTATATGTATATATGTATATACGTGTATACACACTTATGTATATAATGAGAACTCAGTATAAGCCCCCATGGATGTGGAGTATGGACTTCAAGGCTTAGAAAGCTAATCTGGCAATTGTGTGCAAGGGAGATGGAAGGAGAAACTGGAATGGGGAGCAGTTAAAAACGATTACCATGGAAAAGACAGGTTAGATTTGAGCAATGTCATGGGAAAAAATCGACATGCACTCAGCATCTGAAGTCTTTCTGGTTTTAGAGTGTCTGTAGTCAGTAGTGTGGTGCAGCTTGACACAGAGTCAGGCAGCAGGTTCTCTACTCCCTATTCTCAAAGTTCTTCTTCCATATACTTGATTTCTTTTGCTTTTGTCCTGAACTTTAGAATTTTTTCACTCTGGGTGTTTATCAAACTGGTGTCTGATTTGATGTATGTCCATTGTCTGGCATGTGAACATAATTTGACTTTCATTATAATTTGGGTATGATGGATACTTTCATCTTTTGGTTCAAGCAGTGTCATTAGCTAACTCAGGATCCATCCTATCTATAGAGTAAGTACTTATTTATTCAATCATTTTATTCATCCAATTTATAGTGTGAGTAGAAGTCCATGGTCTTTTATCCAAAACCTTTGAAGTTTCAGCAGTTATAGTTTTTTTATTTAGTAATGATGGGAATTTGTGTGCCTTACACAGCTGGACACTTTTAAAAATTTGTTATTAGTTATACACGAGAGCAGAATGCATTTCAACTCTCTGTACACAAATGGAGCACAACTTTTCTCTGGCTGTACACGACGCAGAGTCACGTCATTCATACAATCATACATGTACACATTGGTAATAAGGAGTTAGACTTTTGACAGGGTCTGTGTGGCTTCCTATCATCACAAACATGTATTGTTCTACAGCAAAACATAAACATATGGACAGTAAGTGGTGTAACTAAACACTATGATTAGCCTCATGTCCACTCAGGTCATATCTGTGGTCATTGCTACCACATGAGTTACAAAGAGATTTTGGGTTTTCAGAGGTTTATGAATTTTGAAAACTCAGCTAAGGGCATCTTTGCTAGTTTACCAAGAAGGTGAAGATGTGGCGTCTGCTCTTAACATGCATATTGCTTTCTGTTGAGTCCATGGGAACTTTCTGTTTATTGTAAGCCAGCTTGCATGTATTTAGCATGAGGAGGAGGCGGAGCCTGGGAGGGAAGGAGATGAAGAAGATGGAGGAGGAGGAGTTGTGGTCGTGGTGACTTACGGAGTCAATAATTGAAATGGTTAACAGATTTTGAACGCTCGTGTCCAGGGCTCCAATGACGCCATTTAGCTGGGTTTCTCTTAATCGTTTACGTACTTTTTGTTGCCAAGGTTTCGGTCTCTGTACCTGGTAGCATCTGTTAGCTCCAGACCACCTCCACGTGGTGGGGAGGAGGATAAAGTCCTCATCTCTTTCCACAGTCAGGTTTTCTGCTATTTCCCTGTGTGAGCATTCCCAGGAAAAATCTTAACAGCATTTCATTGGCTCCGACGGGGTCACGTGCCTGTGTTTAAGCCAATCACTGAGGTCATAGGGGTGAGATATGCTGATTGGCTCTGGTCCTGGGCCACCTGATTGAGCCTGGGATCAGGCAGGTGCAGGACATGACCTGAGCAGGTCTGGCTCTCGAACAAAAACTGGGAGTTGCTGCCAAAGGATACGGGCAACACTGGGTGGCAAAGAATAAATGCTGCCTCACAGATGGACCCTGGATTTTCTGTGTAAAGTTCTGATGGCATACAATGGAGTTAATTTCAAGATCTTTCCAGTTCTTTTGAGATTTCCTGCTGATCATTTAGGAAAACATTTTCGCCCTCTTCTGCACGGCAATACATAAGAGCCTGCAAGTTGAAAACCCAGTTTAACCCTAAACTGCTCATCATCACACTGTAATCATTAGGAACCCCCGATATCTTCAACTCCAATGGCACAAGTCTTAAGGTCTGTGCGATATCTTCAGAGAGGCAGTAAAGTTCATGACGAGATTGTCTTTTTAGTCTGGAACTGAGAACTCAAGACTCTGGGTCTGGACATGTGGTCAGTATGGTTTTGCTCTTTCATCGAGAAGAAATTGTGCATGATGGGTAAGGGCATAGGCTCTGGAGCTGAACTTTGGTTTGAATCTTGCTTTCCTCACTTACTTGAATTACATAATGGCTCTGTGCCTCAGTTTCCTCTTGTGTAATAATTTTAAATGATGGCACCTACCTCACCAGTCTGTGGGGAGGATCACATGAATTCCTACATATAATGTCCTTAGAAGGGGTTCTAATGCACAGTAGATGTGTTAGAATAATTAGCTATCATTTTTTATTCTGTAGGGTAACTCATAACTCTGAAATTCGTTTTGATAAAATAAGAATTTTTATAGTGTGGACTTTAATATTTCTGTGTCCTATTACCCTATGTCTACTATTATGGGTAATACCATTTATCTTATTGTCAGGTTAAAGTTAAAAAGAATAAGCCAGCCATAATTTTTTTCAAAAAGCATTTATTTTGACACAAGAGATTCTAGTCAGCTCTACAAACTGAGAAGGTGGAAATCCTCCCTGAACTGAGGGAAATGAATCCAATTTCAAATCCCAAACTAGACTCCTGTTTTTGTTGCTATTCTCCTTCTAAAAGACAAAACCTGATGTTTTCACAGTGTATATAAAACAAATTTTAAAATCCATATATAGCATGGTGTTTACCACCTACCCCTGTCCGTGGTCATGAATATCACAAATTCTTTAAATTTCCCAAACATGAGATAAATGTCAGACCATTCTATAAATTGACTTTATGAAGCATTTCCGAGCTGAGCCTTCTGACATTCACACCAATGTTTCCATAGTAACTAATGTGTTCAGAAGGGGAAAAGCAGGAGGAGATGAAAAACAAAGGAGACGATCCAAATAAGAGATGCATAAGTAAGGAGAGTAGAAGGCTCTGTAAACTTTGAACCATTGCTTCTCGGAAGAGATGGCATTCTTGCTCACTTGGGTGACTTCCCCTGGTGACTGACTGGCTGACTGAGGGTCCCTACTACGCAGTCCCGAAGCCTGGACAATTAGCGCAGGTTTCACCTGGACAATGGCTCATTAATGCCAATTTGGACTATTCCCTCCTCCTTTCACTTTAATTTTTTCCTGTTTTGAGATGCCTTAGTTACCATGGTAACAGTGTAGTAATTTGTGTCTGTCACTGAACTGTCAAAAAAAAAAAAAATGCAGTATCAAGTCAATTTAGAGAATAGGTAGAAAGCAGGGTAGGGGAACATAGGTGTTAGCGACGATCACAGTTGTTTGCAAACACTGAAGTGAAGAATGTTAGAATACTATGAAATACAGGTGCTGTTTTCAAATCTTGTTAAATGGTGCCCGATCGGTGGCATTAAGAAGCAGGCTGTAATGATCAGTCATTCTTTCCTGATGTCTGGAGCCCGGCACCTTTTCTTTATAAAAACTTCAACAAAACTACATCTATGAAAATGTGTTTAATGTGATCAGGGCGATGGTTAGAGATGGTTTGTTGTTTTCTGAATCTTTGTGGGGAGAGGATAGGCTCCCAGGTATCCGCTTCTGGGAAGTAGACGCCTGTGATAAGCAAAATAATGGGTCTCTGAAATGTCGGTGTTTTAATCCCTGCACCAGTGACTATGCTATCATACTGGAAAAGGGACCTTGCAGATGTGACTAAGGATCTGGAGGTAGGGAGAGTGTCCTGGACCATCCAGGTGAACCCAATACAACCACAAGGGTCTTTGAGAGGGAGGCAGAAATGTGCAAGCCAGAGAGGGGATGTGATGAGGGAAGTAGGGGTTGGAGTGATGCAGAGCCAGGCAGGCAGTCTTTAGATGCTGGAGAAAGCAAAGAAGGAATTCCTTCACAAGCTCACAGAAGGTATGTGAACTGGCGACCCCTTGATTCTAGCCCAGTGAAGCTGATTTAGACTACTATCCTCTTGAATTGTAAGATAACAAATCTGTGTTGCTTTCAGCTGCCAGCTTTGTGGCAATCTGTTATAGCAGCAGCAGGAGGAAAACAGCACTGTTGGCCATCTCTGGTCCCACCAGGGCCTCCAGGGTAGTTGGACCAGATCTCTCCTCCTACCCAGCAGAGATGAATGGAGCCGTTCCCTGACTCTTGGGTGAGCATTTATGGCCTGCTGCGTGTCACTGAGCTCCTGCAGGCAGGTCCCTCCTTGTGTGATACTTTAGGCACTTTAGATGTAGTCACCATGAGGGTTCTGGATCTAGAAAGCTGAGCTGCAGAGGTGAAGCAGGGCCCCCAAGCCGACCAGGAACACCTTGTGAGGCCACATGCTCACAGGCTCTGGGTGAGAAGAGCTTCCTGAGAAAGAACTCTTGTGCTCACAAGCCATCCCTCTGTGAAAGTGTTCACTGGGTGAGTGGCTTTGTCTTTCCAACTCAGTGGTGCATGTCCCAAGGTCAGACCCCGAGCTACGTGGGCGTCTGTATGCTCCACACTTCCTTCCACGGTGCTGGGCACCCAGTAGATGCCACGAGAAACAGCAATTTCTTCTCTACACTGCTTTCTGGGGGGGTTTATTTTTTCCCCAGCTAATTTATTCTTGCCAGGCAGATGCTGTGTTAGGTATTACACAGTGTATCACCCAGTGCTTGCGATAACCCTGGGAGGCTCTTATTAATGCAGAAGTGGACATTCAGAAGCCAGACTCTGATGAGGGTTGCCAGGGAAGCGGCAAACCTTGCCCTGACCCAGGTATGCCACTCTGACCCTCCACTGTAATTGCTGCCTCTCTGCCAACCCGGAGGCACCATGGGGTCTTCCTTCCTTCCGGCCCTTCCTTTGTGCCTTTTATCCTCTGAGTCCCGGCAATGGTTCTTACTCCCAACTGTGCAGAGGGGAATGGGGAGTTTGGAGAGGACTAAGGCCTTGACATGGGAAGAAGGTTCCTTTTGGTCCTGGAAACACTGTGACCTTTATAGATTAGTTATGTGAGATAGAAACCTGATGTCTGTAACGAGCATTCTCCAATAGCTTTTCTTGACTTTCTTTCCCCCCTGTAATAGGCAGAATTCTAAGTTGATTTTCAGGAGTCTCACTCCTTTAGCTACATGTCCCATTGCTATGGGTTAATGCTTGAGTGCCCTTATGATTCCTATGTTGAAGCCCTAATCTGTAATGTGATGGTGTTAGGAGGGAGAACCCCCCCCCCCTTTTTTTTTTCTTTTTGGTGGTGGTGCTGGGGATTGAACCTAGGGCCTTGTGCATGGGAGGCAAGCACTCTACCAACTGAGCTATATCCCCAGCCCAGGAGGTAGAACCTTTGGGAGGTGAATAGTTCAGGAGGGCGGAGCCCTCATATATGGGGTTAGCATGCCTAAGAAAAGGCATGAGAGAAATGATCTTTCCATCTACCCTGTGAGGATATGGCAAGATGGTGCTCCTCTGCAAACCAGGAAGAGGGCCCTCACCAGGAACAAAACTGACCTCCACCTTGATCTGCAGACTTTCCAGCCTCCAAAACTGTGAGAAAAATCCTTTTTGTTTAAATCACTCAGGCTAAGGTATTTTTTATAGTAGCCCAAACTGACTAAGGCATTTGCATAAGTCACTTTCCTATGAACATGATGGGATCCCTCACATGATTAGGTTCCTAACCAATGGGCTTTGAATTAATTAAAAATCAGGCTGAATTTTAAGAGACTGGAGTGTCAGGGGGGTCTGTGGAAGGGATCAGAGAGTGGCCTTTAGGAGCTGAGAGTGGTCCTTGGTCAACAACTAGCAAGACAAGGGGACCTCAGTCATACAAACACAAGGAAAGAAATTCTGCCAACAATTCGAGAGAGTTCTGAAGAGGATCTTTCCCTGGTGGAGCCTCCAGATGAGTTGGCAGCAGCCAACTTTAGCACAGCCTTGTGAGATCTGGAGCAAAGAGCTCAGAAGCCTGACAGATGTCGATACACAGACACTGTGAGATAGATAATACATGCGTGATGCAGACAGCTGCTAAACCAGTGGTGATTTGTTATATAGAAATACAAGACTAATGCATCTTTTTGAAATTCATTTAAAAGAAAAAAAAAAATCAGCTCCAGCTGTGCTAGGTAGAAAGGAGAAACAGGCTGCCGGGTTCGGATGCTTTCTGAGGAGCCAAAACCTTAAAGTACCGAAAAGCAAGCTGAGGATTCTCATTTGTCCAAGATCTGTTTTTACAAGCCATGAGTGTGAATTATCATCTCTGATTAGCTCCTTTGAGAGAAAACTTTAAGGGAAAGTTTTTCGGAGCACTGAAACCTCTGGGCACCCCTAAATATGCATACAGAAGAGGTAGGGGGCAGTTAACACGCAGAGTGCCATTGGCAACTTTCAACCAAGGGTGGGTCTGGGCTTTTCAGCCAGAAGAGTTTCCATTTTTCTTCAGAGAGTGGGCAGTCCCTTAAATGTGAAATCCTTTTCCAGAAGGAAGGTTATCTTGAGGTTAGCAGTAGGCAGACAACCAGCCCTAGTGGTATTTGCCTCACCCGTGGTGGGGTTCTGCCCCTTCAATCAGTGCCACACTTCTAGAGACCCAGAACATGCATTTATTCAATTAAATCCTTCATTTATTGAGCTCTCTTTGAGCTATTATTAATACCCAGCTCTGGGGGAACCAGGAATGAAACAATCCCTTGCCTTGAAGGAAGAGGATAAAACTGATGTCCATGCTGACACTTAATAATGGTTAAAAAGCACCAGCATTTCCTGACGCCTGAGCATGTGCTAGCAGTTAGGCATGCATGCCTCCTTAAAATGCTACCAGGTGAGTCCTGTTTAAATGTGCACCCAACACGACAGCAGCTGGATCTACTCTGTCAGGAGTCCTGGTGCCTCCATAGCACTCACAACACATCAGGGACCTCAAGGGATATTTGTTGTAAATAAGCGAACAGATAAATGGAGGGATATATGGTCATAATTGACAACTGCAACCTGGATGTTACGGTCATTACTATGTCCCTAAATGAGACACCCTAGGATCAAGGCAGGTAACTCCTCTCCTATGAAGGAAGCAGAGATAACTATCCATTAGACCACACTGCCATTTCCCCAGCTCTGTGCCGCAGGCGCAGGTGGATCAGGCTGAAGTCTCCCGAAGCTGGTTGGTCCCAGGCCTAAGGAGGTGCGTGGTTGAGGGCGGCGAAGCTCGCCGCGGGCGCCCTCTGTCGGCGCTGGTGTGGAGGCGCAACGGCCTCGTGAGCGGACACGCAGGTGAGTGAATCCCGACCGCAGGGAGGACAGGTACCCCGTGCTGCCAGAGCAGCCAGAAGCCGGAGGTTGGTGACAACATCTTGACTACACGCCTGACCTTAAGCGTTTGCTTTCACGTTAGGGGGAGCTGAGCACTTACCTGAGTGGGACCTGTGTGTCACCAGTGGGTTTCGGGGATGCCGGAGAGCCTCCTTTTTGTCTCCGGAGGCCTCTTGGCCTCTTTTGAGGAGCGAGAGAGGTCGGGCCACATTTTGGGAGAAAAGGCCAAGGGACGGGAGAGCTTGAAAGTTAAGCTGGAACAGAGGCAGTGGGAGGCCGGCAAGGTCGAGGTTCTAGGTTCTAGTGACTCTGGGCCCATGACTTCCCTCCCGAGACGAGGGAGGAAATGGGGTTGAGTGGAGTTGTTGCCTTAGGGCGGCCAGACCTTGAGATGCAGGTGTGGCCCAAATTCCTGGGGAAGGCCTTTGCTTCCTTCTTTGAGAACCTTCTTGGAGAACCTTCCCGCCTGCAATGCAGGCCGCGCCCCATCCGCACAAGAGACATATCCCGTTGATATTTGGAGTCATTCTCCTACCTCTCATCCGTGTAAAGTACTTAATTCTTTATTTTATTCTTCCCCACTTTGTTTTAAAAAGCCACAACATTCCTCAAAACCAGGGCAAAAGCAATTACAATGTCTTCATTCTCTTTTCAAAGTGGTGGCTTTGCTCGGTTTTAATATTAACTAAGGAACTTTGGGGATTGGTTTTTCTGATCCTTCTCCCATAATTATGTCCTTCGTTTACCTTTTTTTTTTTTTTTTTTTTTAATTTTCCTTTTGAGATTCCAAACACACAAGGCCAACTTAATTCCTTTCTGTCTAAAACTGCGACAAAGACATGCTTATCTTAAAGTTTTCCCACTGGAATAATATCTTCCCTTGATGGGGAAATTTATCTCCATTTAGTAGGAATCAAGTATAGAAAGAGAAAAATAAAGGAGAAGTGATGAATTTTTCCAAAACGATTGGGCAAATGCCTTTGCTAGGCTGGATGGTTCTGTTCTCTTGGAGAGCGCTGGAACGTGAATAGGAAGAAGCTGGATCACCAGCCATGAACTTCAGTTAAGGGTTTGGAGGATATTTGGGAACCACCATTCAGTGTGTTCCTAATCATCATATTCCAGATATTGAACATAAACATTTAATCCCTTCTACCAAAATGTTTTGCACCCATTTGAACGCTTCTAAATTGAAATTGTAAATTAGTATTCATTGAAAACTGGTTTGACACAAAGAAAGAAACATGAACTAAACCTTCTAAGCCCTCTTTGCATTTCCAAGTGCATGTTCAATTCTTTAGGAAAGTCATTGTTATTGGTTTAGGGGGAGATTTACTTAATTCCCAAGTGCTACCTCCAGAGGGCACAGCTGTCTCAAAAAAAATAATTTTTTTTTTTTTTCCCCTTAAGTTCCTTCAGTTTTGCCCAAGCTCTTGGGTAAGGGGCTCTGTGGTCTGTAACTGTGATTCCTTGGATGGGAACTTAAATATTTTTATAGAATGTATTTTAATATTCCTTTAGATGTTATGGTAGTACATTATTTTTGACAAGTATTTAGCATATATAATATTTTAATTTTAAAAATAACTCTAAACATGGTCAAGCAGCACCCTTTAATTTTTAAAATGTTTTTAAAAGTTTATATGCCTGACTTTGTATTCCCAAGAGATTGCATTCAAGGTCTTGGGCCTCCTAAAAAAGTAAAATGTGCTGTATCTTCCATAAAATATTATTTTGGATTTAGTTCTCAATGTATTCTTATACAGTACAGTATTACATTCAGAATAAATGCCTTGGAAGCTTTTACTCTTGAAGCTACACAAAACATCTGGGGGATTTATATTTGCAACATCAAAATTTATGGTGACTATTTATCTAAAAATGCTTTTATTTATCTGCAGAGGAGGGAAAGTTGACATGAATTTGCACAGAAAAGAATGGCATTATTTTCTTCTAGAATGTACATTAAATGATTCACTCTCTCCCTCCTTTGTCTCAGCTATCTCTGCTGTGTTTAGTGTGAAATTGAATCCTGTAAGGCTAAAATTTAAAGAGAGGGAGAAATAAGGATTCAGGCTAGCGATTTACATATATTTGTTTCCTGTATTTTCTTGTAAGCTTTTGCTTGCTGCCCATTTTGGGCTATTTTTCTTTTCCTCTTACTTTGTTGTTTGTTAACATTTCAAACAAAGAAACTGGCAACAAGGTGTGAAAGACCTGCTCTTAAGTATTTAAAACTGCTTAATATCTATTTGGGGGGGAAAATGGCATTTTAGATTTGGGAATCTTATTTCTATGTTGGCCTGGAAAATTCTGATCATATAGGATAGGTATTAAAAGTGTTTAATTTTCATGTTTGCGTCCTATAAAATGGAAAAGAGATACAGCAGCCACCAAAATGGAACACTTCTAAATTGGAATTGTAGATTAGTATTAGTACGGAGTGTTCTGTAAGAAACCAGGCTTAGGAAATGGTGTTGGTAAACACGTGGAAGAATCAGGAGAGGGCTTGCATATCCCTGAGGTCGAGTCCTGGGTAAACCATTCAGGACCAGTGTGTATGGAACTGAAATATCATTATCAAATCCATAAATATATCCCTCTTCTATTTTGATTCAAAAAAACTAGACATTAGCTTATTTGTTGGCCTTATGTATTAGTCTTGTCTCCCCAGTGAGATGCTGGAAAATCTCTAGTGGCAAAGAACTACCTCTAAGATATTTTTTTCTTATGCCATCCTAATAAGGAGTCCTTTGTGAAACCAAAATGACCTTCCACACATCGTGGTTAACGAGTTGTTCTCCTTTGGAATTGTTGCCAGTTAGAGACTGCCAGACTCTTGGAATTTTAAGACATTTATGTAATCCGAAGTACTTTCTTCACCTGTGCCTCCATGAAACTCGTGAAATGCCTTGCCTTAGGTGAATGGATGTGCGGTTGTCATCTTGTAGGTGATTTACAAGAAATTTGTCATAAATATTTGGAGTTTTGGTTCTGTCATTCTTTTCCCATAGAGACTAAATCTGGGAATAGTGTCATGGAAAGGATTCAAATGAGGGCAAAGTCATAGAAAATCTGAAATGGAAGGATCTGGAAACCAAATGCTTCAGCAGAATAGAGATAACTGAAATCAAAATATGCTCCCCTCTTTGCTCTTGCCTCCATTCATATATCATAATAGAAATTTGCTTACCCACCTGTATTTGTTCATAGTTAATAGGAGATTCTGTACCACTGAAGTCAAGTGACAGGCAAGAACCTTAAGACACCGTCATCTCTGATCAATGGGTGTGCTTAAGCAGAGGCCATCAGGGATGTGTCTAGGGTGCCTCGTGATTATGGAGGAAGGATTTATTAGATGACCTCTAAGATTGCCTACCAATGAAAATGCCATGTGATTTTGCATTGGGCTACTACTTCATTTATTTTAGCAGGATTGAAGATGGTCTCACCAAGGCTGAAGCATCATAAGGAAATGTGAGATGAAGACCAACAAGCTGAAATCATGGTATCATTAGATTAAGGGTGTATCATCCTAATTCTTTGTCAGTGCTGCCTGTTAGCCTAGGGATGTATAAATTACACGGGTGGTTCAGAATTTCTGTCTTTGCCTGTTGAATCTTTTGCCCGTGTTTACAATTCTAATCCAATTAGAAATGCATTCAAAGAGCTAATGCTACCTGCAAGAATTGAGAAGTAAATTCCTTAGTAAAAATAAATGTACAAACAGAGAAACAACATGTATCCCATTTGTTTACAATAAAAAAAAAAAAATAAATGGAACTTTGGTAAAGTGAATCAACCTAATTTCAAAAAAGTCTGGATGTTCTTCTATCAGCTTTACCTGAAGTCTGGCAGAACTTATTAGAGAATTCTGATGCCCATGCAGGACTTGAGCTTAGGATTTGTTGTAGTTTTTCTTCTTCCAGCTACCACCACAGTCTCTAAAGATGATTCATTTATTAAAAAGATCAGTAATCTAACCAGTTCCTGTTTTCCCCAACTTCTTGTCAAGGCATCCCCGTGGTTGGCTGTGTATCTACATAGACTAATGAATCCTGTCAGGAGCACTGTCCAATTCTGTATTGCAGATGGAGTGCAATGCATTATTGATATTCAATAAATGTCCAAACATAGTCACAATACAGTCAACAATATCTCCTCTTGGTTACATGAGATGATTTGAGTCCAGTGTAGTTGTGGACTGACTTCATGCAATCAGAACCTGTAAGCCAGGACTGTATACCATTGTGTTACATATAAGTGGCCTCCTGGTGGCACTAGAAGGATATTTGCTCCCCCAGAAAGGCCACACATTTGGCAGGCAGAAAAGATACAGGGCATGCTATCCCTAGACCACACTTGCCTTTTCAGAGTGTGTTTGATTATATTTGCTGTGATGTGGACGAGTTCATACAATTTATCTTCAGCCTTGGAAAGTGGTTTGGGTCTGGGCACACAGTCCAGTGCTTGTTAAGTCCTGAGGTGACACTTTTAAGTCCTAATGTTTGATGTTCCACAGTCCCAGAAAGAATGGTTTTTGACTTTTGATCCTATAAGAAAAATCCCATTGTTTTCAGTCTTGCAGTTCATGGTGATGGCTTTTGTGCTCTCATGGTTTTAGCAAATATATATATATATATATATATATATATATATATACACACATATATATGTATATATGTATATATATATATATATTTTTTTTTTTTTCCTCAAAGTAAGCCAGTCACAATGGAAATGGCCCATTAGGACATTGTAATAATATAAATAACAAGCTGGAGCAATTAGAAATATAACGGAGTGATTCTTAGGGCAAAAATCGGTTGCAGTTGTCAAGCTGGAAGACTGTTCTGCAGGGTCCAGAATGCTCTTTTAATGTCAAGTCTTTAGTGGTCTTTACTCTTAAAAAAACCATCCTCTCCTCACCAAGAAGAGAAAACACAGGCTGAGGAGGAAAGTGACCTGGGCACCTTTCATTTACTTTGGTCCCCCCGCCCCTTGGTCCTCCTGGTGGTTTTCAGCTTCTCCAGCTCTCTAATAATGCTACTTGGAGAATTAAAAAACAGCCTGAGAAAGCAAAAAGGGAGCAAAGGAAGAAGGGTAGCCTCAATAACCATGAACAGAACTCTCTAGACTGTTCAGAGAATAGCAGCAGAGACAAAGAACTGGATTTCTTCTTTATGCAAGCTGCCGGTCCCTTTTCTTCCCTTTCAGACCTTTTCCTTCCTGTTCTTGGCTTCCTTGTAGCTTTCCATGTCTTATCAATGAAGGGCTGTTTTAGCTTCTCCTTTTTATTAATAAATAAGATGATGTTACTGTTACTAATTTACTGTTTGCGAAGGAGAGGCTTTGAAGTGGCGCTCTTGAAGATTTTAGAGGAATTGTAATTTTAAGTCCTTTCTTTTCTCTTTTGTGCACCCATTAAATCTGACTTTTCTCTTAACCAAAGCATTTTGCCTATTCTTTACTGCTGTTTTTTTTTTCTTTTTAAACGATAATTGAAAGTTGTTCTACAAATATAGCTAAAATAAAAAAAAAAAAAAATCATGTTTCTCAGTGAAAAACAACAACCCTGAAATGAAAGCCAGCTTAAATCAGACCAGAACAGATTCACAAAATGAAGCTGATATCCTGGAGGGAGAAGGGAGAGACGCTAATGTCCCAAGTAATCAGTTTGGGCCATTTCAGTGCTAAATGACAGGATCAAGAAGAAAAATTTTGAAATTGATTTTTAAGACTGTCTGAAAAAGGAGGTTGAAATGAATATTAAGTGATTTCTTTGGGGCTGTCAGAAATAATAATGGAAGAAGAGACAGGCCCAGTCTTGCTACTGATGGTAGGATCAGGGAATTTAGAGTCAGTGCAGATTGAAGATGAATTTCTGCACTCCACTTTTTAAAAAATGTTAATGAGCAGAAGGAAAAGGAAGCAAAGAGGAGCAGGTATGAGCTGGAGATGGGGGAGGAAGAGACATGGCATTGTGTGTCTGGGTGTGGGGAAAGAGGGCCCAAGTGGGTAAGTGCTGTGCTCTGGACACGTTGGGAATACAAGAACAGCCCCTTTCCTGGGAGGATGTAGCAGGGGAGGTATGGGTGTGGACCCAGACTCCTCTGGACAGATCCATAGTCTTCTGCACCCCTCCCCACTAGCAGCCATATACATTTATCAGTTGGCTGGCTGGCGTGAGGCTCCAGACTGGCTGTTGAACAAGCCCATATGGCATGAGGATTGGATTCATGTCTTTGGTCTCATTAGCACCATGTTGGAACCAACAGAGTTAGCTGACTAATTAATACAGAGATGCAATGGGTGTTCTTTGGGATTTGGAATCAGTTTCCCTTAAATTAGCCATGTCAATTACCACTAGTCTATAGATACCCAGAGTTGGAGGAAGATCTGACAGGATTTAAAAACAGATAGGGAAACATGGGGAATTTGAGTAAAAATAGAAGAGAACACTACCTTACCAGGATTGTGCTTTTCCAGCACACTAATGTTAAACATCATAGCTTTGTGAAGGACTGATACAGCATGTTGATGGGTTATTTTTTCTATAATCTTTTTCAAAAATTTCTTCAATTCCATTTTCCAAAAATCTTATTCCCTGAATGCTTACCAATGTTGAAATGCATAGCAAACCTTGATTCTCCTGTCTTTTGGAAACAGAAACCCAGTCTCCTTTTTGGAAACTTATATACCTTCTCTTTATCTTATAAGGATTGAATATCAAGTTATCTGGTCTTTCCTAAGCCATGAGATTGCTGTTTTGTGATTCAAATGTAAACCAGTGCTTCTCATTGGGGAATGATTTTGCCTAAGAGGGGACACTTGGCAATATCTCCATACATTTTGTCTTGATCAACGGGGGGGATGCTACTGGCATCTAATGTGTAGAGGCCAGGGCTGCTGCTGAGCACCCTACAGTGCACAGGATAGCAACACCTGTCATCCCCATAATCTGGCCCAAATCGTCAGTCAATAATGCCAAGGTTGAGAAACCCTGATCTGAGCCAACAAGACTTTTTCTTTGGAGACTGAAACTTCAGTGATGTGGTATAAACAAATTTAAAAAATGATTAGAACTCATTCATTCCAGTAGCAGTGCTTATTTACAAGTGTCGAATTATTTCTGCTTACTAGAGCTAACTCCTCAAAGCTTTAATCTTTCCATGAACTCTGCTTTACCCTTTAAAAAATGTTTTTAAAGGTGTAGATGGACACGATATCTTTATTTTTCTATGTGGTACTGAGGATGGAACTCAGTGCCTCATGCATGAGGAGGCAAGTGCTGTACCACAGAGCCACAGCCCCAGCTCTGCTATACCCTCTTGATAAGGTCTTTTGTTCTTTAAGTTAGCCAGAGTAATTCTGTTACTTGCAATGAACTCTGAACTGATAAGGAACAGCTGACAGATTACCAACGTGTATGTGTCAGTAGCACCTTGTTAATACACAGTACCTTGTAAATCCCGTGTATGATTATTAAGTATCTAGCTGGTGGGGAAGGGTCAGGGTAGAGTAAGAAACTATAGGAAAGAAAACTATACATTTGAGACTTCTTGTCCTGACCTCCATGGACCATAGCCAAGTTCCCACTGCAAAAGAGAATCGATAAACCAACAGATTGCCTGAGTTCTTCTTCCAAAGCAGGGAAATACAAAGTTTTCTAAGATGAGAGGGCATCGCTGGCAACAGATCAAGTGCACACCTTGAAGTGTTGGATTAAGAAAAAAAAAAAGTGACTACCATCATTTCAACCATGCCTGTCTTTGACCTCCTTGGGCTGTTATGCACAAATGTCTAAGCCAGGGACTGTGGATAAATAATTTCTTGTCCTTTTTTTAAAAAAAAAATCATTCTTATTTCAAGCTTTCATTTTAAAATAACGAAAGCATAAAGAGTAGTACCTTACAGGCATAGAAGTTTCCTTTAAAGATTTTTAATCTCAGCTGTTGCTGAGGTTGGTGCTCTACTCCATTAAACAGGAGAAACTTTTCTCAAACTAAAACGATCCAATGAACAGAGTCTTTTGATTGCTGAGGCTGGAATGGGGACCGTGGGTGTTTGCTTGAGTCTGTTTAGCTGCTGGAGACCTTGGGGGCTGCTCATAAAAAGACCTGTTTGGTTGGAAGCTTCTTTTTCACCAAGTGCATGGGTTGGAATATGTTAAACTGTTCTTCAGTGAACAAAATCATAAAAATATGTGAGCATACAAATAGCCGATTCGTGTCTGAGATCTCATGAGGTTCATTGTGCTTCCAAGAGAAGGTTTCTTCCTTTCTTTTCTTTTTTTGAAGATTCCAGCAAAATGGGATGGTATTTTATTTTTGTCTCTGGTAAATTGCTCTGGAAACTTAAACAAATTAAACATCCTGTTTTGTGTTTGTGAGATTCACTGGGAGAAACTCAGTCTCTTCAGTCTGATGTTCTCAAGTGGGAAGGAGCATTGGCAAATAAGATATTGTTTTTAATTACCCTTTTGAAATAGTTAGGTGTGTGCTGGGTGACGGGGAGCTGGGCCACTCAGTATCACCTGGAATTGAAAGCAGTTCTGTGATTTATCTAAAGCAAAAGAAAGCAAAAGTGAAGTTTTTGTTGGTGTAAGGGTATGTGTGTATGTGTTTGTTATGCTGTGATTCTTTTTATAGTTTAGGAATTGATTCCTAATAAAATGTATCGGTGATAATTAAAATCCATCGTTGAAGCTATTTTGCACCAACCTCAGTGACAACCCTGAGATTAAATTTAATAATAGTAGTTAATGATCATGAAACAAAGGCAGAGTGACAGAAACTAGCAGTAAAATTTAGAGCTTGCCTTTGGTATTTAATATGGCTCTATTTTTCTTGAGTTCTCAATCATTAAGCATGTTCCTTCATTTCCAGTGTTGGTAAAATGGAAATAACTCACCCCCCACCACCACACAGACACATACACACTGGGTTTTTCTGGAATCACAGTGTTGCTTCCCTTGATATCTTCCTGCTCAGAAGAATGAAGCAGTCTGGAAGGCCAGCATTGGGCTTTTGCCCCTGGGCCTGAATGGTGAGCGGCTCATGTTAGTGCTTCCTGCCTTCAACGGGGTCTTCTTGACAGTAGGAAGTGTCTGGCTTGGTTATTTTTCATGAAAACATCTCACTGCCACTGCCACCACCCCCTCCGCACCCCAGCTTGAACTCTCAGTTGAATATTATATTTAAAGGCCAAACAGAACCCAAATGAATGGATGATTGCCACACCTTTCAAATGTCACTTAAAAAAAAAATCTATGAAGTGAAGAAGGCTCAAATCCTTTGGGAAGAAGCAGAAATGAACTGTCACCCCCCTTCCGCTTCCTCCTCCTTCCTCCTCCCCCCTCCTCCCCCCTCCCCCTCTGCTTAGCTGCCAGCCCCCTCCTCTCCCTCCCTTTGCTCTCTCCCACCTTGCCTTCTCGCCTCAGGCCCCCCTGCCCCACACACACCTGAGCAATATGAGATTCTGGTTCGGGTGTATGCCCCCGAGGCTGAACTATGCAAGAAGTGTCATCTGCTGAGGTGTTTCCTTTCGGAATGTCATTGTTTAACTTCAGGGTCCTGTTATTCTTGTGTGAATGAAATGTCAGAAACGAACTTCACCGTGTAATTTCCCCAGCATTGACAGGCCTTTGCCATCTGTCACTGGATCGTGGTTTTACCTTTGGTTTCCTGCCATGTTTAGGGTTTTGACCTATCCCTTTGAGTCCTGGTAATTTTTACCTCTCAATATAACCTCCTCCAAGGGCTCTGTGCCAGGGGCAGACTCTCGGAATGTGGGGGAATGGAGTGATTTCTTTCACAGGCTTTGCTTATTATTATTTTTAAGATCTCCAGTGTCACGGATCCTGTCACTTGAACAGTGCTGGTTTGTGATTAATCCCCTGTGAATCTATTTTCATCCTCCCTGTTTACTGATGAGAAGGGGCCTTATTCCACATGAGTCTCAGCCTTGTGTTTTGAAAGGTGAGACAAAGTTCCATTGGCTGCGAGAGGCAGTTTAGGAGAGAAGCACTGCTGTAGGAAGAGGAAAAAAAAAATTGTAAATGATTGTTTTCACAAAGAATCCAAATTTAATTGGAAAGAAGGAAAACTAAGGTTTTTCCTTCCCGACATAGTGAAGATTTTGAAAAATCCTACTGCTCTGAAGTCAGAAGACGGATTTTTATAAAGTACAAGCAGATTGTCTTTGAACTGAATTTTAAAGCTCAGCTGTCAGAGTTGACAAGTTCCTGAATTCAATTTTCAGACTAAAACTTAGAAAACTGGGGAAGGCATTGTGGTCCTCAGAGGCTTATCAGAAGAGGTGGCAAGACTCCCACCACCGTCTCCAGCCAGCCAGCAATGCACCTGTCAGGTGACCTCTGCTCTTGTCCAGGAGGCAGTTTTGAGATGGGGTGACGATCTGAAGGGCCCAGAGCCTCAAGCTGGCTGAGATTGGACCATGGCAGCTAACCTGACTATGAGCAGGGAGGGCTTTGAGAACCAGTGACCCTTGCTCAAGTTCAGGCATCTTCATGGTTGGCAGAAAACGGATTAAGATGTGTAGAAGGTAGAATGCTTGCTAGCTGCTTTACAAGGACAAGGTTGAACCTATATAGAATCCCAGGCATGGCCACCACCAGCATAGCATGTTTATATTTTGGTGGGATAAAATTAGCTAGTTATGGCTTGTAAGTTCTCAAGATATTCCTTACATATGTAGACAGTGACTGGTTATCCTAAAAAGGAAGTCATGATGCAACTAACTTCTGTTAATATCAATCTTAGCATATATTAAATATTTACGATGTGCTATATACTGCCTTATGGTTCACTGAAATCTCAGAACAACACAAATGAAGTTGGCAACATCATCACCATGGTGCAGGTGAGGAAGGTGCAGCTGTGGAGTTTATTTTAGGATTTCTCAGCTGGGAAGCAGAAGGGTTGAGATACAGACCAGCTCTGTCTGACTCCTAACCTTGTCCTCTTAACATTATATTGTAAAACCGCCTCCAAGGTAATGACAATGATGAGCTCAGTGGTAGAATTTCTTCCTACAGATTTTTTCAAAAGTAAATAAATATCATGACCTTTTGAATACTCTTCGGGTTGTGTGATTCTATTAAGTCTTAAATTTTCACAGTCTTTTATTCTGTATCCATTTGGACTTTGAAAATTCAGGTTTATTAGTTGCTGTATTTCATTTTTATTTCTGTTACTGTTACAAAAGCTTATTAAATTGAAATCTTATTACCTGGAACTCTCAATTAGCCAGATCCTTCCCACCCCCCCACTCCACTTTTGGAAGAAGAAAGTCACAGAAAAAGAAGCTCATATCAGAATTTCTTTTAAAGGTTAACTATGGCCTATGGGTCTGTGCCTTTTAGTTAGATGTTAAAATATGCATATATCTCTTTATGATTTTTTAAAATGCTTAATCAGTTGCAAAGTCCACTAAAAATGTTAAGGGGGTTGTATGAGGAAGAGTGAGATGGTGGTGGACAATTTGTCCCTGGATCTCAGGACCTCAACACAATAAAAGTTGATTTTTGTGCACTTTACAATCCAGTGAGGTCTCAGGTGTTTTTTGTTCTCCTCCACCCACTTATTCAGTTCCCTGGGCTCTTTCTAGCCTATGGCTCTAGTGTTCCTCTAGATTCTCAGTTTTTCTTACATTTGGAAGACCCTGAGGGGCAGAGGAAGACAGTCTGGAAGATTCTCTGGGAAGTTCATGGGGCCAGAGTTGGAAGTACCCAGCTTTCAAAGTACACATTCCAAGGCCAGGACCCAACCACAGCCCCTCACCTGAATGCATGGGAGGCTGGGAAATGCAGTACAACTCTGTGCCCAGGAAGAAAAGGAAATGAGGTTTGGCATCCACCTAGCCCTGACTGAGTTTTGATTTCAACAGGAAACATAACAATTATCATCTAGGTAAATGGTTTCCAAGACCTGGACAACTAAAAAAATCTCTCTGAAACCTCACTTAGACCCAAATAGAATCAGAAGCAGGGCGAAGGTGTGGGCAGCAGCAGGCCAGGAATCTGCATTTCTCAGGAGTTGCCGTGTGACTCAGATATGGTCCGCCCAGCATCAGTTTGTCTCTTTGGCACTCACCTATGAAGATGAACTACTCCGTTAGGCAGGAATATGGATTAACTTCATTTTAGGAAGATCTTAAGCAGAAAAGATGAAGAGGAAACGAGAGTGATCTTAGTGATCTTTAGTTGCTTGTAAAGTAAATGAGCCAACATCTCTGTTTATACCAACTATTCTAATTAATTAAGACTTTGATTCTGTGGTCCAATTTTGAAACTTCATGGAGTTTTTTGAAGCTAAAACAATATTGTTTTGCAGTGAAACAGCCATGTGGGAGCATCCTGTAGCATCATCCTGTGGACACAGATTACCTGTATTTCATTATAATTATTTGAAAAGTTCTCATGTCAGTTTAACCTTTCACGCTTCCCATGAAGCACAATTCTAGATTACTAGTGACCTGAACTACTCCAATAGATATGAAAGCAGTTGTGTCAGCAAAACTGTTCTCTGAAGCAAGCAATCATTGGGATTAAAAAAAATCAAACTGCATGTTTTCTATTTGGTCTTTAGGTACGTGGCTTTGCTAGTTGTTTTGGTTTACGGTACACACACTCCTTGCAGGCGATAGTTGCTCCATGTAGATTTTTTAATAGCGTATGACTTTGTGGGGAGAAAGGTAGCCTCCTGTGACCAGTACAAGGGAACATGGTGAAACAGGTCTCATCGGTTCAGCAGGACTGATCCACGGTCACCACCCCAACTGAGAGTGGGAGTGCCCAAGGTGATATTTCATGGTTACTCATTAGTGTGGCTGTCGCATTGGATTTATGAAAGGCAGCAGAGATTTATCACCCTCCCTGTTATTCCCAAACCATAATTTTCTAGTCTCTTGGTTGCTTGTTTGTGAACAGTTCTGATAAAATGTGCACTTTCTGAACCTTCAAAACCTAGTTTGCTTAAGATCTTAAATTATGTATTACCGCGATCCACGCCTTGGATGAAAACCCGCTGGCGACTTCATGTCTATACTGACAGCCGCTTGGCAAGCCATTCCGCGGAGCTCTAACCGTGTCACCCCCAAATTCCTTCTGTGCTGTGCGCGGTCTGCCTCGTAGAGTCCACCTTCCTTAGTCTTGCGTTCAAGCACCCTCCTGACCTGCCCTCTGCTTTGGAACTGCTGACAGACTTTCCAGCGTTTAGCCTAAAGGCCCCTTACCCAAAAGCTCTACCCGAGCCAATTAGTAGATTCATCATCCCTCGATACATCTCAGCTTTTCTGCCCCCTCTTCATTGTGTCTTGTGTTTCCAGAACCCACTTCTTCCCAGATGAAATTTAATTCTTTGAGATTCAGAATGAAATGCCACAGCTCTGAAACCTTCCCGGTTCAACCTGACTATGGCAACTGGGGCCCTCACACACCACTTGCCATGATCCATTTTAGCTTGGGGTTTGCATGTTAGGTTTTCTACTCTGTGTACGCTCCTGGAGATCAATGATCCTCCTTCACTCACCTCTTATTCCCTAGGGTGCTTTAACCATAGCATATATTCAGTAGATAAACTTCGTAATAAAAGGCATTCAGTCGAAAACTACAATGCCGAGTGAAAAACCCCTCCCTTGACTCTTAATTTAGAGCCTGATTTCTCAAAATGGAACGGTAATATGTTACTTAGAAAGTATCTGGTTATATTTACATAGGTTGCCTTACTCCAGGACCTTTTTACAACCTTTACTATGATTATAGCATGTTATACGCTAACATGAAGGTCTTTGAGAACAGGTAGTAGGTATTATATTTCATATTCCTTTGACCACAGAATTCTCTCTCTCTCATTGGTAGTGCATATTGATAAACCAGAGTTTTAAACTCATTTTGGGAAATATTAAGGTGGAGTCATATTCTATCTGTATTTAGTAGCCTCTGTTCACTATGAAAATCATTCTCATTTCTCTCTGAATATCACTGACTGCTCATGAAAAAACAATAAAATGTTTTCTGGTTTGCACTCAGACACAATTGTTCTGGGTGTTGTGTATACATGTGTTTGAAAACTGCCCAAATTTGTCAAGTTTACTGTTGGTTCTAGCTAAGAGATAGGTGCGGTTCAGGAAAATTCCTGGTGATCTCAATGAAATTTACAATAATAAAGGCGTATCACTGAGAGTCATTCCATTGTCTAACGTCTCTTAAAGAAATACGCAAAAGCAGTTTTTCCTGAAGGTCACCCACCATTCAGACTATTTATGTAAATCTTCCATTAAGGCAAGCTTTGTTTAATGATTTGCTGAAAGTGAAGTCAATTATTAGGTTTTTCTTTTTTCTCTGATTATTGATTTATCTGTTCCACACCTCCTTTTCTGTGGATACTCAAATTAAAAAAAAAAAAAAATCAGGCCATTGCATGTTTAGATTTTTCTCCTCTAAATGAGGTCTATTATCCTTGGCAGTCATTGTCTGGGCTGTAATTGCATGTAAACTGGATGAGATCGAATTTCAGAGCAAAAGGTGCCAAAGGATCTTTTAAGTTGAAGTTAAACCTATGATTTTTTATGAACTTTGGGGTGCCTAATTAAGCGATTAGTAACAAGTAGGAGTTTCCAAATGTCAAGTGCATAATTATGAAATAAACAAGAGCTGGTCTTTCCAATAAACTTCTGTGCTATGCCGAAACACCTCTTGAAGGGCCCCAGACAAAGCATTCCAGTGAAGAGAGTGAACTCAGGATGGCTTTTCACAGCTGACGCAAAGAAGCTTGTCTTCTGGAACAGAACTACTAAATACCTAGGGAAGGAGCATGCTTGAACCTGGGAAAGGTCCATGAATATTAATTTTATCTCTTGAACCACATATTATAAAGAAATGCCATTGTATTCCTTTTGATATCTATGTTTTGCTTTCTTCTGCCTCTCTTGCTGTTAATCTTCACCACCAACATTTTCAAGTTCAAAAATAGTTATTTTTTAAGCTTAAAAGTAAATTACATTTGGTGGGGGTGGGGTGGGTAGGGACTGAAAGACCAATCAAAAGTGTTAATATTTAATGGAACATAAATCTTCTCCTATATTAAGACTGATAATAAAAAAGTGAGCAACCTTTTAAACTGTAACATATAATAAAGTTGTTAAGGATAAGGAATGTCATTTTTTAAGTCCATACCCTCTCTCCATCATCAACCAGTGGTGTCCTGTACATAGCCAGTGTTTGACAAAGTTCCGAATTTTAACCAATCAAATATTAAAACTTGTTATATTCTAGGGAGGAGGGTGGACACATACACAAATGAAAGTTCTTATCTCTACCCCAGTAAGTTGGAAAGATTTTTGAGGCCATGGATATACAGCACAGAAATAATCAATAATTTTTATGATAAAGTTTCTTGTCATTTATTATACATGTAATACATAATCCCATTTTACTTAAAAATATAATGCATATTTTCTGTCAAATAGAGAGGGGGATGAGCCG
Organism: Sciurus vulgaris; assembly: GCF_902686455.1. Classification (NCBI taxonomy): domain Eukaryota; kingdom Metazoa; phylum Chordata; class Mammalia; order Rodentia; family Sciuridae; genus Sciurus; species Sciurus vulgaris. Next base: position 157,207,012 of record NC_136465.1, read on the forward strand.
ATAGATCTGGGTCATTTGTGTTCATATCAACATTTTTTCCCCTGGATTTCTTTATTGGGGGACATTTACAGTGTACGCCAGCTTGGCTGTGTTAGTGGAGAAACCTAAATAACAGCGGTTTCAAACAAAATGGTGGTTCATTCCTCTCACATGAAAAAGAGGTCCAGGTGCAGGCAGCACAGGCATGTGACAGACGTGCCATGATGCTAGCAGATACCCAGACTCTTTCCAGCTCACTACCTTGTCATATCCTTGTCTTCGTGGTCCAATGTGGTTGCCAGAGTTACAGAATCACATCTGAATTCCAGGCAGTGGGACTGAGGATGTGGAGGCAAAGCTGTGCCACTAAGCACACGTCCCAGAGATGATACATGATTCTCCTTCTACTTCATTCTACTGACCAAAATTTAGACCCATGGCCATAATTAACTGCAAGAGAGGATAGAACAGTGTTTCTTTTATCATTGTTTTGCCTGCTTAGTAATAGGCCCAACTGAAGATCAGAGTTTGAATAATAAGAAGAAAGGAGGGAGGAGTTTTGGGGAGATATCAGGCAGCATCTGTAGAGGTGAACATTCCTGAGCATGGATAACCATATTGGTTCATGCAGGTAGATAACATGTGTCAAGTGAGTTTCAGGGATAGAAAGTTCTGGAGGAGAAGCTTGGAGAAAGGCAAGGTTATGGGGGGTAAGTTGGCTGGAGAAGCCACTGCAGTTGAGGTAGATCTGTGCTTAGTCCTGATTGCTGCAGATGGGAGGATGTATTGCCAGATGAGGGATATGTGCCAGTTCATTCAGTCATTCAACAACTATTGATTGAACGCTTACTATGTGCCAGACACTGGTCATGCAGCTATTGAACTGATATAGTCCCGCACTCACTGGAATTCACAACGAATAGAACATGACACTTCGATAAGCAGAAGTCCATGACTTTGGGATAGGCAGTGAGGGGGGCTGAGGCTGGATAGGATAAAAAGGCCAGAAACAGATGCAAAAGAAGTTGGATGCCTCGTTAGAGAGATTGAACCTGATCTTGTAGCCAGTGGGGAGCCACCGAGAGCTTTGATCAGAGGACTGCTCTGACCTGAGTTCTATTTAAGGAAAACAAATCTGACGTGCACAGGTTAACTGGAGACAGCCAAGGAAGACTTGAAGCAAGGGGGTCACAAAGGAGCTGCTACTCAGCTTCCCCTGTGAGGCCACGGGTCCTGGGTGGAAGAGCTGACTTGGACGCCTGGGCTGTACAGGAGCTCAGGACGTGCTTTCTGGAGAAAGGTAATCCTGAGTTTGGAGCCCAAATCTGTCCAGTAGTGGTAGGTGGGACACGGTCCTGGTCTTAGTTGGCTTGGGCTGCCATTACAAAATACCATCATCTGGGCTTAGACAACCGAAATTTATGTCCTCACAGTTTGGGGGCTGGATTAAGTCCAAGGTGCCAGCTGATTTAGTTCCTGGTAAGGACCCTCTTCGTGGCTTGCAGAGGGCCACCTTCCTTCTGTGTTCTCACACAGTAGAGAGAATGCACTCTGGTGTCTCTTTTTCCTGTTACAAGGGTACCAACCCGATTGGACCCTGATGACCTCTTTTAACCTCCTTACCTCCTCACAGACCCATTTTCAGATAGAGTCACACTGGGTGCTCAGGTTTCAATATGTGAATTTGCAGGAAGGGAACCTAAATATCCAGTCCAGAATAGTCCATATCGTCATCCGAAGCACAGTTTTCTCTTTGGCAGGAGGAGAGGTTCCATTGACCTCTTCCAGGGGTTGCCATGAGGAGGAGGAGGTGAGGTGAGTTGGTGGAGCTCTCCGCATGGTTCCTGGCACATGGGAAGTGGGCAGAACCTGGAAGCTAGGTGACACAGATGGGCCGAGCATTTCAATGGAAAAATTTTCAGACTTGGGGAACAGATACAAGAGACCAAGGAGAGTGAGGGCACAGAGGTGGCGCGGAGCACTGCAGCCAGGGTGATGGGGAGAATGATGTCATCTGACAGAAATAGAGTCTGGGCAGGAGCCAGCGCTGGGGGAGAGGCTGCTGCCTTTGATTGTAGGTGTGAGATGGCTGCATATGCAAGTGGAATTTTCCAGCAGAGACTTGGGGCTTATTTACAAGAGAGGATGTATGGCTGCTAACGACAGCTCCTGGGAGACACAAAATTGGTAGAGGCTGAAATTTAAGAGGAAAGAAACAGAATTCAAATGAACCTGCACAGACCCAATAAACTGGAGGCTCTCTCTGATGCAGGGGGAGTTTAGTTTTAGAAAGTTTTCTGCTCGAACCAATGAATAACAGACTGAAGCAAATGTTGAGCCAAGAGCTGGACTCTCTGGATGGCTTGCTTGGTTGTCCACTCGAAGTTGCATATTGAGGACAGAGGAGACAGTTCAGAGCCTGAAGCCCAATAAACTCACCAAAAGAAATTTATATCTGGAGCATTGGGTTGTGGATTTTATGTGAAGAGAGAAGCGGCTTTCTCAGTATTAGGGCAAAGTGCTGGGAAATTTCTGAGCTTGGATATTGTCTCTAAACACTAAGGAATCCTGGGCCGTCTGAAAGGCCCTTAGCACTTCAGGATCCAATTAAAAGGGAATTATTTTCCCATTCCACAGCTAAGAAAATGGATCAACAAAGAGACTGAATGACTGTTTTAAAACCTGACAGATGTAACACCACAGACAGGGGAATGGGGCTGAGGGCCCCCCTTTCTGAGAGACCAAGTTATTTTCTTCTTAGTGTGATCTGTCAATTCTCCCAGCTGTGAGTCAGTTGAAATCGACCTTTGATAGACTCATGCCAGTAAATAAAAAAAAAAAAATAGCCTACCTTTGTCCATTTTCAGGCAACGGAAAAGAGCAAGTATGGAGAATTTATCACCCTTACCTTTGGCTTTTTTCCCCTGTCTTGGACTCTAACACACAGCCCTTGCTCCTTTGGTAAAATGCTATTTTCTGTATTTCACTGTGCAGGCCCTTCCTCTGTTCTGCCGGAGTTGTTCTTACTAACAGCCCCTATGTCTTTTAATCACCAAATGCATCGCAGTTTTCTTTTTCTCTCCTTTCTGGATTTTTCTGCCGCTTGTCAGTCCCTCATCAAGATCCCTGTCCTGTCGGCTTCCTTGACACCTCACTCTCTTGGTTGTCATGACACTTTACAGACAATTCCTCCTTGGCTTGCTGTAGGGGACCCCTGCTGCTTACCAGTTAAATTCGGGCATTCTTTTCATCTTAAGCAAAGTATTTTTCTCTTCTGTACACCCTCTCGCCTGGCTGCTCTAATCCATTCTCATTAGATCAATTATCATCAATATACCAATGACTCCTGAACCATATCTCTGGCCCAGATTTTTCTCCCAAGCTTCAGATTTATGAACCAAGGTGGACAGCTGTATTCAGCTGCCAAAACACCTCAGAATCTATCTGAAACTAAGAGACTCTTTCCTCCTCAAGCTTTCTCTCTTCTCTATCACTCTGGCCTATGAAATTTGAAATCCGAGGATGGATGTTAGTCTCTTTCTCTGTCAGCACCCTCAGCCCCCACCTGGTAGTTGGTCACCTCTAGATGCTGCCAACATTACTTCTGTTTCTCAAGGTGGGCATGCGGGGAAGATGATGAATATGGCATGATTTATAAGAAGGGAGAAGAGACAAAAGTTAAGACCTAGGAATGTCCAAATGTAGACGATGAGTTTAAACCAAGATCTCTCCCATTTTCCTCTTCAGGGAAGACTGCCCCCAAATGACCCATATGTTTTAATGTGATTCACCTTTTTCTCTTTGGGGAAGAAATAATATCTATTACCAAATTTAAAAAGACCCTAAACAACAACACATTGACTTTTGTGTCAGAAAGTGCACCCCTTCTCTCTACAGCATATGAAAATTCAGGAGGGTGAAATGTCCTATCCAAGGTTATAGAGCTCTTTTCCAGTAGACTTACAGGTCTTTTGATTGTTTTTTCTTTCTTCTTTTTTCCTTCTGTACTCTTTCCCTTCTAACACATGGCTTCCCTTTGTAATGTATGGTACCCTGCACCTAGTGGTGACTCAGGAAATGTGTATAGACTTAACTCACTGGAATTCTCTAGAAGCATTGCAGTTGAATTTTATTCAGTCCTTTAGAGTCTACTCATGCTAATTAAAGGTGGGGTTTGGACACAGAGACACCATGGTTGCTTTCCCTTCCCTGCGCTAGCTCCAAGCTATCAGTTACAGTGCTGTCTTCTTAGTAAGCCCAGAAGCAGCCCAATTCCTTAAAATAAGGATCTAGGTAGTCAATGTCAACAAGTTAGAATTTGTTAAGAACTAAAACCTACCTTCAAGGGGTTTTGAGTCCTCATTTCTTTTGTTTCTGGGATTATTTCAGGAGGCAATGATGTTCTGTGGAATATACATTATCTGTGTATGACTCACCATGTATCGTTATCAGGTAGCTCATTGTTTTAATATCACCTGTCTTTCTGGTGTTGTATTTGCCTCCTAGGAAACGGTGTGCTGGGGAGTTGCTTCCTACCCATCTTGGTTTTTTCCATTGGTCCAATACTGTGATAGCTTCTTTGTGAGAGTTTGACATACCGGAGTCTTTTCCATTTATAGATAGAACAATCCAGGTAAGTCAGCAATAGAATATGAGCCCTTAGACTTCCTGGGCTCTAATATAATAATATCCATACCCTCCTGACATTTATCACAGTTCCCTCAGTTTCTTCCCAGCTTTAGTATACACTTCTTTCTTTGTTAATTTTTGAAAGTATAACAAAATGATGTTTCTGAACTGATAAAGTCTCTGAAGCTCACAAACAGTGAGCCAGATGGCTGGAGCAGCAGGAAGCATCTCGTCAGGAGTAGAGAGGTATTGTGAAGAATGGAGGAAAGGGGGAGCACTGGAAAATGATAATGAGGGAAGAGAGAGAGATTGTGTTATGGTCATCATTTTAACAAGAGGTTTCTGTTAGGTGTAATGATATTTACTTAATTGATCATAGATATTCATTGATTGGTTTAGTTCTGACATGTCCTAGGTAAAGATATGAATGATAGGATTTTTTTGTGAAGAAGCTTACAATCTCACCAGAGATATAAATACTTCTCAAGGGACTAGAGAAAAATGTGAGTGGTACCTCCATCAATTTACATGTCTAGAACTGAAATCTTCCCCTTCTGGTCCTCTGCCTAGGCGCCATATTGGCAGGGCTCTCTCAACTTTGTTTTCATCTTATTGGTGATTAGTCACCAAAGATTATGTCTCATTTGTTCTTTTATCCTTAATCCTTTGCCCCATTCCAGGCACATAAAAGATGCCCAGTAATGGTTGGATTGTTATTTCTCTTTGTGCTTCTGTAACTCTTCCTTCCAGCTCAGTCATTTGGCAAGGCAAAGTTCATCCCCTCCTGACCTCACACCTGGGTTGCTTTACTCTCTTCCAATTTTTACCCAGCCAGACCAGTCTTTCTAAAATGCTACTTTTCTCAAATTATTCCCTTGTTCAAGAATTTGTGGGGTTTTCCTGTGGTCTATGGTGTCAACCACACTTCCTAGCTTTGAAAGCTCTGTTGTCTCCATCTAAATCCATCATTACCCTCAATACAAACCCTGGACTTCATGTAGTTTGGTCTTGTTGGTTCCTGTCTATAATTATGTTAAATCTAGCCTCTAAGCAGGCAGGTAGAGGACCATCTCTACTCTACTTGCTATGAGTGGCCTTTACTTTGATTTTCTACAGTTGACCTACTAAGTCCTGAATCTTCCAACAAGCTTCTCTGGTTCATTTAGTCAGTTAATCAGCACTCATTTATAGACTGTCTACCATGGACATGAAGATCAGGAAATGTGACTCCTGCTCTTAAGGATCTTGTACTAACCCAGCACTCTCAACTTTATGTTTAGAACAATGTTTTGTATATTTCTATTGAATTGAACAATGACTATGACTCACAATGACTATACAGTGTAAGATTGTATCGTTTTAGAAAAATGATCTAACCTTTCTGTACCTCAAGTTCCTTATCTATAAAAGGGGAATAACAATAGTATATCTATCTATCTATCTATCTATCTATCTATCTATCTATCTATCTATCATCTATCTATGTATGTAAAGTACTTAGAACCATGCCTGGTTTATTGTAAGCGCTCATTAACTTTAGCTATTGTTATTGTTACTTAGATTCTATAACATACAACACACACTCAAAATATGCCATCTCACAATCTCTTTTAACAGTTTTATATGTTTAGCTTGCTCTCTCAACTGAGCTGAAAGCTTCAGGTAGACCAACTTGCAAAACTCAGTTTGTTCTTGGAAGGTTCTTGTTGGCCAAGAACTCCTGTTCACAGGAGTATGTCCACATCTGTTACCATGGTCAGCGTGGAAAGAACCCTTGGAAGCAGACTGGGCTGGTCTTAAGAGGCAAGCTAAAAGTGCAAGTGGGAGAGTGAGTGGTTATGGAGAAGAGAAAAAGACATGGTCTTTTATGGATATTCAAGTTCACATTAAAAAGGGATTGAGATAAGAAACTAATCCTGAAGTTGGGGATAAAAGTGAATGAAGGACATTTGGGGGCTTGCTGCTGTGTGCCAGGTCTTAGGCTTGCTGCCTTAACAGGCACCATCTCATTTAATCCTCAGGACAACCTGGATGGTGGATAGTAATCTCTAGGTTACATACTGACAACTTGGAGTTCAGTTTTGATGCCTGCCTAGGTGAGCTCATGAAAGTAGCCATTGACAGGTTTTTCTGCCTTTGTGTAGTATGTGAGGTATTTTTGCTGTGTGACAATTTCTAAGAAAGTCTGATAAAAGTTGTTTTATTTAATTGAAGTTAGTGGGGCACATACAGGCCAATAACATGTCAGCAGTCATCCCTGATTTGTTCAAGCTTCTGATTAGTCTACACTTGGCCTTCCTTTAAGCTCTTAGTCTCATATAATCTCAACAGTGGGTAAGTAAATGGGTTTGATGTTGGTTCAAAGGGGGAAAAAAAAACAGTGATGTTCCATTGTGTGGCATCCCTTATGTAGTAGAGTTTATAAAGGAAGATTTGAGAGACATGAATAGACACTCTTCCTCCTCCCTTGTCAAACATATCATGCTAGGTCATCTGGAATTTCTATTTTATTTATTTCTTTGGTGAAGGTATCAGAGGCCCTTTTTAAAAAAAAAAAGGTATTTAGGAAGAGGGACTACATGGAGCAATTATCAGCCATCAGTGTCCTGGCTCAGTGAATGAACCTGTCATTCAGGTCCTGGATAGAAAGAGAAGCAAGACAGATACTTTTTTTATTGCAAAGAGGGACACGGAAAAAGGAGGGCATCAGAATGAGGCTCCTGGGTATCTAGAGAGAATAGGTGGCTGCCACACACAAAGAAGTGGGGATATAATTGAGGATGGGAGAGTGGCAAAGATAAGCTTTAAGAACTTTGTTTTTTAATTGAGCATGGACCCTGGCCATTGAAGGCAACAGGAACCAGCAGTGGGCTTCCCTGTGTATGGGCTGGAAGGTTGCTGGGTATCATGCGTTGTTTTGTTGGAGGATTCTTTTCCTTGGGGTCAGTTTTCATGACAGCTGCATTGTTCCGCATTTGCATCAGGGTAAGAACATCATCTTTAGTTTGGAACAGCCTGCTGTGTTTGTCCTCTGGAGAGGAGGCTCATTAACTGTCACAGTAAAGGGATTCTGGAGTGGCTCTTCAGTAGGTCAGAAGGTCCTTCCGGACCCCTGAGGTGTTTATGGAGGCTGGAAGGTGAGAACAGCAGGTACGCAATCATATTCTCTCCATGATATCTTGTTCTTCTCTCACACCAGAAATTCAACCTCCGTCACACTTTGGGGTTAAGACAGTAATTAAACCAACTATGCAATCAATAAATCCATTGACACGACTTGGTTTTCTGGTCTTTCAAAACTGGGTATTGGAATGGAGGAAGAAGAGAACATAAAAGAAATCTTGGATCCTACCAACTGCATCTGTTTACCTGGGGCTTGATAATACGCACAGTTATCTGCCTTGATTACCCAGGTTGTGGGACAGGCATGCAGGAAAGAAAGCTAAACATGTCCTATATCACCTTACAGGCAAGTATTTGAGAATTTGACCTTGCTAAGACTTGGAGCTAAATAAAACTGTGAGTTAGTCTATAAAAATCCTTTGCAGCAGAGTTGACACTATGTAAATCTTTCTGATCTTTTCTTCTAGAGATGGAGGCCAAATGAGCGTGGTACTTCTCTTTTCAAATCTTGGGCATCAATTTAAACATACACTTTACATGTAGGTTTAAGGGTCATCTATGGAAGCATGCCACAGGCTCTGGAGAGGGCAAAGGTAGCCTTGTTAAACGGGGTAAAGATCAGAGGTCAGAGCACATTGTGATTACAGAAATCTAAATAGATTAAAAATGGTTGGCAGGAGATTCTTGTTAAAAAATGAGTAAGTCCTTGTTATGAAGGATACTCTTTGGGATGTATGTACTTACTGTGTATTTTATTTTATTTCTCTTTATACGGAATGCATAGTCATGGGACATCTTTGTTTTGTGCATTGCTGCATTTGCATAAATAATCTCATTGTGTCATGAGAGTAAAATGAGACCCAGTACAGTTTCTTTGGGGAAAGACTGATTCACTCAGAACAGAATTAGAAGGCAAGAGGCACAGAGCAAAGTGCAGGTCATCCTTACCAAGAAAAGAGTCAGAAGAAAAAGAAAGCCTTTGTTGTCACTCATTCTTTTACAGTTTGAAGTCATAGAATCAATTTAGGATTGCAAGAAATGGAAGCATTTTTAAAAAATCTTTTAAAGTTTTGCTACATTTTCTTCATGTGATACCAACCAAGTTTCTTTTTATTTATACCGACACACACACACACACACACACACACACATATTTTTCTTTGTTGTGTGTATGAGAGAGACACACACAAAAAGAAGCCTAGATTATGGTTCATAGGAGTTATTGAACAGTATTTGGGCTAGAATCTCCACTTAGAAACCTGGTTTCCAATTCGTATATATACAGAAAACAAACCAAAACACCTTATCCACAATCATTAGATTGTGTTTCAAGTAGTAGACTTTCTCTGTGTTTCAGTAGGAGAATTTCATTAGATTGTACTTTAGTGTGTGTGTGTGTGTCTGTGTGTGTGTGTGTGCGCGCGCGAACCTGTCAGGGCAGTTACTGAAATTGAACACTGGGCCTTGCACACAGGTAGATAAGCATGCTCTACCACTGAGATGCATCCTCAGTCCTTTTTATTTTTCATTTGTAGACAGAATTTCATTAAGTTGCCCAGGCAGGCCTTGAACTTGCAATCCTCCTGGCTCAGCCTCCTCAGTCGCTGAAATTATAGGTGTGCACCATTGAGCATGGTCTCCTGATATGTTTTTGTACTTACCTCATTATCTCATGTTTATGTATGCCCTTACCTCATCCATTAAGTTTGATTTTTTTTTTTTAGATAGGAAGTTGGAACTCAGGGGAATCAAGACATAAGAAGTGGTGGTGAGTTTTTTTTGGGGGGGGCATGGTGGGATAAGTAAGGGTAAATTCAGTTTTTCTGGTGTTTTCTTTCTCTATTTTTGTCTTACTACTACTCATTTACTCCCACCAATAGTTTCCCATGTAGTTAGATCAATAAATGTCTGTTCTTTACATAATCATTGGAAGACACTATCTAACGTCTACATTTTGTCTCCTTTACCTAAAGCCCTGATATGTTATGTCTTAGCTTTGTTAGTATCTAACCTAGAGACTATAATCCAGTACATATATATATATATATATATATATATATATATATTATAATAATAGCACAAAGAAGGGGGGAAAATGAAACTGTATTGAAGCTAACTTGATACATTACTGAAATTGAGTCAGTATTAACCTGAAGTACATTGTGATTAGGGATGCATACTGTAAACCATAGGATGACCCTAAGAAAAAAATATAAAATATGTCTAAAAATTTAACAGGAGAATTATAGTGTTTGCTTGCTAAAAAACATTTAATACAGTAAATGAAGAAATAGGAACAAAAAGGGTCAAGGTTATTGAAAACAAATAAACTATATTTACAGTTACAGCAAAAATTTTAAAGTATGAAATCCAAAAGTAAACCTTCTCATCACATTATCTGGGAAAATAAACACATCTACCCATGACAATAATTCTGCTAAATGTGAATGGAGTAAAAAATGAAAAGCAAATATGATTAAATGGATAAAGAACAAGACTCAACTGTATGCTGTCTTGAAGAAACATACTTTAGTTTCTAAGATTCAAAGAAGTTAAAAGTAGAAGCTTGTAAAAAGATAGATCACACAAACATTAACCATGAGAGAGCTGAAAGGGCTGTATTTCTACCGAAAGTTCCTTGAATGATCCTGATGTGTGATCAGTAATGAGAGCACCTTACTTTACCCACAGAAGGACTGCATGAAGGGAGCCTTCTAGCATAATCCTTGGGATATATATTGAGGTCAATCAGAGAAGGAAGGTGGTGAGTTGAAGGTCACATTACCAAAAAGGAAGGATGTGGTGAGTCAGCATTATGTGCTTAGGCAAACACAGTTGAGATTATTGGTAAAATGAGAGATGAGAAATGGTGGAAAGAAAAGTAGGTTCAGAGGTGATGGGGTTCTGATAATGAACGACTTTACATGTCACATATATAAAGCCAAAATTCGTTTATGCTAGCATATTAGGTTTTGAGGATAATCATTAGGAAACATGCAGATATGGGAGAGCAAAAGCAGCCATATAACTTTAGTGGCATAGGATAAGGCTAGAGTAGGAAGAAAGAGGAAGAAGATGTGGACCAGTTGCCTTAGGTCCAGGATACCCTCTTAAGTTTTGCGAGTGTGGTAGTTTGCCAGTTTGTTATAAAGATATGGATGACTTAATCTGATTTACCATATCTATAATGACATACATGAAACTATTTTTTTCCATGAGATGATTAACATATTTGCACAGAGAAATCTAGTTAATTTCATGGAGGTCCACTTCAAATCTAAGCTCTTTGGAACTCTTGGAGTATCAACACTTCCACAGTTTGGATCTTTATAATATAACTTATTTCAAATGCATTGTCTATGGTGGTGATTCCTGAACTTTCATATTCAAAATATAGAAAACATGGTCTCTTACCCAAGATCAGTCTCTGGGATAGGGTTCAAAATTTTGCATTTTAACAAATTCCCAAGATGATCCTGATTCAGGAGTCTGTTGGACCCACCTTGAGAAGTATATAGTTTCCAAACTTTAATCCCTAGTCTTTTCACCGTGTATAATATGATAGTCTTTTTACATCTGGAGAAAACTATTTATAATCATGACTCTGTTCTGAAATTCAATGACCTAAAATTGTCGGAAGGAAAGGCATGCAAAAACTAATTTAAATGTCAGCAGATCAACAAAATTTTCAGTGTGCTTAAATATTGGAAATGTTATCAAACAGAAATAAATGTTAGGCAACAAAATACAAATCAGTTACTTGAGAAGCTGCCAGGACTATTTTCAGAGGTAAGAATCGGATGACGCTATTCAATGCCAAATTCAATTTTCCTCTGTGTGAGGAAATCTAGATCTTACCAGCCTCCAAGATAATGTAGAGAGAACAGGGGCTTTGAAATATGACCTAAACGTGAACCCCAGATGAGTTTTTCACAACTGCGTTTCCTGCAAAAGGGTATCTCTTGGCCTTTTTGAGTTCTATATGTCTCATGTATAATAGATGGGTAAGAATACAACTACTCAGAAACGTGGGGGAGGTTAAATAAGGAAATGCATAGAAAGTACCAGACACAAGAATGTACTTGATAAACATTGGTTCCCTTTATACATATCCATAATTACCCACATATGAAACTAACTTATATAATAGCCCAGATAATTTATTAGTAGATGGCACAGGATGCAATTTGGGATGCTGACACCGTTTATCCATTTCTCAGGGAACCAATTCTCTTTCGTCAGTAGTCAGGGAGGAAGTCAGTACCCAGCCCTTCTTGGGGTGAAGGTGCTGAGGAGCATTCTCGTCTATATCGGAGGGTCAACTCTGTGGACTGGTCCAGGCATCTCCCCTTAAGCCCTAATTTGGCTCAATCATAGACCTGTTCTCTCTTGGCCCCCAAACCCCTACCCCCTAAAAACCCCTGGCAAATATTGTTCAGACTTTGTTAATTACCACATTCAATTGCATAGGAGAATTGACAAGAGGTAATGAATCATGAAGCTGACATTTTAAATGTGCACATGGTAGACATTCTAATAAATTTTCTCTCAGTAATAATTTTTGGCCTACCTTATTTCTGAAAAGACTCAAGCAGCAGAAGAAAATGCAATAAGCTGAAAAGGTAATTATGTAGGTGTCCACTCGAGAATGATATTTAGATTACATTTATGTTTGGGTGGAGAAAAGAGGTGATCACAACATTTAGAGTAGAGGGTTCTATGAATAAATTCAGATTCAAAGGCAAAAGCAAGCACTTTCTTTGCTGAACAAAGCAAAGAATCTAATGTGGCTGTGACTTTCAGGCAATCCAGGGGCACAGGAAGAAGAGGATCCAGATCCAGAATTCACAAGATCAAATAGATTAACAGAGGATGCTATTAATTCAGTTTGATTCCCACTAACATTATGTTTTCTTCATTTGTTTTAAAATTGATGTAAAATATTAATTTATGATTGATTTTTATATTTTGCAAATCTAAGATTCTGATGTCTTTTTATTGTAAGGGACAAAGCAATTGTATATATCCCATTTTAATAGCAAAAACAGGCCAGGCAATATTTGCTGACTTACAAGTCTAAGATTTAACCCAAAATTACAAGTTGTTTTCTACAGGAAAGATTACAAAAGTAAGCAGGTTTATAGGCTATCTTTTTCTCTTTTTCATATATATCCTGACTTAGAAATGAAGACAACTTTAGGCAGTTTTAGAAAAATCTTTGCTTGATTAAAAAGTATTACCAGTCAAGTCATACTATATGGACAATTAATACCTTTAAAAAATTTTAGTCTTAAACTTCTACCTATATTGTATTATGTCTTTATTGCATGATTATTAAATAATTATACGAGCGCATGGTTTTAAAGAGGAGGCAGGAATGTATGTGTATAAATCTATCTGTTTTGGTTCAAAACAGATTTCTGTGATAAGAAATTCTAATTCCTTGTGTTGAGTATCTTTTAAGTATGATCTGGGTTGAAGTGATACTATTCACACTGATGATTACCATTTTGATATAAATTTGCTTAAGTTTAAGAAGACTCTGAACATAGATAAGTTGTTTGAAATGCCTAAGACAGTAAAGCTAAGTAGACAGGAATATATTTTTCATCGTAACAGGAAAATCTTAGAAGAAAATGTGAGCTGCACAGATCTGGTAGATTATAATTATTTAGTTTCTTTAAATGAAATCTGCCGATTTACCAATCAGAAGACCTTTTCAAGACAATGTAGCAATATTCCTGTTAGGATTGCAGGGTAGACTCAGGTGGTGGGGGGGCTGTGGGATGGGGGAAGTGCAGACATAGTGATGAAGAAGATAGCTGTATGTCTCTTACAGCAGTGCTTGAAAAATGCAGTTACTTCCCTTTGCTGTTTTGAGAGGTTCTGAGTTCATATATTTATTTTAGATATAAACACTGTATTGAACTTGTAAATTTTATATTTAAATAAAGGACATGTCCATTTCACTTCAAGAAATTACCTGTGGACTCCTCATCCTACCTCCAGAATGGAGAACATTGTGTTTGCTTTCTAAGAAAAGGAATAGCTAGGAAGAGTATGAAGAGCTTTCACAGATCTGTTCCTAAGAAGTTTCAAGTTGCCAACTTTACCATTTTTTGGGTTCTGCTCGAGTTAAGTATACTATAGATGAATTTGAAGATGTGGAATCATTAATAATAGACACGGTTACACAAAGCTGTTGGAGAGTTTATAAAATTGCCAGTTTGAGCTTCAATAAGCCACCAGGTCGGAAGCAAGTCCCCACTGCTCCATTCTCTGAGGCAGGCAATTGTCTGCAGCCTCACGTGGACTCCAAAGGCTGCATGAAATGTGGTCTTTCTCTGTATTTATAACTGAGACCTTAGCACCACATACTGGGGAGAATGTTTTTTTCCCTAGATTCATAGTTAATACAAAATTCCATTTGCTTTTCCTTAGGTATAGAAAAACATGTTTGCTAATTTTGTAATAAAAAATATCAAGGATATGTAAGCTTAAAATTAAGGATGAGAACATTTACTTGTTCCCTTGTACTGAAATCATTTTATATACCATTTCTATTTGGAAGTACCTTCTCTACGGGAGGCAAATCATTTAAACAATCACAAAGTAGACTTTAAAACGCTGAGCTTTTCTGTGGAATACAGAGAAAAGCAATCTAAGTAGATCTCCTACTTGTTTAACATTTCCAAAGAAACAGGAAATGGGGGGTCCTTATTAATCAATCTTTCCCTCCCCCACCCCTCCAATACATGTGTGAGTGAGCATGTGCGCGTGCACACACACACACACTTGTAACTTTAAAACAAAAGGGGACACTTAGGCTATCATAAGTATCAGAGAACTTTACACAAAGAGTTTCCTAGTTGCTGCTTAATGTTCTTAATGCAGGCGAACATTTAAATTAGGAAAATAAGGGTAAAGAACAGAGACAATTTCTATACTCAGGGACTGAGGAGCTCCAAGCATTTAAAATAGATTTTGATCATATTTATTAAGGATCAGAAGACTTTTGAGAGCTAGTTTAAAAAAACCCTCTAAGATCTAAAATAACCACCAAAGACCTTTTCATTTTGAAAGAATAAACAGGATTATGAGAATAGGTAACTTTTTCCTTGAGGAACCATAAACGCAAGTCATTAGTAAAGTTCATCCGCACATTGGAATTCATTTCTTATAAGGTCTGTTGGATAATTATTCTTTCTAAACACGGCAACCAAAAAAAAAAAAAAACCGAACAGATGTTTAGGTAGATAACAAGTTTGATGGATAAGATAAAATGAATCTGTTCATTGTTTTTAATAAAAAAGAAATATCCGATGGTAAGATTTCTTCAAGGATCTTAATAGAAATATGTTCCCCAGATTAAAGGAGAAAAAAAAAAAAAGGTGGCATAAAACTTGATGTGATATGAGGAGAATGAAAAATGTATCACTTAACAAGGTCTGCATTATTCAGAGTTACGGCCATGCAAGTGTGTGCTCTAATCCCCAGCCAGTGCGTTGCCTGGTAACCAGTTACCTGCACACCTGCTCTGTAGCTGTAAGACAGTACATGTATGGTTATTGGCTGTATTTAGTACTGAAGAAAGAGCTAAAAATCCAACAAATATTAATATTTAATATAATAATCTATCTTTTATCTTATTATTGCACTCACTGTTTAGCCAAAGATTTTTTTTTTTTCCCTAATCAGAAGAGTTACTGCTTCCCATCACACCATCACCTCCGCAGGAACATGAGGAAGGACTTAAATTCCTTTCAGAGCATCTGTAATCAACTCTGTTTGCTGCAGACAACAGATGCTACCATTAGGAGGGATTTTGCACTTAGGTAAGAGGGAAGGCTGAGTGGAGAATTTCAGTTTATAAAAGATTCCAACCGTAGAGGCAGAATCATTCCAGAATCGGTCTGACCTTAAGAGTCTGTCTACACAAAGGCTTGATGAACACAGCCCTAGAAATATCAGTCATTGTGATTAGGCTGTGGTGTAGCTGGGTTGTTCCTGATTATTTCCTCTCAAGTTACAGTAAAGAACAGTTCTACCATTGATTGTGTGGCAGTGACCCGGTGGGGGAGCCCTAAGAGGCAAAGCTTTGGGACCAACACACGGAGTTCATGTATTTTTTTCCCATTAGAAGGTTGATTGCACACTAGGCATTTGAGTCTCAGGGATGCTAGAAAGGATGTCCCAAGGTCCTTAGAGTCATTTCTTCTAGCTGTGGGTAGAATCACAGTATTTTTTTTTTTTTTTTAAGTTGGAAGGTACTTTAGAGGTCAGGCAATTTGTTGGTTTTTAGCCCTGCCTATACATTATAGTCATGTGAAGAACTTTTAAAACACACTGATGCTTGGGTCCTACCTCGAGCAGGTTCTGATTTTTGCTCTCTCAGGTGGGATTCAGGCCAAAGGGTAAAGAGATGAAACAAGGCCAGGTTTGTTTTTGTAACGGATGATGCTTCACTATAGAGAAGCATCTGAGTGAAGACATTAACTGTAAGCACTGGTTAACTGGGGTGTGGCTCTGGGCGTGGAAAGGAGGAGCAGCTTTGGACCCGTGTGCTCCCACCTCCCTCTTCCATTGCTTCTTTGAAGATCATCAAGCTGCAGGTAGGCACTGAAAACTTCACTGAGAAGCCTGTAAAATGGATCAGACAAGTCTCAACTAAATTAGCTCCAAGGCCGCTGGGTTCCCAAAACCAACCATGGCATGATGGTGGCCTCTTACCCAGGTCCTGCCATAAAGTTAAATGACAACCTCATGATACTTCGAAACCCAATTTCCAACATAATGAAGATGTGTTGAAACTGAAGATCAAACCCCTACAAATTGGGGAGAAATTAAAATCTCCAGACAATAAAATCCAAAAGACTTCAAGTCCCAAATGGTATTTTCTTGCTATGGTGACTTAGAAGTTCAAAGAAAGTTAAATCAATAATCCATTCTCCTCAATTTGTTGTTTTGAGCAGTCTTAGAATTGTTCTTGATTCTAGATATATTTGGGGATTTTCCAAGAACTGTAGACCACGTAGAATCTAGGTAGAATTGGGAAGTCCTTCTATCCCTTGAAAGTGGTCCTGATAGAATTCCAAGTCCCCACAAGCAAATCTTGTTAAGAATCCAAAGAACTAAAAGGACATTCAAAAATCACTGGTTAGGAAATAAGCAAATCCCAGTCTTTGAGCTATTGCTCCCTATCCCTGGCAAAATAGTGTTCCCTGGATATGGTATTTATAGCTGTCATAGGCTAGGGCACAAACGCTGGCACCTGGGAAGAGGAGAAGGAGAAGGAGAGCTGATACCAGTTGTCTGAAACAACCTGTGACCTAAAGCATCATTTCCGTGGGAGAAGTATCCTTTGGGTACTGGGAACATCTCACGTGCGGCAGAACACACCACCCATGCAACTGTCTTCTCCCTTCAACATGCTACTTGAGGTATTAGTGCCTGCCAACAAGGAATAAAAATTAGTAATAGAAACAGCTACTATCATTGCATTTTATTAGAGCTGTTTTTTTCTTTCTTATCCCCTTTTTATACTGCCAGCCTATAAGGCACTAACAATTTAAACCCAGACTCTCATGGGCTTTGCTATATACAGGAACTCAGCTGCTTTACACTTAAAAGGAGCAAACACATTTTTTTTTTTTAACCATTCCACCTTCTGAATCACCCCTTCATTGCCTGTCCCTCTGCTTTTGTGGGACCAAGGCCCTTAGTAGGGGCCTGTACGTGCTTATGGATAGAGCCACCACAACCCAAGATCATCCACAGGGACAACCACACATGACCTCTTGTCCAGGGCTGGAAGTTAAAAGACAACTATGTGACTGTCAAAACTGGCCACATGGACTATCTAAGCTTCTCTATGCCACCCAATGACCCCACACCATGGTACCACCCAATGCCTGTGACTCAGTTGCCTCCTTTTCATCATCTTTCTAGAAGTTTGGGGCCATGCACTAGTTGTCTGTGGCTGTTCAGATTATTTTCAAAAATTATTAGGTTCCTTGCCCATGGAAATGTACCCTTCCTAAGGGTAACTTGCCCCCTAGAGAGGAAGAAGGATGCCCTTTTCTCTATCAAATTCACCTGAGAAAAAATGCTGTGGCTCTAGTAGGGTTGAAGAAAAGACAGAGAGAAGCCAGGAGTTTTATATTAATTGATGTCTTTTTATGTTTAAGGAAATATCAGGTGTGAGAAAGATGTTTCCTTCCTAAATTCCTTTTACTGCCCCACACCTGTCCTGCACCCAGGGCCCATCAGTATGGCCCCAGTCTTCTCTGCGTCTACCTCCTACATATCTAGTGTTTCTGCCTCTTCCACTGTATCTCCACTGCTTTGTTTTGTTTTCCTAAGCGATGCTTCTCTTCATTACTGGGATGCTGGCTTTTGTGCCCTTCCCTCTTCCTATCATCCACCCCCTGCCCCCAGAACATGCAAAACTGAAAAATCTCTTTTTCAGATCATCAGAGCTATCATTTTATTTTACTGATTCAACGATATCACTCCTGTGCTCGGGATCCACCAGTGACTTCCCACTGCCTAAACCATCTTCCTCATCTCCTGTGTTTAGTGTACAAGATTCTTCATCATGTGGTTAAGTTTAGGGATGCTAAACAGTTACGGTTTCAAAGCCATTGCCCAGTTGCCAGATCTTGAGTTAATAATGTAGCCTCTTTGAGCCTGACTCTCCTTATTTGTGAAATTGGGATAATAATAGTACTTACTTCAAAGGGTATTTGGAGAGATTAAATAATCTGTGGAAAATATCTGTTGCTGTGCCTGGAACATAGTAAGTGCTCAATCACTGATGATTATTTTTGTTTGGTCTCTGCTTGCTTGTATAGCTCCATGTCCCACCGATCCCCATGTTGAAGGGTCTGCTTTTAGCTACCTGCTCTTTTCTGATTTTGACACATTTTTCTCAGGTCTGTGTGTCTCTTGCCGATGATGGTCCGTCTGTTGGAGTGTGTGTGCCCATCTGGACTGCCTGGCAAAGTCTCACCCATTCCTTTATACTTAGCTGTACTGCTTCATCCTCAGTGGACAGACTTGTGTCCACTTGGGTCCCTTCTCTTGGGCTCTCATTTCCCAGTGTACATGACATTGGTAAAGCACATACCTCTGTTCTCCTAAGCCTGCATACTCCCTGAGACTTGGTTCTGGGTCTCTCTGCCTTTATTTCTTAATGTCTTAACACAGTAAAAGCCACACGGAAGCTGCTCAGAAATGTTTATTAAATACGCTCTTTCCAAGGGAAATTTCGGATTCTGAAAGCTTTGCATGTGTGGTATTTTGTGGAAGACCAGCTCCTCAGGTCTATTGTCTGATGCAATTCAGTACAAACTTTAAATGAAAAAAGAATCACAGAATACAGATAATTGCTATTTTCACCTCAAACTACTTTTTGAAGTTCTAAATTCAGAACTAATAGAGAATTTTTTTCTACCTTTACTAATCCACTGTGGGTGGGGGATGAAGGGGAGGATAATTCACATCTAACCTTTTAGTCACATATTTTGTCCAAATAACTTTTCTAAAACTAATGATACAGTTGATAAAATCGCTCTTAGATAAATTGCAGTGCTGCCCTAAGTAAGTTAGTCTCAAGGCAAACAATTCTTGGATACTGATCATTCAGAGTTTTGTGGGTTATTTTTTTTAACTTTTTAAAAGGTCAATTGGTTTATTTTTATGCATTTAGCAACAGTTTACAAAGCAATCCTTTAGAGCTGTCATCGTATTAATTTTTGTGGCTTTCATAATTGTGAATTTTATATTTCCTTGGGAAGCAATTAATACATTTAGGGAACTCTCCTGGGTTTCATAAACACTTCCAATTAAAATGTATTGATTTGGCAGTGGTTTCTCCTTGGTATTCGTTTACAGAGACCAACAAGCAATTGGTGTGACTTTGTCTAACCTGAATGTGAGCAAAACTGGGACAACTGGAGAACTCTCCTTTTCCCTTAGAAGTTAATTAGTTCTATAGGTATTATGAGCCTGTAAGCACCTGGAGGGCAAGGATAATGTCTTATTCATTATTATATCTCACCCAGGGTCTAGCTGAGTCTCTGCATATGTAAAGGACAGAGATTGGTGTTCCTAGCTGGAAATTTGCATAACTGGAGGAGATTTGCCACTGTCCAGTGTGCAACCTCTGAGAATCAGCCCAGAATGTGGCGCAGGAGCTTAGTAAGTGTAGGAACAGGACATGTGCAACCTCCCAGAGGCACTTGGGACTCACACAGCCCAAGAGCCCTGTCTAGAAGCTTGGGAGCAGGGAGGGGAATCCAATCCCGAGGCCTCTGGATGGACACAATTCTTTGAATACATTTCAGGTTGAATAGATGTTTGCAGGAAACTGAGAAAGATTCTGAAGTCTTGGGATAGGAATTCTGGTGAAGAATATTTGTTATACTTTTATACTCTGGGATGTGTGTGTGTGTGTGTGTGTATGTGTACATGTGGTGTGTTTTCATATTTGTGTGTGTGTCTCCTTATAAAATATTAGGCCACTATTGGAAGACAGGATTGGATTTCTTTCAGAGGCTAATTCTTATGTATAAGGATCAATAGATGTTTTCAGATTGTTGTCGGATGGCCACGTTTTCCTTAAAGAGCATAAAAGACAAAAAGTAGACAGGAAAAAAATTTTAGATTTTTCTTTCTTTTTCTATTATACATTTCTGATTAAGGAATCTGCTAGCCTCACCTTATTTCAGACTTGAAGCATCTAATAATGCATGACTTGTTCAGTCAGAAGCAAGATGAGACTAGACATTGTGTCCTTTGTTCTAATAATCAGTTTCTTCACACAGACTTACTGAGTACCTACTGTGCCAGGTCCTCACAGAGCTTGCACTCTGAATAGAAGAGACAGGCAAGAAATAGGATTAGTGAGTAAATTATGCTGTGTATCATTCATTATATTGTATTATACAGAATGTGAAAAATGCCATGAAGAAAAATAAAGCCAGGCATTTAACACAGGGTGATGGGGACAGTCTCTGTGAGATCTTACTTGAACAAAGGAGGAGGTGATTGAGTGAGCCACAGGGGTGTATGGGGGAAACTGTTCCAGGCTGAGGAAACAGGAAGTGCAAACCCTGGGGTGGGAAGGTATGTCTGGTGTGTTTGAAGAACAATGAAGTTACTTGCAGCTGGGTGATGAGTAGATCTGTAGGAGGTGAGATGGGGTGGGGATGGGGAGCGGGCAGATCACAGAGAGCTTACAGGACATGGCACAGCTTTCTATTGGCAGCAAGAACCACTGGAAGATTTTGAGTCATGTGATCTGTTTTATATTTTAAGAGGATTAGCTCAGCTATTGGGCTGAAAACAGACTGTAACAGGACAGAGGTGGAAGCACTGTGGACAGTCAGAGGACATGGTACTGATCCAGGAAGAGAATGACAGTAGGTTGGAGCCAGGCGTAGAAGTGAAGGTGGAGAGGTGGTCAGAGAAGGACGGACACAACATAGACCTTGGGTCAGTTCACTTCAATTATCCAACAATTTAGGGTATTTAAAAACTTTTTTCTAGGTACCTTGCTGGGGACTGGGGATACAGAGTTTTATCAGGGCCAGTTCCTATCTGAGGCCTTCAGTCTTATAGGAAAGACAACAATAAAACATACTAAGGACGTCGCGATGTGTTGTGGGAAGCACAACCGTAGAAATATGTTCAAGGTAGAGATGCAGACCAGGAAGAAGAATGGGAGGCAGGAAGGAAAGCTTCTTTAAGGAACCATATTTTGAAAAAAAAAAATCAAGAACTTTATATGGTTTCCTTCCTAAGTGGGGGGAACAGCAGGATTTGTAGAACAGTGTAAGCTACTGAATTGTTCGTTTTGGTGGTGCCGTAGATTCAAAGCAGAGAAACAGGAATTCTCAACTTCCTACCCTTTGCCTTAAGTGGTGTAAAGTCTATCTTAGGGAAAAGTTCCAGGCAGAGCAAAGAGCCAAATGTAAAGTCCCTAAAACACAAACTTACTCATGTGTTAAAGGACATGAGGCCAAGGGGCTGAACTGCATAGGCCAATGGGGAAGAGAGAGCTGGAGAGCCAGCCTTGTAGCCAGGGAGAAGGGCTCTGGAGCCACCAAAGAATTCCCCAAGGAATTTTCCCAGAGGATGGAGTCTTTGTACTTTGAAATGTAAAGGGAAATGACCCAAAAGGAGTGAGGTGGCTTCTGAGAGTTTGAGAAAGACAGGGATTTCCTTAGCTACAGGATATAAAGGCATCATATGGTAGGGAAGAGATACTTAGATGCTAGCATGGAGGTGTCCATCAGCCTGGAGGTCTCAGGAGAATGGCCAAGTTCTTCTGTGGCCAGTCCTGCAGGCAACGAAGAGCTGCACTATGAAAGACAGGAAGTACAGCGGAGGCTGGCAGGTCAGCAGCTCACCCTGGCCAGGTTACTTGACCTGACTGCTGTGCTTGGCTTCCTTACCTTCAAAATCGAGCTGGAAAGAATAGTATGTAGAGGAGGAAATATACTTTCCCTTTTACTCTTCTAAGTTCTTGGCTGGGGTCCCTGTGTAAAGGAAAGATTAATAAGAGAAAAGCAAATTTATTCACATGTGCATTATACATGGAACTCATGGGAGTACCCAGAAATAAGTAACTCGAAGAGGTAGTTTAGAACTAGGCATCTTTGATATAGAACAGTCTATTTTTAGAGAAGTGACAAGACAAAGGAAAAGGAATTTGAGACTCCAGGGGTGGTCAAATTGTGGGCAGGGAAATATGTGGGAGACTAATGGTCGATAGAGTGAGCCTTGTGATTTAGTTTCCTTGAGTGTCATCTCCAGGTCAACAAGCCACCTCCACCTGGTGGTGAACTGTTATCCTTCCTGATAGTGATGAGGGGAGACACTTTTGTGCATGTATATCCTGCTTTGGGGCAAATAGGAGAGAGCAGAGAGTTTTTCTGTTATATGCTTCTTCTCAGCTGGTTGTGGCTCAAGATAATCCATATGTCCAAGTGGCAGGGGGAAGCCATATTCTCTCACCTGCCTTCAAGCACCTGCCTCATAAGGTTGCTTGGAGGAACATGTAAACTAATAGATGCAGCTTGCTGAGAACAACGGCCAGCACATAGTAAGTGCTGTCTGAGGAGATGCCATTATTACTGCCACCCTCCCTGCCCTGTAGAGAGCCTTACAGAGGCATGATATAAGCAGGAACAGTCACAGACCAGCAGACGGGGGACAGGGCCTCTTCTCTGGGTAAGCCCTAGGGTTCTCACAGAACTCAGTGAAGGGAGGTGACCAAGGACCATGATGACTCTAATCCTTGGGACTGGATTTCTCACCAACTCTGGCAAAGAAATACTGAGGCAGTTTTAATTTGAACTAGAAAAATAAAGAAATGTGATGTTTCTCAAGTGTACCATGAAGCAAATTCTTCCTGGTTATGTGTGCCTAGGGAACTATAAGCAGCTATAAATTGCTGAAATATAGATTCAGAGGGGGGGAGAGGTGGCGAGTAATGGTGAAAGGTGAGCAGGGATCAAATTGGAATGGACTGTAAGTGTCCTTCTAATGACCTTGGTTTTATTCTGTAGATGTTGAGGAGTTGGAGAAGGATTTTTAAGTAGAGGTGACATAATCCGATTTAGATCTTTAATAACTTTGTTGGCAGTAGGAGCATACAGCATTGTCAAGATCAGAGAGAAGACGCCATTGACTAAAAGACTTGCAACACTACTGAAAGGAAGATCAGGGCCAGGACTAGGAGATGGACAGTGGGGATAAGGAAGAGACAGCGGATTTGAACAGAGGAAGAAGACTTGGATCTGATATTTCAGACAGTGGAGGTTAGCCTCTTGGCTTTCCATATGGGGGTTTAGAAGAAAGAACAGGTTGGAGATGGACCATGAGTTCAGTTTGACTCCTGTTAAGCTGGGGATGCCGATGTCCAAAGAGGTGTCAAACCGGCTGTGGTAGAGATCTGGGAGTCCTAAGAATGGAGGTGGTTAGGGAGGGATTGGAGTCACTGAAGGGAAGGTGGTAATGTAAGAGGAGACAAAGCCACAGCCACGAGCCTAGAAACAGCAAGGGCTTTGTGAGGGTCACAGGGAAGAAGTTCAGACCCACAGAAAAGCAGGGATGGTAGTTTCCAAGGAGGAGGAAGAAGTAAGGAGTTTCTGCCTTGTGGTTAAATTCAGAGATTTCAAGAACCATTGACATTGGTTGGTTACTTTCATTAGATGCCAGGAGAAGATGGTAGCTCTCATCAGGTCAAAGAAGCCCACAGACAGTGGACTTGGAGAAGGGAAGAGGAGTCACCATCGGAAGGAATTCAGGTACGGAAGGAAGTTGGGGATGGCAGCTAGAAGGGCCATGCTGGGCCTGGGGAAGTCTCTTCCCAGTCCTCACGAAGGCCAGGAGGAGGTGTCAGCAGAGAACATTTGAGGACTCATATATTCTCTACTTAGAAGGCAGGGAACTGTCTTCTAAGACATGACTGAGGTGTTAAGAATCCTGAAATGTTTGTTTCGCTTTCCTCAAAGTTTGACCCTTGTATTTTCTACAATGAGCTTTATTCAACCTATCAAGTGGCTCTCCTGTAGCTTCATCTAATTGTCTGACTGTGTGTGCTTTGTCCCCTATATTCCTTTTGGAAACATTGCTTTAAACTTCATACTAAAGTATACATTTTATCCCACAGTAGAGTTTGGAAACCTAAAACCATTAGTCAAATGCTGAGCAGTGATGGAATCCGTTTTTATGATTCAAGAGAGTGCATGCTTCATGGGAGAAAGGAACAGAGCTTCTATTTGGGGGAAATAGTTGGAGCACCGTGGGAGGCGTATATGGGATAATTGTAAATACAGTTTTTCCTTGCGTGAATGAATCTTAGATGGTTAGTTAGGAATATTCTGAAACAATACAATTATCAGGAAGAGAAACACTCAGCTGCCTCATTGAACTCAGTGATTTCTTTTATTAATATAACACCTGCCAGCTCACAGTCCATGCTCTTGTCTTCAGAGACAAGAGGAGGGCGTCTCACAATAAGTACTGGGCTAATTTAAGCTTCCAAATAATAAAACGACAATCACATTGTGTATGGCAGCCTCAGTCTCTGGTTATGTCAGGAAAGCACAATTTTCTTTATCTGGAATCCAATGTGTTGGAGCTGAGCTGTTCATTTACAAATATTAATGAAGTGGCCCTTATGTGCCAGGCATGGTGCTAGGCTCTGGGGTTAGCTTCTGGGGAAGCTAACAAATGAAGAAGGTCTCTCCCCCAATGTGATTAGTGGTTTAGTATAAAATAATACCACTAAAAAATATTACATATGAAGATTGAAAGAAGAATACAGAGAAGTATGGTGATGTTCAGCCATCAGGGGTGTGGACCTATGTCAGGCCAACTTGGTCTGTCCATGTGATATAGGTATAAACACTGACTCAACAGTCCTGATGTCTCCTCTAGGTGAGGGACATTTATCACATGTTCCACCTGGCCTTGGCTCCTCCCTCCCTCACTCCTCCCCACAGAATTTGAGGAGAGTTTGGTGGTGAGTTTGGAAGAGATCCTGGCTGCCTCTGGCTCAGTCTCTTCCCCTTTCTGGTATGAATGTGTCCTGCCTCTCAGCCAGATCTTCAGAGATGATATCACATTGCTGAGAGGCGACCAAGTTCCCTTTGTCTCTTAAGCACTAGCTTTCGATGACTTGTGCCAGGTAAAAAAGATGAACTGCCTTAGATTAATGACCCTTAATTAATGATAGTCAGGCCAAGAGGAGATGTTACAGAGATGTTAACTTCTTGAATTTTATTTTCATTGACCATGGGCCTCTAAGGAGCAGATCTAGTACTTGGTCTGAGTTTCTCTCTGGATTGTAGACCATATAAGCACTGGCCACAGATTTAGACTCCATGACTTAAGTGGTAGTTTTACCCATGAAGAGATTTAAATTTTATTGAGAGAGAGAGGGAGAACAGAAGAAGAGGAAGAAAAAGGAGGAGGAGGAAGAGAGGAGGGAGAGGAAAGAGAGGAAGAAAAGGAAGAAAAGAAGAACCATCACTACCTATAACGTGTAGTGAATATGCCAGATTCTTGTATTGTAGCAGAAAAACAATTCAATAGAAAAAAATTCTGATTGAAGGCTCAAGAAGGCCAGTTAAGAGGGCTGTATCTGGAGAGCTCTACCCTTAGGAAACAGGTTTGCTCAGGAAGTCAGGCAGGACCCAGAACGGTCTGGGAAACATACTTCAATCTTGCTAGCAGAATAGGAACAGCAGAAGAATGAAAGCCAAGAAATTTAGACTGATTAACTGGAGGGACAGAGAGCACCCTTAAATGAAAAGCTGAGCTATTCTTGGATGAACCAGATATGCATGAGAACAATAATATATGCAAGGCTAGGGGTAGGCAGATCAGAGTTAGAACAAATTTCATTCAGATGTGTCTCCTTCTCAAGAAAGTACTAAAAAAGGAGGCATTTGTTCAATAATCATTCATCAAATGTTTGAATGCTTCCTATGCATCAGGCCCTGATCTTGGGTAATTGAAATGTATTGTGAACAGAAAAAATGAAAACATTTCTGTCTCTGTGGATTTTGTTTTAGTAGGAAAAGTAGACAATAAAAATAATTTTAAAATAAGTTATATAATGTGTTACAAAATGATGAGTACTGTAAAGAATGAAATATATCAAGGTTAAAGGAGTTTCTGGGAAGGGAGGGGTGGTGGTGGTCAATGCCGACCTGAGTGAGGAGGTGATATTTGAATAAGACTTGAAGGAATTGAGGGGCAGAGCTACTTAGTATTAAGGGGAAGACCATCATGAGGAGAAGGAACAGTCAAAGAAACACCTGAGATAGGATGAAGGGGAACAAGGAGGCCAGAGAAGTGGGAGCAGAGAAGGCAAGGGGAGAAGAACAGGAGGTGACCTGAGAGATACCAGGGGCCACACTGTGTAACCCTTCAAGGTCATCCCAAGGACTTTGACTTTTACTCTGAGTGAAGTGGGGTGCCAGTGAATGGTTTTGAACAGAGTGACATCATCTGACTCATGTTTTAACAGGATGTCTCCAGTTGTTGATCTGGGAATAGACTCTGATTAAAGAGGAAGTCGGAAGTCTGGAGGCTGCTGCAGAATTCCAGCAGAGGGCTGCAGGTGGCTTGGATCAAGTGGTGACAGTGGAGGTCGGTCAGCTTCTGGATGTATTTTGACAGGTTGGTTGTTAGATGGGAAAGAAAGAGTCAGGGATGACAATAAATAGTTTAGCCTGAAGAATGGGAAAGATAGAGCCTAGAGTTATTTTAGTTGCTATTAGATCCAAAAAAGCGTCTGGAGCTCCAGGAAATCTGGAGAAAAGACATCAAATCTTAGCATTGACTGGAATCACTGCAACCAACAAAACCAGTATCCAGAAAAATATTCAGTGGATTTATAGTTTACTCTGAAAGCATTTGAGGACTTGATCTCTTTCCTCTCCCCCAAGAATGTTGACAGTTATACCAACTGGGTTCAGATAATCTAGACGAATTTGAGGAAAGACAAAGAAAATAAGTGTAAAATACTCAAGGGAATACTGAATAAATTTTAAAGTCATATGGTATCAGTTTGTACTGCTATAATGAATACCTGGGATTGGGTAGTGTATAAGAACAGAAATGTATGTCTCACAGTTCCAGAGTGGTCAAGACATTTAAAATTGAGGGGCATGCAGATTTAGATTTTGGTGAAGGTCCAGCTTCTGCTTCCAAGATGGTACCTTGGTTCTACATCCTCTGGCTCCTTTCCATAGCAGAGGGTAGAAGGGTGGAAGAGGCTTGTCTGGTTCATCCTATAGAACTTTTATAAGGTTGCTAATCCCATTTGTGAGGACTCTGCCTTTAATACTTGATCACTTCCTGAAGGCCCCTCCCCTTTAATACTATCACATTGGAGTTTAAGTTCCAACATATTAATTTTGGAAGGACACATACATTGAGATCATTGCTTGGTGGAAGTAGGATCATGCTCCTAAGAAATATATAGGATCAGCTGTAAGGATGGCACGAGAGAAGAAACATTAATGGGAAGCCAGCTTAGATGTTCACAGATAGTCTGTCTGGATTAGAGCTTACGTCCTGGTTAGTATTATTCCATTAAGATTCCATTAAGGGAAACAAAGGAAAAAAGATGGGTAGGATTTGTTTGAATATAGCAGTGTACTGGCAGACTCAGAACTCATGGAACTGGTAGACCTCTCTCACCATGGGAAGCGCCACAAGACTCATTAGAAGAGCATGTCAGAGAAACAGATGCCTTGTCCAGAAATCAAAGGGGTAGTACAAGGAAAAGATACATTCAGTTTCAGCAGAAAACACTAATCTTACTTGTATTAAGGATGAAAAGTTCATCTTAATAAATTAAAGCTCTTAGGAATTCCATGTGGCCTAGCTGAGTGGGATAAAGAGATGGTACAGGAAAATAAAATTCTCAAAGCAGACTTCCCAACCACCCCTGATGCTGCTTGCAGAGCTGCTGCTTTGGAATATTCAAAATCTTAGGAAAGACTGTCTTGGAGTGTGTTATGGGGCGCAACTTAAGAACACACCCATCACCACTGAGAAGTCCGAATTTGAGAGTTTTATTAAGCTGGCCAGCTTACTGTCTCACACAATGCCCCAAAAAATGGCTATTGGGAGAACAGCCCTGACCACAGGGTTGTAGGGGTTTTTATACCAAAAATCACATCAATCATAAGTGTCTGTTGCTATGATTCAAAATTACAAACTAACATCATGAGATCATCGACAGAGGGGGAAGTGGGTCAAACTGACCCTTATCTAGGTACAAACTAAAGAATGGTTGCTAACATCCACACAATTACCGTTTACATGGTACGTTGGTTACTACATAGGAGTTGCCATTGTATATTATTAAACATGTCACACCAAGTAACTGATGATGGGCACAGAGGTGGGGAGTTCCAATGGGAGAAACTTATTTCCTACATAACATTGAGTCTCAGAGCAAAATGGTTTTAGTCATTTCCCTTAGAGTCTGGCCTAGAACATTCTCATGGAGCCAGATCTGTCAGCCCATCACAGAGAGCCTGTGGCAAAGGTACTGGTTGTCACCATGCTGCCAGGGGCTCAAACCTCAGAAGTTTTCGTTCAGGAATCTGCTACAGGTGATTCTGAGTCTGAAACAAATGTGCAATTGAGGCACAAGCTCCCCCAAAGGCAGCCCTCATGATTTCAGGGCAGCCTGAAGCCTGGGACGATGATGTTAGCTCTGGGAGATGGGGAGGAAGTAGATGCAGTGTCACCAGGCAGAGCCCATTGAGGAGCACAGAGCTGAAGAGGAAAAGGGGTTTTAGATGGTGTTGAATATACTGGGTGGAAAGAGAATTTCTCAGCTTTGCTGGAAGTCAGTGTTGTTTCCTTTGAGAGAGGATACAATTTATCTAGTGCAATTTTTTTTTTTTTTTACCAGATATGATCAATGAAGTGCTTGATTACAATACTGATGTTTCTCCTAAACAGAGGTGAAAGTTCTAAGCCATGTTCACCTGGCTGACATCCCACCAAGGATAAGACCCAACTTCTTCCCTCAGATGTGGCTGAGATTTTGCTATACATTTTGCAATACTTTATCTTTGGTCCTGGACCTATCACTTTCAGAGAATAAAGGCTTTAGGTGTTGGGAATTGGCTTCTTTGCTGACATTGGTCAGTGTGGAGCCAGGACTAGGAGGGATTCTTTTGTAAATTCTGTGACCTCTTTGGGCTCTTGATCAAGTAAGGGCATGTATGAAAGACATTTGTCTTTTGAGGTCCTGAAAGGACGTAGCTTGGGCTGTGAGGGTTAAGGAGGTAATGTATGAAGAGAAATGAACACATTGAGAATAATAGTGATCATTATAGTTATATTAACAGAATGGCTTTTAGTGGGGCTGATAGCACATGGTGTAATCCCAATGTCTCAGT
The DNA here is from genome assembly GCF_902686455.1 of Sciurus vulgaris. Lineage (NCBI taxonomy): Eukaryota > Metazoa > Chordata > Mammalia > Rodentia > Sciuridae > Sciurus > Sciurus vulgaris. The sequence continues at coordinate 157,236,690 of NC_136465.1, forward strand.
ACCTTAGTGAGGCCCTGTCTCAAAATGAAAACTAATAAGAACCGGGGATGTAGTTGAGTGATACAGTGCCCCTGGGTTCAATCCCAAGTACTGCAAGAAAAAAAGAAAAAAAAAAAGAGTGTTTCTCATATGCAAGACAAGTTTTTCTTTTCTTTCTTTTAGTTTTTGTCTGTCAGGATTTTGAGAGGTGGGTCTAGAGAGGCTGGAAAGAAGAACTCAAGCTAGACTGGGCTGGGCCTCCAATTGTGCACTAAGGAGTTCAGTTGACTTTGAAGGGCACATGAAACCATCAAAAACTTTGGGCAGGAGACTTCAGCAGGAGACTTCATTTTTCTTAGAAAGTCACTCCATCTGAAGTGTTGGACAACGGGAAGATGGTGATGACCTTCATAAGACAGGAAATTCAGGAAACAAAACAAAGCATAACAAAATGGAAGTCAGTGGCGGTCCCAGGGGTAAGAGGTATGAAGGCTTTTTGAGCCCTGAGTAAGTTCTAGACCATGTGCTAAATGTTCTGCATGGGTTTCTGCATCTGACATTTGCAACAATGCAGTGTCATAGTTAGTACTACTATGTGGAGTTTACAAAGGAGGAAATTCAGACTCAGAAAGAACACAAATCTAGTCATTGAGTTAAAAAGTTTGGAATTGGATGGATCTAGGCTGAAAATCTGGATTCTCCCAGAGTGGGAACTTTGAGCATGTCAGTTAATGGGTCCACCATGGATACAGCACTTAACACATAAGATTCAGTGTGACGATGGTACAGGAGGCTTCAGCAGAGAGCCTGGCATGCAGTAAACACGGTGAACAGTAATTATCCCTGACAAGGCAGTCTCCAATTATACCATAAACCTATAAGCCAGGAGTTATAAATATTCTCATTTTGTAGACTTGCAAAGCAAAGCCCAGGAAGGATAGTTAATTTATTTATTTGTGCAGTGTCAGGAAGCTAAATGAGTTTTCTGATTTTCAAGCCTCTCTTCTTTTTCCTACACCAGGCTGTCTTTCATTTTCTTGGGAGCAGAATGGCCAATAATTAGCTTTCTGAAGTCTTGAAAAGTTATTAGCCTCCAGTGAAGCTGGAAGCCACGTGGGCTCCCGGGGTGATTTTTGTGTGTGGCTGGACTGTAAGTTGCATCCTGAGGGTTCCAAGCTCTTAATCTGTTATCATTAGTAGCTGGGATGAATTAGCTTCCGCAGGTGTTCCCATCTTTCCTCAGCGTCGAGATTACTGCCCCAGAGAAACTCTAGCATGCGAGCTCAGAAGACCACAACATATCCTTTTAGCAGTAGCAAAAATTCTAGGAGAAAATATTCCCAAAGCCCAAGCGTGCCTCAATGGGAGAAAGGATAAAAAAAAAAAAAAAATGTACAGTTAGTGGTCCCCCTGGGGTTGATGCCCTGTGAGAAGGAGCTCCATCTGTTTTGCTCTCTGCTGCATCCCAGCACCTGAACAATGCCTGGTACATACAACCCCGTCTTGTTGGACCCCTGACAGCGGTGAACAGGGAACGGATTTCGGTGACATGCACGCACACAGGCGAACATCAGAAACAGGAGTGCAAACAGGTGAAGTGTCACAACCATGGTATGAGCCCCTTTGTAAAAATCAAAACCAAGCAAACTCAAATAACATAGTGTTTATGTGTATGGCCCTTCTGTGGTAAATCTCTACATTAAAACAAGAGAAGGACAAAGAACCCAGAGTCAGGACTGTAGTGTGGCTGTAGAGAGACAGGTCCCAATGACAGCTTTGAAGAGGTACATAGAAACTTCTTTTGGAAATGTTTCCAAAGTTGGGTGGAAGGTTCAGAGGCACATGTTTTTATTATGCTTCCTAATTTATATATAAATATATATTAATTAATATATGTAAATTAATATATAAATGATATTAATAGATATAAAACATTTATTCATTGGCTATGTAAATATTCTGTTAAAAAGAGAACTGATGGTAGGTTGAGCAAAAGGAAGCAGGTAAATAACAGAAGTTTGGTGCAGCACGGGTTAAACGTGTGGGCTATGCTTTATTCATAGGGTTCTCTCTATGGAAGGCTACAGGATGCCCCTGGGGTCATCACTGAGGTAGGAAGACTTTGTAGAAAGGTGAGCTTATGAAGGCTCCTTGGATTTGCTGAAGGACAGCCAGCCCACCCCACCTTCTGGGAAGAACAGCCTGGGGCCACCAGGAAGGAGCCCCTAGTCTACTATTGGTGAGGGAGCTGACCAAGGACTTGTGTTGTCCTGAGTTCTCCACAGATGCCGCACACAGCCTGCACTTTTGTTCTGGATTCTATCCTTCATTCTCCTTTTATTTAACTGTGTGAACTTGGTAGACACGGCCTCTCTGGGCTTCAGTCCCCTCATCAGAAAGATTAAGGGATGAGTCAGGAGCAGTCATCAACGGTCGGGGTCACTTTCAAATTCCCTGGTGATTCTGTTGGATCACTAAGTTCTGTTGGGTCACTTTGGGAGGAGGGGGCCTCAGCCTTGGCACTCCCAGTTCTATCAGGGGAGCTGCTTTAGGGATTTTCTGTGTTCAGTGTCTGTGAATTCATTTCAGAGGAGGGTTCTGCTGCTAAAACAAAAAGCACTAAACCCCAGATAATTACAAGTTTGGAAACCACTGAGCCTGGCTGTACATCCAATTATCCTGAAGAATTAAAAAACAGCCCAAACCCAGATTTCTTAGACATTAGCCTTGACTTACTGCGTTGGTATTTCCAGGGAGGGTCTCCTGGGGCTTCTATAACAAGCTCCCTGTGTGGAACCCACAGGAGCTGCCCGTCTCTGGTCCACAGCCTGGTTTCTGGAAAGCCCAACTGAGGAGGAACTTTGGCATTCTCCTCTCAGCACTGCCGTACTATGAGCCTGTGTTTATGTTCCTCCTGTGTATAACACCTTCTGTTCCACTTGTTTATTTTTTCCCCATTCCTACAAAAACAACAGCTTCTAAGAACCAAAATATCAAAATGAAGCTGCCATCCTATTTTAATTTTTCCCCTTGTACAAAATTTAGTGTTGTTTTTTTCTTTTTCTTTTTCTCCCCTCTCCCCGAACATTTGTACAAAAATAGGCTCTTTGTTTTCCTACACTGCCTATCACTCTAGCTCCTACACGCTCTGGAACTCATGCTGTTCAAGTTTGAATAGATACTAAAGGAGTCCAGGGAGTCATTTCCCCTTGCATCGTTTGGGGGACAGAATAAATCCAAACCGTGTTCTGACATTATCTTTGAAATACTTCTCCCTTCCTGTTTGCCCCCACCCCCTGGAAACATATAAACCTGCTTAATTGAACAACCCACAAGAGAGTGGAAGCTAAGGCTGGGGCACCTGCTCTGACGTAGTGTGTGTGGCTAATACCGCGTAGCAAAGAAATATGATTCTTAGGAAGGCCAGTGAAGGGCCCATGAGAGAACTGAGGGTAACCAATGAGGTCAAACTGAGGAGATTAAGATTCTCAGCACACAGAGATGAAGGCCACAGGGGCAGGTGATCAAAGCCACAAGGCCACAGAGGGCATTGATATGTGAGTGTTCACCAGTCCCCAAGCCCACAAACAGACCAGGAGGAGAAATCTAGGGAAAACAGGAAAAGCATTAGTTTACACAGTGAGTCATAAACTTCCGGAACAAGTCACTCCCAAGGTATGGTGTGAGTTGAAAATAATAAAAGTTCACAGAAGGTGTCGTATATTTATGAGTAGTAAACGCACAATGGGTTTTAGAGAGTGAATTATGTAGGCCTGTGGTACCTCTCTGGTGTTGTGTGTTGGGTTGGTATCGTGTCCGAGGCAGAATGCTAAGCTATGTTTACCCTGCAGCTGATCTAATACAACAAAATTTATGTCCTTGAGGGGGAAACACCTTATTCAGTCAGGGGCCCCCAAAATTGTAAATAACGGACACAATTTCCTTACTCTGTAGGGTTGGTCTTGCTTTAAGAAAAGTCTCCCGGCCTTTGGAAGCCCAGTAGTCAGTCGTTGCTGGAGCTGTTTTTGTAAGCACAATGAGGGAAGGGCAGGACTGAAACAGTGTAATGGCTGGTGCATCATGTAACCCTAGTCAGATTACGGGTCCAGTGAGGGGAGACAGGAAGCGACCTCCATGCTAGTGAGAAAACCCTGAGAATGATTCTTCATGCCACACTGGCTTTCCTTTCTGGGGCAGACATGGGCTTTATGGCCTTCTCATCCCTCCTCAGTTACCCAGAGGGTTGACAGTCGAAGTGGACAGACAGTAGACTCTCACATCTGGGATGCGAAGTTGGTCAAAGAGTGGGGGAGATAAGAAGGGACCCGAAAGCAAGGGCTGTTCTCATTCCTCACATTCCTTCTCAGGCTCCAGGGAAACATCCAGAAATAAATTATCCTCCCAGGAGTTCACCAAACAGTGGGAGAAGAGTTGATTCTGTCTCAGCTTACCAAAATCAGATGGTATAAATGGTGGAGACCTAAAAGAAATTTTATTTAAAATTGGTTCTGCTCATCACCTTGTAATAAACCACTCCAAAACTTGGTGGCTAAAGGCAGCAACCATAGGATTATGCTACTGAGCAGTAATTTGGATGGTTAATCTCTTCCCACAATGAATGGGGCCTCCAAATGGCAGAGGACTGGAATCCCATGGAGGGTTCTTCACCCACAGGGCTGGCCCCTGGGTCGGGGTGACTTGAAGCCTGAGCTCAAGTGAAAGTGTCAGCCAGAGCACCTACCCATGGACTCTCCATGTGACTTGGACTCTTCACAGAACACAGGCTGGGTTCCAAGAGGAGCATCCAGAGACGGAGCAGATGGATGCCGCGTTGCCTTTTTTGACATAGTTTCTGAAAACATGAAGTGGTTACTTTGGCTGCATCCTTTTGGCATAACTAAATCACTGAGGCCAGCCAGTATTCAAGCATGGAGTGTTAGATTCCACCTCTTAATGGGAGAGTGAGAAGATTACCCTGCACATGAGCATGTGAGAGGGTAGATACTGCCAGGCCATCTTGGAAAACAAAACACAACCTACCATGAGGATTAGATGTACGTATATATGAGTGTAAAAATTACCTTGTCCCCCACCCCATTAAGAGCTGAAAGGGGAATCCTTTGGGCATCTGGGGAACAGAGAATGAAGAATGTGCTTTTGGGGGGCATGGGAAGAGGATTAAGAGCAATATTTGTAACTAACCCATTAAAAAAGAGGACCCGAATAAAACTCTCTTCAGTAAAGGGTGCGCAAGCAAACAAACAAATGAAACCAACATGGGGTCTCTGGAACATTTCTGTAACTAGAGCAGAAGGAACCATTGTCTTGAGGATACAGATGGGATGTATTTGAAAAATGAACTACTAGAGGAAGCAGAAGAATGTTATTGAAGTTTTCTTTGGAAGGATGAAAGAACATAACAGAAACTATAGAAAATTGAATCAGTTACAACACCAAGAGAATGTGGGGAGACTTCTTAGAATGCAGAAGTGATCAAAAAGATGAAGGCGATAACAGTAAAGTTAATATGGAAGCCAGAGCCTGGATAGTGAAGTCATGAGTATCGGGGGTTTCTGAAGACCAGGTCAGCACACATGGTATCAAAGTAATAATAAAAGATATAAAGAAGAAAACTTTCCCAAATGGAAGAAAGATCGAGTCAGCATTTGATAGCACTTAATAATTCCCAGAGAAAATAAACGGAGTTAAGTGCTTTCAGACACATCCTGGAAAAAAAAAAAATAGCGTTTGAACCTTTATAGAGAAGTAAAAGCATTGCTGCAAAACCCTGAATCCCAGAAAGGGTTTGAACAAAATTCAAGCTGAATGCAGGCTTCATCTCTGCATTATTAACCACCACGTAAGGAAAGAGAAATCTCTATAATACAAAGCACTAGGTAATAATAGGGTATTGAGGGGAAAAAATTTTGACCCAAGTATTTCTTCAAGATTTTGTTCATGTGTGAAGAAACACATTGAGAAAGCATTCTCTTGTTTACCAGGGTTCAGACGACTGCCAAACATGTATGATTTCCAGAAAATTATTAAATATAATAATGCTGATGACTTCTGGAATAAGAAAATACACATTATAAATAGTTACTAACAATCATGTGGATTCCAATTTCATATTGAATTAACAAAGACCAACAAGAAATTAGGGAAGAATAATGCAGATGTCCTCAGTTTACATAAGGAAAAATATAAATGGACATTTCTAGAAACTGGTTTGATGAGTGATGGAGCAGATTGCAAAAAACCCACCATAATATTTTAAGAAGTAATTGCAACTGAGAAAAAGGAGCAAGAAACCCCAGAGTACCCACAAAAGCCTGCAGACTTCAAACTTAGGAGCAATAGATAACTGAGAGGGTGGGGATAAGAGTTTGCAGAAGGCAGAGAGTTGAAGATTATATTTATTATATGTATATAATATGTCTATATATTTAAATTTTTAAATTTTTTTGAGTTGTACATAAAATGTAAAATTGCACATATTAGTGAGTGTGACATGTTTGATACATGTACACATGATATAATATTTAAATCAGGTTAAACACATCTATCTCTTTTATCATTTCTTTGTGATGAAAACTTTCCAAATCCTTTCTTCTAGCTTTTTGAAATGTACAGTACATTGTTGTTTTCTATAGTCACCATACTGTGCATTAGAACCCCAGAGCTAAAGGTCATAAAGACCTGTTTATATAAGGACAGGGAGTCTACTTCCTCCTTCAGAAAGTTGGACAACCAAGTATTTTGCTCTGGGCAAGAACAAAAGCAGCAACTACACAAAAATTCAGAGTGATCTTTTTCTAAAAGAATTGAACAAATATTTGGGGAGAACCTGGGCTCTTGGTGAGGGTGTGATGGCCCTGGAGTAGAGCCCTTCTGTTCTGTCTTTGAGGTAATTCTTGATAAAGCCGGTTCTCACCTCTCCACCCTGCCATTCCAAAGAGAAGCCTGTCAGTTGGCAAATTGTCCTTAGCTGGCCTTACATTTGAAGCTCACAACATCAAAGCTAAGTAAAAGGTAATCACACAAAACTGACCTCTGAAGAAAATTTAGGGAACTCAAAATAATTTAAAAACAACAATAGCTACAATTCTCAGGGAGAGTTAAGAAGATATTGGAAGCTGTTGCCTCTGTAAGACAGGAACAAATGCTATGAAATTAGAAACTGTAAAGAACAAAGAAGGTCACTTGGAAATTAGAGATGATGGTTCAAATAGAACATTCACCAGAATAACTGGGAGAAAAAGTTGAGCAACTCTCCAAATAGTGACCCAAAAAGATTGGAGAAGGGAAAAGACAGAGGTCAATTAAGGTGACCCTAAGGGACTAGGGGATGGATTTAGCAAAAACAAAACCATTGTGACCTTGCCAAAAAATAGTTTCGGGGAGCAATAGAGTGAATACAGCATCGATATCCAAATGAGATGAATGATGTGATTCTACTTAGTTTAAGATCATTGGCCTAATGGCTTAAAGTTGGTGGGAAGAAATCCTGAGTCTCATTCCAAATATAAACTCCCAACTCATACATAGTTCAAAGGAGGGTAACTTTACTGTCTTGGCATCTTATTGAGACAAAAAACCCAAACTACTTACTCTGTTAATTGGAACACCAGAAGTTTTCTGGTTCCAGCTAGAGACAGTGACCTGGGGTTCGAAATGAGCTGAGCCACGGATATCTGTTGGAAGCCATGAACTGTGGGCCTGTCTGAGTCATCTCTAAAGTGGAGGTAGCCCCTAGGAGAACTCCCGGTATTATCTTACCGATCTGAGACTGCTCTGTTGCCCTGGAAAACATCTTGCTCAAAGAAAATTCTGTAATACATGAAATTTATTGGCCCAGACAGCTCTAGGTTCAAACGCAACTCCCCAGAGGTTGAGAGAGTTACCTGCGCCCCCGCTAGCCTTGTGGCAACAGCTGCCTGGAGGAGGAATTACTGTGTAAGTGGTAAGTATCCCATCAGGCCAGCTTCCCCACAGCCTCTCACTTCTTATTTACCTTGAAGAACCCCTTCCTCACAATCAATTCCTTTGGCGTGTTTCACTATAAATAAAGAATTCACGAGCTTTTTCCCTTTGTTAGGATCAGACCCATCAGGTCTTTTCCACCTATGAAGCCCCTGCTTTCAATATAAATTTCTTGTGTCCTTTGTGCTATTTCTCAATACAGCTTTTCCAGAATTTTATTTCCAGCCAGCCCTCACCTCCGAAGGTTACTTATTCTCTCCCCACGCAGGTCATGGCAGACAGATATCCGGATTATTAATTCATTTTTCAGGAATCTAGGTTCCCTACCATTATGGATCTCAGTGGTAGTGATTGTGTTGAATTGCAAATTGTCCATCTCTGTAGGAGAAGGGCATTTACATTATTTGATTAGTTTTTCCAATTATCATACCATATGGAACATGATTTTTTATATAAGCGGTTTGGGAATTTTCTGGGGGTAAGCCTTTTAGTTTTCGACACATAAATAAATAAACACAGATAAATATTAGAAGAAGCAAATGAAGACTAGGTAGCAGGAAAACTGATGCTTATATCACCTTTTTCAAAGATTTCTGTGACATATTCATTGATCCTAAAACAGTATATCATGAGCACTCTAGAGTAGTTTATTATATTGAAATTATTATTGGATTTTTTTTTTTTTTTTGACTGGGGAGGAGGCTACCTTCCAGGTAAAACTGTCTTGGAGATCATCGTTTAACCACAAACGAAGGGTTTCAGCTCTGTGATGCTCTTTAACTTTGTACCATTGGCAGGAGGTAAAATGATAATGGGTAATAGCTTAAAAAGTCACTTTTTATATAGCAAGCGAGCTTGAGACTTTCAGTCCTGCAAATTAAGTTAAAATGAATGGCTTCTGAACAGCACATTGGGTGACAGGAAGTTTATAAATGTTATGTCTCCTGAGGTGTTCCAGTAATAGTAAGGTTGGGCAGAATAAGCTTTTTCTGTAACTATCTCCTTGGAAAGACCAGTGGTCTCCCGAGAGAATGGTTAATAAAGTCAGTTACCTGAGTGTTGAAAATGAAAGAGAAAAGGTAGGAGAATAAAAAAGTCTTGAAAGGAGAAAAATGTTAATTTAGCCAATTCAATGCATCTCCTACCAGAGTCATATTCAAGGCTGGCTAACCCACCGTTTGGTTTTGATCTAATTTCAGTATGCGTGATGGCCTCCAAGAACCCTTTGTGCTTGGGTCAGGCAGAGCTGACCTGCAGAAAGTCAGAGATGTAGGCATGGTGCTGGGAGACCTCTGGAGGAGGCACTAGGAGATGACCAGGCTGCTGGGTACAGATCATACCTTGCGGAATGTGGTGGTGTCACCATAAACTGGACTCGTTCTTCTATTGCCCTGGCAGCTCTCAGCTGGAATCAAGGTAATGGCAAATGGTGTGTCTGTGTGTCACACTCCTTCAGTCACCCCAGCAAGGCCATTTTAATTTTCTCACATAAAGCTGCTCTCAGACCTTCTAAAATGTCTTGACACTTTGAGATCTTTGGACACATGGTCCCATATAAACTCAAGAATAGAATGTGTTTAGGTATGTGTGAGAGGGATCTTCTCCTTGAAGAAGTTGCTGGTATTTGCCTGAAGTTTTATTTTATTTATTTTTTCATCCTTGGGGTGGGGCAAGTTTCCGAAGCAGCAGTTTAAGAAAGAGAGATTGAGGTCTCTTCAGATTTCACAGGCCACCAACTCAAGTCTCATGGTTTCATTTTATGCATGTAATTCTACATATGTTTACACATAGTTTCTTCTATTTCTGGTAGCCCTAGAAGTTAATAGTGTTGTTGTTAAATAAATGAATGTATTAATTTTAATGTGAAATGATTTTTGACAAAGCAGTAATGTTTCTTCAGGAAAGCTTCATGAAGTATTCATTTTTCTATCACCACACTGTAAATCTATTTGCCAGTTATAATCATTTTACGATTTAGTTTGCTTGCTCTCTGGTTATTATTTTGATTGAGAGGGCAAAGAGGAGGGCATAACATCATTTGATCACCTCTCTCCCCACTTCTGCCTCCTTTCTCTGCTTCCAATGCCATTGCTCCACTTCAGGCTTGAATCCCTCTTTGCCTGGACTATTGCAGTAGCCTCCTTCTAGCTGGACTCCTTAGTCTAGTCTTTTTTGTGCATCCTCCATAAAAAGTGGTATGTCTGCAAGACAGCTAATCATGTTATTTCCTCCCATGATTTCCTTTGCTTAGAATATAAAATTCAAACCCCATGCAAAGCCATTCTTATACATAGACCCACACCTATCTCTCTAATTTAATGATTCTCAAATAAGGTTGCTTTTGTATCATAGGGGACATTTAACAGTGTCTATAGGTGTTTTTGATTATCACTGTGGTATGTGTGTTTGTTACTTGCACCCAGTAGGTAGAGGCCTGGGGTGCTCCCACACCTCCTGTATGTACAGGGAAGCCCTGATGACAATGACTATACAGTTCAAAATGTCAGTAGTGCTGATGCCGAGAAACCCTGCTCTTGTGTAATCTTGACATTGCTCCTATGCAATGTGGATTCCGACCACAGGGAACGATTTTCTTTCCACAAACATGCTTACCCTTATTTTGGCAGTGCTGTTCCCTCTGTCTGGAATGCCTTCCTCCACTTTTGCATTTGGAGAAAGGGGTCACCATCCTGGCCTCACGGTTCCTTGGGCATCTGTGTAATTAGTGCTTATGTTGTGCTATAATTCTTTCCCCTTCTTTCTTACAAGGCAGAGCTACTCATGGTCAAGCATCGTGTCTGACATCTTTCTATTTCCACCATCTGGTACAAATCTGGGCACAGAGAAAGTGTTTGGCATGCTTGTTTGTTGGATACTTTGGTAGGTGCATGGATGAACAGATTCTGCTTTTAGGTCAGATGATAGTCACCGTTCCAATATTGTTTATAATCCAGATTACTGAATTTCCAACTTGGAAAGAAATTCCTTTTTTGGTCCAGTCCTTTCAATGTCACCTTCTTAATTATTTTCTTTGAGTCCTATTTTGATTGCTGGTGTTTTGAATGGGGTAGGTGATCAATAACTGTTAAAGGAATATTGGTCATCATGTCTGGGTTTAAACAGATTGTATCACTGATTAACTTTAGTGTTCTTCTCTTTAAGGATGTGGAAAAGAGATCTTTTTTTCCTCCAAAATTGATCTCCTGGGGCCACCTTTTCCTACTTTGTTTCCTTCCACCTCAGAAGTTCTTCTCTATCCCCAACTGCCACCACAGCTTAGCAGACCCTGCATGGTTTGGGTGCAGAACTGAAGACTCCTGGAGACACAGCTGCCTTAATTCCGTTCACCCCACTCAAGTTTGGAACATTAAATCCCATCCCTGCTGTGCCAGTAATGGCACAGATTTATCTCTTCTTTGAGCTGCATCCTCTTGTCCAGCTAGGTTCTGGTCCCCTTCAATTATGAATGCTGGTTAGTTCACTCTGCTTCTACCCTTAAATACCAAGTTGAGCTGTTTCTATCTTTAGTCTCCCTTTTCGTCATCTGGAAGAGAATGGTCCATCCAATTTATTTGGGATGTTCTTTCTTCCTCTGGCCTGAGCCATGGATCATTAAGGGGAAGTGACTTTCTCTGGGCCTGTGTTAGGGCTACTTTCCATTTCCCTGTCCAGCTTCCTACTTCTTTCTCTCAATACAGTTAGGTGGCTGTTGGTAGCCCCTGGTTTTGGACACTTTTCCATATTCCCTAGTTCTTTCATTTTATTATAGACACTGGTTCTCTCTCCTCTATCTACAGTATAATTATTTTTCTTCTTATCATGACTTCAGCTATTCTCCTGGACTCTTGCTTTTGGCCACCATTTCTCTATAGGTACTTATTAGCATGTACATCGCTTCCCTGTGAATTTACTATACCATATCATTTACAGTGAAGGCAGATCTTCATAGACCTTTAACTCGATGCTTCTACCTATTGTGCTTCTGGAGAAGCAGATGTTTGGTGCTCTTAATCTTCAAGGATTTTGTAGGGATGGGCAGGCTGGAGGGGGAAGGAAGGGAGATAGAAATAAAAAGGTGAGGGGTTGGGGAGATAGCTCAGTCGGTAGAGTGCTTGCCTTGTAAGCATAAGGCCCTGGGTTCGATCCCCAGCACCCCCCCTCCCAAAAAAAAAAGAAAGAAAAAGGTGAGAGATGTTCATTTCACTCTAATCAGACAAGGACAAGTGTTTTAGTCAACTTTTTGACTACTGCCACCTAAAGGCCCAACCAGCACAATTGTAGAGGAGAAACAGTTTATTTGAGGGCTCATGGTTTCAGAGGTCTTAGTCCACAGAAGGCTGGCTCCTTTCTTTGGGGCTCCAGGTGAGGCAGAACATCATGGTGGAAGAGTGTGGCAGAGGGAAACAGCTCACATGTTAATTAAGATGCAGAGAGAGACTCCACACTCCCGATACAAAATACATGCCCCATGCCACTTCCTCCAGCCACACCCCACCTGCCTCTTGTTACCACTCAGTCATTCACATTGGGGATTAATTCACTGATTAGGTTAAGGCTATAGCCTAATCATTTCTCCTCTGAACCCTCTTGCATTGCCTCACACATGAGCTTTTGGGTGAACACCTCCCATCCAAACCATAACAAGAAGAATCACAGTGACAGGGATTCTTTCCTATCAAACTCAGTTCTGAGTTTTGTAGACTTTGCTTTTGTAGAGCCTGGATCTCTACTTCTATCCACAAGTAAAGTTCTGGTAATTTCTCTGTGGAATTTGAAAAGGCAAAACCAACCTCAGGAAGGTTGCCACGGAGGCCTCTCTGGCATTGGGCAGTGCTCCATGAGGTCTGTGCTCCTCTCCTCAGGAGGCTGAGGGGAGATGGGGATGTATTGGAGGCCAAGGGCATTGGATCAGAAACTAAAGCAGAAAAAGATCAGTTTTAACCAAGGACTCCAATCAGGAGGTTGTCCTTCCCACAGATATAAAAACAATAAGCAAACAAGCAAACAACACCCTTCTCTTCCCTTTGCCGCAGACAAAAGCTCAGAGAACAGACAGGCAGCAGGTCACATGATGCTGTGAACCAAGAGACAATCACTGTGTCCAGGAATGTACACAGAAGGTAGCATGGGGCTGAGGACACCGTGCAGCCGAGCATCCCAGCAGCATGACAGATAATGAGGGACGGGAGGTACAGTCCAAGGCGCCTGCGAGAGACTTCACAGAGGGCACTGCTGAGAAGGACAGCTACTTCGATGTGGGTGGGATAAGAATAGGATGGTGCTCAGTTGGTAAAGTGCTTTCCTTGCAAGCATAAAGCCCAGAGTTCAAACCCCAGCACCGCAAAAAAAAAAAAAAAAAAGAATAGGATGTAAAGATGGAGGGGAAAGCAAGTCAGATTGAGTCAGAAGCACAATTCCCCGTCCTCTACGTAAGAAAGAGCAAGACGTTTCCCTGAGAACCCTCCTGTCTTGCCTTTATATCCGTGTGTGCACAGGTTCTGTGTTTCAGTGCACTTGCTGAGGTTAAGCTCACTGGGTTTTATGACGGACAGGGGATCCTATTTCAGCCAAGGGTCTGGCCACTGGAATGGAAGACTGTAAGCAGCGCCTCTTAGACGCTGCTTTAAGTGTCTTTTGCTGGAAAGTTAAACCTCCTCTAATCAGAACCCAGGTAACCCGTATGTTTCACTAGTCCCAGTGCTCAGTCCATTCACTGTGATTTTGCATATTTTATTAAGTGCTACCAGAAAATGGTGAAGTGTCAGGAAAGTAGATGGGTGGCAATACCTGGAACTTGAAAGATCCTGAAAACTATTTATGATCAATGAGTGAGTATTCTGGGATTGGTGTGGAGACAGTTCAATCTCCTTCACATCAGTAGCTATGGAAACTCCTATTTGAAGCTTATTATAATAAGCCTGAAATGTTGACCTCAGTCATCAAAGACTCAGCTGTGCTCAGGATGGTGAATGTACTTGGCCTGGAAAAGGAACTAATGATGTATTTTTGAAGGATTTAAAACAAGGGTTGAAGCAAAGGGTTCAGAGCATTCTGCATACCTTTCTTTTAAAAAAAGTTTTTGCACATGAAAACTTTCAAACATACACAGAAGTAGATAGGATGAAACAGTGATCTGGAGATTTGCTGGGATTCAAATTCAACTTTCTTTTAGGCATGTCTTTCTTCTGGGCAGAGCTCTGCTCTATTAGTGGAAATTTTTCCATAAAGAAGAAATTTCCCTCATCAACTATTTGATGACCCTGAAACAGGAAGTGCCACCATAAGACACAGAAGGGGTGGGGTGAATGCCTGATCCACCCCCTTCATTTATCATCCTTAAGGATCCTATGATGGAACCCCAGCAACTGGGTTTGTGGCCACCTAAAATATGTGAGCTGGGGTGGGGGTTGTTTTTATAGTATTTTCTAAAGTCATTGGTAAAATTCTTTTCTCCCCTCGATCTAGATTTATGTTATTTTTCTTGGCCAAGTGTAACCCTCCTACTTCCCCACACACTCCCTGCCTCCAACAAAAACTAGTCAAAATTCTCAAATAGAAGTGACAGTAGAGGCATTGAGTTGAAGGAAGAGTTATAGTTTTCATGCTCATTCTTCAAGTATTTTATGATTTGTGGTTAATACAAGGACCTCCCAGACCTGACATTGCAAGGATAGGTTTGAATATAAATTCTAGGTGCTGAGGGGTGATGTATGGCCTCCTCATTCCCTTGCAGCAGACCTATTGAAAGTGTATGCACCTGCTTATGATATATGGGCAGTGAGCTGCCCTGGCAGTAGCCCTTCTCTGCACTGGTCCTCATGTGTCCTGGCAAGGACTTTCGCGGTGTGGCCAGCAGGCCAGATATTTCAGGAAGTAACAATAGCATGAATCTGTTGTAGGGTTAACCTAAGGGATCACTGGCCACATGGTTAGTATTTTATTCTGGGGGTAGCGAGACACAGAAGCAAAAGGAATTATTTGAAAGGAAAAATAATTGTTCATTTATTTTCTGTGCTCCCTCTTTTACACCATTCCTTGGTTCTTCTCTGAATTCAAACTTTCATGACCACAAAATGGAGGAAGGTAAAAGCTTAAAGGATTTGGATAAAATGCTTGGTGACATTTAATTCTTAGAAGCTATGTGGATGGGAAATTTTAGGGAAAAGAAGGAAAGAAAGGCAATACCAAAGTGACCTTGGGCGGGGGGTAGGATTTCCAGATGAAATGTAGGTCACTCAGCTAACCTGTATTTTAACGATTAACTTTTTAGTGAAGTATATCTCAAGTATTGCATGGTACCTGCTACTGCTGAAATTTATTTGTTGTTTATCTGAAATTTAAGTTTAACTGGATGTCTTGTACATTTATTTGTTAACTCTGGCAACTCTACTTGGATGGCTTGGGAGCAATCTGAGAGCTGTTTGCAGTGCTGTGTGCTAAGCCCCTGGACTTTTGATTATTTCAGGAAAACTCTGGAGAGTGCAAGTAATGACCATGACTATTCCTGTAAAACATATTGACATTCATCAGGGCAAAGCTGCTGTTCCCTAATAGGCATACCTTCTAATGTCCCTTTTACTGTACAAGAGTGAATTTCAATAGGCATAGGGTTTTGTAGGGGTCTGAGAATCCTCACTAATCAGTGTTTCTCACCAAGCATCTTAGTTATAGGAGACTGTTGCCTAGAAACAATGAAGTGCTAGGAGCCGGGGCAGTTGTCTTCAGATTTAACCAGGTGAAACGGATGTTAAATAAAATTTAACTCGTCCAGATATCTAGTAAGAGGACAGTCTGAAACCATGGTGTGGCTAGAGAACTGGACAAATTACAGAGCAGGTGTGAGTTTCTCTTTGTTTTAAATATTACTACATGAAATAGATCACATCAAACCTGCATTTGGTGATCCCTGCATTTGGTGATCCCTGAGAAATCTGTACTTGGCATGTCCCTCTAATTTCAGTGTGGTGATTATCAGGAATGCCTAGAAGTGTCTCCCTGCCCCATGGCATAGTACTTGTTGTTCTGCTGATTTTTATAGAGTATATGAACCTTGAATAATAATAAAAGGTGGCTGCCCAGCCACGTTTATGTAATAATGAATTGTTTTAGGGAGAGGTCTTTTTTATAGTATAAAGGACTGGAATTTTTACACAGCTGAGCAGGAGGGACTTTATGGTTTTATCTTTTCCACATTCTTCTCCTTGGTTAAACCATAGTTCCTTTATATCAACCTGTGGGTCCTTAGGAACTGCCATTTTTTATGGAACATATCAACATTCATAGCTTCAGTTGATTGGTCCAAGGGTGATAACTTGATTGAAGCTAAACCCATCACAATACAATTCTGACCTTAACCCTGTCTGAGATATGTCCAGCATTTTACCCTACCCACCACAATCAATAAATTCCTTTGGCTACAAGTCAAAAAGCTCAAGTTAGTTATCTAAGATCTACAACCAAAAGTCACCCAACTAATAAAATCCAGAATTAAATTTTTATAAGTGCATAAACCTTTAGTTTGATTTAAAAAGGCAACAAATTAAAACTTAGCAGCCTACGCTTGAAATGTTTACTCTTTATTTTAAAGCTGAGTGTCTCGCAGAGCTTTATTGGATGATTGTTTTGAGATTCTTTTTTTACTGAAGAAAACAATCATATTCCATTCTTTTTTAACGCTCTTATCACACTTAATTCATATTGTATTGTGTCACAATAATTTTTGTTCATCTATTTCTCCTGTACTGGACAGCAGGGACTATAATTCCTTTAAATGGCTCTTGCAATGTCTATCTTGTATAGGAAAAAAACCAATATTTGTTAAATAGATGAATAAATGCCCTCTTGGTTATTCTTAATGGAAGTATTATAAAGGTTTGGGTTGTTATATATTCCAGTGAAGCTATTTATAATAAAATTTTTGGTTACTTATTGATATAAACATGTACATGTGAATGGTATAGTTCACACAAAAGAAGAAAGCACAGGTTTGCCAGTCTGACTCAAAATATGGTGGGAAATAGGTGTGTGAAGTAATGCCTACATTAACAAGCTTGATTTAACACTTTCACAATGTTGTACACCATAAATGCATACAATTTTCATTTGTTAATTAAAAAATAGACAATTTTAAATAACTTAAAAATCAGTGAGAAGTCACTGACTTGCAGAGAAGTCATTTTGTCCTAGAGGTCTCCATGTTCTCTGAGAATATCAACCTTTATCAGGGTTAGATACCTGAAGGGATTTCTTAATTGTCATGGACATTTGGAGAGCTTGAAAAGGAGTCCTAGCCACATACTTGAGTTGCTTCTGGAAGGACACCAGAACCCGGTCCATCCATGGAATTAGGCTTTGGAGTAGACTGGGATTCCTGGAGGAAAGCACATGAGGGGCTCAAGTGACATCACTCTGCGAGAAGATAACTAGAGCTTACTGAGTATACTGGATGGAATTATTGCCCAGAGAAAGTGGTCCCATGAGCTTCCATGAGAGTTGAAGTCCCTACCCCAACCCTCTTGAGGACCTGTGTGTTCTGGTGTCTTGGAGTTATGTCTCTGGGGTTGCATAAACTCTGTTGTGGAAAAGACTTTATGAGGCCATGACAGCCAATAAGAAGTAGCTGGAGATAAGGAAGGTGAGGTAAACTGCGTAGGGGTTTAAGGCTGAATTCCATGTTGTCTTCCTTCCCAACTTTCTCTTCCATCTACCTCAGGATCCAAGAGGGGATAACTATGGAGGAAAATGGAACATCTACACTAACTGATACTTAAGCCAGTGGGACCTTATAGACTAATATTACATTAGACATATGGGAGTATGTATGTATGTATGAGGTAGTATGTATGCATTATGAGGCATATAGTGTTAGATAATATAGCATACAGTATTATGATAAAGAGTGTTGTAGCATTATGGTAAATACGTACAGTATTAAAGGAAATGTGACACATTTGTATATACCTGAGGAGATCAAAGGACATTAAGGTGTCATGCATATGAACCATTTGTTTAATCATCTCCAATTATCTGGTAGTAAGCTCTTTCTGATTTTTTACTGTCATTAATGACTATGTATTCTCATAGATAAATCTCATAAATTTGTATTTCTGATTATTTGCTTTGGATAAGTTCCTTGAAGTAAATTAAATCCAAGAGTATACATAATTTTATGAGTCTTAATACCCACTGCCAAATTACATTTCTGGAAGGGTGTACTAATTTATACTTCAATCCATGGTATATAATAGTTTCTATCTCAATGATAGCATTATTATTCTTGAGTATTACCATTAAAACAAAAATCTTAGTTCAGGTGAAAAATGTGTATATTTTGTTTTCTTAATGTTTTAAATTCTATTTATAGGACTTATAAAAAATTATTTTCTTCTACACCTTTAGATAAGCTGTTTGTGCTAGAAATATTTTTGAAAAGAGCCGAGTTCATTTCTTATTTATCCAAGAAATATATTTAAGTTAGAAATTATAGGCACGCAGAAAGGAGAAAACAAAGATTACCTGTGATCCTACCTCCTGTAAATAACCATCATGGAAGCTCAGGTGTACATGTGTTTAATCTTTTCTTTTTAATTTAAATGAGTACATTTCAGCAGTTTTCAAGTTTGGCTGCATATGATTATCACCCGTGGTGCTTAAAAAATGTACAGATGACCAGAGTTTATTTCTGAAGATTCACGTTAGGTTCTTCCTTAAACCTTTTCCCATTATATTTATGGTGCTGAATTCTATTGCCTTTGGGTTTTTTAAAAATATTTTTAGTTGTCAATGAGCTTTTATTTTATTTATATGTGGTGCTGAGAATTGAACCCAGGGCCTCACACATGCTAGGTAAGTGCTCTTCGGCTGAGCCACAACCCCAGCTTGCCTTTGGTTTTGATTATTTATTTAATTATTTTGATTATTTGTCCTTCTTGGTTCATCTTATCATTGCCAAAGCCTCAATGACCTCTCAAGAGGCTTATGATATCTATCCTCAGTCTGGGCAGCTAGACTGGGTGTCAGATTCCTATATCCTGACAAGCATTCCTTAGTTCTACATGGGCGTGTTATAGAATTCCAAAACTTTGTAGATCCAAACTAACCTTATTACTTTTTGGAAAAAACTGATTATTTCTTTAGTGTTTCCAAAAGTGTGACCATCGCTTCCACCATCTCTCATTCCAACCCAATAGCCAGGCAGACTCCAGGATGGTTCCCAGTGAACCCTACTTCTGATATGCATGCTTCTTTATAAACCCTGCCTCTTGAATATAGTCTGCCCCAAAAACTTGTGTGTAATGGATGCCATGGTCTTGTCACTTTCATGATTAGGCAACATAAGATTGTGACCTCTGCCTTGGTTGTGGATTCTTTCTTGGCTAGCTTTGTTGAAGCAAGTCACCATGCTGGAGAAGCCCATATAGCAAGGAACCAAATCTATACGAACCATATATGATTTGTATATATGAACCAGTCTACTTCAGGGAACTGAATTCTGTCAAAAACCATGAGAACTGTAAAGTAGATTCTTCTGTGGTTGAACCTTCAGGGTGAGACCCTATCTATGGCTTATACTTCGATTATAGCCTTGTGTGAGGTCATGAGGTAGAGGACTCAGATAAATCATACACAGATTCCCAATTCATAGACACCAAGATAAAATATGTTTGTGCAAAGTTGTTGGTAATGGACTATGCAACAACAAGGAACATATGCAATTCAACCTCAAGTCCTCTTGGTTCACTTTTCTTTATATGTCTCAAATCCAATGTATTTTTTATACCAACAACCAGCCATCCAGGTCAGGCATGATCCTGAATCTTCTGAACTGTTAATGGTCTCCTTCTAACTCATCTCTCTGCCATTTGCCAGTGGCCTCCAACCTCCATCTTTTCTTTGTAGAATCATCTTGCAAAAAGGGAAAGTGGATCATATTCCACTGCCTTCAATCCTTAGCATGCTTACTCATCCTTCGGGTGAAGTTTGTAGTTTTTACCTTGACACATTAGATTTCCCTGTAACATAGTAGCCCGGCTTACCTCTATCCATGGTCCTAAATTTACTACATTCTCTTGGCTCTTAGCTTCACCCTTGCTGTTTGGCCTTTCTGAATTATTCTTTCATGTACTCATCTACTTGCCTTAGGAACTCTGAATGTTTCACTTAATAAAATGGATCAAACATTATATAGAATTTTCTTTAGCAAGTCTTTCCTAAATGCCCATATCTGAGTTATAAGTCTCAAAGAGGACCTTCTGTCTCCATGTACCTCACCTGTTGTTCTATCTATCTTTGCCATTACCTATTTCCTTTTCTAATGTTTCCTGTGGAATGCAAGGTACAGAGCACAAAGATCATACTTATTTCGTTTACTACTTGGTCGACACTCCATAGATACTTGTTGAATGAATGAAAAAATGAATAAATACCAACAGAGGATTTTTTTTTCCCCCTCTGGGGGTTTGGTGAATTCTCTGAAAGCACAAATCAGTTTTCTGTATGCATCCATTTAGATCAGGCTGGGGCTTGATACTTGTGTTCACTATCTGATGTCTTTTCCCATACAACCCACCATACCCTTAACATGTACCAAATTTTTGCTTTTGGTGACAGCCCAAGTGGATTCTGGGGCCATATTCTTTCCAATGTTAATGATCATCTTGAGTGAATGGAGTGTGGCAAGTGATCTCCAGTTGTCCTAAATCCAGCCTAATCCTCCAGTTAGGAATAGCAGTAAGGTACAACCAGGACTTCCTTCAGTTTCATTCTGGATTTGTACATGTTTATTAGGTGTACTCTGTGATTTATCTTCAGTTGATGAGAAGGTTTTTGAAAAAGTTTGCTGCGTGAATGCTATCCTTCCCTTCCAGGGCATCCCAATATAAGACTTGTCCTGTATTCTTCGGAAAAGAAGGATGAAAGGAGTTAAATAGCTGTGCTCAATGCCATTGGCCTGAAGAAAAATTTGCATTGGTTTAAACTTGATCTCAACTCACATGGCCCTGCTTACCAACAAACTCTTGGATGTGACTGCTTGGTTTCTATAAATAGAAAATTTCTTTCTATTTGTAATTCATCCATGTTCATGGGAATGTATCTTCAAGTCCTTCAAGTTTAATTTTAGATTCATACACATCTAGAAATGTTTTGTGTGTGTGTATGTGTGTGTGTTTTGCCAGGGATCAAATGTAGAGCTATATCCCCAACCCCTCCTATCTGAGCATGAGACTGTCTTTATCTTTGCTTCGTATAGGAATAATAAATTGTGAGTTTAAGACATTTAGATAGTGACCTTTTTCTTTAAAATCCTGTAGCTGTTGATTCGTTATCCTCTGGCCTTCCCTATGAAGAGGAGCAGTCTGATTGTTTTCCTTGTTGATAATACTTAAAGAACAAAAACAAAAACAAACACATCCACCAGGAGTCTAATGTGATGTTTCCCTTAATGCTTGTAATTAAACTTTCCCCTTTCACCGGCAATCTTAGTTCCTAATTTTACCTAGAACTTGTAAACCCATTTAGTCTGCTTACTCAAATAATTTTTTTCTAGCTTTGGAAAGTAATTTTCAGTTTTGTTGCTTCTGTTTCACTTATACAGTTTTCTTTTTTAGAAACGTTTTAAATTCTTAGACAAGATCTCCATGTCAATTGTGATTTTTTTTTTTTTTTTTAATACTGGAGAGCTATTTGTATGTAGAGAAAAATTCTATGCTGTTATTCAAGGTTTTAATTTAGTATTCACTTAAAGGTATGGTCTTTTTAAAAAAAAAACAACTTTTTTCAAACCTTTAAGTTCACCTTACACATTTTGTTATTTGATTTATGAATCTAGTAAATTTAACAATTGCTTTCAAGGGAGCCTTTGAAATAATGTTTGATCCATGTAAGTTGAATACATTCAACTCCAAAGCAGGTCCATTTATAATTTAGTTAATAAAATCCCCTCAAGTATTTAAACTCCATGTATAAATTTAATACATTCAGTTTTCTTTTTAAGCTTTTCAAATACTTGAACTACCAGCCAAATCTTAACAACTCCTGTAAATCTAATAAATTCAATAACAAATCATGTTCTCCTAACCCATCCAATATTTAAAACTTGATTAAATTCCCTAAATATTTCCACTTAATGGTAAAAGTCTAAAATCCATTACTTAATTTTACCTTTAAATTGGAATCTACAGGCTAATCTGTCATATTCATGATACACCATATGCTCTTAAAGAATAAACCTCTCCATATGCTAGATACTTAGATATTACCCCATGATTAGAAACTATTCTTAAACTTCACACAAAAGTATTAATTCTTTATGGTTTATTTTATTATTTTAAAATAATACAAACATTTTTTGGAGTAAAAAGACACATTCCCACTAGGTTTTACTAAATCTAAATTAATTTAGATTAATGATTAATCTAAAATTAATCATTAAATCCATTGAGGTTAGCGTTTGGAGAACAAGGTGTCCCATCAGTTGACTGAGAATGCACATTGAATAGGGTCTAGGGTGGCAACATAGGATTGTTGAGACAATAGGGGACTCGTAGTTCATTCTAGTGGATGAGGTTGGTGCCTTTTGGTACAATTTACACAGTTGTTCCTGTTGATTTGAACAGTGGGATCCGGTCACCCACTAAAATGTTGCAACTCATGCTCAGACTGCTAGTTTGGAGTTTGCAAGTCTTCAGCTTCTTTAACTTATTTTAATGTATTTCTTTTAATCTCCAGGGCCATGCAAGTAATTCATCCCTCTCATTTAAATGACAACAACAAGAGTAAAAATACAACTGATTTACCAAGCAGTTGCTAAAGTGCCAGTTAAGTGCTCTGTTTAACATAACTCTTTTAATTCTATGATGAAGGAATTGTTCTTATTCCCATCTTATAATTATATTACACTTTTCGATTTTAGGCAAAAAGAGATAAAGTAAGTTTACATAGTGATGGATCAAGGATTTAAGTCCTGGCATTGTCTCTGTACTTATTTGCTATGACATAGTGTTTCTCTACGGAAGGTAAGATCAAAAGGGACCAAAGAATCCAAACCTTCAGAGGTGAGTGACCTCTCTTAGGTTCAAGTTATGCATTTAGATTGTAAAACTCCTAATAAGTTGTGGTTAACTTCCCCACCTCTTTGCTCCTGGATCAGCTGTCAAATCATTTGCAGGATTTTCATCATTGAATCTGGTCATCTTTCAATTCTTTGTCTGCTTCTGTTATCACAACCAAAGCCCCACTAGTCACATTCCATTATTTGTCCTGCTTTCTTATCTGGCATTCATAGAGAACTCATTACTCACATTCTCCACCATCCCTATTTCTGATTTGATTTTCTCCTAGGTGAATTCTACTCTTTATGATCTTAAATGTGGGTTTTAATTCTCATAAATTGAGTTTTCTGGGACTGATTTTTTTTGTGTCACTCAGCTTCTTTATACTTAGTTTATTGTTTTCAAAACTCATCCCGTGGTCTTTAATTCTTGACTCTTAGTGGCTTCTTCCAAGTATCATAAAGGGCACATCCTCTCATACAGTATTCAGTTCTGTACGAGTCTACCTAGTTCTTAGAATTTCCTATGATTCCCCTAAGTGAAGGACCTTCTCCTGAGGAAGGGAAGGCTGTTCCCACAGTGTCCAGCAATGGAAGAGTAAGTGAGGTATTCACTGGTGGAAGAAAAGAAAGTCATGGGCTCTTTTCTCACTTCATCTTTCTTCTTTCCATCTGAAAGATAATATTCAGAATCTTATATTCCCAAATAAACACATCTGAGTATTATTTTCATTTGGGCGCAGAGACATTGGTTACTCATTCACTGAAATGCCAGCAATACGTGTGACTTAAATATAAAACCTTTATTCTCTGATGGAGAATAGAATGAAAGGTAGATTTTATTTTACAAATGGTACAAATAATCAGTGGAGAGCTGGCAAGAGTGAGAGGAGAAGGGGAGGATTCTTAAAGCTAAGTCTTCAAAATTATTGGCATCAGATCTGCTATTTTGCTGCCACCAATATTCTCCCTCCCCCACACCACTTTACAACCCAGATTGTTAGCCCCAAAACTTCCTAGCCAGTCATTGGTCCAGATTGTTAGCCCCGCCCAAACTTCCTGGCCAACCATTGGTCTGTTGCTATTAGCCCGGGAAATTCCACTACTTAAGAATAGCTCCCCACCATTCTCTCCCTCCCTCACTTTCACTCCTGCACACGCTCTTGCTTTCCCTCTGTTGCTCTCTCTCTGTCTCTCTCCTCCTCACTCTTGCTCCTCTCTTTCTCTCTCTCCTTTTCTCTCTTTCTCACCCTGTACACACACACACACACTCTGCCTGTCTGCTTAATATGATCTCTTGCATCCGTTCCTTATCCGGAGTGGTTTCTGGGTGCTTTCAAAAATCCCCTCAGAAGAACACTATTGTCTCTGCACTGTGGACAGTAGAGTCTAAATCCCTTTGCCTGGTATTCAAATCTGAATTCTGCAATCTGTATTCTGTCGGCTTTTGCGATCATCTCTTACTGCCACGCCACCTGCTGTGAACCCTGGACTAAAGACAACACAGTCTACTTGGTTGAATTTGGCAGTAAATATTGTGCTCTCCCACCCTAGGTCTTTGTTCCCATTATCCCTATCCAGTGTGTTCTTCCCTCCTGCCAGAGTCTGCTCATCTTCCAAGTTCCAGCTCGGATGCTGTGCTTGGGCTCTGCAGCCAGGATTCAGGTGTACATGCTCTATAAAGCTCCAGGTCAGATGCTGCCTTGCATTGCAGCTCTCTGGGTTCTTATCTCTTCCACTTGAATGCTTTTCCTGTGCTGACAAAGGCCCCACATTGTAGTCACATTTTCCGAAGGTCCAACAAACTGACTTGCACAGAGTAGGGTCACAATGAATAGATTATTTGATTGAAAAGAAGGTTATAGCAAGCAAGAAAATGAAAGCCGAGGAGAAGAGATGGTGATCAAACAGAGAAAATAGACATGACAGACAGAAAAAGAAAAAGGCAGGGAGATAGGGAAGAGCGAGACAGCCATCACTTTCTTTAATTCAGAGATAAACTCCCCGCACCCCCCGAAATGCTTGTTAGAATTTCAGTGCCTCCAACAATGGGGAAAAGAGCTGTTTGCTTTTATTTATAAATTTCAAAGCTTATGTTTAAAATAAACATTTATTTTCCCATGGAATGCCCACAGATTTTGTATTGTGTCAAAGAATGTGTTTGGGCTTTTAAAAAGCATTTTGGAAATACCAGGGCAGCTATCAATTTTCCAGCTATTCCTGTGAGTCTCTTTGACATTCATGTTCTATCATTTTTGCCTAATCTTTGTTATTTGAGAGATTAAGGCTGTCTCATTTCAAAATACCTGAAAGATTATATTGGAGACCAGCATTTGTTTCATTATGTGTCCATTTTTTTTCCAAACCAAATCTATCATTTTCTCAAATTGAATCCTTTCTATTTCTTGTTCTCATTGCTTGATGGTGGGTTTTTCTTAGAAGAAACCAAAACTAAGAGTCAAGAACACACACAGAGAAGAAATGAGTTTCTCCTTGTTCACAGCTCTTAAGCTGTTCCTATTAATCCTGCAGCTTCTTCTGAGCTCCACCATCTCCTGTGTCTGCTACAGTTTAGACTGTGGGTTGCTATGTTGCTGCTCATTCAGCAGCCAAAGGAAACAGCTCTTCTCCAGCAAAAGGCAATGAAGGCTAAACCTGATTTCTAGGGTATTTTCTACTTTTGCTTACTCTGAGATTCTAGTTAGTAAGCGGTTTAAAGGATTCCAGACCCTTTGCCATATAGGCCTTTGCTCAGATAGTGTAGAGTTACTTGGCGCCTTCTTGCATTGACCTCTTCCTTTTATGAGAATGGGTTCCCACACTTTTCATCTGAGTCCACAGCATGGTAGGCTGGATCCCCTGGCTGAATCTGGAATGTTCCTGGCACCATGTTTCTTTCCTCACTACCAATGGAGGTTGGTCCTCATGGAGAGGAAAGTGGGTCCAGGAGCTCCTGGGGAATCCCCTGGGAATGATGTACTGTAGCAGAACCTTCCAGCTTTAGTTCAGGATGAAATCCCTGCATTACTGAAAATATTGGCTTTAAAAAGCCAAATTAGAATGTGAGAATACAGCAATGAATATCTCAGGTGGAAGAACCAGCAAATGAAAAGGCCCAGAAGCAAGAAAGAAAGAACAAGGTGTGTGATATGTGGAAGTAGAGAGAGATGATCTAATTAGAAAGGTGTTTTTAATTTTTAAATTTTTTTTTATTTTAAGGTTCTTGGACTTTGTGGATCAGTAATTCAGACAGGGCCCAGCAGGATGTCTTGGCTCTATTCCACAATGTCTTGGCAGGGGTGAGGATGGAGCTACTCGTGGAGAGACTGGAAAGTTGGAGGTGACTCAGAAGCTAAGTATCACCTGCAGACGTCTTGCATGTGACTATTGCCTGGTATGGCGTACATTTGTTTGGAGAAAGGAGTAGCCTTCTCCTTCTGCTCAGCAACTGGCTAAGACTCTAGCTAGGGCTGTCTGGCATAGCACCCGGACAAAGCCTCTCTATATTACCTGGGCTTCCTCACAGCATGGTGGCTAGGTTTCAAAAGTAATGTCCCAATGGGCAGGAAGGAGAAGCTGCCACTTTGTCAGTTTTACTATATTTTATCAATTAAGCAGTTAAAAAAGAAAAAAAAAAAGCTCAGATTCAAAGTGGATGGACTGTAGGCACTATACTTTGGTGGGAGGAGTAATGAAGAATTTGAAACCATTTTTAAAGTAGACACGTGCTAATTAGAAATATATGCCCCCACCAGTCAGATATATTCCTTTAGGAAAGGAAAGGCTACTCCTTTCTCCAAACAGATGTACGCCATACCAGGCAACACTGGCTGGCTTCAGCGCCTCTCAATGATTTATTTGGGAGTCTTGGCAAAGTTCACAACTTACACAACCATACACAGAGGCCCTGGGCTTAGAAAATCCTGGGTACTCACTTTTCCTCCACTGTTCCTCAGAACCAAAAGGAAAATGACCTTTTTTTGTCATTCAGCTTCTTCCTTTGCTCCCAACATCTCTATCTTCTCTTTGTGATTAAGTCCACTTAATTAAAAATTACTTTTGTTACATAGCTTGTACTGGCCATTGGCTTTCTTTGGTTGGTCATTTAAAAAAGGACTTCACATTGTCTGTCTCTGAATATTCTCTGGTCTGTTTGACCCTTCCTAGTCCTCATCTTTTCCTAGAGTATATGCCAAACAATTCAAGTAAGAGGTATTGTTTTTAAAAGACCCAATTTTAATGACTTGTGTTTTCAGTTTTGGAATCATTTTTGGGGGGGCGGGTACTGAGTAATTTTAGAGTTTTTTCTCCTAAAGTCTTCCAAAGTTTAAATGTTTCTCATTTGAAGAAGTTTTTTTAAAAATTTGTTTAATTTTAATCCAATCTCATATTTAAATCTTCCCCTGGTTCTTTCCTGAAGCAATTGGCATTAAAAGAAAGGGAATGAGGAAATGAACAAGAAGTAGTTGCTGAGATAAAATTAACTGAGCTATAAATAGGTGAAGAATGGAAATATGGGTTAGGATAATATGTGCATGACCCTCCTGGGGATCCTGTCACCACTGATGAAGAGGGTCAGGGACAGAACAAGATCCCCGACCAGCCACCAGTTTATTCAGTTAGCTAAAGACAGCTTGATACTGCACAGATGGACACGGAGGTGAGAGGGATGGGAATGGGGACAGTACTTGGGGATACTCATATAAATGATGTATTTTAAAATAGTCTCCAGGGAGGGATTGATTAGCAGTACTACATTCTATATATTTATTCTCTGGCTTATCTCTTGATGGTAAGTCATCCAAAATCTGGAATTGAGTCAGATACTTATTTTATATATGCCACTATTCAGCCAATGTCAGACCTGTGAAAAGACTGCATTGAACCAAATGTGTCCCCCCAAATGCATATATGAAACCCCAATCCCAGTGTGATGATAGGATTTGGAGGTGGGGACTTTGGAGAATAATTAGGTCCTGAGAGTAAAGCCCTCATTAATGGGATTGCTGCCGGGCATGATTTGGATACGAGGTGTCCTCCAAAAGCAGGAATGTTCGGAGGTGAAATGATTATATTGTGAGAACTGTAACTCAATCAGTCTGTCCCGGTTTGAATGGACTGACTGGGTGGTTAACTGCAGGCAGGTGGGGTGTGGCTGGAGGAGGTGGTCACTGGGGGCTTGCCCTGGAAGGCTTTATCTTTCCTGTGGCCCCTTAACCCCCCCCCCCACTCTCTCTCTCCCTCCCTCTCTCTCTCTCTCTCTCTCTCTCTCTCTCTCTCTCTCTCTCTCTCTCTCTGGCTGCTATGAATGGAGCCGCTTTCTTCTACCACACCCTTCTGTTCTACTGTTCTGCCTCGCCGGGGCCCACAGCAAAGGGCTTGGCCTACCATGGACTAAACCTCTGAAACCATAAGCTAAAATAAACGTTCCCTCCTCTAAGTTGCTCTTGTTGGGTATTTTGGTCACAGCCATGAAAAGCTGACTAACACACTGCCTTTATAAGAGGCCAGAGGAATAGCTAGTGCTCTTTCCACACCCATGTGAGGATATAAGGAAAAGTTGACCACCCACAACCTGAAAAAGGGCTTTGGCCAGAACCCAGATTATGTTGGCACCCTGATATTGGATTTCTGACCCCCAGAACTGCAGGGGTCAGAAATCCAGTTTATTATTTTAGCCACCGGTCTATCATAATTTGTTACAGCAACTCAAACCAACTTGACAAACTGATTTCTAACCAGTGGCCTTGGGACCAAAGTGTTCGCCCATATTCCTCAGTGGTCCCATGTTGCTTCTCTCTCTTTTGTAGATTAGGAGATCTTGTTCAGTGTGATGAGAGGATGTGAAGAGAGGGAAAAATGATTTTAGGAGTCAAACATATAAAATCTGGCTTCAGGTTATCTGAGGATATCTTATTCAAGTTGTAAAAACGTGAAAGTATTTTAGACATTGATTCTAACTAAATTCATTGCATTTACTATATATTAATTGTAAAGGACTATTTTTAAAGCAAATAGAAAATTTGTGCAGATAACATTTCATGTTCCTCAATGCTGACTTTTAGAAAATCTAAAGTGAAATCAGAGAGACCTAGCATTTTAAATGGGCACACTGGGATTCAAACTAAGTGTTCTAGTTTAGTGAATCCTGTGGCCAAATTTTAGTTTCCTGCAGGTGGTTCAGTTTCTTCTCAGTCCAGAGAATCACTGCCTTCCTGCTCTGCTCGTCTCTCTAGAGCATGAGGAGGAAGAAGAATGTGGGGATCAGGGTCTGGGGTTGGCAGTCAGGTGATCATCAAAGTTGTCTTGCTCTGGACGCCTAAGGGTTGCTGAAGGGGAGACAAAATCCCAGTCTTGTTTAAACTGCCTTTCTCTGTGGGTTTCAGTACATGACCTCTCTTCCTTTAATCCACACGGAAGAGTGTAATACACTGTTAGATTATTTGACCACCACATGACTACCCTAATGGTTCCATTTTGATTCTTCTATACCTTTTTTAAAGGAACCCATTTAAAGAAAGGTGAAAAAGACTGATTTTTAAAGCTCCTCTCTACTTTTCAATTGGCTGCACCATTATCCAGTTGGGTTAAAAGCACTTCTCGAGGGGTAAGGTAGAGTATCACACTGTATCACATACACTCGAGCCACCATTATTTTGTGTTCCATTATGAAGGGAGAAAAACTCAATCGTAAGGCATCAGATCCCATCAATTGTAAGGATCATTCTGACTTCAGATATTATAGGCAAAAAGTATGCCTTAAAAATAATAAAATAAAGCATATATATTTGGAATTTTATCACTATATATTCATGTAATTTTACATAAATACAGACCATTCATTCCTCGTTTTTGCCTACCACCATTGCTATATATTCTTTCTCCCTCTCACATAATTACATTGCATATGTATGTTTGGTAAACTTATGTAATATAGTATGTATAAGTATATATTATAGATATGCATGTTTGTCTCCATGATCATAAAATCATCTGAAAACATATACACACATATCTATGTAAAAATATAAAGGATTTAAAAAGTTTTATTATTGATTTATAATGATGCGTTTTTCAGAAACATGAATACCGTATTGTCTTTATAGTGAGTTTTGCTATCTGGTGAAGCATTCAAAATATCTTTTGGAAACTCTTTACCCCCAATTGGCAGAGCTGTAATTCAACCCTTTTGTTGGTTGTGTAATATTTCAGGATGAACCTGATTGATGTGCCTCTACTTCATTTCTATTTTGTTATTCTTGATTTGTATAAGCAGTAAACATTCCGTACCATGGCCTTATGTATTTCAGTTCATATTTCTTTGGCTAGATTCCCAGGAGAGTAAATTTTGGGGGGCAAGGATATGCACATTTTTATTTTTGATGCATGTAGACAGATTGTTTCTCACAAAGGGTTTTACAATTCACGTTTCCATTTTAAAACATTTTTTACCCATGTGCACATTTTTGCTCACTTTAAGAAATGTGAAATGGATATGTTAGCACCAACAGAGGTGACTGCCAAGCTACTGGGCATTAAGGATATTTCACTTCAAATTTATATTTTCTCCACTACTGCTAACATTAACATCTTTGAAAATTCTGGCTATTTATATCACCTCTTCTATGAATTTTCTCCTTCTGTTGTTTTCCCATGGGGAAAAACAGTTCATCTCCTTGTTAAGTTGTTGCGATGTTTCATATACACATCATGACTGGACTCTTTTTCCTTTCTCCAGCAATTTATTTTTTTTCAAATTTGTTGTTTATTGGATTTGTTTAGGATAAGTTTTGCCATTTGGGGTTGGGGTTGTGGCTCAATGGTAGAGTGCTTGCCTAGGCACTGGGTTTGATCCTCAGCACCACATAAAAATAAATACATAAAATTAAGGTATTGTGTTCATCTACAACTAAAAAATAAATATTTTAAATAAAGTATAATTTTTACTTAGCCAAATATGTCTACCTTATTTTTTATAGGATGTGATTTTCCAGTTTGAATAAGGTTGGTCTCCCTTCCCCTTAACACACAACCTCCTAGGTTTTCTTAAAATATTGTTGTTTAACTGATGAGCGTTTTATTTTTTTGTTTACATCTTAAATACATATAAAGTTTGTTTTGTTATATGGCATGAAGATGGTAGTCCAGATAGTTTTTTTTTCCAAATGGGTGACCAGGATAATTCACTAAGTGTTCATTTTCTTATCCAACAAAATGAAATGATGACCTTGTTTTGTTTTAAATCCTCATATATTAGCATTGCATTCTTGATTTTCTATCATGTTAAAATGATCTGATTTTCTATTTCTTAGTATTATATTTTCATGATAGTGTGTTTTGATATCTGATAAAACAATTCTCTTATTATTATATATCCTTTTCTCCTCTGTTCTTAGATAATTATCATCTCATATAAAATACTATCTTTATAGCCAAAAAAAATTTAAATGACATATTTGAACTCTAACTGAAGTTGCTCTAAAACTGTATAGATACAGAAATAGATATTGATATAGACAATTTCATAGTAGCAAGTCTTTCTTTCCAACAACTTGGGTCAATTTTTTAAGTGAGATAGAACTAGTATTTTCTTCTATCTTATCACAATTTACTGTAACCATAAATCTAGATTCAACTAGTGACCTTTCCTTCATTTTCTAGGGCTTGGAATAGAACTAGCATTATCTGTTCTTCCTAACATTTTAAAACGTGCTAATGTTTCGGTAATCTCAGTGCTGGTGAGATGCTAATGTACCTGGGAGCTAAGAATGGATGCACTTTTAACAATTTCATCAAACATGCCAGTGGTGCCTCAGTTGAAAAACACTGGGTTTAAGGACCTGTCAGTTCTCAGTGCTTCTCTCTAATGCTAGGGTTTTAAAAATTTTCATTTTGTTTGTTTGTTTTTCAAATCTCTGTACTAATAGATCTCTTTCTCTTGGGCCCTGATAGTGATTTTGGTGGTGGTGGTGGGAATCCCTTAGTTTTGAATGGTTTAAAAGTATTCTTTTTCATTGCTTCCAGATAGTTTGTTATTTCTCTTTTGATTTCTAATTCGATCCAACAGTTTCCCCAAAGTGTCCTAATTCCCTAGTAGTTTTTCTTGTTTGTGTGTATGAAGTTTTTTTTTTTATTATTTATTTCTAATTGTATCAGTCTATAAATAGAGAACTTAGCATGTATTTCTAAAAAAAAATATTTAAAAAATATATAAATTTTCTTTGTGGTTGGGTATATAATTAATTTTACAGGTGATCCATGGGTCATTTCTCTGAAAACACACACATACACACAAGGAATATATTCTATTTGAGAATTTACCCATGTGTACATTTTTGCTCACTTTAAGAAATGTGAAATGGATACGTTAGCACCAACAGAGGTGACTGCCAAGCTACTGGGCATTAAAGATATTTCACTTTAAATTTATATTTTCTCCACCACTGGTAACATTAACATCTTTGAAAATTCTGGCTATTTGAGAATTTATAGATAATCTTAGTTGGATAGAGCAGCCATAGCACAGCACCACAGGCTTGGGTTTAAACAACAGAAAAGTATTTTCTCCCAGTTACAGAAACTAGAATTTCAAGATCAAAGTGCTGGCGACTTTGCTTTCTTCCGAGGCTTCTCTTCTCCACCTTCAGCTGGCTGCCTTCTCCAAGTCTTTCCTGGTCTTTCCTCTGGACTTTTCATCATGTCTCCTTGTGTTTGAATTTCCTCTTAAAAGGATACACGTCAGATTGGCTTAGGACCCTCCCTCCTGGGCTCATTTTAATTTACATAGACTCATAGCTTGAAGGACAGGGGATTAAGGTTTCAACATGAATTTAGTGGGGAGGGCACTATTCAGCACTTAACAGATTATTAAGGAAAGTTTATAAATCACCCTATATAATTTCTCTCTGACCTTATTTTTGTGAACTGAATTGTGTAATGTTCAAAAAGATATTGGTGCTTAAAACCAAAATTCTATTTTTATCAAGGTCTCACTTTTCTAATTTTTGTTTTTTATATTTAGCTACTATTTTATTCATGTATATTTATAAAATTGTATATGTAATATCTTAGAAATATATACCATATCTTCTTAATCTATGCTTTCTCAAAACCTGATGACCCTCTATTTCCTGATTAGGGCTTCTAACATTAATTCCACCTCACCACATATTAACATTACCTTTGCTGTCATTCTTGCATTATGCATTTGTTGTTGACTTTTCTTAATCACTTTGTGGTATGATTGTTTTTTTTTTAATTTGCATAAATGAAGATTTTCTTCCTTAGTTCAATTGGAGAATTTCTTGCAATTGGAGAATTCAATCTATTTGTTATCAGTGTAATGACCTGAATTTATTCTTCTTATCTTACTTTATGATTTTTTTTTCAAACTAGGGATTGAACCCAGGGTTGCTTAACCACTGAGCCACATCCCCAGCCCATTTTTGTATTTTATTTAGCGATAGGGTCTCAATGAATTGCTGAGGGCCTCCCTAAAATTGTTGAGGCTGGCAGAATCCTCCCGTCTCAGCCTCCCGAGCAGCTGGGATTACAGGTGCCTGGCTTACTTTATGATTTATATTGTTGTTCTTCTTTCCCCTTATCCTAATATTAGTTGTTTTGGGCATTTCATTCTTCCTCTTGTTTATCTAGAAAATCTACTATATTATTTTTACTAATGGTTATCTTTCTTTTCCCTGAATTTACCACATACCATGTGTTTCCACCACTTACTTCACCCCAAAAAGTAATCCTTAGCACACAGTCTACCCTGTTATTCCCTCTCTCCCTGTTTAGGGTCTTGCTGTCCTTCTGCTCACTGATTGGTCTTGTTAATGTTATTTTATCATCCTCAAGGACCAAGAGCCAAGGATAAAAAGTCAGATGTCTGTCTGATTATTTTTCCTTTGTGGTAACTTGTTTTTGCTTCTGTCTGTAAATTCATTAGAATTCCTCTTTAGAATCTATGAAGTTTTGTGCCTCTCTTTTCTTAGTCTGTGCTTGAACTTTGTCCACTTACCATACAGACATTAGTCTACAGAGAAAAATCTCTCTGTTGTTTGTTTAAACATTATATCTTTGCCACCTCTTCTACCCTTCTTTTGGGAGAGAAAAAAAAAAAGCTAAATTTTTGGCTTTGCCTCCAAATTTCACTTTTTTCCCCTGCTTAATGGTGGCTATAATTCTGAGAACTGCATCTTTAGGTGATTTTGTCTCTGTGTGAACATCATAGAGTGGACTTAGAGTGGACTAAACTTAGGTTGAGTAGCCTAAACCTAGGTGGTATAGGCTACTGCCCACCTAGGCTGTGTGGTATATATGCATATGGGATATTCCATTGTTCCTAAGTCCATGTTGAAAAAAACAATGCGAGATTAAATAAAATACCAGGGTAACAATATGATCAAGAGACACAAGCAGGAGATGTATGGTGTGACTGCAGACACACTATGACATTTGTTTTCCCTAACAATTCTGTTTTCTCTGAATGCTCATCTTCTCCCTGGCTTTATTATGATGATGATTTTTTAATTTCATTCATTCATTCTTCATTTCTTGGTATTCTTATTGGGGTTCAGGTATGCTCATTAGATATCTGAATTAACTGAGGTCAGGAAGTGATAGAAAACCACATGGTCTCTTCACTGTGGACAGGTAGTTATAGCCACATGCACACCGTCAGCCTCCCAGGATGCTGCCTTCCCAGAAAGAAGCTGGAGACAGGGGGAACCAGGTCCACTTACTTAGGTACTTTTCATTCACTACTCTCTGGATTCTTGTCTAAGGAGTCCAGGCTTGCTCTTTGAGATTGATCTCCTGTAGCCTCTTGCTCATCTTGCCTGGTGTAGAAAACTTGAGCCACTTCCTCTCTAGGACCTCATTCAGAGGAAGGCTTCACTTTCACTCTTCCGGCCTTTGGCCTGATGGAAGCAGGTGACCACAGCTGGAAGTGCAGCTGTAGCAAACCTCAGCAGGGCTGCTGTATTTTGCGAACCTCCACAAGGCCCATTTTAGAATGGTTACAAGATAAATCAGAAAACCCTTAGCAAAATCCAGAGTTTCCTGACCTTTTCAATCAGGAGAAGTAATCAGTCTAGGCTAGGCTGGTTCTTTGACTTAATGCACAATGGCAATGAGAGCTTAAATGCCAAATGATGTTTTTTCTTTCACATGTGTGAGACTGAGGAACATTTATTGTAAAAGTTAAACAGAGTGACAGCTTGCTTTGGCTGATGTGTAAGAGTTCTTGACTGGGCTGCTTTCCTTTCTTCCATAATAAGTAGTTAATAGAAATTCACTGACCTGCAGTGCAGACTTAATTTATTGCGTATATCAAGTTGATTTAACAGGAATGGAATGTGGTAGAACAATAGTTTCCCTCTCTCCCCACCTCTTGGTGATACCCCGATATTCATTTGGAAAGAAAATCAGATTTAACACCATGTGGAACCTTTGTGATTTTGAATAATTGGGCTATGTTTGAGGGGGAAAAAAGTATTTAATCAATGGCCATCATCTATTTATTTGAAACACTGTTGGGTTCCGGGAGGTGGTTATTTGTCTTTAAAATTTTCACTTATAGAAAGGACTGAAGTGACTCAGTACACTGTGTACTTTGCACTGTACAAAGGAAAACCCGAAACTCCTGAATTGCTTCTTTCTTTCATGGCATGTTCTCTATTTAGAAAAGCCTTAATTAATTTTGTGTGAAAGCAGACGGTCAGAGGATTTTAGGGAGCTGGAAAACATCTTGAATTCCCTCCTGCTTGCAAAGCGGGGAAAGTGAAAACGGTAAACTGATTAAAGGAAGTTGTCTTGAAGCCTACCATTCTAATGAGATGTAAATAACAACAGCAACAAATCTGGATCATTTAAGAAAGTTTGCACAGGGTTTTTTTTTTTTTTTTTTCTTCATTTGAAATGCATTTTTTCTCCCAACTTTGTTCTCTTGAGACATCAGCCATTTAAAAGCATGATATTGGAACCAGCCCAGCATCACTTTTAATTAGCACAGAAATGCTAATTATACTTTTTCCGTGTGATGCTTAATGCTGGCTGTCAGGCCACTGCATTTTTCACAACAGCAGCAGCGAGGTGCATGATCACCAGACCCACTTTAAGATGGCGAAGACCAAGACATCCAAACTGATCATTATTTTTAAACTACAGGGTTTGCTAGAAGGTGCATGAGAATAATGGCATCAAAGAGAAAAAATGGGCTTTTTATTCCCTAGACACAAGCATAATTTCTCAAATTATTCAATATTAGTAGTTTGTGCAAATCAAGTTTCTTACCGTTGAATCACTGAAAATACACATAAAGCTCGATTTTGGAAGAAAGTTACTTTTTTGAAGTGGTCTTGTTTGGAAAGCAAATAGCTGTCCTCTCTCCATTTGACAGGTTTAGGGTTTTGCATTGTAGATTTACTTAAGCCTATCCATGTTCTTGGTGTGATACATTTTTTAAGATGCTAGTTCTAGAAATGAAGTGGCTACAATTTTTCAGTAAATTCTATTGCCAAGTATAAATTTAATTGTTAATTTTGCTACTGAAGACAATTTGACTTAAGTCCTACCATTTCTCAAATACATAACCTGCCTCCCTACCCCCAAAACAGAACAAAATGCAACCAAGTACAAAATCTAAAATTTAGATCTTATCGATATTTGTATCAGAAGTAGGATAAGAGTCTAAATGGTGCTTGAGGTCGATACTCATCATATAATTCGGGGATTCTATGTAACCAAAGGGATTAATTCTATAGTAAATTACTTTTTCAAAAACACATCAATGTAGTGAGCCCTACAGTCATCTAGAAACCTGCAAGGAAAAAATTGAAGAAAACTCTATTTTGGAAGGTCAAATTTTTTTTTTTTCTCCATCTCCAGTAAATCTTCTGTAATTTTAAATCACTTCCACAAAATGCTAAATTATATTTTTTAAAGTCTGAATTGTAAAATATCGATATCGATTTTGATCACTCTTGGCACATGCAGCCGGTTGCGCAATGGAAATAGCCACCGCGCAGCAGCGACGACTGTAACGTTTATGGTCTGCCTACGATGGCGGCCCTGGCGCTGAGCCACGTGCTCTGCCTCCTAACCACACCAGGAAGGGCCACTCTCGTCTCCGTTGTGTGGTGGAGGAAATAGGCTGCGGATGTTCTGGGACTTCTCCAGGCTTCACGGCTGGAAAAGGCGGCAAGGGTGGTTCATTGCTTCATCTGCCCGGGACTCCAGTCTTCTGTGAACCCTGGGCTGTAGGATGGAGTTTATGTGCTCTTAGCAATACAGTAAAAATCCTGGAAGAGCTTTTTCTCCCTCTGAAATCAGGCTTACTATGACCCCACGCGGGTGTGCCTCAAGTGTAACCTAATGACCTGTCCTCACAATCATCCTCCGTGGTAGCTACTGTCATTGCCAGCCTGCCCAGTTTACAGTAGGCAACACCAAGGGACAATGTGAGCCACTTACCCAAGGGCTCTAAACAGAGCCAGAACAGAACTGGGATTCCAAGCCAGGGAGCCTCTCTCCAGAGGTTGTCCTCTTTCCTTTTAACTCCAGAGGCCTTTTGTTGTTGTTGTTTTGTTTTTATTTATTTATTTTTTATTTTTACAGACTGCATTTTGATTCACTATACACAAATGGGGTACAACTTTTCATTTCTATGGTTGTACACAATGTAGATTCACACCATTCGTGTAATCATACATGTACATAGGTAATACTGTCTGTCTCATTCTGTTATCTTTCCCAGAGGCCTTTTGTCAATCTTCCTGTCTGTAAAATGGACACAATGTCTGCCTTGTTTACAGGGTAAGGAGTGATAGGTGAGGTCATGAATGTGAAACTGCTTTTAAGAAAAGCAAAACAGAACTATGGAACCAATCTAGATGCCCTTCAATAAATGGGTGGATAAAGAAAATGTAAAATAACATTTATTATCATGAAATTGGAAAATTGAGTGGCTTGGGGTGAGGCTCAGTGGGAGAGTGAATTGTAAAATTTTAGAAAAGAAGTATACCTTGTGTGTGCAAGACCCCAGGCTTAATCCCCAGCATTAAAAAAATAAGTTTCCAAAATTGAGATTTATTTGGTGAATAGATCTCTCTCCCAATTCTTAAAAAAAGAAAATTGACATTAGCTTCCAAAGAAAGGGGGATAAAAATAAGGTTAATAGGAAAATTAAGTTTAAGCAAAGGAAAAAGACAGGAAAATGAATGTCTAAATTCCCAAGACAAAGGTGAAATCAAGCTACATACTTTTATTGATTAAAAAATACAGGGCTGGGAATATAGCTCAGTTGGTAGGGTGCTTACCTCGCAAGCACAAGGCTCTGGGTTCAATCCCCAGCACTGCCAAAAAAAAAAAAAAAAAAAAAAATACAGTACTTTCTTAGAAGAGAGAATTTTTTTCTCCCTACCATTACATTTTAAAAGAAATTTCTCATCTTGGAACTTATGGAGTGATGATCAGTAGTTCCACTGAGTAAGCAATTTGATTGATTAGAATATCATCATTTTTGCTTTTTCTTTTTTCCTTGTCATAGTAGAGGTATTGGGGAGCCATGGATTCTTCAAATTTGGTCAACAGGAGGGAAAAATGTTGTAGAATATAAGGATATAGATAATTTTAGACTAGATGATTAGTTCTTCAATTATAAAAAGCTGAATATATTTCAAAAGAAGATTCCCCTAAGTACACCAAATAGATTGGTGATGCTGCTGACCAGCAGGTCCTTGAACGCTGACAAGCGTGCGTTGTGAGGTGGGGATGCCTGGATGCGATTTCTGTTCCTGGGCTCAATTTTAAATAAGACACAGCATGTTAGTGCAGAGAATGGATGAGAATATAGGTAACAGAAACATACATGCATTGTAGACTATTTAGAAAATATTTAGAAAAATATTTTTAAAAGTTGCCATCAGTTGAATTACCATCATTGTTACTTTCAGGCACGTATTTCTTTCTGTCTCTCACTCTCCTCATCTCGCTCTGTAAGTAGATATAGGTATAGAAGTGACTTAACTATGACACAGACATGATATAGATACAGGCATGTATTCACACCTTCACAGGTTCAGAGAGGTTATGTACTTTTCCCAAGGTCCCAGGACTAGTGGCAAAGATGAAGCTCAAGCCTGTTTCTGTCTCATACGGAGGTCCATTGTCTTCGTCACTATTCTACGCTTAGAATATGTCAATTTCTCAGACACAGAGTATTTTACGAAGGTAGAAGCAAGCATTACTTAGCACTTGGTACCCTGCGCCCCCCTCCCCAGTCACCTTCTCTTGAGAGCTGTGTCTCAGATCATTAATATTTTTCTAAAACATGATTTTTGATATTAATATTCTATCATAGATCATCATTTATTTCAACATTCCATTATCTTAAATCTTTAGTTTTCCAGTGTTCACTAGGTGTCACTCATTGCTGGTCAAGGAGAGGGTGATAGGCTGTGTTAGCATGTGTCAGGGAAGGCTTTATGAAGAGGAAGCCCTTGGGCTAGATCTCCAAGCACACAGGGGTCTTGACCAGTTGGACATGGAAGAGAGCAAACCTAAGAGAGGAAATAGCCTGGCAAGGCTGGAGAACTGAGAAATGATTAGTGCGACAATACAATGGTTAAGAGATTGGGCTTTGCTTTCAGGCGTACCCTGAGTTCCAAGAGTAGGAGCTTTAGTGCTTATTAACTGTGTGGCTTTGGGCGATTTCCTTAGCCTTTCCAAGCCTGGCTTTTCTTACCTGTGAAATGAAGATCGCAACAAGGTTGTCACGAGGGCACAGACGATTCTTTGTAAAGAACCTGATGCCTGAAAGAACTCAAGAAAATTAGTTCTCTTTTTGACTTAGTATGGTTATCAGCCACCTTAAGATAAGAAATGGGAAGTATTGAGAGCCAAAGCAGGACAAATCCTAGAGAATCTTAAATATCCTTTAAAAAGCTTGGTCTTGGGACTGTCTGTGGTCAGACCTGGATAGGAAGTACCATGAACAGCTTTGAATTGCAATATGATGTAGGGTAGAGGAGTCACAGTGAGGACTTGGAGTAGGTGACAAATGAGACCCATGTCAAAGACAGAGTCTGAGTGAACCTAAGTAATTCTTTGGATCAAGAGGTGAAGGGAGAAGGGGAGTCCAGGATGATTCAGAAGGTGTCTGATGGATCTGCCTGGACACTGATGGTGCTGGTCAGTATTTTTTCTTTTTCTTTTTGCCATCGAAAGAAATACCTGAGATAAATCAACTTAAAAGGAGGAAAGATCTATCTTGGCTCACAGTTTGGGAGGCTTCAGTTCATGGTTTCATGGGCGGTTGGCCTGTTGCTTTCAGGCTGACGTGACGCAGCACATCATGGCAGGAGCATGGGGAGGAGGAGACCCGCCCACTTCATGGCAGCTGGGAAGAAAAAGGAGAGGAGAAGGCTGAGTACCACTATCCTTTTTCAGGGCAAGCCCCAGCCACCTCGCTTCCACCCTCCAGGTCCCACTTCCCAAAGGTTCCACCACTCCTAATTGTGCCATCAGTTGGACTGAGCCCTTAGCACATGGGTGTGTGAGGACCCTCCAGATCCAAACTGTAAATCTAGTCCTTCCCACTGTTATTTTATTTATTTTATATTTTTGGGATTGGATAACTAGTCCTCCGCCATGCTCAGTCCATTCCCTGATCTCACTCACTCAACGTATATGCAGTGACCCAACAGTTCTGCATCCTGGCCCCAGTGACTGGGTCAGGGGAAGCACTGCATGCAGTGAACCCTACTAGACCAAAACTCGTACTGAAATTTTTAGGAAGACAACCTCATTAGAATTAAAGATGGGAGGATATAAGCTTGAGATACTCACTCTAGAAAGAAAGCAACGAAGCAGAAGAGCTGAGAAGGGAAAGAGAGCAGAAGAGCGATTTTATAAAATGACTTACTCATTCACAGAGGTGGGATTTCTTTATAGTCTTTGCAATTAAGTGAGTAAGTTATATTTTATGGTCAAGTCAAAGTCAAGTTGATTTTCTTTCACTTGCAACTCAGATTTCAATAATTTTCAGCAAATGTGGGAGATTCCCAGATTTTTGCCCTGGATGACTGGGTTACAACCAATATGTGAATCACAGAGTAGTTACCATTTTGAAAGAAAATGATGACTCTGATTTGCAGCAGGAGTCTTGATGACCCCGGGTGAACGTGAGCGGAGATGTGTGGCAGACATGAGATAAAAGACTCTAAACTTAAAATACAGATTGGAGACAGAGAAAGAGGTTTAGAACCATCAGCTTTTCTGGTGAGAAAGCAGTACCTCTTTTTGAAGTTCTCCTTTTGTTAGGCAAGGCTGCTCCCATGGCAGGCACCCAAGATATATTTGTAAACCATTGGAGAATGGCAAGCAAATCAACACCATGAGTAGGACTGTTGGGGGTGAGCGCACTTTTTTGTCTCATTGATGGTCACGTGAACAACACTATTCACATAACAGTAACTATGTTAGTCAACCTTTTCATTGCCGTGAAAAATAGACCTGATGAGAATGATTAGAAGAGGAAAAATTTATTTAGCTCACAGTTTCGGAGGTCTCAGTTCATAGATGGCTCACTCCATAGCTCTGGGCCCAAGATGAGGCAGAACATCATGGCAGAAGTCTGTGGTGGAAGAAGCAGCTCAGCATCTCCACTCACGAGGGACAAAATAAAGAACCCAAAGACATGCCCCAGAGACCCACTTTCTCTCACCACAGCCTGCCTACCTACAGTTGCCACCCAGTTAATCCATACCAGTGGATTAATGCAATGATTAGGTTAAGGTTCACACAACCCCATCATCTCACCTCTAAACTTTCTTGCATTGTCTTCCACCTGAGCTTTTGGGAAAAACCTCATATCCAAAACCTAACAAGTAACACCATCAGATAATTAAGATGTCAATTTTTCATCTCAAGGATGAGAAATAATATATTTAGAATATCATCTTGTGATTTATTTTTAGGGGGAGGGAGAGAAGAATACAATAATGCATATGCTGCTTTTATAAAGTAAGAAAGAACCAGGGTAGGTCTGACTGCTCTTAGGTTAGATGTAAACAGATGGGTTGGTAGAAAATAACATTTACAAATTTGGTGTTTTGTAATAAGGTAGCTACTGAAGTTGGAGAAAATGAACAGGTAATTCTTGCCCTCATTCCGAAGTGGAATTTCCACCTAGTGGTTATGGAAGGTGGGGCTCAGTACTTTTCAAATGTTGCTTCTGCATGTTTGGCATCTGAATCATCTGGGAAATATTTTAAATCCACAGGATTCTGGATTCTGCTTCCAAAGATTCTGACTCTGGAAATCTGTGTGTTTAGGAATCTATGGGTTTACTCCCAGGTGACCAGTGTTTGGCAGTGTTGGCCATGTGTGATTTGATGGCAGGAAGAAACACAGGTGCAGTCCCTTGTGTATCTGTCATTGGGCTGTTTGAAATCATTGGGTCTTTGTTTCCTTATTGGTAAATGGAGGTGCTTAAAGTGATGATCTTTGAGGCCCCTTCCTGCTCTGAACATACCTTCATTTATTTCTCCATACCAGTTTGTTTTTCT
The DNA here is from genome assembly GCF_902686455.1 of Sciurus vulgaris. Classification (NCBI taxonomy): domain Eukaryota; kingdom Metazoa; phylum Chordata; class Mammalia; order Rodentia; family Sciuridae; genus Sciurus; species Sciurus vulgaris. The sequence goes on from NC_136465.1 coordinate 157,279,272, forward strand.
GTTCTTCACATGTGACTCTTAATAAAGCACATCTCCAGCATCATAAAGGAGTTAAAAGAGAGAAAATTCAAACCAGTGTTTCAGCTGCCTTTGGGCTGCCGACAAGATGACAGTTTCAGGGGTGTCACAGTTTAGAGATCTGTAACAGTAATGATAGTGAGATATGTTGTATAAAATTCAATCCTTAAGCATGCACCGACCACTTAAAGTTATTTTCTATACACTTAAAATGATAAAATGGTGAGCAGGATGTTCTTTAACTTTCTGTTTTGTTATTGTGTATTGTGCTATTCCCAATGGAGAAAGCATAACATTTTCCCCTCTTTCTTTCCTTTGAAAATCAAGCTCATGCAAAGTGACAGGTTTAGAACATATTTCTAAATCAAAGCATGACCATTGTAGGACTTGATCATACAAGTTACTTCTCTAACTACCATTTATTTGTGCTAAAATTGGCTACATTCCTGATGATAATTCTGCAAGACAGCAGTAGGATATGACTTGCCTTCCCACTGTTTGATATAAATCTCCACTGATATGAATTGAGTTCAGCTGCAGTGAACTTAAATGCTAATGTTGAAAACATAAGGCAGCCTGCTGTTTCTTTTATACCAGAAAGTTTTAACTTTTATAGTCTTCTGAATTCCACCCTCCCCCCGACTTAGGTTAGATCAAATTAGAACCACTCCATTTCTGTCTGAAGGGTGAAATGTGCAAACTTGATTTACATAACTCAACATGAAAAAGGAAGAAAGAATTAATCATAAGGATGGACACACTGCTTTTGTCCTTGAATAATACCATAACAGATATGGGAAAATGGATGCCGAATAGTATTTATCAGGTAGCCAATCAACACTTGTGAAGCAATGGCTGTGCCCAGTTCTGTGTAAATCACTCTCGATTACAGAAAACAGCAATAGTCAAAATAATAATGGAGTTTACGGAATGCTTACTATATGCTGAGCATTGTAGTCAGCATTTTAATTTAGTTTATTATTTTATGGACTCCTCAAAACAATCCTATGAAGTAGGCACTTATTATTCTATCAGTTTTACTGATGGAGAAACTGAAATTCAGAGAGGTTTTTGAAAAGATTTCCCAGGGATTTGAGAAACCAGAATTCAAAGACAGATGTCCATTCTCTTGGCACCTGGATGTACACCTGCATTTAAGAAGTCTGCAGTCTAGTAGGAACATAAGGAATACAGCTCTTCTTGGGAAGGTCCTGCACTGTAAGGTACGCATAAGACAAATAGCATCAGGGGTCCTTCCTAATCATGCACAGTGTTGAGGGAGGTAGGGGATGATTCTGAAGGGGGCGTGACCTAGGTTAAATGTAAAAAGTGAGAATGGGAAAAAAGAATCAGTTTCATTGTGCACACTTCCATATTCATACCCTTCCTTCAAACTTACATGTGCACTTTTCTCATTTGACTTCTACCCTGAATCAGATTCCATCCTGGGTATCCCTAGTATCAGGTGTGTATAGAGTCTTACATATTCAATATGGCTGATGCTCTGACCTTGAAGGGGAGGGTGGAATGAATTAAGAGTGACGTGGCAGGTAGGGGCCATTGAAAGCATTATAAAATCGTGTGCTGCTGGGTGTGGTGGTGCATCTTGTAATCCCAGCAACTCAGGAGGCTAAGGCAGGAGGATTGCAAGTTTCAGCCCAACCAGGGCAATTTAGCAATTTAGGGAGATAATCTTTTTGAAAAGGTGGTGGGCAGTTTGCTGGAGATGTAGCTCAGTGGTAGAGTGCTTGCCCAGCACATCTGAGACCCTGGGTTCAATTTCCAGTACAGAAAAAAAAAAAAAAAAAAAAAAAAAATTAGGCTGTATCCCAAGTGGTTTGAGGGAATGACATTTCTCAGGTCTAGGTTTTTTTGGATGGGGAATGGCAGATAAATTGAAGGAGAGCAATACATGTGAGTGGCAATAGTGACTTAACCTTGAGCTGGGTTGGTATGAATTAGGCATGTTTGGAAGTGACTTAGAAATTGGAGCTATTTTCCAGTGGAAGATGTCATCATCTCTCTGACCCTGCCTCTGTCATAGTTCTAGTCATTTAATGTGCTGAGGCTGTAGACACTTCTGTTCTCTGTTTATTTGGCAGTACTCTGATAGTTGACTTGACTTTTTTGACCTCATTTTTTCTTCTTTTGCTTTTGTTTTTTTCCTTTTACCCAGTTTTCTCCTTGTCAGTCTATTACACCTCTTTTTAATCTACCTTTTTATCTCCTTCAGTTCTTTTTAACTACCCACGATGGAATTCCATGGAGCTGGTCTTAGGAATGCCTTCCCCCCTCAGTGTAGGGACTACTTTGTTTTTCTAGGTGATTTTATTGTCTCTGTGTTGCTGACTCACAAGTTTTGTCTCAGGATGTGATTTTCAGGCTGTGAGACCAGATGTCTATGTGACGAGTCCATTTGCCAACATACATCTTAAACTCAGCACATCAGAAATGGACTTGTCAGTTTTCCACGCTTCTACCACCTGGTCAAGATACCTCCTAGACGTACAATTGGAAAACCAAGATTATTCCTTGACCTCTCTCTTTTCTCAAATGCCCACATGCTATCTGTCAGGAGGTCCTACCAATTCTACCTTCTAATGCATCTTAGTGCTACCCTGTCCCTAACTCTCGTCCAAGCAGGATCATCTTTTAACCTCTGTGATTTTCCATTATATTTTCTGCTTTCTTATTTGTTTGCTTAGTGACAACTGTTTTCCTCACTGAGCTATGAGTTCCATAAGGGAACTTTGTTTTATTCCACACAGTACCTAACACAGATGGTGGTTTCAATAAATATTTGTGGAATGAATGAATGGGCTAATGGTTGATTTAATGAGAGGTGAGAAATAGGGAGAGGAGAAAAAGGTGCCCCAAATCACTCCCAGATCTCTGATTTGAGAAAGTGAATATCTGGTGATGCTATTTACCAAGATTAGAACAAGTATGGAGGGAAAAAATTAAGTTCTTCTTTGTATAGATTGAGTTTAAGGTACTTGCAAGACATCAACTGCCTGCTGTCCTCTTTTTTCCGTTGCCATGACAGAACATTTGAGATTGGGTAACTTATAAAGGAAAGACTTTATTTTGGTTCATGGTCCTGGAAGTCCAAGAACATGACACTAACATCTACTCAGCTTCTGGTAAAGGCTTTGTGCTTGTTCAACTTATGCCAGAAAGCGGAAAGACAAAGGGTCATGGGTGGAAGAATGAAAAGGGCTCTCAACTCCTGTTAGCTAACTCATTTCCACAAGAAAAGCATTAATCCATTCTTGAGGGCTCTTCCTCATGAGTCAAACATCCCTTCTCATACAACCAGTGCTACTACATTGAGGAATTAGGTCACAACACATGAACTTTGGGGGACACACTCAAATCACAGCAGACGTAGTAAATTGGAGCTCAGAGGTCAGTTCTGGTCTAGAGATGTCAACTGTAGACTTATTAGCCTAAGGAGGATAGTACTTGAAGTTATAGGAGTGTTTAGGTTCCTTTAAGTGAGAAATCAGTCAGAGTCCAAAGAAACACCAAAATTTGGGGACCAGTAGAAGATAAGAGTGACCAAAGTGGTAGAAAGAAAATTTAAGAGCTTGTGCTATCAAGGACAAAGAATTTCTAGAAAGACTATGGTCAATAGTTTCACATGCTACCAAGTGCTCAGAAAATCATAACCAAAATGTGACCATTGGATTTAGCAGCCATGGTGATCTGGGAGAGTGTTTTCACTGGAGTGTAAAGCAGTGGTCCAGATTTAAGGCACATGAAGAGCCAGAGGGAGATAAGGAAGATGGGGAAGGTTTGCTTAGGTCAGAAAATGGACAGGAAAGAAACATTGTCCGTTGGAAGGTGGACAAAGAGTTGATGAATTTGATAGATTTAAAAAATAAATATGGAAGAGACTTGAGGATATTAATGCTGTCCAGAAAAGACAGACAGACACACACATACACACACACACCCACACACCCCAGAGTGGTGAGACAGAGAGAGCAAGAGAGTGCTGTGGACTGATTTCTGGACATGGTAGAACTCTAAGAGCCGCATCTGATCACTTCCATTTTCTCTCTGATGGAGGAGGAGAGGTAAGACCAATCCTTTTAGAGACCCCTTTCTTCAGTTTCCTAAAAGCCACCTCTCCTCAGTAAGGACTACTCTTAAATGTCCTGCCTGGCCAGGTCCTCTTGAAATACTTCCTTTCAGTGAGAGCCCAACCCGGCTGCTGGACTCTTTCTTTACGACATTCTCTTCTATGGATGAGCCTTCCGAGAATCGTGGCTAGTGCTGCTTATTTGTGGACGGGTTCCCATCGTTCCCAGGACTAACATAAGACTGTCTGTTTATTATTCATTTGTTCCCTCTCCTTTTTTATGGCCACTTTGCTTTTCACCTTCCTGTTCGATGGCAGGCATGATGAGCTAGAGTAGCGATACCTGGGATAATGGTTTCAAATTATAATATCAGTACTCTTTTGATGCTCCTACATAATTAATGCCAAAATTCACAGCCAGTGGTGATAACAGGGACAGAAAACAACTCTAAGTGTAATGTAATATTCTTAATAATTGGTTTATTTTCTTTTTTTCCTCTGCCTAATAATCAACTTTATTTTCACCTGCTATGACAAAGACTGGTTGGGGAAAAAAAATTTGTTATGTAACAATTCCCTCCTTGACCCAGTCTGAGTCTAAAAGGCATTTTACCTGTTCAGTGGGTGACTGGGAATCCCAGGCAATAATGTAGTCATCACTTTTCTGCTTCCATCTTGGAAATAGCAACTCCTACAACCTCACTTAACTGTGTGGAGATCTGAGCTGCTGCATCCACAGTCACCTCGCATTGGTTTATTGCCTGACTATTAAACAATTTCAAAAATCAGATTTTCACTGTTAATAATTAAGTAATTAGGGAATTATGAGCTTTGACAAGAGTTCTTCATCTTTTGATCCCTACAGGGAAAATAAAAGCAACAAAGCAAAAGTTAATATACTGAATCCACTAACTGGTTTTCAAATCCTGCCAATGTCCTGCCATTGCAATTTCAGGGAGTGGTGGACCCAGTACCTCAGAAACAAATTGTATTTTCTCCTGCTCTTCCAATTGCATGTTTTATCACAGATCTTCTCTCTCTTATTCCATAGATAAATACGTGTGACATTGGCTGGGGCACCCTCTGGGAATTTCTCATATTCAATCAGAGATTTGCAGAGGACTGAGGATCCTTTCTGAATGTCAATAGAGTCTGAGGAATGCTGTGCAGGGTAAGAATTGGGAACTAGGAAAGAAGTCCTTGAAGTGTCGTCGTTTTAGTCTTGAAGTATAACAAGTCAGATTCTGGTTCCATGACTTCACACCTCGCTCTTAGGCAAGTTCTACTTCCTCTGAGTCTCAGTTTCTCACTTATATATAAGGATAATGTTAAGGATATATACGTATAAAAAGGATAATAATTACCATTTCAGGGATTCCTGGGAACTCAATGAAATAGTTTTCTAGAATCCCTTAGCAGAGGGCCTAGCAGATATATCTAAACATATATTTGTTTCTTTCTCAAAATTAAATTTCTTTACAACTCCTGAATACCTAAAACCTCCCCAAAAGACTCATCTTGTTGATATACTTCTGTGTCTCTCTCTTACATCTGTATCTTCCTTTCCATGTCTAGATCTACCTCCCTAATTCAGGTGGGTATCCTAAAACATGATTCCAAGGATATGGTAACCCTGCTCCCCAGCCTACATGGGTATTTCCATTGCAAGCCTAGGAAAATTTGCCCAGATAGATGGTGCTCCCTTATTTGAGTCTGCTTCCCTTCCCACCCTCTTCACAGAACTCCCTCACACACCCAACTGAGTCATGCTCTTTGTTCATCCTGAGCACTCCCCTTGCTGACTTGCTTCCATCTTCTCTGGCTAATAATCCCCTCCCCCTCATCTCTACTTGATGAAGCCCTACCTGTAGTGAAGACCAGGGCTAGCGCTCTAGCTCCCAGGATGCTCCTCTTCCTCCCTCTACCACCCCTACTAGCCCCCGAAGAATGGCTCCCTCTGAAAGCTCCCACAGCGATTTTGCATTCTTTGGCCATGCGTGGAATGTTCTTCCCTAGCTTCTCAGCATCAATACCTCCTACCCATCCTTAAGGTTTCAGACCAAATCACACCCTTCTGGTATATGCTGCCTTCAAAACACTGTGCACATGATGTCACAACCATCAGTCTGTTTGAAGCCCCTTGAGGTAAGCGAGGGTACGTGTTTTCTCTCTGTGGTATCCTCAGTGTCTTGCGGAGTATTTGCTACATAGCACTCAGTAAATACTTATTGAATCAATGAATGGAGTATATGATATTCATTGTCATGTTCTCCTTTTCCTAACAGCTGTTTGCACCTACGCCTGTCATACTTATGTCTCTGAGAACAGGGACTGTGTCATACTAATCCTAATTGGCTCTATGGCACTGCCGCGGTCTAAATGTTGGTATTACCCTCAGATTCCTATGTTGGGACCTATAAGTTTAAGATTAAGAAGTGGGGCCTTTGGGAAGTGATTAAGTCATGAGGACTTCAACATAAATGGGATTAATGCTCTGTAATATAAAGAGGCTTAAATGAGCACCCTTGCCTGCTTCTGCTCTATGAGGTTGCCATGTTTGAAGCAAAGTCAGCCTTCACCAGACACCAAATCTGCTGGCTCACTGATCTTGGGTTTTCCAGCTTCCAAAACTGTGAGCAATAAATTTCTATTGTTCCAAAATTACCTAGTCTGGGGTATGTTGTTACAGCAGCCAGAATGCACTAATACCGACATTTGGTTGAATGCCTTGGTGATCCTAAGTGCTTACTCAGTATTTGTTTAGAGAAAAACAATGAGCACAGCTTGTGAAGCCTACTGCAGACATTTTGAGTGGTGCAGTTGCTAACTACATGGAGGAGAAAGAGACCAAGTCTGCTTCAGGTTTAGTGGGAGTCTTTTCCTTGTAGTAAATGAAGCACTTGCAAAGGCTCTCCAACCTTGATGTTCAGTCTCACTCTTAAATGGCAAGATTGTTTTTTCAAGAAAAAGCTTTCTTAGAGCAAGTATTAAAGTATAAACCCTTTCGATAGCAAAAACAAAAACTGCCCCTTCACCCCCATCTTCCCAATGAAGTGGCCTTTCTGTGGAAATATCATTTCCTCTTTTCACCATCTTTCTTTTAAATTGCCCAATCAATCAGGAGGGGAGATTTGCACCCCACCTGTGGCAAGACATTTTAAAGAGACGAGACATTTGATTGCTATGTTTAGATTTATGGGGATTGAGATGGCCCTGAAGATTAAATGAAGAAGCCACTGTGGAAAAGAAACTGAAACAGGGAGAAAATTGATTTTTAAGTTGGAGACACATTGGCGTCGAGAGGTTTAAATGAGGAAATGGGCCAGAATGATAGGATCCAGGTGGTGGGGGAGGGGTGCCCCGAGGGGGAGCCCTGTTGGCTAATTGTCACTGGTGTAATCCCCCTGACCTTCAGGAGGCTGGAGAATGATGATGTCAGGTGACTGGAGTTTTAAAATCACATTTAGTGAACACCTAATCAGAGCTACAGATGGGCTTTAGATTTGATCCCCTGATGAAACTGAATTAAGACAGGGTAGAAGACAGATAATGAAGAGTGACTATGAGATGAAATTCCTCAGAGTTATTTTTCAAGATACAAGAGGCAGCAAAAATATATTGCTCGCTAAAACAAAAGAAATTTAATCAGCAAAGATAAAATATGATTTTTTTTTTCTGAAGGGAAACTTCTCCAAAATGAATGAGAAGCTTTTGAAAAGGAGATTTGTTCTTGCATCTCTGAAATCACTGTCTTTCTGTTTCCTTCCAGGTCATAGGTATCTCATCTGAGCTTCTAAATTTGTACTATAATATCTTTTCTTTTTGTCTGTTCCACATAATCTTCTTGTGACTTCAGGAACAATTATGAAACTTCAGGGGCATTCAGTGAATATGTTTTGGGTACTTGCTCTCTATTCAACATTTCTACAAATTTGCAGGATGTAAATAAATCACAGACTTTATTCTCAAGAACTTAAAGGACTTTTGAGGATTACCAATGTGAAAGAATGAACAGTCATTAAGCCACAAATATGAAGTTGAATAGGAGCTTAGGAGGAGGAGAGATCTCTCCAGCTGGTTGGTCATGGTAAATTACGTGAAGGAGAAGAGACTTAGATAGAATTGAGGAGTGGAAAGGTCATGGATAGTGGAGGAGAGAGGGAGATGTAGACTGGGAAAATCACAGAGCCCAGATTATGCTCGGGAGTGTGGAGTGGTCAGTGAGTAGACTGAGCTGATCAGAATAGGAATTGGTTATTAAGAGGAAGAGAGGGTCAACTGAAATATAATCTATGGAGTTTGAGTGACTGTTGTGGCAAAGTGGAATTATGTGTTCTGAGAATGTGATCATACAATTGCAAAATCATTTCTATGCTGCCTTTATGTATTTATGCAAAGCACTTTGCAAAACAGAAAGATCCAACACTGTTTAATTAATATGATCAGTTTTTCTGGGTAAAAATACCATTTTTTGGTGTGTGTGTGTGTGTGTGATTGCATCTTCCTACCAGATAAATGGGTTAAAGGGATCCTTTCCTTGCCATGGATGTCTGTATATTTGTCATATACAGGGTCAGGGTTGGCTGGGGTCTTGTGGGTTCAGCACTGGGAGGCACCTGCAGGAGGCTGCAAGGAAGGAGCAAGAGAGAAGCCAGGCTGTTTCTTTCCCTGACTTTGCCTCGGATGCTCTTCCGACGTTCTAGTCCCTCTCCATAAGACCCCATTATTCTGTCTTCATTCGGTTGACCCATCCCTGAGCTCTGGAAACACCACCTCCCCCATTGTCCCTTCAGTTTAGGGAAGAGCCTCTGGTTGTTCATCTCTGTTGCTTCACTCTTCCCTCTACTATTAAATTCCTTCTGTTTTAAATAAGATTTTCTTGCTTGGACCCTGATGGACAGGCTGGTTTTACAGAAATAATACAAGGAACGCAATAATACAATAGACCAGTCTGAGATATTTAGAGAAAGACAGTTAAACATGTTCAAATAATTTTTATTTGTTACCTTATGACTCTAGAGTAATCTTCTTTAATACTCTGGGCTTTTCCAAGAATATTGCAGAACTTACTCATGGAATAAGAACCTCTTGGTGACTCTGAAATGATTTCTATATATTGCTTTCTAGATTGCTTCTTAAAAACTTGTTAAATTCAGAGTTCTTGAATATATCCAACATATATAATGTGAAAACAATATAGATAGTTTTCAATGTTAAATTTGTTTTAACTTTGAACAGAGAAGCTTGTTTATTTTTTCCATGGATAAACTATTGTAACTCTATTTAATTTTATTAATCCTTTATTGCCTTTACTAAATTTATTTAGTAACTTTATTACTCTTTTATTGCCTAATTGGTTTGACCAAAGAACAGGAAATCATAGTGTATAGAAGTGTCTACCTTCATGTATTAAGTATACTTGGAAGCGTTCCAGAACATTCTCAGGTAATGTTATAAGAAGTCCGCTAATCTGCTTTCTGTAAAGTCCTGATCTACTGGGGAGTCTTTTTGTGTGATAATAGCCTATGATTGCTGAACCCTATTTTGATCCTATGACACCTGACTGTCCAGATCATTTTTTTAAGTGTAGTTTAAGAAATGCTTATGGTGTGTTATGGTTTGAATATGAGGTGACTCCCCAAATCTCATGTGTTAGTCAATGCTAGAAATTTCAGAGGTACAATGATTGAGTTATAAGAGCCTTAACCTGATATGGATTAACTGGGTGGTACCTGTAGGCAGGTAGGGTGTAAGGGGAAGAAGGTACGTCACTGAAGGGCTTGCCTAGGGGTTTTTATTTTGTTTCTGGAGAGCTGGGCTGTCCCTACTTCCTGATTGCCATGTCCTGAGCTGCTTTCCTTCTTTATGCCCTTCTGTCATGATGTTCTACTTCCCCTCAGGCCCAGAGCTAGGGAGTTAGCTGTCTATGGACTGAGACCTCTGAAATGTGAGTCCCAAATAAACGTTTCCTCTTTGTTGTTCTTATCGGGTCCTTTGGTCCCAGCAATGCAAAATCTGACTAAAACATGCAGAATTCATCTGAGGGGGCTTGATAAAAATGCAAATATTGAATCAAAAATCTCTAACAAAAAGCATGAAAACTTGAATTTTATTAGTAAATTTTTAATTTTTTTTTTTTTTTTAAGCCTTCTGGAATTTACACTGGGTACCATTAAATAGAGAATTCCCGGGAGTCTACATTTTATCTCCTTAGTGAGATCAATGACTGCCAGAGAAACATTTCCTTCTTCCAGTCTGTCTTCCCCACAGTGCTCTTCAGAATAATAAGTAATTAGTAAATGTACAATAAGTATTTTAGAATTGATTTTAGTCCCTTTATCAAACCAAATATGAGAAATAATTGCTGAAGCATTATCCTAATGATAATGATTATTGTTGTTCTTTTAAAAATGAATAACACTAAACTAATTATCTAGAAAAAGCAAGGTGAATGTATATTAAAAGGATGGAATATTAATATAAAATCTGCAAGCATTGAAGAAACATATAAGGCTAATGATATTGGACATTATGAAATAGAAACTTAAAAAGAGCAAATCATGCCAGACAAACTTGATTGCTTTTTTTGATAGAGCTACAAGATCAGTAGATAAAAGTAATGTGAAATTATAGATGCAATCTATCTCAATTTTTGGTAAAGTGTTTGATAGTGTCACATGAAATTTTCTATCTTGAATTAATTGAAATTGGCTTTGGTGTGAACCTCTTGCTGTCTACTAGATGCTAGGAAGCTATAAACATAAAGCAATGATTCATCTCATGACAAGATATTTCTGAAGTGAAGACTAAGTTTGCTTTCATTTGCCATCTCAGTGTTTGATTTGGACACTGTATTTAAATAAGTTGATGACATTTTACATTTGTGTTGCATTAGAACTTGTTGGAATCATCAGGAAATGAGAAATTGTACAAATGTTTCAGATATCATAAATATTCATATTTTATACCATCGACAACCTTCAAGCTTTTAAGTATTCTACCAACTTGCACAGTTAAGTTCAGATATAGCCTTTTCTAGACTTTGTGAATACACAAACATATGTCTGTTTCAAACATACTTAGGGTTGCCAAATTTATCAAATAAGAACACAGGCAACCCTAAATATTCTTAGAATTCATTCCCAAGAAGATACACTAGGAATCTACAAGAAAAAAATTATAATAGCTATATTTAATCTTCTAAACTTCCTGGGTCAATTCTTTTATTTTCTGCATCTTTCATTAACTGATATAAATGGCTGGCCTGAAATGTGACATGGCAAGTAGATATGTTTGGGTGTGAATTGGAAGTAGCAGTTTGAAAAGAACAGGGGAAATGTCATTTTCTTATGATTTTGAAAGAAGCATCACCTGAATTACTGTTTTTTAAAAAAGGATATTTGTGAAAATGATAGGAGTGTTTAGAGATAAAGGATTTGATTCATGCAAGTTGAAATATGAGAAGAAATAAATATGTAGTTGATTGAAATGATAATAAAGGACTATGCAGTATTGAGATGGTTCTCTAATAATATCCAAAGGATATGAACACATCAGAATTAGTTACCATGGTACAGAAGTATTAATTAATGATATTAAGTAAATGCAAATTTAAAGAGCACGATACCAAGAATGAACTGTTTTAAGTATCTAACTTTTAAAAGAGAATGTTGGACAGTCTAACTTTTAATATGTTTAAAATTAGACCAAAACCCAGTATATTCTTGGAAGAACTTTTAAACTGAAGATGTTTACTTCTTATGTCTCATTTCCTCTGTGAATTTCTTGCTTTTCTCTATAAGCGAACCAATGAGAGAGCTAAGTTTTATTTGGTGCTAAGCATCAGACTTTGTGTTATTGTACTTTTACCAGTATTGACTCACTAAATCCTACCAACAATTCAAGAAGCATATCTTTTTATCATCCTCATTTTATAAAATCTGAGGCTTTGATGTGTTAAGAGATTGGTCTCATGTCACACAGCCAGTCTGCTGGTTTCCCAAGCCTGAACCCTTAACTACAGTGCTGTGGGTTTATGAAAACGAAGGGGCTTTGATTTAATTCACAAAAAATATTACTTTTAAACAGTAAACTTCACTGGTGGACTTAAAAATCATTTACTTTCTTTAAATTAGATTTAAACACATCTCTTTATGATGAAGCAATCCACTGGATAAAATTCATGTCTTCATTGCTCAGGTTTCTTCATATGGTCAGAAAGTAAGCTTTACTTCAATCATCTCTGCTGGTAATGATGTGAGATTCATGAACCTAAAAAGGCTTCCTATACTTCTCCCAAGATGTCTATGGATGATTTCCCAGGACTTGAAAATGTGAGGATTCCCTCAGGGAAAAATTCAGTAGGTAAGGCTAGTGGAAAATAGACGTAGAAATTTAACAGAGATATAACAGAGGATCTGAGTCTATGTCTCTGAACTTCTTCTAATATCAGTGTACAAATAACGATATGGTAGGGAGAATGTATTATTAGTAAAGACATAGGCTTCTTATGGTATATTCTTTTTATTGGTATACTTTTTAGTAAGCCATATAACTTTTCTGGTTCCAAATACTTCATAAAAGGGAGGGTAGCAATTATGGGCTCAGGCTCTGAAATCCAAATGTTTTGCTTCAAATCTGGGCTTGAGAATGCCTGCCTTTTACTGAGATAGAGTAACAGGGACCAGATCTACTTTCTATCCTGAGTGTTATGATTTGGATATGAGGTGTCTCCTACAAAGCTCGATGTTCACTTAGGAATGTTCAGAGGTGGGATGATTAGATTATGAGCACGTCCTAGACTGAATGGACTAAATGGGTGGTAACTGTAGGCAGGTGGGGCATGGATGGAGGAGGTAGGTCACTGGGGTGTGCCCCAGGAGAGTTCATCTTTGCTGCAGTCCCTTCTTCTCTCTATTTGCTTCCTGGCTGTCATGAGTGGAGCAGCTTGCCTTCACCATACCTTTCCACCATGATGTTCTGCCTCATCTTGGGCCCAGAGCAGTGGACTTGGCCAACCGTGGACTAAACCTCTGGAACCATAAGCTAAAATAAACTTTCCCTCCTCTAAATTGTTCCTGTGGGGTATTTTGGTTACAGCAATGAAAAGCTGATTAACACACTGGAACAACCAGAAAATTGGATGGCATATATGATACAGGATTGTCTGGAAGACTTTGAACATAAGACCATGAAAGACCATGATTCCTGATGGAATTCAGAGAGGTAAGCCCTGCAATTGTCCTTGCTTCCTGCCTGGAGTGAGTTACAAGGCTGAGCTTCAGGGAAGGGAACCCAGGCAGAGTAGGATGGTGAGCCTGTATTCAGAAGACAGAACTGAGTCCAGAGAGGACAAGGCAAGAGTTTGCGCAGTAGAGGTGAGAGAAGGGAGCCACGTGGAGAGAAAAACTCTGAGGATCTAAGGAAGGTCCCCTCGAGTCTTAGACTCACTACTGACGAGTACACTCCAGTGGTAAAACTACACCAGGATGAGAAAGGGTCACCTGAAAGGATTAGAGGGACAGACGAAGCTGGGACCAATTCCTGTTTCCACCAGCTAGAGTAGAAATTCATGAAATATTACATAACACATTCTAAGGAATTTTGCCTCAGTGGTGGGGATTAATTGGCCCTTGAATAACACTCTGGTCCTGGCGAACAAAGCTTTGAAGAAAGACCTGAAAGAATCAAATCATTCCCAAATATCTTAACTTTAGAACAAAGCTCAAGAAAAGAATACAAAAATATCCAACATTCAACAACTTAAAATTCCCAATGCCTAGCCTTTAATAAAAAATTTGATTGCTTATTTTACTTGACCACTTACCTTATTTAGCTGCATCTTGAATAAGAATTCAGACTTTCTAATCTTTTGCTTCTAAATCTTCCAAATGAGCATGTTAATGGTATATTTCATAGAATTATGAAGAACAAATAACTTCTCATATGCCAAGCCCATAGTATAGTGCATGGATTGTAGTAAACATTCAATAGATACTAGTTATATATTACTCTTATGGTTGTGATTTGTGAAGAATCAAATTTCTTACACAAGCCTTTGGGACATTTGTTGAAGACCCTTCTACCTTGAGCATTTACATACCCATGAGATGCATAACAGAACTTGTTATTGGTTGAAGTAAAGACCCTTTCTGGAAGATATGGCAACCGTTATGGGTTTTGGCAGCAACTTCTGCCTCCCCATTTTATGATAGTAAGTAGTTAGGAATATAACGAGGATGACAATAATTTAAATACTTTATTCTGACAGACGAAAATCTGAGTTTTTTCAGTTGTATTTGTTGGAAAATGTAGCAAAAAGAAAATGCCACCATTTCTCAAACGTTATTTGAGAGCTTTTGCTGACAGGAAAAAGGAAGAACTTGGTTGACCTGAATCTTCTCTTCACTGCCACCATCTGCTGAAACCTGAGTCAGTTCTGTCATAACTGCCTCCTGAGAACCCTTGCTCACCCAGCATCTTTCTGTGATTTCCGGTTCATTTTGTTGGTTACAAATCTTATTCTAATCCTGCTATGGGGACCCAGGACACTGGGATACATGATGGAGTGGTTGCTACCCCAGCCAGTAAACCCACATCTGGCTCTAAACACTGTTATGCTGAACATCTGAGGTTCTAGTAAGTGGTCTCCTCTATTAATTGTCTTCCTAATGCAATTGCATTTTTAGCAAAAATTAAATAGAATCCATTATATTTTAATTTGGTGTTATGGAGTCTAACATTAGAAAGGAAATATTAAAAGGAAGTAACTTGAATTTAGAATGATTTATTTTTACTTCCTTTCATTTTAGTATATGACTTATTTATGGCATTATGCAGAATTCCATTTTTTTAACCATTAAGGATCTTACCCCATTATTTCATTTCATCACCTTTCTTTCTTTGGTTACTGGATTTTTCGTTTTATTTTATTTGCTTTTGAGATGCTTGCACACTGCACCTCCAAAGGTTGTTAGCATTTGTCAGCTCTCAGAATGACAGTTCTATTCACTATGGGAGACAAGTCATTTTCTTCCTGAAGAAAGGGGAAGCTAATCTCCACCCACAGTAGCATGTTTTGAGAAACATAATGCAGTGGGAAATGTACCAATTATTTCGCTGCAAATTGTCTTCCTTCCGTTAGATAGACAATCATATCAACATTTTCAAATTCCCTTTTTCTGGGTAGTTGTTGCAGTTTTATAACACAACTTGCCTCCCGCAAAGTTAAACTTGGTGTTAAAGAGAACGTAGTACTGTTCCATGAACTATGTGAGTGATAATGTTTTGCCATGAGGTTCTGGGCAGCTCTCATTGGAGACTTCATTCTTGTTGATAGCTTCCATCCAAACCTGTTAGCAAGAACATTCGCTTTCCATCATTCAGGGGCAGGGGTGGAGAAGGTGACGGAATCAGGCACTCCTTCTTCATGAATTCAGCAGGAGAGATTTGATAGAGGGTGTTTATTACTTATCCATTTCCCTCCCACCTCTCTATTCTGTACAGGGCAGTGGGAAGGGAGTAACTTTGAGTCCACGTGTGAACAGGATTGCAAATGACTTTAGGTTTGAAGTCCTGCCTCCTGTATATGCTGGCTCGGTGACCTTGAGTGAGTCACCCAGCCTCTCCAAGGTTTGATTGTGCATCAGTAAAATGGGGATAATAATAGTACTTTCCCTTGAGGATGCTTGGGAGGATTAAGGAACTAGTGTACTCAATGTAGCACCCAGTACCCACTCGACAAACAGAGGGGTGTTGACTGCCGGGATCAACACACACATAATTAATTCAAGTGACTAAAATTATTATAACATCTTTTAATATAAAATTAGCAGAGCACAAAATTCTGTTTCTAATTTTTTTCCTCCATAGAGTGTATCCATACTGTACATATTTGGATATTTGAAAATGACTCATATAGTTCTAAATACATCAAGGGTTTGGTCCATATTGTCTCCTTCCTGTCATAGTCCATTTAGGTTACTAGGGAAGAATGTGACCTATGAACAACAGATGTTCAACTTGCACAGTGCTGGATGCTGGCAGATTTGGTGTCTAGTGAGGGTAATCTGCTTGGCAGGAGTGAGGAACTCTCCAGCCTCTCTTCAGTAAGGACATTCACCTCATTTGAGAGGACTCTGCCCTTTGATCTGATCACCTCCCCAATGCCTCACATCTCACATTATCACCTTTGGGATTGGGACTTAAACATATGAATTTTAGGATGAAAATAGTAAGGCTACAGCACCTACTATATCCGAAGGTAGGTAATCTGAATTAATGGAAAATTCAGCTGTTTAAAAACCAACTGTAGAGAAAAAGAATGGATAAAAGATAGTATTTTCAAGAAAGGTATTGGAAGTACTGGACATCCACACGCAAAAAGAAAAAAAAAAAAAAGAATCACAAAAATGAACTCAGAGTGGATCATAAACCTAAATGTAAAACAAAACATTATAAAACTCCTAGAAAAGTAAACTAGGAGAAAATCTAGATGACCTTGAATTTGGAGCTGACTTTTAGGATATAACACAAAAGGAACCATCTATAACAAAAAAATGATAAGCTGGACTTAATTAAAGTTAAAGAAATCTGCTTTGCAAAAGACACACTTATGAGAACAAAAAGCTAAGCCACAGACTGGGAGAATGTGTTTGCAAAAGACATATCTGATAAAGAAGTTTTATCCAAAATAAAAAAGAACTCTTAAAACTGAACAATAAGAAAACAAACTAGCTGATTAGAAAATGGGTCAAAGACCCTACCAGAAACCTCACTGAAGAAGTTTTACAGATGACAAATATACATATGAAAGACACTCCACATCTCATATCAACAGGGAAATGCAAATAAAATTATCAAGGAGATGCTTATACATACCCTTGATAGAATAGCCCAAATTGAGAGTATGGCTAACACCAAATGCTGGTGGGAATGTGGAGCAACAGGAACTCACTCTTTGCCACTAAGAACAGAATAGTACTGCCACTTTGGAGGATAGGTCAGCATTTCTTAGAAAAATAAGCATGCTCTTACCAGAAAATCTAGCAATCACGCTCTTTCGTGTTTGTCCAAAGTCCATGAAAACATGCGTGTGAATGTTTACAGCAGCTTTATTCATAATTGCCCAGACTTGGAAGCAACCAAGATGTTCTTCAGTAGGTGAATAAATAAATAAACTATGATGCCGCCAGACAATAGAATACTATTCACTGCTAAAAAGAAATGAGTTATTGAGAAATGAAAAGACATGAAGGAAACTTGAATGAAAGAAGCCAATCTAAAAAGTCTGCAAATTGAGTGATTCCAACTATACGACATGGTATGAGACAAAACTACAGAGATAGTGAAAAGATCAGTGGTTGCTAGGGATTAAGACACAGGTTGGGGATGAATAAGCAGCATATAGAGAATTTTTACCCTCACGTACCATGATGAACTTTGGGTGATCACATGTCAGTGTGGGTTCACCAGCTGTAACTAGTGTACCATTCTGATGGGGATGTTGATAGTGGGGGGCTGCTCTGCATATGTGAGATCAGTCCATATACAGCCATCTGGGCACCTTCTGTTCAGTTTTTTTGCAAGCCCAACACTGCTCCAACAAAATGAAATCTTTCTAAATATAGAAGAAATGTAGAATTATTTGCAATTTCAGATTAATAATGCAACCTGATGGCTGAAAAGCATTTGTCCTACCTGACCTGTTTCAACCATGAGCCCCATCTTAAGAGTTTCTAGAGATTGAATAGACTTTGAGGGTTTATCTCATGCAACCAATGAGTTTCATAATTGAGGAAAATGAGATCTAGAGTTTACTTTTTTTTTGAGTTTGCTTAATTTATTGCCCATAGAATGGAGTAAGAACGGATTTTTTTCCAACCTTGTGGAACACTTTTTCTATGATATCTTTATTGTACTGGCTCTTTTATAATTTTGGTATCATTTTCATGTAGACTGTGTTTATATCTGGGCATCATGAATGTGAAAGTAAGTTACTCATCCTTACTGCAATATTTTTTACATATTGATTTGCTTTAGAATTCTTTGTTTGGTAAAGTTCCCATCGGTTACAAATTTGGAATCAGTGTTATCCAAACGACTCTTACTGTATTTTCATGGTGCCTATCATTTCATTGCGCCCGGTTTGATTTTTAACAGGAAACATTTTGTTTTGCATGCCAGGGCATATTCTCATCTTGCAAAGGTAGAAATTAAGCTTTTTAAAGCTAATAACTCAAGGAGAAACCCAACCAGGTTTTAATTTGACAGCGGTGGTCACGTGAATGCCAGACTCACAGCTTGCGTTTCCCCCCTTACTATGCAATTATCTGTAACTACTGTATGCACTCGGCTAAAATGCTAGGAAATCTACAATTATATTAATGTAGCTCCTTAATTGCATATAATGGGATTTTCAGGCGACTGCAACCTATCACATTTATCATATTCCTAATAAAATTACTCAGTTTTTGTCTAAGGCCTTTTTATTTACTCTTCATTTAATTTAGAGGAACTCTAAAAAAATAATTTAATTCCTGGGAAAGTAAATCATTTGAAGCGAAGGAGGAAAATATGAGATCCAGGTTAAGAGCTGAATCCACTTAAGAGGCAGTTACCAAAAACCCCAAGTCTTGTCAAGGAGACGTCTTATGCCCCGGGCGGCAAACGTTAACAAGTGAGTCATGCTAGGACTCTTTGCTTATAAGATTCTCAGCTGTCCTTTGGGGAGGAATATGAATGTTCGTAATCCCTTTGATGTCTAGAACAGGTATCCCTTGATATAGAGAGGAGATATATTCCCCTGCAAAAGTTAGTTGCCTTTAAGGCAAATTTCATCTCCTCGGTCCCATTTGCACTGACAGTCATTAAGAAATCTAACTGGCATTTCAGGACCAAAGAATCTCTAGAATGCATGTGGTTGAAACTGTACTAAGGGAAAGACACTGCTTTATAAGAAAAGGCTAATACTATCCGAAAATCACTGAAAAATATCCATGCTGCCTCCACCCCCTCACCTCCCAGTTACCAAGCCCTGTTTCAATCTGCAGTGAAGAGGAAGAGCTGAGTTCTGGGAATCTGGGATGGACCTTGGGAGGCTGTGGGAGCCTGGCAGAATTCCTTCTGGGACCTGAGATCCAGTGAGGGGCAGTGCCAAGTGATGGTTGTGTATTGACCTGTCAATCCCTCTCTCTTTGAACTTGGCCAACTCTATCATGTTTGTTATGTGTATGCTAAAGGCTTCCCATTCTGGTCTATCCAAGTCCAGGGTTAAAGCACCTTCCCTGCTCTTCCGTTGAAGTCCGTGGGCACGTGGCTTCCCAGGAGCAGCCTTTGGCAGCTCTCTGGGCTTAGTGAAACCTTGCTCTGTTC
The DNA here is from genome assembly GCF_902686455.1 of Sciurus vulgaris. Taxonomy (NCBI): domain Eukaryota; kingdom Metazoa; phylum Chordata; class Mammalia; order Rodentia; family Sciuridae; genus Sciurus; species Sciurus vulgaris. The sequence goes on from NC_136465.1 coordinate 157,298,749, forward strand.
CATGATCCCTGGTTTCTGAGCACTTTCACTCTGTCCTGGACCACAAGGTTGGCAAAGAAGCAGAGTCTTGTTCTAGTTGTGCTACGTTCCCCAGAGGACCTCTGGCCCCTGATGCTGTGGCATAGAGGATGGTGGGAAAAGGGTAGGGTGGAGAAACATGTGTCCAGAGGTGGAGGATAAGTAATGACAGAGAGAGACCCAAAGATTCAAAGACAGAAAATCCCCACTCAAGGTTTGGTTTGTACAAGTGCACTGGGGACCATCAGGGATAGTAGCTTGGGGGTGGGGGGGTTGCAAGCCCAGATTATGGAGTTAGGATTCAAATCTCAGTTCCACTTCTTGGCTGTGCAACCTTTTCCAAGTTATTTTTTTCTCTTTGCCTCAGTTTCATCATCTGGAAAATGGTGGTAACAACCAATAAGGGGGTTGTGGTGAGACATTACTTGGGAGCAGAGAGTAAATGTCCCTACATGAGGGCATACTGTCAGCAGCTGCAGGGTAGAAGGCCCAGTTCACCCTTCCTTATTAAGCACCTTGAGTTAGTGTTGGCATCAAAATTTTGCACATCTTTAGGTCAAAATAATAGACTTGAATTTTTAGGGATGTAGATAGTATCTGTTTCATTTTACACATATACTGTCCTTTAAAATGCTGCTCGTCCAGATGATCTGCCTTGAGAAATACTTGTCCTATATGCAATATATATTTAACATCTATAGGGGGTGGATTCCAGACACTAGAAGTATAGTATCTCTCTCTATATATTTTAAATTATACTATCTTTCTCTCTATATATATATATTTTGTGGGGGATGCTGGGAATAAAACCCAGGACCTCACACATGCTAGGTAAATTCTCTACCTCTGAGTCACAGCCCCAACCCAAATTAGATCATCTGTAGTGACAAAAGGCTTTAAAGCCTTTTCCTCTAGAACTATCTGTGCATATTTTCTATGAACCAAATGCTTTCCTTCTTGATTTTTTGGGGGGATAATATCTGTCTCCTTCATAAGCATCTCCCCAGTCCCTATTTGTTAGTAGTAAAAACCAAAGGTAAAAGCGCGGTAACAAGGGCAGACGGTCAGAGCCCTTGGCTTTATATGTGTGCTTCTGAGAACTCTCATTCAGTCTCAGTGAAGGTGATGAAGTAGATGATAGGAGAATTTCTTACTTTCCACTTCCTCTTGGCTTTCTGCAAGGATTCATTTTGCTGGTTAGACAAATAAAAGAAATACGAAGCTTGGAGTAATTGTCTTTTCATCTTTTGGCTCCGTCCGGTGGAATTATAGTTTTGGAAATGTTGAAATTGGGTGTGATATGTGGAGGAATGGTATTTGTAGCTGCCTGGAGGATGTGAGGACGTGCAGGGCCAGTGTGTTATTTGCTAGCCTGCCTGCCTGCCTGACCTGATGCATTGGCATCTGAGACAATGAATCTCAGGAGAGAATTTATTTGGGTCACCATAGCAACGGGAGGGGGGTGCAGCATCTGTCTGGAAGCCTGTAAAGAATGTACATGACAACTGCAATACCTACTTCTCTGAGTTTAAATGTTTCAGGGAAAGTCTAATATTTAACTTCTCAGTGGCATTCAAACTTTTCTTTGGCCATCCGTGGTTAATGTGGCATGACTCAGACTTTGATGTCTGATGTCTTTTTAAGAAGTTAGATTCCTACAGGAATTCAGAGACTATTATATTTTGAGTCATAATACCATTGTGGCAGTCTAGCAAGAATAAACTTTTTTTTAATTATCTTCTTCTATCTTTTTGGTTTCTGACTAATAAAAAAAAAAAAAAATGTTCTTCTTACCAGTGTGTACTAACACCAGGTGCCCTGATTTAGCATTCCATTACTGGGCTGAACATTTTAAATGTCATTTAGGAGAACATTATATTGAGCTGCTCACAAAGAAATGCCTTTCATGTTGGGATTCAATATGGGAATTTAATTCAATCTTACACTGAGACCCCAGAAAGATTAACAGATTATGGGATGAGAAGGGAAATTTAAATGGCAGATCAAAAAGAGTGGAGAAGGCTGTCATCTTGACTTCTCCAACTAGGAAACCCATGAGTGAAATAACGCACGTGTATTTGGAAGATGAGCAGGCACCAAAGCTTGTTTGAAATTCTGCCCCGGAAGCTGGGTGTTGGAATGTGTAGGTAGGTGGAAATACACAGAGCGGAGCATGTCGGGACAACCATGCTTTGCTCAGCTTTATGTTTCCATCCTCACCCAGTTGCAGTCCCTTTGCCCCTCCTTCTCCTGTTTCAACTTCTTCAGCTCCTGTGTGGAACCTACCCTTAGATCCATCGAGCCACTGACATTGAGTAGGATGGTCAAATGTCCCAGTTTGCCCGGGGACTATTGCATTCTAAGCACTGAAAATCCCAACAGTTCCTCGATCCAGGCAAACTCAGCAGGCTGATGCTCTGGCACCCAATGTTCTTGGCACACGCCTTTGTGATTTCCATTTCTTGTCTCCCATCACCACTTTGTCCTCTGCCACTGTATGATTTGTACATGGCTAGTGGCTGCCCTCTTGGACAGTGAAGATACAGGGCATTTCTAGGATCTCAGAACATTCCAGAAGTCAGTACTGGTCTATGTCAACAGATCTACCAAGAGTAGAGGTTGAGACAGGAAAAATTTCTTTGCAATTTATGGCTTAGATGAAATGTTAGCTGTAATGCCATAAGAACAAAACAATCCTTAGATTCCACTGTTTAAAAATTTCTCCGAATGTCAACTATAGAACATGTAATAAGGCTATCTATCACCCTTATTGGGTCATTTGTCAAACAAGTATTGAGCACCTGTGCTGAGATATCAAGATGAATTATGGTGTCTGCCTTCGAGTACCTTGTGGTCTATAATGGGAAGAAGGGTTTTGATAGTTACCATGTAAGTCTCTTCACGAGGTGCTTAGGAAGGGTTGATTAGCAATTCAGGTTCACAAGAGGGTTGTGCAGAGGAGATGATTCCAGAATTGAAATAAGCAAGGAATTAAAGAGACAGAGAACGGCAGTGCAAGGTGTGGGTCCTGGAATTAGACTGGCTAGGTTTGAATCCTACTTCCTTCTTTCTCCCATCAACTTACTTGCTGTGTGACTGGGTGAGTTTCACAACTGATATGTGCCTAGGTTTACTCATCTATAAAATGAGGATAATAGTACCTGTTTCACAAGGTGGTTGTCATGATTCAACAAGTTAACTCTCAAAAAGCTCATTGAATAAGACCTGGCACATGGTAAGAGCTATGTGATTTTGTTAAATATACTAAACAGGGAGGAAGGGTACAAAGACACAGCATGGAGAAAGCCAGAGATTGTCACAACACAGTGGGACTAGAGAAACAGGTCTTCTGAGCTGTAGAGGGTGCAATGGTGGCCATGGATGATGCTCACCTTAGGGCTGGGCATGTGGGGTGCAGGGAGTGGAGAGGTAGAGAAGGAGGTAGGTCTGGGGGAGATTGAGGAGAGAGCTGATGGGCTTACCAATCCCTGGGGACATTATTCGGCAAGTGAAGGGAAGTGGCTAAAGCTTTTTTTTTTTTTTTTTTTTTTAAACAGAGGAATTAGGTGTGCAATTTGGAAAGATCCCAATTCAATGACAAGGTGGATGTATTTTGAGAAGATTGACAGCATCTGAAATAAGAGGAGGGCTCAGAGGAGGGATGCACTGGAGAGCTATTCAGGAAGTGGAAGAAAAGAATTCATTGGCTAATTCGATGTGGGAATGAGTGAAAGGGAGGGGCCCATGGAGCATTCAGCGAGCGAGTTAACCCAAGGCACCTGTAATAAGAAGAAGTATAGGATAAATTCAGGGGCTGATTTCAAAGACAGCTTTCCTTGCATCTGGAAGATTCCATGAAGAACATGGTATTACTCTTGCTTACTAATCTACTGTAAACTTGTAAATGGAGTTTTTTTTTTTTTTTAAGAAAAGAGAAGAAAATATCCCTGAGATATGGAGAAAGCAAAAGAGAAACTTTGGGGGTGAGACCTGGTAGAAAGTTTAGCGTCGTTCTGTTATTCTAACTTATTGCTTTGTCTTTGGAAAAGTAATAAAAGCTTATTTCCTTTATAACTCGGTCTGTGTACTCAGGGCTGTCACATTAACCCCACATTAGTATTAGATTTTAATAAAGGACAACACGTTGGGAAGAAAGATGTTTGTTAACTCTAGAGAGTGGGCCATATAATTTAGTTTTTGGAAGGTTTCAAATATTGTTATTATTTTTCGTTGTCTTGAAAATGATATTTGTCAAATAACTGCAGTAGAAAACAAAGTCTGTGTTTAGAGAGCACTTGGACGGTATCCCCGAACAATGAGGGAGACTCTCCTGCCTTCCTGACTGTTTTGCTTTACTGGTTTACTTTTCGGTGACGTTTCGTAGCCAACAGGGAGTTGGATTCCTCCATCAGAAGAGTTCCTTCACCTCTGGGTTGTCCAGGCATGCTTTTGAGGGTGATGTTCTGTACTGTATCCTTCTCCTTTCTTCCTGCCTTTCCAACTCAGTAAGTTTGGGGGTAACATTACCTGGCCTCCTGGAATGTTGGAGCCTCTAGTGGCTCATAAGGTTTAGCCCTCAACCCAGAATTGCCTCTCACGGTTCATCCCCCTGGACGGTGTCCTTGCACCTGCCTGCTTTGCCCCTCTTCCTTCACAGCTCCTGAGGACCCTGGGTTTCTTATCCCAGGCAATCCAGACCCAGACTTTTCCATGCATAGACAAACACTCCATCTACTGTGATCACATCCCACCTCCCACCCTGGGATACAAGTATGCTACTCCCAAGACCAGTCTTATGTTTTTCTTTCTTATCCTCATTTTGCTTCTTGGCTCTGGAGGGAGATTAGATCTGAAGGGAGAAGCACGGAGCTCCCTGTTCCTATTTCTTACAAGACTTATCAGAATAGGGAGAGAGGCTGAGCAGGTCAGGTAAAATGGAATTAAGCAGTGGTCTGTGGGCTTCTGCTCTCTGTGCTGTGACTGCCTCGTGGTAGTAATAGACAGTTAATGGTTGCTGGAATTGTTTTGGCATTTTTCCAGAAATATTTTTTTTTTAGACTCCCCAATTTCAAGTGAGCTGATAGCCTCTCTCTAACCTCTTTTCTGTGGCAGGTTCAAGAACTTTTATCAGTATCAAAACACAGTATTGACAGCGAATACACTGCATTGCTTCCTGTGTGCCAGGCACTGGTACAGGCTCTACATTTTTTCTTTTACTCTTTGATGTGACTTACATCATGCAATTTAATATGCATATTATCTACATCTTGCAGGAGAGGAAACAGAAGGTCAGGGAGGCTGAGAGCATGGAATCGTGAAGTAGCAAGTGGGAGGCTGGGATTCCATCTGGAACCCCTACTCCCAACCAGCACCCTGCCAGCCTCACTGTCAGGCATCTTCACACACACACACACCTGGCATTACTCGAAAGTGCTGCGTCCAGTGATAGAGCCTACAGAGGTGCCATTTAGTGGGGACCCTTCTTGAAACCAGACCTCTCCCCCCTCAGGCCCACCAGGCATTCAGAGCTCACTCTCCAGTGGTTCCCAAAGTGCTCCTCAGAAACGGAGAGAAAAACCACCACACCCAGCCAACGACGTGTTGCATTTCCAGAACAGTGACTTTCTCTTTATAAGACATTTTGATGGCAGTGGCTCAGACTCTCTGAGGAGCAAGGCCTGAGTTTTATCATCCCCACTTTTGTAGATGGAAAAAGGGACCTGAGCAGGTTAAGTGACTTCGCTGAGGTCGAGGTGACAAAGAAGGTGGCCCGGGAATAGAGAAATCCCAGCCTTCTTTCACAGTCCCCTAAGTTTGCTAGTCATAGGATTGTCTTGGCTTCCAGCTGCTCCCCACCTCCCGGTGTCTAAGATGCCCTGGCACTTTCCCCAGGAGGGCCAAGGCAGCCGCTGCACCGTTTCCACAGGGCCCAGGTTGGTCGATGCGTTTAATGGCTGCCTTTTGCTATGCTCTTCCCACTCGGGAAGGGCTCTGGCTTTTTCTTCTCTGCTTACTCAATCACAGCACCCACTCGCTGCTGAGAAAGGCCACAGAGTATTTTTATTCTGGTCATCCTCTCATTACCCCTGTATAAAGTAGCCACAGGCACAGTGTGGGTAGCATTTATAGTGGCTTTCAGTAGCGTTCACTCCTTTCTGTTTTTCCAAAACACAGCTAAGAAAAATCTTCGGGTAGTCAGAGAGAATGGAAGCTGCTCACCCACGGGTCAAATCCTATTACAAAGAATGCTGTTGCTGCTGACATCTCTGGATGATGAAAAGGGATTTTCGGCCATGGCACCCATCTTTTAGAAAGCAACATGAGACCCATTTACGCCTTCCGGCTACCGTTTCATCTCCTTCCTTTCATCTTAATCACTTCAGGAGCACTATTCCATCTCACTATATGAAATTCCCAGAGACCCCTTCAGAACAAGCCACCCCTCTGACTTGCGCAGAGCTCCCCAGAGCCCACTCCACGGTCCCGTGAAGGTGAGTCTTCCTCACTGTCAGATCCAAAGTCAGCTTCTCAGGCACTGGGACGCTCCGGGAGCCACGACCTGCACCTTCATCCCTAACTAGTCTGCAAACTCGGAGGACGCAACACAATGCCTGGTACATAACAGGAGCGCTCCCAGGGTTCGCCCACTCTGACCGCGGCCTCTGAGCTGTGGGCTGCCTATTATTTCTCTGGCAACCCCTCTCACCTCCCTTTCCTCCCTTAAATACTCTGTGGAGCTTTAGCCTGAGTTTCCATCTCTACTGGGGCTCTTTCTCTCCTGATTCATCATCTGTACCCTCTGGCCTACTGTTTCATCTCTTTGAACCTCCACGATTACCTGCTCACTCTAGTCTCTGTGATGTTCTTCATCCCCAGTCCCCTCTATACACACAGGGACACCTCCAGACTAAATACTCTTGATACTGCCTCCGCCACAGGGGTCAAAACTCTTCTTCCCATCAGACAGCAGCCTCAGACCCTTTGTTCACATATTCCCCTCTTCTGTTGACAGATATATAAAACTGACTTCTCAATTCCAATTGACTTTGTCCTCCCAACCACCTAGGCCAAGGGTTGGAAATTTTCTCTGGACTGTAGCAAATATATCAAGCTTTGCAGGCTAGATGGTCTCTGTACTTGTGAAAATAGCTATAGACTGTATGCAAATGATGGTGTGTCATAGTATGTAAATTGACTGTGTTTCAATAAAACTTTATTTATAAAACAAGCTGGTGGGTGAAATTTTGTTTGTGAGCCATTGTTGGTCAACCCCTGATAGACTATATGCTTTTTCAAGCCTGCAATCTTTGAAACAGTGAAGTGAAATTCCCAGTGTGATTTTTTTATGGTCGGGTCTAGGTCAAAGTGCTGTGTTTTGTCTATATCAATGTGTACCCTGCACCCTCCTGAAATATGTGTCCAAGCTCTTTCAATTTCTCTCTCCCTCTAGATGAATTTTGTGTTCTACTTTTTGCTGATTTTCTAGAATTCTGTTGATTTAATCCTTCCCAGATTCCTTACTCTAAGAAACTAATTTTACTTAACTTGTTTGGTTCTGACCCTTTTTAGTCATAGCCAGGTTGCCTTGAAGTCATCTCTTTGGTCTTATGAGGCTTGAATCTGGTGGGGTTTTTTTCCCCTTTCCTAGTTAATTTCTATCAAAAAGACAGTTTACAATGTTGCATAGACCATGAGCTGGTGGAAAGGCATGAAGGTTAAAAGATCCATTGGTTCAGCTCTTATTGCAGGTAATTAAAATAGAAATAGATTTATTAAAGGGTGTGGGTAATTTACAGACTTCCCTGGGAACAAAGTGTACATAGTACAGAGACAGAAATAACCCAGGCAGGATAAATACTCCCAAAGAGTAAGGGGCTTGTCCAGATGACAACCTGCTGCCAATTTTGCCTGTTGCTTATCACTCCTACTAACTGGACACACGACTTTTCCTACCATTGCCTTCAAGAGCCAAATGCTTGATCCTATGCTTGCCAAGAATCAGATCTCTCTACCTGTGGCCCACATCTACCTTCCTAATCTCCTGTGGTTCATCTGCTTGTCAGAACCTAGGCCACATGTAGAACAGTGTGGCTGAGGAGTCTGTCTGGTCTCTACAGTGCAGGAAGGTACAGTGGAAGGGATTTGAGAGGATTTATGACAGAGCCTGCCATGACCACTTACTGGCCAGAACTGTGGTGAATTACTTTAGGTTGTCCTAAAGTAATAAAAATAGGGACAAAAGTATATTTCTAATGGTATTGATCTAGAAATGTCTATAAAACTTGTCACATCAGTCATGGGCTGTTATCATGAACAGACACTGAATCACATTTTTAACTATATATGTATACATTGACCAATTAAAATTTTTCTTAAACTTGAAAGCACAGAGGAGCTGGGGGCAATGGTACAGACCTGTATTCCCAGTGGCTTGGGAGGCTGAGGCAGGAGTTTCACAAGTTCAAAGTTAGCTTCAGGGACTTAGTGAGGCCCTAAGTGACTTAGTGAGACCCTATCTCAAAACAAAACATAAAAAAGGCTGGAGATGTAGCTCAGTGGTAAAGTGCTCCTGGGTTCAATCTCTGGTACTGAAAATAAAAAAACAAAAACCAACAAAAATAAATCCCAAAGCATAGAGGAATAATTAGAATGGAGTAGGCTTTCACCTGAATAATTTTAGTGTGCTGACCTGCTGAGATTCTGCCCATTTTTTAGTTCACATGCTCTTAGCCCATGTGTGCTTACTGACTCTAGTCTTGGTCCATACTCTAAACTGCTCCCACAGCATCTTTTTATTCATGAAACATGTTTTCTAGTTATGCGTGTGCCATGGTGTTTTAGTCAGCTATTTCACTGCTGAGACTAAATGATCTGACCAGCACAATTATAGAGGAGGAAGGGTTTATTCAAGGGCTCACAGTTTCAGAGGTCTTAGTCCATAGAAGGCGGGCTCCATTCCTTGGGGCTCCAGGTGAGGCAGAACATCATGGCGGAAGAGTTCATCATCAGGAAACAGAGAGAGAGACTCCATTCTCCAGATACAGAATATTTATCCCATAGACACTCCCCAATTCCCACCCCCTCCAGCTACACCCTACCACTTCAGTTAATCCCATTAGGGATTAATTCATTGATTTGGTTAAGACTCTTACAACCCAACCATTTCTCCTCCGAACCTTCCTGCATTGTCTCACATTGAGCTTTTGGGGGATACCTCACATTCAAACCATAACACATGGTTTGGATATGATTCGACCGTGTCCTCCAAGAGTGGGTGTGTTCAGTCTTCATCCTCAGGGTGAAGGCGTTGAGAGGTGGAAACCAGAAGGAGGTGGTCAGGAGTGCTGCCCTCGGAAGGCATGGGGGGCATTCTCTTGGGACCTGGAGTGAGTTCTCACAAGAGCAAGTTGTTGTAAGAGCAAGCCTGAGCCCACTGAAAGGCTCTTCAACTTCCTGTTTTGTAGTATGATCTCTTCTCCCACAAGTTTCCCTGGTGCTGTTTTAGAAAGACCTGGTTCCAGTGCATGGGAAGTGACCACAAGGTGCCATGAGACTGAAGAAAGAGGCAGGTGAATCCAGGATTGCTCAGAGTGCAATTCACCGGGGACTTACAGAAGTGTGGTCAAGGTTGGCGCAAGAGCAGTGGACCCCTATGTTTTGAATCAAGGGGAGAGGGCTCATACAGAGATTAGGACAAAAGTGACTCTCATCCGAGACAGAACATACCTGGCATCAAAGCTGTCAGGTACATTCCTGATGCTGAGAGCATGAGGATTTGGTTGTAAAATTCCACATACGAATCTAGTGATTTTGTCTATTTATAGTACATTGGAAAATTATGCAGGGAAAACAGACCAGGTTTACCCAGAAATGATCATAGTGGTTCTGCCTCAAGATGGCTGTGTTCAGGTCAAGCTGACTCCCTAGAGGTGCCATCTGCCACAAGACCTTCACTGAACTGGCGCTGGTGTCATGCCCTTGACCCTCCAGAACTGTGAGAAAATTAAACCTCCTTTCATTATAATTACCTGGCCTTAGGTATTTTGTTATATTAATGGAAAACAGGCTAATAAAACAAGTACTTACTACAGAAAAACTGGAAAAAAATAGAAGATGTTAAAGAAGATAAAAATCACAGATAGTCCTTTATGCTCATTGTTGACTTCCAGAAGATAAAGTAAGAAGGCATTCATGGTAGCCAGTTCGAATATTCACTACTTAAAGCTAAGGAGACTGAGGTTCAAGTTCAGCAAAAAAATGGAGTACAAGTGACCAGTGTTTGAACGTATATTACTGATTTGTTTCTCACTAACATTTGGAGAGGTAACTATAATTGGCATCCCCTTTTTACAATGGCGGAAACTGGCCAGAGGAGATCAGTGTGGTTTCCCAGCTTGTGACTTGGAGGGTCAGGATTTGGACTTGGGTGTTCAGACCCCAAGTGCAGCTCTCTTTCCATTATCCTGAACTGTTTTTATTGCCCTGTGGTCAATCCATAATACACAGGCAATGATTCCATCAACCCCTCCAATTATACTCTCAATGTAAATCATTCTCTTCTCCCCTCTGATAAAAAAAAAATGAATTAGTATCACCCTCTCAGTTTAGGAAAGACTCTGTCTTGCCAAAGGTTGTGCCAGTTAGTTGCTTAGAAATACAGTTGTAATGTTGACCTGGTGAATTGACAGCAAAGTGCAAGTGGTAATGTTTTATAATCATGAAGGTGGGAGTTTTGTTGTTCTACCACATGTGCTTAGTGTACAATGGAGTCTATCTCTTGAATTTAATTCATGTTTACAACAGAAGTATTTGACCTATGGTCAATCGTGCTTCTAAACTGTTTGCTAGTGATTGTGCTATGCTTAGAGGAGTTATTTCCTTAAGTATTGGTCAAATGGAAATAAAAGACAATAAGTGAGTACCATTTATTTAATTTTTAAAAGTTTTTTTAATATATACAATATACACACATATATACATATACCTTGTACTAGAGATTGAACCTCGGGGTATTTGGCCATTGAGGCACATCCCCATCCTTTTTAAAATTTTTAAAATTTTGAGGTCTTACTAAATTGCTCAGGGTCTCCCTAAGTTGCTGAGGCTGGCTTTGAATTTGTGATCCTCCTGCCTCAGCCTCCCAAGCTGCTGGGATTACAGGTATGTGCTACTACACCCAGCAAAATGTATTCTGATATAATGCTTGAGTTTAAAAGGTTAAATGAGCCAAACGACATCCCCCTGTCCCCACCCTATCATGCTGAAGATGTACCAGTGTTCTCCTTTGGTGTGTACTTGGGGCCTGTGTTCCTCTTTTTTTCTGTATTCAGTTGCAGGACTTTCAGTAAAGCACTGAGCTCTGCTGTTGAACCTACGCAATGTGATTCACTGCACATAGACTCAGTTTCACCAGGGCTTAAAATACAGAGGAAAAAAATTGCCTTGCATAGCTGGTGGAAGAGGATGCCTGATTAAATTTTAGGGTTACTGGGGCTCATGCAAGAGCTATGGGGAGCAGAGCTGAGTCTGCAGGAGCAGTATTGCCCCACAAGATCTGGCAGGGCTCAAAATAGCCCTTGTATGCTTCAAGGCACCATGCACTGGGGGTGTGTCATGGTCCCAAGATAATGACATGAGTGACCACAGGCCTGCTCAGGACAGCTGGAGCAGGGGTTGGGATGGGCGGCCATTGAGGCATTGCCTTGGGGTGACTATTGGATTCCCTGAGTGGTGCATGCACAAAGCTGGAATATCTCCTGGCATGTCACTGTATTGTCTTAGTCTCTCTACAGACACCATTCTTATGACAAGGCAAGTCCTCACTTTAGGAAGCGAAATGTCAAATATTTCAACATGTCTTTCTTGGTATAGACACGTTTATTGTTTTCCATGCAATTTAATTGCTTTGCTCCTTACCTAGCTTTTTTCCTCATTGAATTTCATATAACTTTAAAAATATGGTCTCTCACAGGCAGAAGGAGATGAGGAAGTGAAAAGTGTCAGTCCCTCCTCTCATGGGATCAGCTTCTAGCCAACCGAGGCCACCAAAGACAGCCTCACTTTACACATGGTCCTAGGGTTTCTCCAGCAGAAATATTTCCCAGCTTGGAATAGATTGTTATGATCTCCTAAATGCTAGCCAACAGGGATATTTTCCTCCCTGACACAGCGCTTTACTTGTGTTGTTAATAAAATTAGAAAGTGCTTACAGTTGTGAAGTTCTTTAAATTTACTTGGTGGTAAAAATAGCAATTAAAGAGGAAAGCTGCATTCTAGTTAATTCTTGGGGAAAGCACAAACTCTGACTGGGAGTTTAATTCTTTTTCCAGGATTAAATTCTGTCTTTAAAACGTATTGCTTGTAAAATTCCCCTTGTTTCTCATTTCCTTAGAGTAGGCAGGTGGGTATATTAATATTTATTTTGAGAGGAGTGAGTCTCAACATTAGATTTACCTGGGGAACTTTAAAAAGTACTGGTCAAACAGAGTCCTCTTTAATTGGTTTGGGCGTGGCCTGAACGCTGAGACTTTAAATCTCCCTGGTTTCCCATGTGCACCAAGTTGAGACCCACTATTCTAGAGCAAAGGTATCATATTGCATCTCTTGGTTCTTAGTTTGGAGCTACTGAAATTACCTTGATAACTTAGATACAAAGGAGATTTATTGAAAGGATAAAGGGAGACTGTCTCCAATTACTAGATCTCAGCAAAGAAATCAAGACAACTGCGACAATCAAGGAAGCTAGGATCCTTGCTGTCTGTGGTCAAACTCTCTAGATTATCACTGCTGGTGAATCAGGTCTAGTTTTCCGTTCTTAAAGTCCTATTTAGAATTTCAAGGAGAGAGAGAGAGAGAAAGAGGATTGACTCAAGCTCTTAGCACACTCTTCGCCAGGAAAGGGTGAGAGAGGAGAGGGTGGTTCCCCAAAGGAAAATTGATTTGTTCTTCTCGGAAGATGGCACTGTTGATTCTTGGCAGGCAATGCCAACAGATGTCCCCACACCCTGAAACCATTTTGCTCTGGATGGGGAGGATGTAAGGAACATTTCTCTCAGAAGGCAGTTGGCTCAGGACCAGACTCCCTTGGTGTCTGCTAATTTGCTCATGGTAGGTATTCATTCATTCAGAAAATGTTTATTGAATATCTATAATATGAAGAGTTCTCAGAGAATGCCAGGTTGAGGAAGTAGTTGGTGCTTTTCAGATGCTTCCAATCTCATAAGGGTAAGAGATGTGCAAATCTAAGGCCTGATCTGCCCCGCAATGTGTGAGTAGTTCCACAGGGCAAAACCAGTATTGGCCAGGACATTATTTAAGTACCTACAATTTCTCAGACCAGTGAGAAGATGGGAACTATCAAAATGTTGCTCGACAAGCTTGATCCTTCATGGGTTACACATGGCTATACTTTCTGGTCTTTTCACTGAATCCTTTCTTACTGTGTTTCTACTTCTTGTTCCAACTTCTAGAGGGCACCTTCCTTTGAGGGCACCCCTGGACTTGTACAACCGCCATCATCTTGACTTTTCTGGATAAAATTTTTGTCTGCCCAACTCAGAATCTTACCAGCATTCTTTCTTCTTTCTCAATCACTGTTCTGATATAAGCCTGGTCTCTTGCTTTGCTTAGTCAAACAAGATCTGAGAAGACAGGCTCTCTCCTTGGGCTTGGGCATAGTTACCAGGCATGCAGGATAATGCTAAATAGTAGGGAAAATATGTTCTCTTTTTTCCTCTTTCCACTTTTTTTTATTGGTACATTGTAGTTGTACATAATGATGGGATTTATTGTTACACATGTATGCTTGCACACAATAGAGCAATATAATTTGGCCAATATCCCTTTCCAGCACTTCCTCCTCCATCTCTTCCTCTCAATCCCTGGTCCCTTTCCTCTACTGATCTCCCTTTGATTATCTTAAGATGCCCCTCCCACCTTTCTTTTTCTTTTTCCTGTCTAGCTTCCACGTCTAAGAGAGAACATAAAGACCTTATGAGTTTGGCTTATTTCACTTAACACAATGGTCTATAGATCCATCCATTTTCCTGCAATGGTTGCATTTTCTTTATGATTAAATAAAACTTCATTATGTATGTGCCACATTTTCTTTATCCATTCATTTGTTGATGGACATCTGGGTTGGTTTCACAGTTTGGTTATTGTGAATTGTGTTGCTATAAACATGGATGTGTATGTAGCACTCTAGTAAGATGACCTAAGTTCTTTAGGATAAATACTGAGGTGTGGTATAGCTGGGTCATATGGTGATTCCATCACTAGTCTTTTGAGGAGTGTCCATACTGATTTCCATAATGGTACTAATTTACAATCCCATCAATGGTATTAAAGCGTTCTTCTTTCTCCACATTCTCTTGGGCATTTATTATTGTTTGTATTCTTGATGACTGCCATTCTGACTGGTGTGAGATAAAAATCTCAGGGTAGTTTTGATTTGCATTTCCCTAATTGCTAATGATGTTAAACCTTTTTTCTTATATTTATTGGCCATTCGTATTTATTCTTTTGAAAGGTGTCTGTTTAATTCATTTGCCCATTTATTAATTGGGCTATTTGGGTTTTGGGTGTTAAGATTTTTGAGTTCTTTACATATTCAAGATATTAATCCTCTGTCAGAAGAATGGCTAGCAAAGGTTTTCTCCCATTCTGTAGGATCTCTCTTCACATTACTAATTGTTTCCTTTGCTGTGTGTGTGTGTGTGTGTGTGTGTGTGTGTGTGTGTGTTTAATTTGATGCCATCCCGTTAATTAACTCTTGACATTATTTCCTGAGCTTTAGGGTCCTATTGAAAAAGTCGTTGCCTGTGTCCAGATGCTGGAGTGTTGACCCTATGTTTTCTTCTAGAAGTTGCATAGCTTCTGGTGTAATTCCTAGGTCTTTGATCCATATTGAGTTGTTTTATGTGCAGGGCGAGAGATGAGTCTACTCTCATTCTTCTACATATGGATAACCAGTTTTCCCACGTCAGGAAAAATACACTCTTAAGACTACTCTCTGGCCTTCTAGGATTGTGTTCTCAACCCAGACATAGTTGGGTGGCTCTTATGTTCTGTGGTGAATTTTGTCTGTTTTCTCTAATTTCATCCTGGGAGCACATTGGAAACCTGCTAAAGCTAACAACCCATCTGTAATGACAACCATAGAAATCAGGATATGTTGTTTTAAAATTAACTTACAAAAGTAAAGTAATAATAATAATAATACTATTTGTTACATATTTGTTTAATGTGGTTAAATGTTTATTACATGTAACCCATAGTATTATAACATATTTATAGATTTATTTAGTCCTCACAAGAATCTTAAGAGATCAAGGTACTTTTCTTATCCACATTTTCAAGATGAGGATGCTGAGATGTGCAGACATTTAAGAACTCAATGTTTATAGCAACTCAATCCACAGTAGCTAGATTGTGGAACCAACCTAGATGCCCTACTATAGATGAATGGATAAAGAAACTGTGGTATATATACACAATGGAATATTATTCAGCCATAAAGAATAAAATTATGGCATTTTCAGGTAAATGGATGTAGTTGGAGAATTATCATGCTAAGTGAAATAAGCCAATCCCCCAAAACTAAAGGCTGAATGTTTTCTCTGGTAAGTGGATGATGATACATAATGGGTGGGGGAAGAGCGGGTAAGGAAAGAATGGAGGAATGGGGAGAGACCAAGATGGCAGACTAGAGGGTGACTGCATCTCATGTTGCTCCAGAACTCAGGATTCAAGAAGAGGAGGTATTGAGAGACTTGGGACCAACTCAGAACCGCTGGATGAGTCTCTCCCACTGGGCAAGGCTCGGCTCAGGCGGCGGGCCTGGACCACAGGCAGCTTCTTGGAGCAGGGCTGGCTAGCAAGAGGCTTCTGCACACAACTAGGCTCCCCTGGCCTGGGTGGCAGGCCGGACACAGGCCTAGACCAGCCATGCCCCAGCCCGCAGTCTAGTTCCCCTTTGGCAGACCATCGGTCAAAAAGTGGAGGCACCTCTGCCCACTAGCAGGGAATATACCCCACCTGAAGGTCACCACCCCTAGAGAGGCAGCTTCCTTGTGGAGCTCTGCATTTATCAACTTCCTCCAAGACTTCAGCCTACTGAAGACTAGGAGGTGATATACTGGAAATAAACAGGGACACTATAAGTCAATAGGGGAAATCTGCAATATCTCAGCGATCCACTGATACCTGACCAATATGAGAAAACAAGGGAAGAAAATGTCCCAAACAAACCTAGATGCTATATAAATAACACCCAATGACAGCGTGGCAGAAGAAATGTCAGCCAGATTGTGGAACCAACCTAGATGCCCTTCAATTGATGAATGGATAAAGAAACTGTGGTAGATATATATACAATGGAATATTACTCAGCCATAAAGAATAATAAAATGATGGCATTTGTAGGCAAATGGATGAAATTGGAGAATATCATGCTAAGTGAGATAAGTCAATCTCAAAAAACCAAAGGTCAAATGATCTTGCTGATAAGCGGATGATGACACATAATGTGGAGTAGGAGGGGGTAAAAATGGAGGAAGGAGGGATTGTATAGAGGGAAAAGAGGGGTGGGAGGGGTGGTGGGAAGGGAAAAATAACAGAATGAATCAAACACCATTACCCTATGTAAATGTATGATTATACAAATGTTATGCCTCTACTTCATGTACAAACAGAGAAACAAGATGTATCCCATTTGTTTACAATAAAAATAAATTAAAAAAGAAAACAAATGAAAAAAAAAGAATGGAGGAATGTTGGATTGTATAGAAGGAATTGAGGGGTGGGGAGCGGGTGGGGGAAGGAAAGATAATGGAATGAGACAAACATCATTACCCTATGTACATGTATGATTACACAAACAGTGTGACTCTACATTGTGTACAACCAGAGAAATGAAAAGTTGTACCCCATTTGTGTACAATGAATCAAAAATAAAATAAAAGACTTGTCGGAGTCTCCGTGGTTAACAAGTGCAACTGTCGGGAATCAAACTTGGGAAGTATGTTTCCTTATTCTTAACCTCAAGAAGGTTATTGTTATTTTTGCTGACACACCCAGTGCTACACATGGTTGCTTCACAAACCTTCATGGAATGAATGAATGGTGTGTTCTGCAGCATCATGCTCAGGAACATATGAATTTGAATTTATTTTAAATTTTATCTAAGATGTGATTATGATGACACTTTGGCTTTTAGATGGACACTCTTGTGCCTTACAAACTTTATCTGTGGTTTAACTGGCATTTGGCTAATGTAAGTCTTCATGATGGTATTACTTGAATAACTGAGATTTGCTTATCTTCAGAGGAATAATGATGTCTTTGACCAGCTCGGACAATGCTGCAGGAAACTAGCAGTAACCCAGAGCAGCAGCAGGATTGTTTTTGCTGGTTGGTTTCCTGATTCTGTTTTCTGTGATTGATTTTCCTGGTTTGGAGATGACCCTCCTGGATGCTAATTCCTCAATTGTCCTTGCACTGTCAGCTGTCTTTCTATTCCAGAGGATTTCTTTAATCCACTGTAGCTCTGTAAGTGGCTGTCTGGAGAGATGTCTTCCAGCAGGTGAGTGACCTTACCTGCTATCCACACATAGGGTCTGCAGAGACTGTGAACTTTGTTTTGACCTTAATTTTAGAAAACTGAATTCCAAGGCAGATATCACAAACATGAAGACTGGTCCTATTTCTTGTTCCTGTGCTTTGCTGGAGAATTAATAGGAATTATTGCTCTTTTTATTTGTGTTTATTTACCTATTTTTGGAAGAGCTACTTACTGTTAAGCAATGGAGGAAGAATGCCAATAAACCAATACCTGGTTGAATCACGGACTAAAAGTAACCCTGCTGTGGGTGGTACAAAGATACTGCTGTGTCTTTCACATTGGAGGAGCAAGAGAGTGACTATTTACTCTCTCTCTTTATAAAGCTTTACCCTCAGTTTTAAGTTGAGCTATAACAAAACGAACGATTCCGATAAACACGAGACTCAACACTCTTGTGCCTGAGACAGCAAGAAACACACACGCTCCTACGGCTGGTGTGTAGAGGGGTCCTTTGTCTTAGGGGTACTGTTCATGGAACTTCTGTGCTGAAGTGAGAATTTACGCAGAGCTCAGAGCCAGGCTGCAGAATGGGGGGCAGGGAGGGCATTAGGTCAACTCATCTCCCTCATTACACAAGATGAAAGAAAGAGTCTCCAGGCTTTGCCTCATCAAACAATCCTATGCTAGGGAAGAAACAACCGACTCACACCAGGTGTAGGTGGTTCTATAAGAATTCTCTATTTGATGCTGTGTTGGTTAATTTCAGGTGTCAACTTCACTGGGCTATGGTACCCAGTTGTTTAGTCAAATGCTAGTCTGGATATTGCTGTGGAAGGCTTTTGTCCCTGTGAGTAGCATTTGTAATCAGTGGACAGTATGTCGGGCATCTCACCCTCTATCAGGTGGAAGGGTCTGGTCCAGTCACTTGAAGAGCAGAAACACATTTCCCAGGGAAGAAGGAATTCTGCCTTAAGACTGTAGCAAGGACATCCGGAGTGTCCTGAATTCCTAACCTGCTGGCCCTTCCCATGGATTTCAGACTAGCCAGTTACTGACAATCACTTCAACCACTTCCTTTGAATAAATCTATCTAGATATTGGTTGTTTCCTTAGAGAACCTTGAATGACTCAGATGTCTGTGCTCTAAGAGTTCCTAACTCCTGAAGTTCCAGAGCGAGGTGGCTGTCTCTGCAGGGGGATGGTCACTTTCCTTCACCTATGCAGTTTGTCACTCAGGTCCACAGCAGCCCTGTTCGTGCTTTCCGGTCTGTCAGTCACCCCAAGACGTGCATGAACACTTCTTCCCTAGCATCTACCCATAGCTCATGATTCCACACCACTCAGCTCTAGGTGCCAAAGGGAGAGGGCTCATATTCTTGCTTTTAACTGCATAGGGGGCTAAGACCACATTCACTTTGCTCACCCATGTGTCCTGGAGTCCTTAGCCAGTACCTACCATGCAATAGGTACTAAATAAATATATGCTGATTGACAAACTGAGACAGACTTTTCCCAGTGACCCCTTTACTGGCCATTTTCCTGAGTGCTAATAGTCCAAATGCCAATTATCACATAGCAGTCCTGTCTTCAACCAGCATGCTCCGTCTGAGTTCCACTTTAGACTACAATTGAAGGAGCAGAGCTATGTAACCCTCTTTCTCTTGGGCTAGAAATCACCCCCCACCTGTTCCCTTAGATCTCAGTCCAGCAGAATCTAGCTTATCTTTCTCACTTTGCATTTTAACTACCTGTTTCCACTGATCTATCTCCCTAGCAAGAATGGTGCACTGATTTATTTATCTTTGCCTTCTCAGTACCTCTAATAATATGTGGAACATCTTAGATGCTAAGATGATTTTTTTTTATAAAGGAAAGAGTGGCTGAAAGGAGGGAAAGAAAGAAGGATTGGGAGAAGGAAAAATTGAAAAAGGGAAAGAGAGGTAGAGTAGACATCCTTAGTTTTAAGACAGTTCTACACTCTCAGAGAATCTGTCAGTATCAGATAATAAAGTTTCTGAGAGAGTAATTACTCTGAGAGTCCTAGTAGTGTTAAAACTGTTGGTGTAACAGAGACTAGGATGCTAGTGGCTTGCAGGAACAAAAGTTAAGACTTGAGAAAAACCTGAGAATTCAGTTCGCTGGACTTCAGAACCTCAAACTTATCTTCTACACTCTCCTCCTGATCCTGTGCTTAATGCTGCAATAGAGCATAACCCCATTGCATGATATATTTTGATTAATGAATGTGTGGGAAGGCGTTTCTGCGAGTGCAATGCACATGGCTTGTAATCTGGCTAAGTGGAACTGGTGCCTGGTGTGCTGAAATCTAGTGTTAAAATTGTTGTATTTGCAGCCAGATCCTAGAGAGACTCAGATGGAAGAATCCACTACAATTAGAATGTCAAATCACACTTCCCTCTTCAAATTGCATTTCTAAAAATAAGATAATGAAAATATGTATTTGTGTGGGAGAGGGCTTATTGTAGAAAGCTCCAAATAAGATGCAAGAAAATGTCTGTGCTCAGAAACCCCATTCAGGAGGAGACGTTCACTGCAGGAGGCTCTGTGGCATGAAGGAAGCCACACAGTGTCCTCTGTGCACAAAGGCGTAGCGGCCAAGAAAGCTGATGGCATTGCTAAACCTCCAGAATAAAAAGGTAGGCAGACAGCATTGTCTCACTGGGTAAGGCCAGGTTTTCCTTTCCTCTGTCATCTGATCTCAGCTATTCTCTAAAGGGAGAGGGGAGTGACTTCTGTATTCCATTAAACCTTGCAGCAGGTTTTAGACCTTTAAGATGGTTCATTATTGAGTTCATTTGGTAGTCACTAAGCAATGGAAGTTATGTAAGGAGTCTGGAGGATTACCCCAACCCTTCTTTGCCTCAACTTCCTAATGTGCAGATAAAACTAGATACAGTATAGTTAAAAAGGTTTAGGATGGTTACTAGTGATGAGTGAACAAAGATCAGCTGTTCGGTGAGTGCCTTTCTTAGACTATTATGCCTCACCATGAAGATTGCTTGAAGTAATCTCTTTTTGGAAGAGGACATTAAGTGCAGGGAGAAATTTGGGGCACTCATCTTCATCAGATTTAGAATTTTTAAGGGGAAGGATATAATGAAAGAGAATTATCTCCTGACCTAAGAATAGACATTTGGATTAACTTTATTATCTAAAGTTGCTTGATACTTTAGGAATATAAAATATCTGAGTCAAGTGAAGATTGTAGTGAGGAAACCATCCATTTGCAGTAAGGTGGAGGTACCATTAAGTACTTACTGCAAGGTAATCAGACTGCTAGAAAATGACCATAGTGCTGAACGTTTTGCTGTTACAGAGGTTACTGACAAATTTTTTAAAATGTTGTCTTTTCATTGTTTCCTGCATTTCTGTGTTACTACTTGGGATCACTTTGCTTCTGCCGAGGAAAAAAACAATCCTTTTCAGTAATTTCATTTTTGATTTAGACAGGCTAGCATTGTATTCTTTCCATTTTGGAAGTCTGTTCATCTTAAATATCCTTGTTTTCCTTTCATTTTTCTGAGAATAGAAATCTTGGCTGTCTGTTTTCTTCTAACACTCTAAAGATGACATTCCATTGCCTTCTGATTTTCATTATCTCTGATGAGAAGTTAGTTAACTATCCCACTGTTGCTTTTTTTTTTTTTTTTTTTTTTTTTTTTTTTTTTTTTTTTTTTGAGTAGCAGTGTGTGATGTTTTCTTTTTTTTTTTTTTAATCTCATGGATTTTATTTTTATTTTATTTTATTTTATTTTTTTTTTTATTGTAAACAAATGGGATACATGTTGTTTCTCTGTTTGTACATGGCGTAAAGGCATACCATTTGTGTAATCATAAATTTACATAGAGCAATGTTGTTTGATTCATTCTGTTATTTTTTTCCCTTCCCCCCACCCCTCCCACCCCTCTTTACCCTCTATACAGTAGTTCCTTCCTCTATACTTGCCCCCCTCCCTAACCCTAACTCTAACCCTTCCCTCCCCCCCATTATGTGTCAACCTCCACTTATTAGCGATATCATTCGTCCTTTGGCTTTTTGAGATTGGCTTATCTCACTTAGCATGATATTCTCCAATTTCATCCATTTGCCTGCAAATGTCATAATTTTATCATTCTTTATGGCTGAGTAATATTCCATAGTATATATATACCACAGTTTCTTTATCCACTCATCAATTGAAGGGCATCTAGGTTGGTTCCACAGTCTGGCTATTGTGAATTGAGCAGCTATGAACATTGATGTGGCTGTATTTCTGTAGTATGCAGATTTTAAGTCCTTTGGGTATAGGCCAAGGAGTGGGATAGCTGGGTCAAATGGTGGTTCCATTCCAAGTTTTCTAAGGAATCTCCACACTGCTTTCCATAGCGGCTGCACTAATTTGCAGCCCCACCAGCAGTGTATGAGTGTACCTTTCTCCCCACATCCTCGCCAACACCTGTTGTTGCTCGTATTCTTGATAATCGCCATTCTAATTGGGGTGAGATGGAACCTTAGGGTGGTTTTGATTTGCATTTCTCTTATTACTAGAGATGTTGAACATTTTTCCATATGTTTGTTGATTGCTTGTAGATCTTCTTCTGTGAAGTGTCTATTCATTTCCTTAGCCCATTTGTTGACTGGACTGTTTGAATTCTTGGAGTAGAGTTTTTTGAGTTCTTTATAGATTCTGGAGATTAGTGCTCTATCTGAAGTATGATTGGCAAAGATATTCTCCCACTCTGTAGGCTCTTTCTTCGCATTGCTGATAGTTTCCTTTGCTGAGAGAAAGCTTTTTAGTTTGAATCTATCCCAGTGGTTGATTCTAGCTTTTATTTCTTGTGCTATGGGAGTCCTGTTAAGGAAGTCTGGTCCTAGACCAACAAGATGAAGATTTGGACCTACTTTTTCTTCTATAATCTGCAGGGTCTCTGGTCTGATTCCGAGGTCCTTAATCCATTTTGAGTTTAGTTTCGTGCATGGTGAGAGATATGGGTTTAGTTTCATTCTGTTGCATATGGATTTCCAATTCTCCCAGCACCATTTGTTGAAGAGGCTATCTTTTCTCCATTGCATATTTTTGGCCCCTTTGTCTAGTATGAGAAAATTGTATTTATTTGGGTTTGTGTCCGTGTCCTCTATTCTGTACCATTGATCTACCTTTCTATTTTGGTACCAATACCATGCCGTTTTTGTTACTATTGCTTTGTAGTAGAGTTGAAGATCTGGTATTGCAATACCCCCTGTTTCACTCTTCCTGCTAAGGATTGCTTTAGCTATTCTGGGTTTCTTATTCTTCCAGATGAATTTCATAATTGCCTGCTCTATTTCTGTAAGGTACGTCATTGGGATTTTAATTGGAATTGCATTGAATTTGTATAGCACTTTAGGTAGTATGGCCATTTTGACAATATTAATTCTTCCTATCCAAGAACATGGAAGATCTTTCCATCTTCTAAGGTGTTCTTTAATTTCTTTCTTTAGTGTTGTATAGTTCTCATTGTAGAGGTCTTTCACCTCTTTTGTGAGATTGATTCCCAAGTATTTTATTTTTTTCGAGGCTATTGTGAATGGGGTAGTTTTCCTAATTTCTCTTTCTGAAGATTCATCACTTATGTATAAAAATGCGTTGGATTTATGGGCATTGATCTTGTAACCTGCTACTTTACTGAAATCACTTATGAGTTCTAAGAGTTTTCTGGTGGAATTTCCAGGTTCCTCTAAATATATAATCATGTCATCAGCGAACAGGGATAGTTTGAGTTCTTCTTTTCCAATTCGTATCCCTTTAATTTCTTTGGTTTGTCTAATTGCTCTGGCCAGAGTCTCAAGAACGATGTTGAATAGAAGTGGTGAAAGAGGGCATCCCTGCCTTGTTCCAGTTTTTAGGGGGAATGCTTTCAGCTTTTCACCATTTAGAATGATATTAGCCATGGGCTTAGCATAAATGGCCTTTACAATATTAAGGAATGTTCCCACTATCCCTATTTGTTCTAGTGTTTTGAGCATGAAGGGGTGCTGTATTTTATCAAATGCTTTTTCTGCGTCTATTGAAATAATCATGTGATTCTTGACTTTAAGTCTATTAATATGGTGAATTACGTTTATTGATTTCCTGATGTTGAACCAACCTTGCATCCCTGGGATGAAACCCACTTGATCATGGTGCACTATCTTTTTAATATGTTTTTGTATGCGATTTGCTAAAATTTTGTTGAGAATTTTTGCGTCGATGTTCATTAAGGATATTGGTCTGAAATTTTCTTTCCTTGATGAGTCTCTGTCTGGTTTAGGTATCAGTGTGATATTGGCTTCATAGAATGAGTTTGGGAGGGTTCCCTCCTCTTCTATTTTATGGAATACTTTGAGAAGTATTGGAATGAGCTCTTCCTTAAAGGTTTTGTAGAACTCGGCTGAGAACCCATCTGGTCCCGGACTTTTCTTTGTTGGTAGGCTTTTGATGACTTCTTCTATTTCAGTACTTGAAATTGGTCTATTTAAATTGTTTATGTCCTCCTCATTCAGTTTAGGCAATTCATATGTCTCTAGAAACCTGTTGATGTCTTCGAAATTTTCTATTTTGTTGGAGTATAGATTTTCAAAATAGCTTCTAATTATGTTTTGTATTTCCATCCTGTCTGTTGTGATATTTCCTTGTTCATTCCGAATTTTAGTGATTTGGGTTTTCTCTCGTCTTCTCTTTGTTAGTGTGGCTAAAGGTTTATCAATTTTGTTTATTTTTTCGAAGAACCAACTATTTATTTTGTCAATTTTTTGTATTGTTTCTTTTGTTTCAATTTCATTGATTTCAGCTCTGAGTTTAACTATTTCCTGTCTTCTACTACTTTTGGTGCTGTTCTGTTCTTCTTTTTCTAAGGCTTTGAGCTGTAGTGTTAGGTTGTTTATTTGTTGAGTTTTACTTCTTTTATTAAATGCGCTCCATGAAATAAATTTCCCTCTAAGTACTGCTTTCATAGTGTCCCAGAGGTTTTGATATGATGTTTCTTTGTTCTCATTTACCTCTAAGAATTTTTTAATTTCCTTCTTAATATCTTCTGTTATCCATTCATCATATAATAGCATATTGTTTAACCTCCAGATGTTGGAATAGTTTCTGTGTTTTACTCTTTCATTTATTTCTAACTTCAATCCATTATGATCTGATAGAATACATGCTAGTGTCTCTATCTTCTTGTATTTGCTAACATTAGCTTTGTGGCATAATATATGGTCTATTTTAGAGAAGGATCCATGTGCTGCTGAGAAGAAAGTGTATTCACTCTTGGTTGGATGGAATATTCTATAAATGTCCGTTAAGTCTAAATTATTGATTGTGTTGTTGAGATCTATGGTTTCTTTGCTCAATTTTTGTCTGGAAGATCTGTCCAGTGGTGAGAGCGGCGTGTTAAAATCTCCTAGTATTATTGTGTTGTGGTCTATTTGGTTTCTGAAATTGAGAAGGATTTGTTTGACATACATAGATGAGCCACTGTTTGGGGCATAGATGTTTATGATTGTTATATCTTGCTGATTTATGCTTCCCTTAAGCAGTATGAAATAACCTTCTTTATCCCTTCTGACTAACTTTGGCTTGAAGTCCACATTATCGGAAATGAGGATGGATACTCCAGCTTTTTTGCTGAGTCCATGTGCATGGTATGTTTTTCCCCATCCTTTCACCTTTAATCTATGGGTATCTTTTTCTATGAGGTGAGTCTCTTGCAGGCAACATATTGTTGGATCTTTCTTTTTAATCCAGTCTGCCAGTCTATGTCTTTTGATTGATGAATTCAGGCCATTAACGTTCAGGGTTATTATAGAGAAATGATTTGGTTTCCCGGTCATTTGGTTCATTTTTAAAATTTTGTTTATTTATTTGTTTGACACAACTTGTTTCCTCCTTTATTTGACAATTCCTTTAGGATAATTCCTCCCTTTGCTGATTTGCTTCTTTGTTTTTCATCTCTTCCTCATGGAATATTTTGTTGAGAATGTTCTGTAATGCTGGCTTTCTTTTTGTAAATTCTTTTAGCTTTTGTTTATCATGGAAGGATTTTATTTCATCGTCAAATTTGAAGGTAAGTTTTGCTGGGTATAAGATTCTTGGTTGGCATCCATTTTCTTTCAGGGCTTGAAAAATGTTGTTCCAGGACCTTCTAGCTTTTAGGGTCTGGATTGAAAAATCTGCTGATATGCGTATTGGTTTCCCCCTGAATGTAATTTGGTTCTTTTCTCTCACAGCCTTTAAAATTCTGTCTTTATTTTGTATGTTAGGTATTTTCATTATAATGTGCCTTGGTGTGGGTCTGTTGTAATTTTGTGTATTTGGAGTCCTGTAAGCCTCTTGAACTTGATTTTCCATTTCATTCTTCAGATTTGGGAAATTTTCTGATATTATTTCATTGAATAGATTGTTCATTCCTTTGGCTTGTTTCTCTAGGCCTTCCTCAATCCCAATAATTCTTAAATTTGGCCTTTTCATGATATCCCATAGTTCTTGTAGATTCTGTTCATGATTTCTTACCATCTTCTCTGTTTGTTCAGCTTTGTTTTCAAGGTTAAATATTTTGTCTTCAATGTCTGAGGTTCTGTCTTCCAGGTGTTCTATCCTATTGGATATGCTTTCTATGGAGTTCTTAATTTGGTTTATTGTTTCCTTCATGTCAAGGATTTCTGTTTGGTTTTTTTTCAATATCTCTAACTCTTTATTGAAATGATCTTTTGCTTCCTGTATTTGCTCTTTTAACTGTCGATTGGTGCGATCAATCAATGCTTGCATTTGCTCTTTCATCTCATCATTCAATGCTTGCATTTGCTCTTTCATCTCCTCGTTTGCTTCTCTGATCATTTTAATTATGTACATTCTGAACTCCTTTTCTGTCATTTCTTCTGCCATGCTGTCATTGGGTTTTATTGATGTAACATCTAGATTTGTTTGCAGCATTTTCTTTCCTTGTTTTCTCATGTTGTTCAGATATCAGTGGACCGCTGAGATATTGCAGATTTCCTCTGTTGATTTACAATGACCCTGAAGATTTCTATATATATCCCCTCTTAGCCTTCAGTAGGCTGAAGTTTTGGAGGAGGTTGATAATGCGGTGCTCCACAAGGAAGCTGCCTCTCTAGGAGTGGTGGCCTTCAGGTGGGGTATATTCCCTGCTAGTGGGCAGAGGTGCCTCCACTTGTTGACCAATGGTCATCCAAAGGGGACCTAGGCTGTGGGCTGAGGCTAGGCCTGTTTGGGCCTGAGCCTCTGGTTTTACCGTCCTTGTGGGAAACCTCACCCAGCAGGGAAGACTCACCCGGTGGGGAGGTCTCGCTGGTCAGTTTCCTCCTAGAGGTTCCCCTCAATTTACATCTACTGCCTGGGCTGGGCTGCCTTCCTCTGCAAAGTTTCCAGGGGCCCGGCCCTACCTCCTGGGCCTGGGAGCCTCACCCTTCGCAGATGAATCTCCTTAGGCTGCCCCTCCTCAGAGAATTTGCCCATAGGCCTGGAACCTTCGCTCCGCCCTAAGCCTGTCTCTGTGCGGCTCTTCCACCCAGAAGCCTCCTAGATCCTGGGACCCTGTTCTGCACCTAATCGCCTGGCTGCATGGCCCCTCCTCTGAGCAGCCACCTGTGGCCCCGAACAATCGCTCTGAGTCCCAGAGACCCGCCACAGGCCTCTTCCTCCAGACAGCTGCCCAGTATGCCGGTGCGGTCACTAGGAGTCCAAGAAACTCACTTCGTGCCTCCTCCTCCCACCAACCACCCGTAGCTCGGGGCAATCAATCACTCCGAGTCGAAGTGACCCTGCCCGTTCCTCCTCCTTCTCCAGATAACCCCCCGGGTGTTCAGGAGCAGTCCCTCTGAGTGGCTCTGAATCCACGTGACCCGCTGCACGGGTCCTCTGGGCCACCGCCCGGAGCTCTGGTGTGGTCCCTCAAGACCAAGCGTCCCACCACGCTTCTCCTCCAGGCAGCCCCCCTGTGTTCAGGAGCTGTCACTTTAAGACCAAATAACTCACCACTCGCCTTCTCCTCTGAGCAGCCGCCTGGAGCGCTAATGCAGTCACTGCGAGTCCAAAGGACCCGCCGCGCTCCTTCTCCTCCTTCTCCTACTCCTCCGGGCAGGCCCCGGGGCTCAGAAGTGGTCAGGGTCCAAACAGCTCGCCACGCTGCCCCTTCTCTGGCAACCGCCTGTAGTTCCCGTATAGTCGCCCGAATCCAAGCGGCCGCTCCTCTTCCTCCTCGTCCTCAGGGCAGGCCCCGGGGTTCAGAAGCGTCGTTCTGATTCCAAACAGCTCGCCGCGCGGCTTCTCCTCTGGCAACCGCCTGCAGCTCTGGCGCAGTCTCTCCGAATCCAAGTGGCCACGCTCCTCTCCTCCTCCTCAGGGCAGGCCCTGGTGTCCTGAGTCCACACAGTTCTCCCCGCCTCTCCTCCCCCGGGCAGCCGCCGGAGCCCCAGTGGCTGCTCCAAGTCCCAGCGCTGTGCCGACCGGCCTCCTCTATGGCGCTCCAGCGGGGGGAGGGGCGTCTCGCCGGCAGTTCTACTTCACAAAGTTTCCTGCGTTCCGGGACCCCCGTCCCATCCGGGATGCCCCCCCAGGGGGTGAGAGTCACCCGGCTACTTTGAGTTGGTCCCAAGCGTCTCAATATCTCCTCTCTTGAATCCTGAGTTCTGGAGCAACACGTAATGCAGCCACCCTCTAGGCCGCCATCTTGAAAACCCCCACTGTTGCTTTTTAAAGATAACACCTTTATCCCCCTCTGCTTAAAGATTTTTTTTTTTTTTTTTTTTTTTTTGTTACTAGAGATTGAACTCCAGGTTGACTTTACCACTAAGCCACATCCCAGCCCTTTTTATTCTTCATTTTGAGAAAGGGTCTCTCTAAGTTGCTTAGAGCCTTGCTAGGTTGCTAAGGCTGGTTTTGAATTTGAGATCCTCCTGCCTCAGCCTCCAAATTGCTGGGATTACAGGTGAGTGTCACCATGCCTAGCAAGATTTTTTGTTGTTGTTGTTTTGGTTTTCAGCAGTTTGATATGATATGGCTAGATGTCTTTTTTCTTTTTACTGTTTGCATTAACTTTCTTAGGGTTCTCAGAATTCTTGAAACTTTGGTTATTGTCTTCAAGTTTTAGAAAATTTTCAGCCATTATCTCTTCAAATATTGCTTCTCTTGTCCTATTTTCTCCTTCTGTGATGTTAATTACATACATGTCAGAATTTTTGTTGTCATTTCACAAGTATTCATGCTCTTTATTTTAGTTTTTATTTTGCTTCCTATTCTTCAGTTTGGGTATTTTTTTATTGACTTTGATTACAGGTAAATAATTTTATCTTCTGCTTGTCTTCTGCAGTGTTAAATTCATCCAGTGAATTCTTGATTTCACCAATTGTATTTTTTCAATTCTAGAATTTTCATTTCATTCTGTTTTGTGCATTTCAATTATTTATTGAAATTCTCCATCTTTTCACCTATTAAGATTCTTTTATTCCTGCCAACTCTAATATCTAGATCAACTATGGAACTAATTCTCTATATAGTTTTTCTTTGGGTCTTTGGACATGCTCTGTTTCTTGGCCTACCTAGTAATTTTTTTTTATTGTTTACGAGGTATTATTTATAAAAACAGAGTATAGTGGCTCCAGATAAGGTTATCTTCCTCCACACAGAGTTTACTCTTTATTGTGCTATGCAGATAGAGTTGGACTATTTCCTAATCCCAGAGAAGGCTATTCTCCAATTTTGGTAAGGCTCAGTCTACTCTCAAAGCTTCTGGAGAGCTGGGGGAGTTCTCTGGGTCTCTCATCCTGGCAGGTTTTAAACTCTTATCCTTTTCTGTTTGAAAATTGAGATCCTAAAACCTCTGCTCTGCTTTTCAGTTTATCTGCTTAGCTTTTAAGTCACCTGGCCTGGCTTCAAAATTTGGCATGCTGTTTATGGGAAAACTGATTGTATAATCAGGCCTAGTTCTGTATCTATTCCTTGTTAATAGTATTTTGGCTCTTTAATCCTTGAGTTTTGTATCTTCCTGCCTAACAGGTAGTAAAAACCTCTGCTCTTATCTGTCCCTAGCAGTGGCCTTCTGCCCACAACCCAAATTTGCATGTTCTTGCTCTGAATTCCAAGTCATAAAAACAGTTGTACAATGTCAATGGGCCTTTTTCTTGTTTTTCCCTTTCCAGGATTATATTCCTTTTAGTTCTGAATGTTTTAGGCTCTTGCTGATGACTTTAGCCATGATTTTTATGTCTTTAAGTCCCACATTTTAAGGTTTTTTGTTGTTATTTTGTTGCTACAGTACTGGGGATTGAACCTAGGGGCTCCATACCACCAGCTACAGCCTGCTGTTTCTAAAACCTGTAAATTTTGTAACAGGGTCTAAGTTGCCAAGACTGGGCTCATACTAGTGATTCTTCTCCCTCAGTCTCCTGAGTTGCTGGGATTACAGGCATGTGTCACTGTACCTCTCCTTAAGTTGTTCTTGGTGGAAATGTTGGCCTGTTATTCTACTGAATTTCTTTTATAGAAAGGAACAGTTTGCACCAGCACCTGAGATGCATCAGGTACTGTCTGAAACATGAAGTATGAAAACAAATGGAACTGATAAATTCTTGGTGGAAAACCTGTTTCTATAGGAATGTGATCTGGTTACAGGTTTAATTATATTTCTCCTCACAAAGAGATATGTTTAGGTTCTAAGCTGTGATCTTATTTTAAAACTGTAATTGCAGGTATAATTAGTTAAGATGAGGTCGTATTGAAGTAGGATGGGCTCCTAATCCAATATGAGAGTTATTCTTGTAAGAACAGGGCCATATGAAGATCTAGAGAGACAGGCAGAGTGTCATGTACAGATGGAGAAAAACTGGTATGATTCATCTTTAAATCAACAAAGCTAAGGATTGACAGGCACCTGTAGAAGGTAGGAAGAGGTAAGGAAGAATAATTATCTCCTATAGGTTTCAGGGAACCTTATGTCACCTTGATTTTGGACTTTTAGCCTTCAAAAATTTTGACACAATAAACTTCTTATGTGGAAGTCACCCAGTTTGCGATACTTGGTCATGGAACCTGTTGGTAACAAAGGTAGGTCCCTTGTCTTTTGAAGTCAGAGAAACTACTCTGAATGAGAAACAAAGAATGATTGGAAACTCTTGTAGATAATAGATGGTGGGTCTTGCAGGAGGAGAGACATCAAGTTAGAAAAAGTGATTTGACAAAATGTATTTTCAAAAATGTTTGTATTGTTCCAAAACTTTGGTACATATATCTTAGAAACATTACTTAATTGCTCTGATTCGATTTTTTTGAAGCAAACTGAGACAGGCTTGAAAACAATGTCCAAGTAATTAGACAAAATCAAGTTAATTTGACAAAATCAAGTTAATTTTACATGGATTTTGGGAGGTGCTTCTGAAACTTCTAACTCCTGGCAAACACAGAAATCTTAAAGAGAATTTGGAATTTCTCGGCTCTGGAAATTTTCTTCAGTGAGAATAAGAAGAATTATTAAGAAATTTAAGCTTGAACCCAAAGGTCACAATATATGCATTTGTCATGAGTTCATTCACTCGATTTGTAGCATTTGAGTTTCATTCTACTCATATTCTTGAGTCATGTTTTAGGAGACTTCTTTTTTCTGCAGTTATTTTTTTTCAAGCACAGTGCCAATTACACCAGTCAGCAAAGAATAGCTTCAGCACAATAATAAATGCATCCTGAAACTTCAGTAAGTTAACAAAGGATTCTTTACTTTCCATGCAACTTGTCTAACATGGTAGCAATTGGGCGGGTTGTGGGGGACTGTTGCGCTCCATGCAGTCACTCAGGTACTCAAGACGATGGAGGCCCTACCACTTGGATCATCATAGTTCATGATGGCAGAGGAGAAGGGAATGTGCACAATTGCATGTCAGCCCCTGAGCTCTTTGGTGGCCTGGAAATGATGCCCAGTACTTTTGTTCATAGCCCATTGACCAGAACTAGTCACAGGATTACTAAGCTGCAAAGAGAATGGGGAACACAGGGAAACATATTGAGCATTATTTTCTTGGTCATCCTACCTTAGCCCATGAAGTAGTTACTATAACTATCCTTATTTTATAGATGAAGACCTTTGAGGCTCTGGAAGTTAAGTGATTTTCCTCATTCTCATAGCTCATGAGCTGCTGATCTGGGGCTCAAACCCAGACAATCTGGATTCATAAGGCTACCCTATAATGTATGCAGAGGCAGGAGTGGTCAATTTGCTTTGACTCTTTGTCTTCCTAGAGACCTCCTCATGCCCGCACTCCAACAGTGGGAATGTCTTCATAATTCTGCTTCCTAGAGTAAGATATCAAGAGCCATTGAGTGGAACATTTTTTTTACTTCTTTTTAGAAAATGAACAAGATATTATTTTTCCATGAAATCCTTCTTAACTTGGTAAAACTGATCTCTTTTTGACCTAAACCCTTGCATTAAAACAGAGAGCAATTGAGGAGAGGAAACCTACTTTTCCATAATCTACAATCCTATAAGGTCCATTGGCCTCTCTAAGTTCCATATGTGTGTGCACATGCGTGTTACACATGCGAACATATATACCTCTTTTTAATGTGCAATTGGCTTATTCTCAATCTGTGCTGGAAAATAGGGCTTTGAACTTCACTTCTAAGTAGATGGTGGCTCCTAAACTACATTTGCCTAGAAATTCTTGTACTTCTATTTACACATATGGGGCTTCACTTTGTCCTTAAACAACTACTTGCATACTTTTGAGTATGTACCTTGAGTACTTGCTGTGGATATAGCAATACGAGATATCCATAATCCCTTTGATGATGGTGTAAAGGCAGAATCAATAAATACACAAAGAAGCATGTAATTACCCATTGTAACCTTCCCTGGTTGATTTCCCTAACTTAATTACAAATTTCTTGAAGGCGTGAGGCATGCCTTAGACTTGTTGGGTCTCTCCACCATGCTTGGTTGAACTCTCAGTAACTCTTGGTTGATTATCAATTATCTGACCATCTGGACAGGAGGGGAAATTCTAGGTTTAAGGACTTGTTGGCAGCAGGAATTCTCTGAGGCTGATACAGAGTCCTTGTTGGCTCCAACCTTTTCTGTTTTCCACTTGGGAAGATGTTCAAGTTTTTGAGGTTGCTTTATGATGTGGTCAGGGGTTAATTTATTCTATTAGAGGATCTGTGTTCACCCATGAAATTCAAAGTATTAGACAAAGTCAGAGGTGCTATTTTCTGTAATCCATTCAAGTTAAGCAGGTGAGTAATACAGTTTCTTATGCAAGTAACAGTGCTGACCTAGCACAATTATGGCTCCACCTCAGAGACCCCTGAGCAGTAACTTGTACAAAATGAGCTAAAGGGCTCTTTTAACCAAGTTAAGCTGTCCCCTACTTTCTGACCCCTGAATAGGGCAGGTTTCATTTTACATTCCAAGGCGACATAACTTGTGTTATCCCACTTGAGACTTAGTTAAAGGAACTTTTATTGGACTACAGCCTCTCATACTGCCTGGGATTCTCTTGTCTTGTGACTTAATAAGGTTAAGGACTGCAGTGTTCTTAAAGTGACCACCCGATCACAAGCCCAGCCACCTACCATGCCTTTCGGTGGCAAGGATGGACTTATGGCACACCGGGAAGAGAGGACACTGACAGGAAGAAAATAAAGTGACGTCCCCAACTATTCTTGTGCCAGCTAACTACTGATGTGGTCAAGGACATACCCTTGACCATGGTATGTCCCCCATATGTCGTGCTGCAAATATGGAACGTTTCTGTCTGATCAGACAGACCACTGCATTTTTGGCTGCCTTTGCTTTTAAATGAGGGATCTGTCCAGGTAAAAGGAAGTGGTTGCCTCCCAGGATACCTAAGCTGAGCACAGCTGCCGGCAGGTTTTCCCAATCTGAATGGGGACTAGAGGTGACCCAATTAGAATGTTTTATGCTCAGTTTGTAATTGACTGGCCCCATTGTCAGGAATACAAATGGAGACCTAGGATTCTTGCGAGCATTGTTTGTTTCATACAGGTAAGTGTCAGTCCATAGATGTGTTGCTAAAATAAAAATATGAACTACCTGGAGGAAAAAAATATATTGTCTAACCTACTGGATTATTTCCCTATGATGGTAGAAGCAAATGATTGCACATTTAGTGGTTTGAAACAACAGAAATATATTAACCTCTGATCTGGATGTCAGCAGCCCACATTGGGTCTCAATGGGCTAAATCAAGGAGCTGGCAGGGTGTGGTTCTAGGGGTGAACTTCCAACTTTTAGAAAACATCTGTATTCCTTGGCTCATGGTTTCTTCTCCTGGCAAAGTCAATGATGTCAGTCTTTCCCATACTGCTGTCTCTCTGGTTCTCTTCTGTCTCTCCTGTTTGCCCTTTTAAAAGGCCCTGGTGATTACATTGAGCCCACTTGGGTAAACTAAGGCAATTTCCCTAATTAAAATCAGCCTAAAGGTTGATTCACAACTGTCATTGCATCTGCACCCTTAATTCCCCCTTGCCCAGTTGCCTGTTCACAGGTTCTGGAGCTGAGATTGTGGGCCTCTGTTGTGGACTTCATGTTGTGTGCCCTTGAAATCTGTAGCCTGAAGCCCTAACCCTCAGTGTGGCCTTATGGGGAATGGACCTTCCGGGAAGCTATTAGCTCAAGAGGGTGGTGCTCTCCATATTAGGATTAACGCCCTTAAAAACGGGCCTTGGAAATCTCCCTAGTTTCCTCTCTCCATGTGAGGACAAGGTGAGAGGACAGCTCTCTGTGAACCAGCAAGCAAGCTCTTGCCAGATACCAAATCTGCTGGCATTTGACCTTGGATTCCTAAGCCCCAGAACCATCACAAATAAAGAGTGTTGTTTCAGCCCCCAGTCTTTGATAGCTTGTTATTACCGCCTGAACTGAGACAACATCTTTGGGGGACCATTTTTCTGCTGACTGTAGGAATAAAGAGGCCTTTTTGAGTCTTTAAGAAATTTGGTTTTGTTACTTCTGGAGCCTGCGCCCTGTTGCCCATTTTTGTCTGTAAAATATTTTAAAAGGGAATCTTTGAAGTTTGTTCCCCAAGAGCCTTCACTGATCACAATTCAGCACCCTGTCATCATAGTCTTGATTTTGCAACTCAAGCAATTAGACACAGACATTGATTATCAACCAACTATTTCATGAGACGAGAAATTGCAGGTGAATTACTTATTGATCATGCATGGCTGTGACATGATTGTCTTTGCTGTATTGTGGGTCTTTGCACTGACTTCAAGATAGGATCAGAACCAAACTTGTTTCTGATATGACTTATTTCCCTGTCTCCTTTCTTTAAATTTCTGATATTCTCTTAGAGACTGGAAACTTTGGTGTCCTCTTTGACACTTCAAAGGGTCTGTTCTTAGCACCCCGACTCCCAGGATGTACCATTTTCCTGACTCTTGCAAGAGTTTCTCACCACTTGTCAGATCCCAGTCTTTCCGCCCCTCTGGTCCATCCTAACCTGAACACTCCAGCCAGAAGAAGTTTTCTAAAATACCGGTTTCACAAGTCATTAATTCTTATTCAATACTTAACTAGCTATGTGGCCTTGCTAAATTAGTTAACCTCTCTGTAAGACTGAGACAAATGGAACTTAATATACAGTATCTACCACTAGAGTTGTGAGGATGAAACAAAAATATGTGTAAGGAGTTTAAATAGGCGTATAGTAAGCATTCAACAAATGTCTGCAGATAGCATTCCAGCATTAGTGTTACTGATGTAGTAACTGATGTGGACCATGCCTGCCCTCTCCCGCACCACCTGGCTGGCCCATCAGCTCATGTGGCTAGACTGACCTCTTCCCTGCTGACTTCCCCTTCACACTCCCTGCCCGTCCACAGCCCTTAGACCCAGGGAATTCTCTGTGCTCTTGGATCAGGAGGGGTTGGAGGCCTTCCTTTATCTTATCAAGCTTTCTTCCCTGCATTCCCTCTGGGCTTGAGCTTCTGAGACCTAAAAGGCCAAGCTTTGAACTTCAAAAAAAAAAAAAAGGTGCTTCTCTTCATTTTTGTTCTGTCAACCCTTCCTGAATTTGAAGCTCCACTGTTTGGCTTTAATAGGAAAAGAGCCAGAGTATAAAGAAAATACTAGGAATCTCTTATTGTTTTCACACACACACACACACACACACACACACACACACACACACACACAATTATTAAAGCAGTATCTAGTTTAAGAAGTGTTTTGAAGATCAATTGACACTGATTGACACTGATTGAGTTCTCCTTAGGTACCAGGCACTCTCTTCGACCCACCCATGCCTTCTCATCTCTGGTTTCTCTTCCTTGAGTCTTTGGTCTGACTCTAGATTTGCATTTCTACCACCTTAGTACTGTTAAATTTTGGGGAAAACTCCATAAATGCTCCGCAAGTGCCCAGAAGGCATAATCAGATGACCAATTATAATCCCCAATCCACCCCAGTATAGAATTGACCAAATCTTTTCTTCCTTAAAGCAGAATTCTGTTATGAGTTTATGAACCTGTTCAAGTTACTAGGTATAAATTAGTTCAGGAGCTTCAGCAAAGTGTTATGTATCAAACAGGATTTACAAAATATTGTGGGGTCATGATTAGTTCCACCAAAAGACTCAACATAAAATTAAAGGAATGAAGTTTATTTGCTAAATCAATTTAACATAGGTTTGGTTTACAATTTTTTTTTTTTTTTTGCACAGAATTTCAGGACAAATAACCATTGCATAAAATTGAGGCACATCTGTAATGACTTTGTCAAACAGCCTGTAGAGCCATAGCTTACTGCAACTCCTTAGTAAATTTAATCCATCCCAAGAAGTAGTTAAAATTTAGGTTTTGGTAGAAGGTATTGACTAAGCATATCCAAGTGATGACCAACCATTCATAGTCATCCATTTGCCCTTGGAGAAATCTCACTTTTCTCTCTACTCATTTATGGCTTTTTACAAATTGAGTAATGAGTCAATACAAAGAGATTGTTGATCCAACAGAAAGAAGAAAAATCGGCATTTAGATTCTCTACTTCAAGAACAAGTTTTTTAAATGAGATTCTCCAAACATGGATGAGTTCTAGAGAATTCTCTAACACCAGAAAGAATAAACTAAACTTTGTGGTGTGTGTGGTTTGGGTCTGGACTGGCTCACGTGTTATAGGCTTGGCCACCAGTGCCACAGTGTTCAGGGGTGTGACCTTCAGGAAGGTGACGGCATCTTGGGCTCTGACCTCATCAGTGGATTAATCCGTCCATGGACTTATACCTTGAGGACATTCTTTGGAGGTGGTGAAAACTGTAGGAGACGGGCTGTAGTTGAGGAGGTAGGTTCCTGGGGCATGCACTTAGAGACAATGTCTTGTCCCTGGTCCCTTCCTCTCTCTGTTTTCCAACTACCATGAAGTGAACTGCTTTATTCTGCCATACCCTTCCACCTGGTGTTTGGTCTCAGTATAGACTCAGAGCAATGGAATCAGCTGATCTTGAACTGAAACCTCTGAAACTGAGCTCCCAAAGAAATCTTTCCACCTTTAAGTTGTTTTTCTTTTTTTAAAGTATTTATTTATTTATTTATTTATATTAGAGCTTCATGTTTATACATAGTCATTGGTTTCATCCCAAGAAACTCATACATGCCTGGAATTCTATTTCAGTTCATGATTTCCCCTGCTTTCCCTCCCTTCCTCCCCTTCTCCTTCCTCTACTCTACTAGACTTCCTTTCCTCATCTATTAATTTGAATTTGATTGGCTCTTTATGTGATCTTATTCTTCCTTCCCCCTTCCCTTTATTTTGCTCTAGCTTCTGCAAATGAGAGAAAATGTTCCACCTTTGAGTTTCTGAGTTTGGCTATTTTTACTTAGGATGACAATCTCCATTTCCATTTACTGGCAAATGCCACAATTTTATTCTTTTTAACGTCTGCGTAGAACTCCTGTGTGTGTGTGTGTGTGTGTGTGTGTGTGTGTGTGTATGTGTGTGTGTGTGTGTGTGTGTGTGTGTGTGAGAGAGACAGTTTCTTAATCCATTTATCTATTGATGGGCATCTGTTGTTGATTCCATAATTTAACTATTGTGAATTGTGCTGCTATAAAACTTGATGTGGCTGTGTCACTGTAGTATGCCAATTTTTTAGATCTTCTGGCAAAATACCCAGGAGCATGATAGCTGGGTCATATGGTCGTTCCATCCCTAGTCTTTGAGGAATCTCCAAACTGCTAAGTGTCCCTTTTCGCCCACAACCTCACAACATTTGTGGTTTGTGTCCTTGATCCTTGCCATTCTGACTGGAGTGAGAGGGTTTCAGTTGTTTTCTTCAGGTATTTTGTGACAATGACAAAAATCTGAAGAGTATAGTATATATTTTTGTGGAGAGAGGATCCATAGCTCTGGTCACATTTTTAGAAGGATCTCGGACTCTCTAAAAGTCACTGCTTATTCTGCTGTGAGTGAGCTTCAGGAAGCTCCATAAGTTTCCTGGATTCAAGTCACAACTTGTCTATCAAGTATACTCGAGACAGAGCCAGTGAGGTCCCCTAACTCTCGGTCACCCCTTCCCCCATCTCCTTTACTCTCCTCTACTTTGGCATTAACATTTGCCTGTTTGGGTTCTGAAAACTTGACTTTATACTGAGGGTCATTAAATACATTTTCCTTAGTATTTTCCTTTTGAGGCTTTCTTTTTTTCCAATTTTATTTGTTCTTTTTAGTTATACGTGGCAGTAGAATCATTTTGATATAATTATACAAGCATGGAATATATCTTATTCTAATTAGCACCCCAGTACCTCTCCTTCCCCTTCCAATCCGCCACCCCTGCTCCCTTCCCTCTATTGGTCTTTCTGCCATTTGCTCATAGTTATTTTTATTTTTTTTTAAATTTAGTTTCTCGTGCATGTAGATGGTGAGATTTACTGTGGTGTGTTCATGCACGTACACAGGACGGTCACGTCAAATTCATTCCACCGTCTTTCCTTTTCTGTCCATATTTATAAGGACCAGCTTGGATTTTATTGTACCTTGAAAACATCCGTGTGTCTTGAGAGAGCACAGTCCTCTTCAGGGGAGTCTGTGTGATATGAGCTGTACCCATGTGCCCTTTTGAAGTGGGAGTTGGTCCTCCTGTTTTTGCCACAATCTTCTGGTATCCACTTGCTCAGTTAGATCATCTCTACTGTTTTCAGTGCTTTATTGTAATTCTTTTCTTTCTGCATTAAAGGTTGAACTGTGTAACAATGAGTAACACTGGCATATCTTTATGTGAGAGTTGTCTTATTTTAAAATAGAAATGAACTCCCCCAAAGAACTGAGAAAGAGCAGAGAAACAATGATCTTGTAGACTAATTGAAGGGAGACCGTCTTGGTAAGTCATGTTATGATAATGAAAGCTAACCACTGAGGTAAGTGAGCCCATTTTAATGGATTGGATATTCTAACATAAATGCCTGTTAGTTTGGAAGATGGGAACACACACCTTTTTCTCATTGAAACAGACACTAATTACATTATAAGAAATAACCACACAACTAGATTTCTTTTCCAGGAACATCACATCACTTTCCAAAAGATGGTGTAGAACTGTTTGGCTCTTGTTCGGTCAAGAGAGACTCTTCTCCAGTGTTTTCTGACCCAGGACCATAGCTCCCTCCTCTAGCTTTAGGAGAATGAAGTGTGCGTGCTGGCTTGTTCCTCCTGTGACAGGCAGGTGACTTCATTTTGTGGTGAATCGTGTCTCCAGAATCTCCCACTATAAACATGGGTACCCAGGAAAAAAATGAGGATCAATGATCCTCTTAGAGACCTTTAGGCAAGATACGTTTCCTCTTGCTCTGAAGTACCCCATTTTCCTCGGCAACAACTAGAAATGCCAAAAACACATGTGCAAGTCTATTAGACGCATGTGCGCCTGTTTATGGAGAGGTCGTGGTTCATTTAGAAGGACAGGGAAGATGTAGAAAGATTGCCGCTGGCCTCAAGGTGCTGCCGGAAGATTTTGATAGATGCTGTTTACTGTCGTCAGGAATCTGACTCAAGCTCTCTGGAGAAAGGTCATTAGCGACACCCAACAAATCACTTTTATGTTGTGGCCGATGTGAAAGTCAAATGGAAATTGTTTTAAAAAGTCAATCAGAGTGAGACTTCCCCTAAGTCTGGTTAAAAGAACTTTTCCCAAATTTATCAGTTTATGGGCTAAAAAGCCATGACTAAGAATGAAAGAAATGATGAAAGAGGAAAAAAAGATGTGGTTTCAGGAAGCACTATGGGAGTGAGGCCCTGGGAAGAGAAATGTTTTTCAGGGCCAGACAGCCTCTCCAGAGCCCGGACAGGGTGGCCCCCATCAGCTGCCTCTCGACAATGTGAACACTTAGCACAGGAAGCAGCCTGCCCCGCTGGCCGGTCCTGCTAGGCAGAGACTGCTAGTTCAAGCAGAAAGACTGAGAAGAATTGAAAGCTGTGATTAGGAAATTGAAGACTGGCTGAAAACTTGAGATTTCCTGTACTTAGCTGGTGGGGCCTCCTGAGAGATTTGATTAGAATGCACACAGAGAGGCCGGCTTCTTTGTCTCCACAGCTCCACACTGGAGAGCAGTGGTAGGGTGCCTTGGAATGCCCTTATTGGATTCGCCTCTGAAGCTTTAAAGCATTCACAAGTAAAATTCCATTGATCTGAGAGGTCAGGAGGGACAGGAGAAAGGCACGGTGGGTTTAATTTTCAGCTCCGGGTGACCCGGTACTTTGCCTCTGTGCCTGTACCACATCCATCACAACGTTATGGAAGAAGTGAACGTTAAGGAAGAAAGAAAGAGAAGAAGAAGAAAAGTCCTTAAGAATCAACATCAACAGAAACACAAAAAGGAGCAGGCTAAGTACTTCCAAAAGGAGCTAGTTATAAGAGATGCCTTTAATGTTATTTCAAACTCAGTCTGGCAGAACTTTTTACTATAAATGAGAAGTCAAAACCAGACAAGAAATGGTGTGCAGTTGGACGTTATAGTTAGTATGGATGTGTTTTCTAATAAACAAGAGGAGAAAACTGAGACTCCAACATTGATTTGGATCCCTACAGTGAAATCCACATATCTAAAGGGAAAAAGAATAAAATAAAATTTAGATACAGAGGAAAAGAGTAGGGCTGGGTTGGGTTGATCAGAGAAACGGAGACTAAATTGAAGATGCCAGGAAGTCATTCCCTGCGAGCGTGGCTGGCTGCTGACAGTTA
This sequence comes from Sciurus vulgaris, assembly GCF_902686455.1. Lineage (NCBI taxonomy): Eukaryota > Metazoa > Chordata > Mammalia > Rodentia > Sciuridae > Sciurus > Sciurus vulgaris. The sequence continues at coordinate 157,339,548 of NC_136465.1, forward strand.
TGTGGCGGGATGGGCAGGGAGGGTGTCCGAGTGGCTTCGGCGTCTCTGGGAGTCCTGGCCACGGTAAGATGTCTGCTCATCACCTCTGTGAGCTCCCTCAAAGTTAGCCCTTTGATTAATTCTGCCAATTTAGTGTACTGCCAGAGTCATTTTGATTTAGTGACATTTTAAATCCATCTCCTGTGTTTTCCTCCTCCTCTGGTCTAAAGTTAGCATAGCTGTGTTACTTTGATGTACAGTCGTCCTGAGCTGCTGAGCCTCGGAGCCCCAGAGAAATCCCTAATGTGGCACATCTGATTTTCCTAATATAGAAGGAGGCAGCACTCAAGTGTGTCTGTAATGGAAAACATTTTACATAGTCAGTGTGAATGGCCGACTCGCTCCTAGGTCACACTTCATATTTAACATCAATTTCATATGCCAGCCTTCCTGTCTTTTCTCTCCACTTGGTACCCTCGCATCAGGATTCCTTCCAATCATTTCTAGCTAAATCAGTTTCCACACTGGTGACGGCACAGTACCGTTTTCATCCTAATAGCCTGTTTAGAACAGGGACACACATGATCAAAATGCTCGAAAAAGATGAAAAGGCAAGAAAAGATGTGTGTTATCCGTGATCACATCTCCAGTGCTATATTCCTGCTAAGTTGCCCAGCACCTTGCCCAAGCTGCGTTGGATGCTAAGTACCTCTTCCCCGCACCCGCAGTTGAACAATTTCATTTAAGGGTGGAAGTACCAGTGACCAAAATTCATAACAAAACCCAGGTTTCCAGGATCACTTGTGAAAATTCAATGGTGTTTCTGAATTTTAGGGGCAAAAGATAATTGTGATTGTGAGTAATAAGCTACCTGTATCAGGGAAGGGCCTGCTGTCCAGTTTGGGGATTGTCTCTGTTCATTCCCTACTTTCTGAGGGTGATTTTATTTTATTTTTTTATTTTTATTTTGGGGGCACCAGGAATTAAACTCAAGGGCACTCGGTCACTGAGCCACATCTCCAGCCCTGTTTTGTATTTTATTTAGAGACAGGGTCTCACTGAGTTGCTTAGTGCCTCACTGTGGCTGAGGCTGGCTTTGAATTTGCCGTCCTCCTGCCTCAGCCTCCTGCGCTGCCCAGAGGGTGATTTTCCACCTCGACTTTGTCAGTGACATTGGCAGTATGGTTTCATGTTGGTGTCCTTTCCTTGGCCTTCCTTTTCATATTTAGCAACACCCCCACCCCGTCTTCTTACACTAAAGGCTGCGAGGTGGTCGTGCTGTCTTGGCTTCCTCTCACACCCACATCCGGTGAGTCAGCGTCTCCTCTTTCTCTACCTTAAAACGCTCAGAACACACCTTCTCTCACCACCTCCAGGACTACTCCCTTGGACGGTCACGGTTGGCTCCTAGCAGGTCCTCTCTCAACAGAGTAGCAGTGTTTTCTTAAGACCCTTTTCAGTCAGGTTGTGAAACTCCTCTGCTGACCATCATTTACAGCTCTCCATCTTGCTCAGGGTAAATCCTGTCCACGGCCTCAGGCCTGGCTGACGCCGTCAGCTGTCCTCGCTGGTCCATGAGCATACCTTCCCACTCTGTGCTTCTGGCTGTTCCTTCTGCCAGAAGTTCCTGCACATGCCTCCAGGTGACTGGCTCCCCACCTCCTGCAGGGGTGCTTCAAGAGCACCTTCCCTTGAGTCCTCTGATGGATGTCTTTTAAATGGTTTTCCCCTGACATCCGTCTCTTGCTTTTTTTTTTTTTTTATTTTTTTTATTCTATTGCAGCATGTATTGCTACATGACAAACTTCTATGGGACTTCTAGTTATGTTAATTACAGGTCTTTCCCACTCCCTATGAGCTAAGGGCTTTGGGCTTTGTTTTATCTGGTCTATTCTCTTCTGCATCCCTGAAACTTAGCAGGGAGCTGTTCATTAAATATCTGCTCAGTGAGTGAGTGAATGAAGTTGGTCCACTGTTTGGGCCAACTTGCAATGCTTATTGGATCGCTCTACCTTTTAACAAACCAAGCAGACTGTTTTCTTTCTATAAAATAGCTTAATATAATAATTTAATATATATTTAAAAGTATACATCAGAACTGTACCAGGCTGGTACTCCTTAGATGAATGCAGTTCTCCGTGTAATTACTTTCAGCTTCATGGGAATCAGCCCTATTGATCTAGAATTGCATGCCTCTTTACCAAAGTGCCTTAAAAATTATTGGTACTCCATTATCTTTATGAGCCCATCCACTCATATTTTCCCTGTGTGGAAATATAGAGGGACTATCACATTGCCTGGGTATCAGAGAGAAAAAGATAGGAGGAAAAGAATGTGGTTGAAATCTGGTTATGGCAATATTCCCACAGGTGGAGTAAACCAGTTGTAAGTGATCTTTTATTTTGTCTAAGGTACACTGCAATTTTTGAAAATCATTCCAGTGTGCAAGTCCTAGAAGAGGACTCCTCACTTCAAAGGTGGGATTTTTCTGAATGGGACAAGCATTGAGTCTTTCCTGAATAGTTGTTGGCATTATCAACTGACTGGAAAAAGCTCTAATAATATTTCTCATAAACAATACTCACCAAAGTCAGGGAGATTCGTGGAAGAACAGACTGCATTCTCCATTCCATGAATAAGCCTAATTAATGGAATCTGATTTTGATATTAATGAGACGACTTTTTGGCATCGTCTTTGGCTTTATGACAATTGAATATACAAAGGATAGTGAGATGCAAACATTAAAAATGGACAACGCTTGCCCTTGTTACTTGGCCCAGGAAACTTTGAAACCCTGTGAGTTTTCAAGCTGAAAATGCCTTAGAGTTCATTACTCATGTGAATTGATTACTTTTTAGTGTTCAGTTGCACATAAAAACATTTACATATTTATGCTGATTTGGACACTGGAATATACTCAAAGATGATAAATGTAGTAAAAAGGTTTATTTTGCATAGAAATATTACTAGGCTGTCTACAGTCAAGTAAGTCATAGGTACTATTATCTTATTTAAATTTTAAAGTTATCATTTAGGTGTATAGGATTTTTGGAAGCCCATCTTTGTTTTCTTTATAAAACTGATTTATAGGCAAGATATCAAGCAGCCTACCATTTCTCATTTTACTTAAAACAACGCTAAATTTGTATTTTTAGAATACTATGACACAAAACATCTACGATAAGATGCATTTATTAATAGTGGGTGTTAGAAGAAGGCTTTGATTTTTATTTATTTATTTATTTTTTTGCATCTTTCCGAGGTTTTCTAAGTTTTCCATTCTGAGCATCGCTAGCCAATGACATAATATTTAGAGCTTCCTAGAGTATGGTGGACATTACAGATCTGGACCTTTCTACCTCAGCGATTAAACTTTATCCCATGTGTCAGCAGTGGGGCTGAACATAGGAAAGACTGGCAACTACTGCAAACCCCAAACTGTGTCATGTTTAGGATCCAAGAGGGAAAGAAGGGGGGCTGTTAATGGGTGGAGGTCAAAGTCTATGGCCCTTTCCAGCTGATGGGCTGGTTTTCTTTTACCCACTCACATTTCTTTATAATGTTTTTCAATAAAAATGGACATATAGAGCTAGTGCCTTTGCAGAGACAAAGTTTTCTCTTTGCAAAATGAAAATATTGGTAAAAGGCTGCTATTAGTTAAAATCAAATGGAAGCCAAACAGCCGGGGTTCCAACCTGGTCTTTGCCACTGACTAGTGAGGCAACTTTGTGAAACGGAGATGTTAATCGCATGGGCCTTAAAGACTTGATATAAAGGTAAAATGAACACGTATAGAATGTTCTGTTACATGAATGAATGAATGGGCATGAATCATGGTCTATTAAATAGCAATATAACAAGTTTTACAACCTTTCTCAACCTCGATTTTCTCATTGGAAAAATGGGGGAAATCGTTTTTATTTCTTAGGATTTTTTTTTTGGTACCATCAAATGAAATTTTATTTTACACCATTGAAGTGGAAAAAAATTGTGTACGTTTAATACTATATGCTTTGGAAAAAATATAGGAAAATGGTTCATGCCTCATTAGTAGGAATACAGATGGATCCAACCATTTGGAAGCACGAATTGACATTGTCTATTATCTTTTTAAATGAACATATTTCGACCAGCAATTTTCCTTCTAAGAATTTATCTCATTGATAAATAAAAATATATGTACAAGGACACTTACTATATCATCATAATAAATGACTAGGAATAACTTAGATGTTTTCCAACAGGGAGCTGGTTAAATAAATGATAATCCGTACAGTGAAATTATATGTAGTGGTTAGAAGGAATGTGATAAATATACAGATATATAAGAAGTTCAAGATACATCATTATATGAAGTAGCTATTGAATAATAGTATATGATAGGGATCATACAGGCACACACACAGTAAGTGTACATAAAATATGTATTATTATATGTAAACAGCTTTATATGCATCACTATCTTGGTCTGCAGGTGAGCATCTCTCTTATTTTTCCCACTAATTTCTCAGTTGTCACCTGTCCTTATGAATTGTCACCCCAGAACCCTAGACTTACACAGTTCAAAGAAGTTATGTCAGTCCCCGCTCTTAGCAGCAGGGGGCGCCAGTGCAGAAGTCTGCTCAGACCTTGGTTCTTGCTCTGGTTTCTTCCTTCCAGTCTATGTTGTGCTGACTGGTCCTGGGGCCACTGCCTGATGACACTTGCCCATGGCTGCAGGGTTGCCTCACTCTTTAGGATCCAGGCTGTGTTTGTGTCGGGGAGTTATGGGTACTTTTAGTTAGCTCCCCTAGGTTCGCCATTATTCTACCAACCACAAGTTCAGCAAGTCCTTTCCGGGAAGCCTTTGGAGCTTGGTGAGGAGCTGCTGTCCTTTTGCTATCCCACTGAGACCTCAGCATCCTTCCCTAGTGGACCGCCCAGCCACCCAACCAACTTCAGGTGTACTTTGAACTGCCTGTCCCAGCTTTCCCAGAAGTCAATGGGTGGAGTCCTTGACTGAGCTCCTTTCTAAACTCAGCACTAACTGGTGGGCCTCCTACGCTCTTGTCCTGGGACCCTGGGTGTGGCTGGCCTTGGGTTTGCAACACTACAAGCAGCTACCTTTTCTCTGCAAAAGAAGGATGTCTCCTTCAGGATAGTGTTCTAGATCTTTCTGTTCAGACGCACAGGTGGCAGCTTGGGGGAAATGGGTGCTGATTCCTGACTTGCTAAGTACCTCAGTTATCTGTATATGTACATTTCTTGTGCACAGAGGAAGTTTTGTTCATTTTTATGGCGCATATGTATATAGAAACTTCTAGAAGAAATCTCAAGAGATTATTAATGTGATTTGTCTTTGAGGAGGGAGGATGGTGGTTAAGAGGAGGACTGATTTTTTTTACCTTATACCTTTCTGTTTTGCTTTGGTTTTTAAAATGTTTTATTTTTAGTAAAAAAAATAAAATTAGGAACATGATGATTTTGAAAATGAGAAAATATATGTGTATTTCTTAATAGAAGATAAGTCTTTAAAAAAAAAAAAGACTGTTTCCTTTTAGCTGGAATTAGCATTTTTGTGACCTGCTACCTAGGCAGGGGAGGCCAAGCAGGTCTAACATGTCTAATATTGATCAAACATATTCCTGTGTCAGAAAGGACTTGAACTGTTTCAAAGTGGGCTGATATATATGGGTATTCCAGTGTGTACTTTTTTCTCCATAAGTTTTGCCTGCAAGGCTGCCATGTACAGTTATGGAGGATGTGCTCTGAGTAAGAGTATCACATCACATCTGTGTATGTTCATATCACAGACTTAATAAATTAATATATTTATCATTGCCTTTGCCTAGAAGTTAAAAAGTATTCTTCTCAGCAAATTTAGTATGTTATAAAAAATGTATGATATATGAAAGTAAAATACATGGGCACTGAAGGGCAATTTCATGATGGAGAGGCACTGTACTCTGCTCTTCTGTGACATCCATTCACCCTCACGGTTTTGTTCTCAAATGCCACTGAATCCCTCTCCTGTGGGAGAAGGAGGGGAAATAGAGAATAGCGTAGATTCTTCTCTCCCCAAGATGGCTTCTCAAAGAGGGTCCTAGCAGAATTAATGAGTGGGTTTATTGTCAGATCTTTGTGCCAAGACAGAAACTCTTGAGCAGTTTTAGCTTTTATCAGGGTGGTTGTAAGTGGGGCATGACTGAATTTAAACTAGATGGCATTTTTATATCTTCAGATGCAAAATTCATACCTTCCAATTCCTTGGAATTTGAATGACAGGGAAACTCAGAGGGGCTGAGAACCTTCACTTGAGTTTATCATTAGGCATGTTTGTCAGAACATCAGAACTATTCTTAAGGCACTGTGTAGAATCTTCCAAAGCATGGTTTTTTTAAAAGTGCATTAATGTTTGTACACATTATTTAACTTTAGAATTAATTTATTTGTAATATAAACATTGGTGGTTGTACTTATGTGTTCAGTGGGCAGACCTTGGCACTCAGGTTATGAAAGGCAAAGTGCTGTATAAACACTTAAAATTGGTGCAGTAAGCAGCATGTAGTTTCAAGAGGCTATCTGTTGGTCCTGTGCACTTACAATTTGGAAACAATGTCCCCAAATAGGAGAGTAAATACAGCAAAGGTAACTTAGTTGGGACTCTTATAGTTAAAGGTAAAGGTTAAAACACTCACCTTAAATGGATTTAAACTGATTTACACATATAAAGAATTTATTGGTGTTCACAGTAGAAAAGTCCAGAAGCAGGGAAGGCTTCAGGAATGGCTTGATCCAGGGTCTCAAACAATGTGAAGAAGACCTAATAATCTTTCTCCAGACCAGTTTCCTTCTCTGGCTTTCTGTGCCCTCCAAACGCCTGTAGCCATTTCATTTTTTATTTTTTAGTACCAGGGATTGAACTCAGGGACACTCAACCACTGAGCCACATCCCCAGCCCTATTTTGTATTTTATCTAGAGACAGGGTCTCACTGGGTTGCTTAGGGCCTCACTGTTGGCAGAGACTGGCTTTGAATATGCCATCCTCCTGCCTCAGCCTCCCCAGCCGCTGGGATTAGAGGCATGTGCCACCCCGCCTGGCCCTGTAGCCATCTTAGACATGGGGCTCTTCAAGTTCATCTGAAAAGAGCACATGCCCCTCCCTCAGTCTCACCGAGTTACTTTAATTGGCCAGGGCCCCTTTTCTGAAGAAATTGCTGCAGGGAGAAGATATGATCTCCTACTGGCTGGGAGAGAGTCCCTTGTCCATGCTGGAACTGTGGGTGGCGCCAACAGGACCATATTATACCCATGATGGAAGATCGGGAAGAGGTGGTTCCTCAGGGGAATGCTGGGACGTGGAACAGGAGAACAGACACAGGGAAGCCGAAGGGAAAAGTGCCTGCGCTAAATGCAGAGGGTCGCCCCAGCGGGGAGCGAGCGGCCTCGGCCTCACCAGGAGGAGCGTCAGTCTTGGATGCACCTGGAGGCTGCGACTGACCACCGTGTCCGCCCGTCTCCCCACGCTGGGCATTCTTGGGTCTCAGTGGCCTTTCTGCCTAACTCTGATGAGAGCGCTGTGACCTCTTAATTCTTAGAACGCATTTTGTGCTTTCAGGTCTTTCTTTCAAGGTAAAGGCGAGCGCTTTATTCTCCCCATCCTGTGCCTTTGTCAAAACCGACTCCTGGAGAAGTCCGGGGACTGGCTCCCACCCGCCCGCTGCGTCCTCACCGCGGGCATCCTGGGGGCTTCCTTCTCCTACCGTTTCTATCTTGCATGGAGCATCACGTGAGCGGCGGAGAGGGTGTCATGAGATCGAGGCGGTTCTGGGCTGGCAGCTGGGAACCCGGCCGTGAAGGCTCAGCCGTGAGCGGTCCCCAGCGCATGTGATGCGTGAGAAGGGAGCCTGGGGGACAGCCGCCTTCCTCGTGCTGTGTCCTGTCCTGCGGGCCAGACGTGACTCCTCCAGATCCGAAAGGTTATTCCAGTGACACAGGTTTAAATCAGAGCGTTGGATCACTCTGTCCTGCGTCCCTGAGTTTTCCAATCAACAGGATTTACAATCTTATCCATCACATTTTTATGTCACTTGAGCGGCTGCGGAGGTCCGGGTCGGGCTCCTGGGAGGACAGACGGGGTAGCGTGCATTTTTAATGCACTTGATATTAGGCTTGCGCAGAGCTCCTCGCCATGCGTGCTGGGTGTCCTCATATGAAATCGCTCAGATAACACCAAAGGGAGGCCGGACAGGCTGCGCTCCTCCGCCTCCGCATGCTCTTGCCTCCCTTGCCAGTGGAAGCCATGCTTAATGAAAGGCTGCCCGCGGGGACCTCGGGGTCCTTGGCCTTGCGTCCCAGCGAGGCCCAGGTCTTCAGGGACGGGGAGATGGTGTCTTCCTTTATTGATGGAACCAGACCCGCCTTCTCCTGTTCTGTTCATAACATGCTAACCTGTGGTCTGGACGTTCCTTTCGATTTGGAGTCACTGTTCCTGGGGTTCAGTGACCTCTTAAATAAAAGCTGTAAATCCTGAATATTGATGTTCGCTTAGGGCAACAGACTCGATGCTGCTGCTGGTGCCCCAATATCTCGACCTCATTCCCGCGCAGCCCTGGGTTTTTATGGCCACCTCCTGGAATGCTCCCCGCTCCTGTCTGTTCTCTAAGGCTCCAGCCATTTCGTCCTCCCCTTGTAGAACGTTAAATGGCAGTGCCTACAAGGACGTGGGAGCATGGATTTGTGAACCCCTAGCCTTCACTTTCTTCCTTCTTCCAGCACCTCGGTATAGGGCTTGCGATCTCTCATTTGGCCGATCTATGAAGTTCAGAATCGCCTCAGACTTCTTGCCTGGGCCACCCATCAGCCCCCTCAGCAGCCCCCGAACAGTTGGCATAAGGTTCTGCGAGTCTGTCATCCTGGTGTCTTCGAGCTTCTGCTCCCCTCTGTTTCTCAGCCTCACTTGGATAACAGACCCACTGCCCTGGTGGGGAACCCTCCACTCGGTCCACTACTGCGTGCTTGGGGTGAGGCGACCCTGCCCCTTCCCAGTCTTCAGGTCGGGTTATCCTCAGTCCGTGGGCTCTGCAGACCCCTCCACCGGAGGTCCTCAACTGCAGCTGCTTTTGACCACTTTCCCCAGCACTGGATGAGAGCATCTGAAAGCAGCGCTGAGCAGGTCCAGAGAGGACTCCTGGGGAGACGTGCTGGGGTCGCTGCAACCTGCTGTGTCCCCTCTGCAGTGGCTGAGCCCTGATGGCATCTTCTTTCCTTCAGTGGATTTGGATTCGTTGTGCCGTGTGCAAGCCGGGGTTCTAACCAACACAGATCCTGCTGGTCTTAGATGTGCTCAGTTCTAGTAAAGATGTCCTTCCTTGATCCTGAATCACACTTCAGCTCTTCTTCTTTTCTCTCTTCTCCTTTATGGTCAAAATTCATGAGACCGGCTTACAATGCCTGTCATGGGGCCCTTGCTTCCCACGCATGCGCCTCCTGCAGTCTGACTTCTGCCCGGTCACTCCGGCACCCTCCGAGGTCATCTTCACCAGATTCTGGACCGTCTCCTTATCAGCAGGTTCTGAGGCTGCTGGGTCCATTTGTTCTCCCTGTAGCCCCGAGGACTGTTCTGTCCTTCTCCACACTCTGGCCATTTCTCCTGGCACTCCTGTCTCCTCCGTGGATCCTCAGACTCTCTCCCAGGCCGTGTTTTCTTCTAGCCATGCACGATTTCCCTGAGTGATCTCATCTATTCCCATGGCTTTGGTCACAACTTAATACTGACGATTCTGTATGAGTCCATACTCTTCAGTTTTTAAGCCACATAGTGGCTTAAGTATAAACAACAAGAGCCTTTGGTTTACTTACTGGAAACGTGTAGTGCTCAACTTGCATTGGGATTGGCTGCATCTATGCTCAAATAATGGCATCCGAGGTCCGTCTCTTCCATCTCTGGGGCAGCAACTTAGCAGTAGCAGCAATGAATGATGGTTTCTCCCCATCCCCAGGAAGGACTCTGGTTCATCCTTGAACCAATCCCTGTGGCTGGAGTGGTAAGTATTTTGATTGGCCAGGTCACATGTCCGTGTAGGTATCAGCCCCACTCAGACTACAGGCAATAGATATTCAGTAGGCAAGAGGGTCCTGTTGCCCAAAGGGAGGGAGGAGATGTTGGATGGCAAAGCCGTCCATGTCCATGTCCGAAACCTCTCAAGCCTAGGATTCTAGCTCAGATGTCTTCCAGGCACGATTCCTGTATCACCAGCTGCCTTTGATACCTCTTCTTGGATGTCTCAGGCTCAGTTTATCTCATCCTTCTCCACAAACCTGTTCTTCTTCCCTTTATCTCAGGAAATATTTCCACTTCCATACCATCTACCAGGCCAGGAATCCGTATCATTCTCCACATTCATTGCCCCTCTTGTCCATCTCCAAAACCCATTCCCATTCATGGTACATCTTAAATGCCTCCTGAAGGAGATGTCTTGAAAACCCATAAGAATGCCAGCCCTGTCTCTTGGAACTGCTACAAAAATTCCAGGAACTGCTACATGGGAAAAATATCCGGTTTGTTTAAGACAATCATTCAGACCTTGTCTTACAGCTGAAAGCATTCCTAATTGACCCAGCGCCCTTAGGTGTGTCCTAACTGGTACACTAACCTCTCCTCATATACCGCTTAAATTTTACTGCAGTGGATCTCCTTCACTATTATGTAAACTTTAGTATGTAGCTATCTTTTTAAAATTATTTATTTTTTAATTATTTACAGACTGCATTTTGATTCATTGTACACAAATGGGGTACATCTTTTTATTTCTATGGTTGTACACGATGTAGATTCATATCATTCGTGTAATCATACATATACATAGGGTCATAATGCCTGTCTCATTCCAACATTTTTCATACACCCTCCTTCTCATTTCCTTCTACATTATCTAAAGTTCCCCCATTATTCTCTCACTCCCCACATCCCCACCCCCATTATATATCATTCTCCACTTATCAGGGAAAATATTCGGCGTCTGGTTTTTTTGGATTGGCTTATTTACTTAGCATGATATTCTCCAATTCCATCCATTTATTTGCAAATGCTATAATATTATTTTTCTTTATGGCTGAATAATATTCCATTGTGTATATACACCATATATACACCACAGTTTCTTTATTTATTCATCTGTTGAAAGGCATCTAGGTTGGTTCTACAATCTGGTTATTGTGAACTGAGCTGCTACAAACATTGATGTGGCTGTGTTACTCTCATATGCTGATTTTAAGTCCTTTGGGTATGAACCGAGGAGTGGGATAACTGGGTCAAAAGGTGGGTCCATTCCAAGTTTTCTGAGGAGTCTCCACACTGATTTCCAGTTGAACCAATTTGCAACTCCACCAGCAATGTAAAAGTGTGCCTTTTCCCCCACATCCACACCAAAATCTATTATTGTTTGTGTTCTTGATAATAGCCATTCTAATTGGAGTAAGATGAAATCTTAAGAGTTGTTTTAATTTGCATTTCCCTAATTACTAGAGATGTTGAACACTTTTTCATATATTTATTAATTACCTGTGTGTCTTCTTCTGTAAAGTGTCTTTCCGGTTCCTTGGCCCATTTATTGATTGGGTTCTTTGTATTTTGGGTGTAAAGTTTTTAAGTTCTTTATAAATTTTGGAGATAAGTGCTCTATCTGAAGTGCATGTGGAAAAGATTTTCTCCCACTCTGTAGGCTCTCTCTTCACATTCTTCATTGTATCCTTTGCTGAGAAAAAGCTTTTTAGTTTGAGTCCATCCCATTTGTTGATTCTTGCTTTGATTTCTTATGCTTTGGGAGTCTGGTTGAGGAAGTCTGATCCTAAGCCAACAAGATGAAGATTTGAGCCTAATTTGTCTTCTATTAGGTGCAGAGTCTCTTGTCTAATTCCTATGTTCTTGATCCATTTTGAGTTGAGTTTTGTGCAGGGTGAGAGATACAGATTTAATTTCATTTTATTGCATTTGGATTTCCAGTTTTCCCAGCATCATTTGTTGTACAGGCTATCATTTCTCTATTGTATGTTTTTGTCTCCTTTGTCTAGTATGAGGTGACTGTATTTATGTGGTTTTGTCTTTGTGTCTTCTATTATGTACCATTGGTCTGCCTATTTTGGTACCAATACCATGCTGCTTTTGTTACTGTTGCTCTGTAGTATAGTTTAATGTCTGGTATTGTGATACCTTCTGTTTCACTTTTTCTACTCAGGATTGTTTTGGCTATTCCAGGTCTCTTGTTCTTCCAGATGAAATTCTTGATTGCTTTCTCTATTCTATGAGGAATGTCATTGGAATTTTAATTGGAATTGCATTGAATCTGTATAGCACCTTTGGTAGAATGGCCATTTTGACAATGTTAATTCTGCCTATTCCAAGAACATAGGAGATCTTTCCATCTTTGAAGGTTTTCTTCACTTTCTTTCTTTAATGTTCTGTAGTTTTCACTGTAGAGGTCTGTTACCTCTTTTGTTAGCTTAATTCCCATGTACTTTATTTTTTTTTTTTTTGAGGCTATTATGAATGAAGTGGTTTTCCTGATTTCTCTTTCAGAGGATTCATCACTTATGAATAGAAATGCATTAGATTTACACATATTGATTTTATATCCTGCTACTTTGCTGAATTCATTTATTAGTTCTAGAAGTTTTCTAGTGGAGTTTTTGGATCTTCTAAATATAGGATCATGTCATCAGCAAATAGTGACAGCTTTAGTTCTTCTTTTCCTATTTGTATCCCTTTAATTTCTTTGGTCTAATTACTATGGCAAGTGTTTCAAGGACAATGTCAAATAGAAGTGGTGAATGAGGTCATCCCTGTCTTGTTGTAGTTTTTAGAGGGAATACTTTCAGTTTTTCTCCATTAAGAATGATGTTGGACGTGGGCTTAGCATAGATAGCCTTTACAATGTTGAGGTATGTTCCTACGAATCCTATTTTTTTCTATTGTTTTAAGCATGAAGTGGTGCTGTATTTTATCAAACGCTTTCTCAGCATCTATTGAAATAATCATATGATTCTTAACTTTAAGTCTATTGATGTGATGAATTACATTTATTGTTTTCTGGATGTTGAACCAACCTTGCATTCCTGGGATAAACCCCACTTGATCGTGGTGCACTATCTTTTTAACATATTTTTGTATGCGATTTGCCAGTATTTTGTTAAGGATTTTTGCATCTATGTTCATCAGGGATATTGGTCTAAAGTTTTCTTTCCTTAATGAGTCTTTGTCTGGTTTTGGTATCAGAGTGATACTAGCCTCATAGAATGAATTTGGAAGGGTCCCTCTTTTTCTATTTCCTAGAATACTTTGAGGAATATTGGTATCAGTTCTTCTTTAAAGGTCTTGCAGAATTTGGCTGAGAATCCATCTGGTCCTGCACTTTTCTTGGTTGGTAGGCTTTTGATGGCTTCTTCTATTTCGGTGCTTGAAATTGATCTGTTTAGATTGTGTACGTCTTCCTGATTCAGTTTGGGAGGATCATATGTCTCTAAAAATTTGTCAATGTCTTCAATATTTTCTATTTTGTTAAAGTTTAGATTTTCAAAGTAGCTTCTAATTATGTTATGTATTTCAATGGTGTCTGTTGTGATCTTTCCTTTTTCATCATAAATTCTAATAATTTGAGTTTTCTCTCTCCTTCTCTTCATTAGTGTGGCGAGGGTTTATCAATTTTTTTTATGTTTTCAAAGAACCAACTTTTTGTTTTGTCAATTTTTTGGATTGTTTCTCCTGTTTCAATTTCATTGATTTGAGCTCTGATTTTAATTATTTCCTGTCTTCTACTATTTTTGGTGTTGATCTCTTCTTCTTTTTCTAGGGCTTTGAGATGTAATGTTAGGTCATTTAGTTGTTGACTTTTTATTTTTTTAATGTATGAGCTCAATGCAATAAACTTTCCTCTTAGTACTGCTTTCAGAGTGTCCCAGAGATTTTGATATGTTGTACTATTGTTCTCATTTACCTCTAAGAATTTTTTTTTATTTCTTCCTTGATGTCTTCTGTTATTATTGCATCATTCAATAGCATATTATTTAATCTCCAGGTATATGAGTAGTTTTTGTTTATTATTTTATCATGCATTTCTAATTGCATTCCATTATGGTCTGATAGGATACAAGGTAGTATCTCTATATTTTTGTATTTACTAATGGCTTCTTTGTGGCATAGCACATGGTCTATTTTGGAGAAGGATCCATGAGCTGCTGGGAAGAAAGTATATTCTCTTGATGATGGATGAAATACTCTGTAAATATCCATTAAGTCTATATCATTGATTGTATTATTTAGTTCTATAGTTTCTTTGTTCAGTTTTGTTTGGAGGATCTATCCAGTGGTGAGACCGATGTATTAAAATCCCACTATTAATGTGTTTTGGTCTATTTGATTCTTAAAATTGAGAAGGGTTTGTTTGATGTACACAGATGCTCCATTATTTGGGGCATAAATATTTAAAAGTGTTATATATTGCTGTTTTATGCTTCCCTTTAGCAGTATGAAATATCCTTCTTTATCCCTTCTGACTAACTTAGGTTCGAAGTCCACTTTATCTGATATGAGGATGGAGAGCCCCGCTTTTTTTCTGGGTCCATGTGCCTGGTATGTTTTTCCCCATCCTTTCACTGTTAGTCTGTGGATGTCTTTTTCTATGAGATGAGTCTCTTGAAGGCAGCATATTGTTGGGTCTTTCTTTTCAATCTACCCTGCCAGTCTATGTCTTTTGATTATTGAGTTTAGGCCATTGACATTCAGTGTTATTATTGTGCAGTGATTTGTATTCCTGGTCATTTTGGCTTATTTTCAGTTTTTAACTTGACTTGGTTTCTTCTTTGATTGGCTTTTCCTTTAGGGTAGTTCCTCCCTATGCTGACTTGTGTTGTTGTTTTTCACTTCTCCTCATGAAATATTTTGCTGAGAATGTTCTGTAATGCAGGCTTTCTATTTGTAAATTCTTTTTACTTTTGTTTATCGTGGAAAGATCTTATTACATCGTCAAATCTGAAGGTTGGTTTTGCTGGGTATGGGGTTCTTGGTTGGCATCTGTGTTCTTTCAGGACTTGAAATATATTGTTCCAGTCCCTTCTTACTTTTAGAATCTGGGCTGAGAAATCTGCTGATATCCATATTGGTTTCCCCTTTTATGTAATCTGATGCTTTTTTCTCACAGCCTTTAAAATCCTATCTTTATTTTGTATGTGAGGTATTTTCATTATAATGTGTCTTGGTGTGGGTCTGTTGTAATTTTGTGCACCTGGTGTTCTGTAAGCCTCTTGTATTTGATTTTCCATTTCATTTTTCAGGTTTCTGATATTATTTCGTTGAACAGGTGGTTCATGCCTTTGGTTTGTATCTCTGTGCCTTCCTCAATCCCAATAATTCTTAAATTTGGTTGTTTCATGATATTCCATAATTCTTGGAGGTTCTGTTCATGATTTCTTAACATCTTCTCAGTTTGTTCAACTTTATTTTCAAGATTAAATATTTTGTCTTCATTGTCTGAGATTCTGTCTACCTTGAGGTCTATTTTGTTGGTGATGCTTTCTATTGAGTTTTTAATTTGGTTTATTGTTTCTTTCATCTCAAGTATTTGTTTTTTTCTTTTTTTCAGAATCTCTATCTCTTTATTGAAGTGTTCTTTTGCTTCCTGCATTTGCTCTTTTAACTGTATACTGGAATGGTCATGCATTGCCTGCATTTGCTCTCTTATCTCATCTTTTGCTTCACGGATCATTTTAATCATGCAGATTCTAAACTCTTTTTCTGTCATTTCTACTGCCATGCTGTCATTGGATTCTATCACAATAGCATCTTGGTTTGTTAGGGACACTTTCTTCCCCTATTCATATTGTTTCTATATATTCCCTTCTAGCAGTGAAGATCAGAGATACTGAAGTTCCCCCCACTTGCAGGCTTATTATGACCCTGCAGTTTCCCAGTACCTCTCCTTTGATGGGGAGATCAATATTAGCAGCATCCAATACAGAGAAAAATGCAGCCCTGAACCAGATAGCCCCTATAAAGACTTTGACATTATTGTAATGAACAGGATGAGTTGGATTACTATTTACAGTGTTTCTGGTTGTGAACCAGAGGATGGGGAAGGGTGCAGGATGTAAGTGGGTAAATAGAGGTACCTGTCAAAGGGCCCCCAGTCTCCTGTAGGTGTCTCAGGAAGGGAGCCGCCCTTCCAATGATGATGATCACACCACCAGGAATAATTCAAAATGCCCTCACTGGGGAGCTACCAGCCTCTGTCCTTGGTGTGGGGGTGGGTGGGCTCAGCGACGGGCATCCGTCCTTCAGTATGTGCCTATCTTGATCAGACCTATACTCCCCAAACCTAGAAGAATGCCAAGAACTTGGTGAGTGATTAATAAATATGTGTTGAATGATTATGTGACTTACGCCAGGTCCCATCTTTTCAGTGCCTCCCAGCCCTTAGTACACTAGAATCAACTAACTGAAGGAAAATATGAGTTGATTCAGAAACCTTGGTGAGTGGCCTTAGTTGCTATTCCCATGCAGTGACAGAAGGTTTTATAATAAATCTGACTTCTGTTCATGCTGTTGGTCTCCACCACTGGCCTCTGTCCAGTATTAGTTTCTCAGGAGGACCTACCCTCAACTACCCCTTTCTCTGGGATTGGAAATTTAAATGCAAAACAGGTGAGCACAGGGGAGCTGGTAGGATGAGTAAGCCAAAGAGCATCCTAGGCTGTGTTCTTCCAATAAAGACAGGGTATTTGCACTAAAGACATGGAACTATTAATCATTTCCACAAAGAAATACGCTGTCTCCTGTTTTCCTGGAAATGGGCTGCTCTCTCAGTCTGCCTCTGACTTTCTCATTTTCAGTCACTACCTAGGTCCCACCTCAGTGTTCTGCCCTGTGAATAAGCACAAGCAGGGTGCCCAGAACCGTGGCTGAGTCACTTGGTTTAGACCCCAGTGACACAGTAGAAATGGTGAGGCTGTGGGAATCAGTTATTGATGCCTCTCGTTCGGGGATTTCTTACTACTCAACATCAGCTGGAACTGTGGGCCAGTTGTGCTGGCTCTGATTTTTCAGAGAAGGGGAAAAGTCTAGATTCTTATGGGGAATTTCTTCATTCATTTGGGTCAAATGAAGACAGAAATAAACAAATATGGCTGTGCCCAGCCTGATTGGAGTTCGGATCTGTTCCGAATCAGGAGTTCATGACTGCTGTCCTGAGGAATCAAGTTCCAGCAGCCATTCATTGTTAATATTTCCAACAGAGCGGACAGACAGATGTAGGGATGAGTGAAATATTGGTCTTTCTCCTGGCTTCTTCTCCCTTCAACCTACCCTCCACATAATTTCCAGAATGGCCTTTATAAAATGCAACTCAGATCATGCTGTCCCTGCTGAAACACCAGCACTTAACTTGTCATTCATTACCTTCAAGTTAAAAATACAAGTTGAGCATCCCCGAGCCAGAAATACAAAATACCAAATGCTCCAAACTCTGGGAGGTTTTCAGCATCGACAATGATGCCACAAGAGGAAGATTCCACGCCCGACCTCACGTGATGGGTCTCTGTGAAAACGCAGGTACCTAAGAAGATGGTACAGACTTCCCTTCAGCTACGTGCATGAGGTAGACGTGAAACAGGAATGAATTTTGTATTTCAACTTGTGTCCCGTCCCCATGATATCGATACTGCATTACATTTATGCAAATATTCCAAACTCTTCAAAAAATCTGCCACCCAGGACACTTGTGGTTCCAAACATTTCAGGTGAAGTACATTTGAGCCTCCTAGCACAGCCTCGCTTCATTCTCCAGCCTCCATGTGTCCCATACCCCAGCACATTTGCCACTTCCTCCCCCCTGGGGACATGAAGTCTGTCCAAATTTTGTTCTTACGGTTTGCTCAGGCTACCATGTTTTCCCCCTCGTCCTCAACATATAAAATCACACTTACCCAACCAATTCCACGTTAGTCGAACCTCCCCTGTGAAGCCTTCTCAGGCCGTCTTCTCATACAGGTCTATTTTTACCTTTTTCTCATGACTATGGAACACTCAGAAGTAGGGTCTGGGTGTGATTCTCTTCTTGTGTCTTATTGCTGATTTGCTTTTTAACTTCGTTTTCCATGGGTCTCTCAATGCTGAAATTAAGTTGGAAACTCATTGGGGTAGGGTTTATATGGTTTATAAGGTATCATACTTTCCTAAATCTAGAATACATGTTTAATAAGTATCTTGTAAACATGTCTGAATAAAAAAAGTCAACAACTTTTGGAAAAAAATAACAAAAATATTATGTAAGACCAGGGAGGGATTCTATTTTCTCTAAAAACTCAATTTATTCTAGTGACCATTAAACTGGGCTTATTGTTCTTGATCGAAGGGAAGTCTGAATTTTTTTTAAAGCAATTACAGGTTTTATAAGGAAATTCTATTATATTGAGATCACAAAGCAGTAGTTTTTCCATCAGCCCATCCACCTGGAAAAGAATTGTCTTAAGAGTGTTTAAACGTTTGCTGGCCTTCATGCTTAACCAGTTGAAAACTCATCTCTGTACTGTTCATTTACTCAACAATGACTACATTACCTTGTCTTCTACCCACATGTAGTACAAAGATAAATATCACTGGACTGTGGTTGCTCTACTGGGGTTTTAGCACGCACTGGAGGTTTGTATAATCGTCAATGGAACCCTGTTGAATCCTCCCGTGACAGATTATAGGGTGGGTCCATCTTCAACAAAGTGATCCATGATGTCTATTATTTAGAATTCTCAGGTTGCAAGAGACAGAACCTTGGTTGGCCCAATTCTTATTAGATTGTCAGGTAGCTCATGAAATCAATAAACTTGATTTTCTTAATTCTGGAAAATTGTGATTATAGGTTATTTTCATGTGTTTTTCCCTGTGGATAAGTGATTTTACAAGAAAGTTACTATAACTTCTAGTCAGGAAGGATAGCTCATAGTTTGCTGTATCTGAGCTCCTCAAAGAGAAATGAGTCTCCCACCCTAACTTTGTCCCCCTCTGTCCTGACTTTCTTCCTTTCTGTTTTGTACTTCATGTGAAATGTGAATACCAGGAAAGAGGGTCTCTCCACTCTTAATCGGCACAGTTTCATTCTTAGCTATAACTGAGTTTCAATTCAAGACAGGTACAAGGTCAAACTCAGAGTATTAATGAGAACCATGGTTTTCTTCCTAGGTGGCTATTAAAATGATAGATGTCAACGCGGTGGGCTAGGGGAAACCCACTCAAGACCTTGGATGCTGTCCGTCATCATCGAATCTCACACATGCACGGGTCCTTCGACATGAGCTCAGAATAACCAAAGGAAGACCATGGCCATTTCCCTGTCTTGTCTATCACTGGACTGTCAAATCCAAGAGAGTTCCCTTATTATTAATTCAATGAGGAAGAGTAGGGATAAGCTGGAGCCCAGTTTGGGGGGGATGCATTCCTGAGTCAGGATCCAGCCAGGTCAAAGGACAAGAAGGAGGCAACAAAGCAAATTCTCCCATGCAGAAAAAGATGATCTGCAGAGGCAAAGCTGTGTTGGCCCAAATGGTCTTGATCTCCAAATCTTACATTTCTGCCAACTCTTCTTAAGTTTCATGACAGGTATAAGGGTTACCATTTTATTAGACAGCAGTCAGATCAGTGTTTGAAATTAAGAGTGGGTGAGAAAGGGAAGTGTGTGTTTTGAGAGACAGAGTGAGACAGCAGAGAGGAAAGAATTCAGATGCCTGGTCAGCATGGCACAACCCATTGTCCACACCCCTTCATTGATTGATTCACCCACATAGCCTTTATTGCACCTTAGTGTGTGCTAGACACTGGGCTAAATGCTGGGTGTGTCCGTGGTCCCCAAACTACCCTCAGGTGTCATGATTCACTAGGAGGACTCCCAGGACTCGGGAAATCTGTTTTATCCATGCTCATGGTCTATTATCACGACAGGATAAAGGTTAAAATTGGCCAAGGAGAAGGGCACCTAGGACAGAGTCCAGGGAAGTCCAGAGAAGCTGCCAGTCATCCTCTGTCACTGAAATTACACACAGTGCTCCATCTCCCAGGAACGATGTGTGACAATGTATGAAACATTTCCATCCAGGGAGGCTCAAGCCTTGGAGTCCAGGATTCTTACTGGGGGTCAGGCACCAAGGTGTGAAGCACCAGTGTGACTGACCTTAGTGTCCAGCCCTCAGAGGTCAAATCGATGCCATGTGGGCCAGGGCTCAGGCCAAAACACTAGACATCCACCACAGATCATGCCAATGGCATGAACTATCTGGCATGGTCCATGGCTCCAAGTGCACAGACACTCTGTTAAGCAAGTCATCCTCAGGGCTGACCTCCCAGGGCTGATCCATGGACCAGTCCATCCTGTGCAGCATACCGGGCTTGAGCAGGCCAAGCCTGCTGAGTGGACCTTGGCTGTGAACTGGGGGTGGGGTTCTGGAACAAATGCACTTGGTCCAGCAGAGGCTGTGCTGCATCCTGGTGCCTAGACTTGGCTTCGTTTCCTCCTCGGTAACTTCAGGGTGTGTTGTGGGCTCAGGCTGTCTAGGTACCAGAGACAGAACTGTGTTTTAAATGATTTATCTGTTCTCATGGAGTTTCACCTCTACCTGGAAAAGGAAGAAAATCAATAAAAATGTTAATAAAGAAATGATACAGCAGATATTATAAAGTAAGGCCAGGTAAGGGGTAGAGGGCTTTGGGGATGTGAAGCATGGTGTTTTAGGTGGGAGGATGAGGACAGGTCTCCCTGCTAAGATGCTATTTGAGCGGACATTGGGGGAAGAGAGGGAGAAAACCAAGTGAATTTTTCTGAGCAGCCAGGGGGCAGGAACTTGCTTGGTGATCAAGGAAGAACAAGGATGAGTGGGGAGAGGGAAGAGAGGATGAAGTCAAGGAGAGAGCAGGGCCAGGTAGTGCCTTCAGGGGACTTGGGAGACTTGGGGAGCCATTGAGTGACATGATCCAAGTTGTGTCTCCAAGAGGGTCTCTCTGGTTTCTGTGAGGAAAATAGATTTTAGAGGACAAGGATAAATCAAGGAGATGCAATGGGAAGCTGCTGGAGTAATCTTGCTGAAATGCTGTGGTGGTTCAGACCAGGATTATGGTGACCCAGAGAGGGGATAGAACCGGTCATAATCTGTATCAATCCTCAAGACAGAGCCTCAGGGTTTTGGGTGGGATGGGTATGGAATGTGAATCATAAGACAAATAGTTTCTCCATCTGAATTGCCTCGATGACTTTTACTTTTTAAAATATTTACCTGGTGCTTCAGAATGAAACACTTGAAGATCTAAAGTAATTAATGCTTATGCAGTATTTTATAATGAATAAAAATGTTTTAATTGTTGAAATACCACATGGCATATGAATTAATATTCCCATTATGTAGATATTAAATCATGCCAGGGATTGAGGTCTCAGCATTAGTGAAATCTGGCAGGCATAATTGGTTTAACCCTAAGTCTCACTTTTCATGTGTGACATCTTTATTAACCCTGAATCTTTAGAATACAACTGAAACGTAATTCAAACTAGCTTAAAGGTGTTTCTTACGTTATAGAACTACCAGTCCAGAGATAGGGCTTTTCTGTGGTCTGACTTTCTGTTCTGTGCCTCCTTCTCCAAATTTATATGCTGAAATCCTCACGGCCCCCAAGGTGATGATATTAGGAAGAGAAGATTTTGAGAGGTGATTAAGTCATAAGGATAGAGTCCTTAAGGGATAGGATTTGTGCCCTGTAGAAAAACACCAAGGAAGACTCCTTGTCCCTTCTGCCATGTGGGGACACAGTTAGGAGGTGCTGCCTATGAATCAGAAAGCAGGCTTTCACTAGGCAGTGAATCTGCTGTCACCTTCTATTGTTTATAAGCCACCCCGTTTCTAGTATTCTGTTACAGCAGCCTGGGTGGACTAAGATAGGCTAGTGTGGGTCGTGATGTGAACAGGTCTTAAAGACTTCACTGAAGATGTAGGTTCTTTCTGTCTCTCTCATCTGGTCCTAATAAAGGCGTTTCCTTTTATGGATGAAAGATGACTGCCAGTGGTAATCTGAGTTTCCTACTTTCTTGTTCAAGTAAGAGAGAAATTTGTCTTCCAAGTGTGGAATCAAAGTTCTTCCTTTCAGTGTAACTGGAGCAGCTTACCACCTAAGAGCAGAGAGCGTCACCAGTTAAACATCTTGCTCTGGTTGACCTATATTAGTCAGGATGTATCCCTGCATCTGGGGATGGATCATCTGATCCATGTAGAGGACAGCCAATGGGAACAATTAATAAGGTAAAGGTCCTAAAAAAGCATGCCTGGAACATTCTAGAAATGAGATCAGTGTGAC
Organism: Sciurus vulgaris; assembly: GCF_902686455.1. Lineage (NCBI taxonomy): Eukaryota > Metazoa > Chordata > Mammalia > Rodentia > Sciuridae > Sciurus > Sciurus vulgaris. Next base: position 157,361,883 of record NC_136465.1, read on the forward strand.
TGGAGGGAAATGAATTAGGGGTTGAATACTAGGAGATGAGGTTAGGGAATGTTGGGAGTTAGGTCACGTAGGGCCTTTTCATCTGGACGAGATGAGAAGCTAATGGACTGACATACTTGAAAAGGTTGAGCTAACTACTGTGATGCAAGCAGACTGTGCAGGAGCAAGGACCAAAGCTGAGAGAGCCATTAGGAGGCTAATACCATTATCCAGGCAAGAGGAACTGGGGCCATAACAGGTGGTAGCAGTGGAGGTGGGAAGCCGTAGTTGGATTCTGGGTATATTTTGAATGTAGCACCAACAGAAGGTTTGCAAAGACTGCATGTGGAATGTGAAAGTAAAAGGGGCTGAGGGTATCTCTAAGTTCAGGATGGAATTTCCATGGGCAGCAAGGGGGAAGACTCAGGTAGAACAAGTTTTGAAGACCCACTCGAGGTTTAGTTTAGTTCAGACAGTTTAGTTTTGGACGTCAGAGTGGAAGCATGGAATGGCACTGTTGTCCAGAGAAGCCAAAGCTGGAGATAAAAATGGGAGGGCTGTCAGCACATCTGTGACATCTAATTCCACAAGACTGGATGAGATCACCAAGGGGCAAGAAGGACAACATGGAGGAGGGAATGATGAGCATGCCCAGTCCTGCCACACGGGGACCTTGGTGACCTGGCCCAAGCAGAGTAGAGGGGAAAAAGGCTGATTCAAGTGGCTTACTATTGTTTTTATTATTTGGCTCTTATAAGCAATTTTAAAATTTCCATGTTCTTCTTGAGGTGCTCAGTTCTTTCAATGTTGCCAATTGCTTATAGCCCCCTACCTCAAAATAATCAGGAATGAGACTGTTACCCATCTTCTGTCTCTCTCTTTATTGCAGTATTTTTCTTTCTGTGATGGAGCCTTTCCACATTGTCATGGTCAATAGAATTTCTCTTTGGTATTCGAGGAAAGGATAGATGCACAAAAAGGACAGACAAAGACTACCAAGACCAGGGCCAGCATTCCACTGAGCTCATGGTAAATGCATGGGCTCTTCCATTTGGTGCTCAGAACTCATGATACAGAGGGAACAATTGTGTCCATTACAGAGATGGTGTGATGAGGATAAGAGAGATGACCTGACCTTCCAAGTTGTGATTGAAACCAGGCTTGTCTTATTCATTTATATAATTAGTTCTCCTGATACAACCAACTGTGATTTGAATTACAAAATTTAGTTTATGCAAAAATGAATGGGTACTTAGTACAATTGTGAATGCTATGAATATCCTCGTTGAACTTGTATTGAATTAAATCTGTTATTGGGTATATTGAGATACCCAAACCAGGCCCAGCTTGTGGTATACTTTGGCCAGCTGCTCATTTTCCCCGCTGAGATCCCTCCACCCCCACTTCTCCCAGGCAGACACAATTTCAGGTTGCCTGGTTTAAAAGCAATTATACCTCTAGAGAATCTTGTTGCCTCTGATTTCTAAATGCTGGTTGTTTATAGAATTACTGCTCAGATGCCTTTAGTTCAAAATGAACATGCCAATGAAACTGAAATGAGAATCTGCACTTCTAAATTGGATTATCGGCTTCCCTGGTGTACCAGTTTGCACCGTTCCTCCCTCGGCAGAGTTGCCAGTGATTCACAGCAGTTTGCTTTCATGGCTTATGCTGGATGGTTGGGACAAGGTGCATCTAGTTAACTTATTAGCTATGATGCATCCTGGGGCTGACTGTTGCCACAGTAACAGATCAACAGAACTTCCCAATCTGTTTAAATTGGTTCTACATTTTTTAAAAACTTTATTGAGAGTAGGTAAGGTCCAAGTATCCGTTCTAAATTAGTATGCTCCAAGGCAAGCATTTCTGAAAAATAAATAACAGGAAATACTCCCTTGGTTCCTTCTCTCCCTTGCTCTTTGCTTGGAAACTCCCTTCCTTCTTTTCCTTTGTAAAATGGAGTTGAAATCAATGCAGTTACTTTGATGCAATAGCAATTCATACAGCACGGTCCCCACGGCTCACCATTTTTGTCTGACACTAGCATAATTGATTAATGTCAACAGAGCTGGGGGATTGGATCAGTGTTTATCCGTTAACTGCTTCTACAGAGCTGTGCAGAGGAGGAAACACAACACAGTGTTTTCTTCAGCCTGGTGGAAAGAGTGGGTGGGTGGTTTAATCCTCCCTCCCCCTGAATGGAGCACTAGAAGGATTAACAGTCTTTCTGGAACACAGCAGAACTTTCAGGTAACTCAGGTTTGGGTCTAGTTTCAATCAAGTCCACTTTTAACTTCTAGACAAGAATTTGACTAAATGGTTTGTTAAGGAAACATTTTCAAAAATGTAGTTCCAACGCAGTACTATCCACTTGTCATTAAATACTAAGAGAGAAACACATTACATTCTCAGAATTGGCGGGGGATAAAAGACGATTAAATATGGAGAAACAAGGCAAACTGGTGTCGAAGTTGAAGGAACCAAACAGGGATAGATAGGTGGCCCAGCTGTGCACTGCCAGAGCCTTAAGGATGAAGGAAGGATGCTGATGGTCCACACGCCACCTTAGCCAGCCTCTTGATGGGCACATGCTCTCTGGGGTGCAATTTGCCTTCTCTGCCAAGGGAAATAAAATATGCCAACGCATTGGCAGCTGCTAATGAGGATGAAGGGCAAATGGGGAAAAATGGAATATATTATATTTAGTTAGTTGGTTTGGGACTGTTTTTTAAAAGATACCATGTACCAAATGCCACTCACCCTCACAGAGTATAAAATGTTTTCATTCCTTAAGAGATTCTTTAAAACTGAAGTTGAGGGCTGTGTCCTCACCAGCTACTTAGCCTGACTCACCCACCTCTGCTTTACTAGCCCAGCGCCGCCTCCACATGGGATGAAGCCCTGGGCTCAGACTCGAGCACATTAGAACCCCTATGTCACTTTCAGAAATCTTGAAGTGTATAGTCTTACCGATAAATTAATCAGGGATTCCAGCATTCTTGATTTTTTTAAAGTGCCCCAGGTGATTTTACTGTGCAAGGAAGGTTTAGAAGCCCAAGTTTGGAGATTCTTAACTCCTGGTCGCCCAGAGGCATGAGAGGTGGAGGTCTTTATTGGGCAGAGAATGTCCTAATGAGAGGGAGAAATCATATTTTATGACAGAGAGAACAAAAAGGAGATGACAAGGTATCACTTGTTGAAATAAATGCTGGACCTAAAAGTAATCATGACAAATACTGTCGATGAGCCCTCACCTCCGTGCAAGCCACAGAGGAGATACTCTTCTGTGTCATGTCTTTCAGTCTTCATCGGGATCCTGTGAGGCAGCTGGATTTATCCTTTTGACAGATGAAGGAATAGAGGCTCTGGGAAAAATAAGTGAGATAACACAGCAGGTGGAGCTAGAGGCACCCTGAGGACTGAGAGATTCCCAAGCTATTCCCGTCATATTCCCTGCTCCTCTGGTGACCTCCCTGCGAAGAGAAGCTCTGTAGCCCTCTGCTGGTTTCCTCCATCCATAGTCATCTCCCAGAGCTGTGGAAACAAGGGTACCATTCTGTACCCTCCATATTATTTAAAATTGCCTCCATTTTCTTCCCTGATAGTCCCTCTTTCCTTCTATTTTATTTTCCTATCTTATTACATGGCTGCTCTTTACAGTTTCTTTGCTAAGACCAGTATTAGAATGTTTAAATTGTTCATTGACAAAGCTATTTTCTGTTACAATAAAAATTCAACTCATTATTTGCATACATTCATCTCCCACACACATTGCATTAAACACAGAGAAACCCAATCTCATTGTTTTGCTAGGATTTGAACGATTTCCCAGATAGAAGAATACAACCATACATCTTTTCTCCTGTAAAACTCTGCTATTGCCAAAAGGCTTCACACTATAAATCAGGGTGAAAAAATAAAAGAAACCATGCAGTTGGTTCTAGAATTGGCAATTTGTCTGCCCCGGGTAAGTGCTTACTATTCGCATTTGTCTGGGGAAATACCCATGGATGCAAAGGGTAGGACTTAAAAAAGAATGATTGGGAGAATGATATGAAACCGAGGTGGATCCTTGTGTAAGTCAGAATAAAAAATGCCTTGTGTGCACATAGATGATTAGCTACAATTGAGATTCCTGTTTCCAATATAATTTGGGAGAAGGCCTATTAAAATATCAATAGCCCACATCCATTTATATAGCATTATGGCAAATGTAACTGGTGTCTCATTTTTCTATGTTCCTCCGTCCCCTGACTTATAAATTTATGAGTGTTACATAGTAATGAAAATACAGGCTATAATGAACTACTGCACTGCACAACATTTCCAATGTTGCTAAGTTCTTTTCTGACACAATTTTTTCTTTCTTTCTCCTCATAATCATTAGTCTGTGTTTTGATGATAAATCAGAATTGGAAAGTTGGATGTTCATAATTAATATATGTTTACCATGCCAAATAGTTTCTTATAAGAGAAAATAATTGCAGGAAGCCACACAAGGCGGGCTTTGGTTTTGTGACTCCCCATTACAAAGCCAAATTGGTTCTCTACTACAGAGAGATGGCATCTTAAATAGCTGTAACAGGGAGTGGGACACTCAAGGCATTTGCTGTGTTTCTTGATTCTTTCCAGTTATTTTCCTTCTTTTTTGCCATAATTAAAAGGTGAAGACAAAATCATACCAAATTGTCTGAAAAAAAAATAATTATACCATCAGCTGCAAATTTGAAAAGCCCAAATAAACGATACAGTTGTCCAACATGTGATCCCCACTGACATTCTTTTAAAAAGACTGATATTAGTTATCATTTTGGAACACTGACTTATTTATAGTTTCTGCACTGAAAAAAAAAAAAAAGTCCAAGCATTTCTGATGAAAATCAGAGGTAATGTATGGCTTCCCTCAAGAATGATAGGTTTGTATCTGTCCCTGGAAATCATTAAGCCTCATCTCTTCTCTGCCACATAACCCCATGTTGTGCCAGAGCCATAGAATTTTCTTCCTGCTACTTTTTATTGGTGGTATTTATGTGTTTTATTGATTATGTGACATAATAAAACATAGCAAGTTGGAGCCGTATGTGCTATATATTTTGTTCAACAGCAAATGCAGAATGTTAGGGCTCGGCTCTCCACTTGAAACATCTTGCTGGGATATAAATAGATTTATAATGACTGCTAGGCTCTGTGCCTGCAAAATATCCTGGTAGGTAGCTCATTATAGAGCTAACATCATTAATAAAATAGCTGAAAAATTTCACAAGTAACAGGAATATCTTTTACATCAGTAGCTGTAAGGAAAATACCTAGCGTATGCATAATTTCGGTCTCATTTTAAAGCTATAATTTATCATCATTATCTACATATTATAATGGCAAAACAGGTTTAATTGCTTTTGACTGGCCTGGCATCATGATGAGGAGAAAAGTTAGTAGCAGATGGCCCCACTGTCAAAACTGTAGTCTCTTAGCCCAAAATAAAGTAACAGACTGAACAGGGCATGTTTCTGGTTTCTTGCTTTCTCTTCTCTTGATAAGTATGAATTAGCATTTTCTGGTATTATAATTGTCTAGAGAAAAGTGGAAATAGTAATTATTTACAGAAGACTAAAATAGCTGTGAAATTCAAGTTTAGCAGGTTTTAATGGTCTAACATTTTTGGATTAACAGAAATATTTGCTTTTAGTATGGTTTGGTGGGTTTAAAAAATATTCTTATTCTAGCTTCACAAGATTAAATCCCTGGCATGTGAGCATTTTAGAATACATTTGCTTGAGGATCGCTTAAAGTTTGTTGTGCTGTTCTTCCACTATTTTAATAATGTCAATGACAAAAATTTATTTTACTTGGAATAAACTGCCTATATGAATACATAATTTATGCAGCAGCCCTTAAACAGGCATGACCCTTACATGTCACCAAAATTTCTATGGCTGCATTAGTTATAATATGGTTTGTTTTCCTGTATTAAACACAACATAGATGGATAAATATGATTTGTTTAAAAATAACATAAAATAAAACCCACCCCATCCAGTCATGGAGTCTTTCAGCACATCAAAGAATTTATGATCAAATCATGAGAATTCAAACTATAGCATTGTAAAATTAAGTTTTCTTCTTTGTCTCTGAAGACTTTTTGGTCCAAGAAGAAGAACACAATTATCAGGTGGTAGATTACTCTGTGGGCTGGTCAATGCAAGTCAATTAACTGCTTGGGCTGAGAGAAGAGAAATACCGGCTATAGCAACTTAAGTGGAGGTGACATGCTATCTGCAAAATAATGTGAATTTGAAAGTGCAGTTTAACCCCAAAGTAAAGGGAAAGAAAAAAAAAAAAAAAGAATGGAGCAATCTGCCAGACTAAAATAATGTGCGACAGAGAAATTATTCGGAAATGGAACTGGTTATAGAGATACAGATTTATTATTTGGTTGCTGTCATGATAAATTTGCCTCAGCTATGCCCATACATGTTACAGTATTCATGTCTGAGATGAGTGGAGATATTGCAAAAGGCTTTGCACAATTGAAAATTCATTCTGAAATATAAATGGGTAAATGCTCTTTTCTTAAGAGTGTAAGTATCACATACACACATACACATATATTTTGTATTTAAAAAGAAAATGGGCTGTTAGTGAATTGAGATGTCCACATACCATAAGGGATTTGAGACTATAAAGTGAATTTATTATTATTACCCATTGATAGAAGCCATTTAGAAAATGATTTCAATGGCTGTAAAATGGCCATTCTGTTCTAATACTGAATGGTGACTTTTAGTGCTAGATGTTATGTGGCTCAATGTTATTAATGAGTATTGTTCATTGATCCTGGTAATATATTTATTGCTAGGCAATTTAATTTAATCTGGCCACATTTTTCTTGTTTTTGTCTTGACATATGACAACTTTTGCTAGAATGTGAGATATTCATTATGAAGAAGGAAGTAGCCAAATATTATGAAAAGCAGAAGGGGACTACTTTTGGTAGAGGGGAGCACCATAGTTTAGATACTGAATGTCTCCTGTGTTGAAAACATGGTCCCAGGAAGACCTGTAGGAGGTGGAGCCCACTGAATTCCTTAGTTCACAGAGAGTGTGCCTTCAAAGGGGACTTTAGGACCCTGGACCCTTCCTTTCTCCTTTTGCTGCTCAGCCATGTGCTCCCTGTTTTTGCCATCTGGTAGGTACCTCTACCAGAGGACTAAATGCAATACGTCTACCTGATCATGGACCAGAACTTCCAAATGAACCATTTCTCCTTAGAAGTTAATTATCTCAGGTATTTTGTAACAGTGATGGAAAGCTGACTGACATAGGCAGAAATGTAAGATTTTAGCTGGGATTCATGGAACCTCTCCAAGTTTGGCAAGTTATACTTTTTTCAGCATGTTTGATGAGAAGACTCCCACTTTAGTAGACTTCCATTAACAAATCATACTTCAATTCTATTTTCTGTGGTCTTTTTTCAAGAAATTCAAGTGCATATGGTTCCAATTTGGATAGTTGCAATGATATGAATCTACTCTCTGCTCTTTGAAATGTTCTGTTCCGTGATTATTGTCATTGGATAGCCAAGTTCTGCCTCTCATCATTGTGGACACGAAATCCTTCTGGGGTGTCTGAAGTGTCTGTGGTTATGCCATTGTCCTTCTTGTCTCTTCCTTCCAATGAAATGAGTCTCCCAATTCCTCTTTCTCAGTCCACTCCCATCTATAGCATTGAGACATTTGGCCTTCCTCCCATCTAGAATGTTGTATTTGAATCAAGCAATATAACCACAAAATAATATTTTATATGCACATGCTAGCTTCTCATCTTCTTTAACTCCAGTGTCCAGGCACCAAGAAAATAATTTCCAGTACATTCAAGCAGAATTTTGGGGTACATGAATCCTCAGTGTCAACATCATCATCATCATCTTCTTCTTTGTCACTTCCTCTTTATCGCATACCTTAAGTGATAGCTGATAACATGCAGGCTCTGTCCATGTGTGTGGTCACATTTGATACAGCAGCTCAGTGAGGTAGATGCTTTTATTACCCCTACTTGACAGATAAAGAGACTGAGCTTTAAAAGGATTGAGATAGGAAGTGTCTCCTAATTATTGGGAATGCCTTGAAATTCTAGCCCAGATCTCTTAGATTGCAGAGTTTATGCAGTTGACCACTAAGCTTTGCTATTATTTTTGGATTTTGGAATTTGCATTTTTTTTAAGTACTAGGGATTAAATCCTGAGATACTTTATGACTGAGCCCCTTTTATTCTTTATTGTGGGGCAGGGTCTAAGTTGCTCTGACTTGATCCTCCTGCCTCAATCTCTGGAGTGGTAATTACAGGTGTACACCCTTGCACCCGGCCAGATTTGGATTCTGCATAATTAAATACAGCCATTATAGTTGGTCCTGTGTGGTTTTCAGTGTTGCCATTATTCTGGGACTACAATTTTGTTTTGTTGTTTTTATTTCAAAATATGTATATATAGCTAATAATTCCTTTTTATCTTAAATTTTATATTTACCAAATTTAAAATGATGTATTTCTCCCAAATAGTCTCTTTTATATTTAAATTCATCTTGAAAATATAGGATTGGTTAGAGTCCTTGAAATGACCAGTATGTGAATGCTTATTGAAAAATATTGAAATGAAAAGTAAGACCAATGAAAAGAAAAAACAGTGACATCTTTTTGTTTTATTAAAGTGGCATTGTTTTGTCTTGAGCAAATTAGGAACAACAATCAAATTAATGTAAAGTAGAAGCTATTAATTAGGAGTAAGGGGGAAAAGTTTTGCTATAATAAAATCTATTTTTGTCTAATTCCTACATGATGATTTACAATATTGTCCTCTAGAACAATACAAAAAGAGCGTTTGGAACTGCACTGTTGGAAAAGCACATTTTACTATTGTAACATATAATTATAGCCTACTATAGCAGCCTATATTATCCTTTAAATATTTATCCCTTTGAATAATTGGATTTAGGAGATTTGAATTCATTTGGTGAATCCGTGATTAATTTTTCATATATTTTGATAGTATACCAATCGTTCTCTTGTCTAGCATCAAGTAAATGTATCTGAATAGTGTGTAAGTTTACAGCAAAATTATTCATCTTTCTGGATCCTGTTGAATATTTATATCTCAAATAAAATATCTATAGCAAAGTTGGAAAATTCAGTTACTGATTGACTTCTGGTGGCTAAAAATTAATTTAACTGTAAGCATCTATTTTACTTCCCTTTGTAGTTGAAAGCAATGGTTAAAAATAAATGAAGACAATATCACATCAAAACCATTCCAAAGCTCAAAGAGGGTTATGGGCTGTTACCATGGTGCCCACGGTGGCGGCTCACCAGCTGAGTTTGCCAGAGCTGCCTCAACAAAATGGGCCTAACTTTTGTTTTCTCCAGGAACAGTAAGACTCCAAAGGCCTGTGTTGACAGGTAATGAGATTTAATTCATGAGAGGGGAAAAACAGAGAGAGAAATATATCCATATTCATTGCTTAATCAAATAAAATTCTTTCAGAGGATTGTGGGAATTCTCCCTGGTTGTTTCCAAAACTTTCCTTTGGTAGCTGTAAACAAATTACTTTGCGAATAACTTCTTCATCAGGGAAGAGCAGCTCTGTTCTCTACTTGATCTTTCCCTTTGGGTGGTCCCAGTCAGAGAGCTCCATCTTCCTCCTGATAGTTTGGCTTTAGAAAAGCCGTCTAGTGCTGTGCTGACAGCTGTAGACCCCTTTTTTGTTAGGATAACAAACACCCTGTGTTGAGGACAGCATCAAGCCAGCCTGCAGTACGCCCAATTAGAGGAGCTCAAATCTCATTTGTTTCGCCATGGGAGACCCCTGAAAGCACACCGTTTTGGCCTCATTACAGTATTTTTAACTTTACAAAAACAATTTCATTATGGAAATTAAAGAAGCTCATTTGGCCTGAGCATGTATGCCAAAGTTAATAAATTCCACAAGTATTTCAACTGCCACAGCATGTCATTGTCCTCACTTAATCACAGCCAATAGTTGCCATTTAAAAAAAAAAAAAAAAAGGTGGGTCCAAAGGAAATTATCATTTTCATTTGCTGTTTGCTGCGCTTTGATTAAAAAGCAAACAAACCTGCAAGAAAAATATGGATTTCAACTGTGAAGTTCGTGTCTGTGGATATGTTGATCTCACGGATACGTGATCTGGGCATGCTGTTCACGCGTAACTCCTTGGAAGGAAACAAAATTAAAGAACAAAATTGAAACAATACCCTCTACTCACTCATATTCATGTTAAAGAAAGGGTTAACACTCTCCAGAAATTTCCCTCTCTTAAAATTAGTTGACTTTTGTTATACTAACAGAAATAGAAAATAATATAACAGGTAATCAGATGCTGATGAAGGGTGGGAGGTTTAATAGCTTTATATAAATTAATGTCCCCATAACTGCCTGAATGACAGATAATGCTGTGCTGGCGCCCAGTTACCCTCACACTGGACCCTGTGCTAAGCTAAATTAACCTCATTCATTTCCTTTCTCAGAAAGAAGCTATAGACCAAGGCATTTCACATTCATTTTTACTTTTCTTCTTCCAACTTCAAATATTATGAAGTGGTCTTCTCTAGATCAAATTGTAATCAATAAATTAATGACGAAACAGAAGACTTCTAGAATTATAAGGTCGAGACTCGGTAAATCATTAAGATCTGAATACAGGAGTCGGGGGGATAGGTTGGTGGTAGAGCCCATGCTTAGCACGTGCAACACCCTGGGTTCAATCTCCAGCACCAAAAGTAAATAAATAATAAATAATCAAATAAAATAAAAATCAAAAGTGAGACTACATATTTTTCTTCCATCAGAAAAAAAAAGTGATATATTCAACTTTAAGAATTTAAGGAAGCCGAGAGGGAGAAAACCAAGAGCTATTTGTAAGCCAGAAGAAAAAAAAAAAAAAAAATCATAGAAAAACAAGACCAATAGTTTGAGCCATGATTCCACCTTTCAGGCGCATGGAATTTTCTTTCCATTTTGTGTGTTTTCTCTCTGATCCTGACCATTCCCTCACTCCTTTCTGTCTACCTATCTGTTATCTGGAGAGAGGTTGAACAGTTACAAATTATGCCCTTGGTAATCTAATGTCTATCTTGTTGATTTTATCAGTGAGCTTTGCTGATTTGACGCTTCTTCTGCAGGAATAAAGAGGAACTCAGGGGCAAGTACAAGCCTGGGTGCGATTAGTTTTGCTATTGGATGGTATCGATCTTTCCATAACTTTGTTTCTCCATGGTGGAAAGTTCTATTGATGTCTCCAAAAACTATTATCAGCAATTTGAGCTAAATATTTGAGTCTTTTCTTTCATCCCTAAAGATAATGAGCAGCAGCAGTTTGGTCTAGTAGGAAGATTATTGGACTTGGATAGGAAGGTATTGGTTCTCTACTGACTCTGAGAATTGCTTAGTTATTTTTGTATGATGCATTACACCCAAGTTGAGTAAAACAATGAACATAGATTATCCTACACGATCTCTGAAGGTCGGGAATTTCAGGATCTGGGTGGTTCTGGTTTGTTAGGGCTGTTATAACAAGGTACCACAAACTCAGTGGTTTAAATAACAAGGAATGTATTGTATCACACTTTTGGAGTCTAGAAGTCCAAATTTCAAGTGTTGGCAGAGCCATGTCCTGCTAAAACCTACAGGGAAAATTCTTTTTTTTTTCCTCTTCTAGCTCTTAGCATTGGCTAGAAATATTTGGCATCACAAAGATTCATTATTCCAATGTCATTCTCCCTTGTCACGGGCCTATCTTCTCCCCATGTGTTCCTATGTTGTCTTCGCCCCCTCTGTGTCTATTTCTGGGTCCAAATTTCCCTTTTCATAATAACACCAATTATATCAGACTAGGGTCCACCCTAACTCCTCTTCTTAGCCTGATTATATCTGCAAAGACTTTATGTTCAATTAAGGTCACTTCCACACGTCCCCGGTGTCAGAATGTCAGTTTACCTGTGGCATAGCTCAACCCATGACAAGACTCTTTTATGAAATAACAGCAAGACATTGGCTTGACTAGTCATCTGAAGGCCTACCGTGGCTTGAAAATCGGCTTTCTGGAGGGCTCCTTCACATGGCTGGCATGTTGACACTGGTTGAGGTGGGAGGCCTCTGTTGTCCCCCACGTGGGCCTCCCCACCATCAGCATAGCATAACTGTTGTTTACAGCCGTGACCTCTGACACTGTTTCTGGAGAAGAAAGGTTTCTTTCCCACTCACTAGGTTTATGGTTCGGCCTCTATAACAAAAGACATCAACAAGAGAAATGTATATAATGTATTTAACCTAAGTTTTATGTGACATTGGAGCCTACAGAAATGAAGACCTAAGGAATTCAGGAAAGTTATGTGTTTTTTATGCTGGGTTTGATAAAGGAAGGGTAGTTGTGGATAAGTGTGATTGGACAAAGGCTCTGTCATCTAATAGTAATAAACTGGGGGGAACCTAGCAAGGCCTGCTCAGAGTCTTCTGTGTGACCCTGTGTCTTCAGAGACAGATGAGGGCACTTTTTGAATGAGGGTCTTATGACCTGCTTCAGAGGAGGAGGGTGAAGGGAAGGTGAGAGGACCTTCCTGCTTCTGGGGTCTTCTCAAAAGCCAGGGTGCCATATTTTGAGTTGGCTTGTCCTGAACGCCATTGTGACCATGGCCCCAATCCTTCTGGCAGGTGTTTGCAGTCTTTCAACAATTCCTCGGGATCCTGAGTCCCCACGTACCCCCACTAGCCAGGGTGCCAAAGCTTGGAAGGCAAAGACCTCCTCTGGTATTTTCACCACTGGGCCGCTAGCACCTGATCCAGTGTTTCTACTAGTTAGAAACTCAGCACAAATTTGATGAGCGAACGAAGTATTGAGGGTGTTAGTGAGTCTCCAGGCACCTTTATGTTTTCTTGTTGATGGGGACAGGAGCTACAAAGCAGTTATGAGCTACAGAGCTTTCCTCACTAGCAGAACCAGTGCAGATAAAGTTCTGAAGAGTGGTCCCAGGGAGGGCTGCGTAACAGGGAAAGCGATTTTCAGCAATCTTTCCTCAGAATTGCATGACAATCAACTTCCTGGGTGAATTTGGTTGAAGAGTTCTCTTACTGACTGCCATTATTCCACACTTGGACATTTCACATGACCTCAGATTGGCTTTCAACTGGCTCTCAATGTCTCTTTTAATGGCATAATCTATTTACCTGTTTTCTACCTTTATATTTTATTTTACTTGTGTGTCTTCTTTTATAGTCTTCCCTTGTACCGGAGAGATCCTTTGCAAGAGGCCAGAAGAGTCCTCTAGTCCAAACTCATAACCCAGTGCTTCATCTTCAACATGATTTATTACAATAATGTTACAATTATAAGCTTCCTCAAATAAATCCTTCCTATGGGCTTAGTCAACTACTGAATTAAGGATATACGTATTTTTTATTTCAAGTCAAGTCCTTCTCCATCCTTGTTGTACATCTGGACATTATGCCACCTGCCTCTGTGACTATAGTGACCCCCCCAACAATGTATTTCTGATCTCATACATGCCTTTTGTCTTGCCTCTCTCTTATTTACTACATGCTGTTGTTGACAGTAAAAAATAAGAATTGTGAAATTTATTCTCAAAATGTACATGATTCAGATTAGATGGCATTGAAATTTTTTTCACATGTACACCAGGTGGATCAGTTCTTCTTTTTTCTCTCCTGTTTACACTTGAGCTAAGCTATTTGCATTGGTTGGGCTGAGGAATAGCAGTCTGGTCTCTGTTGATGTAGCTGCATGTATTGAGGGAGTGGGCTTGTGTGTAATTGCTCTCATATGCTGAATTTTTTTTTATATAAAGTTGCATTTCTATAGCAAGCATACTCCTTTTATTTAAGTTTTCTATTTTGGTTTTAACTGCCTAAGGATAGCTGATGGAGGTTTTGGGAGAAGGTGTTCAATATCAGGCTATGCTGTACCCAATAGGAATTTGACTTCCTCCCACCCCCAGAAAAAACTGGTTTCTGAGTCTGAAGAACTGGACTTTACACCCCTTATATGGAAAACATGGAAATTATTAGAATCCTAGAATAGCAGAGCTGCACAAGACTTTAATTGATTTTCCAGTTTCCTCATTTTACAAATGAGAAAACTAGGGTACAAGGAAGTTAAGTGATTCGTGATGAAGAAATAAAACAAATAAGGCCGAGAGAGTTGATCTAGTTTTTGGATGCCCAGGCTAGACCAGTATGCTTTTCATTACAACTCTATCTACTCACTGTTAAAGACAAAGTCTTGGGGGCCAGGGATGTAGTTCAGTGGTGGAGTGTTTGCCAAACATGGGCAAGGTTGGGAGTTCAATCCTTAGCCCTGGAGAGAGAGAGAGAGAGAGGGGGGGGGGGGGGAGAGGGAGAGGGAGAGGGAGAGAGAGAGAGAGAGAGAGAGAGAGGGAGGAGGGAGGAGGGAGGAGGGAGGGGGAGGAGGGAGGAGGGAGGAGGGAGGAGGGAGGGGGAGGAGGGAGGAGGGGGAGGAGGGAGGAGAGAGGGGGGAGAGAGGGGAGGGAGAGAGAAAAAACGGGAAGAAAGGGGGAGAAAGGGAGAAATCCTACCATTGTCTTTCATTGCCACTCAGCAGTGAGAAAATTAATTCAAAAGGCCTGAGATATGCTAAACATCAATAGCTCTGGCCCTATGAGTAGTTATATTAACTCATTTAGGAGAGACAGCCTACTGATAAATAGATTTGGTGGTTGCGTCAAAGTGTAAACAGCTCCTTCATTGTCTTAGAAGTCAACGAGTCTTTTAAAACATTAGACATACCTCCTGAGAGATACAATTATCACTCCTAGAAGTTACTGAAGAATTTGAAGCTTTGAAGAAAGTTTAAATAAAAATCAAAAGAAGGAGCTAATATTGTGCAGTAGATGGTCTACCCTGAGTGCAGTCTGATTCCCAGTAGGAACATTGTTTTATAGATCAAGGGTTCTACGTTCATACCCTTTACACCAATAAATCTGAAATGTGGAGGGTTTTTTTTTTTTTTTTTTTTTTTTTTGTCTCTACACTGAGACTGAATTTTAAATAGGAATGTTCTCGTGATTCTAAATATTTTGAATACAGAGGTAGAAAATATAAAAAGTGATCATCAGCTGAACATGAGATTTTTAAAGTTGTTTAACCTATGCAATTAAGGAGTCCTTGATGCCTTAAAGGGAAGGGGATAAGCAATGATTTATTCATTCACTTATATTCTTTCAACAAAGAATTAAGGGTCTGGGATGCCTTATACTGTTGAAAGCGCCCGTTCCTTACCTTACAAAGTTCTCATTGTGCTGTGATCACCTGCTGCCTCAACCTCCTCTGCTGTACCAGACTGTCAGCACCTGGAGGGCAGGTACCTCACTCTATTCTTATTCAGTGATAGATTCCGAGTACCTTAGAGGCTTCTGTCACATAGAGATGATCAACCAGTAACAATCAAAGACTGGAGCAATTTCCCTAATGAGCCTGCAGCAATTTGGCAGAGACAGAAAATCATACAGGTGACATAAATGGTTTCTGGGATGTGGGCTGTACAAGGTGGAATATACAGTTTCAGGAAACATAAAGAAGAGGCGTTGACTCAAGCGTGGTGGGATAGGGATGGGTTCACAGAGAGGATTAAATCTTTGCAGAAGCTCTGGGAGGTAAGTACTCTTCGATTCATTTGTATAGATGAGGAAAATGAGGTTCAGCGACTCTTAGATCAGGGTCTAGGCTTTCCTAGGGAAGTGGTCAGGAGCTTTGTGAGAGCATCAGAATCCCTTGAGATGGAAGAGGTTTTGCATTATGTAGTCTCTGAGCTGAGAAAATATTTCCAAGCATATTCTCCATTGTTGCCAGGTGGTTATTCTGAAGGCAGGGGGTCTGATAGGTACAGATATGTGTTGCTTATGCCATGGGGACATGTTCTGAGAAATGAGTCACTGGGTGACTTTGTCATTGTGCAAACATTAATGATATGGCCTGCTACACACCTCATCTTTATGGTGCATACATATGGTGACCAGAACAGCCCAACAGGAAAGGCTGCACTCCAGAGAAATGGTGAACAAGGGGTCTAAGGCTGCTTGCCCACCAAACATTGCAGACCGTTTTATAGTAAGCTTTCTTCCAAATAAGCAGGAGTACACTCTAAAGTAAAGCATGTTGCAGTGAACACATGAAGCAGTAGCAGCCATTCATTGTCATTATCAAGTATTATCAACCATTCAGGACTGTGTGTTTCAGGCTTTTATTCAACTGGAATCGGGCAGCCTAGTAGGTTTGTTTACACCAGCGTCCCCACAAACACATGAAGCACACATTGCTCTACACCTTCCTGTGGCTCTGATGTCACCAGTGATCCACTGTTGCATATGTGGTCATCCCGCAGTGTGTGACTGTGTCTCTATTCTAAAGTTGTGCACCTGATGGCCAGTACTATTCCAATTCTTATTTACTTCCTTCTCCCTTTATTTTTTGTCTACGTTGTTTCTTTAGCTTCGAGATGGAGTCTTGTGTTGTCCAGGCTGGTGTTGAACTCTGAGGCTCTAGTGATCCTCCCGTCTCACCCTCTCTAGCGGAACTAGGGGCATGTGCTACAACTCCCCGCTCCATTCCATTTTTTGCCTCCAGGTGTATATTGATTGGTGGATCTATAAAGCACCTTTTGTTCTCCTTTTATGATTACAAAGTGAAAGTATTTAAATTCCGAAAACAAGATCAGTGTTCCCGCCCTCTTTCCTTTTGGTCCTGTCTTCTGTTTTGATCCCTCATCCTGCAAACATCCAATCACTGATTTCAAAAGGGAACTTCAATACCATTGGTCCCCAATTTAATGATGGCTTTGCAGCTTCCTGTCCACTGGATCAAGATGTTAACTGCCTTTGTCTCTGCTGTAAATCTCATCAAAGTGTTTATATCTAGCCAAAAGTCCCTTTTAAATGCAAATACACAAGTTCAGCAGACATAAACACCACGTGGATTGTTAACTGCAGCCTGCAGACTTCTAGTCGTTAACTGCAGCTTGCAGAATTTCTTGATGGGGAGGAAAGAAAGAAAGAAAAAGAGAAAGAAGGAGCATGGAGGTTCTCTTTAATGAGGCTTTCCTTCTCATTCATCAAAGGCAGCGTTGCTTTGCCCAGCTGGTCTGGTTTGAAATTAGAAAATAGCTTAATCTGGTTCCCATATTAGACCTCTCTAGCAGGTGAAGGAGTACACATATTAGAGTGTATGTTTCTTTGATTTATTTATTTTTAAACCATACCCTTTGCCATCCAGCTTAGGGTCTCTGACAGAGATGATTAAAGAACACAAAAATTCTGTCCATGTGAGTAAGTGCCCAAAGGAGTAGAAAACATTTTTCTTTCTGGTTCTTTCTCAAAATCCTCTTTGCCCGGGTTGTGGAGCATGTATCCCATGGCCGCGTAGAGCTGGAAAGACCTTGGTGGTCCTCCCTTTGGGACCCATCATTTCCTAGATGAGAACCCAGCACTACTCACCCTGACACAGAGACTTGTCCACTCCCTTGGCTGGTTCTGTACAACCAGAAAGCAGGTCTCTGTCCTGACCAGAACCCTTTTCTATTACTTTACAATGGTCAGTTAGTCAGAAAAAGAGTTGTAATAAGCTACGGATTGAACCGATTGAATAGTTATGTCTCCTCAACATCCAGAGGTAGAAATCCAAACCTCAACTGTGGTGGTATCAGGAGACGATTAGATCATGAGGGCAGAACCTTCCTGAATGACATTAGTGTCCTTATACAAGAGGACTGAGACCCTCCACCTCTTTTACCATGTGAGGACATGGTTAGAAGGTGCCATCTATGAAAGTGGGCCCTCGCAGACCCCATATCTGCTGATTCCATGACTCTATAGATTCTAGAACTATGAGAAATAAGCATCCGCTCGCTAAAAGTCAACTAGTGTGTGGTATTTTGTTATAGCAGCCTGGATAGACCAAGAAATAATATTTCCGTCTTTGGAAGGTGAAGTGTATGATATAGTTCTGAATCTTCTTGAGATGACTTATTTAGGTAAGGAGGCACACAAAGCCCAACTGGGTTTATGTGAAAGAACAGAACTTAGGGGTTACTATAATTGCAAAGTCTGTTGCTCTCTTAATTTTTTAATTCTGTCCTCTCCCATCATGATTTCAACCATGGCTGCCCCTAGTGCCAGGATTAGATCCTCCCAGATTCAAATCCAAAGCAATCAAGAACCAGCTCTTGATTGCTCTTCCCTGTGGTTGGAGCTAGCACATATCAGCTGAGTTGGCTAACATGCCCATTTCCCTACTTAGCATCATGGTCCAGGGGGCTCTTATGCTTTCTGAGAAAGATCCGAATCACATAACCTCCTTTGGAGCTAAGTTCATGATCAATTCTAACAGAAGCACTGAGTGAGGAAGAAGGCGATTCTCTAGAGTAAGACTGGGGTGTGTTTGCTTGAAGAAGGTCAAGCGGCTGTGGACAATACAAACCGGGGATAATCTCTACAGACGGCATTTTACGACAGTCTTCTCAGAAGGCAGCACCTTCCATTCCTTTGTTCATTTGTAAATTTTCTTTCAGCTTTAGGCCAGCAGAATCATAAATATGCAAAGAATAAAGTCCTGTGGGAAAGAGGATGCTTGAATATGATAATGATCCTTTCATTAAAATGTAAGTTCTTATTATTCTAGAAAAAAATACAGGGGGAAATTTTAAAGCAATAACCTGAGTTGACTACAGATAGGTGAGAGAGCTTAGGATGCATAGGCAGAGGCCTCTCCAGGGGAAGAATTCTGTCAAGCTTGGCCAAGTGGCTCTTTCCTGGGTCTCGCCCACTGTGCTCCTCAGTGAATACCGCCTCGGTGTAGTGGGCTTCTTAGCATTTGATTGCTGCAGAATTTCCTTCTCATTATTCTAATATACCAGCACGGAGGAGAGAACAAGTCACCACACACTGATTGAGCAATTTCCAGTCTCCCTTTTCTTTTCTATCTGGGTTTGCTATTGTCTGGCTCTTGAATGTCCCCCATCGGCCTATGTGTTCAAAGTTTAGTCCGCAGCTTGGCAGTGTTGGGAGGTATTGGAACCTTTAGGAGGTGAGGTCCGAGGGGAGGAAGCTAGGTCACTGGGGCATGCCTTCAAGAGAGAGAGTATGACCCTGGCCCCTTTTCTCTCCCTCAACACAGGACCAAACGCAACAGGGACCACTGACCATGGAGGTCTGTTGAGAGTTCCAAAACTGAGCTATAGTAAATATTTTCTCTTGATAAGCTGATTACCTCAGGCATTTTTTATAGTAAGGGAAGACTGATGAGCACAGGGTGAGAAGGATAGAAAGAGTTTAGGTTTAGTTTGACTTTAGAGAAACCCAACAGGCTTGACAGGAGTCCTCATAAGCTCTGGAGCCCTCTCCCATGCCACCTTTGAGATTTCCAAGTCAGATCTGGTTTGGCAAGAAATAGTTCAATGCATTCTTTCCATCAAGGGTGAAAGGAAGTACTCATGTAGCCACAGAGCAATGTTTTGTGAGATGTCGCACTTGGAGCCTCTAAATCATGGATGCTATGTATACCCTCAGGATGAAAGTAGCCTCGATTCCCTGGGTCCTTGGTATCACCTCCAACGCAACATTCAGAAAGACTCATTTAAAATCCCACCTAGGTCCATTCAAACAGGTGCTTGTACCTGCAGATCAGTTCACATTCCAATCTGGAAGGGACACAACGGTTTATCCATACATTCAGCTGTGGATTAATGAGCAAGTGCATCTGTGCATTTAACACGGCCACTTTCTCTTTCCTTAAGTGAGCTTGCACACAGATAACATCCTCCAGTAAGGCTGACCTTCTGTGAGTGAGAGACCCGCCAAAAGCTGAAAACCACTGTAGCAACATGTGTCTGAAGTACCCCTTTTCCTGTGAAATCTCTCATTTGAGCACAGCATGAATATACACTTTTACTCGTCAGCCAAACGTGGGAGATTTGCTTGAAGCCTTTGATTAATGCAAATAATTGCCGCACCAGAGCAGTTCTGATGCTCGGCGGGCCATTAGTGGCACACAGCTGCCATCAACCAGCAACGGCCTGCACATACAAAGATGATATATGGATGGATTCCGTGGCCTGAGCACACTGAGAATCCCACAATTAGGTCAGGATAACTCTTAGAGTTGAACAGGGTGTGGGGGGCTGGGAGGGAGCGCCAACGGAGGTGCAGAGCTAGAGGGGGCATGAAAGGTGTCCTTGGCAACAGTTCTGGCTATTTCTCTGGCACTTCATACTTACTCTGCTTTGAGTTTGATTCCCAGTACGAGGTGTGTGGAAAGGATTTTACCTCTAAAGGAAAGGAGGATCATGGAAATCAAATGATGTGTTCAACCACAATGCTGCAGAGTGCTGTGGTGTATGTCTGTAATCCCAGCTATTCAGAAGCTGAGGCAGGAGGATGGCAAGTTCAAGACTAGCCTCAGCAGCTTGGTGAGACCCTGTCTCAAAAGAAAAAGTAAAGGCTGGGGCTGTGGTTTAGAGGTAGAGCACCACTGGGTTTAATCCCTAGTACCACAAAAAGCTACAAACAAACAAACAAACAACCCCATAAGGCTGACAAGTGGTAAAAATCAAGACACAAATTGAGACTGAGTAGTAGCATTGCGTTTTGTCTGGATATGAAGGAATCGTGTGAACTCAGTTCTCCAAGGTCATGGGTGAAGTGATGGGGCGTGAGAAGTAGGTAAGTAAATGCCTGATTTCCCTATGAACAGTAAACAGTGCTGGGCATGGAGATGAATGCACCTACAGCTATGTGTGGATCTCCTGTGCAGGGGTGTGTCTGCTCTCTGGTCCGGATGGACTGAGTCCTTGATGGACATCTACTCTGTCTTCCCAGTGAACTCTGGCATTATCTACTTCCTTTTCCTTTGTTGATCATCTTACTAACTCTTTTTCCAATTTTTTTTTTTTTTTTTTTTTTGTAGTTGTAGATGGACGGCATGCCTTTACTTTATTTGTTTATTTATATGCGGTGCTGAGGATCGAACCCAGGGCCTCACACATGCCAGGCAAGCGCTCTGCCACTAAGCCCCAGCCTTCTTCTTCTAGTTTCTTAGTCTTTTAATTTCTTTGATGCGGGGAATATTGGGGGGTCATTTCACTTCTTTCTTTTTTGTTTATTGTAAATATCTCTTCCATAAAGCAACTGTATTTCCCTGGTTCCTAGTTGGATAAGAGGCAGCTGCTTCATTAGAACCTCTTTGCAGAAATGATAGCATATCTACTAGAATTAAGTCTGAACCACTTGGGAGGTAGGAAGGAAGCCATTGGGAAGATGGAATCAAGTTTAAAATTGATCCAGTTAATGCTCAGTCACTGGGGCACATGTGAGGAGGCAGAGAAACCTCAGCAGGTTGGGGCTGCTGAAACGCGTGGGGGGCAAGGGCGGCCATGAGCTGATCAACCCTGAGAGTTGACCACCTACCTGGAAGAGTGAGGGAATGTGGGCCCAGATAGATGGGGTCACGGAAGGCCAAGCAGGTAGGGTTCTGGGTGCCCCGACCCTTACTGAACCAAATCTGCTTTGATAGTTGAGTAACCATGTCAAGCTTGAGCTTCGAGCGGGAAAAGTTTTAGATAAAGGGAACATCTAATATAGCCATACCCTCTCAGCATTAAGACCACAGGTTCAAGAGTCTGGCTTCCTGAGCTTGTCCCCTGACTCTGCCACCCCTGAGCGGTGTCACAAGAGCAGATCATACTTCACCTCTTTCGTACTGTGGCGATACAATAGTGTCCACGTCCCAGGGTTGTTTGAGAAATGGATAGAGCTAATATGCATAGTATGCTTAAACAGATGCTTGGAACAGTACCTTAATCATAGTAAGTGCTCAATAAATATAGCATTATTTATCAGATACACAAATATAACAGATTTTGTATTAGAAAACAAGATCCAGTACTAAATGTCCTCATTGCTGCTGGAGTCCTTCAGTGGTTTTGAAATTACAAATTCACACTGATATTTTTCATATTTAAATGTAAGGAAATGTAAGAAAGTCTTTGTGCTTAAGGAACTTTGTGTCTAAATGAAAACGGTCTACTATTTATCTGTTTATAAAAATATAAATAATAGCATAGACAATATAATATATTAGAAGGTGAAATGGTAGTGTTGCATATTTTATAGGTTATCATAGAAAGAGATTTTTCTATGCTTGAGTAATAGGAACGTCGTTACAGAAATGAGTGAATAAACCATACTATAATTGCACAATGGAGTACTAGGCAGCTGTGAAAAAGAATGAAAAAGAACTGCAGATTCTTTTGAAGTACTCTACAGGGTACTAATATAAGATAAGGAAAAAACTACATGATACAGATCAGAGTAAATAGTATGCTACTTAAGGGAGCAAAGATGTTAAATAAAAATGCATATGGTTATTTGCTTGCTTGTTTTTTTTTTTTTTGCCATGCTGGGGATTGAACCCAGGGCCTTATGCTTGCAAGGCAGGCACTCTACCAACTGAGCTACATCCCCAGCCCCAATATTTGCTTATTTTTGAGATAAGAAACACTAGAAAGATAAATCAGTTTTAATATAAATAGATACCTTTTTGGACTAGAAGGATAAAAACCTGATTTCTTTTTGATACAATTTTTATATATTTTTGAATTTTTGGCCATATAAAATTGTACTATTCAAAAGACAAAATTTATTCAAAGGATTAAAAAAGCACAAGCCCCCAATTTGGAAACCAATGTAAATAAATCAATTTTTTTCATTTTTCTTTTCCTTTGGTGCTAGGGATTGAACCTAGGGTCTTATACATGCTAAGCATACCTAATACCACTGAGTCACACCCCCAGTCTCAATCAATTTGACTCTAAATCAGTATGATATAATCATAAAGAAAAAGATTTGTCCCAAGTGATTTTGAGCACAATGTTTTGATTATACACGAGAAGAATATATAATTTTAAAAAACCACAAAGAAATCCTAAATTACATTCAGTGATTTTGTTGTTTGTAGTAGTATTGGTACTCCTTTTCCAAACTATTTTATGGATATTCTTGTATAAAACCAATAAAAATGCTGATGCTATTGGAAGTCAAGGTGTTATAATACAAATTAAAATTAATGACCTTAATAAAAATCCTGTAATTTAAATATGAAAAATATCAGTGTGAATTTGTAATTTCAAAACCACTGAAGGACTCCAGCAGCAATGAGGACATTTAGTACTGGATCTTGATTTCTAAATAGCATTGCCCACCCAAAGCAACCAGAGTTCACTGGACAATGGCTAATTCCAAATTTGGGTCAGGGGACAATGTGTGTAAGTGATATCTACTTCTGGAAGACAGAGAAGCACCTAAAGACTAGACAGTCATGTCCAAAGGACTCAGGAGCCAACTTATGGGGCTTCTCCTTGAGCATCAAAAGAATAATTATAACTGAGTTTAAAACGTTGAATAAATAAAAAGCATGAGTCCATTCAGAGAGAGTTAGAGAAAGGGAGAATGACTTGACAGCTTTGGAGATGATCACCTTAACTCTACACTCTGAAATGTGGCAATTAAAAATAAAGCAAGATAGAGGGAGGCCACGCCTGTAATCCCAGCTGCCCTAGAGGCTGTGGCAGGAAGATGGAGGTTGGGAGGCCAGCCTGGCCAACCCAGTGAGACCCTGTCTCAAAATTAAGAACAAAAACTAAAACAAAAAACACCAAAAGTAAATGAGGTAAGGCAGGAATATTACTTTACTTATCCCTCTAACATCCCTCTACTTCTTTTTCCCAGTTAGTTGAGATGATGTCCTCTGTATACATTCAGTAGGGGCTAGGGAGATAGCTCACTCGATAGAGTTCTTGCCTTGTAAGTACAAGGCCCTGGGTTCGATCCCCAGCACCCCCCCCCAAAAAAAAAAAAAATTTATCTTCAGTTCCTATATGTATCTGAGTGTACTTACATCTGGGCATTCTGTTTTGCTAATAGACCAGTATGATACTCTTAAGTTATTTAGGTTTTTAAAAATGCCTTAGTGTATTTTAATGCTGGTCCCACTTCTATATTTATTTTTTTCATTAAATTTAGCATCAGGTGATATAGCTTAAAACTGTTAAGTTTTCATTGAGATTTTGTCAAATTTATAAATTAATTTACTGTGGTCTTTCTATTTGTAGAAAGGCTATTTTTTGGCTTCAGTGATATTTTAATTTTTATTTTTAAATAGGTCTCACATTTTTATTGACAAACATATTAAGGTTTTTTTTGTTACTGTTATATATGAAATTTTTTCTTCCATTAAATCTTCCAAAAGATTGTTTGAATATATATAAACTACTGATTTGTGTATGTTGATTTTGTACTTGGTAGTCTAATTGAGCTACCTTACTGTGTGTGGTAGCTGTTAACAAAATATCTTGAATCTAAAAAGAAAAAATTAATAAGTACATTAAAACAAAAACAAAAAAACACCAAAAGGCAGGAATGTAGCTCAGGCACAGAATGCACCTGGGTTCAATGTCCTATGTCACACACACATACACACACACACACACACACACACACACACAGCAAAGCAAAAATAAAGGATTTACTTTATGTTTGGGGGGAACCCTAGTTAATCCCTTGTTGCCAAGCAGAAGCTCTTCCTTACCCTCCAACATTGTACAACTAAATGTGGAATGATGGAATTAGAAAATCACCACTCAAATGAAACTCTTTGGTTTAGACAAGGATCATAAATAGATTTGAAAAATCATGTGGCGAGAGATTGTTAGGGCATGGGATATTCAAATGGAACCAAGGGATCAACCCACAGGTTGACCGCTAATTGCAGAGGAAGGCCATGACTTTCTGATCAGGAGATGTGGCTCAGTGATGAGCACAGGGCCACTGATATCAGGAAGGCCTAACATGACGGGTCTCCACAGTGAGGCCACACACAGCCTCCCCTACGATATTCTTTCTTTTTTTATTTAATTTTTTAATTTAGCCTGCACTGAGTCAGGCATTTGAAACTCACTTTCTGGTTTGTAGTAAATAAAGAAAAAAGAGAACAAATTAACACTGCAAGAAAACAATACATTAAACCTAAAATGTGAAATATTCCACCAAAGAAATGGCCAAATCTAATGTGAAAAACTAATTTTAGGCTTGTTTGTTGGAAAAAAAAAAAAAAAAAAAGGTTTAAAAGATGTTTTGGGTTTGATAGGGAAATAAAATATGCACTGCATTATAGATATCAGAATGGAATTATTGTTACGTTATGATTATGCAATTATGTAGACTTATAAGAGAATGCCTTCATTTTTAGGAGCTGCCTGCTGAAGTACTTAGGGTAAAGTGTTATGTCATCTGCAACTTACAGTGGTTTGGCAAAAAGAAAACTACACACACACACACACACACACACACACACGGTAAAGAAAAAGAAAGTATGGAAGAATATTAATGATAGTGGAATCTAGGTGATGGGTAAATTAATATTCATTGCACTAATTACTTCAATTATTTTGTATGTTTGAAATTTTTCATAATGCAAAGTTGAAAACTTTAGGGAAAATAGTGACTGCAAAATGTCTATGCTATTGACAAGCTTTTCTATTAGATTCTACCTTGTCAGGTGTAAATCACATTAATGATATAACTAATAATGTAGATTTATCCATAACTAATAATGAAGAAATATTTTTTTCTGTGTGGTTCTGTGTTTTTCTTTCTTCCTGGTACTGGGAATTTAACCCCAGGGTTCTTTACCACTGAGAAAATACACAGCCCTTTTGATTTTTTTATTTTGGGACAAGATCTTGCTAAATTATACAGACTGGCTTTGAACTTGGAATGCTCCTGCCTCAGCCTCCAAAGTTGCTGGGATCACAGGCCTGTGCTGCCCTGCCTGCTATTTCTGTGCTTTTAAGTAAAGTCATTTCCAGGTAAGATGAGACCTGAGAATCTGTTCTTCAGCAACACTGGCCTGTGTTCTGTTATTCTGTTTGACTCTCATCTCTGAATCCGAAAGCCCACCTAGCTTCCATCTTGCCACTGATTAACTGTGAGAGGATCTTCTAGCTCTTCTCTCAGACCTGTTTGAATATGTATATTCCCTGTGAAGGAAAGCTTGTTTGCAAACCTAATACTGTATTTGTGCTTCCATGCTTCATTCCGGGCTCTCACCAACCTTTTATTTAAAAATGGGTTCAGTACTAAAGGGACTTGTTTCAGGATCCAATGAGAGGAAAAATGAATTCATGAAAATCTAGCTCAGAAGGAAGACAGATGAGAATTTAATTTCCTAATTTTCTCATGGGCCTTGGTGTGAGCCCGACACTAAGGTTTTGCTCTAGTGAATATTTATGAGCACCATTCATTGATTTCTTGTGTATGACCTGGGAGTGTGTGTGTGTGTGTGTGTGTGTGTGTGTGTGTGTGCACATGTATTCACATGTACTCCATCCAAATCCTCCTTACCACCTTTCTCTCCCCCTCTCCCCTTCTCCCCACTTCCTCCCTCCCTTCCTCTCCTGCCACTGGCCTCCTTTCAGCCGGACTCCTGCTGTTAGTCATTAAGTGTTCGAGCATTCCAGACAGTCTGGGCTCCTGTCTTGGCAGGACTTTCCTGTCACTCAGCTTAGCTGGGGGCGGGACTTCTTGGAGAAAACAGAAAAGACAGACAATCCAGAATAATATGTTGAGGCCTGTTATTGCTGCCCTGCTGCTGGGGTGCCCCAGCAAACGAAAGGAAAAACTGGAGAAGTGGGAGCTCTGGGAGGAGTTAATTTTCAAGTGAGGCCTAACTACCTAGAAAAGAGAGGCGCCTGGAGGAGGACTCAGGAGGTAATTTCCCTTTATAAAAGCCAAACAAAATAAAACAAAACAGAAAATAAGGAGCAGGTTGTTAATATTATTTTACATAATTAGAAAAAGTTATTTGCAAAAAAGAAACACTAGAAGGATAAACCAGAAACCTCTATCCTTCACTGAATGATTTTGCTTCTGAAAACCATCATTAAGTGAAAAGCCATTAAGTGTAAACCATTTTCCATTAATCTTCATTGGAAAAAGTTGTGATGCAGTCTATCCAACATGAAATGCCCCAAACAATATTCACAGGTAGAAAAATATTACCAATTGAGCAAGAGAACCCATTTTTGTAAGTAATAAACGATTTCAAAGAAATACAGTTTATACAAAACCATTTAAGTATTAAAGGCTTACTGTAAGGAGGACAACTCACCAAGAGAGAAGATGGAATGTCACCAGAGGAGAGATGTCCCTGGAAGAGGGTGCAGAGGAGTTCCCAGAGACAGGGAATCCAGCCCAGAACAAGCTGGGTCCTTGATTTACAAGACAAAAGGAATTTCAGTGTGTGCCTTGTAGATTAATTTACTTAAGCAAGGGATGCACATTCAAGGGAGGATGAGGGCCATCTCAAGTGAGAGGAATGTGTTTGGGGGTTCCTGGCTCTTCTTTTGGAGGGAGCTTTGGTGAGGTGTGGGCATGGGAAGGTATGTGAGGGCGACATTCATCTCTTCTCAGGATCCTTGGGCTGATGTGGGTTCCATGATCTGATCCTATAGATAACATTGGAAAGTACCTAAATTATTTCTTAAAATGTCATCTCTCTCATCTATTTATTGGTGGTCTCATTAACAGAGTATAAGAGAATTTTCATAAGTAGGTAAATTTATGGTAACTTTAAGATTTACAGATTTCCCAGAAACTTGGGATTGTCAGACCTGAGAGAGAGGCTGCCTTTGGGAATGATACAGGCCTGTAAAGATTTGCAAAAACTCAGATTAAAATTATATTTTCTTGTCCTTTTCTTATGTCTCTTTTAAACCTATTTTTCATTTCTTCTACCTGAGGTGGAGGTGACAGGGAGTGCATCTTTAGAAGATAGGAGATAGTCAGGTGATCAGTTTCTGGTTAGATGACCTTTGGAGAGTGTAGTTACCTTGCTCTCAAACTGCATGTAAAAATAAAGGTATGGCACATAAAAACTTTAGGGTGAAATCAAGTCTGAATATAAGTTTCTATGTGATCATAGAGATCACAGAAAGCCATAGAAGATGCTGCCTCAACATTTCTGTCACTTGGTCTATGAATGGATCAAAGAATGTTTGGGGCTTTTCCAATTACATTTCATAAAATTGTCAACATAAAATAACAACTCTGTTTTAAAATAGGAAAATAGTCTATTCTGAGTCAAATAGGAGTAAACATGGCCTGGGAACCTGAACCCAAGTAACCCTGAATGACAACTTGGGAGAGGTTATAGGAACTTTAATACTCAGGGAACCAAAAAGTTATGAACCAACAGATTTACCATATTTATTGGTGGCGGCATCAGGTAGGGAAGCTACGTAAAGTGGTAAAATCCTGTCTATAGGTTTTAGATATTATCATATACCATCCTTAATGTTTGGGTTGGTGAAGGCTAGAGAGTGTGAAACTTAATGATGTGTTCCAAAAGTTTTGTGTGATAGTCACAAGAGTGTTAGGTCAGATTCAGAGATTGAGAGTAAATGGTTATTAAAGGAACAGACCAACCTACCTTTGGCTCTCAACCTATAGCATTTCATCTCTCCACAAACAAGATGTTATAGCCAGCCAAGTTCAGTCTCTTTTATCTTCAGTGTAGATGTGGCTTCTTCAGAGAATTTCAGTTCCCATCATTCATTCATTCCACATGATACTCTGACTAGAAACCATTGTGTTGAGTAAACTGGTGGATCTGTCTTTTTCTAGAACTACAGTGTCAAAATAGCCTTTCTTCCAGCACATTTATTTGGTCTTTTTAGATAAATATATGATCTACCAGAAAAAGTGGCATGGTTTTCATGAGCCTTAAGGGTGAAACTTTTCAACTCATTGGCTGTAACATGAATGCACATATGAGCATGTATTACCCCTACAGAGAATGTTTCTTAGAGTTTGCTCAACACATTTTATATTCAGAAGGGCAAAAAATTTTTTTTCTCTCTGTCCTCTGTGGTTCTTAGTCGAGACTCCCTCTAACAAAGGATTAGTAAAAGAAAAACAAAATTCTTATTAAGCAGAAATTTATTAACATGTATCCCTCCTGTAAATGTGGAAGATACTCAGAAATATCAGAGAAGATTCTCCAAGAGTAATAGTTAGCTTTTGAGTGCTATAATCAAAATACATGACAAGAACAGTTTAGAAGAGGAAGAGTTTATTTTGGTCTCACGGTTTCAGAGTTCTCAGTTCATGGCTGGCTGACTCCATTGCTCTGTGCCTGAGGTAAGGCAAAACTTCTTGGTGGAAGGACATGGAAGAAAGCTGCTTAGCTCAGGGCAGTCAGAAAGCAGAGAGAAGAAGGTGCCATGGACAGATATGTTCCCCAAGTAGGTTACTGGGGGTGTAACCCCCAGTAACCTACTTCTTCCAGATATGTCCCACCTGCCCACAGTTACCACCCAGTAATCCATCCAGCTATCAATGGATTATTCCACTGATGTTGCAGCTTTCATAATCCTATCTTTTCACCTCCAAACAGTGCTGTGTTGCTCACATGAGCTTATGTGGGGACATTCCTATATCCAAACCCTATCTACAGTAAATTCAAGAATAGATCTCAAGAGTTGTCTTAGACCTCAGACTTAAACATTACCCTCCAAATAAAAAGAAAGAATAGTATGAGGGAAAGGCCCAGTTATGGGGAGGTAGCCAGGAAGAAAGATCACCAGAAAACAAATAAAATGTTTGTTATACAAATTTAAGTAATAACTTTTCCATTGATAAGACTTTCTAGAGCTTAGTGATCCTTTTCTTCTTAGAGGGAGACATTCTTACGAAGGAGATTTCCTTTACACGTGTAAATTTCTCTTAAATGAGGGTAACATCTCTGTTTTAAGAGCTTGTATGTGAAGTTTCTCAAAATAATCAGCTCAAAATAAACTTGATGCCAAACAAGCATATTCTATCCACCACCTAGTAAAAGGATTATATTAGACTTGATAGTTCTCTCAAGATTGAAACCATATTCTTAGAAATATCTCTATCTATAAATTTATCTCATCCATAAAGACCAAGTTTCCTATACCTTAGTGCGTGTCCAAATGAGGGAATTCAATGAAATCATGTACCAGAATTGTATGACAAGACTGTTGAGTTCCCAGGGCAAGAAGTGGATGTCACTCCAATGGCTTCCCCACTGGCTCTCTGAGTGCCCGTGAATAGCAGTCTTCTATTTACTGCATCTTCAAAGTTTGCTGAGTGAATGAATGAGGGTCGGCCATTGCTCTCTGCACCTGCTACTCATGTGCACAGGCCCCTCTGCTTTCAATGACCTGGGGTTCCTGTCTGGTAGTGACCATAAGAAATATGTATTTGCTCTCTGTGCCTAATTCCTGGCTCACAATTCCCAGACACTTGGAATTTTCTGATTGAGAGGGATGAGAAAAGCACATTTGGTTATTCGTAATAAGTTCTTTTCAATCACTCCTTTGTTTATACTAATAAAGTGACTCTTGGAGATGGAGGTTGGTTGCCAGAGGAGCCAACATGTGATTAGCAAATCAGAACTTTCAGCCATAGTCCCCACCTCCTGACAGACAAGAGGGGCTGGAGATTGAGTTCAGTCACCAAGGGCCCATGATTAAATCACTCATACCTATGTAATGGAAGCTCTATAAGAATCCTCAATAATAGGATTTGGAGAACTACCAGGTTGGTGAACACACTGAGGTGCTGGGAGCAGGGTGTGGCCAGAGAAGGCACTGAAGCTGTGTGCCCTTCCGGCAGACGTTGCCCTACATAACTCTTTCATTAGGCTCTTCATAGGTACCCTTTGCAATATGCTTTATAGTAAAAAAAAAAAAAAAAAATGTAAGTAAATGTTTCCCAGAGCTTTGTGAGCCATTATAGCAAACCATCAAACACCAGGAGGAGTTATAGGAATGTTACTGGACCTGTCTGTCTGCTTGCCATTCAAAACCTGTTCTCAAGAGAGGAGAGTTTGGTGGGAAGGAAATTAGGTTTATTCAAGGGTCAGCTCTGAGAAGATGGAGGGGGCTGTGTCCTCAAAGCAGTGTCTTAGGGAACACGGGTGCACAGAGGGGCTTTCATGGGAAGGGCAATGTGGTGCCTTGGGACTATGGCCAGGAAGGTTGCACGTCAGGTATGTGTGTCCTTTTTCTCATTGACCAGAACATCGCAGTTGACCTTGACCTCCTATAGCTTGTTCCTGTGCTTCTTCAGACAAGCCTATTTCTTCTTGGCAAGTTAAACTTCATAGCGATTTACAAGCTTTGTTAATTGATGCACCGGACTAGAATAAGGAGAGGGGCTACACATTGTGATATTATCCGACGGTCGCCAGATGTTTCAGGTTCTTAAATCTAAAGAAACACTATTTAGCAGCTAACATTTAAACCATTTGGGTCTGACTTTTCTCTGAAATCTAGAATGGCAGGCAAAGGGAAGGGAAGCAGAAGTAACTCTGCCAAAGACGTCTCCCAAAGGAGCAGCCACTGTTACAGAAATCCCGTTTATAGGCAGTTGGTTCGAGGTACAGGTGACAAACCTGGGACTTGCTATTGGTAACTGAAGGAGGGGGCAGTCTTGTGGGACTGAGCCTTAGCATGCAGGGGCTGCACTCACTCTAGGCAGTTTACATCACAATTGAGTTAAGCTGTAGGACACCCAAGTGGTGCTCTTGGAGAATTGGCGGGTGGCTTGAGGTGGAAAACCCACACATTTGGTGTCAGAAGGGTCGTGAATAGAGAAAAACAGTTTTTCCTTTATTGGTGCTCTGGATGGCTTTGCTACTTTTTGCGACTCAGAGCTGGCTGCAGGGAGCCAGAATAGCTTCATGTGGAATTTAATCTGCATAGAGAAGACCCTGGAGGAAAACAAAGACTGGCACTTCCTACTCTCTTTCCAAGGCATGGGCCTCTAACAGCTAACTTTTAGATCCAGCCAAATTTCCATCAGAGAGTTCAAACTCAGCATGTCAGAACTCAAGTCCGTACTTTCCTGCTCTACCGTGTTCCCTATCTGGACAAATGTAATCACCGTCCACCTAGTTGCCTTAGCCCAAAGCTGGGAATCATTTTTCCTGAATGGTTGTTAGCGTCTTCATCCCTGTACCTATACAATTTCTGTTGATGCTGCACTCCCAAGATCTCTGGTACCAGCGACCACTTTTCTCCCTCCATGGATAATGCCCTTGTTTAGGGTTCCCACATGACAGCAAGAGCCACCTGGCAGGTCTCTCTGTAGCCTTGTTCATCGGATCCATCATTCGTTCATCACTCTTTTTTTTTTTTCCTCCTTTCTTTTGGTACCATAAACTGAGCCCAGGGGTGCTTTGCCACTGAGCCATATCCCCAGCCCTTCTTACTTACATTTTGAGATAAGATCTCAGTAAGTTGGTTAGGGCCTTGCTGAGTTGCTGAGACTGGCTTTGTGCTTGCGATCCTCCTGCCTCAGCCTCCTGGGTCACTGGAATTATAGGTGTGTGCCACCACACCCAGTTTCATTCATTCTTTACTCAACAAATATTTTTTTAGAATCAACTACATGCAGGAACTTGAGGGGCTCATAGTAGTAAAACAAGCAAAAAAAGAAATCCTGACCTGAAAAAAACAAACAAACAAAAAAACAAACAAAGATTCAGAACTACTGTCATTGAATGAACAAATATACCAGCAGGGGAAAAGATAAGTCCTACCCTCAAGCTCTATCTCATCTTCCAGTGACAGAAGACAAACAATGAAATACCTAAGTTATATAGCCTATTTGAGAGTGGAGTGTATAAGCAAAGCAAGGAAGGTGGATAGGCATGTTGCCGAGAGGGAGATGAAATTTTAGAGAGGGCAGTTAGGGAAAGCATTAGGGTGGGGTGTCAAGAGGATCAAGTGGTGAAACATGAAGATTCTTGGGGACAAGTGTGATTAAGAGCGAGAACAGATACAAAGGTGGACCTGCGCCTGATATTTTCCAGTGGTCCGAGTGGAATGGAATGGACAAAAGGTACAGAGCAGGAGCCAAAGAAGTTAAGAGAGCTACTGGGAGCCAGAGCAGGTGGAACTGTCTGTCATATCAAGGACCCGGACTTCCGTTCCTCTGAGATGTGAAGCCTTTGGAGGTTCTGAGCAGATGTCATGATCTGAGTTACATTTTAACAAGATGAAACTGACAGCTGGGCTGACACCGGACTGTAGGAGGAAAAAGGAAGGAGAGAGAAACTGTGAGGAGACTTAAAATAATATCATCTTCCAACCCCAAAATCTCCAGTGATTTCCAGCATGAATAAGATAAGAGCTCGAATAACTTAAAGTTAGTCACACGGTGGTACCTTCTCCCATCTTGGTCTGATCACTTGCTCCTCCTGCTCCCCCTCCCCATCATCCCCTTGCCTGATTCTTGAGTCTTCAAGTCACAACTGAAACAGTTTCTCTTCCATGAAGACTTCTGTTTTCCCCAGCCTCTCTCATCGTGTGGAGATTTGAGCACGTGTTCCTTTCCACGGTATGCTTTTGGCTCTTTCTCTACCAGAATGTGTTCTTCCTGGGTTAGGGACTGGTTTTCATCCTGTTACATAGAAATCACCAACCAACCAACCAACAGACAACAACGAAATCCTCAATGAGCGATTTTAACCATGGAGTTGGTTAACATCGGTTGAGCAGGTTGGCTTTCTCTGTCTTGGTATAGTTTTGAGATGGGAGGGGGAGGGTGGGAAAAGAGTAATAAACTTGAAATCATCAGTTCCTAGATCTCTTTTTTCTCTTAATCTGAAAAATATCTAGAGGCCCCTGAAATTCTTTTCTTAGGAAAGGGGATATTTATGAATATAATTTGTTTCTGCTGATACCACCCCCACCTCTTCAAAATTTAAATCTGTTATTTCTTCTGCCAATCCTCTACCAGAGTTCCTAACATGCCAAAAAAAAAAAAAAAAAAAAAAAAGGAACTGAAAGATGTGACTTTTAGCTAACTGCTACTTTATAATGCCCTGTGGTTACGTATTTATATTTGTTTTGTTGGAATTGTCCTAGGCTAGCATTTTGTTTTATGGTTAAGTTGAATGGTTGTTTTAATCAAATCTTCAAGAATGCTATTTCATAAGACCTGAGAAACACATTTCCTCAACATCTTGCAAACCATTTTCCTTAAAATATCAGGTTCTAAGATGCTTCTTCCCTGTTGTTTCTGCATATCTATTTTCTTGCTGCAAACCTCTCAGTCGAGAGGAGAACTCGCGACATCTCCCCAGTTTCTCAATAACAGTCATTAAAGATACTCTTTTGTCTCATCATGTAGATCATTAATGTAGCTGTTAACTAACACTAGAGCTTCATTGATTCCTGGGGCAGGGCCACCAGACGCCACTGTCGTGTGACACATCGCATCTATCCTCAGTTCCTGCACCACCCGCCTCAGCGTTCAGCCAGAAGAGAATGCTGGAGTCCAAATCCAATCCAATTTGAATTCATTTCGCAAGTAAGACTTTATTAGAGACTGTATTAAGTACTTTACCAAAATTAGGTTGTGTTACGTCTTCATTTTCTCTCTCTCTCTTATTAATCATGTAATTCCCACTCCTTTAAAAAGAGAAAAAAAAAAAAAAAAAAAAAAAAAAAAAAAGCAATTAGGTTTCCTCAGCTTGATTCAATCTCGAAATCCAGACTGCTTATTGCCCCTGGTTCCATTATAATCTAAGTGCTTACAGATGCTTACTGCCAGGGTCCCTGTCTTGCTTCTCTATGAAATCAGTGTACATCAACTTCCGTCAGAACGTCACATCTCCTTAGGCCTCCATCGTTTTAGACAGGAAGTCCCACCTGATTGACAATGGTTGGGGCTGGAAGTCTCCCTAGAGGCATCGAATAATGTGGTTTTCAAAGGACTTTCCATGAAGCCCAGCTTCCCCAGAGATGCCTACGGGAGCACAGAGAGATGATGAGGTGGAAGCCCAGGGGATAGGGCTCCTCCTCCCTGCTTTGGCAGAGCAATGGAGTCCATCTGCCTCCTGTGCTCCTGTCCACGCAGGGCCACCACCAGCCTCTGTGCCCGTTGAACAGTTGTTCTAGCTCTGCGTGATCACAATCCTACATGAGGTGGTCATGGTTTTGTATAACTTTGGACTTTGAAACAGGGCCTCTGCTGCTAAAAAGTTAACAGGAGTATGTCTAAGATAGGCCTGTCTTTTAAGTTACCAAACCCCAATCAGCTGGACTGACTTTTGGCCTTCCTGTGGCAAGGTAGTTATTCACATACAATGCCTTTCATCTTGACCATGTAAATTTTTTTGTTATTATTTTTAGCAGACCAGGAACTCCTGGCTTAACCTTGCATTCATGCTCAAAGAAAAATGAATTTGTTTGACAAATATTTATTAAGCCCTCACCAAGTTCAAACTCTCATGGAGCTTATGTTCCAGAGGAAAAGAAGACAAGTGATAAACAAATACAGTCATACATAAATGAAATGTCAGGTCACGGAAAGTGCTACAGAGAAAAATACAAGAGGGTAAGAGAATAAAGGAAGGGGAGAACGATTTGGGGCATCCTATAAAATAATAATCTCTGGAGAATTAGTCTTCTTATTTTTGAAGTTTTTCTGTTACAAAGTTAAAAAAAATGAAACCAACTTATTCTCCTTTCCTGGGTTATTCAGAATATACTTCATAATATTAGCATTAAAATAGCAAATGCATAGCATTTCATTCGTCTGTTATGTTATTGAATGGGTAGTGGGAGAAATAACACGAACAACTTGTTTCCTGCCCTGGAGGAGTTTGAAGTCTAGAATATATGCTTAAATAAATGTAACATATTTCATGATGTCTTTCAGAGCTCAATGATTGATTAAAGCTGACAGGAGATTGGTGGGAAGGTGTGAGTTCACTCTTCAGTGAAAATATATGCATGGAAAAAATGTGGAATAAAATTGGTAATCCAGACTAAACCTGGCTTCCTCACCTGCTCCACGGCTTGCCCGGGATGAGGCGCAGAACCCGATCACCACAGCTGTGTTTCAGGATAGAAAGTCTCTGGCTGTACTGGTCATGACATAGGATTTGGTCAAGCAGTTATATTTAAAAATGCCCCAAATAACAAGGACTTTACTGAGATCTATGTCTTTTCTCTCACATAAAAGAAATTTGGCAATAACTGAGAGTGTGATGTCGCTTGAGTAGTGACTCCAGAAAAGTGTCAGAAACACAGATTCTTTTTATATTTAGCTTTTAGCCTCATGGTCCAAAATAGCTATTAAAGAACCAACCATTACTTCCATATCTTAAGTAGCAGGAGGGAGGAAGGATTGATGAAGAAGCATATATTTTTCCTTTTAAGAAGACTTCCCAGAAATCCCACACAGCTTTGACTTTTAGGTTTTAATGCCCATAACTTACTCAATAGCTGGCTTAGCTAGAGTACAGAAAATGTTCACCCAACCCCACTCCACATAAGTATTTTCAGTTAAAACCCACGTATTATTTCACAAGGGAAAGGGAGGAATGGTCATTGGCAAGCAGCTAAAAGTCAGCCAGAGGAGTTGCTAGGAGTTCCCCCTCCCCACAGAGATGCCAGGCTGTGTGGATAGGGAAGTATAGGAGACAGTTAATAGAGACCTAGGCTGGAACCATACCCAGAGATTCCAGGGCTAATTCTACAATGATGCTGACCTTTATTCATTCAAAAAAATACACATTAAATTCCTTCTGTGTGCCAAGTACTACACTGTTGAGTGATAAAACCATGAATGAGACACTCCTGTCATTCAGAAAAAAAAGTCTGAGAAGGAATTAGTTGAAGTGTGCGTGTATGTGTGTGTGTGTGTGTGTGTGTGTGTGTGTGTGTGTGTAAATGCATGCCTATTCTGGTGGGGGGTTACAGATGCAGAGTAGTCCCTTGTACTTGCTAGGAAAAGATGTTAAAGGGACTCAACAGGGCAAGCTGCAAAAACTAACTAGATCCCAAACCACAGTATACGTGTGTGTCCAAGCCAGAGGTAAGCCAGTATGTATGTGTG
Source organism: Sciurus vulgaris (assembly GCF_902686455.1). Taxonomy (NCBI): domain Eukaryota; kingdom Metazoa; phylum Chordata; class Mammalia; order Rodentia; family Sciuridae; genus Sciurus; species Sciurus vulgaris. Next base: position 157,398,889 of record NC_136465.1, read on the forward strand.
TGTGTGTGGGTTTGTGTGTGTGCGCATAAATGCACACATGCACATGCTTGCATGATTGTGGTGTTTTTGTTCAAAGTTGGGGTCAAGTCGGGGTGAGGAAGAGAGAAGCAGTTATTTGCACGACCAAGTAGTCGGTCCCATTTTCAACATTCTCTGTCCTTCATAACATATCTTGGTGATACAAGATTTTTTTTTCACACATACAGGAAACTGGTACTACGATTGTGATGGTACGATGAAATTTTGGGGCAGGGAGTTTAGGTAAAAACATATTCATTAACCTTGTGCTTGCATGCAAAGCTGGAGTGATTCTTCCAGGGGCTGGCTTTTGAAAAGTAGAATTTCACATTCAAAATGGCGAAAAGAATCCTTGAAACCTAGGGTTGATTTCCAAATTTGAAAAGTTAAAAATTTGGTGAAAAGTGCTTTTAATCACGGAGGGTGATCTGATCCATTGCTGGGGCTTCATCGCAAGTCCTAGAAAACCAGGATGAAACTCGAACCTGCTCACAGAACTTATCCACAACCCCAAAGATGCTGTCATAATTAAGAAGTTTTTGTTTCTCCTAATGGAGTTTGATGGTCTTAGTTTATCAGCAACCTTTGAATTGAATTAACAACACGAAACTAATTAATCCTGGTATACCCCAGCAATCCACTTAGAAGCGGCATGCAAAATTTAATTAAGTCCCTTTGCCTTTTATGAAGCATGCACTCTCTAGAAGCTTCAGTTTGCAGCTGAGAATTAGGTAACAAAAAGAAAAGACTTGTCATGTTTTTCAAAACCAACTTTTTGAAATAAGACAATGGGTTTTAGAATTCCTCCCTGATTCGCAAAGTTGGAATCTAAAAGGACCAAACCCAAACCCTCCCTGAGCTAATCAGCCCTTCCCTCCCTCACCCTTCTCAGATCAGAGGAGAAACGGAGGTATGTGCCTCCGCCTCACTGGCCCTAGTTTGTTGCCAGAACCTTACAGCTCGAGCTGTTGCTTGAATGCTTTTTACAAACTTGTCTATTCCTGGCTTCTGGCATGCTCTGTGCTGTCAGTCTTATTGATTAAAACCCTTGGTGGATTTCAAGACCTTCTTGCCCTGTATTGTCACAGATCTACTTAAAATGGATTTTCTCTCTTTGCCAGACCTGCATTTCTCAGTTGGCCGAGCAGATGCAAAGCAGGTGGCACTGAGATTTCCAATAGAAGCTGTTTCTAGTTACTGGGGAATAAATGGTGGCATTATAACTTCTTTTGTTTTCTTGTCTCTTTACACTCTTATTTATCTTAAAAAATCTTCAGACCTCTGAGTGTATACAGTTAATTCAAGTAAATGGCATTTATCGATGTTAATAAAAGGATATTAGCAGGTGTAACAATCTGAGGCTTTGAATATGAGACGCAACGTGAGAAAGATGTGATAATGCCCTACAAAAAAGACGGTGTATTGCACAGACTGTGCATTGCTTCTTCCATATTTCCTTTTCCTTTTATCCTTAGCCAAAAGACCCTGACATTGGGAAAAAAAAATCATGGAATTTGGTGAATTTGACTTCAACCCTTTTAGCTTCAGGCTGGGAACCCATGACTCAGGATGAATCGGTCGCAGCCTTTCTCCTGGTCACTTTGGCTCATAGGGAAACAGGGGTCTAATAGCAGAGGGACTCTCAGGACTCCTGTTTGGAACGCTGGGAGAAAGGCCTTCTTTCCCTTTCCACATGAAATATGCAAAGTGAAGTATGCAGAAAGCAGGCCCAGAATTTCTACAGCCATTTTTACACCATGAAGGTGATTTTGTGGGAGGACAAAGTTTACATATAAAAGACTCCAAAGGCCAGATCCATGCAGAGAAATTAAGAAAGATTCAGAGGACATGCTGAACCTCCAGATCAATCTGTACCTGAAGCTGGGAACATCGCTGGCCTTTTCAGTTCGGCGAAACAATACATTTTTAAAAACTGAAGCCAATTAGAGTTGGATGTTGTGTTATTTCAAATTGAAAACATTCTGACTGAGTTAGCTTTTATTGTTTAATAAAGTACTTCCAAATTCAATGGCTTATGACAAATAAATAAAATATTTTAGTAAGATAGCACAATTCCCAAAGGAGGGGACCCAAAAAGGGTCAGTTGACCAAGGCTCAGCTTTGCTGGGTGGTCTGCCCTTCTCTTCTGGGCTTGCTCAGGAGCCAACTGTGGGTGGGCTACCTTGTGCATTCTTCCGAGGATTGGGTCTGGGATGGGTTGAGGCATCTCCCGGGGGTGATTCCATTCTGTAAGTTTCTCTTGCCCTTGGAACAAGCAGTTAAGCAGAGACAGGATTTTTTTTTTTTTTTTTTTTCCCATGATGCAATAGAGGTATGAAAAAGTAAGCAGAAACAAGCACAGCTTCTTTCTGAGCTCCTCGCTGGCACATCATTTCTGCCTCATCCTATTGGCTGAAGCACATCACCTGACCAAGCCAAAGTCAGGAGGTAAGGAAATGGTATAGTACCCAGGCATTGTTATTTCCCTAGTTCAAGGTGGTTAGAGCTCAGGCTTGTGAAACTACATAGAAATTGCTAAGCAGGATTTTTGAAACCTAGCTCAGGTTAGCTAATCTGTACACACATTTTTGTTGATTTTTGTATGTATGTGTGGGTGGGTGTGTGGAGAAGAAGCAAATTTTAACTTCAAATTATATTTTGATTTTTAAGTAAGTTGATTAGACATGCATTAATTAGACTTTAGATTTAAAATATTTATCTTCCCACACATGCTATTGATTTAATGGTTGGAGAAACCAAACATTTCTTTGTAAAAATGATGCTTGCATGTATTTATGGAGTTAACAATGCCCTTTATCCAAGCACCTATCTATTTTACTGGGAAAAGACACAGCAACTTCCTTTTCTTCATTCATTTTAGAATTGCATATTCTACTAAGATCATGAGGGTAATACTAGCACTGATAACAAAAATGATAGCTAATTCATAGGTAGTGTTTAGTATGATTAAGTATTCTTGAAAATGCTCTACATAAATGACCTCAATCTTACAACAACTTCACTAAATATCATTATCATCCCTGTTGTACAGGTAGGGAAATAGGTTATAAAGGCAGATACCTGCTAAATGGCAGAACTGGGATTCAAATGTGGTCTCATTTCAGAATTCACGATGTTACATGTTAGAATTTGTCAGAAACTCATACATCACTAGGATATCATACAACTGAATTTTTTATTCACATTATTTGTTTCTCATCATTGTTTCTCATTTATTCACATTATTGTTCATTATTGTGAATTCCTGGAAGTCAATTCAAGATGGTTTTGTTAATTTTTATATCCCCAATGCCCAGCATAGTTTCTGGTACATGGTAAATAGTCAATCCAGGTTATTTTTTAAAATATTTATTTGCATTTATTTTACGTTGAATTTATTCCCATGCCATCAGTTTTGGTTTCTTCAGTTTCTTGTGGGATAACTCTTTCTTCTGTGCAATCCCCTCTTCTGCTTTAGGAGCAATTTGTTCCTTTTCAGCAAGGATCATCTCCATGTGGCAGAGGAAGCTCATGCACAGGGTGATCTGGCCGTGAGCTCTGTCAAGGATGGTATGACATTTTGGGTGTTTTGTTCTCTGGATATGCTCATTGCCCAGAGATACTACATCTAAACTCTGAAGTGCAGCATTACTCTCTGAGTTTCGAAGCACATATGGTAGAAATTCAGCACTCATTTTGGGCCACCCACCTTATGTTTAGCCTCACTCTCTGACCTGGGCCCACCTACAAACTCCACCATTGTAAGGATGAAATGCCCCACGTTACTTCTTTAAAGTCATGTCTTTTAGATGTTTGATTGCTATTTGGATATGCATATGCCTGATGGCCTGTGTAATTTCATGGACTTTTGTGTTAGTCACCTTTCTGTTGCTGTATCAAAATACCTGAGATAAATCAACTTAGACAAGGAAAGATTTATTTTGGCTCATCATTTCAGAGGTTTCAGTCCATTGGATTGGCTGTCGTGAGGGTCTGAGCACGTGGCAGAGGAGGCTGCTCACCTCATGATGGCCAGGTGGCAAAGAGAGAGGAGAAGGGACCAGAGTCCCAATATCCTTTTTAAGGGCATACTTTCTCCCACTAGGCCCTTCCTTCCAAAGGTTCTACCACTTTCCAGTAGTACCATCACCTGGGGACCAACCTTTTGACACATGAGCTATTGGGGTCATATAAGATCTAAACCGCAACAGGTTTTTTTTTTTTTTTTCTTAAGTGAACACAAATTTGAGCCTTTTGATTTGCATGATCTTGTGGGTTTTTCTGAATCATGTGAATAGCAAACCATTATCACAGATTACCTCAGGTCACTTATAGGAAGAGCAATGAAGCTTACTAATAATTCTCAGAGGGCACAGAATACATTTTACCACCATAAAAATAAGTAATTATTGTAGCCCACAGTTCACTCATGTCTCTGATATGTTTTATGTGTGCGTGTATGTGTGTGTGTGTGTGTATTTTGTGTGTGCATCCTGGGAATTGAACCCAGAACCTCATGCATGCTAAGCTCTACCTACACCCCCAGCCCCACTGTGCTTAATATTGACTCATGTGATATTCTTGTGGGTGAATGCATTTTTTTCTCCCCTTAAAGTTACAGAATCCTAACCACTTCAATGGTGTTAGTCTGCTGTTGACATCAACACTCTACAAAGCTCCAGGAATTCAGATTGTAATGAGAAATGGGTCAAGTGTGGTGTTCTTTTTCTGTTTTACATAAGAAAATATAGGTATCAGTCTAGAAGTGAGAGTTCTTTAATCCAATTAATTATTCATTTCTAAAAAAAAAAAATAAACACCAAATGTTTAACCTTAATTAACTCTTCTCAAATATGTAGTGTCCACAGTAAGATGATCCCCTCTGGATTCTAGCAATTAATGGTGGTTTCTCCCTTGAGGTATTTTATTTCCTTAACTTTTATTTTGGTCATTTATGTTCATACAGCATATCCATTATTGTTTAGAGCAAGAACTTGATTTTATACCATACAATCAGTACCATGCCATATTACAATTCTCAAATCACACAACTGGAGGGGAAATTAGAGATGGCCTAGGTTAAACAGACCATATCTTTGGATCCCTTTTAATAGTAAGATCAATGATTAAAACAAATTTAATACCATATTGTTGGCTTCATTTCTTTGATATTATAGTTGCATCATTATTGATGAATTAGTCCTTGAACCAAATATCACCACCATTAATTCTATTTCTCGAAGGTACAGTGTACTTCTCATTTATCGACACACCACCAGTAGTTAATAGGGTGATTGGTAATAATAGCCATCCCACTGACAAGGTGTATGGACAGATGAAAGGTTAGGTGGGTGGGTGAATATCAAAATAGTAAAAGTACAATTTTTATGAGGTATGTATTTGTGCCCTCTGATCACAAGGAGATATTATTTACTTAACAGGTTTATAACAATGGAAACAGTAATGCTTTTTATCAAAATTAGTAACAACAGCCATGATACTGATTTTTGAGTATTCGGACAAAGCAAGAAAGTAAAACGATTGTGTTTTCAATCATCCATGCCACAGAGTATGCTTCCAATCAAGTTTTGTCCTTCAAATATGGAGAGGCAGGCTCCTTACGTAATCCTACTTTGCTACCTGGGCTCACACAGTTTTGTAATTTCTTCGAAGAAGGTGTCACTTTTTCAGACATTCCAGCGTGCTTGTTAAAAGTCCTTCCCACTAACGTTGTAGCTCCATGTTCCTATATCATTAAGGTGAAAAGATGACATCCGAAAAAACAAGAGATGACAGACGTGAAAATATTAACTTTATTGAACTAATGAGATAATATGGTGATCAGCTGGGGGATTTGATGGCAAAACAAGTTACAAAATATTTCTTGGAGTCCTTAGCCACAGGACAAGGATAAAATATGTCAATTACAGAACTAGACCTCATCTGCATTTCACGGTGGAAGGCTGCACATTTAAAGGACTCATTTCGAGCTGTTGCTTTCCTTGATTTATGTTCCATAACATTTAAGTAGGTGGCTAGATGGAAGAGTTGGAAGTGTGCCTTGAACACCTGACTACCATTTTGCAGCCTCTTGCATGAACTGTTTTTTAAAACAAGTACCATTATCCTGTGTATCTTCCTGACAAGGACATTTTGACATTTTCCTAATAAATTATGGATAAGTGCATTGAGAGTTGTAAAGAGCTATGCATCTACTATCGTCTAACTTTAAACATCTTGTAGTTCATTTTTTAAATGTTATTATCATATTTCTTTAGATCATTTAAACTGTAAACATTCTCCATTAGAATTTATATCTGAAGGGATCTTTGGATTCTTGAGGATTTTATGGAAATTATTGATTATCAAGGAGGAATTCAGGGTTCTTTTTTTTTTATGGTTGCAAAATTTTTATTTTCCCTATGATAACCTTTTAAGGAAACTCTGCTTACTCCTTGCCTCAGGATAAGACTTTTATCAAGAGAGCTAAAAATGTAATTTTCCATTGTGATTGCTGAAATCCTGGAATCATTGATATCATATACATAGTTATCACATATATTTAAATCAGTAATTATGTGATATTATATATCATATATGAATAGCTGTAATATATATCATACGTAATATATATTACAATCACTGTTATATATTATTAATATATGTTACAATTACTGTGACTATTGCTAGCAGCTTCCCTTTCAGAATCTTCTTTTCCTCTTAGGTGCATTTGAGACTCTTTGAAGAACCCCTCTCCCCCCAGTTCTTAGAGAAAACCATGTTCTGTTTTACATTTTAAACCCATCACACTCAATCTCTCTGGCTCTTACCATGGTAACTTTCAGGTCCTCAGGACTTAAATCAGGTCCTTGGGACTTTGTGTGTCTCCTGTATGTTCTCTGTATGTTCTCATTTCACCTTTCTACGTTCAGGAAGCAGTTGCTGAAACTTGCCCCATAGTGCATTTCCATGTCTTCTTTTATTATTGATCTGACATCTCTGACTTGTAAAGAGTTTCGGCCCCTTCTTTTCTACCAGGATCTTAAGAATTCATTTTTTAAAAGATGTATGGAAAATAAAATTTTCTGGAGGTTTAGCATAGACAAGAATTCAATCTAATAAGTAAATGCACCTTTAAAAATGATGGATAATGTGAGAAAATGAAAAAGATTGTTTTCCATGATAAAATATAGTTCCCCACCCTCCCTGCTAAATTTATGAGAGAAATATAGTATAATAAAAGAGTGAAAATAAAATAATCCTTTCTCCTAAATTCTGTCATCTTATTACTGCTGTTTTTAGGTTGTGGGCTTGGCTGTGACATTGGCAGTCATGAGATATGTGGATTAGAGAGAGAATGACAAGAGATAGTGAAAAGATTTCAAACGCATCAAGGAGAGAGGCTTCTGAAAGCTCTGCTGTTTGCTAAAATAGGCTTTTGTTAAAATGGAAACCTCCAGTCATCTCTGAAATAATTGATTGGCAAATACAATGGGTGACCTAGCTCAACCAGAAAGAATTCAAACAGTAACAACAACAAAATTATATCCTTTTAGCCAAATATGTTTTCTTTTCACTGAAATATGATTGACTCATAATAATGCTAATTAGGCCTAATTATCATCTCAATTATTTTACCCTAGCAAGAACATTTCATCATTGTGGTGTTTATCTGTTATCTAATAATGATTTATATTGTTTCTACTTTCTTAAAAGTTTCATTGGTTTAAACATACACCATGATTTGGTGAGACATATAATCATTATTATCGACTTTTATTTGATTATAGGCCTTTGAGAAATTAGAATAAACTTGTCTAAACTCTTCTGTAATAAGTTCTATCAGGAAACTAGTTTAAGTGCCATAATAACTGCGTCCAAGTGGAGGGGGGGGTCACATGTGGCTTTCCTGATTAATTGGGGGAATTGAATTATCTTTTTGTGCAATGAAGGTGGCTAAGGATCTGATATAGACTCAATAAGAAGAAAAAAAAAAGATGTCTATGACAGCCTCAGAGTTGTTTTAAAAAAAATAGAAAACCAACTTCAGACCACTAACTGGGAGAATTCCTTTATGACATTGTCAGGGGGCCTTCAGCCAGTCAGTCGCTGAACTCCAAAACTGAGGAGTCCATTAACCAAAACAGCCCCGTCTGTCTGTGGAAAGTCCGACTGGATTTAACAGAAATGCTTCTGGCTCTTAGTGCCCCTCCATCTCTTGGGAACACCCAGAACACATCTGAAACCTCTTCGAGGTGACAGGTCTCCTGTTTTAATAACGATGCCTAGCATTTGTAGAGTCCTTGCTAGTTGGCAAAGTGCTTTCACGTACATTATCACATTTAATCATAGCAGTGGCCCCGTGAGGTGGGCATCCTTATTCTCCATCGCCCAGAAGCTGGTCCTCACGCAGTCGCACATCTACCTGTCTCCAAGCCTGTCTTGCCTGACCTTCTGTCTTCAAATACCCTTCTGTTCTGGCTGCTGCCCTTGAATTCTTTCTCTCACATCTGTGTTTCTTTGTTCTAAGAGTGTAACTCTGAGAACAGAATGTTCTGCATTAGGTCTGGTCCTCAGGAACCATTGTTTAACCTGCTTTGGTCAAAGACTTCTTGGCAGGTGACATGAAACTGTGTGGAGGGTCCCAGCAAAGCTTTCCCCAGCAGAAGAGATCTGGGCTTGCCCTCCACTTCTAAAAATTTTAATCACGTGTCTGCTAAGTCATCTCCAAAGGTTCTATACGTGTGAAGACTTTTTAAAACAAAAGAAATGTATTTATGTGTTTATAGTGTTTTATATCATTGTTTCTGAAGGGCAGACATTTTGTCTATACTATTCTCCAGTGATTTTCCAGAACCAAGCACAGAATTCAGTACTTGGGGAGCAAACAGGAAATACATATTGAATGAATAAGCAGGTGATTAGTCTAGGCTGAAAGATGGTGCATTTCCTGAGTTTTTCTCACAACTAAATGGAGTGACTTGGTCCCCAGAGGGTCTGATCTACACAGGAGGGCCAGATTGGCTTTCAAATGAATGTACCAGGTGTGCAGCACTGGAGCACTGGCTTCCAAAGTGGGTGCTCAGCCCAGGGGCTGCAGGAGAGGACTTGAGCCTTTTGAACCATGCTCTTGTCCCACGGAACTCACCTGTCCTTGTCCAGCCAGTCCATAGGACGAGGCTGCTCCCACCTCTGCCTTTTCCAGAGGCAGCTCCATCCAGCCTTCCACCTGGTGAAGATTTTGGGGCTTGGGGTTGGTTTTAATTCTAGAAAGCTCCAGCTTACTCCTGTGGGATCTGGGGCAAATGGGCCAACCACTGGACAGGGGCTTACGGGATCTGAGTTCAAGTTTATGCTGTGACACTCATTAGCTATATTTCCATTCTAGTAAGTGGAAGCCCCATCTTTCCAGTTGCTCAGCCCAGGACCTTGAAGTCTGTTAGGTGTTAAGGCGCAGTTATGGTTTGTCGCTAGCTCCCAGAAATGCTCCACAGATACAGGTCTCACACAAGGAACTTTTATTTTATGCAGATGATTCACGTCTGCACAGGGGAAAAGGGAAGAAAGAAAGAGAGGACATGGCGCAAGGTTTCTCTCAGACATAGGAATTTCCCGCTGAGAGGAACCAATCACGGAGGAGAATTCTTACAGACTGACTGATGGACCAATGACATATTAGGACATAACATGGGAGGCAGGAAGATTATGGCAACGTAAGCCGGAAATTCCTGTAACGTGAGAGGTGGCGAATGCAGATTGACAGGTGGTGAGGGAAGCCAGATTCCTTACAAAATCATCCTTGACTTTTAAAATTCCTGCTGGTTTCATCTTCAGACAGTTCTAAAAACTGATCACCTCTCACCACCTCTATTGTAACCTCTCAAGTTCAAATGGCATCAATTCCTGCCTAGATTGTTGTCACGGTCTCCTGATTGGTATCCTCATTCCACATGTGTTTTCTGTGTGTCCATTCTTTATACAACATCAGAGACACTTTTATTATAGTAATTATTACTATTTTGCAGTGCTGAGGATACAAACCTAGAGCCTTGTATATGCTAGGCAAATGCTCCACCACCAAGCTACACCCCTAGGCCCCAGAGCATGATACTTTTAAACATTAATAATATTTTTTTCTATGCTCAGAATTTTGTATCTTCTCTTTAACTCAGTGCAGAAGGTAAAATACTACACACCCGTGGTGACCCACAAAATCTGTCGCTTCCCTCCCAATCACATGATTCTCCTTGTCTCTCCTTACTCTCCTCCTGTTCACTCATTGAAACCATCCTGGACTCCCTGAATTCCTCAAATACACGAAGCCGACTTCCCCATCAGAACCTTCCCATCACTTGTCTCCATATGAAATTCTCTTCTACCAGATTTCTGTGTGCTCCACTCTGACAGCTTTCAGATCTCTGCCTATAGGTCCCGTTATTGGAAGTCCTTCTGCTGACCTAGCAAAATAAAACAGCATGGCCAGAGCTCTGCAGCCAGCTCTCTCTTTTCTGTGCCATTGGCCGCCACCCGCCATCTTCCATGCTCATTTGTGTTCACTACTTCCTGCCCACCTTCCTCAGGGTAGAAGCGCCCTCAGACCAGCTCTGTGGTGTGAACTGCTGAGTCCCAACATCAAGAATAAGACCTGGTTCATATAAGCCCAGAAAAAATATTTTCCAGTGAAAGAATTTTCAGGAAATTTATTACATTTTAGGTTTCGTTTGCCTCATTTGTTGAAAAACGGTGTATTAGTTTCCTAATAAGGTCACAAGGTACCACAAACTTGGTGATCTAGAACAACAGACTTTTATCCTTTCACAGTTCTGGAGGCCAGATGTATCAAATAAGTCTCTGAAGGATCCATTCCGTGTCTTTCTGCCCACTTCTAGTGGCTACTGACCACGCTTCCTGTTGCTTGGCTTGGAGATGCATCACTTCCATCTTTGACTTCATTTACATTATGTCTGTGTTCTTATTCTCTTCTAAGAACACTTTCATTGGATTTAGGTCCAACCTACTGCAGAATGATCTTTCTTCCACTTCCTTAACTTAATTATATCTGCCACAACCCCCCCTTTTTTCAAATAAAGTCATATTCACAGGTTTCAAGAGAAAATACCTTCTTTGGGGCCACCATTGAACCCACTGTAGCATGATCAAGAAGCTTCCACAGAACAAGCGTTGTGGAAGCTCTTTGGCTAATTAAATGTATCATTATGATAAGATATTTCGCCCTCTCAGATCTGATCTGCTGCCCCAGCCTACAGAAATATGTGTAAATACGGGTTCTTATATCTAGGGGATTTGTTGGTCTTCACTATAAGGTCACCCCCTTAGGTGCCAACATGGTGCTGGCCAAGCTTCTCTTCCTGATTTTACTCCTCATAACTTCTTCCCACCTGCGGGAACTCGCACCCAATCAGCGCTCAACACCCTACTCAGACTCCTAGGGACAAGGCTCACCCAGTTACCGACCTTCTCCCGCAGGCAGGAACTCGCACACCCGCCCAGACCCCTACCAATGAGGCTCACCCAATCAGTCATCACCCCGCCCCCCAGCAACAAGGCTCTCCCAATCAACTCTCACCCCGTTTCATGCCCCAACCAATCAGCCTCTTCCTGGCCCTATATAAGTGTGTGCATTTTTAAAATAAAAGGGAACTTCTCCGGTGATTTGCTTTGATTGTGGCTCCTCTGCTTCTTTCATTCACAACTCCAAGTCATTAGTAACATGGCTGATTTGTCTTCCATATATTTCTCCCAGCTATTGATTTGGGGAACATGTTGATGAAATAGAGTCAGGGCAAGAGAAACGAGGCTAGAAACCTGACTGCTTGTGTAGGTTGCCATGAATCAGTTAATCGGTACCCTTTGGGTGTAGGGGTCCTCTAGTTATGAGTCTCCCTCAGGGTCCTTTCTTCGCTCCATTCTCTACATTACCTACAAAGACAATATGCTATTTTGTTAACTGAGTCCTAGAAATACGGGGATAGCAGGCCTAGCTCCTTCATGTATTCACTTGCTGACTTATTCATCCACTCATTCAACCTTGGGTTGAATAGGATCATTGAGTGCCTACTGTGTACCAGGCATGGGGGGAGTTGGCAGTGGACAAAAGAGATGCTGTCTCTACCCTCATGGAACTCATTATTGCTTACCTTGTGGTCTACTTCCTTGATTTAGAATTTTTAAAAGCAGATAAGCTGGGGGAAGGACCAGAAATGAAGTCAGCTAGCCATGACGGGTTTCCTGTGGCTCATCCCAGCCATCAGTGCTTCTTTTCTGAGTGTTTCAAATCATCCAACTAACTGGTCTATTCATGGATTCCTAACTTTCTCCTTATGTTGTTCACAAACCAGAAGTGAGTAAATTTGTCGGCCTCTGGTTTAAAAGATTATGCAGGTTTCCTGGTTCTTCAGCTTCTGTCTGTGCAGGCTGGGGAGTCCTCATGGAAATTGCTCTTGGTTCTTTGGGGTGAAATTCATGCCAGACAGCAGGCCTGAACCCTTAGGATAACCCGGATGCCCTTCACTGCAGCACTGTGAAAAGCATCACTACTCTTGAGGATACTACAATTTATTCCGCAACTCCACTGGACTAAATATTGAACACACATTATTTTAAAAATTCTTCCAAGTCGCCCCAAGGAAGAATGCATTTGATCTCTGTTTTATAGATCGGAAAACTCTGCCATGAGGGGTTGAGTTACTTGCTCAGAGTCACACAGCTCTGATTGGTTGGCAGCCATGTTCAAACCCAAGGCCCAGCTTCCCACACTGCTTGGCTATGCTGCCTCATTCTCCGCCTTTGGCCTCAGGGCTGATAAAGAGCCTCATTCTTTCTGATCTATGCCACGCCCCTTTTGCTTTAGAAATCCCCTACTCTTCATAGCCATATTCTCCTTTTGCTTATCCTTCAAATTAGGCCAGCAGCCCAAAGCAGAAAGCCACTTATTCACTGGTCAAAGCCTTCTCTGTGGGGCTCATATTTTTTCATTGAGCCTCAGTTCACAAGTGGCTTTCTCCTTCAAACTCAGTTCTTATCAGACCCTGCCTCTTTCCTCTGCTTAAGAGCCTTCTTACCACATTTTGAATATTTCCATTTTAAAACCTGAGCTTGTCAGGGAATTGGCTTCCTTAGGTACTTTCTTTCTCCCTGATGGGATTTATTTGCAATTGTATAGCAGAATTGCTTTTTGGGAGAATTTCCCCACTTTTCTTGAGTAATCTTTTTAGCATTTTATGATCTCAGTATCAATACCCTCCCCCCACCCACCCCCAAAAAGCTGAATATTGTACCAGGTGTCAAGAACTGTCATCAGTGCAAAAGCCTAAGAATTCAGTTTTGCAATCTGAGGGAGAGGTTACAATAAAAATGCATGGCAGCATAAAAAATATATATGCATATATATAATGCATATTAAGTTTAAATGAGTATTTACTTATTAAATGGTAAAGAATGGATTTGGGGAATAGATGCAGGCTGGAACAGTGGGAGAAGTTTTCACCAGACCAGCAGGGACTTGAGAGATTAAGGTACATATAACATTATAAACTCAATCCTTCCTGCAATCCAATGAATTAAGTTCTTAGACTATCCTAACGTTTCAGATAAGACAGTAGAGGTTCAGAAAGGCTAACCACGTTGTCCAAGGACACACAGCTTGTGAACATCTAAGCTAGGATTTGAACTTTGTGAGTAGGATTCTGGCATTCCATTCTTAAACTGCTCAGTTCTTCCGGGAATCTTCTAGATAAAGAGAGAGGAAGGAAGAAGGCCAATCAGATGAGGGATGATCAGAACTTATTTAGGCCAACACAGAGAGAAGACTTTTGCTGAAAGACCTTCACTTTTAACTAGCAGAGAGGGACAAGGGCATGACAGCAGGATGCCTTAATGACAGTACAGAAAACCCACTGAACCTTGCTGCACCAGGAGGAAGCAGCACCACATCTCACTGAGGCCCAGGTCCAATAACATGGCCAGAGTAAAAGAAGGAGAGAATTATCCTGTGAATAAAGCATCAACAACAACAAAAATTGGAGTGGCAAATGACAGCAAGCAGTGTCAATAGATGCCCCTTGCAACTAATCAAATGCATTCAATGTGAAAAATCGTTAGAGTGCATTTTGACGTCTTGGGCCATTCTCATGCTCACAGATAGCTGTATTGTTAACAGCATTGTCATTGAAAGGGAAGAAAAATGACACATATAACATGTAAAAATAAAACCAGGTGAAAGGTGTGGAATGTCTCAGAAAAAGGATTTTGGAGATAATTTAAAGAAATACACATCTGTTCCCGCATTCAATTATTAAACACCTTGGATGCAGAAACGGATGGCTTTGAATAGCAGTCAGCTAGAGTGTCAGCTGGTGGGACCTCCCCTGCATAGGTAGCTCCATGGAAATACTGCTCCTCTTATGATCTGCCACATTTTTTCATGGAGCATTAAGTCTCTTTCTAAGGATTTCTAAATACCAGGACGCTGAGTGCATGTGATTATTAGCAATCAAATAGTCCTGTTCACAAGTGTAGGGGTGCATTCCTGGGAATCTGGCTAACTTCCAATTGGGTAATTACATACAGAAAACCTTCCCGAATCCCCCTCGGAGCTCTAGTTGTAAAAGCAATTTATAGGGTGATTTGTAATTGTGCCTGTGGCCAGAAAAATAGCACAATCTACCAAAAATAAAATAAGCAGTAGCATCCCCCAAAAGGATAGAAAGCAAACCACCATACCTCCTATGGAAAACTAATGGCACCCCCTAGTTGGTAGCATTAAAATTTAAAAAAATGAAAATGATTACTAACACAACCAAAATATAACAGAGATGCATCTTTTCGGCTCTTAGTTTTGCAGAAATATAGTCAACTACCAAATTACAGGAATAGTGGCTGGGAGCGTTTGGGGGTAAGAAAGTGTTTGATTTTGTTTCATCTGTCTTGAAAATTCCTTTGCTTAGGAGACAATTGGGGTCTGTGCTGTCTTAATTATTTTTGATAAAAGTAAAAAGGCCTTTTCTTTCATAAATTACATCATCACCAACTTTGTATCCAGTAGATAAGAATGGAAATAATGTTTGTTATTACAAACTTTGCTAATTTGCATTGTGAGTCCCACATTTAATTGTACATGAGAATCACTTGAGAAACTTAAAAACTGAAAAAATAATCCATGTCCCCAAGCCTTGTACATGACCTCCTTGATCAGTGGTTAGTGGTCGGAGTGGTAATCTGTATTTTTCAAAAGCCACTTTGGTGGGTACCGTGTGTAGCCAAGTTTGAAAACATCTCAGGAATTCTACCAGCTTCTATATGACTACTTTTCTTGTGAACTAGATGTTTAAAAAGTTAGAAAATAATCTGATCAGTGTCTGATCATCCACCACTGAGGAATTCTTGTTTCTTTAATGCATTTCCTATTTGTTTCTTGGAACTATGTCATAGTTATTTTTAAAAGTAATTTCTTTAAAAAGAAAAACTATGAAAGAAATTGTAACGTTTGCTACCGGTTAAAGGTCTCCACGGGAAACCCAATAAAATTTCATCTAGTTTTCTTTCCAGGTATGGTTTTCCCCTCACATTGATTTTATATTCATAGAAGTGATGAAAGCCACATAACTTAAATTGACTTTGTGTATAAAAAAAAAGTTTGCTTTTTTTGTGGTGTGGAGAAACTCACGTCTTAGGCTGAACCACAGCCATCTCAATTCATCAGACCACCTATAACTCAAAAGGGTTGTGTACATCACATTTCTCCAGTTTATTGGCAATGGAAAAAGAAAAGTTTATTCATCTTGTTGGATTAGATGATCTCGAAGGTCCTTTCCATCTCTAAGATTCTATTATTCTTTCCCATCCCCAAATAGACAAAGTACAGAAATTCATCACCTCTCCCTGGTGTAATAGAAACCAGTAGAATCCACAAGTATGTTAACCCCAAAGTTTAGGTCTTCTCTTGTATTTTGCTGGTGAAACATACCCTCAGATAATGTTGATATATTTACCATTTAAAAGTGAAAATTCATCAGGATTACTGGTTATCATCGATATGAAGGTGTTGATAGGCGATTACAAATAATAGACTCATTACTGTTCTTCTGGGTTTTATTCCTAATGGACAATGAATAATCTTTAAGCTACATAAGATCCTGTAGGGTAGTAAATTACATGAAACCAAAAGAATATCAAATAGTCGTGGCTCTTTCACTCCTATAGTTTTTCATATATCTGTTGACAGTTTTTATTCTTTCGTTTTTTTTTCATCATGTATCTGTCTGACCTCTTCTTTGAGGGCAGTGTATAACCCCAGGGTATAACACAGTATGCAGCACATACTTAGTTGGCATTTAATTGGATATGTCTTGAATATTAAATGAGCCCAACTACTTCCAAATAACTGCCCAAGTTTAAGAATACAAAACCCCAAAGACAAAAACTTTTTGACAACATCTATGACCAACTCAGAAAAGAAGTTAGGAGACCTCAGGTACCTAGAAAATGTTAAGAGAAGAAGGATGGAACATTTATTGATCAGGATAGCATTCTCTTGCTTGTTTCCAGTAGGGACAGGTAGATCAATTAAACAATCATTATATTTCACTTCAGTTTAGTCTCGCTTAGTGTTCACATCTAGTGACACCATATGCACCATTGATTTCATCGGGGAACTTCTAAGTCAGTCTAACCATTTAGTTATATGGTGAATAACCTTGAGAAAGGTATGAATCTGCATCTTTTGAAATGGAAAGATTAGACCAGATTGATAGTTTTCTAACATTATTGATAGAGGAAGCCCTTGTTTCTTTAAACACACACTTATATGGAAACTTGGATATAAAAATGATAAATATATTGCTCTATTGCTGTTTAGCGTGAAAGAGGAATGTATTTGTTTAGTTATCAACACTAATATGATAACAAATGATCCCCAAATTTAGTGGTATAAGAAAACAGTTTTTCACTTACGTAAAGTTAATCTGAACCAAGGAGTGGGGACTCTCTCCAGATGATCATTATATGGTCTCTTGTTATTATTTGGTCATTTAATATAGAAGAGTAGTAGCACGATTCCATGGATTGGTCCTTCCCCTCTACCATAATTCCACAGTGTGATAGCACTCCATCAAATTTCATTTGATCTTGAACTTAGGCATGAACTTGCAGGGTATGAGCTTGCAGAGTTCTGTTACTTCTGGCTCGAAGTTGTAGAATGGGCCTAACCAACTTTCATTTAAATTAAGAAGGACTTAGAAGATATAAATATAGTTGGACTCACCTATGTCAGATAAGAATTCAAATTCATGTGATAACCTGGGATATCAAATACTCTTCTCATGTTTAACCACCATTACAAATTATTGACTAGATCTTCTTACACCACCTATGCCTTCTCTATGTCTCTCAACACATAATCAAGGTTTTGGTTGATGATTTCCAAATCTGATTATATAAGCCAGACCTCTCTGGATATTTTTACAGATCTGTATATCCAAATACTCACAGGATGTCCCCATTTGGATATCTCAGTGTCATGTCAAGTTCAAAATGTCCAAGACCAGAATCATGTTCCTCTCCTCTCTCAAAACTCTCCTTCTGTAATCTCACTCTTAAAAGATGGCCCCATCCTACACAAGTTTATCTGATTCAGAGGCCCGGGAACCATGACTTGTTCTTTCTTCTTTGTACTCTTCCAAACAAAAATGTTCAGAGTTATAGTGACTTGTATTCAAATTGTCCTTGCCCCTCCCTTTGAGTCACCATAGGACACAAACCCCCATCTCCTCTCACCTCCTCCCAACTGACCTCTCATTTTCTAGGCTCTCTGCTCTCCTTGCTTCTCTAGTGAACCCAGTTTACCCCCGAACACTCCCACATGTAAACGTTTTGTCTAACCTGAGGCCCTTCATTATCTACCTTCTGCCAACTCTCTAAATTCAACAGTCCCTTTCCCACATGAGCAATTGGCTACAAACTTCCCTCATTCCCTAAATAGAGCATGACTCTGGGGCCTCTGTGTCAGGGGTAGGAAAAAATCAGAGACAAGAAGGAAATAACCGGATGTGACTTTGTTCCAAATAAAACTGTACTTACTAAAATAGACAGGGGCTGGACTTGACCTGGGGACTCTAGTTGGTTGACCACTATTCTAAGCCTTAGTTTTTATTGTTCCCTCTACCTGGAACACCCTTCTTCAGTACCTATATTCCAGCCCCATTTTGAACTTCTGATTTTTCAAATGTTTACCTAAGTTTTTCTTCCTTGACAGAGTAGTCCTTAAGTAATGCTCAGTCCCAGATCACATTATGCGTACAGTCTTGGTATTCACAGTCACGGGAACGCTGATTGGTGAATACTGAGTTCCTAGTGGAAATAAAAATACTAGGTTCCTGTGAGCCTCAGTCGGTCCCAACATTTTTGCCGACTGATCAGTACATCTCTGTTTTCTGTGTCTTTCTCTTCAGGTCATTCAGACTTTGCACTAGTCTGTACATACTTGTGAATGACCACAAAATGGGCTGTGAGTATTTGTTTGGGATTACAGATAAATTTTGGCAAGTCGAGGAATTCACAAATACAGAGCTGGCAAATAATGGAGATCGCATCACCTAAGGAAGTCAACATACTAGACAGCTAGTTTCTTAGGAAGTAGTTATTTGTCTTCTTTCCCTACCTTCATGGCCTTTGAGCTTAATAAAGTTTTTGAATGAAGTACCTTTAGCTTAAGATTTTTAGCATAGATTCTATATATACAGGAAAACTTATTTAAAGCATTTTATTTCCCTCAGCATTTGCTAAGCAATTAGTAATTCTCCTTCAGTATGTAGGGGATGATGCTGCTTTCTTCTTTTTTAACAGGTTCATTAATGATTTTCAACAAGCAAAAAACAATAAGTTAATAAAATCTGCAGATGATACTAAATTAAGAGATACTGAAACACCAGTGAGAGTACTACTGTCCACAAAGGCACTTAGAGAAGGTAAAAATAAAGGAGGCCAGGAAAGATGCAACCAGAGAAATACAAGCTAAAAAATTCTAGCCAAGCAAATTTTAAAGGCCCAGGAAACCTGGCTAATGTTCGTTGATTGATTCCTTCAGCAGATCTTTATTGAGAGCCTCCTACAGGCTTGACCTGGTACTGTGACTTGAGAACATCAAAGTGAACAGTACAGTCAAGGCGCCTGACTCACTGAGTCGTCACTCCAGGGGAAGAGAGAGAAAAGAGGAGTAGGTCAGCAAGTCTCTAAAAGAAAGTGGGAAGTGACATGGAGGATGAAATGTGAAGGATGAGTGGAAGAGCAAGGGCCAGGAGTGCTTCAGAGAGAAATCTCAAGGGCAAAGGTTTGGAAGGAAAAAAAAAAAAAGCAATTGTGTCAGGCACAAGGAACAGAAAATGACACTGGCTGGAGCTTAAGGTAGAGGTGGCCTAGGGATCAGGGATGGCTTTTGATAGGTTAAAGAGCAGGCAGGGGACAGGTTTTGTGGCACCCTTCAGGCATTGTGTAGCATTTGGATTTTATTCTCCGTGTCATGGGAAAACACTGAGGAGTTTGGAGAAGAGTAAGAAACACGCTTTGATTGACATTACTGGGTGGAAGTGGGGTGCACACAGGGCCAGTGTTCCACTGGGTGGTGATAGCAGTGATTCTGGCAAGAGAAGATGGTGGTTTGGACTAAGATGGGAGAAGGACAGTTGTGGAAAGGCTGGGATGTATATTCCAAGTGAAATCAGCAGGACTTGCTAACAGATTGGCCAACGGGAAGGGTAGAAGGACAAGGAGAGATCAAGCTGACTTCTAAATTTTTTGACTTGAGCAATTGAACGGTTTAAATAATGAAGAACTGGAGATTCTCACTGAATTAGGGAAGGTCTGGAGATGGAAGAATTTAAAGGAAAGGAAGCTGGAAACACTCTACTGTGGAGATATTAAGCTGTGGTCCCCTTTAGACATTCAGATGGATCTGGCAAGTAAGAAGGAGCATGCAGGCCTGTGTATGAAGTCAGGCCAGTTCATATCACACAGATACCCCAGCACAATGGCGTCCCGTGATTGCAAAGAGTGGCAGGTTCTCTTGGAATATGTGAGGTGAAAACAAATATTTTGCATAAAAATGTAAAATGAATATTTATTGAATACCATATGTACCAAGTACAGGGCACCACAGAGGATTCAAATATTAAAGATAAATCCTTGTCTTAGGTATGGGGATGGACAATGTCCAACTCTGATGGATAACAGAGGTCAGCTTGCTAACAGAAGTGAGCCCTGACTTTAGATTTTGAAGATTAATAAGTCCTAAGTGGACAAAGAAGAGCGGGGCATTCTAGGCCTGATCCCAATACTGAGTTTTAGTAGCATCTAGTTAGTGGGGATTTGTTTTGGATTAATTCTTAGGTTATGATAGAATCCAATTGACAGAAATTCAAGGATGCTTTCAAAAATTGGATTTTAAGTCATATACAATTCATTTGAATAGAGGGAGATGAGTACTGACAAATA
This sequence comes from Sciurus vulgaris, assembly GCF_902686455.1. Taxonomy (NCBI): domain Eukaryota; kingdom Metazoa; phylum Chordata; class Mammalia; order Rodentia; family Sciuridae; genus Sciurus; species Sciurus vulgaris. The sequence continues at coordinate 157,419,412 of NC_136465.1, forward strand.
TGTGTATATATATCTGTAGAATCCACACCTGCATCAAGATAAACACTTCTACCACCCCAGAAAGATTCTTCATGCCCCTTCCTATCAATGCCTCAATTGCTATGGTTTATTTCACCAGTAGATTAGTTTTACCTGTTAGAAATTCTTATGAATGAAATTACACAATATATACCCTTTGTGTCTGTCTTTTTTTTTTTTTTTTTCACTCAGGGTAATGTTTCTAAGGCACATTAATTTTGTAGGACTTGTTATTTTCCCTTTTTTATACCTGAGTAATATTCCATAGTTTAAATAAACTATACTTTGTTTCCTCTTATGTTTTTTGAATTTTGTATTATTTCGCTTTTGGACTACTTTGAATAAAGCTGCTATGAGCACTTTCATACAGTTTCCTTTGTGTATGTATATTTTTATTTCTCTTAATACCTGGGGATGGAATAGGTGATGGGGAGATATATATTTAACTTTGTGAGAAGTTGCTAGAACGGTTGCCAAAGTGGTTGTCATTTTGCACCACCACCTGTGATGCCCAGGCACTTCAGTTGCTCTACAACGTCACAGGCCTTTGGAGTGCTCAATATTTTTTAATTTATATTTTAGGGAATGCGTAATGATATTTCATTATAATTTTAGTTTGTATTTTTCTGATGGTGAATGATGCTGTTTTTTACGTACTCATTGCTCATTTACACATTTACCTTTAAAGGGCTCCTATTTAAGACTTCTGCCCATTTTTATTGGGTCATTTATTTTTGCTGGTATTTATGAATGATTTTTGCTTCTCTGATCGTGAGGAAAATTGGTATGTGGTCTTCTTACGATGTCTTTGTCCAGTTTTGGTATCAGGGTATTCTGACCTATAATTTACTCATTAATTTTCATAATGTGTGCTTGATGAGCAGAAAGATTTGATTTTGATTATGTCCATTTTATATATGTTTTTTAAAAATCATGGTTAGCATTTTCTCATTTCTAGGAAATCTATGCTTAACTCAATGTCACAAAAATATTTCCTTATCTCTTCTTTTAGAAACTTTATATTTTGAGATTTTATATTTAGTCAAACATATATAGATAGGTGATATGAGGTGAGTCAGGATTCATTTTTTTCCATATAGACGACCAATTTTTCTAGCACCATTTGTTGAAAATCCTCTTTTTCCATTGAATTGTTTTATTGCTGCAGCTGAAAGTCAGCTGAACACGTGATGTAGATATAATTCTGCACTCTCTATTCTGTTCTGCTGATTTCTTTTTCCATCTACACACTCAAATCCCCATGTCATGGTGATTGTAGATAGTCTTTAAATTAGGGAAGTTTTTCAATTTTATTCTTTTAAAAAATTGTTTTGCTAGTCTAGTCCTTTGTATGTCCATATAAATTTTAGAATTGGTTGTCAATATCTGTAGAAAGATCGAATGGGGCTTTGGCTGGCATTGTATTGAATTTAAATGTGTCATTAAAATTTCTTCTCATCATGAATGTGGCAGATCTCACTTTTATTCAGTCATCTTTAATTTTTCTCATTTTTGTAGTATATTGAACTGATTTTGTTAAATTTTTCCTAAATGCTTTTTGTCTTGAATGTTATTATAAGTGGTGCTTTAAAAAACTCATTTATGTTAGACACTGGTACATATATTTTTTAATTGATTATGTTCTGAAACCTTGCAAAATTCACTTGTTAATTCTAATACTTTACTTTTTGTAGATTTCTTGGAGTTTGCTACATACCAACTACAAAAACGACAACTACAACAACAAAAGAATTAAATAAATAAAGTAGTTTCAGTATAAAGAAATTTTTCTTTTTCTTTATGGTCTTATTGTGAGCATAGCTTGGAATAGAAGTGTCAAACCTTAGTTTGTTCTTGCTTATGGAGTCAAATGATTCGATCTTTCATCACAAAGTATGATCTTAGCTATAGGTTTTCTGTAGATCATCTTTATTGGTTTGAAAAAGTTTCTTTGTGTTCACAGAGTATTGATTTTTTTTAATCATTCATGAGTGCAAAATCTTATCCAATATTTTTCTTGTTTTATTTAGGTGATTATATGGTTTTTTAAACTTTGTTAATATGGCCAATTATATGGATGTTTCGAAATCTAAATCGATCTTGCTTTGCAGTGATACATTACCTTAGATCATTGTGTATTATGCTTTTAATTAATATAATTTATTTACTATACCTATAGTTAAAGTTATTTCTGGATTTTATGAATGAATTTTGGTACTGTGTTCAAGAGAGAAATTGGTTTGTAGTATTGTTTTTCTTACAATGTTTTTCTTTTGGAATCAGGGAATACTGGTCTCAAAATGTGTTGTTCCATTTTCTGAGCAATTTTTATGAAATTGGTATTATTTCTTTCTTAAATGTTTCATAGAATTCAGCCAGGGAATCTATCCTGGCTTAAGTTTTATTTTGAGGAAAGATTTTGAATTGCAAATTCTGTGTCTTCCATTGGTCCAGGGCAGTAGGATGCTTCTGCTTTCCCCAGTAAATGCCTTTCCCCAGCATGTGGGCATCTCCCAGGACAGATACCCAGCCGTGTTCAGCCAGAGATTCATGAGAGCTCAATGCCAACTTCTAGATTTTCTCCACATCCTCTACTATTCTGCCGGGAACATGTGGTTGCCTCAGTAGCTCTGTGTTTAAGTACCTGTTTCCTCAGCTGAGCAATCTTCTGCTTTCATTTGAGTTCTCCAGGTGTACCGCAGAATGGAAAGTGCCCCCAGCCAGATAGGCAGGTGCCCTTGGGACTCATCTCTACTTCTTTGTTCCCCTTCTCTCCAGGATCACAGAAAGATGCTGAAATTGGTTTTTAGAAACATACATACACACGTATAAATAGGTACACACCTATGTGTGTAAACAGATGTACATGTGTATATATGCATACTAGAATCTATATAAATGCAAGAATCTATTTAATATTAGAATATCTAAAAGAATATAGAGCCACAGTTATTTATCTGTCATATAGACATATATATATTTTTTCCTGTTACAGTTGTTTGTGGAAGACTCTGTTGTGGATGAAGGTGGACATCTCAGAAGCATTTAACTGAATGGACAGTGATAAGTAGTCTAAATCTCACAGAGACTTGGAAGGGGACTTCACATCGAGTCTAAAGTTCATTTTCATTTACACATCCTGTCACCTCAATGCCTTCTATTTTCATCTTCATGTTTGCTTTAGTATCTTTTAATAACAGCGATACATAGAATTTGAAGTGTGTCTTTTAACTGGTCCCTTACGTTGTAAATGAGTGATATGTTAATTATGATAAGGTGTTGTAAGAATCTATCCAATTTACAGATGATGTCTCATTGCTCCTCAATGAATCTTTGTGTTTGAAAATATCTATCAAACAAATAAACTGCAAAACATTTGTTGAGGCAATCAGGAAACAGTGAACACTGGATATTTAATGCTCTTAAGGACAGCATTAAGGACTAAGGAATTATTTCTAACTTTTATGTGTATGTGTTTTTTAAAAATAGTCCTATTTTAGTTATACATGCTGGCATATTCACATAAACAATAAAATGCTTCCTGGGACTTGTTTAAAAATAATCTGAGGCCAGAGGAAATGGTGAGTAGATATTTAGAGAAACAAGATGTAGAGAAACAAGATGACCATGAAAATTGTAACTATTTAGGCTGTTCAAGTTATTAATACCTGTTAAGCTCACGCACCTGTGTGTCCAGGCATGAGTATGTGTGTGAGGTTCCGACCTCTGAACTTTGGGTGGTTGAGGGAATCTAAATATCATAAAATAATTTAGTTGATCATTTATTACAATTGGATAATTTACCCAAAGGAGAAGCATAAGTTGTTATGAGAGCTGGTATATAATTGGAAGGCACAATGACTTCTTTATGGGTGGAAAGGTAGTATAGGGTAGTGGTAGGGTTGCTACATTTAGCAAATAAAAATTTAGGAGTCCAAGGCTAGAGATGTAGCTCAGTGGTAGAGCATGTACTTAGCATGCATGAAGCCCTGGGTTCAATGCCTAGCACCAAAATAAAAAAAACCAACCAACCAAAAAACCAACCAAACAACAAGGACAACAGCAATCCCCAAAAAACTGGAGTCCATGTTAAGTTTTAATGTTAAAAAATAATAATTTTTAGTGCAATTATGCCCCATGCAATATCTGGGACATATTTATGCTAAAAAAATTCGTGATATATCTGAAACTCAAATATAACCCAGAATCTGCCTTTTATTTGGCAACATAGGGTAGTGGTCATGAACATGGTCTTTGAAGCTAGAAACCTGGGTTCCATTTCTGGGTCTTCTACTTCTTACACATGGGTTTGTTCATAAGTTCATTAGCCAGATGATGATGGAAGTAGGCTACCAGTGTCCACAGAATGAGTCATCCTAACCACTTAATTATGAAATTACTATTAAAATCCTTCCTTGATCATTGCTGAGGTTGTCCTTTGGTGACCATTCACATGGAACACAAGTTGCTTCCTGTTTTTTTGTTTTTGTTTTTGTTTTTGTTTTGTTTTGTCCTCCCCAGGGGGATCTATACACACACCCTTTCCCCGGATTATCTTGCCATCAGTTTCCAATCATGTTCCTTCCAAGCCCCTGACCATCTAGCCAAGTCAAGGGCTCTGAATGGGTATGAAATTACACATCTGATAATTTCTCTTTCCAAGCAACATAAACAACCAGATACACTGCTCTAAATTCTGCCAACTGGGAAAATTTCCCTTCACCACTGTCCTTTAGGGATGCCCTACAAAGTGGCTTTAGTATGGCAGCTGTACACTTCCAGATGGTGCCTGCATATCAGCACAACCCTCAGTAAACCCTCTTCCTCATTCAACAGATCATAGGAAATTCCCCAAGCAGCCCCAGGTGCAGGCTGGGAATGCACTGGTGGTGCCCCATGAAGTAGGAACCATGAGCTTCTTTGTGTAACTTACTTGTGCCTTAGTACCTCTCCAAGCCCAATCTGGTAGATACCGCTTCCATTTGCTGGTGCAGTGCTGCCATGCGTGCCCAGCCTTATGGCTCTGTGGGTCAGATGACATCAGTTCATGATGGGTTTCTTTCCTCTGTGGCTCATTTTCTATATGTATGGATGGAGATAATGATGTTTAGACATTAGGATTGTTTTGAATATTGAATTAAATGAACACCTAGTACATTGTGTTACATGGAGGAGGGCCTTCTGCTTGGAAATAACTATGATACATTTAAAAATAATTAAATGCTTTAAAATGATTATATGGATGAATCTACACACAAACGTGAGATAAGTCCTAATGATTTTATCTTCTTTTTTGTCTTTTTCATCAATATTGCCTAGAGATGTACACATAGACCATAAAAGTCTAAGAGTGTGTCTCCCTCTGAGGGAGAGGAGGGGGCTGTAATGGGAGAACACAGTGGGAGGTGTTCCTGGGACGGGTGGCAATGTCCCTTTCTGCATGTGTGTGGTGGTCACTGATGTATGCTTTGTAATTCTTTATAAATGTTTGTCAAACTCTATGCTTATGTTTTGTATATTAAGTGTGAGTGTGTGTGTTACTCGAAAAATTATAAAACATTCTGAGTTCCTACTATGTGTCAGGTGCTTGGCCCTGGGAATAAAGTCATTAAAAAATTGACACAATCTGTGACCTCAGGGAGATTGCGTGTTTCTAGATCATACAGACGTTAAGAACTGATGACACAACTATTAACGTTATTAAAATTAATTATTAAATTTAATTATTAAAATTCCCTAAATCCTACAATTCCATAAATCCCACAAAGGATAAAATATAGGAGGATGAGACTCAGAATGACATATTTGGGATTATAATCAGGCTTTAAGCCCTAATTAAATATTTAAATCTGGAACAACAGAGATAAAACTAGCCCACATGTTCTTCAATCCTATGACTTTACTGGATGCACACTTACATATAAGTTTTTGACATGCCACTGTTTTTCTTTATGAAGAAAACATGTTAAGGAGCCATTTAAATGTTCAGAAATAGATCACATCAGATTTGCCAATAATGATAACCTTTCCTGGAAGAAAATAATGTAAGTCTGTTTAATACTCTATTTCATCATGGGAACAGACAACTTTTTATTTCCTTTAGGGCTGGATTATAGATATTAAAGATGAAAAAAGCAGAGTTGGTCACAAAAAGTCAGTTCTCCCTGCTTAAGAAAAGCGTCAAAATCTCCGGACGCCTTCCTGACCTCCTCATTTTCGTCCTACACTTTAGTATGATTGCACCCGATCTCCAATTGTGCTGGGCAGAGATAAGCACTCCTAAATGTAGATGACAGGAGGGAGTTGTGGTGGGATAGGCCATTTCCCAGCTGCGTGATTGTCTCAAGTACTTCTGTGGGCTGCCCCGCCATGACTGGCCTGATTGCTTCTTCACAGTTCTGATTTGGAGTTCTTTTAGCTAAAAGTTACTTTAATTTTTTAAAGACGCTGAACTCTGATTACTTAAATGAATGTAAGTGGCTTCAATAGCTACAACCTCATTACATGCTGTACCAAATGCATTAATAAATTAATCCAAATTCAACTTGCTTCTGTATAGTGGAGTTTTTGCTAGAGGTACTGTAATTGGAAGAATACCACCAATTGCCTGTTATTTAATCTAGTGATTTATACAGATTTTTTAAATGCATAAAAGGAAACCAATTAGCGTTAGTTGGGAGATTTATTTCTCAACTCATTTTTGGATTCGAATAATTAAACACAGCTACCTGAAAAAGCTAGTAATGCAATAAAACTAGATGAAACTATAAGCTATTCATTGGCTCTCCAACTCCTAGGAAACAAACTGTTCTGTTCACATATTCTGAGGCACTAGGAAAAAATAAATTCTGTTCTGGGGGAGAAAGGTAAAGAGCCGTCATAGACACAGGTAAACATCTTTAATGTTCTCTCTCAACTTACTTTGTGAATAGTTTTAAGTGCAAAATATCTCAAATTCTAAAATGGACTTCAGTAAGGATGGTATGTGCTAGAAGCCTGAGCTGCTAACAATAGAAAGATTTTGTCAGGCCGTGTGATTTTTGTCACAAAAGCTCGGGTCCTGCACAGGAGGGCAGGTTTCCCTGTTTGTCTTTTGGTCAGCTCTTTGCATTGTTGATTGATTCCCCATAATGCTGCTGTCAGTATTTTATCAATAGTCAGATAGATCTCATGACTGGCACTTTGCCTTTTTAAAACCATCCCCTTTGCTGTTAACAGAGAATTGAAAGCTCGAAGCCAGCTGGGAATGGCTGGTAGCTTTTTAATTATTATTTATGAATTCATCAGAAAGAAATATTGACTTCTAATTAAAGCCAGAAAATTACTCCTGGAATAAATTGATAAAGGTCAGTTTCTTTGCTGAGAACTTCTCTGTGTCTTACGTTATCATTTCTAGAAAAAAGGCAGCAATCAACCTGATTTTAAGAATAGGTGAAGATAACTAATTGTTATATTAGTTCTTGCTTTGGGTATTGAATTTCAATTAAACTTTTCTATTGCTTTTTCTGTTCTGGGTATTTTTCTCTCCCGAGACTGGGAAAAACTGCTCTGTATTAAAAACAATTAGAATGCATCATTTTTTTTTTTTCCTTGAGAAAAGTAATTTGTATGGTTACTGGTCTAAGAGATTGAAATGGTAAAAATACTTAGGAATCCTATTTCCTAACAAAAGAGAAAGTCTTTCTCCAGTCATAGGCAGTTCTAGGAAAAAGCATTTATCTATTTTGGATTAGGAAACTCAAAGTAAATCAAAATACTGTTATAATGAAAAGAAATAATCAAAGAAACAGCCTCATTTGAGATTTCGGCACAGTGAATAGATATTTAAATATTTAACAACTCTTTTTATCTTTACCTGTTCATAAGTCATAAACAGGGAGTTAGAATGACATGAAAAAAAAAGCTGCCTATTGACTTTGAAATTAAAGCAGGTATTCTGTATTATGCTTACGTTTGAATAACTTCTCTGTCAGAAGGCTCTGCTCTTGGTGTTCCTGGGGTGAAATTAATTTTAACGTAGAGAGGTGTTCTTGCTTATGTTGATGCAATACATGCTCACATGTTTTATTATGGATTGGGTTTTGAAAACTATCAAGCCTGAAAAACTATTTCAGAGATGATTTCTGGAATTTTGTTGTTTAGTACATTTAGTAGTGTGTTTAAAAAATCAGAGTCCTTCTAATGTAAGAATTTGTAGACAACTGGGCCTGATTCTGGCAATGCTTGGAGACTTACTGGTTGTCCCTGCTGGGTGAAGATGCTACTGGTATCTAGAGGGTAGAGAGCAGGGGTCTCTCAGACAGCTTATGAGACATTTCAAGACAGTCCCCACCAACAGAGAATAATCTGACCTCCAATATTAACAGTACAGGGGTTGAGAAACCTTCATTTAGAGAAATAAGATAAAATAAGAATGAGGTGTCTTTTCTTCCATTAGGTCAGCAAAAGTCAAAGCAAGTAATGGCACCCAATTCAGGCAAAGATGGTAGGAGGCAAGTGCATTCATTGGGGGAAGTAATCTGACAATATTAAAAATATTGTCAAAAATATTTTTTCTTTCACTTAACGATTCCCTCATTCGAAAATATCAATATATCCAGATTTTTGTTGTGGATAAAAAGAATGCTGGAAAAACTCAGAATATGCATAAATTAGGTAATAATTTGTGGGGCATCTAAAGTGTAGATTATTATGCAGTTATTAAAATGTTAAATTCATTTTATTAAACTATTTTATTAATCTATTAATGAGTTAGATCTTTAAGTAATAACATGAAGGATACCTATGATGTTTTAGTACGCGAGAAAAATCAGTTTCATAGTAACATGCATATTTTCAGCTCAGTTTTGTAAAAACAGCAAACACTTTTTAGATGCATATGTATATACTATTTTTAATAAGCTTCCGGAAGACTATTTAGCAGGTGTTTAATTTGGTTCCCTTATTGAAAGAGATAAGAATGAGAATGGCCAGCAGTTAATTACTGGCTTTTTTTCTTTTTGTATTTCCTTTTCCATTTTGCTTTTTATAGCAAGAATATATTATTATCATCATTTACACACAACCACCACAAAAAAAACTTCAAAAAAGTTCACATCTCTCTTCGGCATCTGTTCTGTTTCATATCACTATCTCACAAATCTCACGGAAATGTATACCTTGGTTAGTGTAATCATAAGAAGGATAGTTAGGTCTTGGTTTTGTTTTTCTTGTTGTTGGAGAATAATACTGAAACTTAAGGTGTTATAAAATGACTATATGTACTTAGCTTTGTATGCATGACATGTATTTTTTTCTGTTTATAATATGATAAAGACTGCCCAGGGGTGCATTCCTGTAATCCCAGTGATGGGGAGGCTGGGGTAGGAGGATGGCAAGTTTGAGGTCAGCCTCAGCAACTTAATGAGACCCTGTCTCAAAATAAAAAGATAAAAAAGGCTGGTGATGTAGCTCAGTGGCAGAACATCCTGGGCTCAATCTCTAGTATTACCACCCACCCCCACAAATGATATGTTAAAAAAAAAAAAAAAAAAAGGCAGAGCTTATGAAGAAGTGTGGTCAGGGTCTGCACAGCTGCTCCCTGGCATGGACTCATGGCCCTCCACTGAGTGCTGCCCAGGGACCTGTCGAAAAGGGCAATGTTGTTTTCTTCAATGTCAACCTCAAAGGTTAGCAACCTTTCCTGAATCTCCTATTATTTCTGCTATGGATAGTCTTAGTGTCTCAATAACATAGAAGTTGTTTTGAGAATAGTGATGAATTTATTTTCTCTTCTTCAAAATGGCATATGAACACTCTGGAGCATGTATTTTAGTTAAAATATGGCATTGGCCACTATTGGCAAAGGGGAGAACAGTGGACAATTTCAAAGGGTCATCACTCACTTCAGACTTTAATTATGATGTCTACAAAACTGCAACCGGAGAGTATACACTGATTCTGCTTCCCTGTCCACTACATTCCCACAAAATCAGTCAACATTCCCGAGTGAGTGTATGTCACTTCTCTGGCCTTATTCTACTCAGTGCATATGTATTGACGATTTTAATTTTCATAACAATCTATTAGGGTGGCTACTATTTCAATCTTCATTTTATCTTGAGGAAATAGACACAGAGAAGTTAGGTAACTTGCCCAACGTCGCATAGCTAGCTACTATGCGATAGTAAGAATTTCGGCCAAGGAAGCATTACTTGGGAGAATATGAAAGTATGATGGAAATGCGATACTCTGGAAACTGAAGCATTTTATTATTTTTGTACAAGCCTGATCAAACCATCATACATTCTAAGTCATCAAATTCTTGGCATTAGTAGTTGGTGATTTTGGTAAAGAAGACCTTTATGTATTCATTTGAGAATTTCTATTGCCTATTATGATATCTGAGTTTTAGCTGGGAATATCCCATATTTTTAAATAACGGTATTTATTTTGACCCAGTAAATAAATGACAGATATAATTTCTTCAGTTTCCCTCTCTCTCTCTCTTTTTTTTTTTTTTAGAATGAGTATGTGCCTAGGCATATATTCATATAAGGGGCTTGGGCATCATTTTGCAGGCAACACAGTATTCTGTAAATAAAAAATATTGCTAGTTTCAACCCTTTGGACCATAATCCAGCTTCACTGGCTTTGTGATCTTGTGTCGATGGCTATAATGAATGCAGTTCTATTACCATTTAATATCTCCTTCAGCTGAATTGTGACACCAATATATCACAGAATGTAGGATATTAGATGAATAAAGAGAGTAGGAGAGTGCTTTCTCACATTCAAGGTTTAATTCTCTCTCTGCTGGGAGTGTTATATTGAGAAGGACATATTTGGCAGATCATTCAGCCTCTGTAATTGCTGTCCTGTATTCTGTATTTCCCCACATCGTAATTTCCATATTCCCATACCATTCTTCCGTCAGAAAGTCGACCACTAGATGACTGATTTGGGGAACTAGTGAACTCTGGATCTAAGTTTTCTTGTCCTTGGTGAGTGTTTTTTTCCCTGCTCTTTTTATTGTACAGATTTTTCACATGGCACATAAACCACACATTCGAAAGTGAAAACCCTGGGTTTAGTCCATTTTTAAGAGGCTGACCAGCCCCTGTTTTGCCCTGAGGAAGAAAAGGCACAAGACATGAAAAATTATAACAACGTATCCACTGGCTTTGGTGAACAGACATTTGTCCTGACAAGGTGAAAAAATATCTGAGTGTGAAGATTTTTGAGCAAGAAGACTTTTGACAGTTGCAGTTATCCAGTTATCCAAGCTGGGAATAGGTGAGGGGTCGGGGGATGGAGGAGAAAAGAGGTGGCAGAGTCTGGTTCACAGGGATGATGGTGACAGGGAAGGGAGCTCTGTGGATAGACCTCTACAGGATAAGGCTCCATCATGGCACCTGGCCCCAGGAAGGACAGATGGTGTAGTACCTGCTAGTACTTCTTAGTGCCCTCCTAGAAATAAAATCAAATAAAGTAACTAGCCTGAGCACAACTGACACAACTCTGCTAATTAACTCTGTTAATTATCATGGGGGTTCTCTAAACGAAGGTGCTTTGGGGAATGATTTATTCTGTTAAACTAGCGTTCTTCCTTCTTAGTCATTGTAAAGATCTCTTACCTAACTAGACAGGATCCTTCACAGAAGGTGAATGAAGTTGAATAAGAAGACATGGTCCCTTCCCCCTAGGGATGCATGATCACTCTACCGTGGAGATAAACATCCCCAGACCTTATCTAGAACAAGTCAGATTTTAGTAAGAGGGATTGTGAAGGACACAAGTATGTGAGATCAAACGTCAGAAAAGGAAAGATTGATTACAACCAGAGATGGGAAATCTATGAAGATCTCATGGAGGAGGCGACATGTGAGCAGGACCCTGAGAACAGGATAGGACTTGGACCAGAAGAAAGAGACACAGGCGGATAGAACAAAGGCAGGAGACTGCCAACTGGGCCAAGTACATGCTTCAAGATAGTTGAAAGAGGGGATACTAGAGAAGTTGTGATGAGAGTGAGAATCGGGTCTCAATCAGAGAACTTTCTGGGCCACTTTGTAGCTATTTCTGTATTTGTAGTTTTTTTTTTTTTTTTTTTTTTGTATTTTGTTTTAAAATATAATTTTGTTTGCTCTCTTGAATAGACCATCGGAATTCAGTCTGATCCCTTTGGAATACAGGAACGATCATTTTCCTTAACTTACCTCTCTTTTCTCTGGCCTTTTCTTCTCAGTCTCTTTGCTGAAACTCCCTTCCTGGGTTTCTTAATGTCTCTGTTGTAGGTTCTGTCCTTCACCCTTGTCTCCTCTCACTCTTTACATTTCTCTGAGTAGAGGAATCAATATGGCTTCAGCTACCCAGTATAATAACTCTCAAGAAACCATTTCTATCTTGCTTTTCAATAGCCCCAAACCTGTATTTCTAATTCTATCTAGATGACCTTCTAGCATCTGCACCTAAATATATCCCCAGAGCTAACTCTTTATCTTCCCAATACCTGTTCTCCTTTTAAACATCTATACTAGTAATGTCATTGCTGTCTACCCAGCGGACCAAAGTTAAAATGTTGGACTTATCCTCTACTTTGGTCCCGTCTGTACTTGACAACTCCAGTCATCAGGTCTACCCCCTAAATATCTCCAATATCTCTCCTTCCCTATCCCCATGACTGTATTTGTAGCATGGACCAAGGCTTCTCAGACTTAAATATGTGTAGAATTCACCTGTGGTGCTTGTTAAAATTCACATTAAGGTTTGGTAGGTCTACAGTGTATCCTGAGAGTTTAGATTCCTTCCTTCCTTCTTTCCTGTGCTGGGAACTGGACCCAGGGCCTCACTCATTTAAGCACATGCTATACCACTAAGCTACACTCCAGCCCAAGTCTACATTTCCAAGAAACTCCCAGGTGGTGTTGATTCTACTGGTCCAAGAACCATGTACTGAATATCATGGGTTTAGATTACCTTCTGCAAAGATGCCCTCATACTGTAGAGAATTTGAGTTCTATCTTGACCATTACCTCCAAGTTGAAAGCTTCCTTGGATGGAGGGGTCTTTCTGTCCTGTACCATCATAAAGTACCCCAGACATGTCTCTGTTTTAGCACTTGGTACATTTCTGTCCCTTGCTTACTTGAGTCTGAGATCCCTCTTCAAAGAGAGGAAATGTCTTTGTGTAATACATTGTCAAAACTCAACAGATACTCAATATCTGTTTCTGAATAAACAATCAATTCTCCGTAAACTAGATTAAAGTTAATTTAAATCTGGTTGTGTGCTGAAATTTGTTTGGGCAATAGTAGCTTCCATCCATTGTCAGTGTGAATTTTTGTCATTAATCTAGTTTTAAACAATATTCCATCTGATTTTGAAACCTCGTGCAAAATGAAACATTACTTTGTGACATAGAATTATGCATGTCATTGCAAATATGGAATGAATAGCACTTGACTGAAATAGGATTAGCACAGTCCCCCATTTGGCCAATTTGAAGGAGACAAAACATTTCCATATCTAGCCGCAATACCCTCCAAACACTATAACTCTTGACATTATAACAAAAAGAAGAAGAACCTGATTAGAGGAGCCATGGGCTACTCCATCTTTTTCATCCTCTCCATCTTGGACATTGGACTGAAGGGGAGGCAGCCTCTGAATAAGAGAAACAAATCACGTCAGTGTGATTGATGGAGGCCATGCTTGGCACACCCCAGGTGATTGTGTTAGATAGAAGAGTCATCAATTTGCTCCCCCAAAAGGGTGTATGGTGGAGTCATAAATATTTCACAAAATGTAGGGTGGCATCTGCTTTCCTTCTTATTTACTGAAAACAATGCCTGCTAGAATGTTCTTCCTCTAGACTGTTGTTCCCAGCTCTAATCTTTCAAAGACTTATTTACCTGCCGATGGGGAAAGTTGCTATTTCTTTCATTTTCCTTGAGTTTTCATCTTGATTTTTGATAACTGCATATTCTCCAGAGATGGAACTCTTTTTATTATGCATTTTGTGGAAGGCAAAAGAAAACACACATTCTTGGTTATGGGGTTTGAAGTAGGTGCAGTATCTAAAGTGAAGAGTCCTTTTTCATGTGTTGGTATTTTGTGATTCAGGAAAGAGAAGCTGAGTTCTTAAACTTCACCCTCAAGGGAGAGATCAAGGTGCATTCTGGAATTTTGGTTGGGTGCCTGATATCGCTTGTACATTTTCATGATACTTTATATTTTTCAAGGTACTTTCATATGTATAAGCTTCTGTGATTATCACAAAAGCCCTGGAATAAAGGGCAGAAGTTTTGAAAAGAATTTTCAGAGAGAAGGTAAGATAAGGTAAAATATGTGCCTGAGTTAGAAACAGCTAGTTAGTGGCAGACTGAGGATTAGAATAGTGGCCTTTCTTCTGTGAAATTCTTAAATATGCCCCGAAAGGAATCTTCAAAATGGTCTCTCTCCCTCCTTTTTTTTTTTTTTTTTCCTGTTAATTATGGTATATATGGAGCATTCAAAAATCAATAATGATTTAAAATCACTGTTGCCAAAAGGGGTGATTTATGTCAGACTGCCCTCTTCGCAGTAAGGAGGACAGATTGGAGCGGGAGCAGGTGGAAGTGAGTGATTTGTTTGTGGCCGTGAAATGTGTCACCATGGGAAAGTGACAGGACTCCATGATTTTCTAGGCTCAGCTCCGTTGGGTCGTGCTGATCTTGAAGTCTCTTCTCCTCAATCCAAATAATGAAACTGCCGAGGTGACAGTGAGCTTGTAATCATGTGGCGGGTCTGTATGTGAACTGAGCTGTCCTTTCCCCCTGCGTCATTGTAATGTCCTCGAAATGCAGCCACCCTGCTTTGCGAGGGACTCAGCCTTTGTTAAAAGTACTATAACGCTGAGTTATGGCGAGGCCAGCTGTACGTGGTGCCGTTTCCCGTGGAGGTGAATGGCTGCCAGTTTCCTTGATTGTAAGCATTAGCAATTCTTTTTTTTTTTTTTTTTAAAAAAGAAGTTTCGAATAAACACTGGAAATGGTTCTGAAATACAACTTGAGATGTCTGGGGTAGCTAAACATCAAAACAGAGTCAAATCTGAAGTTGTTTTGATTTTACTGTTGCCTGCCCTTCAGGTGATTTAAAACGGGCTGTGGATTATGGTTTTTTTCAGTTTAATAAAAAATTTGAGGCGGTCATAAGATTGAGAGAGATCACAGAGTATTATTTATAAGGTACGCATTTTAAGTGTTTTCTGCCTTGTGGGTTTAGGCATGTGTCAGTCCAGATTGAGGCTTTGAGAAGGTGTTGAATCCTGTTGGTTTGTGTTTGTCATTGCCTCATTTGTGTGTCTGGGATTAATGGGAGTATACTCAGGGTCCTAAATGGACTTGGAGGACAGAGAAAAAGCAACCACAGGGAGACTCAAGGACAGCAAGGTAAAGTAAGCCTGACTTGGATCAGATGGATGATTATTCACCCTTTCCCTCTCCACCCATCATTAGAAGCATAAACCAGCACACGGGCCAAGATGCTTGTGCTCAGAAGGGCGCTTCAGAGTCCTACTGTCCTAGAGAGGACAGGCTGATCCTTCAAACAACGGGGAATGCTTCAGGGAGATGCTCCGGTTTGACCTAGCCTCACTGTGCTCGGGGTCTGCACCAGCTAGCTCCTGGGAATGGAAAGTTCTAGGGCTTTTCTTTCATGTTCTGAAATGTGTTTCCTCTGAGTTTTCAGTTTGGGGAATATTTTGACTTTCTGGACAAGTTTTAGAAAACGATCGGACTGTTCTCTATCTAAACCATATATACGGTGGTTTCTCTTCTGGTTCTAAGTCAGTAAGGCAGTTGACCAAATTCATGGAAAATAGAATCAGACTAATTTTTTTCACCTCAGAATGAGATTTTTGGGGCTGATGGACACCTGCTTCTTTCTTTCATTTATTTATTCAATCAACTCACATATATTTAGTGAGTTGATGATGTGACCAATAGCATCCTAGGAGTTGGAATATGACAGTGAATAATAAGATAAGAATAAGGATGGAGGGTGAGCATTCATAGGGTGTTTATTATGTGCTGCTGCTGTTATTCTAATTGCTATTTACATATTAAGTTACAACAAAGCTATGAGATAGTTTCTTATTCCCAATTCACAAGTGGGAAAATCGAGGTCTGAGAAACTTGCCCATAAGGAACTTGCCCAAAATCTCACCCAAACAGTCCATTTCCAGAGCCTGAAGTTTTAGTCACTGAACTGGACTGTTTAGAAGAGTGAGCTGAAGGACCCACAGGTCACATTCTAGCTTGTGGTCCAAATACACAGATGAGTGTCCTCGTTTCAGGAGGGTGGCTTGCTGGGAGAGTGTGAACAACGAGAGCTGGTATGTCCAGGAAAGACAATACCTGAGGGTCCTGAATATACAATTAAGAAGAAGATGCTATATGCAATGTGAGGCTAATAAAGGAACAAAGCTAAGACTTAAAAATAAGCCTTCTTGAAAGTGGCTGTCAGGTTTTTCTGTTTGTTTTTTGTTGTTTGTTTTTCTTTTGGCTCTTGGGTCTTAGAGTGCAAGATTCTGCCTTCAGCCTCTTGGTGAAAAACTCCTTTGGATTGAATTGTATCCCTTAAAATGATCAACTGGGGTCTTAAACCACAATCCCTGTGAATGTGACCCTATTTGGAGATAGGGTCTGGAGTAGGGTGGGCCCTTAATTTGATATGACTGGTGTCCTCATAGGAAAAGGGGGAGACAGAGACACAGAGACTCACAGACACAGGGAGGAGAAGACACATGCACAAGGAGGTCAGCTGTGTGCCAAAGGAGGCAGAGACAGGACAGGCAGCTGCAAGCCAAGGACACCTGGAATCGCCAGCCACCCCGACAGGCAGGGAGAGAGGCATGGAACACATTCTCACTCTGAGACCCCAAAAAGGATTCGATCAACCGACAACTTGATTTTGGACTCCTAGCTTCCCAAACCATGAGAGAATAAACTTCTGTTGTCTTAAGCCACACAAGTTTGTGATACTTTGATGGAGCAGCAGTAGGAAACTAATGAGATCAAGTCTAATTTTCCTTGAATCATTTTCCTATTTCACCCTAGAGTCATTTTACTTTTACTTTCCTTGATCAGAAAAGGAATTTTAATTTCATTAAGTCTATGACAGTTAATAAGATCATTAAATTTGTCAAAAAATTGTAATTCATTGCAATGACCAAACAACCCCATGCTTGTTTAGGGGTAAACAATGAAATACATAATGTTCATTCTTTCTCATTAAAAAAAATGTTATACTCAATACCAAGCTTTAAAACTCCATGGGCTGTAACAGATGGAGGTGATCTGGAATTGACTAAACAATGAGAAATAGGTGTATATATGCCTGTGAAAACACACACACACACACACACACACACATTTAGGTTCCCTCAAGTACTAGAGAAAATCTTACAATTGGTGTGTTTTATTGTCTTAGTCTATGTTGGCTGCTATAACAAAATTTCATAAACAAGGTAGTTTATAAACAAATGAAATTTATTTCTTAACACACTGGAGGCTGGGAAGTCTAAGATTAGGGTGACAGTAGAATTCTGGTTGAGACTTTTGCAGGTTGAAAACTGAAAACTTCTTGCTGTATTTTCAAGTGGAAGAAAAGACAAACAGGCTTCCTTGGGTCTGATGTATAAGTTCACTGTTATGGTTTGGATTTGGAATGTTCCCCAGACTTAATGAAGTCTTATTCTCCAATGCAGCAATGTTCAGAGGTGGGGTTTTGGGGAAGTGATTGGATCATGAGGGTATGGATCTCATCTGTGGATTCATCCATTGAGGGGGTCATAACTGTGAATAGACTATTGGGAGGTTATATAAACTGTAGTTGAAGAGGGTGAGTTCTTTGGGGGCTCAGACCCTTTCTCTCTCTCTCTCTTTCTTTCTGTTTCCTGGCTTCTATGAGATGAGCATCCTTCTACCATGATGTTTTTGCATTACCTCAGGTTGAAAGTGGTTCAACTGGCTGACCATTGACTGAAACCCCTGAAGTCATGAGCCAAAATGAATCTTTCCTCCTTTAAGTTGTTTTTCTCAGGTATTTTGTTACAACAATAGAAAACTCACTAATACAATGATTGATCCCATTCGTGAGGTTCTGCCCTCCTGACCTAATCTCCTTCCCAAAGGGTCCACCTCCAAATATGGTCATTTTGGGAGTGAGAGATCATCATATGAAGTTTTTGGGGACTATTTTCATGGAGAATTTTAAAAAGACCTTTATTTCGTTAGTATTTTTAGGTATCATGTGGGCATTTAGATATGATTATGATTGCTGACATACCTTAGAAAGTCTTGGCCCTCACAGTATTTTCCAAAATGAAATGGTATTTGGGTTGATCTGTTCTGTCTGTCCTTCAGTTTTACTTGTTTATTGCAGATTTCCAAGTGGCACCTCAAGGTTAGATCCAAGGCTATGGAAAACAATAAAGTTCACTAGCCACCCAGAGCCCACACCCACCACCCTTTACTGGTTCAGACTTTCTCCTCACCTCCTAATCTGCTGCAAGAAGAGTGACAAGAGGCAGAACGAACACTTTCAGGGTTTCTTTAGTGTGTTTTCTTTAGGAGCAAAACTTGGAATGTAAATTTAAAGACGAAAACAAATGTAAACCATGAACATGTTCCTCAAGTCATTGAGTGCTTCAGTGGGAATGGTTAATTCAGAGTTTCTAGAATTTTTAAAGCAAAGCAATGGAGGTCTTGAGCTGAGAAAAGGAAAAGCAGTCTGTGTTAAACAACTGCTCTGGGGTAGCACTAGTAAGTGGCCATCTGAGCATCCCATGGGAGATGTGTTGAAAACTTTACATTGAAGGTCTTTTTTAAACCTCGCTCCCCAGCTGAGGAAACCAAGTTATGAAGAAGTTAGGTGATTTATTCAGGATCCCAAGGGACAGGATCTGTTTTAAGACCTGCATCTTTATCATTATTGCTAGTTGTGCATTTTAAAAATGGATATAATATAATTAAATGTCTAAATTTAGAATTGGCATATAAGGAAATGTCTAGCTGACATTAGCATTACTATTAGGACTTTTTTATAATTAAAAAACTTATTTTGTTGGGAGAAAAGAACCAGGACCGGAAAGTCACAAATGTAGGTTAAGAAGGGGCAAGAAGATGGTGCTTCTCCAACTTTAATGTCCACATAATCCCTAGGGGTCTTGATAGAGAATGCAGATTCTCATTAATCTGGCCTGGGGTGGACTTGAGATTCTGCATTTCTTACAAGCCCAGGTGTGGTGTAGCTTCAGGGAAGATGCTTTAGAAAAGCAAAACCTTCTAAGAACCATAAGAACCATGAGTATAACCTCCACTACTTTTACAAATACTGAAAGTAAGAACCATGTGTTCAGCCCCATGGTGCTCAGGTTGCTGGGCGTGCTCAGGTGGGCCTGTGCTTTTTACCAGTTAGCAGCCCTGATGCTTCATGAGCATCAATATCCCGGATTTACTTGGGGGTAATGAACCTGCCTGACATCGGCTCCTGTGAGACTGGCTCTCATGCCAGGACTCCAGGAAAAGAATACTTGACTTTGGTTAAACCCATCAGCAAGTGATTTGAGTTTAGGCACATAGAAGAGCCAAGTCAATGAGAGTCAATGAATCTCAATTCTGTTTCTTTTTTTCTTTCTTTCTTTTTTCTTGAGCCAAGGAGAATATTCATCTCATGTTCCAATTCTCTTGAAGTCATGAAAGGTCTAGGGCTGCCACAGTCACTGTGTGTCCTATTGGAGAAATGAGCCAGTACACACAGAGGTGCAGAATTGAACAGAGACACAGGAAAGTGGATCCCAGAGCCAGGGATCTGGCCCCTCTACAGAACCACACCTGGAGCCAGAATCACCCCTTGTTTCCAATCTAAAGAAAGAATAAGTGGGATGACTCTCCCACCCTTCAGGGACTTAGGGATACATTTCATTGTTTTGTACTTGCTGACAACATTGGTCACCAGAGTCCTTCAGCCACTTCGTGTGTCTATCCACGATCTTGAAACTTCTTAGATGGTAGCATTTCCCTCCAGGAGGGCACGATTTCCTTCCCCCTGCAAGCCTGTTGCAGCAGAGAGTGCATGGAGACCCATGACTGGTTACTGAGAGCTCTTGATGACGGATACTCATCCCAGAGCTGACCCATTTCTCTGTGTAAATTTTACAGTTTGCATTTCAGTTAGTCAGGAAAACAGATATTCTACTAACCACTACCCATTTATCTCATCTCTAAATTTTCTTTTCCTCTTGAGTGTAAACAGCTTTTCTTAAGACGACTGGGTGCCACACATAAGGATGTTGTAGTCTCTCCAGAAAGTTCTCACCCCACCCCAATACTGGCTTCTGCTTCTTCAACAACCCATTCTCTGGCCTTTTTCACAAATGACCTCTTAACAGTAACTCTGTTTCCCATAATTACTGCCCCCCCCACAGCAATTTATAGGAACTTGGTACCATATTAAGATGTACTTGCATGTTGTTTTAATAATTATCTTAATTTTCATGGACTAACCAAGAGATTCTTGAGATGGACAACTTTCTCTTGTATTTACCTTGTATTTGCCTTTCCTTCCTTGCCTAGTGAGAATTTTTAAGTTCAATTCATTAACAGAATCTATTACCCAAAATAAAAAACTTAAATAAAAATATGTAGTGGTTATGAAGAAAAACTTAACTGATAACATGAATTTAAATTCTAACCAATTTTTTGTTGTATGACCTGGGGCATAAAATGTAGCCTCTCTTAGCCTCGATTTCCTTGTCTTTAAAATAGAAATAATTTTGGCATCTCCAATACAGGCTCATCCTGAGAATGAAAGAAGTAAAAGAAGCGAAAGTTTAGAACAGTCTCTGATTTGGGATTATTTTTCAATAAACACTAGCTGTTGTTGATAATATTCAGTAACTGACTTTCAGTCAGCTTTAGAGATCAACAAGCAGCCTTTTAAATTTCTACTTCTTCTTCTACTTTAAAACAGAAATTCCAAAATAAATTTTACGCATTGGGAGTGTAGCTCAGTGGTAGTGCACTTGCCAAGCATGTGAAAGACCCTGGGTTCCATCACCAGCACCTAAATAAATAAATAAATTTTCAGTGCTTCTGGTATCAAAGACATCTCTTATCCTTTCATATTCTTTGAATCTATTTGTATATAAGGGGGCACGCAATTATATGTGCAATGTTTTAGATAAAAGTTGAGTTAGCCACCATGTAGACTTGTTCAAATAAGTAATAGGAGTAGAACATTCTTGTGTAGAGAAACGAGTTTGGTATGCATGAAGTTGAGAGGTGAGACAAAATTTCCCTTGTTCAAGTTGTTGCATTAGGGTTCAGAATTACACTTTATTCTTCCATCACTTACCAAGCACATCATTTTATTATCCAACCAAATGTGTGAAGTCAGAATAGCAAGTACTATTTTTACTCATTTTCACAGAAGAAGAAATGGACTTGGAGAGGACTTGCCTAAGGTTCAGTGAAAATGGCAAGGCAAGGACAATGTCCTTGTCCCCAGCCACCTCATGGCTCTTCCCAATTTTGGCATTCTTGTGCACAGTGCTTCTGTGGCATGATCGAGTCATTTTTCTAACATCACTATAAACTTTAAACCAATGGAGACCATATCAGATTTCGACCTCTATGAACCGGGCACTGTGGGAGGAAAACGTTTACCCCAGGGTAATGGTAGCCACCTGAGCCGGGCACTAGGATTTCAAGCCAAGATCTTGCAGTTCTCAGGCTTGATCACCTTCTGTCACACAGTTCTGCATCCTATGCTTGTGGGAAAAGAGAATCACTTAATACATACCTTCAGCATTCCCATGATCTTCAAAAGGGATCATGAGAGACCTTGTAAAAAGTGAGGGCAGCTGGAAAAATCTGACTCTACCCCACAGAGAAGCAAACAAACAAATACCAACAGACACTGTTGTCACTGCTTTTTAACTTACATGCTACTTAAAAACTTGAGGGGACCAGGAAAGGAAACCTTTGTGATATTCCTTTGGAATCTACATAGTGAATTCCCTTTTGAGTACAATATGATTAATTTAGCTTCTTATCCTGAGAAGCTAAAGAGTGCTATTTTTTTAAATTTAACATTTGTGAACAACCAACAGCCAGTATGTAAAGGGCAGAACGAAAACGTGACCATCAGTCACTTTCCTGTTAAAGAGCATGGAGCTTGCTTGGAAGGTTCTGGAAGTACACCACCATTGTTCTGCTATCTGCCCCAGTTCTTCATTTGTCCTTCACAGTCCCGAGTGCAGTCTAGTGGCATGAGAAACAAATGTGGATCTCTAAAGCGTGTTGTGTGACTGTGGGCAAGTCATTTCTGCCCTCTAAGACCTTGTTTCCACCTCTGAAATTATACTTACTTATCCTCACAAAAGCTTGGGGGACAATTCATTAAGGAAATCAGCATGTATTTAGAAAACTGCTGTTCAGGTTCATGAACTGTTTCCCTGGTGGCTTACAGAGCACAGGGCCCTGCTCAAGGTGAATGAATGAAATCACCTGTCTCCCTGAGGAGCAACTTTGCTTCTCTTCCACTCTCTATTGACTGGGGGTGCTCAAGACCAACAGTCCCATGTCATTAGACAGGACACTGACCTGTTTACCCATCTTTAAAAAAAGTTTTGTGCATGTGCACACCTGTCATCTTAGTGGCTAGGGAGGCTGAGGTAGGAGGATGGCAAGTTCAAAGTGAGCCTCAGCAACTTAGGGAGACCCTAAACACCCTAGTGAGACCCTGTCTCTAAATAAAAGTTTTAGAAAGAGCTAGGGATGTGGTTCAGTGGTTGCATACTCCTGGCTTCAATCTCTGGTACCCATACCTCCCTCCAAAATTTTTGCTTCTTTCAAGCCACAGGGCTTGTTCTAAATATTTTCTTGTAGTTCATTCTAGAGTCATGAGCAGGCAGAGGCAAGGGCTAGGAATCAGTCCATGCTCAGCAGCCTGAAGACGAAACCTCTTAATGTTTCCGTAATCATGAGTGATTATTCACTCTGTAATTTTCGGATATGATTTAGTCAGGATAAAAACTATTTTGTGCTGAATGGGTTTCTAAAGGCACAGAAGAGTGGGAAGCCAGACAGTTCAACAACCTGGTTCACTACTGAGTATTTTATAACCTCCTGTTCTCCCGCCATTAGAGAGGACTTGGAAGAAAGTGCCAAAGACAACCTGAGTTGCTCAGTAATCAGGCGGGTAGTTAAGATGCCTGGTCAAAACTCCTCTGTGAATATGTGACTGTTTGAACAAAATGATGAAGTAGCCCTTGTTATGATACTGGAGCTGATGGATGGGGAGGCTCGAACATTTGCAATTTGTCTTTTTTTTTTTTTTTCTTTTCACTGATAACTTCAGACTTCAACCATATTCAATTCCACATTTTCCTCTTGAAAGAGAAAACACATGAATTATTCTGATTGACTAGGAACATTGACTGATAGAATATTGTTCTTCTCTTCTATTTCTAGCCCTGCTTGTCCATCCCATAATGATCACTGAAATCAAGGACTGGGCTGGCAAATACTGTGAGCAGAGATTCCCCTGGTGAAGCCTCTGTGTGCTAAAAATTTTTGCTTTCATCTTATCATTGATTTGGAAGCCCTCCCATAGGTGGCTGGAGGCGCTCACTAGGGGCTCCAAAAGCAAATCTCAGGTGACTGGTGTGTTTTCCCTAATTTTATCATTTCTTGATATTGCTCTTTTCATATTTCAAACTCATATGAGAAAATTATGAGTCACTGATTCGTGTAGCTAGCCAATATTTTGAGACTTCCTCTAAGACAATATTTATATGACCCAGTCTACACTGGAGTGTCTCCAGGAATAAGTAATGGTGATGCTGTAATGGAAGGAAATAGAAATCCATGGTCCACAAGACACAGAACCTTTGTGTCAGTGAGAGCAGCGTTGGTGGCGTGACGGTCAAGTGTGTGCGTGAAGGAGGGGTGGTAGGAGAAAGTGTGAAACTGAAGATCCATAGGAAAAAATGACTGATTTGTCTCTTCATTGAACAAGCATTTCTTTTACATATTGGAGACACCATGGGGCTGGGTTCTCTCCCCTCATTGTTGATAAAATAGTTCAGAAAATTCTACTTTGGAACATTTAGGTTTATTCAGTGATACTCCAATATTTGGTGAGTAAGAGAAGTCATGCAGGTCTTAGAGTCTTAGGGGACCGGGAAAAGAAGTAAAGGGTGCTTTTTTGTGCCACTGCTTCATTCCAGGGACCAGCAGGTGCCTCTGTGACCGACATAGAAGTGTTTCCACAATCACTTTGGTCTCTCCATGGTTTAGTGAGAGTCCTCCTCAGAGAGGTAATTTAGCTTCCATGAGTGAGGAAGGAAAAGGAGAATAACTACCCCCAGACAAAAACACACGTGATAATTAAAGGTGGTGTTGGTATGGGCAGCATGTTAGCATCACCCTGGGCTTTTTAAGATCTCTGAAGTCCAGGCTACCCCAGACCAATTAATTCAGACTCTCTGAGAGTAGCGTCCTGGTTAATGTGCTTCTAATGCTCAAAAATGTATTTAGGGCATATTCCAGGATATATGTCTTTAAGATCCAAAAATCAAGCAATAATAGGGCAAGAAGGAACCCTATGATCACCTAGTCTGGTTTGCACAAAGGAAGAAACCATGGGTCCAATGAGTTCTGTGGCTCCTAGGATGTAGATGAACTGAGCAGAACTAGAGCTGGTGTCCTCTGTTGCCTTTAGTTTGAAAAGAGAGACTTGGATCTAGCCAAAGTGAACGGTTACTTTTGCTTATAACAAATTGCTCTTGAATTTTCTTTTTATTTTAGGAACCATTTCTAAACCCACCGCTCTATACTAATATTTTAGAGTTTTAGTATCTGTTTTGAGAAGTTTGTTTTTGTTGTTATAGTCCCCCACCCAGCACCATTTTCCCCTCAAACAAAGAATATCCAGAAGGCTGAGGCTAGAAAAGTAATTTAAATTTTATCCAGTTTTTGCATAACTGGTGTGTCTTTGCTGTCTCAGAAAAGGACTGGGGAATCAGAGGTCAACTTGAAGCACCTCATTTATATGATAATTACCAGTAAGCAGTGGCCAGTGATTCATGATACAAATCATTTGTTCCTCTGGGACTTGTATGTTTACTGGGCAGGAAGTGTGTGATTATGTCGTACTAATTAGTTTCTAGGTGACAGAAAGAATGTAGCACAATTGAGACTAAGTTTGGTAATTGTGTGCTGTTTAGTTTCTTTATTGACTTGTTATGGCAGAGTTTTTAATTTAATTTTTAATCCACAGGAAGCCTCCCGGTGAATACACACCTGGATGACTGGATACTAACCTTCATATTATCACTTTCATAGTTTATAACATGCTTTAATATGCTAATCTTATATAATCCCAGCACCAGTCCTCTGAGGCAATATTATTATTGTTATAAAGCTTCCTTTACAACCAAACTGAAGGCAGAGACGTCACAGTTCTGAAATGTAGTATACTGCTTGGTATTTACATCAGCCATGACTAATTATGTTAAGGTGTGTTAATACCAGAAACAACCACTGGTTTAGCTTGCTTTCTTCAGTGTTCCCAACTCCTGAGAAAAAGGCTCTGAAGAAAGGTGCTAATAGGAAAATGCTATTTTAAAGGTGGGAATGAAAATAATATAGATGTTGGTATGGGGGAAAGTAAAATCAGAAAGGTTAGATTTTCACAACAAAGGTACAAGTTCTTCTGTGGACAAAGTAATGGAAGGCTTTTCTTAGTCCAACAGAAAAGAGGTCTGAAAGAAGGAAGGAGAAGACAAGAGGCAGTGTGGGATAAAGCCTCACAAAGAACAATAAAGGCAGAGAGGGAAGGACAGAAGTGAGGAATGACGCACGGATGCGGTGAAAGAGAAGTCTGTCATTAAACCAAGGCGAGACCTAAAGTTAGAATCAGATGAATAATAAGTTTGGTTTTTAGTGATTTTTTTTTAATGTTCCAGTGATCCAGAAATATTCATTTAAAGAGTAGACAGGAAGTCATTATTATGTGAAAGAAGAATAGATAGGATCCACTTCTACCTATAGCACACTGTTCACTACATTTATCTTCCAGGAAAATGTTTCCTGAATATGTGTGACAGAGCCTTTCTGTCAAATAATACAGGCAGTTATATTACCTGAAAGAGAGGAGGAATGCGAAGTATCAGGGAACCCAAAGACCCTCAGATACGGGTGACATGGAAAGAATATTGTCTCTGAGACAGCAGACTTTGCTTGCTCATAAAAAACCTGGAGCAAAATGTAGATGTCACAAGAACCTGAACCTATGGTTCCGTGTGCGAAGTGCGCCATGATCTGAATGGCAAAATGGCTTTGCCCCAGAAGATGAAACTTCATAAACTCTAAGAACATTGGGTATGATTTGATTCCTTTCTTAATCTCCAAATGCTTTCTGAAGGAACATTTTCATAAGTTCATGGTCAAAAAAGAATTTGAGGTTGAGGTATGCTATATATGGCTACTTGTTAGGTCTCCATTAAATACATATCGATTATCTTGGGCCCTCAAATGAGCCCATCATGCAAAAATCAGAAAACCAATGCATTAGGTTTCCCCAGAGAAAGAGAACCAACAGCATGTGTATGTGTATACACGTATTCTCTCTCTAGAAAGCAAGCTAGAGAGAGAAAGGAAGAAGAGAGATTTGCTTTAAGGAATTGACCAAGGACATTATGAAGTCTAGCATAAAATTAACCAGTGCAACTATGCTGGTGAAATTTTATATCCACTGACTTTTCTACTATCTGAATTCTTTTATGTAAATTCTTTAAGGTGTTTGTGTGTGTATGTGTGTGTGCGTGTTAGAGAGAGAGATTGATTACCTT
Source organism: Sciurus vulgaris (assembly GCF_902686455.1). Classification (NCBI taxonomy): domain Eukaryota; kingdom Metazoa; phylum Chordata; class Mammalia; order Rodentia; family Sciuridae; genus Sciurus; species Sciurus vulgaris. The sequence goes on from NC_136465.1 coordinate 157,446,310, forward strand.
ATCCTTAACAGAAAAACATTGACTAACTAGAGAAAGGAGTAAAGAATTATACTTTTTAGTGACTGATATATTCTTCTTGTAATCTATAATAGAATGTCGATACCATAATAATAATAGCTAATACCAAGTACTTCCCCTTGAGCAGGTACTTTACAGAGACTTCCTCATATGATGCTACTTATCTTGTATCAATGACTTCTTTGGGGATCTGAATCCTGTTCAGAGAAACATCTGCACCCAGTGGCATCTACATACTTACCCACTATTTTTTATTTTGTTGTTGTTTGCTTGTTTTTATCTATTATATCTGCCTCAGAAATAAGCCACCTAACTTAAACCCTAAAGAACAGGGTTTTGAAGGGTTTAAAAATTTATTTATCTTGTTTTTTTCCCTTAATTTTTCATGATGGCATGGTGACAGGTTATTCTTCTGCTTTTTCGTCTGGTTTCAGCTGGGACACGGGCAGCTGGGAATTTCAAAATGGCCGCTCTCACACAGCTGGCAATTGGTGCTGGCTGTTGGCTTTTGGCCAGAGGCTTCAGTTACCTTCTTCGTGGGCCTCTCCATGTGTCTGCGTGGACTTCCTCACAGTCTGGTTGTCTCATAGGACGTGGAATTTTTATATGGCAGCTGGCTTCCTTTAGAGCATAAAATCTTAAGGCTTGAGCCAGAACTGACAGTTACTTCCTCTGAATTCATATTCATAGAGGGGAAACTACACAAGGGTATGGATATTGAGAGGCATGTTCATTGCAGGCTCCCAGAGTTACAGCCTACTGTAGACGAATATAGTTTTGTCTAACAATTTTAAGGGGCACACACCCACTGCTGAACAAACCTACCTAAAAACCGAAGAAGTATATAAGTTTCAAGTTAAGAACTCATGACTGACATCAATCCAAGGGAACCATGTACCCAACCAGTCTAGTGTAGAAGGGAGGGAGACAACTCTTATCTGTAAGTGGAATCACACATACACAAGAGTATCAATGGGGACTATGCATGGCACCTTCCAGGGACAATGAGGGATCAGTTATCCAAGGGAAGAAGGAAGAAGGAAGGTTGGAATCTGATTTCGTAATATTTTAAAAGGCAGGCTATGGAGCTTGAACTTCATTCACCACACGCAGGGGAGCAATTGCAAGTATTTTTTTTTTTTAAAAACAGAGGTAACAAACACAAATGCTGAAATAATTCAGAAGTGTAAGAATTAAGAAATAAGAAGAATGGTGTAGAGGGAATTGTTAAGGAGCGTTATGAGGTTGTGGAGTTATAGCTCAGACATTAGTTTTAAAGTCAGGGACTAACAAAATTGCCCTAATAAAGAATGGAGGTATAAAAATTTACTGTAGAAAAGGGTGTTGTGATGTATCATATAACAAATATATGACAGTATAGAATGCATTATCTATCTAGCATCATTCTGAGCGATTTGATTCGCAAAGAGCTCAGTCAACCTTTATGGCTTCATTTGAGATGGAGAAAACAAAAATTAAGCAGGGAATTTTGGGAATTACTTTCTACCCAGAGTTAATAGTTCTTGAGTGTGGCTATAAAGGATAATGAGTCTAGGACTAAGACATTCTCATTTGGGTCTCTCTGAATTAAAAAAGAAGCCTGTGGGGTCAGAAAAGCTCCTGAATGTTAGCAGGTTACTTCTCATTAAGGGAGAATGTTAGAGCCTACAGCCAAAATCCTGAAGGGCAGAAAGCCATCAGTCATCATCCAATGTCTGCTTGTCAGCCCATAACGTTCAGAAGAGGATTCCTTCATTTTGTCCCTAAAACGATAAAGACATGTGTTAGTCAGCTTTTTCGCTGCGGTGAGTAAATGACCCGACCAGCAAAACTGTAGAGGAGGAAGAGTTTATTTGAGGACTCATGGTTTCAGGTGTCTCAGTCCATAGAAGTCCAGCTTCATTCCTTGGGGCTCAGGTGAGGCTGAACATAATAGCAGGAGAGGGTAGCAGAGGGAAGCAGAGAGAGAGTCCCCTGGGCAGATACAAATATATCCCCAGAGCCACGCCCCAATTCCCACCTCCTCCAGCCACACCATATCACTTCAGTTACCACTCAGTTAAACCCAATCGGGGGATTAAATCACTGATTGGGTTAAGACTCTCACAACCCAATCATTTCTCCTCTGAACCTTCTTGCATTATCTCAGATGTGAGCTGTTGGGGGTCATCTCACATCCAAACCATGACAATACAACAGTACTTAGGTGAAAAAAAAATTAACACACACACACACACACACACACACACACACAAGCACCAGGGGTTATTGGTAGGGCATAAAAATTGCATTTGCAAACTTGGATCTGCTGCTTGCTTTCTGAGGCCACCTCCACTGGTCTTCTTTATTATCAAGGTTTTGATGCTCTCGGTACCTGGAGTGGCTCTTCATAATAAGGAGATGAACTAGTGCATATTTGACAATGTTGATGCTGGAGCTCCTTCAGGTCTACTGGGCAAGACCTAGGGGCTGGACAGGGTGGGTTGGGAGTGGCTTCTAGGCATGGAATTAACCAAAGTCAATGGGAAACAGGGATTTCTCAATGCTTTAGATTCTCAAACTTACAAAATAAACGACAACAACCACAACAACAAAACCTTGCATCTCACACCCAGAGATTTTTATTTAACTTCCTTGGGCTGCAAGCTTGGGATGGGGAATTTTAAAACCTGACCAGATGATTCCGGTGGAAATCCACCTTGGGAAAACCACTGCTTTACTCCCTTTGCTTATTAGTATCAGGCTCTTTCCCGTGGTGCTAATGAGCCACATTTCCTGATTTTGTGAGTATTAAAATTGCTCACCATAAACTGTTTTCCAGCACCTATTCGGAGATAGAGAATGGAAATAATAAGTGTCATGTCTGTGGCATCAAAAGTTATTGTCAGGAAAATGCAGAGAAGACTGGAATATGGTTTTAAGGGATTTTTAACTTTCCTAACAATAAGGTTTCTGTGGTGGATGCCAGGCAGAATCCAACCTGGGAAATTCTGCAGCAATAACACTTGACCTAAGAATAAAAGACAAAGAAGAAAACCCACAACTGTCTGGACTGATTTTTCACTTAATATGCCCTGGTGTTGGTGGACCGAATACTTTGTCCTCTTGCACTTGATTCAAGGAGTTCACCCCGCTCTCCCATCTCAGCAGTACCACATTATCACCTTTGGATTTCCATCCTCTGCTTAGCTGTTTATCATTATCACTTTCTTGTTTAAATGCACGGTTTCTGGCCCTCCATCTGCTAATTGTACTCTATTTTATCATGGTTGTTCTGCACCAGGTCTGGTCTTTCTCCTCTCAAATTCATGTCTTCAACTCAGGAGCCACCAGCTATGATTTTAATCAACTTCTCTCTCCCTCTCACCCCGACCCCTTTTATAAACCCATTCTTCTCTCCTTTGCTTTCATCAACCCAAATACAACTTTGCTGACAAAAGTCATGCTCGGTAACTTTATGTCTATTCCCTGAATTAGAGAACACTATTCTCAATTCTGCAGCACTAGTCTTTATGCTGACATAGCAGGAACTTTGTTCTTGGTGCATGAAGAGCTACAAATAAGTGTGTGTGTGTGTGTGTGTGTGTGTGTGTGTGTGTGTGTGTGTACCGAGTGAGAGAGGGTTTATAAGCTGAAATATGGGCAAAGATAATGTTCTATGCTGGACTTGAAAACTAGTTGGACAATCTGTCTTAACTTTGGTGGAAAACTTTTCAGGTTGAATTGCCCTCTTGGGGTTTGAGTCTATTCAAATTGATCTTTTCTATGAGTAGGCACATCGTTTTAGAAATGCTTCTGTGAAGATGTGCTGTTTTCATGCTTAGGGAAGCACAGTGCGTGCTGAGTGAGACCGAAGGAAATGCCAAATTAATTCATTATTTCAGTGGCAATGTTCTTTTCCCCGAAAAAGACCACTTTAATAAGTCAGGTGGCTGTGTGTGCCTGCGTGCCTGCCTCTGTGGGAAGTTTGGTAATCCTCTCACCGAAAAACACAGCCCTGTTGTTTGCTGTTTGAGGCTCTTGAATGTAATATTAGTTTACAGTCCCACTCCTGGCCATATTATATAAACAGTGGGAGAAGAGCGACAATAGAAATTATGGCAGAGCATGCTTTATTTAAGCCTTTCAAAATGGACATTGTTGTGTGGGGCTGAGACTCTGTTTTCAGCGCCCTGCCTGAATGAGTGAATGGCTGCTGTTTCCAGCCAAATGCAGGCAACAGTGGGGCCACTTCAAACCATCAGCGCAACAATGTTATCAAGCGGCTGAGCCCCTGCTTCTTGTCAGTAAGCCATCATTATTCCTCATGAGCCAACTGCAGGAGCGGGCCACTGCGACAAATACACTATTATGTTGCATTTTAATGTGTGCCAATCAGTTTAATTCTAGCCCTGACATTTGTCTCAGGGACTGTTCTTTTCCACAACAGAAGCCTGTGTGCTTCCTTCAGTTATAGTTCCTGAAGTTTCTGAAGGAGCACATAGGCACCATGAGAGGTCACCCCCAAAGAAGTACAGAGGAACTCAATCCTTGGAGTGGTTGAGCTTTTACCAATTAAATTCCATAATATAGTTCAAAGTAATATAAGCATAGGTGGCTAAACAATCTGTACAATCACTGAGATATGTGAGATCGAATTTTGAGATACCTATATAGTCATAGTGAATTTCTGCTGTCAGAGTTCAGCAGAGTCCATTGGTTTTGGGAACTTACAGATTCTGTGAGGACTTATTTTTGTTCATGGGGGGTGGTTGTAAAATGTGAAGGTGATATTTGCCATCACTGTACATTTTAGGTTTGAGTGTGGAGACTTCCAGAGGTTGGTAATTGCTTCAGGGGGTTCTATGCTATGATCCAAGATGGCAGCTACCCAGAGGTTGTAATGGCTGGCATGTCATCTCTGGATCCCAGTCACCAATTGAGTCAGTGATCATTGTAACATTTCTGTCCTTTAGGGGAATGGGGAAGAATATCTGAACCTGACAATAACTACATTTTAAAAGATCTGAATGTATACTTAAATAAAAGGCTGGTTAGAAACATATATACCTTAGTAAACATATCTTTATCTGTTGTCAATTATATATCCAGAACTTATAAAGAAGAAGTTTTCCTTGAGTTTCCTAAACAAGATAGAACTTCCTTCCTTGGAATATAGTAGACAGTCTTTATGTTGAAAATTACTTAGCTCTCCTCCTGCCAGAATATCCCGCTAAGCCAGTGTTCCAAAATGCTGTGATGATCTACAAGGAATAGAGAAAAAGTGTAGTATTTTTTTCTTTAAAAATATGTATTGAAATTAAAGTTCTGTATTTTTTGAGATATTGACTTTGCTACTTGAGATTGAGTTGTCCTTTCTTTATGAGACAATCATAGCACACAGAGATTTTTTTTAATGTCCTAAAATTAGCCCAATGGAGTTACTATCTATGGCAGTATAATATAATCATTCAGCTACCTGTTTTTGTTGTTTTATTTCCCTCCTCCCTGTTCTTGAAATCTAAAAGTCAAGGAGCTACTCTTTTACCAATCAATCACAAATGCTTAAGAGATTCAAAATATCCATGGACTTTCCAACTGTCAAATTCAAATAAAACAAAGAACCAATGAGGTAGTGATGTGAGATGTAAACCTGTCAAAAAGTCAGATTTTTTTCCTAATTAGCAATTCTCAACTCACTTGTTTCAACCTACTTTCCCATTAAGTATCTAGCTAATAGATGTTTACCAATTAAAAGAATTCTCATACTTAGTAATGAAATGTTCACCATAGAGTTACACATAGAGTTAGCAACTTTTAAGATGTGTGACCTCTGTCAGGGACATCTGGTGGAGATATCTGACAGACTTTTAAAAAATGACCAAATTTCCAGCCTATTTAAAAATCTACCTGAATTTTTAATTCTGAATGCTGGGGTCAAAGTTTTAAACAAAGTTATAACATGGATTCTTAATGATTGTTGTCTGTGCTCTCAAGCTTCTATGAGGGAAACTCAATAACTCTCTTCATAACGGAAGAGAGTCCACACTGAACAGCTGCATCTCAAGTTGGTTCTTTTGACAGGTATATCCTAATGTCTGTCAGTCATTGAAAAAATCAGAAACCTATTCCTTTAACATCTGGTATTTGTTATCCATTGCTGCATAACAATTTCCTACAAACTTGGCTAGTTTAAAATAATACACATTTGCCATCTCACAGTTTCTGTGGGTCAGGAATCCAGAGATGGCTGAGTTAGGCCATCTGCCTCACAAACACTCATAGGGCTGCCGTATAGGAACAATCAAGGGGACAGGCAAGTCTGGATCTCATCGAAAGCCTTCAGTGGGGGAGGTCTTGCTTCGAAGCTCACTAGTTTGATGGCAGGATTCCATTTCTGCAGGGCTATAGGACTGAGGACAGGAGTTCCTAGCTTACAGTTGTTGGTTGAAGGCCACCCACAGTTCTTTGTCATGTGGGCATTTCCAAAATGGCTACTTGCTTCATCGAAGCATGTAAGCAAAGAAGGCAAGATAGAAGTTATGATCTGATTAAACATATTCATGGGAATTATATCCCATCTGTGTACAAAGTCCACTGGTTAAAAGTGAATCACAGGTTCTGCCTATACTCAAGGGGAGGGGATTTCACACAGGTAGAAATATCAAGAGGCCGGGATGATTGTGGGTCACCTTAGAGCCTGCACAACAAACCTCTGGTGTTTGGAGATGTGAAACCCAAAAGTCATGCCTATTTCTTCATTTCCATCCCTTCTTAGAGAAAAGAAGTCTTTGTTCATTTGGGGAAAGATTGTCTGAAATGAAAGGTTTGAATTATAAAATATTACAAAGATGGAATTATGCTGCTCATAGTAGAGAATATTTTAAAATTATTCTGAATAATATATTATCAAGGAGAGTCCTATTCGACTTTCTTCAGTAATTGCATGATATCCATTTATAATTGTCATTTTGTTTTCATTCCAATGATTCAGGAAGTATTTCTTACTTTCCAGTGCATGATTAATGCGGTAGAGAATACAAATTAAGATTATGACAAGATTTGTTCTTTTAAGAGACGTATATTTAGAAATGAGGGGTGGTAAGACAGGAACAAAACATGCAGTTGTAACAGAGAAAAAATTAAATTATATAATCACGTATTAAGTGCATTTAGTAGCACCCTCAACTCTGGTACAGGAAAGAGAGAGATCAATGTTGGGTGAAATTACTAAAAGCCTTCTCAGGGGAAGTAGAATTTGAAAGATGCATGAGGTTTGGATGAGAAGTGAGAAAGAAAGGAGAATATGGAAAGAAAATCAAGGAAGGCAGCTGAAATTCATAGAGAAGACTGAAGAAACTATCTTCCGTGATGTGAATGGAGATCAAGGAAAAGTCTAAAGTGGGCAGGACATATCATTTGAAGGTTTTGCATGTTGGGCTGAAGATCTCTCTAGATTCTTCAATAGAGGATAAAGGTGGTGTTCGTCTGGATCTCCATGGTGGATATACGCATGATGGATAATGAAAAGAGGGCCTGAAGAAAATGATTTGGAGGGACAAAGGTCTGGACTGGGCTGGGCTAGGCAGGTAGCAGTGGAAACAATACCCTGCAACAGTACTTAGGATGAGGAATCAACAGTTGGGAGATACTGTGTGGATGAACTTCACTTGATCTTAGTCGAAAGGCTGAGAAGTGAATGCTAGATGTACTGATAGCTGCAGAGTGCGGGCTCATCCCTGCCCTTGGTGGCCTCTTATCTCCATTTGAAATGGATAGTGACAGGGCAGCTAAGGCCTGGTTGGCTTGTTGGTCAGTTGGCTCTCTTAACCAGATGGTGCCTCTTGGCTTTAAACATTTGATTCCTGGAATATTAAGCATAATAAGCACATTAATAAAAACTTCAAATGTCCGATAACCTATAAGAACTGTGACATTTTAGGTTTTATTAAAGGGGATCAGGAGGGACCTCTATGTATCCCTCAAGTTAACTCTCAAGTCAACCATATATGTGTGTGTGTGTGTGTGTGTGTGTGTGTGTGTGTGTGTGTGTGTGTAGATATACAATAATGAAACAATGCTTAATAAGGTACTCCACAAAACAATAGTTCTGTAATATTTAACATGTTTTCTGAAAACAAGACAAAAGCATAAGTATATTGTAGAAGTGGCCCTGTCACTTTGGCTAACCCTGGGTTAGAATTTAAAAAGCACAGAAGCTCCGGTGTTAATGATCTACCAAGAGGAATTGTGGGAGGAGCTGTAAACAAAAGTGTTTCCCAACCTTCTTCTGTTGTGGAACCCCACGTCTGTGTTTGCATGTGCGTGGGCCACATTGTCAGGCTGAAGTGTTAATACGTTTTCAAGGAAGTCAACGGCTTTTTAGGAATTCACTGTTAGGTTTCTTCTTGCCATATCTTCCTTTGATATTTTATACAAATGTGTTATAAAGCTATTTCCTTCATAGCAGTACCCATCCAGAAACAGGGTAAGAGAAAAATGATGTTGCTTCTAAGGATCTTGAGAAAGAGACCTGGGAAAGGAAATTACTCAAACGCAGGATGCTGCTTGCTTGAGACATTAGGAATTCTTTGCTTTCCCACCACTTTTATTCTGTGGGTAGATGGATTTCAATACTGCTTTGCTCATATCCAGTTTTGGGAACGTGAATAAATTACCTCTCAGCTCCTGCCACCTTTTTTCTGGTTTTCCTTTCCCCTCCCCATTAATTTACCTTCTTTTCCTCTATGAATATTTTAGAAACTTTTCAGAAATACTTTTGAAACTTCAGAGAGAGGTCCCATAAAGAAAGCAAATAACCCTGTAAATACATATTTTGGAATGTATTTAAAGTTAAAAGAGTCTTTAATTAAGTTATTTAGAGTTTCATGAAGTTTGGATTCCAGATTGTTGGATCTAGAATACTAAGAGAAACAGTCATAAGAGGAGGCAGTTAGTAAATAGACTGGTATTGTCCTGAGGCATTCCACTACCATCTACTTGATTAAACATCATCTTATCTGATTTTTTTTCATTCAAAAATATGCTATTTTGTTTTGCAAGGTTATCGTAGAAATGGCCATTTGTCTATGTCCTGTCATTTTGTGCTTCATTTGCAAGATTTGCAAGGTTTCGAACATGGTTTATGTCATTTAATTTTTTTGTATATGGAGAAGGGAAGAGACTGAATGTTCTATTCCTACTGGTAGGATAGCAAAATGTTTCTAGTTTATGGTTCTGATTTCTGTGTCCTAAACAAAACCTTGATGCTATCTAATGAGATCTACAAAATCCTCCTTGGAAGACCACATAATTGGGATTATTATAATTATTGGAATTAATTTATTTTTTTTCCACTTGGATATTCCAAAAATCTTTGAAAAACAGAGCCCATAAGTGGCATTCCCATAATAGATTTGCTTGGGACATGACCCTTGGAGGTTATTTACAAATGCACTGTAGTTAAAACCGTGGCAGGGATGAAGTTGCCCATGGAGGCAGTGAACTTGTGTATTGACTATCAATTCTGAGGATGCAAATTTTCCATGAGATCCTAGATGTTTTTAACCTCATCAGATTTGTTAATACCCATTAGAGAACAGTTCTGACACCTAGATAGTACAGCTGAAGAAATGATAGATTTTCCTTCTTCTTCTTCTTCTTCATTATTATATTATTATTATTATTTATTGAGCACCTTTTGTGTTCTAGGTGGGGAGAATGCAGCTGGTAACAAAGGTTCCAGAAATAACACTTGGTTATTGGTTTAGGTCTGAGTATATGACAGAAATGCTGTTCCCTGAAAATCACAAATTCTTACCTTTAACATGCTGACTCTCAAAGCATGTGGCTCTTCCTAAGACCTAGGGCTGATTCTTTAGGGCTATGTCTTGCCATGGTAGGAGTCCCTTAGTTATCAACCACTGAAAGGACTCCTATACTTCATCCATTTCATCTCTATCTGAGCGGCCCTTTCCTCTCCCAATTCCTCTGAATTGTTACTGAGTTCATTAGTAGAATTAGTTGCCCATTAGGATTCACTATTTTGTTTTCTTGGGCATCCCATTCCTAGTCTTTTGGTATCAGTTAAAATTCACTTTAACTTTTGCAATTCCAATTCACTGCATTCAAATTCTGTCATTGTATGACTCTACAAACTTCCCTGACCTACCACCCACCCCAGAGGAGCCAGCTACTCTCCCTACTGCTCTCTGCCTCTATTCTACTCCTATCACAGGAACGGTATTTCATTATTTAGATGTTGAACCCACAGAGCACCTGAGCTAGATATTAATCATCTCTGTGTTACTATCACCTAGCACAGCGTCTGCATCATAAATATTAGTTGAATTGAGCTGAACGGGCACAAAAAAATAACACTGCCAGGAATCACAGACAGGAATGTATTTCTGGTCAGCCTTTACCTTGTCTCCAAGCTACATATACACAGCTGGGAGGGAACCACGTAATGTGAAAATTCATTTGGGAAACTGGGGTGAGTTGGAACCGTAACCATTAGAAGAGGAGAGACCTTTTTCATGCTTCTCGTGGTAAATATTTACCAGAAAATCTAACCAGCAATGGTTTGTAAGAACTCACACAAAACTAGGATGTTTTAAATTTATTTACTGATGTGTAAATATTTATTTTTTTTAAGTTTATGAAGACAGAACTTGAATGTGAATGTGGATGCTAAGGAAATTTGCCCTTTTGGCAACCTGCTATAAATGTTAACAATATTTGAAATATTTTGTGGCTAATTAGCCAATTTGATGTTTGGCTGATGCCTTGGGGGATTTACAATGACCTATTAACAGTATAACACTAGGCCAATTAGGTAAAGCTTTAGCTTCCTGGAAATGCCTAAGCATGGAAGGAAACAACCACATCCTACCTAGGTACGTAGACGTTAACCAATCCTCTGCCCACTCCCACCTGGGAGATCTGTATACATGTCCCCCAAACCGTGGTCCTGTGGGCCAGTGAACACTCATAGCCCTTCCCAAGTTGCTAGTGGCAGCTGTGGTAAGAGAGTGGGGTGGGGGATGAAGGAGGTGGACTGCATCTCTCTCCCCATCTTCTCCACAACCACCATGCTGCCATGTCAGTCTGCAGGAAGCCCAGTTTCTTCCCTGAGTACTTAAAAATCCGCCTGCACCTGAGTTTAGAAACTTTCTTAAAGAGTCAGGGAATGAGGCAGGAAGGAATGCAGGGTTTGGCCACAGCAGGTGTGTCTTAGTTTATTCAGCCTGCTGTAGTGAGAGACCATAAACTGGGCGACTTATAAATGACAGGAATTTATTTCTCACAGTTCTGAGGCTGAGAAGTCCAAGGCTCTGGCAGATTCAGTGTCTGGTGAGGACCTTCCTCATGGTTCACAGATGGTGCCTTCCATGAGTCCTCATGGGGTGGCTCTCCCAGGTTTCTGTTATAAGGGCTTTGATCCCATTTAGGAGGGCTCCTCCCTTCTGACCCAATCATGGCCCCAAAGTCCCACATCCTAACATCATTATTGAGAGGATTAGGGCTTCAATAGATCAGTTTGGGGTGGGGAACTTTCAGATCATAACTGGATTGACATTCAGATCATAGCAGAACATACAAACACACACAGAGGGAATTGTCTTATGTGAATGTGGGGGTTACTAAGCAAGACTGAAATCTGTAGGACTGTAAAGGAAGCTGGAGATCATAATCAGGAACCATAACTGTTGTCCATGGCCAGAAAGTATTCTTTGGTGGAGAAACCTCAGTCCTGCTTTTAAAGTCTTCTGATGATTGTAATATCCATAAATAAATTATTTTTAAAGACTTTAATTAAAGTCAACTGATTGGGAACCTTGACTATATCTACAACATAGCATCATAAAAACCCCTAGATTAGCATTTGAATAATGGGGGACAATAGCCCTGCTAAATCGACATATCAAAAGAAACCATGGCAGATGAGTAAATTGAAAATAAAAATGTTTATTTTAAAGAAGCGTGCTTAGAATGGTTTTTAACAAAATGTTTAATATTTAACTAATGGCAAAACCTGAAATATATACATACCTAAGAACTTTTCTTCCCTAGTAAACTCTTCATCAAAGTATTTTCCAAATATATAAAGGTATTGACACCAGGTGTGCTAAGCCAATTTTCCACCACTGTGACATAATAACTATGTAAACAACTGATATGGAGGAAAGATTTATTTTGACTCACAGTTTCAGAAGTTTCAGTCCATGGTCACTTGGCTCTTCAGCTTTGGGGGAGCACATGGTAGAGGAGGCCTGTCCACCGCATGGCAGCTAGGGAGGGAAGAGAGAGAAAAGAAGGGTCTGGATGCCCACATCCCACTCAGGGCACACCTGCAATGCCCTCACTTCCTCCCACCAAGTCGCACCTTTCAAAGGTTCCACCACATCCCAGTCTCGCCACAGGCTGGGGACCAAGCCTTTAGCACATGGGACTTGGGGGACATTCAAGATTCAAACTACATCAGCAAGTGTGTGAATTAAAAAGTTACTCTGATTTCTACTTGGCTTGCTTTATTTATTTAGAAAGTCTTTAAGTCATTTGTGATTATAGCCCGAGAATGAAAAAAATGGGGTGACTTAATAAGAAAACATGTAGCAATCACTATGCTAGATTCTGTAGCTAAAATGCCAGATGAAAGAAAGACTGACTTTGCTTCTCAGAATTTTATAGTCTACTCATGGGAAAAATATATGAATCAAATATTGACATAATTTCCACACACTGATGGTTGCATTGAGTCTATAGTAAATGATTCTTCCCCTTTTCTGGGGTGTTAGAAAGCTGACCTGAGAAGGGATGTTTGAGCTGAATCTGAAGAATGAGCAGAAGTTTCTTGGGTAAAGAAGAAAAGAAATTTCCAGGTAGTAGTGAAAACCTCCATGAAGACCCTGACCAAGGCCAAGGAATCTGGAGCACAAAAGGTGAAGGAGAACATAGCAAAAGAAGATGGAGTTAGCACCCCAGTCAATAGGCAACTTCCAGTAGGACTTTATAAGGTAGGAGTTCTAGTTTAGCAACTAGGCAGAAACAGCAGAAACTCAACACAAGTATCCATGAATCATTGTGATTTATCCATGGCAGACATTCCTAATCAATCATGGACCCAGATTTGAGAGTCTCTGAACATTTCAGATCAGCAATACTGATCCATCTGATCTGGCACTTTAGACAAATCCTATTTTATTAAATCGTTTGCTTTTCTCTATAAAATACAAGATGGTTTGGGCGGGGGATGGTTCCCGGATAAAATTCTTCATGACCAATTTAATTTGAATTTTAAATAAATAATTTTTAGTGCAAGTATTTCTCATGTAATATTTGGGAAATACTTAAACTAAGAAATTATTTGTTGTCTTGGTGAAATTTATTTTTAACTGGTTATGTGCAAACTTGAAAATCCTAATTTGGGAGGATTTATTGAAATAACAAAGGTTAAAAAAATCCACAACATAGCCCATAATAAATGTTTATTCATTCAGTTGATTCATTTATTCTAAAGGTATAATTTTAGGAACAGAAGTAAAATATATTGGCTTCCGACTTTTCCTCATGTATTCATTATGAAAATATTCAGAAAAGATTTGATGCTATATTTCAACTGCTATGCAATATTGCTGTGTAGACTAATGTTCTCCATTATTTTTTTACTGTACCCAATTAGTACAAAACCCCCACAATGCATTTGTTCCATCTATTTCTATTTTCTAATGAAAAGAAAGTGGTGATAATGGCATCTCAGTATACAGAAATAATGCCATATGATGAACCAAATATCTTACAACTCAATAACAAAATAAAGTAAAAGCAATTTTAAATTTGAAAAATACTGGTAGCTATTCAAATCACTCTTCCTGAATTTTGTGGGGTTTCCAGTAATCTGCAAGTGTTCTTATGCAATAGGAATTTTCATCCCTGCTAAGCACTCTGTGACAGACTTCTTAGAATATTGAGTTATATACCCCAATAAATTCTAGGAACTGCCTAGCTGTAGTTTAGGAATGCCAAATTTGAGTAGCCATTATCAACTTCATTAGGATTTTACTAGACAATAAACTTTGGTTGTTTATAGCAACTACAGTCTATGGAATTCTGGGCAATTCACACAAAAGGACCAAAACAGGGTTGCAAGTATACATGTCTGAGGGACATTAGGTAGCCCCATGTGACCCACACTTGGACAATTACTGATCTGGACAAAAGTACTATCTTTCTCTGGCATTTGAATGCTGAAATAGGTGGTGGATGTTACCATGTCTTGATCTATAAATTTAGGTGAACGTTGTAAAGTAGAAACAATAACAACTTCTAATTTTTATCACCAAGTATTTGGAAAAATGGGAATTTAGAAAACATACCAAAGCATTTGCACCTCTTAGGTTCAGATTCTGTTATAAAGGCACATTATCTGTTGTACCTTGAATCAACTCTTCTAGCTCAGTATCTCTAAGATGACAGGGATGAGCATTACTTTTCTTCCGAAAGCATTTACATTGCAAGTGTTGCTGCCATCTTTCCTCGTGAGATTCGTCCTCTGTTGACCACACTCGTATTATATTCAAGAAGGATGTTCTTCTAGCTCCTCTGTGTGCTCATCCAGATTCTTTTCAGTAAGGGTCCTGTAATTAAGGTTGGGAGGTGTGGCTGTTGACTGAGTTCCTGCAGATTGCTCATTAACATGCCATCTGAACAATTTAATAACCTTTTTAATTAATCTAAAATTGGCATGTCTCTCTTCAGGCTACAGGGCAGCTATCGCAAGAGTTGGTCTCTTGGTAGTTCTCAATTTAGCTTATTATTTGAAACCTAAATCTGCCCAGGCTAATGAGCATGACCAATTCCTCTTACTAAGACCACAGAGGAGTCTCCATCTGTACTTCACTAAAGGATGAGAGGAACAGATGTCTTCGGGTGGTATTCTGGTTCTTAAAAAAGTTACCATCAGTCTAGAGATGAAAGAAAATAATTTATAGAGTGATTGAAAGTTACTTTTTGCTCTATTTTTTTAGCATTTTTTTTTTTTTGATTTTTAGGTTTGTTACTTTAGAACCCTTGTTCTCAACTAATTCTTTGTACTTTGGTGCTAGATAGAATTCGAAATCATTTACTAGTTTTTGATAATTTGATATTATGAACCCTTAGCAATCCTGGAGAAAAAGGCTATGTTAGTGGATTTAAAAAATATTTTTGGCAAGGTCAGGCTTATATATGTTTATTGATTTTTTTAACTCATAAAGCTAGGACTAGAAGATTTTGGAGCGGGGGGTACTGGGTATTGAACTCAGGGGCACTCGACCCCTGAGTCACATCCCCAGCCCTACTTTTGTGTTTTATTCAGAGACAAAGGTCTCACTGAGTTGCTTAGTGCTTCACTTTTGCTGAGGCTGGCTTTGAACTCTCGATCCTCCTGCCTCAGCCTGCCCAGCTGCTGGGATTACAGGCATGTGCCACCATGCCCAGGCTAGAGGACATTTTAAACTTGAGAAAAATGTATGTGTGTGTGTGTGTATGTGTGTGTGTGTGTGTGTGTGTATTTAACCTGGTCAACACGCTCCAATATTTGAGCTACATTCCCTCAGTCAGAGAGAAGATTTTCTCAAAAATGTCCCCTCATGGTTTCTGGGGATCCCCAAGAAATGCCTCTCCTGGGCCTACTCTCCTGCTTTCCGGTTACATCCATCATCTACTCTACTTTCTTCCCCACTCTCAGGCTTACTTGTTTCTTTCTGGGACAGATGCTCTCAGCTGCCTTTGCTGAAAACCCCAACCATTCTTGCTTAAAACAAACATTAATTGAACATTCAAACGTACCGGGTACTGAGCTAGGACTTTGTGAAACTTCCGGCGTGTGTGCCTGTGCTGCTATCTCCAGACACTCGCCAAAAGCTTCTTGGGGTAGGATGGTGGAGGAACAGTCCACGCTGGGGAGAATGTCCTCTCCCCAGTCTGAAGGCCCCCTGCTGATGACAGTACTTTAAAGCAGCTTGGCACCTGCCCTCCCACTCACAAAAATTTCTTTCAAATAGCTTTCAACTCTAGCAAAACAAGGAAGATTTGAAATATAGGTTTTCCTGGTTTGTTGCATCAAAGCCTCTAAGATGTTAGGATGAGATTTGTCACCTTTTAAGCTCCAGGCACCATCCTGGGCAGTCATCCACGTGAAAAGAAAACTTACCCCAAAAGCTCTGCCTGGAAGCCGCATGTCCCTGCAGTAGGGCAGTGGGAGGTCCACTTGTCTGACCCACATCAATCAAGATGAAATGTTTTACATCTGGAAGTGCCAAGTTCTATCAGTTTTCCCTGTCCCAGTCCAGGCTCTGCTACCTCCCATTTGACTGCATCAAAAACCAAGAAGGTAGCAGATGATCTTCTACCATCTCCCAGAGACCTCCAGGAGGAGGCCAGGTGACATCCCAATGCAAGTCCCAGCCTCTGACTGTTGGTCCTGTGTCAAAACATGGACGTCCCAGCCACTATAAAGCCCTGGGTTCCTTGTCCCAGGGACAAAGGTGGATACACTTTACAGAAGGAGGTATGAAGACAGAGCCCTCTGTTAGTGGACCACCAGGCGGTGGGCTCACCACTGTTTATAAACGGGAGGGATCCTGATTCCACCACAACCCCACTGAAGCTTGGGTTATGCATTTTATGTTCTGTAGGATTATTTTGTTGGTACTTGAGAACCCTGAAGAAGAAACTGCCATTTAAAAAACTTATCAAATGTACTCACAGGCCGGCAGACTGCTTGTATTTTATATCAGCTCCAAGTTAAGAAGCACTTTCCTTTCAGACACGCTCTGAACGCTTCTGCCACTTGCATGCACGCCTCATTAATATGGATGAAGGGCTTAGTCCCACCATAGGGCTTCTTGTAAAAAGTTGCTGTGAAGAGGTTCTCCCCTTTAGTGAATTCTTCTAGTCTGTCTGTGATTGGAGAGTTGAGCCATATAACTGACAGCAGAAAGTGCTAGAGGGTATGTTACATAAAAAAGATAAATAGAAGCGGTCCTTTTGCATATCTTTTTAATTGGAAGAAAATGTAGGCTTTTGAGTGACAATATTTGCTACCTTTCCCTAAATATAGCACCTTACAAAATCCAGAGGACTAACTGGCATCTGGAAATGCATACAGATGTTGACTCTGTGGTGCAGAACGTGTGTCCTGGGATGAGCTGTTTCACCTCTCGGATGGCCGACAGACCCCTCCCAAACACGAGAGTACCGGTGGTTGACTGTGATGACGTGTGTGTTTTTTTCCCCCGAGAAAAACAGTTGTCTTTCTCTTCCCCTCTTTCAAGGTTAGAAAGAGGGAGAGCAAGCCCGCGGTGGAGGGCTTGCCATTGACCTCCATGACCCCTGCATGCAGACCTCTGTGCAGAAGCGTTTCCTGAATTGTCCGTGGAGGGCAGAGCCGTGCCTCCTCCGCGTCGGCACCCTCCTCGCCCCCTCTTCTTAGCACCTTACTTCTTACAGTCTGGTTGACCCTGTGTGGGAGGGTCAGGGAGGGGGCGTTTAGCACTGGCTAAATGTCAAGTTGGCATCTGTGCCCCTGTTTGTGTCTGCAGAAGCTCTGCTCTGGCAGGTTCCACTCTGCAGAGTATTCTGTCATTTTTAAGAGGAGAACAGCAAAGATGCAAATTGCCCAGAATGCTCCAGGAGACAAAGAGACAGTTCAGGCAGACAAGTGTGCAGGGGGGAGGAGGGCAGGGCGGAGGGTGCCTGGGGTGGGGGGTTGTGAGGCTGCTGACTTTAGGACACTTGCTCCTGGAGGAGAGGGTGAAGGCAGGGCACATTCTTTAGGTCCTTTCTTCCCCATTTTTAGCAGATTTTGGGGGTTTCTTAGGGACAAGGGAATACTGAGACTCGATGGCCCCAGAGCCTGGTAGGCCTTTCAGAGTGCCAAACTCCAGACACCTAGGGGCTCTTCCCTGGACAGGACCCCTTGAGAACTCTGGGATAGGCTCCTTTGAAATGCAGAGATGAATAACATCTTTGCTGAAGGTGACAGGAATATGACATAGGACACTGCACAGGCAGCTAAAAGCTATCATTTCTTGGTGGCCGAGACAGCCCCTCCCCACGTTCCTCCTCTGTCCCTCCCAGGCTCCACCTCTTCCTGAACCTGGACTGTGCTTCCCAAGAGGAATTCCTCCTCCCCGGCAGGAGGCTCAGGAGAGCTGGCACTGTTCTGCCGTGACCTTTGCTGCTCCTTCCCCAGACCTCAAAGGCTCTCTGCCATGAGGGTTTTGATGCTGGAAGAGGCAGATCATTATGGTGCCCCAAGATCTGGGTTCTAGTCCCAGCCCTCATTGACACTGTGACTCTGGGAAAGTCACTCTCTTCCTAGGGGCCTGGGTTACCTGCTGTAAAATGATGGGGCTGTATAAGGGGGTCTTAGGAGGCAAACCCAGCGGCTCTAATTGCCTCCTTAGAACTCCGGGGAATGCCTTTCTAGCAATTGTCCTGCTGGTTGCTGTGTCCCCACTTCCCACTGGGCTCTGCCTCCAAGGAAACAACAGCAGCTGCTCTCTCCTCTGGGGTTTCCTCTGAATCTGTGGGCCCCCTCCACAGCATATGTGCACAGGCGTTCTCTGTCTGTCTCTCTCTCTGAGGCCTGGAAGGCCGTGGTGCTTCTCATGAGCCTCTTTTCTGCTTTTGCTGGCATAGATGACCTCTATCCCAGGTGAGATTAAAGTTTCATGCGTGATTCCCCACCCCTCACCTGGATTTAGTGAGGGCACTTTATAAAAACTGTGTACGTTGTCGCTATGATTAAAGCACTCAGAATCCAAGAGAAAACTGAAATAGCTCAGGTGCAAATACAGTGCCTGGGTGGAGAAGGCTAATCTCATGGAACTGTCCTGGGAGACATACAGATTCAGGAATTCCACAGCTGCCCTTTAGAGATGGCCTCTTGGCTGTAAACCAGGAGAGTTTGTTTCATGTCTTTTAAGAACCAGGCACAAATGGAGTTGATAACATGGTTTAAAAATTAGTCAAAGGAGCTGCTTCTGTGAGTCTCCTACAGAACTCTTAATAAGTTTAGTAGCATGCAGTGTTTCTGGTCAAGAGACCAGAGATGTGGGTAAACTTGGGAGAAGTGGGTATCCAGTTAGACACCAAGAAACCTATGAATGAATGAATCCAGAGCATCAGAGGTCTAAGCACAGAGACAAGGGAAGGGTCAAGAGAAGTTTAGAAAGTCTTGGCAAATTAGGACTAGAGACTGTGGCCCCTGAAGATAGGAGATGCTGCAATGAGCAATTGTTCTCTATCCTTAACTTTCCTGTATTGGGGGAAGGGGAGTGGATGTGGATGACAAGTTTGTGTTCAAAGCTAGAGCTTTGTGGGTAATAGTTATTTCTGATTTATGCAAGGGTCTCTATTTGGCCATGTCAAGTGAACTTAGAGACTGTGGGTTAAAGGAAATGGGTTTGAATCCCAGGTCTGCCCACTTAGTCATTGTTACCCTGTACCTCAATGTCCTCATCTGTAAATTGGAAATAATGACAGTAATTGCCTCACAGAGTGGTTAGGAGTGTTACAAGTGCCCAAAGTATGCCTCCTATATGGGGGGATCAATAAATGCCAAATACTCTTATTTTGTTATTGTTTTGTGATCTCTAATAAGAGCCAGAGGACAGAAAGACCCTTGAGCTAGTTTGGATGCATCAGGGTTGCCTGGAGGACTGCTGGGATCCATCCCCAGAGTTTCTGATTTCCTAGTTGTGGGATATGGTCCATAGAACCACTGCTCCAGACTATACTCAAGACGTGTGCAAACGAGACTCTTATTTAACACACACCTCACTTGTGCCAGACTTTGCACATATCCTCAACACAGGCATTAGAAACGTGGACTCATTACTCCTTTTGAGACCCTATGGGGTAGGTTCTAGTATGCCCACTTTAGAGATGAGAAGACTGAGGCACAGAGTGATTAAGTCACTTGCCTAGACATCTGCAAGTAGAGGTGACCATGTTATAAAATTGAGTTGAAGTGCCACTAAAGAGGCACAACCTGCGAGAGGAGGCACAGAGACTTTAGGCTTCTCCGGAAGTGTATGCAGCCTCCCACGTGGGAATGTGTGCAGTAGACTGCACGTTGGCTTGGTGCTAGTCAGAGCCTCGTGTTAAGGAGCTGTCGATGCAGTGAAAGGAGCAGAGGCTCTGGAGGCAGAGGAGGGTTAGAACCAGTACTGCTCTGTGCCAGCTGTGCAGCTGTCAGCAAGAGAGCCGTCTTCTTTGCCCTTTCCCTTACCTAAAAGAAGATAAAGAGCATGGGGGTAATCAAACCTAACTAGCAGGGCTCTTTCAAGAACCAACCAAGGGAGCTCATATGAAGTCCTTGGAAGATAGCAGATGCTCATGGAAGGTTAGTTGCTCTCCTGTCTTATAACTCCCTGGACCCTCATCTTGTGCCATCGGTAATGACTTTTGCTTGATGTTGACAAACACTAATTTCACCCAGATTACCTGCTCCTCTACCTGACTTTAGTTTCTCTTTATCAAGTTAAAGTATCTTAAAGGGATGTAAGAATTAGAAAATACTCTAGGCCATTTATTCTTGACTGTACATCCAAGTCGTCTGAGGATTTAAATATATATACCTATATACGTGTGTGTGTATAATATACATATACATATACAATTATACATACATAATTTTTTTCCTGGCATCCTGTGGTAGATTGGATTATTTAGCTGAGGCTGTTTGGGCCAATTGGATGTTAACCAACAGGTGTATATGTTACTCACCTTTGCATTGCTGTCACCAAACTACCTGACAAGACAACAGAGAGGAAGATTAATTTGGCTCATGGTTTCAGAGGATTCCATCTGTGGTTGACTGGCAGAAACATCATGGCAGAAGGGCATAGAAGAAGAAAGCTGATCAGCTCATGGCAGCAGGGAAGGGAGAGAGAGGCCCGAATTCTCACGATCCAATCATTTCCTACAAGTTCCACCTCTGAACCTTGCTGTGTTGGGGTCCATGCATGAGATTGTGGAGGACATTTCAGATCCAAACCATAACAGAGTAGGAGAGTCATGAAAAGAGCCTGTGAGGTCAAGCTGGTTCTTATGGACCTCTGCTGCTGCCATCAGGTGTTCCCCATCTAGAATTCTGGTCCCTGGGGAGGGATGGGATGCACATGGATTACAGCCCAGCTGCCCTAGCAGAGCCCCGTGTCCATCAAGCAACCCCAAGCTGATACCCAGATGTGATTAAGTAAGCCAAGGTCAACATTTCCCTTGAGACTACAGGTTTGTGACTTTATTGAGAACATTGTGGTTCTTTGTTCAGGGTCTGATTTTGACTCCATCTCTAGATATTCTGAGTAATAGGCTTGGGGCTGAGGAATCTGCATTTCTAAAACTTCCCCTGGTGATTCTGGCATTCAGGTAGATTTGGAGACCACTGATCTCATCTAATCTCCTCTTAGAGGGAAAAACTAAGACTCAGAGAATAAAGTGACTAGCCCAAAGTCTCAGTACTAGGGAGGGTTAGTATTAGAATCCTCGATACTTTAATACTCTTTACTATAGCCCACTGTCCCCATAAAAATTAACATGGAAGGAGAAATTCTTCCCGTCCCCATATCTTAAGATGCTCTGGGAAGGAGTGTTTCAACCTCATACTGATATCAACCCTTTGAAACCCACTGATGAAAGGAAATATGCAGCAGAAAGTGTGTATTGACTTTGGTTGTAATTGCATTTACTGTGCCAAATGACTCAGCTCGAGGTAAGAACGTGGTCAGTAGACCATGCGCTTTAGAAGGAATTTAAAGTACAGTATTCTTTTTCAACTTGGGAAAGTTTATGCGATTTCTAGGCAATTATTTCCTGTAAGAATAAAAGTATGAGTTACTCTTTCATCCTCTTCCTCTTGCTGCAGCTCCTCCTCATTAGTGGTCTCCTTCCTCTTGAGCTGCAGTAATACCCTCAAAGTACTGAATCTATTACGGCTGAGGTTCGCCTTGCAGACCTGACAGACATACAGATTGGCAAGCTGAAATGTCTATCTCGATTCAGACTCAGATTCTCAGATTCGGGGTAATATTCACTGAGCACCTGCTATGTGCCCAGTGCTATGCAAATTGCTTTCACATGCTCTATTTTATTAAAAGCACAGGAATTGACAAGGAGTAGGTGGATATATGCAGACTGTGTAGAAAGAGAGAAAAGACACACTCATGGCTTGAGGCCACTACTGCAAACATTATGACATCTCTTTATATACCCACATGCTCCTGTTCAATCTCCCCCAGCTGGGGAGCAGGAAGACTCTTCATTGTCCCGCTTCGTTGTCCCTCTAGCCTAAACATCACCTTTACCCTACTCTGTTGATTATTTCAGAGATGATTTAAAGAAGTAAAGCCAGATAAGGAGCTAAATGCTTCTCACCTGAACCGGGCAGGAACGGGGCTCTTTCCTGGCCTAAGGCTCTTATTGCTTCCATGTGGGTCAGTACAGTGTCTCAGATCTCCTCACTATTTGTTTCTGTCCTGTGCAATTTCTCTTATCCAACTCAGCTTTAAGAATGCCTTAGTCTAAGCCTCGTGGGGGGTCATCCCTATGGATTTTTCTGCTGGAAACCTTCATCAAGCTTCCTTGTTACATTGCTGAACTCCTGCAAGACCCCTCCACTCTGCTCTGGACGATGCCTTCACTCACTCCTGGCTGTCCTGCTTTTTCTTCTTGACCTGGGCTGCAGCGTGGGACTATGTACGCATGCACGCCCTCTGATGCGCACACACACGTGCCGTGGTAATCTCTGCTCTCAGGCCTGTTCTCAGGCTTTCTCCACTTCTCCAGGGATGGGAGACTCTGACTATGTCCACCAGTGTGATACAATAGGGAGTGGTGGGGAGCAAGACCAACTGGAGCGAGCTCACCAGGTCTAACAGACACTTGTGACTGAATGCCACCGTGCCGTGGTGTAGCTTAATGTTAACATATCCTCTGCCTTTTTAGAAGCCAGATGTTCACATTTTGTGTGAAATCTCTAGATTTTTAATGGCGTGAAAGTCAATTGAGACAAAAACAAAACAAAACAGCTTTGTTCACCAAATAAGAAATTCTGCTTTGTACTTTTTATCTGTTCAAATCCCATAAATGAATGGAAAGAAAAATCATAGCATCTTACAACTGGAAGTGAACTTGAAGTCATATGGTCAAATTTTCTGCCCCAAACAATAATTCTTTCAGCAGTATCTCTCACAGGTTAATAGGTGTATTGGTTTGCTGTTGCATTATAACAAACTTCCCCAAAATTCTGTGGCTTAAAACAACAGTCATTTATTCCCATACATGAGTTTGCAGGTTGGCGAGGTGGATTGCTTCAGGCTTAACAGCTTCCTCTTGGGATCTGTGGGCTAATCGGAATATTCTTCTAATAGATGTCAGAAATACGAGAGCACACAGCCAACCATGTACATGCCTTTCAAGAACAGTTGGAAGTCACCTTACATCTTACAGATAACTGATTGGCCAAAGAAAGTCACATGATTAGGCCCCAATTCAAGAGGCAAGCTCTACCCAGCACCAGGTCATTGCAAAAAGGCAGATGGGGTGTGGGTGGAAGAACTGGTCCCAATCATTAATTCGGCCATGCTTGGTACCTGTTCTTAATGAAAAGCGTGTTTTCCCAATTAGGTTGTAAGTGAGCACTCCAACACTAGCTTTTATTAGTATTTTATCTGTATCCATGCTTCTTGTAGAACATAGCAGCATCTCAGAGTGTCAAGGACACTTTCTAGTTCAATAATCTGTCTCCCTGTTTGTTAGAACTGACACCTACACATGATAGCTACCATTTATTCAGCACCTACTAATTTTCAGATACTCTACCTGGTGTTTTGTAGATTGCTTCTAAACCTTGAAACTAACCCTCCAGGTAGGTATTATTAATCCTATTTACACTCAAGGAAAGTGAAAATCAGAGAGGTTAAGTTACCCCAAATTATATGACTTGAAAATGGCAGAGCCTGAATCCAACCCATCCTTCTGGCTCCAGAGCCACTATACCATGTTGTCAGTTTCATATGTTGGTGTGAATTTTTAAGAGAAGCATAGCTCTGCACGAATTCTAGAAAATCAATCTACAGTTGACCAAGAGATGAGCACTCAGGTGTTATGTGTCTAGTTTGTGTGTAATGTGTTCTAGTCCCAGATCTTCATTGAATTCCCTGATTCCAGTACATATTTAATAAGAGTTAGTACTTCTGAATGAGTGCCTGTGTTTTAAAGATCACATTGCCTTTTGAGATATTTTTTCCTCTGCTCCAGTAGGGATACAGTCCTAGGGATACAGTCCTTTCTAACCGTGTGCCAATTTTGAATGTGTTGGCTCTTAGATTCAAATTCAAATTCCTCCCTTTGTGTTCTGCAAGAATGGGTGGGACACTAAGCATTGATCTTTTCTGCTGAGCATGATGCTAACTTTTGCCAGTGGCAGGCATGGGAGGAATACTGTTGGGGGAGGGGGTTTCTCTTGGACTCTGGTGTGGCATCTTTTCCTTCTCCTTTCTGAAGCCTAGTCCATCAGAAGTGAGTGAGGGGGCTGCAGGTGGGGGTCGGATAGCTGGTACAGTTTAATCTCAGTTGTGTGCCCAGAGTGAGCAGCTTCACTCGATGACCACTCTGTCATGGTCCTCCCAACACAACATCGCCCACCCGAGGTCTCATGCCTGCAACGGTGCCCTACCCACTTCGGCGTGCCCAGCCCCAGCATTAACTCCCCCTCTCCCTGGAGATTTGTTTCCTGCTTGTTCCACAACAATAGGCCAACTCTGGCCAGTGGAACCCAGGAAACTTTTCAGATTTCTGTTGTCTCCAGTGAATTCTGATCTCTAGCTGTGGGTATTGTCCCTCAGCCCAAAGGTAACCCCGAGAGTGCTCTTTACATCTTTGTATTTATTGCCCTATCATAGTTTAATATTTCTTGATATTAAGCTTCCTTTGTTTAAATTGCCTTGTGATTTTTGTCTTCTGATTAAACTCAGATTGATACATACCTTGAATCTAAACCCACTTCTTAGTTAGACAGTTTATTTTATTTTCTCCGGATTTACATATACCATATTTCCTTCCTTTCCTACAATGTGCTATTTGGTGCTTGAAAGATGCTTACTGAGGTGACTTGAGACCCCATGCAGCCTGGACAGATGTGTGCTTGCAAAAGTCCTTTAACTTGCAGACATTGTACGAACGAGACCGTTGCTTCTCAACATGCTATCTGTGGAAAACGACCATTTTTAAAAATTTAATTTCTAAATCTTTCATAAACCAGCACTTTTGTAAAGCATCATAAAAATGGAGTGCTAAAAAAGGAAATTTTAAAAAGACATAAACATAACAGCTCACTTTTTTTTTTTTTTAGTATTAGTTTCAACATATGATTTCTCTATCAAACTGCTGTAGAAGTTTCTAAGTGTTTACCCTCAATTGCTGTACCTCTGTTGCCATGGGCTGGAAACACTGTGTGTGGACTCTGCCTTGAGGAGTCTTTCTCTGGGTTATGTCACCAAAGCTTGGAATCACACTGTGTCCTATATGGTGACTCTCGAATTTAATCCAGTCATTGCACCCTGCTTTCTTTTGGGGGTTCACTTTACTCTTCCAGGACACAGTGACAGCCCTCTTATCCATCCCGATCCCATCCACATGCCTTCTCCATTCATCTGGTGCTTCTACTTGGCATCCCTTCCTTGTGTCCATCCTGGCTGACTGCAGTAATTTTGGTTTCTGCTTTATAACCAGAGTCCTCTTCCACTTATCAGGAGATAGTAGCTGTGGCAATAAAGTGCCCCCCTATTTCCCTGGGCTCTAGGCTCCTGAATTCATAAACAGATGCAGAACCATTCTCCCTTGCCCATCCTCCATGTTTGCAGTTAAGAGCCAGAGGTAGGGTCATTTGCATGTGTGACTTGTCTTGATAGCATGGGTTGCACCCACAGGTAGAGCCAAAATCCATGTGTCAAAGCTTGACTTCAGCTCATCAGCCAGGAACATACAAATGAACTGGCTGTGGCGTCCAGCACAAACACCATAATTGTAGCTTTGAATGTTGAAAGGGAAGTGGGCTCTAGTGCCCCATCTTCCTGTCCTTCCATTCCAGTGTGGGCACAGCACCCTCCTGCCTCTTAATTATTATCATTATACAAGTCTATCTAAAATTGTATTTGTAGATTTCTTTGTAATCCACGGTAATTCCACCGAGTTTATTTTCCCATCTTTTCTCTGGGTTTATGTCCTGCCTTCCCAGCTTAGTTTATCAGCCAAAGACTTATTCTGTATTCTGCACAGCTCAGTCCATTGTTGGTGCTCACTAGATTGTAATAGAAATGCCATGCCACCAAACTGTGAGTTGAAGCTGTATTACAATGATACTGCCCCAATTTTACAGATGCTGCTCAGTGCCAGGGAGCTTTAATAAAATGCTCAAGGTCACAGAGCAAATCCAATGTAGAATCGGGGGTGGGACCAGCTGTTGTGAATCCGGAGCCCACATCTCTTTTCATTGTATCAGGCTGCCTCTCAAAACCACGAGAGATACTCTTATCAGTGTTGTTTGGTGGGTGTTCAGTTCACTGCAGTCGATATTGTCAAATGAAATCTTCAAATGCCAGAAGTATGCTGTCAGACGCTCTTCACCTTTATGAACTCTAGCGTTATAAGCAGTAGTAGCACAGATGAAACCAGGAAATCTATAGCCACCGTTAATGCTGGTTGTTAAAAGGATGTCTGCTTGTAAGTAGTTCTAGGGTGACAATGATCATTGCTGGCATTCATTAAAACAGCAGCGACAAAAAAAAAAAAAAAAAAAACAAAAACCATAACCTACCAGAAACAAAACCTAAGCTACCGGAAAGATGGTTCCTATACAGAACCCTGAAATCATACCCTAAAGGACCCAGTAAGTCAATCCAAAATACTGGTGATGCTGAATATGGGTTTTTCCAAACCCTGCTCTGAAGCCTCCTCCTTTTTCTTCTGTTTTAGTCAGCTTTTTCACTGCTGTGACTAAATGATCTGACCAGCACAACTATAGAGGAGGAAAAGTTTATTTGAGGGCTTACAGTTTCAGAGGTCTTATTCTACAGACGGCTGGCTCCATTCCTCCGGGCTCAAGGTGAGGCAGAACATCATGGCAGAAGAGCATGGCAGAGAGAAGCAGCTCACATCTCCAGGAAGCAGCGAGAGACTCCACTTTCCAGATATAATATATATATTGGGGCGTGGCTATGGGATATGTATATATGTATATTCTATAGCTACATCCCAATTCCCACCTCCTCCAGCCATACCCTACCACTTCAATTAATCCCACCGGGAATTAACCCAGTCATTTCTCCTCTGAATCTTCCTGCATTGTTTCACATGTGAGCTTTTGGGGGACACCTCACATTCAAACCATAACAGCTTCTCTCCTTCCCAGGTTATTACCACTTCTTTCCATCCCTCCATGGCCTATTCACTGGTTTCCAATCAAGGCCAGCTGAAACAGAAGTATGGAGAGCTGGATTAAATCTGATTTAATGTAGATTGTCAGCATGAATTCTAGACATTTAATATTTATGGTGTGTCTACTCAGCAAATACTGTGATGGATATTTTCCTAACTTTATCTAATTCTTATATCAGTGTTGCAACCTAAATTTTATTCTCTTCATTTTTAGATGAGAAAACCAAATCTCAGAGTTGGTAACCCATGATCTCTATGGTGAGTGACTGGGTTTCAAACTTGTGTTTTTCTTGCTGTAAACATTGTCTTCCTTTAGCTTCCCTTTTTTACTTTCCCTTTAACAAACAATAAGTTACATTAATTAGTGAAAGCAGTTAATTTTTTTATCTTTAACACCAACAGTTGGTTTATGGTTATGTGAATTGACAAAAAAATGTACACAAACCCTGGACCAAAAGCAAAACAACTTAAAACATTAAAAGTCAGTATTTCAACTCTGATTTATGACTTACCAGCTTTGAACCATTAAGTCAAAGGAAAATGATGTGAAAGAATAACAATTTTTCTAGCATTTAGGTAATTTTTTCTTCTTCACTTTAACATTGACTTTTGGGGAATGAAAAGGAACATGGACTGGGGAGAATAAGATTTTCTCTGTGATATTTTCTCCCAACCCCCAGATTTATGATATAGGGAATCCCAGACTTATTTACTCTCTCTCCCTCTCTCTCTTTTTTTCCACTAAATTAGACTAGAGCAGATTGAGGGATTCACTTTGTCCATGAGGTTGGTGGATATTCATGATATCCATGGCTAATTTGAGGTACTGTAGAAATAAACATATATTTAATATGTTTGGTTCCTTTTTCTTTTTTTTTTTTTTTTGTTTTGATATTGGAGATTGAACCTAATGTTGCTAAAGCACTGAGCCATATCCCCAGTCCTTTTTTATATTTTATTTAGAGACAGATCTCGCTGAGTTGCTTAGCACCTTGTTTAGTGACTGAGGCTGGCTTTGAACTCTTGATCCTCCTGCCTCAGACTCCTGAGCTGCTGGGATTATAGGCATGTGCCACTCCACCTGGCTGTTTCCTTTCTTTATTTCTAGGAGAGCAGGCCATTCCAAAGGTTTATTCATAGAATTTGTTAACCTTTAATTAGTTCAGAATTGATAGGCAGCAATTAATTGCTTCATTTTACAGATGGCAAAAATGATGCATATGGGCACCTTTGAAGATCTGCAGGGGGGGAAGGCAGTCGATGACGGGGAACGTCAGCCAGCATCTGGAACTTCTCATTCTTCAGGTAAGTCAGTTTAACAACACATCATACATTCGGGTATTTCCGGTATTCTTTTCATGCAACCATTTTTAATATCATAACAAATTTCTCACTGAAATATATCAAAGTGCCATTCAAACCGTGTCTCTGTAATTGAATTCTAACACAGAGCGAAGCATACTCTGCTCAGTCAGCAATGAATATACAAGAAAGTATGTTCTAAATGACATCGAGCAGGTTTTAGTTCTGGTGGAGACCCCCAGGGAGATATGAGACATGATCCCACTTTCAAAATACTCAAGGGTCTGATTTGAGAAACTAAATTTCACTCTTCCAAAGTAATCACAGCACCAAGTTACAAAGGGATCAGGGGACAGGGCGGTCCATTAGAAGCTGGAGGGTCCGTGGAAGGCAGAGCTGTTGGATCTTGAAGGACAGATGTGTTTCAACAAGGACAAAAGGAAGAGTCAGGAAGAACATCCCTTGCAACACTTGGGCTGTCCTTTTCGGCGGGCAGAATACTTCCAGTTTGTCATGGGATTCATTCCCAGTCACTCAGCAGGAGGTGGCCTTATGATCTCAGCTAAGTGCTGAGAAACCTGAAGCCCAGAGAAGTTAAGCAGGCTTTCTAAGATGACACAGCTCGTCAGAAGATCTTAGAGTCAAACCTGCATCTGATGTGTGTTCCTTGGTGCCAGATTCCAGAAGAGGACAAAAATAAGCAGAGGGGAACTATTGTTCCTTTTAGACCAGGGGTAACATATGGTGAAAAAGCAGGTAGGGGAGGACTGGAGGCACAGGACACCAGTGAGGACCTGGTGAGGACCACAGAGGACCTGGGCTGACTGTCCCATATGCACCATGCTTGTGGCACTTGCTCCTTTCTGGCCTGTCTCTGCCCTCAACTCCGAGCTCCTGGAGGGCCGGGCTTCACCTTGCTCTTAGTCAGAAGCATACTGCTCGTCTGGAGGAGGTGCTGATAACAGTGTTTTGGAGGGATGAATATGTAGCTCTGGCTTTGATCTTGGCATGGGGTTATGATAATTTGGTAACAACAGTGGAATCAGAGCACAGGAGAATCCAAGGGAAATGGTGGAGTAGGGGAGGGTTGTCAAGGAGTCCAGAGGGACGTCAAGAACCGTGCCAATGTGCCATCCCTTCATCCAGGCATGGGGGGTACAGTGTGCTTTAAGAATATCAACATTAGGGGCTGGGGAGATAGCTCAGTCGGTAGAGTGCTTGCCTTGCAAGCTTAAGGCCCTGGGTTTGATCCCCAGCACCGCAAAAAAAAAAAAAAAAAAAAATTATGTATATATATAATTCATTAAACTGAACACATGCCTTCGCACATTTTATATTTCTGTAACAAAATGAAAAAAAAATTAAAAGAAAAAAATGGGATAATTTCGGTGATAAGCTTGGCATGAATGGTACGAGACAAGGAAACAAGAAAAATGATTTCAGTTTTATTGGTGAGAACTTCTTTCCTGGTTTTTTTTTGGGGGGGTCTTTTTTCCTTTCCTCATTTTAAGTGAGACCTTCTTAAAGAATAGTCCCCCCACCAGAAATGGGACCCTCAGAGGCAAAAGTGACAGGTCAATTTCAGGCATTTGCAGGGGGCTGGCTGTGAATTGACAGATGAAGCATTAGCGCCTCTTTTCCACCCTGGGAAGACCCTGGCTTCCTTTGCTGCTAGGTCCCATGTCCTGGGGATTTGGCTGACTTCCTGTTCTTTCAAGGGCCAGCACCTGCTTAAAGGTAGAGGGTTATACCTTTACCCCCAAATTTTGGGAGCCAAATGATTCATTTTTTGTGGAAGGGGGGATACCAGGGATTGAATTCAGGGGCACTTGAACACTGAGCCACATCCCCAGCCCTATTTTGTATTATATTTAGAGACAGAGTCTGACTGAGTTGCTTAGTGCCTCACTTTTGCTGAGGCTGGCTTTGAACTCTCGATCCTCCTGCCTCAGCCTCCTGAGTCTCTGGGATTACAGGCATGCACCACCTTGCCTGGCCCTAGATGATTCTTTTTATACATTATTCTCATTCATTTCCTCCAAAATAAACTTACAGTGGCTTTCACTTAGAGATTTTACTGCTCACCTTGTGAGATTGTTGATAAGGCTTGGCAAATGAAGAATTACAAAGTTTGTGTAATAAAGTTCTATGAGTAATGGTCTGAAAGCAGGGTTTCTACTCCTTTACCTAGATGGTACTCAGAAGTCTAAGCTGGTCCTGGGAGGTTTTCTTAGATGATTCTAAGTGATGGTGTAAGGTCTTTATCCATACAACAAATCCTGTTTGTGTGTTTATGATGTAACAGGAAGTTTTCTAAATGCTTTACTGATATTATCTCATTTAAACCTCAAAACAACCCTATAGGTACATACTACCATCCTCATTTTAAAGATGAGGAAACTGAGAAATAGAGAGTGTAAAGACTGCATCTCAGGTCACATAACTACTAAGTGGCAAAGCTGAGACTTTAAGACAGGCAGCCTGATTTCAGAGCCCATTTCTATCCGTTGTGTAGAACGCACATGGCTCAGATATGACCCACAGAGGGAAGAGGCAGGAGCTGCTCCAGGTTTGTGGAATCTGTGTCTGTTTTCTGAGTCTTACATTCCAACAATGGACCAGTTGAGCTCAGATGGCATTCCTGTCCTTGGACATTCCTCTCCTGTCCTGTCTCCTCGATTATTGTATAGCAGCATCAAAGATGCTTTCTTGACCTCTCTTCTGGCTCAAACTCAGAAATCCATCTCTTGTCCTGGGCTCTCTCTGACCCAGGAAATCTCTTCCTTATCAAGTTTTCACAGAATCTTCCCCTGGATTTTAAAGGCATTCTGCATAGACTTCAAAATCTTTTCTCCACCCTCCTTTGTTCACTTATTCATTCAACAATTTTCAACAATTTACTGTGTCAGGGACAGTGCTGAAACTGCAGGGGACACATGGATAAATAATTTATCACTCATATTCTCCCAGGTATTCAAAATCTTATGAGGTCCAGAGAGACAGAAATAAATCCTGCACACGATAAGAACAGCTATGGAGGAGCTACATACAAGCAGCAGAAGGAACACACTTGGAGGCTAATAATTGTTGGGAAGTCAGGGAAAGTTTACTGTAGATGTTACTTTGGATGGGTAGATTTTTCTAGACTTACCAGAATGGAGGAAGGTCATTCCAAAAAAAGAAAAGAACACATGCATAATTTGCAATGCCAGGAAATAATGAATGCAAAGATTTAATTCAGTGATTCATTTGCTCATCCATAAATATTTACTGTGTTGCCTATTTTGTGGAAAGTATCATATCAGACAGTGGTGATGCCATGTAAATGTAGGTTCCTTGCCCTCATGGAACTTTCTAGCAAGCATTTTCCTCAATAGGAATGGTTCTGCCACACTAGTAAGTATTTGGAAATGCAAGGTTGGTTGTCTCAGTAACCCAGACACAATAACTATTGACATTATTGTCTGATTACTAGGGATACTGAATATCTTGCAAAATGCTTGAGTTTTCCACACAACCAAGGAGCATCCTTACCCAGATACCAAGAGAGCCTCTGTAAAGGAATGCTGGAAGTAGCAGAAACTGCACACACACACACACACACACACACATACACACACGCGCGCGCGCGCAGGCATGTATGCACACACAGAAACAGATGTGCATACAGAAATGTACCAGGTTCCCAATTTAGCCAGCGAAAGATAGAGAACTTCCTGGAAGTAGATTCATCATGTCGTCTTTAGTTGTCCTTCTGTCCACTAAAAATGTTGCTGCTGGTGACAGTTTTCATGCGTATGGTCACACTCTTGCGGCATGGATCACCATTCTGGAACACCTGACAGTAATACACTATCACCTTCCTTTAAAAGATACTCACAAATGTCAGGTTCTCATGGTTCGTGAAGAAATACCTCAGCTTCTGCAGAGCCAGCCATGTGCTCATGAAGGAGAAAGCGGAGGTAACACCCCGTTTTCCTGGAATCTCTCTCTCTCCACCTTTTCTGTGCCCTCAGCCCATCTTTCTGTACAACCCCAGAAGAAACTAGAAAGACAGTTTGGGCAAAATTGTGAAGCTCCTTGTGTTCAAAGCTTTTGTCCTAAGAGCAATGGGAAGCCATTGAAGGCTTTTAAAAAGGTTATCTTGAAGAATGTAGAGGTTTACAGTTTTAGAAAAGTCAACTCTGGCTGCATCAAAGTGAAGGAATTAGAGAAAGGGAAGGACTACTGTAGAGAGCCCAGCAGGAACTGTGGTGCCTTCTGGGCCTAAGAGGAGGAGGCCAGAGCTATTGTTCAAGCAGCAGTTGAGAGAATGGATTATAAACTAAATTAAGAAGATAAAGAATTAGGCTGAGCTGATGATGGTCAAGTGAGGGAGAAAGAGGAATCAAAATTTACTAGGAGGTGAGAGTTTGTGTCAGCCTCTGTTTATAAATGATCTCAGTTCTTGAGTTGCATATAATCTCCCCATTTACAGATGAGGAAACAGAATATCAAAGTACATGGCTAACTGATGGTTTTATTCATTAATATGCATAATGTGACTCATTTTCTTTGCTGGGTGTTGAGTCTGCAAAGATGGGCTGATGATTGAGGGTCACATGTATTTATTTCCTACTTGCGTTGCTTGTTCCTGGACTCATGTTTTCTACCTGGTAAGAACAGAGAACCATATAATGGTCATTGAGTAGGAATACTGTGTTCATACTTTTTCCTATTACTGGGATAAAAAATTATCAAACTGAGTGGCTTAAACCAACACAGATTCATAATGTTGTAGTATTGGAGGTGACAAGTTTGAAACGAGTCTCACTGGGATCAGATCAAGGTATTGGTCAGGCTTCCTTCTTTATGAAGGGGAAATCTGTAAACTGGATTTTCCAGCATCTAGAGGCACCTGCAGGCCTTGGCTCCTTCCTCCATCTTCAAAGCCAGCAGGTAGCACCGTCCCATCTCTGGCTCTCATCTTTGCTTTGTCGTCACCTCTCCTTCTCTGCCTCTCCTACCTCTGTCTTTCACTTATAAGGACTCTTGTGATTACATGGAATCCTCTTGGATAATATTCCCTTCTCAAAGAAAGCCCCTTTTACCCATAGGGTAGAGTCGGCACAGGTTCCAGGGATTTGGATGTGGGCACCTGTGTGTGTGTGGTGGGGTGGGATCATCACCCTGCTAATGAGAGCTGCATCCTATGTTCTGGAGAACAGCCCACATTCTTGGATGTCATTCTAAGTGGTTTTCTCAGTGGTACCTTCTAAGGGCCTTTCCATGGCCCTGTC
Organism: Sciurus vulgaris; assembly: GCF_902686455.1. Lineage (NCBI taxonomy): Eukaryota > Metazoa > Chordata > Mammalia > Rodentia > Sciuridae > Sciurus > Sciurus vulgaris. Next base: position 157,480,377 of record NC_136465.1, read on the forward strand.
GCATTGGCAGGCTCTGCTGGGGTGGTATGTGATAGGGCAGTGGGTCTCATGCCCAGCTCATGGCAGCTGACCAGATTGGTTGTTCAACAAATGCCTCTTACGTTGCAGATATTCCCACAGGCATATTTACATGACTTGTCCCAGCAAGTTCTTGCCTTATCTTCCTGACACAGTTGTCCAAAAGTCTACATACTTTTTAACCTTAAACCACCTCTTCACCTACATTAAATAGCTGGCCAGGTACATCACTCAATGTTTCATCCAGTAGGAGGATTTTTCCCTCACTGTAGTCTTTCAGGGCAGCAGAACTCAATTTTTTTTGTTCATTTTTGCACCCTGAAGGAACTTATTTGTAAATCCAGATCGGCCCCTTTTGTTCTTCCATGAGCTAGCTATAAGGGGCCCTGGGACAATGGGTGTGAGCTGAAGGGGAGTCAGTGGTACAATGATGATGCCATGAGGGTCTGGGGAGCTTCCCTGTGCTCTGTGACTCTGCCTGAGCTTGGCTCCAGGTGTGATATTTCTACCTTTTGATGAATTGCTGTTGGGCCCGTTCAACTTTGTGTTTTGTAGTACATGCCAGGTCTGGCTCGTGATGGGGAGTTCCAGCTACATGGTCATGTGATTCTCAGTCTCTAAGGTTCATCCACAAGCCAGGGTCTACTTTGTTTTTAGTGAATAATTCTGCAGTGCAGATGGCATGCTTTTGCTTTAGAATCCTAAGGGATTTACATTGGTTTACATTGTGGTTCTCCTCCTGGGCTTTGTCCAGTATCTCTACATGAGTTTGTCCCAACTAAAATGTTAAAGGGGATATGCCTCATATTTCCTTCCTCTTGACACCAACTGCATGTTTAGGGACTTTCTGAAACCACTGTCCATTTTGACAATTCACTAAAAGTTCTCACAGAACAGATTGAAAGCAATCATACAGTTGCAATTTATTATAGAGAAGGGATACAGATAAAAATCAACCAAGGAAAGAAATATGTAAAGCAGAATCTGGAGAAATACCCAATGTGGAGCTTCCATGGTACCTCCCCACCACAAGGTCAGGGTGCATTGTTTCGCCAGCATTCATGTAATAATGTCCAGAGTTTGGTCAACCAGGACACTCACCCAAACCTTGGTGTTTAGGGTTGCAATTGAATGGCATTATGTAGACATGACTGATGGATTGTTCATACACTTGATCTCAGTCTCCAGGTCAATGCATTATTACTAGAGAACCCAAGTTTCCCAGACAAATAGAGATTACTTCTCAGGAGTCAAGGACAAAGGTAAGGTTAAATAGTTTTTGTGCAAGATTAAATTATTAGCTACATGTGTACAAAGTGCTTTTTCTACCACAAATATCTCTTACCAGAGGAACTAGCAGGTTATGTGACCCAAGGGCAGGACTATTTGCGCAGCACCCTGGACCTGCTCTGGTTGTTTTCCGTCACTCGATGAAAGGGTCAGAACAGAATATCCAAGTGTAGAATACGCTGCCTCTTGAATCCAATGAGATACATGGAATGTTTTGCTTCCTTTTTTAGGAATGGGGGCATGAGAGACCATAATCTCACCCATTATTTTGGAGAGAGGTGTCCTGGTATGTCCCAGACCACTGGGGCCTTAAAATCTTCACGAAGGCAAGGATTCCTTGAATCCTCATAGAGTTACTAATGCTCCAAACAACTTGTCACATCTTGCCCATCGTATCCAACTAACATAGTTTCATTGATATACCAGACCAGTGTCATGTTCTGAAGAGTGGTCTAGGTATTTTCAGACAGCATTATAATGGAGGGTTGGGGAGTTTGTGTAGCCCTGAGATGAGATCATTTTTTTTTGTCTGATATATCCAAACTCCTGGGTACTTCTTCAGGTTCAAAGGGTCCAGGCAAATCTGGGGACTCAAAGTTTTCAAGTGCATTGATGCAGATGTCCCATTCCAGGTTTTAGGCCCCACTCCTTCCCAATCTGGGGACCCTGACCTTGGCAAAACAGACTTGCTGAGATTTAGAATTCAACCTTTGTTGGGGCTCTCCTTTCCTTATAATGAAGTCCTGGCCTGGTCCTCAGCTTTTTCTGCCCTCTGGCTGCAAGAGATAAGAGTCTTTTCATGTGCTGCCAAGGAAGCTCTCTGGCTTTTACAATTCACCTTAAATTGGAGATAAACCATCCTCAGACCTTCATTGTCTTTCCACATTGCATTCATAGCACCCAATAAGAGCCATTCAGTTCCATAGTTCCAATTATCATATCCCCCAAACCTCTTGAGCTCCTTAGACATTGCACCTGCCAGTGGATTTTCTTTCACTCTTCTCCCATTGTATTTTGCTATGGATGAAAGTTTTAAAAATGATATCACTTCAACCTGCCAGGGGATGCTCCTACTGCACCTACCAGAGGTGGTGGTGTTTCCTTGTCAGGCTGACATTAGGTGACCCATCCCACAATCCCATTCTGAAGTCAACATCTTAGAATGACTTCTTGTATTAACTCTCTTAGGTCCAATTCTCTAGGAAACAGACTCTGAGGCAGAGATTTACATGCAAGCATTTTTTGGCTAGTGCTCTCAGGAACACCTGTCAAGGAGTGAAGGATCAGGACTGGAGAAGGGTAGAAGATGAACTGAGTCCTGTCTGACCAGAAGCCTGGCCAATCCATTATGGAGCTCTGGCATTGGGGTGGTCCTTCAGAGTCGTCCTTGCATGACAGGTCTGGATCTTTATAGCCCACATCAGCCAGTTATTAGATGTGGACTTCTATGGGGTGGGAGGACCTCCTACCCATAACTGAAGGACCCTTAAGCTGAAGAACCTTGAAGGATGCAACTATAAGTTATCACAGCCAACACTTTTGACTTCTGGGGGAATGAGCACCTCGATTCTGTAGGAGGAATCTGGGAGGAAACCACAGTATCTTCCACACTTAGCTATGTGATCAGTGACATTCTAGGAACTTTGGTCTTGGAGTGACTATGTGCAGCTTACCTAAGTTCGACATGTTTCTTTGTGAGAGAAGAACTCATTCTGCTTTGTTCAGTCCTCTAGGCTTTTCTAACCAAGATACCCTATGCGAGTTATTATTTCCATTTCCATTTTATTTCTAACCAATATATTCTTTGTGAGCCATTGTTACTTCGAAATGCCATACAGAGAAGTCAAGTGATTTTGTTTGCATTGCAAAGTGATAGAAAACGTTGGGATATAAGCTTGGGTCTGCCCAGACACAGACCTGCGTACTTTACTTTTGTAGTACTTTGTAGTTCAGTGATATATTGGAGCACTTCAGTAAAACTTACTTGGTCAACATTGAAGATGTCCTTGAGAAGGGTTATGCACTTAATCTTATCAATCAAATGTACAAAGAAATGTTCATCCATACTTTTTTTGAAAATGGAAATTGATACCAGTGCCTGATAACCAGAAGGGTAGGAAATAAGCATACTACAGGGCATGACAAGGTAACAAGCAGAGAGGGAGGCTAGAGCCTGGTACAGCAGGTGACTGTTCACCTATGCTTGGTTCTGAACTCAGGTGAAAAAAGGTAGTGCTTTTGTGACTTTGGTTTGGGCAAGGAATTTGTAATCAAAAATCCTATCGAAGGTCTCTGTTCAACACGGGACATACCAACAATATCAACAGTGGAAAAAGAAATCTGTATGTCTACAATCAGCAAGAGGTTATTATTTAGAATTAAACCAGAAATTATTGTAAGTCAATAATTTAAAATGATACATAAATGGGATCTGGGGGTAGGTAGGACATTTCTAAAAGAGTAAGTCTGGTTGTCTAATAAGTAAATGGCAACATACTTAATTTCACCAGTAAGTGGAGAGATACAAATCAAAGCAATAATAATAAATATACCACCTTACACGCAACAGATGGGCAGAAAGTAGAGAGTCCAATCGTATCAGGCAATGGAAAAGATGTGGGGATGCTAGGCATCCTTCATGTCCTACAGAGGGAAGCATAACAGGAACAGCCATTCTGGAGAGAATATGGCTGTGTGCAATGCACACAAGTGTGTGCTGTCTCATAACCTATAAATCCAGCTCTTGAGAATAGACCTCTGACATGCTGGCTCAGGTTCATTGGGTGGCATTGATGAAGGTATTCATGAAACAGACACCAAGTGCTGGATCAGTCTATGACGGTTCTATCACTAGGGGTATCAGTTAGTAAAACCAAGGTGAGCACAAGGAAAACTGAAAGCTGAATATTCCATCTCCCCATCTCTTTTTCTGTTTCTCTCTCTCCATGTGTGTGCATGCACAGACATGCACCTGTAGAAGGTAAAGGGGAAGAAGAGTCACCGAGGGAGATGACTACGGCCAATCAGACTTTATACATCTCAGGTATTAAAAATGAAGGAAAAGGAAGACAAATGAAAGGTTAGCTATAAAATTGGTTCACGTTTGCAGCCTTTGCGAATCCTTTGCACATTTATTTATGGTATTAATTCATGAATCACAAATAAACTTATTATTTATAGTCACATGGAGACTTTCTTCTGATTCCCATTCAAAATTCTATACAACATTTGGAGACTGGTGTTTTTTTTTTAAACAAAGACTCTAGAACTTTCTTGAGGGTTTTGCTTACGTGATGACCTTCACTGTAGACCTATGAGGAATGTGCTTATAGTTGAAGGGAAGAGGTTTAGAAAGGTTGAGCATGTGTCTCAGTGGATTGGAATTAAAGGTGATCTAACTCCAACAATTATATTCTTTCCTCATCACATGGTCTAGTTCAAGTTCTGCAGAATTTGTATAAAAGTACACTTGTAACTCTTGGTGCTGCAGAGTATTTCTGTTACTGACAAACAAAAGTTTACTCTTTTTTTTAGACAAATTTCAACCTTACACTGGGACTGGAGCCTCTTTGAGACTCAAACAGCTGGTGAGCCACACCTGGGAAGATTCAGCCTTGATCCAAGGAAAATGACTTTCGCTTTGGAAAGTGCTATGGTTGGCCTCTCAGCCTGAGCTGCTCTGTCTCCTCAGGAGCTCTCCATTAAGAATTAATTTACTGGCATAGAGAAATATGATCTTTATAATCTCCCCAGTGTCTAGCACCGTTGTTTCTATCTCCTTTTTATGTCCTTTCTGTACTTTCCTGAAAACACGGAATTGAGCTTGGCTGTGATTTACCTGCTACTGTTATGGGAACAACAGCAGCTTCACCCGTCTTGTGTCCTACAGTTTACCGAACCCTCCCCGAATCCTCCTAACCATCCTTTCGGGTATCATTCTCCCCATTATGCAGAGGAAGATATGAGATTCTAAGACTTCCTGTGTTTTGCATCCTGGTAGAGTATGGATTTGAATGTCGCTCCAAAGTCTATGCTCTCTCCTTTAACCATGCCTCCTTTCATTTGAGCCAAAAGTAGATTTTATCATTTTCAAAGCCCTTTCCCACACCTCCATTTGCCACTCCTGTCTTAGAGATGATATGTCACCGCCTGCAGGACTTGGGTGACTTGCCTATCACCAGACTGCCAACTGAGCTGAGAGGTGGGATTTGAACCTGAGGGTTCTGCCTCTATGCCCCCCTCCCTGTTTTTATTTTATTTTTCCAACCACAGGAAATCATACGTTTCCATTTTTATATGCAGTATCTCTAATGTTGGTCAGAGATGGTACAATTAAATAACACTTTGGCTTCATGAAAGGCACTTGCCCTTCTGTGAGACTGAGAAGGTGGAGGGGAAATTCTAAAAGAGAAAATAGCCTGTTATCAGTTACTCCGCAGAGCTGGAATCAGAGTCAGAGTCCCCCTGGTCCTTCCCCTTCCTCAGTGACCCTCAGGCTGTGGAGGAACAGGGAGCTGGGAGTGAGCTCTGAAGTGGAGGAGCTTGGATGAGGGTTCCCACAGAGCTTTATAAAACAGCTGGGATGTGAAAGATGGCCCAAGAGGTCTGGATGAGTCAAAGGACGGTGAGTCAGTGGTACCCTCTCTCAGCACCCCATTCCCGCCTCCCTCTGGGCCTTCCTGCCTTCCCGTCCATGGTTTCATTGCTCATTAGCACTGCCAACAGAGGGTGTAGAGGAAATGAATGCTAGAGCAGTCGATTCACTGCCTGATGCACCCTACATTTGAGGGTACCTAGGAGTTCTTCCTCAGGCCCTCCGTCAATAACCCCATGCCCCCAGAAGTACTTTCCAGCCCCTAGAAGAGCGAGTTGCAAATAAAGCTCTGATTTCCAAGTTAGAAAAGGGTCTTCCCCAGAAAGGCTTGCTTTTTATTTTTAATTAATTTTTTTTATTATAAACAAATGGTTTTGAAAATCGATGACCAAGAAGCAGTCTCCTTTATACCCAGGAGCAAAGATCAGATGGAAAAGTAGGTAGAAACAGCCTCGTCCATCACAGATGCTTCCCCGATGGCTGGGTAACCTGAGAGACATAATGCAGAGAGCTATGCTTTTCATCTATTCCCACTGTTTGCAACCTTGGTCTTCTCTTTTATTTATTAGTGCATGCAGGTCACTGGGTATCCTGGTAGGTGGAGTTTTGATGACTCAGGGCATCTGTTGTCACCACTGCTGGATAAACAGCTCTGAATGCGTATTTGTGGCATTACCACTGTAAAAGACGGCTCTGCTCTATCACTACAGTAGGAACCAATTAGCAATCAGTCCCACAGATGGAACCTCTGCAATGTCCCTGAAATCTGTCCCCCCTTCTCTCCATGCAGCAGCTGCCACATTAATTCAGATCCTTCCCGACAGGATACACTCACCAGCTCTTACGTAGACTCCTGGCCCCTGCCCCTTCTCCTTTGCCACCATCCAATCCAAGGCATCAGATTCTACATGCCACTTACCAGTGATGAATTGTTCAAGAGTCCAGATGTCTGTGTTCCTGCCTCCTCTGGGCTTCCCAATACTTTGCTTTTACTATGTAACATTCAGAATTTCATCCTGCATCATTTTAAAGCTGTTTTATAAAAATGAATGGGCATGTGGGTCTCCTTCCTTAGGTGGTGAGCTGCCCCTAGGGCCAGTCTAGATTCCTCTTGTGCCACAAAAGCATATCCCAGTGCATGGACCATAGTAGGGACCCAATACGTGGCTGCTGAATCAGAATATTTACTGTGAATTCAAGTTTCCTGTCTACGCATATACCCTGCAATTTCTCCTACAGCAGGGGATGGCAAACCACAACCAACCATCACCAAAAACAAGAACTCCCCATTTTTGTAAAAAACAGTTTTATTGGAATATAGTCATGTTCATTCTCTTGTGTATGTTTATGGCTTCTTTTATGCTATATGACAGAGTAGAGTCATTGTGACAGAGATTGGATTCAAAAACCAAACATATTTATTATCTGATACTTCACAGAATCTAGAGTATAAGGCCACAGAGGGCTGGAATTGTGCTTTATTTTTATATCTATTTAGAAGGAAGCACAATAGATGCTTATTGAATAAATTGGTTAATCAGTCAGTTTTGGCAAGGAACTATAATTCCATAACTCAGTGAGTATGCAAGTGATGGGGATGGAGATAGATATGAACCACTCATGCTGGATAACTACCTGATTATGGATTCGTTTTTTTTTCTCATCGTTAATTCATTCGTTCAATGATTTTTTTTAATTGAGCATCTGCTATGTGTCAGACGCTATTCTTGGCATTGAGGTAAATGTTGAACAAAACCAAATGGTCACTATCGTCATGGAGCATGGAGTCTTGGGGGAAGACAGACATCATTAGAACGTCAAGTGCACAGGGTTAATTGTAGTAGAAGGGAGAGGAACATGGGGTGCTGAGAGCCTGCATCCGTGGAACTGGCTCCTTCAGGGAGGTCAGGAAAGGATTCTCTGAGTAGGGGGCTCTGTAAGGAAGACCCCAGGGAAAGCTATCAGTTAGTTTGGTTAAGAGTTAAGGGAAGGGTACCCGTGACGCAGGAGAAGCATGCAGAGAACCCTGTGGCGGAATGAAACCTGGTAGTGTGAGGAATGAACAGGGACTCAAGCTGGGACAGGTCAGTGAGATTGACTGAGAGCCTGCCAGGAATTTTCTCTTTCTTCTGAGGACAACAGAAGACCCCTGAAGGGTGAGCAGGGAAGTGACAGAGGGAAGAGATGGAGTTTAATACCATTTGTATTTTGCAGAGATTGCACTTTTCCTTGGAGACAGGTTTTTCGGTGACAGCTACTTTCAACTATTGATTGAGTATTTCTTAATAAATCAAATTCAGGGAAATGACAGTCATGTTCTCCTTAAATATTGTGATGGCATTACCTTGCATGTATTCAGCTTTTTTTTTTTTTTAAACCCTTCGTTTCCACATGCAATGCTGTCTCTTTAATAAGAACTGCACCCACGGTATCTCGAGCTAGAACATCGGAGCAGATTCCACTGCGTTGCCTCCCATGAACTGCACCCATTAACGGAGAGGCCTTTGGGCATTGGTTGTATTCCTGGGACTGATGTTGCTGACTCTGTTCAGGCTGCGATCTCTAGATGCAGGCTGGCTGCATGAAGAAAGGAGAACCTGAGAGACCTTGGCACTGTCCCCTCCAGAGCCAAGGACAGTGTCAGGGGTGGCAACTTTCTGCAGCATCTTGCTCTTAAATTCAGGAAATGCCTCTAGAGATCCGCTTTTTCTTCATTGCTCTGTAGCTAGATACAGCCTTACCTCCTTTGTCTTCCTTATTTTTTTTTCACCTTTTCCCTTCCTTTTACCTAATCATTAAAATTTCACTCTGTTGTCTTGCCATTCTTTCTCTTACAACTTTCCCTTTCCTTCTCAGCTAAACCATTTGCCTCTCCTGATTTCCTGACAGCTGGGAGTCTCATGGCACATGAGACAGAAGGTGCCGGGCACAGCTGCAGGGAGCAGCACAAGCCAGGACACGGAAACAGGACACAAGGACACAGGTCCTTTTTTTTTTTTTTTTTTTTAGTCTAATTTAATTGAACCAGGGTGGCTAGACAGGGAGATGTCATGTAAAACCAGCACAGAGATTGTGTTAGTAAACTGGGGTTCTCGAGGGTCCATACCAGGAGATCTAAGAGGAGTTGGGATGAGGACACTTGGCCAGTGTGTCCCTTTCAGAGGCGGCTGGATAATTATGAAGGACATCGTGGTTTTCTCTTGGATCTCACTTTATCTCACATCCTTTCTGTTTCATTTGATTAAGATATTTGAATTAAATCGTAGCCATTGTTTAGAAGAGGAGAGGTGGCCTTCATTTCAGAACGCAATTGTTGTTGCCATAACTCAGGTTTGAATTCTGTCTTGGCTAGAATCTGTTTCAGCATTTTAATTGCAATTAAATGTGAAACTTGAAAATCATGTCGGTACAATGCTGTGAAAATATCTTTTCAGTTTGAAAAATTCCCTTTGGGATTAAACTATCTCTTTGGAGATTTTTCCCCCCTGTTTTCATTTTGTTATCCAGAAATGTATGTACAAAGCTCAAGCTAAATCACCAAGATCTTTATTTCTATTTACCTTCCTTCTTAGGCATATTTTTCTCAATTTTTCTTTCTTTTTCACTTATCATTCTTTGGTTTGCTAGGTCCTTTCCCACTGTAACCATGATTTCATTAATCTCTTGGTCCAGAATGAAATAGTTTACTGTAGAAGGAAAGGGAGAGAAAAACAGATTCAATTTGGGAGTTACCCTGTGATCAAAGAAAAGATGAGATCTGTGAACCATGAAAGATAAGCACTCGGACAAGTCTGCTATTTGTGACCTTGCTCACGAATATGTTAAGTGTCCAGAGTGTCACAGTTAGTAAAATTATAATAGACATCCTCCTGCTCTGATCAAAACAAACAAACAAAAAAGATAAGGAAAATATTATTCTACAAATTGGATTACATGATTTTGACCGACACTAAAACCATCTTAGATTTTTCTTCCTCCAAGCAGACTTCACCTCGAATTGATGACATTCCCAATGTGTCTCAGAGTTCATGAAATAAAAGCAAATTTGCAACTTATTTCCATTTGGGATGCCATCTAATCAGAGCTAATTTTTGGTTACATAAAAATGTAGCTTGGGCTGGGGTTGTGGCTCAGTGGTAAAGCACTTGCCTACCATGTGTAGAGGCACAGGGTTCGATTCTCAGCACCACATATAAACAAAATAAAGGCACATCAACAACTAAAAATGTATTTAAAAAAAATGTAGCTTTATCTGTTTGGGAGGCCCTATATACAGAATACCTTGCTGTCTGCTTTAGATCAGAGGTAGTAATGACAGATATCTGTGTACTATTAAATTAGGCCTAGACAAAATACTGCAGCCAGTGAGACTGAGAGAGAGACAAAGAGGTTTCCCACCTTCAAGCTGGTTGGGATCAGCTGTCTGAATTATCCCACAGAGGAGTTAGAGTGACCGACTGAACCACATGGTAAAAAAAAAAAAAAAAGAACTGAATCCTTGAAGGATGCGCTATGCTCTGTGCTCTGTGACAAGCTGCTGATGGCACAGAACAATTACAGGCCTGACTTGCAGCACCACCCAAAATCCAGTGGACAGGAATTTCTCCAGGCTTTTTAATCACTAATGGGCACACTCCTTCATTTCTGATATCAATCACAAAATGAATTAGTTAAAATGCAAATTCTCTCTGCCTGAAGAAGTCTGTATGTGGATTGAATTAATAAAATGTTATTTCTTTAAGTACCGTGTTGAAGTTAGAATCCATCTTGCCTCTCTGCCATGGGAGCCCTGGAGATCCTAACCTCTTTCTGAAATCTCGGCCCTTTAAACCTAAGCTATTTTACTGCAGTCTCGGTCTGAACTGAAATTGTTGTTCCAGAAGCTTCTTTAAAAATATTCATCTCTAAAGCCAAGGATGACAGTGCTCTAACAGGACACTTGTGCACAGGAAGCCAGTATGTTGGGGCCTGTATTGTGATAGGTGCCACTTCCTTGTTTGCACACAGGAAGCTATGCCTGTAATTTAGGAGCTGGTAACGTTTCTCCTGCAACGTGGAGCAGTTGGCCTATTGCACACGTAATGATGGACGTGTACCGAGGGCCGGCGGAAGGAGCATCTCCTTTAACGGGCATGGTTTGCTGCATATTTATTATGTATTATTATAGTCTTCATTGTAACCTGGCCCCAGAGTGAAGACTGCAGTGTAATTTCTTATCTTCATTCACTCACAGACCTGAGAGATGTGGTGAATTCGTTCATGAGGGCACTGATGAACCCTTGCCTTATGCTGTGGCTACCCACCTGGCTCTATCTGACCCAATGAGTGAAGCCATGAAGGCATTTGTGTATCTTTCAGGGAGATGGAGAGATGAATTCATGAGTCAGTGATATTTTGCTGTAGTTTTGGCATTATGTTCATTCTCCATATTTTTGCTGCTGAGAGTTGATATCCTATTACAGCCTATTGAATGCCTAGTCAGGATCTGGTCTGCCTGATAGTGACTGGGCCAAACAATACACTGCAGGAAGGGGAAACTCAGTTCCATTTCTAGAAAGCCCAGGCTGAGGTTGCTGAGAACTTTTGTGACTCTTCTGGATTCTCATTTGATCACTGCATTCGTTGTTCTCTTAATTTCTATGATTTTTGTCCATTGCTATGAATTCAGTATCCCACAAAAATTTAGCTCTGTTATAGTTATTTAACCTGAGATAATGAATTCAGCACAAACAGTGGGATGCTAGATAGGTTGATAGGAAGTAGTGACATAATCAGTAAAACGTTTAATAACATTGAGATAAGGGCAGAACAAAAATAATGGGATGACAAAGGACTTGATTAAAATATCAGCAGAATAACAACATTATTAATTTGAGCTCTAGCCAACAAGAATGTAGCTCAATTGAATTCTAGGATAAAGCTTTTTCATCTCTGTCTGGTCATGGCGTTGAGTTGGTAGACTGTGATTCAGTCTTCTGTGGAGAACAGTGCTTCTCAAAATCTGGTCCCTGGGCCAGCAATAATAGCAGCACCTGAAAACTAGTTAGAACTACAAATTATTGGACCCTACTCTTGACTTACTGTATTAGAGTCCCTGAGGCAAGACCTGCAGTCTGTTCTAACAAGGCATCCAGGTGATTTTAATAAAGAGCCACTGTGTCAAAAATGCTTGAGGATCCATTGGCCCACGTAGGGTCTATCCACCAACATTTCAACCTTCAGATATTGGAAGCTACTTAGAATTCAGGACTCTGGAGTTGAATTATTATTTATGGTTTGAATGTTTCATTACCAGCATTTGGTTAAATCAAGAAGAGAACTTTAAATACCAGTGTTCTTTTACTTGTACTATGAGGCTAATGGGTGACTTCTAAATCAATATCCAGACAGCTATTATGTAAAATAATTATGATATTATATAAAATAATTATGATTATGATAGCTGTATTATCATTAGGAGAAGATAACATTTTCCCCCAGTTTTTAAGGGAAATTATCTGTTGTTTACTTGTGGATTAACTGCATAAGTTATTCCTTGGTATACTAATTTCCTTTTTTTTTTTTTTTCCTGTAAGACACAAGTAGAATACCAGTAAACACTGACTTTCAGAGAAATTTATTTTTCCAGTATTAGTGTGTAGGAAGGAAGTAGTCTCAAAAGACACATCACATTATTGGCCATCATGTACAATGACCACAGAGCACAAAATTTGAGCAAAAGTACTTCCTCTTCTAGCTGTTTTGCATGTATTGAAATTTGGTAATGAGTGTACCTGTTAACGGTGACCTCTGCTGTCCAGAGGCAGTACTGCAACCACTCAAGGCTACATAGGAATAGATTTACTGGTTATGTAGAAAGGTTCCAGCTGTTTCAGTCAATGGTCAGTCAGCTCACTGCTGGGGGCATGAGGTGTGACAGAATATCATGGAAGAAGGGCATGGTAGAGGAAAGCTGCTAAACTCATGGCAGCCAGCCAGGAAGCAGAGGTAGAGAGACAGAGGAAGGGCGCAGGATAAAATAGAGTCCCCAAGGGCACGCCCCCAGGGCCCTATACCTGGCCATCTGCAGTTGCTACCACCTCCCAGTAGTTCATTCAATGATCAAGAGGTGAAACCACTGATGAGGTGAGAGCCCTTATGTTTCAGCTGTTTCCCCAAAGCCCTGCCTCTGATCCTTGCTGCATTGAGGGCCAAGCCTTCTACACGTGGGCCTTTGGGGGACATTCCAGATGCAAAGCACAACGGTTACGGAAGACAAGGGTTACAATGTTAAGATGCTGTGTTGGCAGCATCTAAGGCGACCGTGGTTTTACTGGAGAGGCAATCAGGATTGCTAGTTTCTCCTCCAATGTGTACAAATTGAAGGAGGAGCGAAGGACCATCATTTAACCTACGGTGTTTCCCCTTTTCTCTGTGTGTAAGTTTTTCTCAACGAGTAATTTAAGCATACAAGGACAAGTTTTAACTATTCTTAGTTACTTAGCTAAAACTTTATAAGCTAAGCCTTTGAAGGCTATTCCTGTGCCAATTTAGAAATATTTATTGAGTACCTCTTATGTGCCTAGTTGTATATTGTAATATAGTAGAAGAAAGGTAAACTTTGGAATCAGACAAAACTTTAGCACTGATTCATGGTTCTTCTAATTTACCTGTAGTTAGAGGCAAGAAACTTCACTGCTCTGAACCTCAGTTTCCACATCTGTAAAATGGTGATATGTGATACCTATGATTAAGAAAAAGTTGTAAAACAAGCAATGAGAATAAAGATAAAGTGGTCTTTTAATGTCATACTAACAAAGTGTTCTGAAAAGCAGACCAAAAGTCTTCTAACCCTCCTGGAAAATGTAAATGTGCCTAATGGATTAGGTTCTAGATATTTTGCAGTTCACCAGCTGATGAGATGTGGAAAATATATTTCTGTCCAGTGGAGAAGATAGTCCCTAGAGTTATGTTTTTATTATCTTGTAGGGCATTATCTAGCTTTGCAAGCCACTTAGCAATGCTGTGTACATATTTTTTCTCCCCCCTACCCTGACTGTAATTCTCGTTTCTCATAACTTGAATTGGCTTTGCCGTCCTGCTAGTTTCCTTAATAATGAGCTACATAAAATTTGACACATACTTACTATATATTTGTGTAAGAATTATGTTTTTAGTGTTTTAAACATTATGCATTGACATAATACCTGCAAGGGTTTTTGCCAGGACTGAATGAGAGCACGTGGGAAAGCCAGCTCAGTGGCTGGCACATAATAAATATTCTTATTTTTTCCTTCCTCCCAGGTTCAAAATGTTTGTGTACAGTTTTTACCCTTGGGGAAGTAAAACTCTAGCTAGGAAAGCACAATGACCACCAGATGTGGTTCAGGACACACTGTTATGGATTTTATTATTATTATTTTTTACCCCAAATTGGGTAAAAAGACCAAATTGGGTCTTTTTTTAATCCCTCTCTCAGAATTGTGGAACCTGAAATGAGACTGAGCTGCAATAAAGGAAGTTTTAATCTTGGCCAAGAATAGGAGAAGCAGGAGACAAAGTAAAAATTAACTTTTCAACCTGTTGAGGGTTGGAAAATGTTGTGGTTTGGGTCTAGAAAGTCTTCCCAAAGCTCAAGTGCTGAAGACTTGGTTTTCAATGTAGTTTTTCCAGAGGTGGGGACTTCAGGGCTCTAACCTCATCAGTGGACTAATCCACTTGATGGATTAATAATTCAAGTGTATTACTAGGAGGTAGTGGAGATTGAAGGCAGGTGGGGCATAAGTGGAGGAAGTAGGTCATGCTGGGGCAGGCCCTTGACTTCTACATCGTGTCCCTTGCCTCCCTGTTACCTCTCTTCTTGGTGACTGCCAGGAACTCCACCATGCCCTTCCACCATGATATTTCTGCCTGGAACCATCCGATTATGGACCAAAATATCTGAAACCATGAGCCAAAATAAATCCTTCCTGTTTTAAATGTTTTTATTCCCCCGCCCCTGAGGATTTTGTTACAGCAACTGAAAGCTGACTAACAAGAAGGTTTTAGATCTAGGGTAAGAGAATGGTGGGAGAGGGGTAAGTTAATTAGTGGGAGGACTATTCATATCTTTGCAGGGAATGGGCAGAAATTTTCTGGGAATTTGGAATTGGCTTTTTTTTTTTTTTTTCCTTTTATGGTTCTTTCGGTCATCACCATGGTGATCATCTACTGTCATGGTGCTGGAGTTTTGTCATTTAGCATGCCGATGGGCTTATAATGAAGTTAGAGGTTGTCTGGGGGTCACCCTGGCTGCCATCTTGAACCCAGCTGCTTTTGGCCTGCCAGAGCCAGAGGGACTTCGAGTACTGTGTCCTCAAGGATAAACAAGATTAGGGTGGTACTGAAATTCATCGAGGTCATGTGGATAGTGCCCTGCACTCATCCTCCCTTTCTTACTTGTATTCCTTATTCAAATTGATATGGTTTTCCTGATTAGAGGAGTAAAATTTTCCTGGCTAATTTTAAATAAGTCTGATTATTTCCTGGTCACAGATGTAGCTGTTCATATCCCTGAGAAACCGTCATTTGCAATTTTATGGTCTCCAGCCTTTTACTCACGAAGGAGACCAGATAGTTGAGAACACATGGTTTGTAGAACAGGACAAGCAGGGTACAAAGGACCCCAGTCTGATAGTGAGTCCAGTGAGGATATCTATGCTCCTGTATGACCAGCAGGCCACTAAATACCACAGGCACTTTAGAACAACTTCTATCATAGGCCCCAGGTCCTGTGATCTGGCTGCTACTTGGCAGATCTAAAGACCTTTGTAGTGATTGGCTACACATCCATACTTACAAAGCCTGATGTAGACAGTAGAAAGCCAGTTCCTACAACAACAAATGACAATGTTCAACAGCTAGAGTATTCACACTGGTAGTCTCACCCTGTAGGTAGACCTACAAAAAAGCCAAATCTTCATCAGAGGGATACTTAAATGCATATCAAATCAACATAATGGTAATAAGCCGAGAGGCCGAAAAACAGATCCCAGAAGACCCAGTAGGACTGGGAACCTGGACCTCTCCCATTGCTGACCAACATCACACCCTATTTCAAAGCCCCTCTCATTTTGCACTCCTTTGTTCTGAGCCTCTGTTTACATGAAGTCAGATACAGTCACATTTCTTCAGTTTCTAAGTGTGAGGTACAAGAGTGGGCCAAGGAATTTGCTATACTGATGATCAACCTTTCGGTCATCATGTAGATTTATTAGCTTGAGTAAGAGTCTTTATCCGACGCAGTCTCTTGCTGAAGCCAAGGGTCTTTGGGAAGTCGAGTTAGGTCTGGAATGCTTGATGGGTTGCAGAAAGGCCTGACCCACTGGTGCCCACATCACTCAGAGCCTCTTCTCAATTCGGTCTCTTCCTCTCTCTCCTTCCTTCTCCTCACCAAAGGCACTGGGCACTCCACCTTTCTCTTTTCTCTACTTTTATTACCATCAATTACTCCATCCTTTGAAATAATTAATCCATCAATTACTCGACTCTTCCCCAAATGACTCAGAAGATAGAAAGGGCTAAAAGAGATTAAAATACATGTATTACCTATTAACTAAGAGTACTAATAAAGAATAGCGATAGAACATAATGATAAAGCTTTTTGTACCTGCCAAACTATCAAAATAACAATAATCCTTGGTCACAATAATTAACAATAAAAGTCCTCAGTCCAAGGCTGAACAGACAGTTCCCAAGCAGATGTCCTTATAGAAGTAATTTGCATAAATGGTGTCCTATGTGCAAATGTGTGGTCTTTTTGATAGTTATTATCAGGCTATTATGTGTAGGGACACTTCCTTTATTACCCCTGGTTCTAGTTATTTTTTTTATCATTGACACAGGTGACTCTCTTTTGATTTTGTTGAGTCTTGATTTCCTAGATACCTGGTCACATCTCAAGTTCCTCTTAAAAAGACAACTGCTTTCCCTTTTAATTGTCCATGAATGACTTTCCTTTGACTTTTTTTTTTTTTTTTTCCATTTCCATAGTAGCACATTGTCTTTGGTTATACCTGCCTGTTGGGTGTACAAGAGTGAATAGGTGGTCCCTCTTTCAACCCCCTCAGATCAACCTTTTCCTTTCTTACTGTTCAAGTCAGTCAAGGTTCCATGGGGGTTATTTTCAGGGCCTTGTCAGGAACTTCATGTGTCTTTTAGTCTTTTTCCTCTCTAAGTTGTGTAGTCTGCCAAGTCCAGTCTTAGCTTCCCTTGGAAGCAATGGGGATATTCCACTTTTCAATGTCCCTCCTCTTTGCAGAATCTGCACTGGTTGGCTCCTGACATGTAGGGTCCTCTTGACTCCCTGATCTTGAGGTTGGTGACTCACTGGAATTGTAGGGTCCTTTCAGAGGGATCTGGCCATACCCTGAATCCTGACTGATCTTGGTGGGTAAAGACCATAATGTTGGCTGCTCTCTTAACCCTCTTATTCTCTGTGGCTTTGGTCTCCAAGTTTCAGTTGTGGAACACCCAGAAAGCCTATTCCACCAGTCTTGAAATGGGAAGTAGTGCATTCTAATTCTGGCACTTATTAACTTCTCCAGATACTAGGAACCACTAGTGAGTCTATTGGTTAGTTCAGCCTTATGTGTCCTGTAGACGGCAAGCATCTCAAAACTTTGGGCCAGATTATTTTGTTAGGAGTTGTATTGGATAATTTTGAGAAGCAATAGTTACAAAGTTAAAAAAAGAAAACATAAAACAAAACCCAACAATGACAAAACTAATCCAGTTTGCATAATTGATTTGTACCAAGAAACAACCCATTTGAAATAATCTCAATTTTTACAAAAAGTAAAAAAAGAAAAATCAATTTGTCTGTAAAATAGACCCAGTTTTATCAGAAAGCCACATCTAAAAGTACTTGTTAGCATTCTCTCCATGCATCTGATGGTAAATGTTTAAAGAATTAAAACTGTAGATGACAGAACACTTAGTCATGGCAAGGATTTTCCCTGAGCTTAGAAATTGATAAAGCAATTTAGTGATTTTCTCCATATACAGCATTTTAGGATAACAATTATGACTAACAGCATTATACCAGAACCACGATACCTTTATAAATCTTACACAATCTTTAGAATATTTATAGTTGTTCATTTAACCAGAGTTATAAACCAGATTTAACCAGAGTTAGTGATTATTTCAAAGACCTTAAAACAGATGCTTAAACAAATCCTAGCACTTTTATGTTTAGTTTCCCTAAGTAATGAAAAACCTAATAAAAAAAAAGAATAAGAAGAAAATATCTTGATAAAATGCAAAATCTTTGTTTTCTAAGCCAAGTTTTTCATAAATTTTGCAAAGAGCTGACCAAATCTTGTTGCTTTAAACATAAAGAGTTTAGGTTCTGGTTTTATAGCACTGCCTTAAATTTTGATCTTAGAAAACACTATAAATGATTTTCTTAATTATGACTCAGCTTAATTACATTGATCTTACGAAAACCTGTATCTTTTTTAGACCCTCTTCAATTTGCTTCCATTTTTGAGTTTTGTCTTGTCTTTTTTTCCCCTCTTTTTGGGGCAATTCAGTTATTTAGGACAAAAATCTTATTTTACTATATAAAATCTTTTCTTATCCAAAAACATTCTCCAAAAATACGTCCTTATGCTTACAACTTCCTTTGTGTATTTTTTTTCCTATTGCTGGTTTGTTTTTTACCTTGTTTCTTTCTTAAATCTACATCCTTAAATAATCTTTATGTGATTTTTGGATTTAGACATATTACTTCTTTTTAATAAGGTACAATACTTTATGCTTTTCTAGTTTTTTTCATTAAAACACTATTTAAGCTCTTTTTGTATTTTTTGTATTTAAAATTATACATGCTAATTAGAATGGTAACTCTCAGTTAATCTTATTTTTAGTAAAAAACCAAGGAAGAAAACGATCTGGAACTGTTTTCCTAAATATACCAAGAATTTGTTAGAACATTCATATATACATATATATATAACCTTTTGTAGACTTTAGGAACCTAAGTGTACTTGAATTTATATTTAACAATTGATGACATTTCAGTACTGTTACTTATACATGACTTATGTTTTATTTCCATCATTTGCTTGTATAAACATTCACTGATTTATATTTACCCAATTCATTCATCTTTAACATTTATTTACAGGTTACCCATGAAAATTGAGGTATCAGGCAACCATAGTCAATATTTCAAGTTATTTCTTTGCTAAAGGAAAACTTTAAATACACAAAGAAATAAACTTTGCATCTTAAATATCTAACAGATAAACATAATCCTGATTGGCTAGTAACCTAGAAAAAAATGCACACTAACAATTTTTAAGACATTTCTATTTTTATCTTACCAATGAATTTAAATTAATTCAGTTTTCAAAGATTTGCCTAAGTCATGTGAACTAAGAGGCCTCTGGCTAATTTAACAGTTCTAATCTATATTAGCACTCATTTATCTATAGCCAATTTGAATAGAATTCCTTGGGGGATCTTATCCTGTAGATATATCATATAACACAGAAATCTATACACACAAAAACCAAAAATCACAGAACCTTCATGCTAAAATTTCAGTCACGAGAGAGAATAATACAGTAATTTAAATTTACCAGATTTATTACAAACAGGTAAATCCAATTTATATTTATGATAAAATGAAACAAGTTAAGGTCACCTTTTTATATGACTAAACTGAATAGGATTCTTATTTGCAAGTCTTACGTAAGCCTTGAACCAATTTTTTTTCTTTTTTTCTCTTTTTTTAGGTGAAATAACTTTCATAAATGCTGGGTTTCTAAAACCCTCCTTTATACTCTTGTTCTTTTGTTAGTCTCAAATGAGTAAAAATCCCCCTTACTTTTTTATTTTTTTCTTCCTTTCTTCATCTCTGAGTCTCAAGGAGTTAACTCTTACAAGTCTGCATTTAAGTAAGATTATCTGAGTTTTAACAAATACCCAAGCAAACTTGAATAACTGGTTATCTCAACATAAACAAAGACAGAAGAGGTAAAGTAGGTTGATAAACAGAAATCCCAAAGTTTTTACATGTTAACTTTGCAATTGCAATTTAAAAAGAATCTTCAATGGTGCTCACAAACTGGGCATGGTGGTACATGCCTGTAAACCAGTTGCTCAGGAGCCTGAAGCAGGAGGATCACAAGTTCAAGGCCAGCCTGGATAACTTACCATGGCCCTATTTCAAAAAATAAAAATAAAATTTAAAAAAAGGTTTTGAGGATGTAGCTCAGTGGTAGAGCACTCACCTACCGTGGGCAAGGCCCTGGATGCAGTCCTCAGTGCATAAAAATTCAACAAGCAAGCAAAAACCAGTTTTAATTTAGGCCTGCCAGTCAAACAAGAATATGAACTCAAAAGTGAATTCACAAACAAAACAAAACAAATCCGTAAGATCATAATGAGCTCAAAGAGAAATGCAGGAGGAATTCCTGCCCCAAACAAAGTGACCACAGGTACAATATGCTCCACAAAGTTATTTCTAGGAATTTCTGGGGACAATTTACCTTGACAAGTTTTAATTAAATTTGCCCAATGCTGTTTTCAGGGTTCATTATGGGAGTCAGTATTCAGGAAGCATTCCAGGTCAGTAAGAATGTGCTGTTTATAAGGATTTCTTCCCAGAGAATGAGTCAATAATGAGCCAGATACACCCTTTTACATGCCTCAGAAAGTCACAAATGTCAAGGGGCGGGGGGCAGAATGACCACTCCTTTGTGTATCCCTCCAAGAGGAGTTTCAGGTTCCCAGGAACACACCTGGGAACAGGGTATGTTTTCCTGTGAGATCCCTTCCTGTTTTGGGTCAGTGATCCTAACACCTCTGTCAAGACCCTGATCATCTAGGGTCACCCAGAGTGGGCTGGAGGAAGCATGGCCTCTTTTCTCTGGAGTCTGGGGACCCTCACACAAATAAATTTCTAATGGGATTGTTGCTTCAGCCATCAAAATCAATCCTTTAGACTCTTATCACAAACACAGAACCAACTAATAGACAAAAGAACACATAATACAATTACATTAAACCAGAGCACACATCCAGATCAGATGGGAACCAGACCAGATATCCCAGAGTTTGGGTGTGGCAAATGGAAGAGAAAGGGTAGACTGGGAGACTGGATCAGATAATTACAAGAAAGTTTCCCTTTCAGCTTTGGAGCCAGAGTGCTGAAGAGAGTCAAAAGAAAATACCAAAGACAATATATGTAGATAAACAATATAACAGGACAACTACTTTACCAAACCCAGATCTCAATGTCAGAAAAGTTCCAGGAAAGTCCTCACAGCATAGAGACATAGGCTCCCAGGTCCCATCAGGAGTTCCAGTACTGCGGATATTTTTCAACATCCCAGAAATAAGACTAAGGGCCGGAGTAGGGATGGTCTCATAGCAGAGATATCTTTCAGTTTCCCAGCAGTAAGACCTGAGGGGTTGGGGATCCCCAACAGTCCACGTCTTTATGGGCAGGCATCTGTGCCTTACAACAGACACCAGAAACCAGAGAATACAATCAACCCCCCAAATTCCTTTGCTGCTGATCAGCTTTCTTATCCACAAGAATGGTTCTCTGGTCAGGAGCCTGGCTGATGGGGCTGTGTTTCATCTTGGGCTGCCACGTCTGTTACAAACTTTTGACTCCAGAACTGGGTCCTTTTTACTTTGCAGAATTGTGGAATCATTAAACAAGAAAGCAGTGATTGAACAAGGAAGGAAGGTTCACTGTTGGTCAAAAATCGGAGAAGAGCCAGACTCACCAATCTACTCCTTGACTTGCTGGGGGTTGAAAGGTTAGAGATCTAGGGTAAAAGAAATGAGGTGGAGGAGCATTCATGTCTTTCCTGGGGACAGGAAGTGATTTGGGGGACTCTAGAAGATACTCTTTTTGCTTCTTTTATTTTTTTTTCTGCTCCACATCATGGCAATTGTCCCCTGTTATGGTGCTGGGGTGTCATTTAGTAATGACAGATGGATCATAATGAAGTTAGATGATTGTTGTTTGGCTATCAATCTGGTAGCCATCCAATCCATTGGCTGGTCCACCTGAAGAGGGACTTCTGGCCTTCAGGCATTGTGTCCTTAAAGAAGATGAGGATGGTGTAGAAATTCAGCTAGTATATGCCGTGAATATGCCTGTGAATATGCCGTGATGTGATCTGTAAATATACCACAATGAATCCACTTTTTGTATAATTATAAGGCACCAGTAAAAAAATTTACATGTAAAAAAAAGTAAGGCCAGAAGAGTAGAGGAAGGAGATAAGGGGGAGGGGTAGGGAAGGAAACAGAAAGTACATGGGAAAAAATGGAAGTAAATCACATTACAAGTATATATGAATATGTCACAAGGAACCCCACTATTTCATATAATCATTATGCCCTAATAAAAACATGAGAAAAAAGAGAAATTCATCTAGGATCTAGGTCATGTAGGCAGTGCATCAAGTAATAGCACTACTCCCCAAATATGGCATCTTGGCATTTGAGCAAACAGCAGATGTAAGAAGTTTACTCCCACCTTCCCCTTGGCCTTTTCCCCTGTTGTGGGTCCTAAAGCTTCATTTCAGAACTAACCCTATACCTAGAGGAGAGGAGTGTCCTATCCAGGAAGCCATGGAGACAGTAAGGCTGAGCTAACTGCCTTGCTGAGTCACCCCCGCCCCCTCGTTATCACATCATATCACATCATATCACATCCCCTTGATCCAATCACACACCCTGAGTGTTCACTCTTCATCAGACCTCAGCATAAAAACACACATTTCCCCATTTCTTCAGAACTTTATTTCTGCAGGTTCCTTTGTCCTATAAAACTTATATTACATAAATGTGTATGCTTTTCTCCTGTTAATCTGCCTTTTGTTGTAAGGGCTTCAGCCATGAACCTAAGTGATGGGTGAGGAAAGGAAGGAAAGCATGCCTGTATGGTCTGGATACAACAAGTACCTCCCAAAGCTCATGAGTTATCCAACGTAGCAATGTTCAGAGGTGGAGAATTCAGATTATAAGAGTTGTAACCTAATCAGTGAATTGATCCATTTGACAGATGAGTAATTTGAGTTGTTTACTGGTAGTAACTACAGGCAGGTGAGGCATGGCTGGAGGAGGTAGGTCACTGTGGGTGTGCCCTTGGGGATTATATATTTTGTCCTTGGCTCCCTTTCTCTCTCTCTCTTCTTCCTGGCTGCCATGAGCTGTGCAGCTTTTTTCCCCCCATGCTCTTCTCCCAGAATGTTCTGCCTCACCTTGGGCCCATGACAGTGAAGTTGACCAACCCTGGACTGAACCTCTGAAATCATGAACCCCAAATAAATCTTCCTCCTCTAAGTTGGTCTTGTTAGATATTTTGGTCACAACTATGAAAAGCTGAAAACACACTGCCCTACACATCTAGGAGAAAATGGGAGAATGGCCATGAACTGGACTGTGAAGTGGTCAGAGTTCAGAGAACAGAGACATCAGGGGCTTCAAGAAGTTATTAGGAAAGAACCTTGTACAGTCTTGAACTTGATGAGACCAATTCCTAGGGCTTAGGGACCACTACACACACACACACACACACACACACACACACACACACACACACACATATACACATTTGGTGACCTGGATTATAATAGTTTAGAGTGAGACAATAGCAGAGAGAAAGGAAGGCTAAGATGACTCCAAACATTACAGAAGTGACAATAGTTGGTGATAGGACATGAGAGATGAAGGAGAGTGAATTCTGTACTCCAACAGGTGGAATGGGGGTGGGGAGTAAAAGGTATGAATCTTGACTTAAAATGTCCACTGTGCAAGAAACTCTTTATTTTTACATCGCTGAATATAATTTCTGTTTGATGCTGTCTATCTTCCAGGAGGCAGAAGTCTAATCCCTGGCAATAAGAGACACCCCAAGGTAGTCTTGGGATAGCTATAAAGCCATGACTGTCAGCAACCCTGGTTAGATGTTTGTCCTGGGTGTACTCACTGAGATCAGAGGAGGATGCAGAGAGTCAAGCCATTAAACAAGGGATAGCATCCCTCCTTCCTCCCAGTGGTGCTGTGCATCAAACTCAGGGACTCACACGTGCCAGGCAAGCACTCTATCACTAAGCCACATCCCCAAAGGGCTGGATTTGACTGGTCATTGTGGGCTAGGACTGGGAACTGCTGAGGCATTTGTACTAGAAATCTGGTTTGTCTCAGAGGCTGGCGGGTGATTTTCAATAATTCCTAAGGTTTCCTTTGACCAGGTGTCCATCCTTCTCTCCTCTTTTCAGACTGAACCCTTTTTCTCCATTAATCCAGACTCTATCCTGGAGTTCTTAACTCAGGTCTCCCTATAAAGACTCAGGGAGTCCAAGAATCTGGTTTTCCTTTGAAATGTAGATGTATCTTCCAGCAGTCCTTTGAGAGTGCGAAGACACAGGATCAGTGTCTCTGAGTGGCTTTGTTTTTCTTTTCTGCATTTAAAAGTCAAGTCTCCACCTGGGGCTGGTGCAAATGGCTTAGGTGGGGGTAGCCTGTGCTTTGGTGGATGCAGAACTTTGCTTTTTCACTTTCCCTGCCCTTCAGTGTAAAAGATTTTTTTAAAAATCATTAGAAACAAGTGGAGTGGAGGGGATGGGTAGTAAAGCAAGTTGGCTGACCCTGGGGCCAGGAGAAATTCTAGGGGAAGAGCATCGTCTATCGCCAATTTCTAATCAGGGCATCCTGGCTATTAGCATTTCGCCCCCCCCCCCCCCATATTCTTTCCTTGACTCCTAGCTCCACAAGTGTCCACTGTTACTATGCAACCTAACTTCAGAAGTTTTGTTCCCACTTTGTTTCTGGTCTTTGTCCAACTGGGAGAAGGGACTTCATTCATACATTGTAAACCACATTGAGCGCTGGCTATTGTGTGGAAGAGGGGTCTATGAAGTCCTTGTAGTCAGAGTTAGTGAGACTGATGGAGGGAACCTGCCCTTTGATGGGGGACCCCTGACCCTGACTTCATTTTGTTCAAGGGAATCCTTGATCCATTTTATATAAAGGAAAGTGTTGGGGGCCTTCCAAGGTGAAATCCTGAACATAGTTTTCCACAAGCTTTAAATCTTTTCCTTCAAATGCCCTTTTCCTCCTGGATTACCTGGAACATTCCTAAAACCTCTCTGTAAAGCCTTCTCTGCTGTATATCAGGGTATTTGCCTCCTGCACCCCCAAAATGAGAGACCATCCCTACTGACTACAAACATCGTCTCCACACCTAGAGAAAACTGATGCTGGAGCCCTGAGCTCTCTTATTGCCAATCTTCATTTCAAGATATGTTTAAGTCCTTAGAGAGAGAGGGGAATGTCACAGTTAGAGGGTGCTGGCTTCTCAGTCAGACTCCCTGTGTTTGGTTCTTAATTTTTGTCAGTTGAATGACCCCAAGCAAGTTGCTTCTTCTGTCCTGATTTCCTCCTCTATGAAATGGGAATGATAATAGACCCACTTCAGAGAACTGCTGTGTATTAAATGATTTAATACACGTAAGCCTTTTAACACCTAGTGCTGAAATGTTTAATAAATGTTCTTCTATGAGCTTGCTTTCTCCCCACCACCACTCTCTGTAGCAGGGATCAAACCAAGGGCCTTGCAGCACATGCTAGGTAAACATTGCATCACTGAGCTACATCCCTGGTCACTATCCTGTGTCTTTTTATTGGAAACATTCAAATATTTTCTATTTGAAATTCTGTGACATTTTTGAAAGCAAGTTTATGTCTTCTTCATTTTCATGTCAACAGTTCTTAATGCAGTGATGTGTGTGTGTATACATATATCTGTACCTATATATATATATATATATATATATATATATAATTAATCAGTGACAAACATTCACACACCATTAATCCTACAATCTACTTAAACCAAACATTTCATGGTTTACATGCTCTTTCTATGATCACTGATTTTTAGACAAATGGGATGACGGATTGGTACTATTTTTCTATTTTTCATAGAAATGCTTTCATTCCAGACCCATTACACTTCATAAATGAGTAGCTTTCTTACAAATGCATCAGCAACATCCTCATTGCCATTATCCTCCTCCTCCTCCTCACCATCATCAATGCTATTGAGAACTTACTTTAGGGGAAAAAATGTCGTATTTTTACCTTACCCATCCACTGTAAGGTTCAAGGTTGACACCAGTATAACAAAAGACAGACTAACAAGAGAAAGGCATAACAGATTTATTTTGTCAAAGTTTCACATGGGACCTTTCAGAGATAAAAACCGAAAGACCCAGAGAAAAGTGCATTTTTATGGACAGTCATACAGAATGGTGGGAGGACTAAAGGGTATAATCGAATGGTGGATTGGGAGAAACTCAGCAAGGCCTGTTTGCACAGATTCTTCTTCATGTTTCTCCGTCTCATTCCTTTCCTCTGCTGTAGGGTGGGACCAGAGAATTTCCCTATGGCCATGTTTCATGGAAGTAGAGCAAGAGAGGGTAGTATGATCCGTCTGCTTCTATGATTTTCTCAATTTTTCTTATCTTAAAGTGCTCACTATGCCAAAGTGCCATATTTTGGGGTAGCTCTTCTTACACCCCATCATACTATATGCCAGGTACTGTACCAAGCTCTCATACAAATGATCTCATTTAATCCCCACAACAATCCAGGAAGCACTTACCCTTGTCAGTCCCACCTGACAGATCAAGAAGAGTAGAATAACTGGTCCCCAGTCATACAGCCAGGGAATGCCTGGTCACAGAAGGAGTCCACACACAGGACTCTCCAGACAGTGCTTCTAACTGCCTCCTCTACTGTTCAAACAAGACATTACTGCATCACTCCCACAAAGGAATAAAGCTGTCAGCCTCAAGCCACCAGTGATTGCAGGAGAGACCATGAGAGGAGAAAGAACAGAAAGGAATGACCTCATTTTCTGTAGAATGTTCTAGAATTGCCTCCAGAGCTTTATGAAGGCTGTTAGAAAGTGTTCCATAGTCGGTGAGCAGGTGTCACAGGATTTGCAGGGAGACTTCAGTTCAAGTCCTGAATCTGCTAGTCTCTAACTATGTAGCTTGGGGTCTAGTCATTTAACCTCTCCAAATTTGACTTTGATGGGGTTCAGGACACATTACCTCAAAATATGGCACCTTGACATTTTCAAAAATCGCAGAAGCAGGAAGGTTACTCTGTGACCTTCTCCTACCCCTTTTCCCTGAAGCAGGTCATAAGACTCTCATGTGAGAGGAAAGGGCCCCTATTCCTAAAAGAAAGGAACGTCCTAATCTGTGAAGACACAGGGACACAGAAATAACCTGGACTAATAGGCCTTGAGGCCTGGCTAAGTCTCCCCAGTTTTTGTTTTTTTTTTTTTACCATGAGATCACACATTCTTTGGTCTAACTGTTCTTCTCTATGACTATCCGTTTCCTCGTCAAACCCAGCACAAAAATATACAGGTTTCCTGGTTGCTTTGGGTCTTTATTTCTAAAGTCTCCTGTGTCATGTAAAACTTATAAATAAATTTGCATGCTTTTCTCTTTTCATCTGTCTTTTGTCATAGGGGCCTCAGCCATGCATCTAGGAATGACAGTGAAGATCTTTCTTTTTCCCTACCACTAACTGGTTTGTAAGACAGGGGTGACAATAACCCATCCCACAGGGTTGTTCTGAGATTCCAGTTAAATGAGAGTATGGGAAAAG
The DNA here is from genome assembly GCF_902686455.1 of Sciurus vulgaris. Taxonomy (NCBI): domain Eukaryota; kingdom Metazoa; phylum Chordata; class Mammalia; order Rodentia; family Sciuridae; genus Sciurus; species Sciurus vulgaris. The sequence continues at coordinate 157,507,963 of NC_136465.1, forward strand.
GCTACAGGCAGGATTTGGTGTTTTGTTACCTGTTTTAGTAGGAAAAACCATTAGGTTAATGGAGGCCAGGAGTCAACTAAGTTGGAAACTGGCAACTTACCACTTCCAGTCCAGTAAACATTAACTACCAAGTGGACACCTGTATGTGGAAGAACCTTTGAGCATGCCCATCCCTAGCTAACGGAACACCAACAGCAGCCAACCCAAGCAATTTCCCATGCTGAGACACTGTGGATACTTAATGACCTTCAACTTTGGGGAAGCTCCCCCACCATGATTTCATACAGTTTATATTTAATTTAAGAAAAAGAGTGTTGTCACTGAGTCCTTGAAAAAAAATGAAAGAACTAAGAGCCAAGAGTTCTGGATTGTTTTCCTGTCTTGGTCCATTATTATCTGGGTGACAGACAAATCATATCACTGCTTTGGTCCTCCCTTTCCTGATCTATATGGGAGTCAAAATTCTTTCACCAAAGCTTCATGGTTTCCGGGTGGGAGGGACAGAGTGAGAGAATACATGTGCCAAGTGTTTGGAAACAGATAAAAACACCACACAAAGTAATTTGAGGCTGGAAACAGGCCTCATTGTTCAACCAACATTGAAACCATGTGTTCACTTATTCCCATAGTAATTCTTAGGGTGTCCACAATGTAAAAATTACCCTAGACCTCAGAAAGTTACAATTTCAATTGCCAATTTACTGGTGGTAAGTGAAGAGAGAGCACAATTATTACAAAATCAAGCCAAGTGACAGAAAGCCTTCTGAAGGCATAAGGTACAGGGATAGGAAAAAGAGAAATTGGGGGAGTTTCAGGTGGCCTTGGAGCCCAATCTGAGAGATGCATAGATTCTTACACTAAGAGGAACAGAGGAGAGGAATTTGAATTAGGGAGGGGATTTCATGGCCAGCCCAGCAGGAGGCATTTCTTCACTCAGAAACACAGTGAGACACATGGCCAAATAAGGGGAAGATGGTTAGGAGATTTATGATTTGAATAATGTCTTTTTCTAGTCTAAGGATTTTGAAAAGTGTTTCAAAACATATTTAGGCTTTCTGCTCCTTGTCAATGGGCAGATATGTGCTCTTGCAGGACTAGTCAGCCATGCCTCTTGGATTTGGGGTTCTGACTGCTGATGTAGAAAGAAGCCCAGCCAAGACCAGAAGAACTACTCTGAACCCAGCCTAAACTGTCAGTCTGAAGAATTTTGAGCAAGTACATTGAGGCCAAATGAAGCACACTAGTAGGTTGAATCCAGTTTTCAATGAGCAAATTGGGTCTCTTATGTCTTCATATTCTCTCTATGCTAACTACAGAACTGGCTGGAATCTATTTAGATTAATTCATCATTTTTTTCTCCTGGGAACTTATTACTTTATAGCAACCCTATGATCACTCTTCCTATTCCCCCAATCCTACTGCACTGGACCTTTCCTCTTGGGTTCTTAACCTGAGACTGTCTCCAGTTATTAAAAACCCAATGCGTACATTATTTGTAGAACTTGTCTTCCAGATCAGCCTTGTGATGTCCATCTCCCTGATCCACCTCTGAGGAGGAGCTCTCAGGGACTACAGTTATCACTGTCTTACTAATGATGGCTGGAATAGAAAAGTGTATGGGTGAATAGGATTATAGTCATTGGAATCCTTCTCTCCATAAACTCGGGAATCCTTTTGCACAGTGAGAGGCCACCAGCAAAGTGTGCATCGGTTGTGAATTGTTCTACTTTAAATAAAATGGCTGTTGTCATTCAAACCATTTAGACCTTTTATACTGGACCTTCTGAGTTCTCTATTCCTTATGCTTTCTCTCCTGTTCCTTTGGCTATCGTGCCCTTATCAGAGGTGTGTGTATTATATGCATTTGTGTTCCTTTTCCTAGTTTAATGTCATAGCCTTTTTGTGTGTTCTTCTCAATAAATCCTTTCTACATACAGTCATTGTTTGGTTTGGCTTTGTTAAGAAAACATCCTAGCATCTGTGATAGAATAATTTTGTAAGTAAAGGTGGTGGTAGTCAAGGTGTGTGTGTGTTCACACGTGCATGTATACACAATAAAGCCCTATTGCTAGGTGTCTTCTTATTAACTTTCTAGACACTGTTTCGGTGAGTTACATTTTCTATTGAATTTGAGAGTGTGTGTACTTGTGTGCTGAAGCTCATGTCACGCTTCAAGTAATGCCTCCTGTTGATTTATAGGACACACCATCCAATATTTGAATTTCGTTTTTAAAGGCACATTACTTTAACATGGAAGTCTTCTTTCTTCTTCAATGACTGATTAAAATTAAATTCAGATTATAGTTGAAGAAATATTATGATCGTGTTAGCTGATTAGTTACATATTTAGACAAGACTGAAGTTATTAATTATATGACAACAACCTTGATTCTCATCAATGCGGCAGACCTGTTCCCAGGATGCATTTGAAGGGGTCATGATGGAAGATGGCTACTCACTCTGTTACTCCTGTCTCGATCTTTTTTAGCAGAGTTGTTTCCGTATGTTCATACTGGAATGATTGGCTTCTTCTCTCCCCCTACTCAAGTCTGAATTTTGGTATTCTTTTTAAATTCTGTGAAACTGAAAAAAATGCTTACAGTGTGTTAGAATTTCTCCCAGCGTTTTGCAGAGGTGAAGCTGCTGCTATGAAGCCTGAGCCAAGAAGCTGCTCCCCTCTCCCAACAGAGAAAAAGAGCTGTCTTCTTGATCAGAGGGAGGAGATACAAATATTGGGCCTATAAAAGCCAATGCGAGCATTTGCAATGTGATTTTTTTTTTTTTAACTCATAAGCACTCTACCACCGAGTCACCTCCGCAGCCCTATTTTGTATTTTATTTAGAGACAGGGTCTCACTGAGTTGCTTAATGCCTTGGGGTTGCTGAGGCTGATTTTGAATTTGCAATCCTCCTGCCTCAGCCTCCTGAGCTGCTAGGATTACAGGCATGCACCACAGTGCCCAGTTTGCAATGTGATCTTAAAGAGAGAAGTCCTCTCCTTTTATGTTAGATCTTAGATGAAAAAAAAAAAAAGAAAAACATAAAAACCCAAAAAGCCTATTCTGTAAACAGATATGGCTATAAAAGGGCCATAGAAGAAGGTATGTCCAGGGGGGCTGTGAAAGGGTGGCCTGTGGTCACTCTGGGGCATGTGCAGTTTCGTTGAGGGAAACAGGTTGACCTGGGGGTGGACTGGAACATGGATTCTCGGATGCTGATTTTCCAGGCCTCGTAGCCCTCAGTGAGACCAGCCCTGTTTCCAGCAGTTCTGGGGAAATGGGAGAGTGATTCGGGCTGCGTGCTTTATTGACTAGAGACCGAAAGGGGCCACAGATGTCATAATTTCCCTATTATCACTTTGCTGAGCACTTCCTGGCCTCCCTTCATTATCTTGCTCCACATTAGCAGTTATAAGTAGCCTCTTTATGGGATCTGAACACTGTTGGCAGTGCTTCTGCTTGTGGGGACTCAGTGAGAAGGCAAGGAGCAGAGCCTCTCTGTGTTTCCACAGGGGCTAAAATGGAACAGTCTGCTCCCCTTTCTTCCCAGCTAGGGGCATTTCCTTCCTCATAGCAGTAGGACAATGACCTCAGTCCCCCATCCCCAGGACAGGAGGGAAAGGCATACACACTGGAAGTGGGACCACAGAGCAGGGCTGCAGGTGTCCTAACAGGAAAAGCTCTTGGAGACATATACAGCCTTTGAGGGCAAATGCAGCCCAGGATGGTTTCCCAGAAGCATGTGGGTAAGAGGCCCAGCAGAGCAGTCAGGCATCTGTTTTGTATTCATACTCTGCGCTTGAGTCATTATTGTCATGCAGCTCTTCTCTGAGACTCATTCAACAGCACCTTAAAACTTATTCTTCATTCAGGGGGAGGCTTCTCTTAGCCCAGAAATTGGGCAATTTGAAACAAGGATTTCTGACAAAACTCTTGATAACCATGGTATGTATTTCTTATTCTCTTCATGCTTTTACATGTCTGGATTTTTTGGATACTAATGAGGCTATGAACTTAATGTTCTATTTTTCCACCAGTCATTGCTGGTATTTGGATATTGTATGTATTTGTGAACAACTCTTTTCTCTAAATGGTATCCCTTCCTCTCCTGTAGCACGGAGATATCATGGAATTCAGGACCTGGAACAGCTCCTGGCTCACAGGCTTTGAAACAGTGGTTGAATGTGTAGAAGATGAAAAAGAATATCTTCCAATCATGCTACATGCACATACAAATACACCACAGTGAATTTCATCTTGATGTGTAGGCAGAAAGTACCAATCAAAAATAAATTAATAAGCAAAAGAAAGATCCATAGAGGAAGGAGAATTGGGAGAGGGAAGAGGGAAGGGAAAGCTCGGGGAACAGGGGCTGAAATGGAGTCAATCAAATCCCATACATGTAAGATTTTGTCAAAATTAACCTAACTACTATGTATAAATACAATGCTCTAATTTTTTTTAAAAAAAGAAAAAAAATTGAGACAGATTGTGCATTTGCTCCTCTCCTGCTTTAAATTAGAACTTTTGCTATTAATGAGGATAGAAAGTAGATTGTCATTGACAGCCCTACTGTTTAAAAAAAAAAAGAAGAAGCATATCTTTTCCTTACCAATCACGAGGTTCATGGCTGAGGCTCCTGTAGCAAAAGACAGATATAAGAGAAAAGCATATGAATGCATTTAATACAAACTTTATGTGGCATAGATATGTTCAGAGTCACAATTTAAGTGAATGTTTTTCTCCTGCTAATCTAAATTTAGAAAGAAATGGACAAGGAGAAACATTTGCCTTCTGCTTTCTACCACTCCCTGTAAGCCAACATCGGAGAGAACTGACCGTGGTGAGAATTTTTAGATTTCAGCAGCTTTCTGTCAGATGTTTCAGGATTTTATCTGCAAGCTCTGGAGCAAGTAAGGTATCTCAGCCTTTTCTTCACTGTCACCAGAAACTGAAGAGAGGAAAGTTTACCCTCCACCTCTTTGGGTCCCTGCCCAGAACCAAAAATAAAAATAACAAAGATTAACAGGAGAAAAGCACACACATTTATTTGATAGGTTTGATGTGACCTGGATCTTTCAGAAGGTAATGAAAACTCAAAGAAATGGGTGCACATGTATACGTTAGCACTTGGTTTGATGAAGAGAGGTCCGCTATGGAGGAAGAAGATTGGAGAACAATCTTCTTTGCTCTAAACTGGGGTGGTACTTTGCAGAGCTGACTTGTTCAGATTCTTCTCTATGTCCCTAAGTTTTCAGACACAGGAATAGGAAAGGCCATGAGACCTCTCACATAAGGTCTTATGGCTTGTTTCAGGGGAAAGGTCAGAAAATTCTAGGGTTTATGACTTGCTCCAAGAGAGAAAGGTGAGAAAAGATCAGCAACCTTCCTGCTTCTGCTGTTTACTCCAATTCCCTTGGCTTAAAATACTCAGTACTCAAAGATATTCTGAGTCCCATTTAATGAGTGAGCAAATGAACCTGGCTTCCTCATGCACCAGCCAGATAAGTCCCATTTTCCCTGTCCTTATGCATGTGGAACAGCAGAGTGAGTCTGTATGGCTGCCATGCAGATGAAATGAGCTCATGTCTATACAAAGCTCACGGGGGCCTAACTTGTGGTAGTCAGTCACTTAAATGTCTGAGTGTTTTTTCCGTCCTGCGTTCTTTTCCTTCCTCCTGGACTTCTAATATGCTGCTAAGGGAATAACGGTGCTAATGTTCTGAAAAATGTACACAAATACATGGTGCTTTTATTATCATCTAGTGGGTCCAGACAGGCAAATGGAGAATTGCAGTGGCTACAATATGGCCCATTTGAAAGACTTCCCATTCTCCCACAGGCAAATAAGCAAGAGAAGAACAATGAAGTCTGCATAATGGTCCTTTTGTTGGGGCAGTGGGACCATGGAAAGCACAGCCCAACTCAGGCAGGTTCAAGAGTGTAGCTGGAGGCCTTGGATGCAGGGCCCCCCATTTTGCTGGTGATATTTCCTTTTTAAAAATATTGATTGGCCACAATGAGCATCCAGGACTGGGAGGTGTGCCTGCATCCTCTCTAGAAATTCAAGCTCTGCTAGAGCTAAACCAGCAAGTTTCAATAGAGTTGCATTTTTAAAAAGCTCAGGGGAAGAAGAATAACTATTCATTTCAGTCTACTTTCTGGTAGCATGTCTATAGACTACTTAGGGTAAGAAAGTATTTGTATGCATGTTTTTGAGTGTATTTATGGGGAATAAAAAGGAGAATAAGAAAAAAGCTTCACCCCAGGGAGAGTGAAGGAGCACACCCAGACTGCAGACTGGATGGGCAGGAAAAGTGGAGCATATGTGGAGACAGAAAAATCAAAAAACTTGAGCTTACAGAAAAGGAGTCAAGATGAAGACTCAGAGGTAGAGCAAGTGATGTTTAACACAGAAACTGCAGGGAAGGGGAGAGAGAGGCAGGGTGGATGCACCCAGCAGGGCACCTTCCCCGGGGAGAGCAGAAGTCTGTAACCAAGACCATCCTCTGCATGGGGAGGGGCAAAGAGTGTGAGACAGACAGCAGATGCACACAGCAGGGGGCAGGGAGGCGTCGAGTGGATCAGGGGAAGCAAAGAAATTAGGAATGGAAAAGACCTGGTAGGTCATCCCAGCTCCTCACCGCTGCTTGTGCCTCTGAGTTCTTTTGTTTAGCATGTATCTTTAAAGTCTCCTGAATTATGGTACCCACTCCTTAAATGCCTTGCTAGAAGATGAGATTATTTCCCCCCTACAACCTCTAGTTTCTGAATACATACAGACTACATAAAGATTAGGATTTCTAAAGAGGTGGGGGGGGGGAGGGAGAGAGAGATCCTGAATCCAGAAACGCACACCTGTTTGGTAGTCATTAGGCAGCAGTGTGCAGGGAGGCACTTGCTGCCTGAGCAAGAAGCTGCCATGCCCCCCCCCCCCCAACCCGGGGCCTTGTCTACAAAGGTAATGATGCACACATTTCCAAAAAGCGATTTAGAGTTAGCTCAGTTTTGATGTTTCGGTGAGGGGAGGAAAGGAAGAAGGGATGAGAGATAAACACAGAGCAAAGAAGAGTGTAAGGAATCATTTTGAGGGGTACAGAGTGGAGAAGCAGACTGGGGAAGGGCCAGAAGAGACTATAAATGTTTACCCCATGATTAGGTGGCTTTCTGCTGGTACAGTGGTTCTCATTTGGAGGAGATTTTGTTCACCAGGAGATAGGCAAGATCTAGAGACATTTGTAGTTGTCCCAACTAGGAGTGGAGGAATGTGCTGGACATCTGGCAGAGGACAGGAATTTTGCTAAACCAACATTAGCACACAGGACAGCCCCCATGATAAAGAATCACCAAGCCCAGAAGTCAATAGTGCTAGGGTTGAGACACCCAAGAAGTATGTATATGCACATGCGTGCATGTGTAAGTGAAATAGAGGTTCCACTAATATTCGTTACTCTTACTCCCATGTAGTAAGTACCCTCTGATACTTCCTGCTCTAGTTTCTTCTGTCATTAAAAAATGTTAATCACAATCCCTAATAGATTTCTTGATGCACTAATTGAAAAGTACTGTGGAAAGTGACAGAAATGGCACAAAATTCACCGTTCCTTGAAGAGTGACTTGCATGGTAGTAGGTGCCTAAGGTCCTGTTCTATCTCTTGCTATCCCACTCTCTGTTTCCCTCAATCTGCTCCAGGAGTACTGCTTTCTGCAAGTTCCTTGGGCTTTCTTTCTGGGATATGCCTCTTCTAGCTCTGGCTGTGCATTTGAATCTTGCTTATAAAATGTATGCCTCTCCTTCTGGAGAATAGGGATCCTGCCTATCATGCTTATCATTTTATTCTACCTGCTTAGCACACTATAACATGTCACTCAAATAATTGTTGGAAGCTTCTGAATAAATAAATCATGGAATATCCTTTGGACAAAGTAGGTTGGAACTTTCAATGAGGTCTGCTAAGTGGATTTTAGAGATCAGAATATTTCTGCCTAGAAAGCATATAAAAATGAATCCAAGGGGCGTGGTTAATACCTCGTTTGCACCATCTCTTTGTTTAAGCACTGCTTTTTTTAAAAGACAGGTTGACCCTTTCTTTTCTAGGGGTCCTGAAAGGGACTGGCATTTGCAGTGGCTTTCACTGTCTATAGTATTATGGTAACATGCACATAATCCATAGGTCCATCTGATCCTTTCCCAATGAATAAGATGGGAAATCCTTCCTTCTTCCAGGGTAGATTTAGACAAAACTTATTTTTAACATTTGCTTCCTTTTGAATGCACACTGGCAAATGATTCCTTGACTAATACAAGGCATTGTTAGAAGTCTGTGCTTTCTCATTCTATTTTGATTGTTGAGTTATTGAATTTAAAGTGGAGGAAGGTCTGGACAGAGTTTATGGCATGCATAAACTCTTTTACAGACAAAGTATCTGCCAAAGGGCAGCCATACCAACTTCAGTAAGTCTGACAACAACCTTAGCAGTGAAGTTTTATTATTATGTCTACTCTGAAGATGAGAGAACCGGGGCTCTGAGGATCTGTGCCATGTTCAAGTGAGACCATGAATAAGTGGCATAAGCAGAATTCAGTCAAGGTCTCTGACTCGAAAAGCAAGATTTGGAGATGCACGGTGGGCAGCCATCAACATTTATGTCCTACCTGGAGCCACGGGAGGATAGACCATCAGGTAAATTATGTAGCGTGAGAAGAGAGGGAAGTCTGGGAAAGACTTGGTCAACATTAGTGTTTAGATCCAGGAAGAACAAGATAAACCTGAAAAGGCTGACTGAGAAAGAGAGCAGGACAGGTGGAGGGGAAGAAGGAGATGTGCAGTACAGAGCTCAGAGAGGAGAACATCGAAAGGATGGGAGTGATCCAGAAGGTCTGGTACTGCAAGATATAGGGTCCAAAATGTCCCAGAGAACAATGTCCTAAGGATTTGGCAATAAGGGGGCTGGGGGTGTCTGAGGATGTTGGAGGAACCATTTGAGTCACCAGATTTCAGTGAGTTGAGAAGTGAATGAGAGGTGAGAAATCAGGCAATGAATACAATTTGACATTGGTTGGAGAGGAGAAGGGTATAAGATGACCATGAGCTGAGGTTTAGTGTTTGCTAATTTTTAAGATAAGAAGGTTGTGTCAATTTAAGGCTGTCAGGCAGTCCCAGAAGAGAGGGTTGAAGATGCAAGAAACGTATCATCAAGAGGTCAAGGCCCCTGAAATTGGGAGGGGAGAGACCTTCATCTCCAGAATTAATAGGAATGGAAAGTGAGATTTAGGACAAGCCTGATATTAAATAGCAACTGTTTATTTCTATAAGTGACAATAATCCACATTGAGCTAAATCTTACCTTTTTTAGAGAGATGCTCTATCTCAATCTTTTTTCTTTCTTTCATATAGTTTATAGATTTCCTTTAACTCAGTTCCTTTATGTTGTCTCTGTTCTTCAGTGGAATCAAAGATCCAGGATGCGGTAAAATGTAAGATCCATGGGGCAGGAATGGCCTGAATATTTTAGACATTTTTTTCCCTTGAAACAATCCTATTTAGAAAGTAGAATGATACTAAGACATATCTGCTATAAGTACATTTTTAATTCATTTTGAAATAGGAGAAAAAATAGAGAAGTCATTAAAAGTGGCAGTATGTGGACCTAGATGGCAGTGAACACGTAATAAACCTAAGGGCACAGAAACAGCACAGAGTTCTCTCTTGAGCATGCAAGGCTCTTGAACTAAGTATACAATATAGCTTTCCTCTTGACCTTTGCCTCTCGGCTGGATAATTTTCAAATTAGAAACCATTTATACTAATTTAAAAAAGAAGGAAGTTGTGAATCAGATCCCTAAAATGGTAACTTGATGTTCCTTCTCCTTCTCCTCTCTCAAGAGCGTGGGGCCGTATGTCTGCCTTGTCCTCTCACTAGCTCATCCCAACTGGCAGAATGACCTTGCAGATGCCCGGAAAAAAACTAGCACACAACATGCACTGGCCTATTTGCTGGTATGACTCAGACGGCTGAAATCCCCCCTGCGGCTACCTGGGCAGATCAGCAAGTCTTAGAATCTTTACCTTTTGAGATGAACTTTCAGTAGTGCAGATCACATGCTGATCCTTGAAACAAATAAGACGAAAATGCTGCATCTCTTCTAGACTCATGAAGAGTCAAGTGCCTGGAGACCATGTGGGAAGCATAATGAAGGGGAGGACAGCAGGCACTGGGCAGAAAGTGGGACTTGAAGTTTCAGTTTATAATTAGGTGGCAGTAGAATAGAGCAGAATGCTCAAGGATGTTTAGGAAAGATAGGACCTGATTTAAATTATTCTCTGCCACTTACTCTCTGGGTGACCTTGGCCTGTCCCTTAACTTCTATGAGTATTGGCTTCCTCGTATGTAAAATGGAGGCAATTATGCCTTTACAGAGCTGTGAGTGTTACGTGAGGTCATCCGTGCATATTACCTGTGCTGCACATGGTACCCAGTCAACACTCAACAAATACAGATGCACCTCCATTTACAACAGAGTTAGGTCTTGGTCAACCCATGCAAGTTGAAAATCTTGCAAATTGGAAAGGCATTTAATACACCTAACCTACAAAACATTGTAGCTTGGCAACATGCTACACTCTAGAGTTTCGGTTGTTTCCCCTGGGGTGGTTGACTCTGAGCTCCAACTTGAAGCCACCACCCAGTATTGAAAGAGAGGATTGTAATGCATAGGGCTGGCCTGGGAGAAGATCAAAATTCAAAGTGCTTTGTACTGAATGCATATTGCTTTCCTACCATTGTAAAGTTGAACCATTTTAAATTAAGCCATCTGTACTAGGTTCTCTATATTCACATTCAACTTTGCACCCAGATTATCTCCTACCTAGTTCTGTTTGAGTGAACGATGCTGTCAAATAGGTATTTTATCTCAGGTGTTATCTATATGGTGTGGTTACAAGGACCCAAGGTGAGAAATATAGAAGCGGAATTCGGAAGTGGGAGCAGGAGGTGAGTTCAGTTTGGGAGTATATCAATTCAAAAATGCCTCTGAGACTTTCAAGAAGAGAGATATCTGTCAATTTTGGAAATTATTAACATAAAGGTGATAGTCATTTAAGAGAGTTTTAACTCTCTGAACTCTCAGGAGTACCATTTTTAATAGGGCCAGTCTGTGATGTGAAAGAGGTGCTTAAGGAGACTAAGGTAAGAGGTACAGGGGAACAGGAGAGACTGGTCACAGGTATCAAAATAAGGAGGAATATCCAATAGCACAGAGTCATTGACATTGCCAGATGCAGCAGGGCAGCCCAATGGTACAGTAAAAAATGTTTTTAATACTGTTAAAATACCAAACTCCTTGGTGAATTGATGGAAGCATTCCAGTGAAACAGGAGCGGAAGAGCCAGAATCCTGTGGGAAGAATGGAAGGTGTGGAAGCAAAGACAGGAGTGTCAACCACTCTCTTAATAAAGAAAGCCACAGAAGACAGATAATTTGGGAAGGGAAGGGGACGTGGGGAGTGGGGACAGTAAGAGAGGGTAATAGGGAAAGTAGATACAATCAAAGCTTGACATATGCATGTATGGAAATATCACAGTGAAACCCCATTAATATGTATGATTCATATGATTAAATAATCATGATAATAAAAAGAAGGTCACAATTGAAGAAGGAGGCAGAATTGAGGGTGAATTTTATGTTCTAGAAGGCAGAGGCTTGACTATGTTTATAGACTTAGGGGAAAGAGATTACAAGGAGAGGTTGAAGACAGAGGAAAAATGGAGAGAAAGGGGAAGGAACTGGATTTAGAGAGCAGGAGAGGTTGGCCTTCAACAAGAAGAGGATGCCGCATCTTCTGGGATTGGAGGAAAGGTGGTGAGGACAGGTGTGGGCAGAGAGATGGAGACGGGTAGGGATGGTGGATTACTAGGCTCACTTCTTATCACTTTCCTTTACCCATTAAGATGTGATAAAATTTTGGAATAGTCATAGAAGGTTTTTAATATCTTTAATGTGCTTGAGGTTTTTAAGGTGTTTCCTCAGCTCTAGGTCCCTTGCTCATACTGTATTTGTCCTTCAAGGGGATAGGAGACCTCCACCATACCCGTGTCCTGCTCTGTGCCCTTCATGTGGTTTTTATTTATTTATCTTTCTGGCCAACTTTATGCATTTGGGGATGTGAACCCCACTGGTTTTTCAAGAATAGCATTCACTGAACAGCCACGTCATAAGTCCCATTTTTTGGCCAAGTCAGGAATTGAAATCACCTAGTCTCAATTCTTATGGAGCTTTTGGGCTGGTGAGGGTAATAACAAATCTACCATAAAAGGCAAAAGATGGTAAGACCTGTGAAATTAAAGCACGGGGTATGATGATGGGGTGCAGGGGGCTCTGAAAAGTCAGAAACTTTTAACCAGAGGATGAAAGAGAAATGTGACAAGGGATAGGCAGGCCTCCCAGGGAGAGGGAACAAGTCGAACGATCTCTGAAGGCAACATTGAGCATGATGCCTTTTACAAACAAAGCCAATCATTTGAGCAAGAGACAGAGAAAGAAAAGAACATGAAGTTAATTGAGAGAGGGTGATAGCATCCAGATCATGCTGAGCCCCATTAGCCATTTTAACACTGTGGATTTCATGAGGAGAATGGGAGACCATCAGAGAGTTTGGGATGTGGAGAGAGGTAATGTGATCAGGTTTACTTTCCTAAGAGATTCCTTTCGTAACTTGTGGAGAATCATCAAAGGGAACCAAGAGGGAAAGCAGAAGCATGAAGATCTGCTACAGGCTCTGCAGGGGACCCAGTGAGAGTGGATGGAGACTTGGATGAGGGTGGTAGCAGGGATTATGGAGAAAGGAGGACTGACTTCGGGCCTATTTTTGGAGATAGAATCAACCAGGGTTAAATGTGGGCTTAGCTTAGCAAAGAAGAGTCATGGATGACTCTTCATGTTCTGAGTTTGACCTTAGAATGCCTTGAATGTCACCAACCTATCAGAGTTCAGCATCGTTACCTTATAAAACTATTACTTATGAATCTATTTCTTGATTCAATTGCATTTTCTATCAGAATCATTATATCTTAATAAAGGCATATTAATCTCTATATCTTCTATATTATCTCTAAAAGCTTCAGGAATGAACACATTTGATTTTCCAAGAATAATTTAAAAGAGTTATAAGCCATATTTTGCCAGTTCTTTGTGACCTTAAATTGTTTCATTGTGTGAACCTAGACAAGTCCATTAGTCCCCTGAGCCTTAGTATCTTTATTTGTAAAAACAGAAAATCCTGGATAGAAATATCAGAGCTTTATTAAGGATGCATTAAGATAATATGGAGAAGTTTGTCATCTGATGAGGAATTATATTACAAAGTCAGTACTTAGAGTACTTATGAAGTGTTTTTTAATCGAATCAAACATATAGATTGAATTTCCTAGTTACAGGAAAGTTGAAGAATAACAGAACAAATTAGTTTGTATTAAGAAGTATTCAGATATATTCACTGTGTAGAATACTCTATAAGATATCATTTGGTCTTTTAAACCGTAAAATGGTAAAACAGAGTAAAGATATATTAACTAAATACAGAGTATAAAATTATATTGGATATTGGTTTAGAAAAAACTAGTTCTAAAAGTTACACCAGGGACCATTGGACAAATTTGAATGTGGATCTTATTAGGGAGTTATCATTATTTTAGTAAGGCAGGACAATGGTGTAATGATAGTGTGGAAGCCTCATTTTGAAGTATTGGAGGTAAACTGATCTAATGCCTGAAACTTCATAGCAGTTTGATAGAAATGTAAATGTAGTGATAGAAAAATAAGCAAACCTGGCAATGTGTGAACACTTTCCATACACAGGAAATGAGTTTTCATTATCCCATTCTTTCAACTTCACCCATGACTTGAAAATCTCAGGTCAAAAAGTCATGCAAGAAGCAACAATTTGAACAGGAATAAAATTATTTTTCATAACACCTAATGAGAAAGTTGGTTGTTATTTAGGCACCATGTTCTGTGGAAAAAATATCTATCTTTAAACCCTAGATTCATACTTAGCCCAGGAAGATGCTGACACTAAGTGAGGCATTGGAAATGAGAACCAAGTCCAGTAGATCTGGTGTCCCATGCCTCACTTAAGTGGAGGCTGGTGCCCATGGAGCGACATGAAGGCCAGAAGCACTTGTCCTACGCCAGTTACTAACTCCCCTTTTGTAATTGGTTTTGCCTCCATGATATGGTTAGCTCCACTATGGATCCCGTACATTCATGATGCCACTACAGTATGATTTTTTTTAAATTGGAAACTCACAGCATTGTATTTATGATAAAGGTGATTTTAATAAGGTAGCCCTGATCATTTCAAACCAATGAATCTCTACCTTTGTACTCTGTTGCCACTGACCTGCCTACTTTTTGCTGTCAGTATCTACTTCTCACACTGTCTCCTTTTTCTTAGAAACCAAATGCTTTAATTTTGGAGAAAGGTGGAATCTGACCATATGACTGGTTTCTGGGTCAAGTCATTATGGGCCAATGCTTGTGAGTTTCCTGAGGCAGGAGTGGATCTCTGTGGGGGCTGAAGCTTATACTGTGGACGCTCCCCTTAAGAAAAAGGATACTGAATTGCACATACAAAAATAGATGAAAAACTGAATGCTTATTTAGGGTGAGAAAAGAAATCACAACAAATCACAGTTTTTTTTTTTTAATCTGTCAAGGTTCATAAACATCACAAGATTCAGAAAAAAGAAATAATTTTTAAAAATTAACTTCCTGACAAGTACTTATAATACTTTCCCCAAATTTATTTTGACTATATTCTTTACCTCTTCATCTGTCAACAGTTTTGGAAAATTACTGTCTGTGGAAATGATAAAAAAGATAATCCCATGTTTTCTCCAGCCTGGCTGATTGTATTCATTATTGAAACATTTGTAAAAGTTTCTTTCATCTTAAAAGTTTGTTATTGGTCATATCACATGTATTATTGGAATTATTGTTGAGTCGGGGAAAGCTTATGTTTTCTTTCAGTGATGAGCTGTATAAGACTTCAGGTCATTTTGAGCTTTAGTGTGTGGTTGACTAATCCCACGTTCTCTCTGGAACTGACAACATTTTTAACCAGCTTTTTATCATTGTCATTAGGATCTTTTTGTTGGTCCCAAAATGTCACCTCCTAAACCTGAGAGAGTCAGTGCAGTGGGCAATAGGGATATTTCTTCAAGCCTTCCAGGACCACGATGGCTAGCAATCGGTTAAGGATACACAGAAATGACAATAAGCCACATAAATCTGTTCTGCAGAACAAAAACTAAATATATCCTCAACTCAACTCCTATTTTACTGGATCCCAGAAGTATTTCTGACCCCTCAACACCACCAGGCACAGGCAATTGTGTTATCTGAAGGGTCAGGAATAGTTAGAGAGGGCAAGAGACAGCAGTGGCTAAACTATATGATTTTTGCAGATTTTATAAAACTACATTGCTAGGGCCTCTTCCGTGTTGGTAAATGAAGGCCCTAGAGTTACACTTAGCAGCTTTCTGGTAAATCCTACTGTGGTTAAAGTAAACTTTCCTCTATTTCATATAACCTTATAGCATCTGGTAGCTTATCATGCTTACAACGGGCTCTCACTAGCTGTTAAAATTAACTTAAGTTCCAGTTGATTTTTTTGGGAGTGTATTCTGTAGTTCAATACATGCTACTTAAGAACCTCAAATAAAATAAACCATGAATAAAATATTTCTCAAATATCATTGTTCAGACTTCTCTCTGTATAACTCACATATCTCTAAAGAATCTTCTGGTGGCTTTCAAGCCTGGCTGCACAATTGACTCTCCTGGAATACTTTCAGAAAAATAACAACCAGTATGACACATGCACTGGTGTTTTTTAAAAGCTCTCCAGGTGATTTTGACGTTCTGCCAGAAACTGATATTGGCTATTCTAAGGATTGGAATTTCTTTATTTTTTATTTTTCGCTTAAATGTCAAAATATTATTCTAGTTCTTCCTGGACTCTTTTGAATGAACTATAAAGATAGGAGATCCAGGAAATGGTATATGTGCTTAGCACAATAGGCCTATGCAAAATATATCTTTGCTAGAAATGAACTATCCAGGTAAAAATTCCTGTTCATGTAGAATGCAGCACCATGGTGTGCTGACAGCAAGAGATATGAACCAGCCTATGTGAACAGCTCCTAATTAAAAATAAAATTAATTTTCTACCAAGCACCCTCTGTTGTACTTGAAGGCAAATGCAATTTTGTTCATATAATAAAGGGTACCATAAAGGGGTCAGCTACAAAGGCTATTTCAAACAGGAAAGTGTCCAGCATAATAAATTCATTCCAGCTCATCAAACACCCAAGCTTTCTCGCTGTGGCTCAGGTGACCTACTGAGTTGGGCAGAACAGCCACCTGGCTGCAGCTCCCACACCCATCGAAGTGGATCATGCATTACAGACAATTAATATCTGCTCGTTCAGTATATCCACACTAAGCATATTGCCCTTGCTTCTCCTCAAATGGCTAATTTGGAGAAGAAATACAGTGATTTTTATGATGTTGGAAAAAATTAGAATTAAGAACTCTTTCCTAAGTGAGACATTTAATGCTTCAAAAGTCACTGTTGTCTGGATGCAGACTTAAGTCAATCTTTCTAGAGATGTTTTATTTCTTTAGATAAATTAGGATGATTACACATACCTCCCTCTCATGGTTTTTTCATTCAAACCCTTTATGTTATCCATAAGAGCATTTTACACATACATTTAGAACCATATTGTACCGGTCAGGCATGCCTAATAAGAAAATAAGAAATCCCAAGTGCTCCAGAATCTGAAATATTTTGAGCATCAACATGATGATACAGTAGAAAATTCTATATCTGATCTCATGTGACAGGTTGCTGTCAAAATGGAGGCACACCAAAAATTCTGCCTAAAATTACCTTCAAGCCATGAGTATAAGGTCTACATGAAACAAGAATGAATTTCATGTTTAGACATGGATCCTGTCCCTAAGATATCACATCTCTATGCAAATAGTCCCAGGTCCAGAACACTTCTGATCCCAAGCATTAAGACAAAGGATACTCACCCTGTGTATGTACAGAGTCCTCAGAATCTTGAAAAGTCATCTTGCTCTAATATGATGAGCATATCTCACATGTGAAACTGGCTCATGATAGCCTGATTTCATAGGCTTATTGCTGAGCAGCTCAGCTACTGAAAGGTCTGGAAGTGGTCTCTGGCTCAAGAATGATTTATCACATGCTAGCGGGCAACAACAACATCAAGAATGTCAAACTGAAATACATTTTATAATAAAAAATCAAGCATTTAATGCCAGAACCAAAGCATTTCTCTCTATTTGCCCTCTCAGAACTCATTGGACAGGGGTGGGGAGGTCTTAAAGCTGTAATGGCTGCATCTCCCATCAAATAGATACTCTTTAGAACAAGTGTTAGTGCTGCAAAGTATGTTTTTAGCCTGTGAGAGAGAAGGCTTCTCAATTTGGGGAAAAACGAGAAGCCAGAAGTACAATGTAGTGCATCAACAGCACATATCCTAAGAATCTAAAAAGAAATGGACTTGATGTAAACCAAGATAAAATTCAGTTCATTGTAAAGAAGAATTTCTGGATGATTGCTCTACACTACCTTAAATGTGCTGGTGATTTAGAGTGGGAGGTGGTGTTGTCAGGTCAGGTTCTTGAGTTCTTCATTGTGAGCCAGCATAATCTTCCTTAAATTCGTTAGACCTGGCTGGGTGTGGTGGCATGTGCCTGTAATCCCAGCTACTTGGGAGGCTAAGACAGGAGGATCAATATTCAAAGGCCATCCTCAGCAACTTAACAAGACCCAGTCTCAAAAAATAAAAGGGACTGGAGATGTAACTCAGTGCTAAGTGCCCCGGGTTCGATCCTAGTCTTGTGCTTAACATTTTACAATGGCTTCTTTTAACTGTCAGTATCAATTACACGGAATGCTAGACTGTTTTTGTATATTAGTCCTCTGCCTTCATTTACAATTTTATTTTCTAGAATTTCTTCCTCAACAAATTGAATTATTTGTGGTACACAGACACACACACACACAAAAACAAAAACAAAAAAACTTCTTTAGGTTCTTCTATTTTTACATACCCTGTTTGCTTTGCTCAGTCTCCTGGACAAACTCCTTCCCCTCCCCCATGAAACTTTGCTTAACAATTTCTTCATGGAGCTTCCTCTGATCTTGAACTGGCGAGATTAATCACACTCCTATCAGCAAACCTCTGAATGTCTAAAATTTCATAAATTCTGCTGTACATCTACAATTCTGTTTTACTGTCTGTCTTACTACCACAGGGTGTGAGCTCCTCAGGGGCTGGACCCGTTGTTCTTTTAGAGGTCCATAACATATACTATGGATCATCATGAAGAGACACTCAATCATTTTTGCCACTGCACCAGAAGAGCTGAAGTTTATTTCTTCCATTCACCTTCCCTCTTTCTGCTTTCTCACATGGGGTCAGTCCCAGGATCACACATGAACAAATGGTTCTTACAGACACCCGGCTTAGTCCTGCAGAAATTCATGGCCTACAGATTGGTGCAATAGTAGCAAAATAGTTGTTGTCTTGAGTTGTTACATTTTGGAATGGCTTGTCACATGGCAGCCACAGATGGAACCCAGACTCTCCTCCACTTCTGCTTGATTGCTCAGCAGTCTTTCCAGCTCAAACACAGAGGGATTTCTACTATCAGTGATCAGATTAATGTACTTCTGCTGACTCCTCTTCCCTAGACCTGGTCAGGCATATTTTCTACTCCTTTCTCAGATAATGGACTACCTGAGTAATTCTTAATTGTCTTCGAACTTTCCTTATCATTCATTCTTTCTCTTCTATTCCCCCCTCACTCCCGCTTCTGTGATGCCAACGTTGCAGACATCAGTACTCTGAATGTTCTCTCCTTTCTCTCCAAGATAGCTCTATAGAATCTTCCAGCAGCTGAAGTGTTAATTATGTGACCAGATAATAAAAAAAAAAAAAATGTTGGAGATTCTACGTCCCTGGAGCACTTTAAAATAGAGTGAGCACTAGATCATCACCCATTGGATGAGTGATTTAAATATTCCTTATCTCAGAATCAGAGGGCTTGGACAACCTCACATAAGTCTTTTCTTCCAACAGATTCTGTGATGAATTCAGATACACAGAACCAGTCACAGCCCTGAATCATGTGAGCTATAGAATTCTTGATAGCATAATTCAATTACAAATAAATAACTGCTTGAAATCATGTTTTTGATGTACATTCAAAGAATTTCATCTTTGGGGAATATGTTTGATTTTTTAAAGAACTGTAAATATGAGTTTTTTTTCCAACTATAATCAATGTTTATCACTATATTGATTTCTTTTCTAATATTTTATAGTCCATTGTATTTTTTTAATCTGTGAACATTCCTAAACTTTATCTGCAGTTTTCCATTTCTGATGTATTTAAAGTTTGCTTAAAAGTGGTTTATATTCACCTTGTGTGTAAAAGAAAGAGAGAAGAGAGAGAATCCTCTTTACATTTTTGCTTTGGTGACTAATCCATGCCCTTCAGAAATCAATGTGCTTCATTTCTCACACTGATGGTACCGGATCATCATTCAGTGTGGGAAAGATATGAAATGCTGCTCTTCCTTTTCTCAGGGTCTTCCCCTCAAACCAGGTGAGACGCATTGAAATCATTAAACATAATGGTTTAATAGCTTGTAGTGTTGACCTTTAAAATGCGATCAGTTACCCCAGTTAAACCAATTTTTAGCCAAAGCAATCAACATTTCCAGTCATTCTCTATTTCCCACCAAACACACTGGGAGTAAAGAGCTCTCCACGTGCGATATGTTGAACAGTTAAAGGACAGCGTGGGTTGATCCGTATCCTAAAGCAACAGAATCAGAACTAGGGCATGGAATGGGGATGGCGGCAGGCGCACCGTAGAAGTTCCCACGTTTAACGTCACCTGTCAGTGTGTGCCAAGATGGCAGACTTTGGTTGCTGTAACTGACAGACCCCACAGCTATAAAGTTCTTAAATTCTGATTCCAAGTGGGGTTGCAATCAGGTTGGAACAGACCCACAGAGAGCTTCCTCTATCAGCATGACAGGGAGGAAAGACAATGTCACAGAGAGTCTAAGAGCCCAAAGCAGTCACATAAGGAGAGCACCCAGGCAGTAATACACTGCAGAGCTCAGAACAGCAGAAATGTCCCAAAGATTAGAGAATCCTGAAAAAGTAAGAGAAATAAAAACAATTTCTTAAGATGAGTGTGCGGCCCCAGGTGAGGAAGACAAGTCAGAGATGCTGCCAAGCTCATTAGCCTTTTGAGGGAGCAGGTTAGAGCCAGACAGTGATTCCATTGCTGCCTGTGTGTTTAAATACTTGTGTGACATCAGTCAAGTTATGAATCCTTCTTTCTGCCTCAGTTTCGTCCTCTGCAAAAGAGTAAGTCCTGAGATAATTGTCAGATATTAAATATATATTTATTTCTGAAAACAGAAAGTACTCATGGTTCATTTTTTATTACATTACAGAAGATTTCTATAAGTCTTCCTTGCTGTTTATATACTTTATATACGTATATATTTTGTCTATGTCTTCTATACATGTTTTATAGATGTGTTTATATGTGTCTTCTGTACATGTTTTATAGATACTCAGTTATTTAGTTGATAATGTTACTTTATCAGCCATGATAACTCTAAATCTAGAAGTTGAAAGTAGTCAAATTCTCTTGTACTAACTGAGAAAGAAGCCCCCCCTGACAATTTGGTCACCTCTGCCTACCAAAGAGCCAAGGTGAGGCCATAAGGAGGGAGTAGCCTCAGTGGAGTGTTGAAGCCAGCTGCCTGAAGGGTATGATTTTGCTCCTTGACCATCCATATAGTAGCCAAATGAGACACTAGATGTGTAATGCCCCTAAAGTTAATAGGTACCAGCCCAGAGGGAGAATGAAATTTTCCCCAGAAAACTTAAAAAATAGTATCTGTTTCATTTCCAGCTAAATCATCAACACCGTGGAAGCAAGAACAGGGTCTTTCTTACCCACACAGACAAGGCCTGAGATATGCTAGGTATGCATTGGATGAATTTGGTTTCCCTCAGCTAATATTTATGGAGGGTCTATTGTGTGACAGGCATAGAGCTCAGGGGTCACAAGACAGTCAAAGGCCCTTCCTTCATGAAACTTATATTTCAGTGGAAAAGGGATAAAGCAAGCCAATGGTAGGTAGCTAGATAAATGGATAGGTAGACGATAGATAGGAGAAAGGTAGATGTCTAATGTAATAATGCTGAATGGATGGTGGAGATTACCGTGGAGATAAATAAGGCAGCGCCATTAGAGAGAGCAATGAAGGCTGCTGTCCTAGATGGGTGTTTAGGGACACCTCTCAGGAGAGATGGTTGTTGATCCATGAGTGAATCCAGGGGAGAGATAGGACAGGTCTGGGAAGAGCATTCCAGATAGAGGGAATGGCAAGTGTAATGGCTGAAAAGGAAACGTGGTTGGTGTGTTTGGAGAATAGTGGATCTGGGATAGAAAGGTCCAAGGGCAGTGTGAGCAGGTCAGGACCAGATCACACAGGGCAATGCAGGCCACAGGAGGGACTTCAGATCTTACTCAAGATAGAATGGGAAGCCCACAGAGGGCTTTGAGCAGTGGAATAAAATGGTCTGATTCTCTTGAAAAGGTTCAATGTGACAATGTGAAGCATCATCTTTTAGGGGGATGAATGAACGTGTGAGTGGATGGACGAAGGACAGAGTCAGGGGGTGGCTAAGCAGATCCCAAAGAATGTTCTCTGTCAATCACCTGGTTGCTTTAATATTCACATGGCCAGTTTCTTCTCAGAGTCAGAGAAGACAAAGAGATGGAGGTAGCCTTTTCTGAGAGAGCTGCTGACTTGCTTTCCAACTGTGGTAGAACTTGAAGTCTATAGAATAGAACCTCCTTAGCTACAGGGGACAAATTCCAAGATCCTCGGGGGTCCCTGAAGCTGAGTATCATACCTAACCCCATATGCCCTGTAGTTTTTACAGTACATACATACCTATGATGAAGTTTAATTTATACATGAGGCATAGTAGAGATTAACAATAACAACTAATAATGAAGGACAATTATAACAATATACTGTAATAAAGGTTATGTGAATGTGACCTCTCAAAATATCTTACTGTGCTCTCCTCACCCTTCTGTGGTGCTGTGAGTCGGTGCAGTACCACATCATGAGATGAAGACAGGTGAATGTCCCAGGCATGGTGACATGGTGTTAGGTTGCTATTGACCTTCTGATGATACAGAACATTTATGAATTTTTACCTCTGCAATTTTCCACTTAATATTTTGGGGCTGTGTTTGATTGGCTACCAGAAACTGAAATCGTGGAAAGTGGAACCACAGATGAGGGGGGACTATTATAATTGTCTGCTAGTGTCCATACAACATTTCGGGAGTATTTCTTGGGTTCACCATGAGGTTTTCGTGTTTTTCGGTTCATCGGATAATGAACCTATATACAAATCATTTAAGTGAATCTACAAGTTGGATTTCTGGGCTCTAGCATGCAGAGCAGTTGGTTTGTTTATTGTGTATGAATTATTAGCTAGTACTTACCAATCGCCTCCTGAGACAATTGTCACAAACTGCTTAACTAAGAGGAAGACAAAAATGACCGAAGAAAGTTAGGGGGCTTGACATGAAAGAGACTGAGGTTGCCCCCGTACCTCAGTGGGTACCTGGGCTGCTCTCTAGGACTGTGGAAGGGTCAGTGGGACTCTGTATTAAGTAGTGAAGGAAACTAGTCCCGCAGCCTTCGAGGAGTTTCTCTACATGCCTAGGTCTATTCGTGAACCGGAAGCGACTTGGAACAGAGGAGGTATCCAAGTGCCTGAAATCATAGTTATTTTGAATATATCCTGATAAAGCAGGAAAGCACAGTCTGAATGGATAACAATTTACATGATCTTATCAATATCATTATAAATGTTTTTTCACTACTAATAATATAGGTCTTTGTTTCTCTAGGTCATAAATTCACTAGACCATAAGTAAGGTTTCTCATGGGGGAAGTTTATTCTTCTAATGTTCTGCCCCCACCCCCAGTGTGAAGAGAAGTCCATCAGTCCTTCACCCCTTGGGATGAAGTAGGGGTGAGGGATGAGTGGCTTAGCTGAGAGAACTTGGGGTGAGGAACTCTACCTCTTCCCCTCGCTGTCTCTCTGGAAAGGCCTGTCACCAAATACCATGTGTTGATTTTCCCCTGCCCCTCTAAACACATGCTCTGAGGTTTGGGGAATTAATCAATGTCACCGCAAAGGCAGGGGATATTAAGAAAAAAAGCCACAGAGATGAAGTCTGGGGAAGCTACAAACGTGGAGTAGGTGGATGGATAGAACTAAACTCTGAGCAGGAGGCTGGACACCTGGGAAATCTCTCCTTGCAGGTCCAAACAGCCTATGGTGCTTTGAACCCAGAACTGATTCTCTCTTTGTCCTTTTACCTTATAAAATACGTATTGATCACCTATTAAGTACCACATCCTGTTCTAATCACTGGGGGTGTTCACTAGCAATGACCAAAGAGATGAAAAATTCTAACGCTCCTAGAACTTACCTTACAGAATTTACATCTACTGGGGAGAGAGCTAATATATAAATACTTTTATATTTTTGATCATTTCAAACTGACATGTCAAGTGGAATTTGATGTCTTAGGAAAAACGTAAAGCAGGGAAATGGGGTAGGGATTCTGAGATGGACAAGGGCTTTCAGATTTAAATAGGGTGGTCAGGAAGGTGACATTTAAGTGGTAAGGGGGCAAGCCATGTGAAAATCTGGGGTAACAGCAAGTGTGGTTTCCTTTGGTTTATGGTTCTGCTTCCTTTGGAACCTTCTAGGATCAGTGGTCCTGGACAATCTGCAAAGGAGCCGTGCTTTGGGTAGAAAGGGCTCCTCGTGCATGTAGAAAGGACCCCCAACTCTTGATAATGGTGATCTTTTTCTTCCTGTAGGGAAGTCCCACACCCTCTGATAGCAGTGAAGTCCTCTGGGTTGGGAGAGTAGATCCCTAAGGGATGCTGTGGGGGAGGGATGTCCTCATCCCCCTCTCCCAAGACTTCTGTTCATATAAAGGGACATCACTAAGTGTAATGAGGTGGACTCATTGCATCACTAAGTGCAATGAGGCACTGCTGGCCTCATCGGATCCTCCCCTCACCAGGGGAAAAGGAGTAATTTGTCCTGCTGTGGATTTGGACATAAGAAGTTGGACGCGCGTGCGTGATTCTGCTCTTGCGTCTTGCTCTCTCTTAGAATCTGGGTTGTGGGTTTTGTGTTCTGAATTGCTCTTAGCTATATTGTAAGACTTGCAACTCACAGGAGAGGACTGTGTTGATTCAGAGCCTCCTGTGGCTGGGTGATAACCCCCCTAAATCTGGTGGTCAGGGTTATGAAGAAATAATAACTTGTACTTCCTTTATGACACATTTGCCTTATATCTCAATTAGTAAAACATTGGATGGGAATGAGAAGTGCTATGTATTGGGAATTCTTGCACCCCAAGATTTCATATTCATCATCCACCCACCCACCCACCTACCTACCAATCTACTTACCTAATCTGTTATCTGTGTATTAAGTAGCCAGGGAAGAAACCTCTGGGTGGATGACAGTTTCATAGTGAGCTAGTGCTCTTATGACCAGCCTTGAGAACACCTGCAACTCTAACATCTGAAGGGTAATGGAACTTAGTATGCACTGTTTAAATGGGAGGTGACATTAAGAAAAAGAGACCTGGTTGTGGATGTAGCTCAGAGACAGAGCACTCACTTAGAACATGAGAGGTCCTGGGTTGATCCCCAGTATCCCCCTCCCCATATGCACCAGAGAGAGAGAGAGAGAGAGAGAGAGAGAGAGAGAGAGAGAGGAAAAGGACACCTAAGGGATAGTCATTTAGAATCAGACTTTTTCATCCTAAAGACTGAAGCTTCGTAGTCACAAATACACCCATCTGGTTGCCCTATTGAGTCTAGGTTTAAAAGGGTGGATCTAAGCAAAGCTTCATAGATTCATTCTTCACATAGCTACGTGGATTCCCCAGAGAAACCTTCACACCCTTGGGCTTCGATGTCCCTCTGTCCAGTGCTCTTGAAACGGGAGGTGAGGTTTGGCCCACGACTCAGTTATGTCCTTGGGAGGGGAGACAGGAAGGGATAGCTGGGAGTTCTAAAGCAACACAGTGGGTGTGAGGATATAGAAGAAGCATCCTCTAAGCAGGAGCGTGGTGGGACTGTGTGGAGATTTGAGAGACCGCGGGGTGGTGGGAGTAGGGGTAAGATGTGCTGCTGAGTTGTGTTTGCCACCTGAACACCATCCCAGGGCTTTCTCAGCTTTGGATTACTTAATGACTTTGTTTAATTTTTTTCTTCTTTCTGCATAGTTACTGACGAGCCTCAGGGCTCATAATGATGAAAAACTCAAAATCGGGACCATGAGAAAAATAGGTTGTTTTTCTTTTGTATTTGCTGAGCGTGAGACTCATTCCTGTTTGTACACAGAAACTGTCACATCAAGAGATACCCTAATCCTCATTTTGGTTCATTTGGGTAGTTGAATTTGGGTGTAATGGGATTTGCTTATATTCAACTTGGTGATAAATGTGACACCCCCCTAAACCAGCCTGGAGCTTTCTTGTGTAAACAAAAGACCAGAGAAATTCTCATTAGGATGAACTGTATTTATTAAACACTATTAAATTTTGAGGT
Source organism: Sciurus vulgaris (assembly GCF_902686455.1). Lineage (NCBI taxonomy): Eukaryota > Metazoa > Chordata > Mammalia > Rodentia > Sciuridae > Sciurus > Sciurus vulgaris. Next base: position 157,533,772 of record NC_136465.1, read on the forward strand.
AGATTTAGATTCTTTAGATTGTAAAAAAATCCTTTACTTTGGCCTCTTTTCTGCTCCATTATCTGTTGAATTCAATGCCATGACACAAAAGTGCTCAATAAATAAACCCAGATTATGACAGAGTTGGCTATAAAAGCAAAATGGTACTCAAAATTGCCCAAGTAAGCTGGTTAGAGTTAGATTTTTTTTTTTAAAGGCCATAGCGGCATCATTCAGTAGAATCCCCAGCTTCCTTTAAATGATGACAAAAAAGTAGCCAGTGCCTTCTCCGTCATGCCTGTGAGTGTCTAGAATCAAAACGAATTAGGAAATAAAGACAAGAGAGTCAGCAGAAAGCTCTGTCATGATTGGATAGAGGGTAGCATAATTCTAAAATTTTTCCATGAAGAATCATATCCATTGATAAGCCTTTCTACCCATCTCAGAAAGGTATGAACCTGTATTGACTTGTTGTGTGAAATAATAAATGACCTTGTCTCTTGTGGCACATTATAACTGACTTGGTGGGCTTGACAATGTCCCTCCCCTGAGAGTTGAACTTGAGAGCTTCGTGAAAGATGGCTGAGCCAAGACTCATCACGACATGACTTGCGTAGACTCAGTAACCCATAAAACTTCCATCCCTTTAAAAAATGACCAATTTTGAACAGATTTGTGAGAAAGGGTCCTTTATTTTTGTAAAATCGTATTACTGTGCCTAGGGAGGGAGTTGGAAGAGAAACCATCCTGAAATACCTGGATCTCAATCTTTTTTGAAAGTTCAAACTAGAAATAATTATACCTCCCATCTTTAGGGACTCTTTGTTTTTGTAGAAATTTCATTTACACAGAGGAGGAAACCAGGTAGGATTTTTCAAAGTTGTGCTTAGCGACAGCTTGAGGATGTCTCCAAAAGGCAGGAGGTTGGTTTATTGGCAGTTTATGGCTGGATTTTCATAGCAAGCATAAAAGAGTTGAAGTAGCAAATGATTTATGAGCGTGCCTGGTGGGTGGAGGAAGGGAGGGATGTTGCGTTCTCTAGCAATCTGCAAACCCACCTGCCTGTACGAAACCATTTCACTGTGTGTGTGGGGAATGACCGTGTATATCTTTATTTTTAGTATTTTCAGATTCTGGCCTCCTTTATTGATTCACTTTTACCCCTAATCAGAATGTTTCTTGCAATTCTTCTGTCCTTGGATGTGCTTTGAAAACCAATTGAGAGTGAGAGAAAAAGGAGTAAATGCTTCAATTACCAACAGTTCATCAGCTACACCCTCTCGATTCTTGGAAATTTCACTTCTTCAATTCTCATCAGGTTATCTAGAGTCCACTTCATACTTGTAGGCCAGCCCTGGGCCTGTGTGGCATGTTTTACCTTTCCCATTACCTTTCACAATGTTGTTTCTTGTCTCTCAAACTCCATCATATGCAAATTTATGCTAATGACTACATGCAATGCAAATATTTCAATTTGTTATTTATAATAGAGAAACCACTGACCAGCGGACCTGAAATTGAAGCTTAGATCAGCTCTCAACTGTGAGACTTAAGCACCTCTGTAGAACCGGGATCCTAATAACTATCTTGCAGAACTAGGGTGAAAATTCAATAGTTGAAACGCTTGATAGTCTTTCAAACATCATAGAGGTATGAGGGATATAGCAGAAAATGCTCTGTATCTACTCAAATTCTTTCTCCTCTTCTTTTTGGTAATTGAGTTAGGTCTGGTTCCAATCTGGGACTGTATTTTGCAGCCATCCCTGTGCCTGGGAGTGACTGAGGGAGAAATATGTACCATCTTCGCTTTAGTTACCTTGCAGGATCTCTCTGGTCTTATATTTCAACATTTCCCCTTTCTGATGGACTTGAAGGATTATTAGCAGAATGACTCTGGAGGCCAAGTATCACCGGCAGTTTCCTGAATTGAATGTGGCGGGGGAGGAGGAGGGCAGAGCTGTTAGCTGATCTAGAACACCTGCCCTGGGTCATTGTGTGAGAGTGATAGATTTCTGTTTTGTTGAAGCCTTTGCACTTTCAGGTCTATCTGTAACAGCGGCTTAGCCTCCCATAACTAATACCAGTATTGTTATTGAGTCCACGTTGCTAGAGATTCATAGAGTAATAGAACTGCAAGGAGCCCTAGAGGTCATCTCACAAATAAAAATAACACTTGAAGAGGAAACAATTTTTCTTTGGTCCCAAAACAAATTAGTTACAAAACTGGAATAAAATCCAATTTTCATTACAAAACTTTGCCTCTCTGTAGATTGAATAATACACATATGGAATCTAATACCTACGAGATGGTACACGCAGAACATATGGATAGATTCAGAGAGTGCCCAGGTAAGTTTTTCATAACCTCTTGGAGAAATGGCAAATTAGAGAAGTGGATGGCATTCTACCTAAGGTTTTGTACCAGGACCTTGCAAAATTCAAACTTTGGGGCTTCTTTTATCAGCTGGAGAGTCCACGTGCCAGATGAAGTACCAGAAGCTCTTCTGGTTCTGTGTGAGCAGGGACTTAGGGGAGAATGGCCAACCTGGCACTGGTGCTGGGAATGTTTTAGCCACAGCCACCCACTGAGAGCTTCTGTGCTCAAAAAGATGGATCTAAAATGGCTTCTTGAAACATAACCTAACAAGGGAGAGACAAGATTATGTTTTTAGCATTTGAACCAGAACACACTCACTCTGCTTTAAAAGGTCTTATGGGACTGAAAAAGCCCAGGGAAACAGGAGTTGCTGTTCTCATTAAAGGAGAGAGGTATTTTTATTCATTGTTTTTATTCACATCAGTTAATTTAACATGCCTTGAAGGGGCCTCTTCCACGGTAGCGGTATTAAAGTAGCAGCTTACTCACTGATTATAAACAAACATTAGTCAAGTTTACTTATGAAAGTTTGTGCATGGATAAAAACAAAAGAATTACCTCCTACCTAGCAGATGGGATGAGTCCCAAAGGTCTCTTCCGGCCTGGTGACAATATGCCATGTGAGAAACTTAGAACCGAATCCAAACTCTTTAACCGTGACTTGCAAATCTCTCTGTGAGCTAGTCTGTACCTACTTCTTTCCGGTCTCAGGGGCTTCTGTCTTTGTCTTGTAGCTGAGATGCCCCACTTGGTCTTTCTGTTCTGCCACCATGTAACAGGTTGCTGTTTCATGCCAGAGGATTCCATAGGTATGACATGCCCAGCTACTTGTCTTCTTGGATCTTGACTTTAAATATCAACTCTTTAGAGATGTCTTCCATGACCAGCTACCTTCAAATCACCTGTAGAGATTACCAATTTATTTATACATTGGTTTATTTCTTTTCTGCTGGACATTAATCTCATCTACTAAACAGTGGCTTAGCTAGCTGATCACTCATCTTGACCATACAAAGGGCAAAGTTCAATTCAGGGACAGTCTGATAGCTCCATATTAAGGCTGATCCACAACTCAGACTGGGAGAAACTAAAACCAAAAGACTAACAAAGCAGAGTGGGACTAGTGACCTGGATAGGGTTTCTTTGGAGTAGCAAACTGGGGTGGTCTCCCAAATAGAGATCAATCTAGGATGGAAAGTTGGATGAAAAGACCAAGAAGGTCAAGGGCCTGTGAAGAAGCCAGTGAAGCAGAAACAGGGAAAGAGGCTCCAAGGGCTAATGGAGACTCATCCATGTTCAGCTGTTCAGTGAGCTTCTCCACACTTTGTGGATAGCCATGCCCAAAACCATTCCCCACATCTCTGAGGACCCAGTGTGATCAGAGTGTCTTGGTCCCCTCTTGGGCTAGTGACTTCACCTCCCTCTGAAGCTGGTGGTCTTGTTCCTTGAGTCAGACAGCTGGAGAATGATTCTTTCCTCTCTATTTACTCCTCCTTCAGCCAGTTCTTAACTCTGACATATCCCAGCAGTAGGATGCTTTAGTGCAGCCCTGCTAACTGGCTTCCCTAATAGCAGGTTTGCACTTTGGTCTAGAAGCCATTTATAAACCTTAAGCTGCCCTTCTCCTTTCCCCAGATTCTTATATCCTTATGCCCCATTCATACATCAAAACCCTCTTCGAGTTTTGCTTTTTTTCAAAAATTCCCCCTGGCCTTCTTGAAGGGGAACCCAGGAATCCTCCTGGTTTGTAGACTGCCCTCTAGTGCAGAATATTTTCTTCAGACTCTGCCTTTTTGTTGTTATAGTAACGGCAGATGTACCTTCTGGAATGTTATGTTTCCTGAGAATAATGTTGGGAGGATCATAAGAAATAGTTATTTGGTCCCAGTTCCATTTCAGATTTAAAATAAAAAATCCTGCACCCAGAATTGTATTTGTTTTCCTGACTTCTCAATAGGGTGATAGAACCAAATCTTGGCAAGAAAGACATGCAACACGATGAAATCTGATCTCTAGCATGTTCTACTTTACTGAAGAAAACATACTGCTAATAATTTAACAGTACTTCAATTATCAGGATAAATTGTGCAATAAAGTATGTGGATAGAATGGAAACTTCATAAGTGACAGATGATAAGTGATATAAAACAGTGGATAATTTTACTTAGCTTCGATTTTAATGTTTGTCAAATGAATGAAGCAATGTATTTATATGCAGAAAGCCACATTATCATAAATGTATTTGCTAAAACAGGAAGCATAAATTGCAGTTAAATTTAGTAATGTCTGATGTTATGTGTGAATGTTTATTTGTGATTAAATGTGAACAATTGCTCCTTTAAGGTAAAGGTCTGCATATATGTGATTAATCAAATTAAAATGGAAGTGCAGACAGCTCATGCCATGCCTAGTTATCAGAATGATTGATTTTAGTCTGTGCTTCTAGGTGAAAAAATATCTGTTAATAACCCTAGCAGCCAAACCCCTGATGTCCCTGATAGCTCAATGATTTGTGCACATTCTGCATTATCGGGCTCATTTGCAGGTATAGGGTCTACACAATGATCCATTGGATCACAAAATTATAACATGAGAAAAGTGACATCCAGATTTATGCAAGAGTTATGACTGCAAAGTGCATTTCATCAGTAAGAAGTTTAAAATTGCTGCTGTTGTAGCTGTCACTGGCATGTTATTTTCTTTGGTTTGTGTGTAGGCAAGACTGTCAAGGTTTTATCACACAAACTGGTGTTTTTGTGTACCGTAGCTCTCTGCCTGCTGGTGACAGCCAGCCTCTGATCTGAGTTGTTATTAAGTCTTCAACTTTAAGATAGTACTTTACCAACTTGGTTGAATTACACTTGATCATAAATACCTTAATGTTTTACTGGGTATAAAAGGTGTAGAACAAAATAGAGAAACCGCTCCACAGTGAGTATTGGTAGATGGCTGGTGGTGACTGTTACTTGTCATTGCTGTAAAGAAAAGTGGTGTCAGACTCAGAGTTCTCGGTTAAGGGTCCTCTGGAAATGAAGCACCAGGTTTCACAGAAGATCTTACACGTAGAGCTTGGGTGACTTCTCCATCCCATTACCCGTCATTTTCCAGACCTAGCCAATATATCATGTGATTGTCAAACACATTGGCCCCACTCCCTCTGCCAAGGGAAGATTGTTCTCTTATAGCTACCCAAAATTTGTCTCTGGATTCATATCAGTCCAAAATGACTAAGGGAATTTATTGGGTACCAACTCTTTCAGATTAGTTGTTATATTTTTTTTCTTTTACCCACAGTTGTGTTTTGTTCCTTACTCTAAAGAAACCAGGAGAAGTGGTCAGAGTCCCAGCAACAAATTTTGGCAGGAAAGCAGTGGATATCTTTGATATGATGAAATATCATACCAAAGACATTTTACCTTTATGGAAAGCAATGTAATACTAATAATTTCCCTGTAATTTGAACATTAGTTTATGTTATGGAGTATAGTATAATGGATGGATATAAGAGAAATGTCAAATGCTGCAAATAATAACTCAGCTAAACCACAATGGATAATTTATTTAACTTCCATTGTAATACTTTTTAAATGAATTGAAGCAATGTATTCAGAAATCCTTCCTTAGAAGGCTCTATGCAGTTTTGTTTGGCACAAAACCAGTTTATAGGCACTCTATAAACTGGAGTCATTGTTATTGCTATTATTCCTATTATAGGCAAGAAAGGAATATAGTTATAATATGCATATTTGTCTGGTGAATGTAAGCCAGAGGAAGACCACCAGAGTAAAATGAGCATTCTTGAAAAAACCCACACCCAAGGAACCAGGGTACACCTCCCAGAGGTTGCTCAGTTTGACTTTTTAATAGTTGAAGTCAATCTTGACCTGAATCTCTGGTGCTACATTATCCAATGCAATAGCCAATAGCCACATGTGGTATTAAAATGTAAATTAATTAAAATTCAATAAAATTAAAAATTCAGTTCTCTGTCACAATAGCCACAATCCAAAGTGCTCATTAGCCACAGTGTGGCAAGTGGCTACCATATTAGATACCCAGAGAACATTTCTATGACAAAGGGTTATATTGGACAGAGTCGCTCTTAGTTAAACCCTGCAAAGATCCTAGAATTTGGAGTCTAAAGTCTACAAAATACAGGAAAAAAAAAATGTAATCAAGTGAGTACCACAGCTGTTTAAGGAAAACGATTATCAAGGAATTAAAGAAAAACAAATTGTGCCCTGTAGATGCATTTAAAGACCTTGGTTTCTCCTGAGTGACTCCATGGTTGGGAGAAATGGACAGGTTGACTGGGAGGATCAGCAGTTACCTTTCAGCATAACTCTCTGTGATGTTGAGGGACTTGGGAGGAAACTGTGGCAAAAGTGGAACTGAAGTCCATGTGACATGTCCACCATCCCACCTCCCCCCCAACTCCCAGGATCACTTTTATCCAGCGAGGAAAGATAAAATTGTCATCTGAGGTCCCTGCCAGTACTATGTTCTGGAGGAGGCCACGGAGTCCTCAGGAGAATCAGTAGGAGGGAGAACAAAATCAAGAGCAAACACAGGTCCAAGGGAAAAGGAGATGGTAGCAGAATGATACTAGAATTATAGGCATTACCTTTTAAAAGTGGCTTTTTCAAACACAATGTGATTTGGTGGTTTCTTTAACACATCTGAATTTAGTCATGCAGAGAAGGTGGGCAGATTCATTCCTGGTTACTCATTCTCATGAGTAAATTCTCTATTATCCATCACATCATCATGAATCGTGTTACATTTATTAGTGATATTTGATTAATCTCACCAGAGACAAGAGCTAACGTTTGTCTTAGTCTTGACAATTGCTAGAAATGCCACTGATGGCACTGCCTTCAGACTGTTCTGGAATACGTGTGATAGTACATTGACATTCTGTCACAGAGACAATGTGGAAATATAGGTGACTTTGAGGACAGTTTTTCCCCATGAAAGTTTCTCAACTTTCTTCATATCTTTTTTTTTTTCCTGACAATTTAAGTCATTTTAGTTAGGTAAAACTGTACAATCCTGGCCTTGAAAGATTCTTCTACATGTAGCCTCCCAGGGAATTTGAATGTGGTAAAATTTGCTGAACTTCACTGAATTGAAAACTGAAATTGTCACTTACTGGAGAAGGAAGTAGATCCTAAAGCATTGTCAGCATTTTAAATCTGGGGTGAAGCTTATAAATAGTATTGATTGTTTTTAAATTAGAGAAGTGTCTGTGCATTCCATATCAATTTTAGTTCATTTTTTTAGAAATCAAGAAATACATTATAACTGTATTGCTGGCATGGACCTCAAATGACAATCTTATCTTTCCTCTTTGACGATTAGCCACACTGGAGAAAAGTAACCTGGGAGCCTGCAGTCAGCAGGGAGGTGGGATGGAGGGTAGAGAGCTGGGCTGTGCCCCTGCCTCACCTGTATTCCAGTCCGTTTCCCAGTTTCCTCCCAAATGCTCAGCATCACTGGATCTCAGTTTCCATACTGACTAAATGAGGAAAATGGACAAAACCAATCTCCACTTCACTTCCTAACTATTTAACTAGTTTCCTCTTGCTGCATGACAAGTCACCAAAACTGACTGGTTTAAAATAATACCCATTTATTAACACAGTTCTGCAGGTCAGAAGTTCTGGAAGGCTCCCTTAGAGTCTCTTTGCTTAGGGTTCCTGAAAATTAAAGTCAAGGTGTTGCCTGGACTGAACTCTCATCTGAACACCCTGGAGAAGAATCTACTTCAAGTTCATTTGGGTTGTCAGGGTTTGGTTCCTGGGGTTGTACAACTAACTGAGGTCCCTAATTTCTTGCTGGATGTTACTTGCTGGAGACCACTCTGAGCTTCTAGAGGCCACCTACATTCCTCATTTATGGCCGAGGACTCATTAAATTCTGCGGATTATTCACCTTTGCTTATCTTGAAGTCAATTGATTAGTTACCTAATAACAAATACAAAATACCTATTGCCATGCAACATAATCAGGGGCACTGTGTCTCAACATATTCACCATGGAAGGCATTAGGAATACTGAAGAAAGCCATTTTGTAATTCTGCCTAGCTTGTTAACCCTGGAAACCTTTAAATACATCCTCCAAGACCACAGAGCATGCTTTTCTGTAAAGTTCCCTGCTTCCCTCTCCTCTACCTGGAAAACCTTCCTCCACGTCTGTTAGCTTCTCTTGCTGCAATTTAAACTCATTACTTCCACTTCTGTCTGTATTCTTCTTGAATCAAGTTTTACCATAGTACATTCCTTGTACCAGGAGAGAGTGGTGCATTTCTAGAGCCTGTTGTTCATTCCAATGCAGAGCCAGAACTTTCTCAGTGATGTAGAGGAGTCTGATATAGGAGAATGAACATTTGGGGTTTAACCAACTCTATCAGGTGCTTAGATAGATCCTTGCGTAAGAAGGGGCAAGGGCGTCTTCCAGGACACTTACCAGTGAGCAGCAAATGAAGGAGAGAGGAGAGAGCAATCACACCTTCCTCTCCTAGGTGCAGCCTTTGCTCTGTTCAGGACATTTGTAGTTAGAAGTCTTCTTAAGATCTCGATCTTTCCTGAATCTAGCACTTTTGTGGAGACTTAAAGTGATTTGGGTTGTGATGATTTTCATTCATGATTTCTACCATACAAATTAATGGAACAAAATCTGAAAGTACAGACAATCCAATAGATGAAAATGAAAATCACTAGTTCCTACCATCCAGAAGTCACCTTATATTGGTTTGCATATCATTCTATATATCATTCTATGATGTGTGCATAAATTAATTTGGAGAAGTATATTATATATATTTGACAATTTACAATGAAAGACTTTCATATTAACAGAGATATTTCTATGACATTATTTTTAATGGTTGCTCCTAACATTTGATTTTGTGGGTATACCAGTATTTTTTTCAGATATTTCTGCTGAACATTTGGGTTTTCTTTTTTTCCCACTTTTATAAAAAGTGCTATAAAATACTAGATATTTTAGCATATTCTTAACTTCTTATGAAAAATTTCTAGAAGTTGCTTAAGCAAACTGAACACATATATTAAAATATTTCATAATATATTGGCAATGCCTTCTAGTTGTGTACTGCCCACTAGCTGATATGGAATCATATGAAGAACATTGGGTTTGTGTTGAAGACAGTTTGGAGCTCCTTTTATCACTTACTAGCTCTATAATTTTGATGAAATCAATCGCCCTGACCCTTGATGTACTTATATGTAAAATGGGAATAAAAGCATTTACTCTACTCACTTGAAATAGTTATATGTGGACGAAGAGGGATGATTTATAAGAAAAGGACTTTGAAAATGATAAAGTGATATCAATATAAGGCATTTATTTATCCTTCTTGCTAAATAGGGCCAGTGGTCCTCAGGCACAACATATTGAATTATACCTCTTTTTAGAAATTAATTGTACTGACATCTCCCAAGAACGCACAGGGAGTTTGATGAGACACCAGTGAGTATGTCACTGGCTTTAGTCTCGTTCCCAAGGTATGTTTCCATACTGAGTGCCTATTTCTTTTCTTGCCCAAAAAGGCCTGCATCTTGGGAAGTTTTTTTAAAAAAAGTTTATGGCTTGGGAAGTCCCTTCTGTGTGGTGACTGTATTTGTTTGTTTTGTCCCTTGCTTTCTCAAGCTGGCTATTCGTTAGGTCCCCTGCTGATCTATTATGTTCTCTATGAGCTTGTCTTTATTGGTACTCATAGGTGGCACTTAGCACTTATATGACACTTTTCATCTTGAAAGCACTTTGCAGACATTAGCTAATTAATTTTCACATCACAGCATGATAGGTAGGGAGGGAGCTAATCTAAGCATTTGAGCTATGGTGATGAAAGGTGTGTTACAAGTACAATAAATTATTTTTTATGTTTCTTTGGAGGAGGAAGAGATGGTTATGTAACTCATCCCAAACCACAGAAGGCATTTGCATTATAGTTGAAATTCAAGCCTAGTCAGGTGAAGTTAGTAGGAGCATAGGCCCTTTGCTGAGGAAACCTACCTATGGGTGGCTTCCCCTTCCATTCCTCTAAGGGAACAGCATTGTTGGCTCCTGAGTCACTGTCTTCCCTCCCTCTTTTGAGTGATGGCACTTGTTGAAATGAACCTGATGAAAAGTTTGAAAATATTTCAAAGAGGCCTCCAAGCTTGTGAGAAGGAAAGATGGCTGACAGCTAGGGGTAAGGCCCCATAGGGGGCAATTATGGTGGGATTATAATTTGCTTTTGAAATCTTAGAGTCTTTCTAATTGGCAAAGAGTGATATTGTCCTTGTTTGGGCAGAGGGAAACACAGAGAAGGGCAAATCCCATTGGCCTGGCTTTCATAAGCTGTAACACTAGGGTGCTTAAGAGTGGAGAGGGAGCTCAGGAAGCATGAAACCTAGATGTGTTAGCTCTGAATTTTCTCTTCATCCTCTGGGCCTTCCCAGGGTTGACAGACACAGCCCACCTTGCCTCCAGTCTTGGGTGTGCCAATCAGAATCTCCAAAATCGATTTCAGAAGAGAGAGAGAGAGAGCGAGAGTACTAGTAAATCTGTTATGAAGAAGTGACTTGGTGGAGACTCTCTAGAATTCTCCTTGCTGGAAAGTTCCTGGGTAGAACTCAAGACTGATGGGCTCAGAACCCAAGGATGAAATAATTGAGGCTAACTGGAGGATCATTTTCTTGTAGGAAAATATCTGATTCAGTTTTCCTGTGTCCCAAAGTGTAATCAAGACTTGCAAAAATAATAATTTGGACCATAAAACATTTAAACTTTGGAAATCGGTGGAAGATGGCTGAAGCTGGGAATGGTGGAGGAGGGAGAGCCAGTAAGAACAAGTCCTGAGGTCTGATCCATTGGGCAGCAACTCTTCTCTGGCAGTCGGATTTTTCTGGTCTCTATAATTTCTCATGCCAGTGTTGTCAATCTGAACACCTAGGCAGATGGCCCAAATAAGAGGGGAGATTTGACATTTAGCTGTTAATTTATTTTACGGTGCGGGCTGTCATGTTTTATACATGAGGTAAATAAAAGTGATGGACTAATTATGGAAACGTGCACTGCCTTCCAATTACTCTTGGATTACATGTTTAATATTTTGAAGTATTCCAATTACAGGGAGATTTGTCACTGCAGCGAACTTTATTTGTGGAATTCCAACTTTATCTGCAGGGAGGCTCAGCTGATTTTCTAACTAAATGAACACCTTGGATTTTCCAGTAGAATGGGGGGTTGAGTGTGTGTGTGTGTGTGTGTGTGTGTGTGTGTGCAGTTATACCATATTTTAGACTTTTATTTTTGACAACTTATTTCATGGTCGACTGGCCTCCCCCACCCAATCTGGGATTCTAGACCACTTTCAAATTGTAGATCTGCATTTATTGTCATAAAAGGGCAATGCTGTCATTTTTAAAAATATCACTTTTGCTTAATTCAAGATCCGTAACTTGTTTGGGTCTATTTACTTTAGCATATTTCTCTCACAAACAATTTGATTGGGAGAGGAATGGATCAACACAGTAAAATGGTTTAATATTATCCAAATGTCTGGTTAAAAATTATACATAATTAAAAACAGAAGCACAGAAGCAACTAAGTTCTTTCAAGCTCAGGTTAATGGTAATGTGAGAAACATTGACAAAGTTTGAAAACTAGAGGATTGCTTTACTTTATGTCTAAAGACTCAAACACACAAAATTTTGTTTTGATTTGGACTTATAGTCAATTTATCTGAGAAACATTTTTCTCAATTTTAGAAAAAAATTAAAATTTTACAAAAAGAGAAGTTTTTGTTTGTTGTTTTTTAAATTCAAGGTAATTATTGTCTGACCCAGAACTCATACAATTTATTTTGATCTTTTGTGAAAAGTGAGCTTCATACAGTGAAGCAAATAGCTTTATTATAAATGAAAATGTTATGCCTTTTATGCTTTTAGCATTATATTCACAAGAAGTGACATTTTTTATATGCTTGTATCTAATCTCATTCCAAAAAAATCATTAGAGACATCTTATGTGAATATATAAACCATAACAGGCAAATTATAAATGAGTTATGAATTAGGAACAGAGAACCATAGAAATAGAAAGTTAAAACTTGGAGAAGAATTTGAGCATTTAGAAGAGTTAAAAAAAATGAGCCACAAGTGGGGTCTGCTTTCCTTGGTATCTGAGTAAAAAAGGAAATATAATTAATTCTTTAAGACAAATGACTCACAAGGTACAAACAAACCTGTCCCTTAGGGTAAACAAACCTTTTTTTATGGTAATTAAGTTGCTTATAATAGTTTATTGCTATACTATAATATTAATATATGAGTATACATTTTTGGAAATATTCTCATTAAAGGTTTTATTATTTTGCGTCCGTTTTGTTCCATCACAAAACCAGAGCATGGTGGTTTAAAGTAACACACATTTCTTATTGCTTTCTAGTCTGTAAGCTTTTTTTGGTTTGGTCTGGTTTGGTTCTGGTGCTGGGTGGTCTAACATGGTCTCAGCCAGCAATTTTGGAATGGCTGGACCCTACCTCAGCATGTTCTCCCATCCTCTAGAAGGTTAAATCAGACTCCTTCTCATGGTGGCAAAAGGTTCCCAGAAGCAAGAGAGACCAAGCTCCAATAAGCAAGCACTTTCCAAGTCTCTACTTCTGTCTTGTTGCTGATGTTCTATTGGCCATTAAGACAATGGATAAGAGGCATGGTCAACCAAGATTCAAGGACTAGAGAAAGATAGTTTCTCTTGATGTCAAGAGCTGCAAATTCTCACTGCAAGAGAAAGGAGGAATTACTGTGGCTATTTTTCAAATAATCTGTCACAGTCAAGAAACTGGTTTTCTGTTTTTCATCCCCTGTTGATCATTAAGGCTTAGCCTAAATGGAGAAAGACGTTAAGTCGGCTGCCATCCCCTCCTGTTGCCTCTCTGTCTGAATGGACCTTTCCATATGGATGCCCTGTGGTAGCCAATGATGTTCCTTTGAACATTTCTCTTTAGAGTGAGCAGGATGGCAAACTTTCTCAGTAGAGGGCACTGGAGGGACCTCGCAAGAAGAAAAAGCTTCTTGAACTTTCTGCAGACCCACAGGTCAGCAATGTGGGTCTGAGGACACCACACGGAGCCTGCCCCAGTCACAGGCCTGGAACATGCACATTCTGTGAGTTAGCAACCCTGGCCTGGTGAGAACCCTCCCTCTGTGTTCCATGTGGAAACAAGAACTCTGCGAAGCATGCAGGCAACGGTGTAGGGCAGATCATACACAGAACCACCAGCACACCTTGAAGGCCTTTTCCTGTCCCTCTAGGCACCTGGGCTCCCACTGTGTGCACCCATGTCACTGACTGCTGATCCTCTGCTCCGTTGCCTGCTCCCCATGGCATTGCCTGGTCCAGTGACACCAGACCAGCTCAGGCCTGCCTAGGTCAGCAAACTCCTCTACTATGCAGGTGCTGAAGGACACCTTCCTCCATGAGGTCTGGACTCCTTCCGGTTCTTCCTTCCTTGGGTGCCCTGCCTTAGCTCTTGGGTACCATATACAGGTTCTCTTTATAGTTCCTTTTTAATCACGGAGGATACTTCTCATATTAACTTCCCCTGCTTAACCTGGTGTGTGGTTTCTATCTCCTGATGGAACTCAAACTGCTACCAGCACATATAGGAAGAAGGGAAATGGAAGCCAAGAGAGATAATAATTTCTCTTCTCTTTTCCCTGGGGGCAGAAGCCAGAGATCTGGGTTTTGGACATTAAAGCTGCCCAGTTCATGTAGAGTAACTAGAATTCTTAGACACTGTTGCTCAGGGTCATGATATAAACTCTTTGACAATGTTCTGGCAGGTAGTTTTATTGTTTTCTTTAAAATGAAAGTAAACTTATGAATATTCTATGGCTCAGAAATTTCAATTCTAGGAATTTACCCAAGAGAAATGAAAATACACATCCATAAGAAGACTTACCTAGGAATGTTCAGAGAAGCTTTCTGTAATAAGCCTACACAGGAAACAATTCAGGTGACCATCAATTGGAATATTTAAAGAATGTGGTATCTTCATACATTGAAATACTGTTTAGTAATAAAAATAGACTATTAATACATTATTTCACAACAGTATGGATGAATCTCACAGACATTTATCCATCCTTCCATCTATCCTTTCATCCATCCATTTGTCCATTTGTCCATCTTATTTGACATCGATATATTTCTACCTAAATATTTCAACATATTTATCATTAACTCATTTTATTTGTTTACAGTGGTGTGAAATAAACCTTATTCAACAGAGTATGTACAGTATTATTTCATAATGTGAAAACTATTCTGTATTGGAAAGCAGTATAAAAATTCCTTAGAAAGCTTGAAATGGAATCACCATTTGACCTTGGTTTATACCCAAAGAACTTAAAATCAGCATACTACAGAGATACAGCCACATCAATGTTTATAGCAGCTCTATTCACAATAGCTAAACTATGGAACCAACCTAGATGCCCTTCAACAGATGAATGAATAAAGAAAATGTGGTACATATACACAATGGAATATTACTCAGCCTTAAAGAAAAATGAAGTTATGGCATTTTCAAGTAAATGGATGGATTCGGAGAATATCATGCTAAGTGAAATAAGTCAATCCCCAAAAACCAAAGGCCAAATGTTTTCTCTGATATGTGGATGCTGATCCATAAGTGGGGGCAGGCAACTAGGGAAGAATGGAGGAACTTTGGATTGTGTCGAGGGGAGTGAGGGGAAGACAGGGGGTGAGGAAGTGGGAAGGATGGCGGAATGAGATGGACATTATTACCCTGTATACGTGTATGATCGCACAGTGTGACTGCATGGTGTACAGCCAGAGAATGAGCCGTGGTGCTCCGTTTGCATATGATGAGTTGAAATGCACTCTGCTAATTAGAACACATAAAAATAAATAAATAAATAAATAAAAATTTAGACCTGGGAGTTGGAGATGAGAATTGAGTGGAAGGAGACATGAGGGTTTCCTGGGGTGGTGGTAAAGTTCTAGCATCTTGATAGAAATTTGGATAGCACACAGGTATGCATGTGTACGTATTTGTGAGTATCCACAATGGTACCTTTTATTTCATTAATATTTTTTTAGTTGTAGATAGACACAATACCTTTATTTTGTTTATTTATTTTTATGCGGTACTGAGGATTGAATCCAGTGCCTCACATGTGTCAGGTGAGCACTCTACCACTGAGCTACAGCCCCAGCCCCACACAATGTTACATTTTAGATTTGGATATTTCATTGTATATAATTTATATAATGCAAGTAAAGTTATGTAATCATAAATATGCTGAACTTTTAAGGAGTAGCACATAGATATGTGCAATCTATTTTGAAATATGTCAAAATAATACATTGGTGGATGGATAAAGGGGAAGGACAGATGGATATATATATATATATATATGTGATAAAAGGAAGATTTTCTTAAATTTTAATGCTAATAACTAAATATAGGTATATAAATATTTACCATAAAATTCTTCCAACTTTGCTGTATGTCTAAAATTTTCCTAAGGAAACAAATTTTATAAAGTGCCAATTAGGCATAGGGAGCTACAGAGCACTCAGCCTAGAAGTATGCTTCCCTGGCTCCTGGGGCAGACCATGGACATCAAGAAAAGCCTCCTGCACAGCAGTTTCAGCACGACATGGGTTGAGGGCACAGGAGTGGAGGCTGAAAACGGGTGGCTCCAAGGCAGAGCTCCTGGTGCCTCCTCAGTCTTTCGTATGATATACTCACTATGCAGAAGATTTCAGCTGCCCCAGAGTGAGGACATGGAGGTGCTGAAGGTATCTGTGATTGGCAAAGTTTGGGGTGCAAGGTGAAGAAGTTACCTGAGTAGCAAAAGGCCAAAGCTTATGGAGTAAGGGCCAAGACTGGGTGTTATCGTGATGTGCAATGGCTAACCATCAGACAAATCTCAGGAGTCATCTCTACATTCAACCAACATTTCTTGAGCAACTACTCTGTACTAAAGAGCATTCTACCTTCTGAAGATACAATAGTCAACAAAAAAGATCAAGTCCCTATGGTTATAAAAAGCTTATGTCCTATTGGGGGAGAGGGTGGGGGAGAAATAACAAAGAAATAAACAGGGAATATGTCAGATGATCATGGATGCTACAGAAAACAGAAAGGAAGGTGACAGGAAGTATTGGAATAGAGGGATTAGTATTTTATACTGGGAAGGACTAAGAAGGACTTCCATATAAGGAAGAGACATAAAGGATACGAAGGTATAAACCATGTGACTGTCATAGGGAGGAGCATTCGAGGTTAAGAGCATAACTAGTGCAAAGGTCCTGAGGTAAGAACTCCCTTTTTATCTTTTCAGAAGAGCTAGGAGGTCAATTCAACTTGAATCGGCAAGAAATAAAGTAGTAGGTCCTGAGATGAGACAGGATGTGTGAGATCACAGAAGATGAAGACTCAAGTTTTTACTTTGAGTAGAATGGAAAGGCAATGGAAGATCTTGAGCAGATGTATGAACATCAGAAAGAATATCATCTACAATTTAAGGGTAGACTTGGCTGTGTGCAGAAACTGAGGAGCGAAGTGTGAATAGGAAGTTCAGTTATGGGCCGTCGCATTAATCCAGGTGAGAACTGATGGGGGCTCGCACCAGAAGGAAGAGCTAATCAGTACTGGAAGGTCTGGAGAGATTTGAAGACGGAAACAATGAGATATTTTTTATAGATTGGAGAGAAGGAAGAGAGTTGAGAGTGACTCCAAGATTTATGGCCTGGGCTCCTGAATGACATGTACATGCCATGATAAGCAACGGGCAGGACACATTCAGGGGGACACCAGGACTTCAGGATTGGACATGTTCGTCTGAGGTGACTTTCCGTCCTCTAATTAAAATTGTCAGGTAGGAAATTGGACGAATGTATGTGGAGTTCAGAGGAGAGTTCTGGTCTGTGGATATAAATTTGAGGGTTACTCCATACGGAGGTTCTTACAAGGCAGAAGTTGCAAAGATCAGCTAGGGAATGAGTGTCGTGGAGAAGAGAAGAGAACTAAGAGCTCAAGGCCAAGGCGTGCTGCACCGAGAGGCTTGGGACGTCAGGAGCCACTAACCAAAGGGACTGAGTGGGCAGGCCACAGGGAGGACCAAGATGGGACGGTTAGAAGTCAAGCAAAGAAAGTGCTGGAAGGAGGAGGGAGTAACCAATATATTAAATGTGGCTAATGGCCCAGGAAGCAGAGAGCCAGCCCTGTCCAGCAGCTCTGCAGCGGATCAGCAGGGATCCGGGGGACACTGTATACATCCACAACAGGGCACATAAAACGCTCCTCAATTCCACCTCTCCAGTGACCCTGGTGAGGAGCATGACAAGGCTGAGGAGCCCAAATACTAAAAGACAGTGTTTGGTGAGAGACTGCTCATATCATTTCACTGGATTAACTTTATCTGTCAGATTAAAAGGTCCTGTCTCACAGGAATAAGCTTAGAGGGAGGATGATTGATTTATTTATCAAATAAAGAAATAATGAGTAAATGAAGCTACCTTTTCTTTACATATCTGAATGTGTCACAAGTAATTAAGTGACCTCACCTCATTAATAAATAGTCATATTCTGAAGGGCCTATGTTTTCATGTACTTGACTAAAACACAATTCCCATCTTAAAAAAATGTAATTAAAAATACAGACAAATGCTTCCCATGCAAGCTGACTGTGAATGAGGTGCATAGTCTGCCATAATGCAGAGGTCACACAAATGTGGAATGGTGCTGGCCATTCAATACGTATTTGTTAGTGGAATAAATTCAGTTGCATTTTTGAAGTTTCTTTACCTTCCTTAAGATGCTCTCAGGGATGCGATCACACTATAATTATTTCTCTTCAAGGCTGCCCAGAGTGTTCACCTGGCATTATAGGATCTATGGTGATGTGGTCAAACCATAGGAAAGGCAGGTGGTAATAAGGGGATGTCTTAAGCCAGCAAAGAGAAGCTGAAAAGAGGGGTAAATAATTAAAGCTCTTGCTGAATGAAGCACCTGTATCAGACCCAGGGTTCTCAAATTTTCTTTTGATGGATAGAGGATCTGCTTTCAACAACCTCTTAGAATCATACAGTATCTGAGCCAGTCTTGTTGCTTTCAGATCAAGAAACCAAATGTTAGGGAAGCTTTGGGATCCCTCCAGACTACTGGGGTTAGATGATAGTCGTGGTCATGATGATTCTTGAATTAGATTCTACGTTTTCTTCCACTCCCCTGTCAACGATCTTCGGTTCACATCACCTGTGTTAATTTTCTTCTGGACTCAGGTGGAC
The DNA here is from genome assembly GCF_902686455.1 of Sciurus vulgaris. Taxonomy (NCBI): domain Eukaryota; kingdom Metazoa; phylum Chordata; class Mammalia; order Rodentia; family Sciuridae; genus Sciurus; species Sciurus vulgaris. The sequence goes on from NC_136465.1 coordinate 157,552,464, forward strand.
CTTCCCGTTTAAAGACAATAATCGTGCAAAGAAGAGACTGAAAATGGTTAGTATTTGCACAATATTTGTATCTATATGGTGTTTGATTTCCACATTCCTCACCTTGCAGAAGAAGTGAATCATCTCTGACTACAGAGCAGAAGTGAAGAACTCAAATACCTTCTAGATCCAAACTGTTGATGGGAATGAGCAGTCGGTGTGGAACTGTGGCAAAATGGAGAGGGTGTGGGGATGAAAAAGAAAGCTGCTGCCAAGCGCCACCCAGTGTTTGGAGACCTACTGTGTCTTCTCTTTCCAAATTTCCAGAACTCTTCATTTCTATGTGAAATTTCCAATGTTGCATGTTGGCCAGTAGTTCAACATTTCAAAAAATTAGGAAAACAAAACATTGTGCAGAAAAAAAATTTAAATGAACAAACTTGTCTGTGGATTTGGCCTGGGGTTCCTTTTTGAAGCACTGGTGCAGAGGGCTGGGGTCATTTTGGAATCTCTGTCATTAAGGAACTGCCATGGGTCTTGTTGTAGGAATTCCTACGGAGATGGGGAGAAAAGGGATGTACAGTAATTTATGGAGCGTTTCTTTTCTTCTGGAAATTCTTACTCTGTTGACAAGACCAGTCCACATGTATGCATGCAAATATATATTTATACCATAACTGGGAAGGCAAGTCATCAATATTCGATTGGATAGAATAAACTACAAAATCTAGAGGATGGTTAATAAAAACAAATTAAAATGCATGCTGATTATTGATATATTTCTTCTCAATTCCAAAAGCATCTTTTTTTTTTTTTTTTAATCTATGAACGTGGATCTGGGACCGTTAGATATTTTTGCTTCACCAACTGGCATGATTGAGCTTTGCCATTGTAGAAGGAAAGAGTTTTGCTTCCTGGTTTCCATGTGCTAGTTTGGCAGGCTTCCTCAACCGCTTCTCCAGTGCCTATTTCCAGCTCCTTCAGGCACAGCATACCACAGTATCCTTGGGTCAGCAGCTTCCTCAGGCTCCTGCCTTAGACAATGTATAGTGATTTGCCTCCATGAGACACCTCATGGTGAAGAGCTTTCCCTGGGACCCCAGAAAACAGATTTCTGGAAAATTCCAGAGGAAGGACTTCCAGCAAGTTTCACCAGCATACCAAATTGCCATTTGGTGAGCCATGGTCAATCCTGCCCTCTCCATGATCTAGATCTTAGTCCTAGGAACAGTGGCCGTTCCTTAGAGCTGCTCTTTTGATACTCTTGGTTTCTCTACTTCTTGCCCATTCCTTGTTACAATATCTTGCTATAGCTAATGCTTCTCTATGTTAAAAATTTTCCTGTTAAAATTACCATGCAATTTTGGTCTTCTGATAGGACCAAGACTGACATAGGGTGCTGTTTTCTTCCCCCAAACTCAAAATGATATCTCCAGAAGCCATGTCTGGGCTATAGACTATGCCCATCTGCCTTCCTTCACTCCCATCTTTTTTGTTGTTGAGCTGGGAATTGGACCTGGAGATGCTTTACCACCGAGCCACATTCACAGTCCTTTCTATTTTTTAATTTTGAGACAGGGTCTTACTAAGTTGCTGAGGCTGGCCTACAACTTGTGATCCTCCTGCCTCAGCCCATCAAGTACCTGGGATTACAATTGCAGATGTGCACCAGAGTACCTGGCCATTCCAACCTTTTGATTTTAGTTTACCTTGATTCTTAACCTCTTGGTGGTTGGTTTATAGAGCAGGTACTAGCTTCAAACTGGCCAGAATCTTTCCCATGGTTTAAAAAAACTTCAACTGGGGTGATAAAAATATATTATATTAGGGATGCAGTTTGGTTACAAGTGGGTATACAAATTCATTAATACCCATTGAAATGCATGCTTTAAGTGGATATGTTTATTGTATGAAAAGTATATCTCAATAGAGTTTTTTTAAAAAGCTGTGTTCTGAAATTGAACCTTAGAATATAAACAGCCAGGGGCCTTCATTCCTGCCTGGTGGGGAAGGTCAGACTGAGGGAAGGCCGCTGACAGCCAGGGAGGGCGGAATGACAGACAGGGAGAGGGGAGCTGGCAGGTCGGGTCCCTAGTTCCTTTTGTATCCAAAAATAGGTCTACCCCTTTCTTTCCTGCTGTTTAAAAGTCTTGTGAGCTAATAATTCTCTTTTTTGCATAAATTCATTCCATTTGAGTTTTTTTTTTTTTTTTACTTGCAACCAAACTATTAAATATAGAGCCCAAAATATTGTCTAGGGCAGAGTGAACAGAGATGAGCTGGATCTTGCAGGGTACATAGAGAAGAGGCAGAAAGGCCCTGCAGGCGACAACATAAAGAAAGCACAGTGGAGAAAAGGGATACAGGTGGCACGTGGAGACTGGCTCGCAGAGTCCAGCAATTCGGAGCAGGAACTTTGAAGTCACACGGATTTGGGTTTGAATATTAGCTTTGCTGCTTGTAAACTAGCATCTGGAACTAGAGTCCCACAGTTGTTGAAGGAAAGTTCAAATGAGATTAAGTATGTAAAACGTCCAAGTGACAGGGACATTTATAGCAGTGATAATAAAAATAGTAGTGGTAGTTATTCATGCTTATGCTGATTGGAAAATAGTACTTATAAACACCATTATTTAATTCCAAATTAATAATTGGTATAATTGACATCAGCCTCTAGGAAAATTATTAACCAAATTATAGACACTTAGAAAAGAAGTAGGTGATTCCTAAGCATTAGCAATGGCTCACTGAGATCAGGTCTTGCCAAACTCATTTCCTATTGGCAGCTGTATAAAATAAGAGGGTGTAAAAGGATGTTACTGACATAACTGTCCGTCTAAGAAACACACTGGATAAAGTGACCCCTTAGCTTGGGTTGGGCACTTTCAGTTGAGGGTTGCCTCTTTTTATAGTTTCCTAGATTTCTTAACAACTATGTGTAGTTTGTAGAAAGTCTATCCTTATATTGATCCTAAATTTCTAGATTTGCATCTTAGCTCTGCTGTTCAAAAGTGCACCAAGATAAAACTGATTCTTCTTCCCAGTTCATGAAGATCCCTCTCTCTTCCTTCTGATTTTTTTCCTTTGTCATACCAATCTTCGATTCCTTCTACTGGTTTTCTTCTGTTCTCTTACTGAGTCATTTTAACTGATAACCAGTGTCTTCCCTCAGGGTCTCATTGGGCCACATCCCTTTGGAAATGTGGACTCTCTTAGAATTGGTTGTATTACTTCTGATGTTTTCAGACTATATAGATCACAGAAAGAATGATACCTGAGATGCATTAATATTACTTATCTTTTAATTTCAATACTAAGAACATTCAAAGGGAGTTACATGACATTGTTGACTCGTTTTCAACTTGAGAAGAACAAAATTCAACTGTATGATTGAAAATACACCCTTCTAAATTTAAACCTATGGCTCCACGACAACTATTGATTTACCAAAAAAAAAATATATATATACTGTAGGGTTTTACCGTTATCCATCTTGGTAATTTCAGTATAGTAACCCAACCTGTCAAAATCTTAATCCTATCATCTTTCATGTTAGTTATCCCTCCTGGCTTCATTTCATCCCCAAATTAGACTTGCATGATCCTACATCATAAACCACGGACAAAGTGTTGAGTAGGACAGAACCAAATGTGGAGACCTGCAGCCGGTCATGTAGATTGCCTTCGACACTGATATAGTTTCATTAATTTGAGCTCTTTTGGAAGCGTTTCAACCCATTCAGAGTGTTCTTATTTGCACTCTGGTCATATTCCATCTGGTCACATGGATCAAGAAAAACTTTGGAGTTGTGAGATGAGCCTAGATTTTGGATCTATTATTCAGGGATCTCCAGAGAAACAAAGACAACAGATGCTGCTAGACCATCTATATCTACACCTGTATCTATATCTATATTTACAAAGATTTTTAGGAAATTGGCTCATGTGATCCTGTAGGTTTGGTAACAAAAAAATCTAAGATAGACAGATGGGTTGGAGACCTAAGAAAGAGTTGCAGTTGAGTCCAAAGGCAGTCTGCTGACCGAATTCCTTCCTGCTTGCGGAGGTAAGTCTTTGTTCCACGCAGGCCTTGACTGGCTGGCTGAGCTCCAGCATTCCACACCCACAGCACTCATTCATTTGTAGGGTAATCTGCTTTGCTGAAAGTCCAGTGATTTAAATGTTAATCACATTAAAAAAGATAAAAAACAAAAACAACTTCACAGAAACATCCAGAATAGCGTTTGACCAAAGAGCTGGGCACTATGGCTATGGTGGACTGAATGCTTGTATCTATCTTGAAATTCCTACATTGGAACACTAACCTCCAACAGGATAGCATTTGGAGGTGACTAAGTTTTGATGAGGTCATGGAGTGAGGCCCCATGATGGGATTAGTGCCCTTACAGGACGAGGTAGACCTGAGCTCTTTACCATGTGAGGGTGCAATAAGAAGAAATTGCCTGCCCTCCTGGGAGGGCCCTCACCTGGACTGAGCATGCTGGCTCTCTGACCTTGGACTTTCCCACCTCTAGAACTGCGAGAAATACATTTCTGTCCTCTAAGCCATCCAAGCTGTAGGATTTCGTGATGGCAGCCCAAGCTGACTGAAGTTAACCATTACATGGAGGTCAGACGTCTGTGGCCTGCCATGAAGGGTAGCCTTGAAGAATCCTGCAGGCCACGCCCCCCACAAAGCCACCATGCAGAGGGAGGGAGGGAGGGAGGGAGGGAGGGAGGGAGGGAGGGAGGGAGGGAGGGAGGGAGAGGGACCTGAGCCCTTGTCAGAGCATCACTCTTCCAGTCATGCACCCTGAACTGGAACTGTGTCTATCTAAAGGGAGACTTTATACTAGCCAGGTGCTACACAAGGTTGTTGTGGTCAGCCACAGGTGACATGAATGATAGTGGTCCCTTAAGATCGTAAAGAAGCTGAATATTTTCTGTCACCTGGTGACATTGCCATCATAATGCTGCTGCACCATGCATTACCCAGGTTTGTGGTGATGCTGGTGTAAACATACCTACCTGTTGCCAGTGGTGTACGAGTATAGCACTTATGTTTGTGTCCAATACATAATACTTGATAATGAACCATTCTGTTACTGTTTTATACCTTTATTATGCTATTATTTTTATCATTATTTTAGCATAGACTCCTACTTATTAAAAACGTTGACTGTAAAACAGTATGTTATATTACACAGTGGCAGCCTTGTACATCCCACTTACAGTGTGCCTTGGTGGCATAATTTTAATCTCATGACCATAGGAGTCATGTTATTACCACACGTGCATATGTCAGCCCAGGTATGCAGTCGGCTGTGCTGTAGGTATGTGTAGGTACACTCTAGGATGAAATTGCCTAATCACACATTTCTCAGAACATGTCCTGCCATTAAGCAGGGTAACTATTTACCTAGTCATGTGCCCTTGGACACCCTTTTCTAATTTACACAAAGCCATGGTAAGTTTTGATCTTTTAAGATAATATTTTAATTTATTTTTGATGAATATATTTTAATTGTTCATATTAATGGGGTTCAACACAGGCATTCAGCAAATGCTGATCAAATCCAGCTCCCTTTGTCCCCCTTCCCCCCTCCACACCCTTTCCAACCTCTAGCACTCACTCTAGTACATTCAGGTTGACTTTGTTTAGGGTCTGCCAGTGAAAGAGATCGGTCAGTCCTTATCTTTCTGTGCCTGGCTTATTTCACTCAACATAATGTCCTCCAGTTCCTTCCATTTTTCTGCAGTTGACAGAATTTCATTCCTCTTTATGACTAAAAAAAATCCCATTGTGTATGATATACTGAAGTTGTAATCTTATATCTGATTTCTAATTCTGACTTAGCTTCTTATTAGTTATATGTCCATGGGCTACATTAGCTATATGTTCATTTCGATGAAGTTTCCTTATTTGTGAAATGGTCGCATGTACTAAGTATTAGATTAGATGAGGTAACGTGTCACTGGCTAGCCTGGTGTCTGACATATAGTAGTTATGTGGGGAAATGGTAGCCAGATTGCTGATACTCTACATTTCCCAATCTATACACAGTATTTCTTATAGTTATAACCTCTCAGCACATTCTTCCTACCAACTATTCCTTCTTTATTGGGTTTAGCTCTGGATTCCATTCAGAAATATTGGTTGATCTGGATGACTGCAAAGTTTGCTTTTCAAACATTGAAAGGAAGAGAGAGGGGAGGGATTGATTCAAATATTGAGGGTCTTTGTCTGGATTAGGCAAGGACAGTCGGAGTCAGGGGACAGTGAGACAGGTCATGAGTTCCCATTGCCTGAAGCACACAGCTGGCAAGTCTAATCTTAAGTCCATGCTGAAGTCCCTTTTGATGCTCATAAATGCAGAATGTCCTATTTTATCAAAACAGTGGGTTCTAGAGAGACACTAAACAGATGACAGCCATGCAGCCTTCCCCGAGTTCAACACATGGTCACAGGTAATGTTTGTAAATAAATTAACAAGCCATATGAAGAAATTCAGGATATGGAGTGGATAAAGAACAAGACTCCTTTTCCTTCATTAAAAGGATGCTGCTGACTTAATACATTAAAGCATTGTGTTTTGTGAAGGAACAACTTGGAATCAAACATTACCTGTCTGCAGATAATTCCATGGTCATTTAAAATCTCAAGTATCTATAAATATTTTTAGTTTGACACCTCCCTCCAAAAAAAAAGGGGGGGGGTGATGCTTAGTATAAATTAATTATAAATGGTCAGGAGATAAGAAAACATCATTTAGGGTTTAATTTTGATAGAATTCAGAGTTTGAAAAATAGTTCAGAATGTGGTTCCTCTAGAATGTTCTATTCCAACCAATTCTATTCCAGATTAATAATTTTTTAAAAAAGTCATTTTCCTACTAGAGCACATTGGCATTCTTACTTTTTTTTTTTTTTTTTTTTTTTTCCCCCTCCTCTTTCTCTTCTCTACAGAAGTCAGCTTGACAGAGTGGTTGTACACACTTGGAGAAAAAAAATCAGAAGCTGGTGGAAGGATGGAGTCTACTTTCTTTTCAGCAATTCCTCTGTATCCCTGGCTTTCCTCCTCCACCAGAAGCCAGGTCTTCCTGCATGTAAGAAGGAAGGAAGGAGGGAGAGTGGAAAGAGGGGCCGTGGAGAGAGGGGGAGAGAGATTAATGGTAGATTGAATGGCAAGAATAAAAAGGAGGGAGAGACATCCTGATGGTCCCCTTGGCTTTTTTGCTGGTGTCCATTGAATGAGATTGATCCTGTGATAACTTATCAAGAGTGGAAAGAACTTTGTGCTTTGGATGAGATTTCTGCTTCTGTTTCCTTAATCGGCTCTCAGCTCCTGAGGCCCTCCATTGACTCAATTCCCTCTAAGCCAAAGATAATAGAATCACAGCCTCAGAAAAGCCTTTGAGGTTGTCTGGTTCATTTTGTAGAGAAAAGAACTAAGGGCTTGTGAGGGATGACTCAGCCAAGGTCATTCAGCCAGCTGTGGCTGGGGCTGCACTGGAGCCCACGTGTCCTGATGTCAGTGCGGAAATTTTGCTTTTGTCACTGCTGCCTGCAAAGGCTCTGCACGAGTTATCTCTAGTTTGAAGTCACTTTGAGCTTTCCTGAAAATATGATCAGACAAATGCCAGTTGGCTTATGCATTAATTTACTTTTCTTATGCCTTTCCAGGAGGCTGAGGAAACAGGCAGTCATATTAATTCTAAAAACCTTGGCTTAGTATGAAAGGTTCTCCACAATCACTGTCCCCCATGATCCTGTGGGTTCATGCTGCAGTGACCCTAATCCACTCTCTGTCCCTTGCAAACACTCAGTCCCACATGTTTGTTTATGCCATACTTTGTCTCAAAACCGTGATAACAACAACAGTAACTGGCATTCATTGGTCTCATATAATGCTTCACCAACAACGATCAATTATATAAATCACTAAGATCAATCACCGACTTTGAAACCAGGCACACTAGTTTATAACTACTCATAAAGTTGCAACTGCTCCACTCTTCCATGGTATTACTGGAGCAGACGTAGACAATATGTAATAAACAAATATGCTATGCTGTTCTGACAAAATTTTATTTACAAATACAGGCACATTGGATCTGCAGTTCAGCACTTTCTGATTTCTGATCTAAATCACCAATGAGCCAAATAGTCTCTCTTCTATTTTCACATTGTCTTCTTTCCCCCCTTGATTCCACATCTGAGGGGAAATGTGATACTTGTCTTTCTGAGTCTGTCTTATTTTGCTTAACATGACGCTCTCCAGTTCCAGTCTTTTCTGGCACATGACATGATTTTGTTCTTCTTTATGAATGAATAACACGCCATCATGTATATGGGCCACAATCTCTTTATCCATTCATCAGCTAATGGACAGACACATAGGCTGGTTCTATAACTTGGCTATTGTGCACTGTGCCATGATAAACATGGTTAGGCTGGTATGTCTGTCGCATGCAGATTTTAATTCCTTCAGGTATATATTGAGGAGTGGTATGGCTGGATATATGGTAATTTGATTTTTAGATTTTTAAGGAAGCTTCATATTGATTTCCATAATGACTCTATTAATTTACGTGTCCACCAAAGGTATTTAAGTGTTCCTTTTCCTCCACATCCTCATCAACATTTATCATTGTTTTTCTGTATTCTTGATGATCGCCATTCCGACAGGGTGAGATGGGTGAGCACATTTTTTGACTGGGTTATTCGGTGTTTTGATATTAAGGTTTTTGTACTTCCTTATATGTCCTGGATATTAATCCACTGTTAGATGAATCGCTGGAAAATGTCTCCCATTCTGTACACTCTCTCTTCACTCTTGTTTCCTTTGCCAGGCAGAAGGTTTTAAATTTGATGCAATCCCATTCTTCAATTCTTGCTGTTATTTCTTGAGCTATTGGAGTTCTGTGCAGGAAGTTGTTGCCTATGCCTGTATCTTAAGTGTTTCCCCTATTTTTTTTTTTTTTCTTGCAGTTCCAGAGTGTCAGGTCTTCTACTCAAGTCATTGATCCAATTTGAAATGATTTCTATACATGGTGAGAGATACCACGGGATCTAGCTTCAATCTTCATATGGATATGGAGATCAGGTTTTCTTAGCACCATTTGTTGAAGAGGTTGTCTTTTCTCCCAACTATGTTTTTGGCCCCTTTGTCAAGAATCAGATGGCTGTGGTTGTGTGGGTTTATTTCTGTGTCCTCTGTCCTATTCCATTGGTCTATGTGTTTGTTTCTATGCTAGTACCATTCTGGGTTTGTTACTATGGCTCTGTAGTGTGTTTTGAAATCAGGTATTGTGGTGTCTCCAGTATGGCTTTTTTTCTACTTGGGATTGCTTTGGCTGTTTGGGGACATTTGTACTTCCATATAAATTTTAGGATTTTTTTCCACTTTTATGAAGAAAGATATTGATATTTAGATGGGAAAAGGATGAGGGGGGAGGGAGAGGAATTAGGAGGTTAATGGGGGGGCGGGTGGAGATGATCAAGAGATCTTATATGCACATACACATGTGCCAGAATGAAAGCTATTATTCCATACAAGAATACCTTTTTATACTTGTAAAAAGTAAGCCAGAGAGAGAGACAGAAAGTCAGTTGCTTGGTAGGGTTGTCTGGGACAAAGACAATGCAAGAGACCATGAAGAAGGTACAGGACAGATAAGACATATTCCCTTAGCTGTTTTGGTAAAGGGCTTGGGAATGGCGATAGGAGCTGTCGCTAAACTTTGATAAGGAGGAAGCAGAGACTGAAAACAGAATCCATGGGTGTCTTTTGCAGTTGCATATACGTATCACTATACGTAGTACCTGTTATACACAATTCTCATTGTGGACTGCCGACCCAGACACTTAACACAACCCCCCCCCCCTTTTTTTTTGGTGCCATTATCTACAATCTTTCAATTGCAAGTAGTGGAAACATGATCCAGGTTGGCTTATGCTCAAAGCAGGATGACTTGGCTCTTATAACTAAGAACACTGGTTTGCTATAAAATTGGCTGTAAGGGTATGCTCAGTGTCAACAGAAATAAATTCCTCTCCTTTACGCAGCTCTGCTGCTTTCTGCCTTCTTCACTGTCACTCACTTTCCCTTTGGGGAGGTATACTTTTGCTCTGCCAGTCTTGAAAGCTCAGTAGAAAGAGAAAGCTTCTTGTCTCATAGTTTTAGGAGGGTCCCAGGGCTGATTCAAGTTGGCCTAAATGGGGTCTCAGGAACAGTGCAAAACCGATTATTCTGACAGGAGAGTAGGAAAATACTGATTTCTTTAGCCTATGTTATATGTCCCATTACAGGTAAAATCAGCCCCTTCCTAACCATGTGGACTGTGGATAAGGGAAAAAAACATGGTTCTTAAAAGGAAAATCAGAATGTCGCCATCAGATTATTGTGTCAGCTTTCCACCACTATAACAAACTACCCGTGATAGCCAACTTATCAAGAGAAGAGGTTTATTTTGGCTCACAGTTTCAGTCCATGATTGATTGGCCCCATTGCTTTGGACCTGTAGAGAGGTAACACATCGTGGCAGGTGTGTGTAGCAGAGCAAACCTGCTCACCTCATCAGCCAGGAAGCAAAAGGGACCATTGTCCCACAATTCCCTTTGAAGACATACCACCAATAACCTACGGACCTCCCACTAAGCCCCACCTCTCAAAGTTCCACCACGTCCCAATTCTACCACCCTGGGAACCAAGCCAGGCACATGGGCCTTTGGAAGTTAATTAGGATCCAAACTATAGCAGAGTGCAGTGCGACCCAGGTGAACACCAGGAGTTTACAAGTTGGGCATCCTCTCACTGAATTCCAAGTTTCGAGTTCCCAGTTTCCACATGCATGGTTAAGCACAGAAACCTGAAGGAGGTGGCCCGTGTCTGACTCAGGCAGCTGAGCTTCTAATGTCTCTCTAAGCAGTGGTGTGACCTCAGCTGTAGACAGATAGCTGCATGAGGCAGATCAGTAAATAAGGTTGAACAACCAAATGGAACTTATTTAATTAGGATAAGGGTAACAAACTTTCACAGGAGAAACCTTTCTGAGCTTCCTGGAATGGAGTTATTTTTCTTTCTAAACCAGAAGCATTTCGTCACTTTTTTCTTATTTTTCTCTGCAGTTCTTACAACAACAGTTAATGAAACACACACACACACACACACACACACACACACACACACACACAGAGAGAGAGAGAGAAACAAAGGTCACAGTTTCCTTTATATGAGGCTGTGGCACTTGACTTTACCTTTCCTTTTGCTTATTCACTGAAGTGGATAAAGACTTTGAAGCTTTTAAAAGCAAAGAGCATATAGATTTCATTTTATCAGGTTACAGAGATGTGAGTTTCCTCGTGCCTGAAACAGACCCTACCCTACCAACCATGGATATGCGTTTTAAGCGTGGCCACCAGTACTGTGGTGTGAGCAAGCATTGACCTTTTAGATTACTGCCTAAGCCTTCATTAAGAAGAGCATCTAAAATGACAGCCATGCCTCTAAGGAAGCCCAGCATTCCACACTGGTAGCCCAAGCAGTGAAAATTGACTTGGCGTGGGATTCTCCTCTCCCGGGCCCCCATACTGGGAGCCAGGGGCACAAGACAGCATGTTGGCAGATTCCAATCACTTAGGAGCTTTCCTTTAGGACTCTGCTTTGTAAGAATGCATCTAGTTAAATCCACAGGGTCATTGCCTGTGGCTTTCAAAACACGAGGTTTTATGAAGGAATGCGGACCTGGAATCCAAGGTTCAGAGCCCAGACCTTCAAACAGATTAGTCGCCATGGGGAGCAGCAGAAGAGTTTTCCAACTTTGGCTTCATCCTGTGCCCTAGCAACCATGGGGCCCCTATTCAGCAGAACCAGGTTTCTACTATGGTCTGTTGGACAGAGCCCTGGGCCGAGGCCAAGAACTGGGCTGGTCTCATTTCAGCCCTCCAGCTGGCTCCCCGCGTGCCCCCCTCCAGCAGGTTCTTAACTGCTCTGTCTCATTTCCAGCTTATTAAGTTAAGAGGAGAACAATGATTCCCCAAGACAGAGTTCCAGGCAGGGGGTTCAGTGGGACAGGTATATGTGTGTGTTTGTGGCGTGCAGGGAGGATGTGGGAGTGGTGGTGTCTGGAGGACAAGTAAATCATTTGTGATGGAGAGTGCATCCTGCTTTGTCTAGTGCATAAAACAAGTGACTATTTGCTGCTCTTATGCTTAACTTCTGATAAGATAAAGAAGAGAGATGGGAAGACCAAAGAGATAAATAGAACTGGAAACAAATGAAGAATCAACAATCTACGCTGTGAACTTAAATGCAACCTCCCTTAAGAATATTCTGGAATCCTAGGTTTAAATTGAAAGCCTTATTTTTCCCAACTGGAATTTAGAATCACATTTTCCCCCAGCATAGGGCTTATATAAGAAATGTTAAATAAATGTTGTCAAATCAGTAATTTTTAAGGGGAGCTAGAAAGCAACTTTAATTAGCACGTAGGTTGCCTCTGTTCCAGACAAGGCCAGCTGTGGGCCTTCCTGAGGCTGAATAACGTTTGCTAGCATTTATTGAGTGGTAGTGGTATGCCAGATATGAGAGGCCTTCAATTTTCTGTGTATTCCTTCATTTCTCCCTAACAATAGTTGCATGAGATAGGGTGTATACCAAGGTCCTTATTTTATGGATTAAGAAACTGACATAAATTTACAAGAATCAAATAAGCATTTTTTTCTCTGAGTTTGTTGAGTTGGGATTGGACCCAAGAGGTTCAGCTGACTCTAGGGTTCAAGTACTAACCTTTTCAACTACTAGGCCAGAGATTGCTTTGTCTTTCCAGTACTGTCACATGGGACAAGAGAGAAGCTGTAACTGAAGGCACCACCAACGTAGAATGGCTGGGCCTGGGCAGGGTGTCTAGAATCAGCAAATAAAGAAACCGTACATCCACTTATATTTGAACTTCAGATTAAGAAAAATGATAGTTATTATGAGTGTGACCCATACAATATTTGGATCATATACTGAAACGTATTTCTTGTTAATCTGAAATTCACATATAATGGTGTCTCATGTTCGTTTGAAACCCTCTCCCTGGGAAAGACACACAGTTGCTATGGAAGAGGGAGTTCTTTTCATAAATCTTGGCCAGTCTGGGGTCCCTGAGTAAAAGGTCTGCTCTGTGAGTTCCTCCTTATAACTTCTCTGCTTTTCACCCAAACTGATGTCAAACTTACTTGATTTTCCAGAGCAGTTGAAATCTAAGTGCCTTGTGGCACTTATCATAATTAACAGGCAACTGAGAATGAGGGAGGTGTGGTACATGGTGGAGAAAAACCATCCTCTATAAATGGGCCATTGTGTTTGTGGGAGGAATTCAAGGGCAATTTCTGCTCAGATCGTAATAAGAACTGCAGGCCTGTGCCCTCCAGCTGCCTATGATTCAGAGATGTATTTTCTTTGACTCAATAATTATTGTTGCGCCCTACCCTTAAACCACCAAACTCTATACCTTTCTTATTTCTTCTTACTTGACTCCTGGCCGATTCCACTCCTTTATGTTATCTGTCTGCACCTTCTCCCCAGCCATTAGAGTTGATAACCTCTTTTAGGAAAACAGCTCCCCAGAATTTAATTTCAACTCTAAAACTGCCTTGGATTAGATTTCAGAATTTAGGCGCATGCATGCAGTTTTTAATACAGTGTTTGCAAATTCACAAAGGTCCTTCCATTTTGTACACAAGTCTACTGCCATTGGTGAAATCCTAGTGAAGCCCACAGGTAGAGAAGGCACACATGAGACTGAACGTTGCACGGAGTTGCCATTCTCTGGGTCTTGAAGGACAAGTGGTGTAAACATTAATGAGGATTCACACAAAGAGGAAGTTCTGAGGGGCCGGAGTGGAACATCTTTGGTTTACAAGCCATGAGTTGTTACTTGTTGAACTATAAACAACCTAGAACCAGATGCAAGAACATCCGCTTGCCGTGATTATGATGAACCCTGCTTATAAGAATCTCTTTCTCCAAAGAAAGAAAGAGAAGACCTGCCCACCATTTAATTGAAGAAAATAGATCTCGTCCTTCTATTTTGCCTGCCCTCATGTAAGCCAGAGTTTGAATTTGAAGATTTCCTTAATCACAACACCCTTTTCTGAACAGAATCATACTGCAAATTGCTAATTGAGATCTGATCAACCATGGGGGAAAAAATAGTTTAGTGTTCGAAGAAGTGATGTTAATCACGTTCACAATTGCATTAACCACCAACTATTGACATCATTGTTATATTAACATCTTTTATTGAGCATCAATGGATGAAATAAGTAGCCAGGAAAGTGATTTGAAACTCTAAAAAGTGAAAAGGTGTTGGTAGAACTAACTGTACAATGGTTCTAGACTTCCTTTGTCCAGGCTCAATATTCAACTTCTGATTTAGAAATGGCGTGCTCCATATTTGAAGAGACTGGCTTCTACCATGACATTTGGACCAGAGAGAAGAATGCATCATGGGTTATTTTCCTGTTTCTAGCCTCAAGAAAGATCAGTGATGAGGGGCAATAGGAGCTGTTGGATCTGAGAGCATAAATGCTAAAGCCTGTTATGTACTTAAATCTGGCTGGTGACAATTTATCTTCGTGTTCCTTTTATCCTCACCCAAACCATTAGGTAATCAAGTTTAGACTATTCACATATGCATTTTCAATATTTATCCTCAGGCCATTTAAACCAAGGTGCATTTCCGTGATTAAAAGTGGCACAATAAGGAGAGTTATGAAAAATGACTATAAGAGAAGAAAATTGGAGAGATAAGCTAAATAAACGAAACCAATTAGAAAACAAGCTTCACAAAGAGATGAAAATACATGTAATTTTGTGGAAGAAATAGATAATGTTAGTTAAAGGTTTATAAAGTGCTTGGGGGAAATGAGAGTCAGCCATTTAAATGTGAGGCAGAGTGAGCTGGTAATCAGTGTAGTTGATGGAGTGGGGGAATAAATTATTTGAGATTCAAGGTTTTAAATAAGGTTTCAATAGTGTTTTGAGACAGAATGTCAGAAGACCAACATGGGTGAATTACAGAGATCAAGATGGGACGTAATGAATAAACTTGAGGAGCTTGGATAAAGAAAAGAAAAAGAATGAATTCTAAGAGATGAAAGTGGGTTTGAGCAGTAATGAATAACATATTGAGACTAAAATATGAATATTCAGCAGGAAGATCAGATTAAATAGTTAGGAGATGATATGAATATAATAGAAATAGAAAAGACAGAGCAGATGGAAAATAAGGCTTTTTTAAAAGTTTTCTTTCAGAATTGAGAGTTCTGATTGCAAATTTTGGGGGACAGAATGTCAACATAAATAAAGTTAATGGGCTTTTGGCAAATAAAAGAAGCTAATATGAAAAAGAGATGAAAAGACATCCCCCCAAAATCTAAACTAAATCATATTTGGTAATTTCTGCTTCTTCCCGAGAGCAGTTCTTGGAAATTCTCACAAAACCTTCCTCCTATGACTGTATTTGAACTCCTTAAAGTGGTATAATTTGTGGGAATTTTCTCTTAATGTGCTATTATCCTGTTTTGGATCACAGTTTTTTTTTGTTTTTGTTTTTTTCTCATTGTTATCGTGCATGCTGGTTTTATGTCTTTTCCACTATTTCTCAAGAGCAAATAATGGGATTTTAATATTTACTTGTCCTGTTTTCCATCAGAGGAAAAGGACCTGGTCTCTGTTTTTGGATGGCTTCGCTGACTTTTACACAAAACAATTAGGTATGCAAACAAAATCATATCTCAGGTGTGAGAGACTAGAACTTAAAGTGAAAGTTAAGTTCAGAAATAAGTAATCTGGCTAGATGACTGTATAACCGATGAGAGTCATTTCAAGCAAATGTCTGACCTCAGGGAGGTCACAATGACCAAGATGGAACAAAGACGTTTCAAGTTGAAAATGAAAAGTTAACTCCAGCATCATTGCACCTGACAAGGACTATCCACATACTTAACACAAATGGATGTTTTTCTTTCTCTTGGGCAGGCAAAATCCATTACATAATTTTTCTAAAAATGCTTGTCCTCTTGCTCTGATAACTATGGAGTGGTTTGTACCTTGCTAAGATGAATGTTCTTAGGCCCCTGTCTCTGATCTTGAATTTGACCAGACTTTCTGTCAAGCATTTCTCAAAGGCATTAGAAAGTCCTATCTCTACAGAATAAAATAAATGAATTTAACAACCAAAGTCACTGAGAAGTTCATCTGGTAGATCTGGGGGAGGCTACTTACATGACTTTTTTTTTTTTTTTTAAATGAAAGATGATCTGGTCTTCAATAGGAATCACAGCTGAAAGGCACAAAAATTGATGGTGACTTATTAATTTATGAAAAGAGAAGTCACACTTTATGAAGGTGTATTCAGGTAATTTATACTGAGTCTGTCAGGTGCTGTTTTATTAACTCTCCTACCTTCAGCTCACTAATAGACCTGTTGGCAGAATGCAAAGATGTCTATTCCTTATCATCAAATGACCACTTGAATTAGTCCCTCATCTTAGTTCTCAATAAAGCCATCATTCTGCTATGGAGTGAGTTCCCTCAACTCTGTGATTAAGGGTGTCCATCTGCGGTTTTCCAGTGCAAAACAAATGAGGACATTTTCTGTGCAACAGAAGTCTGCATTACAGGGCATTAAGCATTCTTTATGACACCAGCAAGATTTAAGCAGAGCGTGGATCTTTGCTGAAGTGCTAATGTGGTGCTTCCTGGAATCAGAGCATGGCGCAGGGAACTGAAGATCTCATTATGCACTTTCAAACTTGAAAAATTACTTTCAACTGAGTTCCAACATGATTCAGGCCCTTGATTCCATCAGGTAGGGATAGGGACTGTTTCAATGGAAAGAACTGAGAAGTGGGGAGATGATAAGGATAAGCATGACTTCCAGAAAAAAAAAAAAACAGCATGTTTCATGGTGCCTGGTGAAGGCTGTGGATTGTGGGGTAGGGATTTGAATGGTCTGTTGCTTCATAGAAGTGGAAATTCTTTCTGGATTTACTTCTAGCCTAAGTTTGGAAAGTTCTGGAAGTTTGTTTCCCCCTCCACTGCCACCTTCTTCTTTTTCTTTTCAGTTTCTCTCCCTGCATCATGGTCTTCTTTCCAATTTTTTATTTCATGTTATAATCAAAGCCAGCCTTTGGTCCTGTTCAGAGTTCCTATTTCTCTTTTTCTCCCATACGTCCTTCATTTCTTTCTCAAGTCTTGCCCTGGACCAGGCACCGTGTTGGTAGTGTGGATTCCGAGAAAAAAACGTTGATGGGATTGGAAAGGGAAATAAACAAGTCAACTACTATTGTTGGAGAGGTCAGCACCCCTCCGTCAGCAATGGACTGAGGAAAAAGCAGTGCAGGGCTCATAGTCAGGGATGTGCACTACCCACTGTGATATGGTTACTGTCATCAGGGGTATTCTTCCTGAGCTATGGGAGAGGACAGGGTGACCGAGAGGGGGTCCGAAGGGTGTCTGAATAGGACTGTAATCTTGTCACTGAAGGAACCTAAGTATTGGGTGGTGATGGTGAAGGAAAGGATTAGTGGAGAAAGAAGGAAGAATTGAGACAGTTTATCTTGAAGGATAAGTGAGTAGAGTACCACACCAAGGATGAGTCCAGCTGCTGAAGAGGGTAATGCAGGAGACAGTTTGAAAGCTTTGAGGATTTATATATATATTAGGCTTAGAGATTTATAATATTCTGTTAAGTCATGGCTAGTTTTTTTTTTTTTTTTTTAATGCTTTTAACCCTCAATCTTCCCAGAGTGACTCCTATTGGTTCTCAATGAAAAAAGCATCCTTGGAATGAATGAAGGTGACAGGGGCCACTGGAGGATTTCAATTAGACATTAGAGAAATGATGAGATCCATATTTTGAAAAGGTGACCCTGCTGCTGTGTGAGATGCAACTTTATAGCTTCAGAGTATAGACAGTTTGGGTCATGGTTTCCATTTTCAAAGGGAGAGAAAAAGAGAGAAGAAAAAATCAGCATGCTTTGCTCTAATTTTCTGTGTTTGTGTACTCCACATGATGTTTTTCTTACAGTGTTATGGACAAAAGAGGTTTAGGAAACCACTTCAGAAACATTGGATTTGACTTTGGAGAAGTAGAGAGAGCAAGACAGGCTCTATCTGTAGTCAGTGCAAGAAATAACGAAGGCCTGGACTTGGTAGCTACTGCATGATGCAGGAAGACTCACTGTGTGAATTTTCTGCCTTATCATAGATATTCCTGTGTTCAATTTTGCAGGAGAAGGAATACAGGAGGAAACTGGTAAGATAGAAGCAAGCTCTAAAGTTAGGGAACTTTTGTTCTCACCTTCCCTTGGTTACAAAGGGATGTATCAATCCTCATCTTAATGTGCTTCATTTGTTTTAGAACAAGACGGTTTAAACACACACACACACACACACACAATTATTACTGACTTCCTTGGCTTCTGAGTCCCACTCCAGTGTCAAAGGGACTGGATGCATAGATATTTCAGAGAAAGAGAAATGACTGTGATAGAAGGATCAGGAGGTGCTATTGGAAGCTTTATTAGCTTCCTGTGGCTGTTGTAGCAAATTACTGCAAACTGATGGTTTAGAACAACAACAATTTATTCTCTCATAGCTTCACAGACTTGAAGTCTGAAATCAAGGTGTTGACAAGACCATGTTCCTTCAAAAGGCTCTGGAGGGTCCATTCCTCTTCCGGCTTCTGGTGGTCATTGGCATTCTTTGATTGGTGGCTTCAGAACTCCAGTTTCTGTTCCCATCCACACGCTGCCATCACCATATCTATCTTCTCCTCTTGGTATCTTTTAAAAGGACAGCTGTCCTCAGATTTAGGAGCCACCCAGATGACCCAGAATGGTTTCCTTATCTCAAGATCATTAATTTAGTGACATCAGCAAAGATTCTTATTCCAATTAAGGTCATGTGTACAGGTTGTGGGGATTAGAATGTGGACATACCTTTTAGGGGACCATCATTCAACCCACTACAGAGGGGAAGTGCTCTTTGCCAACATTCATCTATGACACTTCACCAGAAGGCCTACTCTGTGCATCTACTATGGTTTAGATAAAGGTCTCCCACATGTTAATGGCTTGGTCTCAGCCTGGGAAGCTCCTGGGAAGGGGTGGAACTTTAAGAAGTGGGGCCTAGTGGGAGGACTTTAGGTCATGGGGGGCATGCCCTTGAAGGGGATAGTGGAATGCCAGCCTCTTCCTCTTTTTTGCTGCCTGGCCACAAAATAAGCAGTTTTGCTCCCTCATGCACTCTACCACCATGATGTACTGCTTCACCAGAGGACCCAAAGCAATGGAATCAACCAACATAGACTGGATCTTCCAAAACTCTGAGCCAAAAATAAACCTTTTCTCTTTATAGCTTGATTTTCTCAGGTATGTGTTACAGTAACAGAAAGCTGGCTAACAACATCCAAGCTGACTCTGAGGGAGAAGGTTTCCTCTGTGGATGAGATTGTGCTTTGGGTACTAGTGAGCATAGTGAGGGCATAGAGAGAGAAGAGTGAGGGGTGAGGCCCAGATTCAGAGTGGAGGTTTTATTCCTTTTTTATTGTGAAAAAAATAATTTATTTGTTCTTAATCAATGTATATATTCTCATATGATGCTTTTCTGGGAAAATAGCCCTAAATAAGCCATGCACATATTTGCTAAGGAAGGGATACCTACATATATAATTTGGAGCAATTGCCTAACTACTCCTATGCTCAAAGCTTCTCTGTAAAATAACTGAGTGACATAGGATGATTCTAAGTTCTCTTCCACTTTTCATTTTCTCCTGTAAGAACTCGGTAACAGGTGTCTAACTCCCCCAGCCCGCTCTCTCCGCTGCTTGCGTGGTTAAGTACTTGCAGTCTGCTCACATTATCACAAGATGGCTTGCTGGCATCTGAGGACGCTTAACCCAGAGCAGCCTGTTTCTCTTCTGGCGAATGGGTCTCTGGAGAACTCTGTGATGGAAGCTATGTCCTTAAGCAAATTAAAAGTTTTATTGGTGAAATATAACTTGATAATGTACACATACATTGTCATTATAACTTAGCAAGAAAGAATATTCAATTTGGAACACCAAAAGAAGAGCAGAAGGAGGTGGGTATGGGAGGCACATAACATGGTCCCATGGAATTTTTAGATGCTCAGTAATTGCTTGTTGAATTTGAATACAAAAGTCTGGGAGAAGAGCTCACTGTGCAGTCTCCACTTCTGAAGGAAACCTCTGGGGGCTGAGTATTGTCACTGGCTTGCCTACTTTCCTTCTAGTTCAGATTGGAAACCTGGGATTGTCCAGGTCCAAGGTTCACACAGCCCCCAACCCTCAAAAACTCTAGTTCTGTCAGGGTCTGGCTCTGTTCCCTTGCCTTCAGTGTCGGCAGCCCCTGGCGCTGTGTTTACTCCAGGACTCCAGGATTCAAAGAGCCCTACAGCCACCTAGTAGCTTTGGCTCTAAATGTGGCTTCTGTCCTGAAAAAGTCCCGTGTTGCTGCTGGTTCCCTCTAGCAGCAAACCTTCGATGCATGGCTCATCCCAATACCTAGCAAACCTCTTCTAGGGGACTACTTCCGTTCTGTCAAGACTCTGGCCTTCAACTTCTTCTTCCAAAACAGAAGAGGTGGGAGAAAGGAGAGAAAAGTGGAGCTGATTGACACGTGCCCTGTACCATTATCAGCCCAGTTCTGGGGTCCCCTCCTTCCAGGCTGTTCTGAGGCTGCCTCAGTTACTGTGGCAACCCAGCATTTGCAGGGGCTCTGGCCTTCATGAATATTTAACAGGACTCTGTGCTTTATCATGTCTCCACTTCAGACTCTCCAGTTTAAGCACAACTTCAATCTATTTTCTTTAACCAATTAAACCTGTTTGCTTGTTTGTTTAAAGGAACTAAAATTTCAGGCATAGGAAATCACTAATAAATATTTGATCAGCCAATGAATGAATGACTTGAAACTCCTGGTGTCTGTAACCATATAGGATAGTTTTAAATAGACACCATGGAATTGATTCCCCTAGAAAATGAGGTATAGATTCGAGAAAATCTGCGTGAGACCAGGCCACTTATTTTTCCCTTGTACAAGTTCTACCTTTTTCAGGACATTGAGATGGATATCAAAAATAAAAAATAAGATTTTATTATTATAATTCCCCCCTATGTTTGGCTATAGATATTTAACCATAGCAAGCACTGGTTTTGTTCTGGTCTTTAGTCAAATATGTATTTTCACATAATCTAAAAATATTAATGCCTGGTGTGGCGATACATATCCATAGCCCCAGCTATCAGGGAGGCTGAAGTAGGAGGATTGTTTGGGGCCAGCCTGGGCAATATCTCTTAATAAATAAATTAATTAAATAAAATACTAAATTGTTATTATCCTCTAACCATTGAACCATTGCCTCTTGGTTCAATGTTAGTATACATTTTCCTTTGACTTCCATTTCATTCCAGAAACTTCCCCTGGACTCACCTAAATTTCTCTGCTCTCAGTTCTCATTAATACTGGATAAATCTCTATCATGGCACCTGTGATATCATAGTAAATCTGAGTGTGAGAATTCATCCCTCCTTATATTGTGGACTCCTTTGGCTCTGAGACTCACACGTTTTTATTTTCTTAGCGCCGATTGTCATGCCAGGCACATGGACGATACTCAAAAGAGTGGTTGTCCGACTGAACTGTTTTCTTCAGCCACCTTTTACCCTGCGGGGCCTTCCTACTTCAATTCTTCAGCATCTGCAGTGCAGCTCCGGGCTGCCATTTAGTTCTGTACTTGCCTTGCCTTGGAGAATATAGCCAGCAATGGGCTTGAGGTAGAAAGTCAGTTCAAACGACCAGTCTGTTTAAGAGTTCAGCCTCCAGCATAAGCTGTAGGCATCCAGCCAGGGAAGGATTCTCAGAGCTTACCACTTCCATTTCGTGATAAGAGAAGCAGGCTAACTTTCCCTCCAAAAGGCAACATTGCAAATTGCAAGCATTTTCTGGACTGTGATACTTGCTTGTTTAGTTGACAAGTATTTACAGTGCCTATGATGTGGTAGACACTTTCAGACATGAGGGACCAAAAACCAGTGGATTCTTTAGAAGTAAGCAGCTGGTTGAATTGGTGTCGGCATAGTAAAAAAAAAATATTATGAAAGGAGCTTAAAATTCCTCTCTTGAGGGGGTCTTAACATTTTACCATTTTAAAATGGCTTTTTGGTGTTGAAAACTAAAATCAAAACATTTCAACTTCCTCAACGACTGAATACCTCCCCTCCCCTAGAGATTATTTTTCTCAGTTCCAAAGGATGGTTTTAAATGTTCAACGTTTTGATTTCTGGGCTTCAGAAAAATGGCTCAACTCTTTCCAATATCTCATTTCCCCTTCCTTTTAAATATCTTTGATATTTTATCTTTTATGAGGCATTAAGTTTTACAATTTTGTTGCAGGAAGATTTACTGAAGAAATGAAAGTGATGCTGACTAGTGTGTGAAAGCTTTTTTTTTTTTTATTGTTTTTTAATTTAATTGGCTTCTAGAACTTTCTAAATACATATTTATGAAAAAAGTGTTATTTTTTAAGACACCAGAACTGTGACAGAAGTCGAAGACCCGCGTTTGATCCATGCTGTCATTGTCACTTTCTAGGAAAACAGATAACTATCTCAGTGTCAGGGTAGCATGGGCGTCGGACACCCCTGCTTTGGAACCATATTCTTCCCTCTCTCCTCTTCTCCTTTCCTGCTGCATGGTCTGCTCCAGCTCCCAGCAAGAACTCTCATTGTCAAAGACTTTATTTATAGGATCCACATTTTCCAGGAGGCAGTTGGAGTTGATCTAGCCAAAATGACTTCTGCTTTGGTTTTATTTACATGACGATGCTGTGTGACATCTGGCCACTCTGTTAACTCATCTTTAAAATGAAGTAGGCTAGATAATCTCTGAAGACCTCTCTGCCTCCAAAATTTAATAACATTCTACGCACCTTTTGGGGAAAAAAAAAAGTATATTAGACAGGTGAGTATGCCTTGGGTATACCTCAAGAGAGGGTCAAACCCACCTTCCTGGGTGGTGGTTCTGTGCCCTCCTCATTCCTGACCTTCCTCGAGTCTCTAGGAGACTTTCCAGTTATTCACCTATGCATGCTTTCATTCACTCATTCTTCTTCATAAATCACTCAGTATATGCTAGATGACAGGCTCTGTGAGAGACACTAGCTTATAAAGATAAATTAAATATTGTCTCTACTGCTGTGAGGTCTACTGGGAGCAGTAGTCAGGTAAACACTAATATATTAACATATAGAGCAATATGAAGTGAGTGGGAGCTTCCAGAACATGGCTTTGTCTCATAGGAGGACAGACACATACCCATGAGGCATGAGGAAGATGGTCTCTATTTTCCCGGCCTCCTCTCCAGCACACAGACACACACATGCACACACTCAGTGCAACTTACTAAATACCGAGGCTCACTATGTGCAAAGCACTTTGCCTCTGCAAAGTATATAAATAAGAAAGACATAGTCCACTTTGTTCAGTAGTTCTCACCCATAAACATGGGTAAGATTGGCTCATAAATGTCTGTAAAGGAAAACGAGATATGCACCATAAGTCAGGTTTGAGGGGTTCTAAGGAGAGAGTCCTGCCAGGTGTGAGCATCAGGAAAGGCACAGTTGTCTCCAGCTGACTTTCCAAGTGGCTGAGAATTTCAACTCAATATTGGATACCATGTATCTATTGACTTCCAGAGTGAAATTTCCAAGTTGGAATGAGATCACTTCCTATTTCTCCTTTTTAAAATGTTGCAATTCTACCCAAGCACAGTGGTGCACGCCTGTAATCCCAGTGGCTTGGGAGGCTGAGGCAGAAGGATCATGAGTTCAAAGTCAGCCTCAGCAAAAGCCAGGTGCTAAGCAACTCAGTGAGACCCTGTCTCTAAATAAATTACAAAATAGGGCTGGGGATGTGGCTCAGTGGTCAGCTGCTCCTGATTTCAATCCCTGGTACCCCCCCACCAAAAAAAGTTGCAATTCCTTTTCTATTTAAGTAGTTATCATATATCTGATGTAAATTAGCAGCTCTGAATGGAAACCCTTTGTAAATGACTTCCCAGTTTGCCTGGGCACTTCTGCTGTTACCAGCTGCTTCTTAAGTTTATCAGGAGTCAGGTATGTTTGCTCCCCACCTGGGTATGAATTAAATATTCTATAAAACTGTTAAAATATGAATTGGGGAAGAAAAGACAGGAGTGGTTATCTCTATAGAAATTAGTATGCTTTAGAAAGGCTAAATAAATGTGAGTCACTAAAAATAAATTGCTGTTCAAAACAATGGAAGAAACTCTATTGAGGAATACCACACTTGAAGAAAAAACTTGGACTTTAAAATTTGGCTCAAATAAAACATTGGCATTGAATGTATGTATTTTCATGATCCCCTGTGTGACGTGAGTTTTCAGTTGAATTTCCCAAATTGTGTGTTGTGTAAAGAACCTTTGTCCTAACTACCCTAACTGAGGGTCCTTTTCATTACTGTAGACTTTATCAGAACCTTTAATGAAACGTTAATGTTTCAGGAGGCCTGCAACAATTCAGGCCTCCTGAATTGATTTTGGATTGATTTTGGATTGTTCTAGGATGTCTGTTTATCTTCAAGCCTAATCTCTGGTTCTCACAAGGCCAAGGATGCCAGGGCCAGAAGGGGTGACATTATGAATTCTGATAAAAGAGAAAGAAAAAGAGAAACACTTTGAGTAACTTCTCCTGAATATTTTCTTCTTATTCTATGTTTTCTCTATGGGAAATCCTTCCTACTACTCTTATTTTTCTTTATGCGAATTCTTGAATCTGAATTTTCTGCCCGCAGTTCTCTGCAATTGTCTATCTTTCATCTGGCTTCACAAAGCTTTTGGCTCTAAATTATGATGCTTCTCAACTATATTACATTATAATAATCTGCACCATATTTGCTGGTGTATGTTAATATCCCTCAGAAGCTCCCTAAAACCAGTTTCCAAATATCAGCTTAGCCAATGCATATGCACTATGCCTGCAGAGTGTGCATTGCTGGGAAGGGATCCTCAACAAAACATCTAATAAAGATTGGGTTTTAGATGTTCCTGGTAGTTTTCTTAATGATAACACACAGGTGACAAAGCCGATAAGATTTTCTGTCATTCTCCTATCACTTGAAATTTAAATTGATTGTCCACACACACCACAACCCTGATAGGTCCTAGTGTTTACTGATATCAATACTTTTCTATTTTACCTAGGTTTTTTTCTTCCCTTTAGCAGATTATTAATGGATATTTATGATGTTTTTAAACCAGATCTTAGTATGCAGTCTGTTTTACAAGTTCAAAAATATATTTTCCAGAGAGAACTATCTAAAAATCACCATCCATATATATGAGATAAAAAATACATACATTCCCCCACCAAAAAAAAATATCCCTTTGTGAAATGGACACATATTTTATACATCTGCCACTGGCATGACTTTCATGTCAGCAAATACAGTGCCATCTCTCCTGTAGGATATGAGGACTTTGATTTCAGGCCTATGTCGGGTTCTTCTTTCAATCCCAAAACCAACGCAGAGTCCGGCACCTGAAAATACACAATATGTGTTTATCAGAATAGGTTAGGGCATGCTCTATAATGATGGCTATTTTATTTAGTCAGGCAATTCACACATAAGTTCTATTTTTATGTAATGGCCTATCCCAGTGAGTGTAGCCAGCAGCTAACATTCTAAACACTTAATAATACACCCAGTATCCTTGCACGTTAGAAGGAATAAAGACTTACAGTTGTATGTTTGATGTGGCTGACTTTATAAACCAATTCCAGGTTCGGTCAAGCCAGTGAAGAAAAATACAGTCATTGGTTCTAAGAGAAGCAACATACCCAAATATTTGTGATTAAAAGATCTGACTTTTTGTTTATTTTCCACTTGGTTAAATGCCCCTCACCTCCCAAGCCAGTCACTCAATCTCTTTGTATCTCAGTTTCTCATTGATAAAATGGGACCCATACTAATAGAATCTGGCTCACAGGCTGTTATGAAGATTGTTATGAACCTAAATATAAATATACTTTTATACATATTGCCATATTTATGTGGATATTATTTAGAGCAGTGACTGCTACATGGAAGTTTTTGGTATTGTATACATGTTTGTTATTAGTATTAGATATGACATGGTTCTCATTGGTAATTTAGCACTTCAGTCAAATCTTCTTATTGTCTCATTTGACTTATTAAGGCCCAGAGAACCTAATCAGTAATAGTGAACACAATGTTAAATATCATTAAATATTATTCTAAATTCAACAATCTTATAAAACAGCACGACCTCTACTATATAAAAGTTCCCAGGCTGCATATGCAGATAGCACAAATCTTTGATGGGCCAGGAGAGTAATTCATTACAGATATTTAGGTTAGAGATCCATTAAAGGAACTTAGTTTGAAAGCAATTTAAAAGTGCCTCAGAAGCTGTTTTTATTATAGTTTTGCTCTTTGTGGCTA
The DNA here is from genome assembly GCF_902686455.1 of Sciurus vulgaris. NCBI lineage: Eukaryota > Metazoa > Chordata > Mammalia > Rodentia > Sciuridae > Sciurus > Sciurus vulgaris. The sequence continues at coordinate 157,579,006 of NC_136465.1, forward strand.
CTAATTCCTACCTATTTGGGGAAGATTCTGGTCTGGATTAATATTTTAAATAATACAGTAGTAGTATTTGGTTCTCATTTTAAATGCACTTTGTGTGTCTATCTCTAACTTAGAAGTTATTAATATATTCTATGGAAATCAGATTTGTAATGTTATTGGCAGTCAATACCAGCAATTCCACCAACTGGTCAGAATTCCCATGTGGAGAATGTTTTAAAAACATAAAAATATTGGGTTCCAATTTCAGTCTCGTTAGAACTATAGAAACGGTGTGTTTTCAGGTGGGGCCCACAGTGTTTTTCAAACTTTTTTTGTGGGGGTGGGGGGGGTAACCAGGGATTGAACTCAGGGGCTCTTGACCACTGAGCCACATCCCCAGCCCTATTTTGTATTTTATTTAGAGACAGTGTCTTGCTGAGTTGCTTAGCAACTTTTGCTGAGACTGGCTTTGAACTTGCAATCTACTGCCTCAGCCTCCGGAGCCACTGGGATTATAGGTGTGCATCACCCTGCCCATGTCAAACTTTAACCCACCGCTCATCTTCTGAATGTGCAACTCATTCTGAAGGCTTCTAAACAAACCCACCACCCTCCAGGGGGAGTTAAATGAAGTGCACGTCCAGGTTCCTGGGTGAATGACTTTTTTGAACAATGGTCATTTTGACCAGGTTTTGGAGATGTAAGAGCCATATAGCAGCACAATTCTACTGCCTAATCAGTGCACAAGAAGGAGTTAAATCACAAAGTCGGATTTGAGGATGCATTATGCATTTAATTTATTCATATTGGTTCAGTATCTCACTAATAGAAAAAAAATGGAATTAGCAGGATCACACAGTTACCCACATCTGTCTCAAATTTGAGGTGAATTTCTGCCAGAACCCAAACTTCCTCCTTTTCTGACCTTGCACCTCATCCTTCTAAGAGGTCTTCAGTTTCAGTAATACTTTTAGACTGCAATTGATTAGATAGTAATATTGTCTTTTGTGGACTAACTGGAAAGAAGGTTAGTGATTTTCAAAGTCATATTTTTCTTGGCCAAATATAGTGTTTTGGATTTTTCAGCATTACTTTTCCTGGCTGCCTTTTGCCCCTTATCTAGTAGTTCTCCATCCTTGATAGTTGGCTGTTCCTGTCCAGTGCTGCTTTCTCCCTGTTCCTTTAAGTGTGCAAGCTTCTAATTTGCATATTGGAAATTCTTCTTTCCCATCTCGATTTGTTTCCTCTTGAGCTTCCTTGTTTAATACTTTGCTACAGAAATCTAAAGGCCAAACTAGCAATCCATTGATCCTTTAAAGAAGGGTTGCTAATTCCAATTCCTCCAAGGGCTATATGAGCACAGAAATGAAGCAAGCAAGCAGGTTATGGGCTGGGATAAAAGGGTCATAGCAATTCACCCAGCTGGCTACTTGTCTTGCTATGACATGGAATCACGGGTACCAGACTACTCAGTGTTTCCAAAGAACACAGTAGCAAAGTTATAAATGGAATCCTAGTTTTCAAATTTTGCATCTGAGGTTAGTCAGCTTTCTGTCTTCATATGAAATATTTGAGATAATCAACTTATAAAGAGACAAAGTTCATTTCGATTCACAGTTTGGGAGGTTATAGTCCATGATCACTTGGCTGTTTCTTTGGGTTTATGCTGAGGTAGCACTTGCTGGTGGCAGTGTGTGGTGGAACAAACCCCACACCTCAACACTAGGGAGCAAAAAAGAAAGAGGGAGAGATCAGGATTCCACAGTCTCCTTCAAGGGCACGCCCCCAATGACCTTAGGATCTCCCACTCGGCCCCACCTCTCAAAGTTTCTACCACTTTCCAGTAGCACCACCCAGGGGGTAAGTTAACACAGGTCATTCAAGGTCCAACCAAGAGCACACCTAATTAAATTACGAAATACTGGGTAGAAAATGACTGATGGGCCTTTGTTGTCCAAATGATGCTGCCCTTGCTATTCTTACCCGCTTCCCTGCCCCAGCAGGCTGATCCTCACTGTTGCTTAAGTTTTTATCACCTTGTCTAAGAAGAGTCACTGAGATAATAAGTGTTCAGGGCTTCCCTGGGTCACTTTCGGGCCAGTCCAGATCATACACGGAGTTGAATGGTGGACAGCTCAGGTGGAACTTCCTGCCCCTTCACTCATTTCCTTCCAGAGGTGGAGCTGAGACTAGGCTGCATGGAAACATGGAAGCCACCATAGGACATTTAGCCGGGTGCCTTCTTCCCTTCTTTCCTACCTGAACCAGGAAGCACCCAGTCTGTTTTGCTTTCCCACGTTGTAAGTGGAAAGTCTGCAGAAGCAGGGCTGTCTGTGAGTCAGCGAGTAGGTTTTCGTGATCCTTGGCTTTGGGAGGAGGAAATTCTCGGTTGCTTCACACCTCAGCCATGTGTTCCAGCAACTAACCAAGCCAACACTCTGTAGTCCCTCTGCCTCGCTCATCTGTCTCTTAGCTGGTTCAAAACATCAGCAGTGAAAGTTGATCTCAAAATATAGAGAAGAGAACTGTGGTTACCATAGCCTGGGAAGGTGAGGGCACTATGGTTAATGAGTTTAGGAGTGCATGCAGTGGAACAGGAGGGATACATTTAATGATAACAATGGTCAACAACAATTAACTGGACATTTCAAAATAGCTAGTAGAAAGGATTTTGAATGTTCCCAACACAAAGAACGAATATATGTCTGAGGTGACAGATAGGACACTTACCCTGATCTGAACATCATAGATTATGTATGTAATTTAAATGCTACACTCTACCCCATAAATGTGTCACTTAAATGTGTCAACTAAAAATATCATTTAAACAAACAAAAAAGAGAATAAATCATTAAGAGTGAATGAGATGTAATTTCCAGTCTCAAACACCAATTTTTAGATTCTTTGGAATTAAATACTCTCTAATTTCAAACCTATTCTGGAAGAGTCTATCTGTGCTTCCCTAACTGGATATGTAGGATTCTGATCCTGACCTTTCTCCTGTATTCCAAGGATGCATCAACTGAATTATATTCGAGAAGAGCTGGTGACCAGAGACATTTGTGTGTTAGCGTGAGGACTTATAATCAGTATTTTTTTTTTTTTTATCCTACAAAGATTTCTATTTGGACATGAAACTTGGGTTTATGTCCTCTTACTACTCTGTAATTGTTAAGTATCTTACTATTTTCTTCCTTCCAATAAGGTATTAGTGATCATATCATCTCTTCTGACGGTAGACCAAAAAGTGGGACCAGCAACTTTTATCTCTTCATCAAACATCATCAAATATTTGTATCTGAAACATTTGTTTTCCTTCAAATCTTTTAATCATGCCCATGATTCAGGCAGGAGGAAAAAGAGGAAAGGGAGGCTAATGGTATACCTTAGAGCCTCTTTATGTTCATCAAAGCCAAGTTCCATTCAATTGGGTTCATTAGGAACGATAAAGATCATCACCAGGGCTTCAGCAATGAAGAGAAAAGCAAAAGGAAAGATTTTAGGAAGAGAACTACAAGTTTGGCACTGCAGAGAAAAAATATTATTTTTTTTGTCATGATTTATCAAGGCTTTAGCACTTGGTATTTATTCACGCCCACAGCACATATGTGAAGTCTCAGGATAGAGGCTTTCACTGTTGGACATAGTCCTGACCCTTCTATGAAGAAATTCTTCCCAGGTGTGTGGGAGAGGTCCTTCCCAAACTCACTCTACATTTTCTGACCTTTAGCCTATGGAATTCTTATTCCGGAATAAATTCCACACCCACCTGTGCCTCAAATGCTTCTTTCACTCCTCCCAAATTAAAGCGAGTCTCTTTTGCAACCACATCCTTTCCTTAGAAGCTACTTTCATTGAAAGGAGCCGCTTTGTCCTCATCTTGAGCTGGTTGTTCAAGTAGAAAGATCACTCAGCTACTGCTAATCCTTACGGCCACCCACGGATCCTTATTTTGCCACCTTCACTCAGCAACTGCTTCATCTTGAAAATGGATATGATCTTTTGGAGAGGAACAGTCCCCTGGGACACACCAATCTTGCCCGGAGACTTCAGCTCCTGTTTCTTCTGTGTCCCATACCAGCACCCTCTTGAGAGTGAGAGCTCTGTCAATGGCTCCTCACACACCAGTGTAGGGCGGCTGGTTTTCCTTAGTCGCTGGTTTTAAACTCTGATGACCTGCCAGGCACCACTGTTTTCTCTAGCATTCTTAGTCTACTTTTTCTTCCCAAGTGCTTCCCCTTCTTTTTCTTTCTCCTCCTCCTCTTCCTCCTTCTCCTTCTTGTTCTTCCTCGACCTTGATTTCTTTACCGCGTTTACCTTTATTACCTGACCTCTAAATTGCAAAATCCTCTTTTGCTTGGTATGTCCCTGTCTTTCTCCTTCCCTGCCCTTCTCTTCCTCCTCCTCATCCCTATTATTTCAATAACAGCTATTTGTTGACATTTTCAGTCGACCAGTGTGTGAATTAATGAAGTTTCACTCTCTCTCTCCAATCTTTAGCATGATGGTCTTGTTCATATGCACATCTTTAATAAACACATTAATGCATTTTGATTCACAATTAGTGTAATTAAATCTTATCTACTTTGTCTCTAAACCCTAACTTTTTCAACTGCCTTGTCCATATCTCCAGCTTAGAAGTCTTTTAAAAGCCAGCCTGTCTTCCCGATGTCCCCAATTCTCTGATGGCATTGTTACCCCTACAGTGACACCAAATGACCATGGTCCTTGCACTTACCAAGCTCTATCCATAGTCCTCCACAATCAACTTTTTTAGCTTTCCTCTTGCATTCTTAATTCTGTCATCCTTGTTCAATCTCATTACCTCTTGACTCTTAGGATGATCCCCTAAGTGGTTTTTAATTTAATATGCATCCTAATTAATCTTCCTAAGGAAGTCCCCTGTTTAAATTTATTTTACTGGTTCCCTGTTTCCTGCCAAATAAAATCCAAGCATGTTGCTTCAAAACCCTTCATATCTGGTCTTAGCATATTGTTCTAGACTCTTTTTGAACACCTTTGCACTTTTTCCATGTGCCTGAAAAAAAAAGTCTGTGGTCGGGGAAGCTTCTAGGTTCCCGCTATTCTCAACATTTTTTTTTTTTTCTCTGCCTTTGGAAGTTATATCCATCATTATCTATTTAAAAGTTAACTTGTTTATTATAAATTTGAGAATTTTTGTGTCTATGTTCATGAGTGATATTGGTCTGAAGTTCTCTTTCCTTTGTGTGTCTTTGTCTGGTTTTGATATAAGCGTGATATTAGCCTCATAGAATGAGTTTGGAAATGTTCCCTCCTTCTCAATTTCATGGAATAATTTGAGGGGTATTGATGTTAATTCTTCTCTGAAGGTCTTGTAGAACTCACCTGAGAATCCTTCTGGTCCTGGGCTTTTCTTGGTTGGTAGGCTTTTGATGGTGTTTTCAATTTCATTGCTTGAAACTGATCTGTTTAAATGTGTATGTCCTCCTGCATCAGTTTGGGTAGATCATATATCTCTAGAAATTTGTTGAGGTCTTCAAGTTTTTCTACTTATTTGAGTATACATTTTCAAAATAGTTTCTAATTATCTTCTGTGTATCAGTAGTATTCACTGTGATAATTCCTTTTTCATATTGAATTTTAGTAATTTGAGTTTTTCTCTCTTTCTCTTTGTTAGTATAGCTGTTTGTCTATTTTATTTATTTTTTTTTTCAAAGGACAAACTTTTCGTAGTGTTTTGCTTCTCTCTTCTTTCTGTCTCTTAAGATGTGCCTACCTTCTGTCAGTCATTCATGCTTCTCTACCCCCAGGCCCTCATGAGAGGCAGGATGGAGTAGAAGAAAAATGTCCATTCAGTCGGCCTAGCCAGACTTCAAATGTCAATCATTTTGGTGCTTACTGTCGTTATGATTTTTAGTAATTTACTCAAACTTTTCTGAAAATTGAGGAGAACATTACTTACTTTTGCTGGTTTATGTTGAGGATTTAAAAGAAAATGCGTGCAAAACAATTAACATAAATTTTGTTAGATAGCAGCCAGAAACTACAAGGAAGTTATTACTAGAACCTGGAGAAAAGAGCCCATTAGTCATCTTTGTATCCCAACCTTCATTCTTGTGCTCAGAGCCTTGCCCAGTGTACATGATGGTTAATATTTGTTGAAAAGATAAATGAACAAGTGAATAAATTAGTGATTGAAAAGCACTTTTTGTTGAAGAATTATTCTATTTCCTAGTAAAAATAAAAGTCATCCCATTAGAAATTTAGGATCCAAATTAATGTATTAGTCTTTCTTTCTTGATTAATTTCCTTGGGCTGCTATAACAAAATACCACAAAGTGGGTGGTTTAGCCAGCAGAAATCTATTGTCACCCAGTTCTGGATGCTAGAAGTCTGAGATCAGGTGCTGGCAGGGTTGGTTGCTTCTGAATGCTGTGTAAGAGAGTCTATTCCTAGCTTCTGGTGGTATGCTGGCAATCTTTGGTGCTCCTTGGCCTGTAGAAACATCACATGATCTCTGCCTTTATCACTACATGACCTTCTCTGTGTTTCAATGTCATCTTCCCTCTAAACATGTCTGTCTCTTGTGTCCACATTTCCCACTTTTCAAAAGGACACAGTCATATTGGATTGGGGCCTCTACTAATGACCTCAGTCATCTGTAAAGACTATTTCCAGATAAGCTCACTCTCATATGTAGCTGGCCTCAGGACTTCAACATGCTTTGGGGGAATATGGTTCGACCCATAATAGCTTCTAATTTATAGAAACCATAATCTATACAAGACCAACATAAAAATAATTGAGGAACAATATAAAAGAGTATATATTTAGTCATTACATTGAATGAATGACATAAACCCTTAAGTATGCTAAGACTTAATAAATATTATGGCTTGCAGGGTCAATGAAAGTCTCATGAGTAAAGGGCAATTTGAAGGTGGGCTACTTCTTTAAATAGATGTTATTCCTAAATAAGTATTTTATATATATATATTATTACTGCTTAACATTTTTAAATAGCTTTAGATTACTTGAGCTAATGAGACAGCTCAAACAATAGGATCAGGCTGTTAACGCAGCACACAATAAATGTGTGTTGCAAGAAAGAAGTTTCCAGGGAATAAGAATTGCTATGGTAACCTGATATATCATTAAAAATGTAATGAATAAATATCATCAGAGTCTCAGATTCATCACACAGAAAAACTTCGGGACTGAGATAACTAAGTACTTCTCATACTGATTGCTCAGTGTTTTATAAGCTAAATCAGAACGATTGTCCATTAGCAAAAAATAGTAATATTCAAATAATCCAGGACTCCATAAAGCAAAGAAAAACTCCCTCTACATAGCCTTTTCATTTAAATCACTGCCATTTTCCTCAAAATATTAATTTTAACTCTAAGAAATAGTCATAATAATAGACCTGATTATATGCTTTCCAAAAGAAATAATATTTTGCCAACTCTCAGGAGCACAGCAGACACTGTCATGTCCTGGAGTTGGGTGTAGTGTTAGGAAGGAGATCTTTTCCCTGGAACCCACACCTGCTGTCACAGGATCTACTCTTTACAACCCACCCTTCCTCTCCCTGCCCTCGATGCAATAGTTCACCTACCTCCTCAGGTGCATCTGGTCATTTGTTTATTTCTTGGACCTCGTTGGATCAATCTCTAAAGACATGAAGCAGCTCCTCTAGCCTGTCAGGTGTTAAATAGAATTCAGACTTGGGGGCTGAAGAGCTAGGAGCCCACCTGGGAGGGTGAGAAAGGAAGTGTTGCAGAGAAAGGACATCCCTGCTCCAGAGTTCTCTCCAGTGGCTGCTGCTTTTTGAATCCCCCTTGTCATATCTGCACCTGCCTCCTCATGACTTTATGCTAGTGTCCACAAGAAGAATGTGGTGACATCACCAGCCATCTCCTGGTGCTCCTTTTTACATGGTTAGTTGCCCACTTATCCTAAGATTGCATTACCAGCCTTACTTTCTCAGGTGAGACTTCACCTGACTGGTCACATTCCCCTCCTGTAGTCTCTCAGGGTGTGTGTAATTTTTGTTCATGATACTTACAGTGACATCTCTATGGCACTTTGATTAATGGAAGCTCTATCATGGCACTAGCTATGTCTGGTTTTGCTCATCCTTGTATTCCCAATTTTAGCACATAGTATGGTCTCAACAAATGTTTATTAAGTAAGCAAATGGATTGGATTCATTCTTGGATGACACTTGAGACTTCCCAAATCTCTTAGATGTTTGCCTCGGGAGTGTGTTTTGTGTTGTGTTGGCGGTGGCATGTGTATTGGCATTTAGTGTGATTTTTTTTCTCGCCATTTAAAGTCACCCCATAAGCAACTGCTGAAAAATGAAACGTTGTATCCTTCTCTTATTTTTGGTAGTATGTTTTGTAAATCACATCACACAATTACAGTATCACCATCCTTGTTGATGTGTGTTGTTCATAATAGATGCACGGTTGTCGATGTAATGTAGCCAGAAATTTTCTATGAAGAACGTTAAGCTTTAGTGGTTTTTTGATGTATGATTGAATGATTACCACTGTGAATGCAGCTGAAAAAAATGGTAATAGATATGTAGAAACTCTTTGATGTATAATTAGTTCTTTAGGATTCTGAGAGCAGGTTAGTATTTGGCAGGGAAGGATTAGCGCTATAGACCCTATGGGTGTTAAGAGGAAGAAAGTGACAGGATGTTTGTTCTCTTTACTAGAATATTTTGGATTTCCAGAGAAACACAGGAAAGGTTCCCTGTCCTCAAGAAACTCATAATCTAGAGAAGTGGTCTATACAAACATCAAATCTGGATTTATAATAGCATAGTCACACACGCATGTGCCAAGAGCACACTTCAGTAGTCGTAATTATAAGGTAGGCAAAATCATCTCGGGAAGCAGCAGGTTCAACAGCAGCCTGCTTTGCTCTGGCTTCACCCATTGCTCTTTCTCTGCCCCTGCTTGCCCCTCCTGGCCACCCTGGCCAACTCACCCTTTCTCCCTCAGGGCTTCTGCATTCTCTGTTCCCTCACCCAGGCACACTGTTCCCCCAGATGATCACATGGCTGGTGCCCTTGCATCCTACAAGGCTTGACTCTATCCCCTTCCCCAAGGGCCTATTTGGACCACTCTGTCAATAACCCTGTCAAAACTGTCAATCTCCCTGCTCTCACACCCCCTCCTTTATTTTTCTCTAATACATTGAACGCTAATAATACTGTATACTTTGCTTATTTATCCTGTATTTTTGCTGCTTTCTCTCACCAGGATTAAGTGGAGATTCTGTCTTCCTTCGCTGCTGCATCCCCAGTGTGTAACATAATACCTAACACACAGTAGGAGTTCAGCAGCATTGATGATTAAGTGAGGAAGCGCTCAGTGAAGAAAGGGGAGGAGGTGAGCTTAAGGTTGAAGGCCCTATTGCTGTTGCTCACTCTGTGGAATCCCACGCATGGCATCTCTCCTTGGTGCCCCCTTGTCTGTAAGATGAAGACTAAGCCTGTTCGTTACTGTCTAGAATTGTTCTTATACCTGCCAGTTCTTCCTGAGTTGTAGAACGAGACCCGTAATGCTCTCATTCTCCTACAGGTGACCCTGTGGGACGGCATACAGCAGGCACTCCGTAAGTGACAGACATTGGTATTATTGGAGAGACCTTGTGGAGGAGTAGGTTTTGAGTGGGCAGAGATTCGATAACCAGTGGCATAATGGTTGCTGTTCTTATCATGCTTAAGCATAGCGTCTGCTCTGTACAGAAAGGATCGAGAGAGCTAGACTCCAATCCCTGGGCCATCTGGGAGAGGACAGCCCAAGGAGGGAATTCTGGGAAACCAGGGCGATCAGAGGAGCCCAGGGTTTAACCTCAGCTGGAGTGGAAAAGACTTTTTCCCTCAGCTGTGTGGATGGGAATGGGGAAAGGAAAGTCCACAAGGGCTGGGAGGTATTAGGTCACCTTCCAGAATACCGGAAATGCTCTGTCTTGATCCGGCTGATGGTTACACTGGTGAATGCAGATATGAGTTCATGAATCTGTGCACTTTATAGTATGTTCGTTAAAACTGTACCATGTGGAAGCTACACTTACATAAACACATAAAAATAAGTCTATGGGTCTATTGCGTGTGTGTGTGTGTGTGTGTGTGTGAGAGAGAGAGAGAGAGAGAGAGAGAGAGCATATGGGCCCAAGGAAACCCACTTAGCAATGATGGAGTGAGGGCATCAATAGCTATGGAAATAAGTAAGAAGCAAGAGATTCGAGCAAGGCGATTGCCATTGGCGAGTGACGCAGGGAAGAATTGGGACTTGAGAAACCAGAAGGATAAAGGTGCTGCTGCTCGTTTGGAGGGAGCGAGAAGCCGTGCTTGTTGGGCTGTGGAGCTCAAGGGAGCCTCACCTGGGCCATTCAGTGCTGAAGCCAAGCAATTTCAGAAATAAAAAGGAAATAAATTTAAACGAACAACTGATCAGGCAGCAGGTTGTGGAACTTTCTGCTCTGGGCTCATAGAGGAGTTGCAAAAGCTCCTTGTGAAACTTGGGAGATATATTTTCAGTACCACAAAGGAATATAGGAGAGCTCTGACTTTCAAAGGTAAAATCCCTAGTACCAAATATTTATAAGGAAACTCAGACTGATATTATTGCACAAAAACACAGAACTGAAAAAGACCCAGATTCCATCTGATTTAATAACTTCATTTTCTCGAAACCAAAGTTCATGTGGTCATGGTGTGGCTGTCGTGATAAAAAGCTGGTTCCAATGAAGTAAGGAGAACTCAGATCTCAGTAGCAATTTGCTTCTTAGAACAAATGAACTCACTTCTTTCTTCCCTCCCTTCTTTCCTTCCTCCGTCCTTTCTTGAAGGTGTATTTCATAATCCCTTTAATAATAGGATGAATGATTACTTTTTAAGTATTAAGAAATTATATTTCACTTCACTGTAGTAATAAATTGTTATTAAAATGAAATTGCTTAATGCACTGAAATTTATTCTGAGTCCTCTATCTAATTGCAACTGTGAGGTAAAATACCTTCTTTATTTTCTACGTAGATACTTTCTTTAAAATGTGTAATAAGATTGTTTTAGGGTCAACAGCACCTTCACAGAAGGAAGGCAGAATCATTAATATTATAAGCTTAGGTAAGCTGTTCAAACAAATACAACGGCACAATTTAATTTCTTTAATTCACACTAAGTTGTTAGGCAAATTACTCATGTTCACAGTATGGGTCTTTACTTCTGGGTCTATAAAACTAAAACAGAAAAAAAAAGTGAAAATATTGAGAGAAAAGTCAACAGTAAAAAATTTTCCAACTTAACCTAGTCATCATCAATTAAACAAACAAGGAAATGAATCAGTTTTGAGACAGATTTGAGAACATTTTCAATTAAAAGGGACAAATTTGCCAGGCGCGGTGACGCATGCCTGTAATCCCAGAGACTCAGGAGTCTGAAGCAGGAGGATCATGAGTTCAAAGTCAGCCTCAGCAACAGCGAGGCACTAAGCAATTCAGTGAGACCCTGCCTCTAAATAAGATACAAAATAGGGCTGGGGGTGTGGCTCAGTAGTCAAGTGCCCCAGGGTTCATTCATCCCTGGTAGCAAAAAAAAAAAAAAAAAAAAAAAAAAAACAGGGGTAAGGAGCAAATTTATTTTCATCTCTTAGTTATATCTAAAGTATAACTGAAATCCTAAAGATTATTTTTAAATTGGGAATTATGACTAACATTTAATAGACCATTCATGTACTATATTAAAGCTTATAATCTCCTTTTTTATTTCAAATATCAAACTGTAAAAATGTTTATGCTCACCATTGAGTGAAACAGAATATGTTAGGAAAAAGAACTAAGACATTTTTCTACCTCTGTAAGTGCACTTGGAGAAAGAATGTGAAGATACTTGACCCTTGACCTCACGTGGGGTACTGCCCCCCAATGACTCGAGTTTGCATTGCTTGCTCCTTTTCCACTTGCGAGTCTTTTCTGACCTCTAAGTCAGGAATGAAAAAGAAAAAGTGGGAATGAGGAGATGTGTCTTCTCTTTGATCCATTCTCTGATCATAAAGGAAAATGGGAATATGGAAATGCGTTTCCTCTTTGATGCAGGTTTTGATCAGCATATTTATAAGCAGCACAGTGAGTGAAATAGAGATGGGAGAAATCTCCCACCCTGCTGCTTCTTTGGTTCTAATGTATCTGACATGATTATAGAAAATGCAGAGAAGCTCGGTTTTCATGGTGGGGTTAAATCAGATAGTCAACAAGTATTTATCCAGCATCCGCAGGCATATCACTTTGAATAGCACCCCAGGCATAAACAGAAGCCGAGACAACTCAGCTCTACAGGCAGGAGATTTAAGTATAGTTAAGAGTTTCATACCAGTAAACAATGCCTTATTTATCTTTAATCCAGAAACTGGCATCGGATCTGATAATAAGCTGTTGCTGTGGTCGCATTCACAAGGTTGGTGTGAAAATTTGCCCATATCCTGGGAAGTCCCCATCTGTGCCATCTCCTGGTCCTGGTGTGAGTGTATTGTTACTATTTTTGAGTTCTTCAGTTCCCAACATGGAATGGAAATCTCATTCTATTAGTGATCTTGATTGTGCCTCCAGAAACTCAAAGCAGGCTGTGTGTCAGTGACATAATAGATTTCTAATTGGAGTTAGTGTCTTGTCCTTTATTTTCTTTTAGTCATTTCTATTGCCACTTTCCTCCCAGAAACAGCAAAATGCTTCCCCGACTTTGTGTTATGGTCATTAACTCTCACACCCAGTCGAGTCAGGAAGCCTCCCATAGCCTTGCTGTCATGACGTCTGGGTCTGGGCTGCTTAATTCTGGAATTTCATTCTTTTCTCCTTGTCCCTATTATATGTAAACCCAATTAAAAAAAAAAAAAAGTGAGAATAGGGAGTAGAGGTTCCCACACCTAGCAATGATCTAAATATCAAGGTATCTTTCTTGACGAAAAAATTTCCTGGGCCCAATTTCTAGAAATTCTGATGTCAGTTCTTCTGCAATGATGTAGGTAGCATGTGTTGTCTGTAGAGTGTATGCGTATATGGACGTGTGTATTTGTGCATGGTGATGGCAAGTAATATTATTCCCTACTGAATTAGTTTACTAGGGCTTCGTTAATAAAGAACCACAAATTGGATGGGAATTTATTCTCTCACAGTGCTGGAACGTGTAGGTCTGAAATGCGATTGACACCCCATGCTCCCTCTGAAGGTCCTGAGACAGGGTGGGTTCCAGGCCTCTCTTGACTACTGGTAGTGGCTTCCTTGTCTGTGGCAGCAGAGCCCAGTCTTCACACAGTGTTCTTCCTGTGTGCGTCTCTGTCTCCCAAGTTCCCTTATTATAAAGACACCTGTCATCTTGAATTAGGGCCCACCCTAATGGCTTCATTTTAACTTGATTACAGAAATAATCTAAAGACCCTGTTTCCCAAAGGGGTCACATTCTGAGGTACTTGGGGGTAGGATGTCAACATGCAGAGTTGGGGCAGGGAAGGAATTCAGCCAGAGGACCCACAATGTGACTGCAAATGAGAAGAGAGACATGTGAGCCCTGAATCCTCTGGCCCGCATCCCCATGAGCACCTCCAATTTAATGAGAACCACCGTGGAGAAACAGTTTCTGAGAACTCCTTTTCTCTGGCCTTGAGGTCACACCAACCCAGGCTGATTATGCTGAGCATCATTCGAAAAACACAAATCCTTCCATTCTGCTGACTTTTACTTCCTGACCATAAGTGAATGGAGGACCAAGACAAATGATCTTTGATGGACTGCTGGCAAGGTTTATTTCCACTAAAATTCAAACCCACCATAATTTCTTTCTAATGGCCCAACTGATTCCTGATTGAGGCCTACAAATCTACCATGCCCACAGTCCTCCCAGCTTCAGGAAGACTCAAATGTCAGATCTTTTCTTTACTAGGCACTCTGTCATGGTCCCCCGGGGCCTGGTTTATGACCGCTGTGTCCTCGAGGTGTGGTCCGTGCATAATCTGAGAAAGTCAGCTACATGCTGAACAAGCTTGATTTAAAGCAAAGCACTGCGGACCGACAGACTCGCCTCAGCAGCAGCCCGCTCAGAGAAAGGCAGCGAAATGAAGTTCTGAGTGAGAAATGGGTTGGGTCCGAGCCCCTCCCGTGTTCCCAGAACGCCAGGGCACACAGAGGACGAGAAGCGTCCACCGCTGGAGATTTCACGTGATGACAGTGAGCGCTCAGACAGCGGCAAAGACGTGTATTCATATTAAATTTGTCAATCACGGCTGCTTTCCTGCACTTACATGAAATTCGAGAGGATGTTAAAAATTTGGAGCAGTGAATACATACAAGCGAGGAGAAATTTCAGGGGTAATGCATGGAGGATCATTCAAACTTATATATAGGAGCTAGCGATGGACTTGATTGGGCAGAAGAGTGATGACTGGACATCAGAGGCTATTTGGCGGGGTGGGGGGGGGTGGCGGGGTGGAACAGGTAGAGACCGAGCCAAGCGTGGAGGTATCTTAACGTGGATTATAATATACATGCCAATCGGATGGCTGGGAACTAGCATGGCATTTCCTAATCCTTTATGAGCACTACTCATATAATAAAAAATAATTCTACATTTTGAATATGAATATGTTACATAGAATATGCACCGTTACATATGTATAAATCTAGAGCAAAAGTTTGACAAAATAATACCCCTACCTCATGAGACCTGTTTTCCTCCTGCCCTCTCTCCCCTTCTCCTCTCTTACTCCATTCCACTCCATTCCGTTCCGTGTCGTCCTATCCTCCCATATTCCATTTGTCTCCACCCTTTTTGTTCCTTCCGGTGCTGGCCTGCCCCCCTACTTTATGGCCCACTTAGTGAGTTGAGTCCTCAAAAGGAGGAGAGGATTATTACGTTGTATGCCAGTGGTTCTCAAGAGCACAGTGGAGAGATTTGACAGTATCCAGAGATGTTTGGGAAATGTCCCCTTTGGGATGGTGTTACCGGCCTCTGGTGGGTAGGGCCCAGGCCACTGCAAAACATTTTATAATACACAGGGCGGCGCCACCCAACAAAGACCTGTCCTGTCCCATGGGGCAATGCTGCTGCTTCTGAAACACTCTGCTCTGAACCTGGAACTCTTCCAGATATTCCCTGGGGTATGACCTGAGTTCCTTGGAGTCTTGTGAAGTGGTTCAGAAACCACCCCAATGGCAGAGGTGGCGGAAGAGGAATAGTGCCCTGGGGCCCCTCTCATCTTCCCTACTCATAGGAGCAGGCTGGACTCTGTAGGGTGACCAGCTCATTCCAGTCAGCTTAGAACTCTCCTGGTTTTAGCGCTGAAAGTCCTATGTCTTGGGAACGTCTTTGGTTCCCTGTGAGCTGCAACAATTTGTCACTCTTGTCAAGGACAAGAGGACTTGCTTTCCAGAAGGAAGGATTCTGTTAAAATTAAGAGGGGAAGGATGTTGAAAAGCCACTGCTTTCAGAAGCATAAATCTAATAATGGAAGGGTGTTGAAGAGAACTTGTGGGAGACCTCGAAGGCCTCATTTCTTAAATGTTATTAATGGTTTGAGGAACGGTGTTGAGGAGAAACTCTATTGACCTAGGTTTTTCTCTGGGGCTGAGGACGCTGGGGACAGGAAGACCTTAATCATTGTCTTCATGGGAACCCAGCAAAGTTCCTCGAGTGATTTGAAGCAGCTGTTCTCTGCGCCTACATTTGACAGATTAAGAGGGACTCTCATGAAATATTAGACAGAACTTCTTGCCTTTAAGGAAATTATTGGAATATCTTGTTCTGGATTCTTCTGAGGAATAAAGGAGATAAGAACTGCCTTTTAATATATAGCTAATAGTTAATATATATAGGCAGAGGACTTATGTCCTTTTGAGCATACTTCATTCTGAAGTATGAATGGTTTAAATCTTTATTGAATAAGTGCCCTAGGCTAGTTGAACTCTGGAATTAATGAAAAAAGACACAAACCCTGTCCCTTAGGAGATGACATTCCACAAACAGTCAATCAAAAATCACCCACATCCTTTTTTTAGGTCATATCTTCTTGAAAGAGTCCCTGGAAGGAATTTTTTTTTTTTTTTTTTTTCTATTTCCTGCAAGCCAATTTATTGTGGTTACTCAGGTAGCTTCTCTCAGACCACAACTAATTAAACTTCAACAAGCGACCATCTGACCTCACATCCAACTTTCTTTTCATGCCATTTTGTTATACTTTGGTCGGGTGTTCTCATCTCTCCTTAGCAAAAGGTCAACCAAAATATGTCAGGGCTGTAATTAATAATATCACTTTTGTTTTTCATTTTCCTCAAAGCAAAAGAAATTCCCCCTCAATGACTATTTGCTGCCCAGAATTTAGATCATTATAGATCAAGATTGCTTTCTTGGACAGTCTCTTTCTCCAGAAGAGATGTGCTTCAAATTTCTCTTGTGAAAATGAAATATCCAGCAAAAGGCAGAGAGAAGGAAGGCTTTCCCATAGGTGATACAAATGCGTTTAATCATTTTGAAATCAGAAATTATTATTTATTCTCCCAGTGTGTTGACGTCCTGTGAGAGGGTGACATGTGAGCAAAGTCCAACTCAGAAACAAAGCAGGATGTTCTTTGCAGATGGAACGCCCCAGAAAAAAGCATTAGTGAGAGCCCAGTTGCTGTCACCTGGCTTGCTCCCACTGAGGACACTTCCGAGGAGCTGCAGAGGGAGGCAGCCAGGGGCCACACGCTCACAGATGAGGTTCCTTACCAGCTTGTCAGATGCTTCTGATGCATTCCTAACAAGGCAACAGCTCATTTCCTTCCTGCAGGAATAAAGAGGATCTCTTTGAAAACTCAGGAACTGTGTTACCCTATTTACAGTATTTTAATTATTATAGACCCATTTGTTCAATTGAAGAGGCCTTGGATAACACTTAAATACCTGAATGGTCTAGCCTGCATTCCAAGAGCCACTGAGCTATAAAATACTCATTTGCCAAACCCTGTTGTCTTAGACCATTAGCTACCACCGAGATCCATAATGATTTAGCCATTTCCAGCGATAAGCAAAAGAGAAGTGGTTCATTATCCTTAGCACCCGCAACTAAAATGACTTGTTCAAACTCTTAGCTGAACGGTTGCATTGGCTAACAGTTCTTCCTAAAGTGAAAGTTTTTTTTTTTTTTTTTTTTTTTCAAAAGGAAAGTCATTTTTTTCCCTCTGATAACGGCTCCTATAGTTTGTTCCAGGATACATACATATTATGCCCTAAAATGAAATGTGGAAATCTTTCTCACATTTTTGTTAAAATATCATTAGGCAAAGTTCTTGCTGTTTGAGTGAAAGAAGTCACTGGGAAAACAGGACCCCAGGAAGTAATGGCCTCATTGCAGGGGGCTTTTCAGAGGGAACACAATGGCTCAGCACAGGCACTAGTAACCATGCTGGACAGAGGAACACCTTCCAGAGAACAATTGTACATGCAGGAAGGTTTGGTAATTTGCTAGACATTTCTGGGCTGGGTAAGGAAAATAACTTGATAAACACCAGGAGGGGTGAAAGGTTAAACCTGAGAACCTAGGACCTGGGAGAAGGAGAACAAGAGAACTAAGCTAATTTAGATACAGGATGCATAGGAGGGGGAGGCAGCCTGCAAGGAAAGAAGGAGAATCCAGAAAAGGAAGGCTTAGCCTCCAGGGAGTGGCTGGACTTTGAGCAGCAAAAAGGAGGGTCATTTGAAGGACAGGGCCAAATATTGAATTTTGAGTGTTTTTCTATACTATAAACTCTCTCACTCTCTCAAAACCCTTAGTAAACTCCAAAGTGGCTCCTGCAAACCTACTTTTTTTTGTGTGTGTGTCAAGGTTGAATCCAGAGGCTCATCCCTAGCCCTTTCTATTTTTTCGTTGGAGACTGGGTCTCACTAGCTTGCTTAGGGTCCCACTGAGTGACTGAGGCTGGCTTTGAACTTGCCATCCTCCTACCTCAGCCTCCCTAGCCCAAATTAACATGTGTGCACCACCACACCTACCTGCACTCCTCCTTCTTTAGACTACTTAGCACTTTAGCAAACTAATACATGATTCATATATTTACTTGTGGTCTGGCTTTTTCCTACTAGACAAGGGGATTTTTATGGCGTTTTGTGATGCAGTCCAAGGACTCAGAGCAAAGCAGGTCTTTGAATGCATAAACGATTGGATGAAAATAACCACTACTGGAGGCTTGCAGGGAACTTGAGGGAGATTTGGAGGAGGCTGTTATCTTGCCTAATATGACCTTTTTAAAATCTACCAGCTGGTGTCCTCTAACGTTTCCATTCACTTTAAAATTCTAATAGTCCTTTCTTTCCCAAATTTTTTCTTTCCCAGGAGCCTAGCTTTTATCTTCATAAATATGTGGCCTCCTTCCCTAGTCTAGGAGCACGTGCTAAATTGTATACTGTCTTGCTTTTTGAGGAAAAGGCTTATGGGTTTTCAGATGCTGCCGGTTTGTTTAGGGAGATATTTTCTTTTCTTTTCTTGTTTTTTAGCACTTTTATTTCATCTCACTTGAACAGTGTTATTTTTTTTTTTCCAGTTCTAGAAATACCGATAAAATTGACACTGGACTCTTGATATCTCAAACCCTACATCCTGTTCTCTGGTTTGCAGCTCTACTTTAATATCATGTATTAAAGTGGCTTAGGGAGTCTAAGTTGTTATTAGAGTGACAGGTAGAAATGCTTTCATGGCCCAGGACAGGGATGCAAATGAATGAAGCCACAGGGAGAGGTGGTTCAGGGCTGAGCT